>NC_046221.1:113414570-114614570 GCF_009819885.2 Catharus ustulatus | reverse complement strand
CAGGGTGTTGGGAGCAGTCCCATTAAATGGTGGCTGCATCCTCCTGCAGTGACAGATGTGGCTCAGTTGGAGCAGTGCTCCTGCAGAAGGTGCAGTTTCCCTCCAGAGGTCCAGTGGTGATGTGGAGAAATCCAGTTTTCTTCTGGAGTCCAGTGGAGAAAGGGGCTACCTTAGTGTCCCAAAACCTCTGTTTTATCTTGGTAAGAAATGTTGGACCCTTCCCCCTGGCTGGAGCAACTTCCAGTGGGATGAAGTAATTTTATCAGTCACACAGTGGGACTCAATGGCCATTAGCAGAAAATGACTCTCTGGAAGAAGGATGGGTTGTGAAAAGATAAAGAACAATGCCCTGCCTGGTTTCAATTGATGGCCCATTAGCAGAACATCTCCCGCACAGATAAGCATCACCGCCCCCACCCTCAAAAGATGGTGATAGAATAGATACCTTTTATCCCACTCTGTATTGTAACCCCAGACATTTTCATAAATATTTGGGCTTAACTAACGATACAAAAATCTATACAATGATAAACTATGCACAGGATGTATGCATGAAGAGTTTTTTACCCATCTTTCTATTCACTGACAGGTTACCTGTCATTCAACTTATGCATTACTGGTGTCATATGGACATTGATAAAAAAAACAAAAACCTGCATAGGTGGAGCAACCACACCCAGTTGTTTTCTCACTTGAGAAAACGTGTCCCACTGTCTTTCACATTAGTGCAAAGACTCTAGATTATTGCCTCCTCTGAGTTGAACTGAATTCTGCAGCCACACTGGTTAAAATACTCACTTAATCTACATGGGAGAAGTTATTTCAAGAAGGCTAACTAGTAGTCTGTACTAATGTACTGATATAATAGGGTACACAGAAACATTTGTGAAAGGCGAAAAATCAAAAAATATATAACTTTAAACTAAGCAGATTCAACATGAAAAAGAAATGTTACATCAAATCCACCCAACCAGAATTGATAATTCTGTCTGCAAAGCCCTAATCTTGTTTCCTGTTCAGGAAAAGATGACCTCAGTAAGGCATAGGACCCTGTTTCAGACAAATGCTTTATTGGTATGATTAGTTTTAATAATGGAAATTATCCCACTAAAATCTGTTTACTAAATCAGTGAGTAAGATACCTCAGAAAACTTCATTCTTCCACCTCTTTTAGAAAAGCATTCTTTTTTAGCCTGGAAGCACAGAACTTTGTATCAGTATCTTGGCCAAAAAAAAAAAAAGAACTGTACAATATAAAGAGTTTCAGAGTTAAATTTTCCACCTAATCTGCAGAAATAGAATCAAGGGCTTTTCTTTAGGTGTATTTTTAGACTGCCTTGATTTGTGTATGGATAGCTCTCACATTAATCAGTGACAGTGCCACATTTGGATCATGTTTATTATGATACCATCAAAACTGGAGAAAAAGACGTCATTCTCTTCCCTCCCTTCTTTTATTACTGCCCATCCGCCTTTCATTTCTGGGGGGATGAGAAACCATGCCTAACCCAGGGAAAGGAATGAAACACAGACAAGCTACATAGCAATCTGCAGCTTAAGTCTGGCAAGAGATCAGCCTCTAAACTGCTCCCTTTCAGAGAAGCAGCTTACCTACCTTCCATAAGTATGTGAAAGTCTGTTTCTTTTCTACGTTTTGTCAACACTTGTTTATCTCATCCTACCAAATCTCCTTGAATTGAGTTGTGTGTCTGAAAAATGAATCCGAAGCTCAAACAAGCCATTGACATTCTCTGCTCCCACCCAAGAGAAGTTTCATTTTTCTCCTGGCAATAATCCATGACATTTAAATTCTGTCTTCCACAACAGGCTTATAGAAAACTAAGGAAAGAACTGCAGTGCCAGTGCAGGAAACATAACTTTATCACTCTCATTTAAACCAACTGGCAAAGCCAGTCAGGATAATGTGAATTTTTGTTTACTAGCTTATTTCTTGACTTTTTACATGACTGACTTTCTGACATGCTGCAGTAAGTCATTTTCAAGATCCAAGCATGGTCTGCAGAACAACAATAATCTCCATGAATAACAGCCTTGAGACTATACATGAGTTTGTCAAGAACCAATTTCAAAACCCATTTTAGCAAGGCTAGCAGCTGCTGTCTAAAACTGAAGTGAAAAGGGCAACAAACTCCCCAATCAACCCAGGCTCTCAGTTGGCTTCTGCCTGGCCATGTTCATGCCACCACTGAAGGGACTCCAAAACAGACAGTCTGGCTGTCTGGCCAGCATGTATTTCTTCTCACTAACTCTTAATGTTAACTCAAGGCAAAGCTTCTTTTTGATGTGTTTCCTTAAGAAACAGCATTTCCAGAAACCTTGTCTCTGGGGTCTACAGAAATTCAAGCTGTAGAGAAAATAAGTCCAGACTTCTGGAAAATTAATTCCCTTGAAGAGATGTCCCATTCAATGTCACCTGATAACGCTCCTATGACTTCATGGCTGAAGTCTGAGCATGTAAGCTTTCTTCTTGCTGATCTTTAACTCATGCAGTCCATATTTTTCCTTTTACATCTGACTAGAAAGAAATTACAGTAATTTCACGCTTATAAGCTGCACCATTTTGACTAAAATTTTAGTCCAAACCTGGAAGTGCGGCTCGTATTCCGGAGCAGTTTATATATGAAAAATAGTTCAGAAATTTGCCGACCGGAAATGCGAGCACGCAGCAGCCCCAAGCTGAGCCGAGCCCGCTCTGCCCCAAGCAGGGTCAGGGTCGCCCCAGGTGGCTGGGGGGAAGCGGGGCCGGGGCCGGCGGGAGAAGGGGGAGCCATGCCAAGCCGGGGCAGCTCCGCGGCGGGAGGGGGGAGCTGAGCCAGGCCGGGGCCATTCCCCAGCGGGGGAGCAGGGGCCGAACCCACATGGCCCCAAGCCAGTAAACCCCGCATTCCCACGATTCTGTTACTAATTGGCAACTTTGTGAAAGTTGCACACGGATCCTCGCTGCGAACGAAAGTGCGGCTTACAATCTGGTGCGGTTTGTATATGGAGGAAAAATGAAACGTTGTCGACACCCTGGAAGTGCGGCTTATAATCGGTGTGGTTTGTAATTTTGAAATTACTGTACTTCTTGCAATAATTTGTGAATCTGATGAGGGGCATGTACCTACAACTTTTCTTCTTTCTTGCAGCTCACTATTCTTCTACCTCCTATATTTAACTGAATATGATTTATATAATGAGAATTATTTAGATATGCTAAATGCATTCTTACAACTACAAATTCATGATTGCTCTCTGGCATATGCTCTCCAGGGTTTTCCTCAACTTGCTGAAAAAATGATGGTACTCCCATGGGGAAAATATTGCCATGAAAAAAAATACACTGTTTTCATGTGCAGCCTATATTTATTTAACCATAGTTAAGTTTGGATATTTTTCTCAACCTGTTTCATAATTATATTTGATTTATATGAGCTCATCCATTTCCATATTTGCTATTGGGCTGAGTAAAATAGTACTTTTACTCCTCATCTTTAACTCACTCTTTCAAGCATCACAACTCTTATATACTCTTGCTTTTAATTGGTACCTTTCTGTAGGTGGTGGAACTGAAGGCAATAGTGCAGATGTGATCTGGCCAGAGAGGTACAACCACAATGCTGATCTGCAGAGTAATTGTTCCACTGGTTTACTACACAAGATCACATTGCTTTTAATTGCCACTGCAATGCATTAGCTCCTTCCTAGCTATTTCCTAGCTGTCAGCCCCAGATCTTTTCCAGCACAAGGCATTTCACACACTTCCTTGAATATCTGGGCTTTGGAAGAATTGTGGTTCTGTTCTATAAAAAAATCACGGTTTTCTACCTGGACTTGTCTTGGCGTATCCACTTATAGGAACAAAAACTTTTCATCACTACAACTAGGGACATGAAAATAGTAATATTTTCTCTGGCCAGTACTGTTTTGGTGAGATTTACTTTTCTCATCATTCTGCAGAAAGAGAAAAGTGTTATATTCCATATTTCACAGACTAACAACCTAAAGACGACACATGTGGCCTGGTTAGCCTCATCAGCTCCTTTTAAGCACATGCATTAATTATCACTGAAAGATACTTGATATCACAGAAGAACTCGTGCAAATTAAGCAACACTGGTTTTGCAGTTACCCTAGTCTTGAGTTCTGTCCACCTTTCAAATTCTTTTTCATTTTTCAAGTGTCTAAAGAGTTTTCAAGAGCAGAAGGAAAAGGAAGAATTGTACCAAGAAACTTGCTGACCCCTTTCTGAATGTCATGCAAGTGATTCTGAAGACAGACAATTTTTTTTTTCTCATGGTTCCTATGGAAACGTCCACCTCTACTCTCCTTTATCACCATATAGCGTATTTCTCATGTCTCTAGGTATTTTCTTTCTGCTTCCCAAAATGCTTGAATTGAATATACTCTCCATATTTACTCCTTATGTGATTTGACACTTCCCCTATCATTGAGAGAAGCACTCAGCAAGATTTCAAGATAATCTTTCACCCACCCATTGGTAAAAATCTCCATAATTTCACTAGAGGGAAGGATGGACTGTCAGAATTTCTACACAAAATTGTTCCTATTTTAGATGTGCTTCTTCCAAAGAGATTATGGGTGTTCACCACTTTGACTGGTAGGATGAACTGCTGAAGGCCATATGCAGCCTCTCTTCAGCATTAAAATCACGTTACCTGTGGAATTGACAAAGGTAATAACTGTAAGCTTCGAATTATGTGCATGCAGAAATGTGAAGACAATGTGTTGCCTCTTTTTCTAGAGCGAAATGATACTTGTGGTAGGTTCAGTACTCTAATTGCAACTTTAGGAAAAAACACAGTATCAGAAGAAAACATTACAGACTATGAGTCATATTACATTCAAATCATGAATAGATCATTTCAGAACTGCTGTATTTCTTATTAAATTTAAATGAAGGGGGTATGTGAAGCAAGAAGCCGTCTTCTGAATGCTTAAGATGAAAGTCTGAAACAGTGTTATCCTGCATCTACATGTGAGTTTTCACATCACCTGATGAAGAGCAAATTTTATCTGACTTCAAGATAAATGGTTCTTCACTTTTTTTGTTTATAACACTACTTGTACCTTCCCCAAAAGAAACCTGTCTTTCCCAAGGATATATCATCAATGAAAATTACAATGTGGTCTCATGAATAATTTTTTCAGCAAAGTCAGGGTGCAACAATACCTGAGTGCAAATAAAAATTTACATCTGTGGATAAAGAGAGAGAAATGTTTTAAATTATTTCTAATAACAAAACCAATTGCAACACCAAGTCATGAAATTGTCACTAAACAGCAGTGATGGAACTGCATGTTGAAGTGTGATAAGAAAACAAGTTGAAGACCAAGTGCTGGGCATATTTCTAAAATAAGAAGGCCCAAGTAACCTTCAACTTCCTTTCTTTTTTGCACTCTTTGCATTCTCACTAGATGATGTGCAAAGATAGCAACATTTATCATTTTAAAACATGAGAAAATTTCAGAGAGGACTTGTGTTTGAGGGCACATAAGTCTCAAGGTTTTCTTTTTGCCTAAGTGCTGTACATTATTGCACTCAGGGTGCACTACTGACAGTCACTGTTCTGCAAAAATGACAGAAAATAGGGAACCATAGTAAGCAGTTTCACTTCTTGCACACAAAATGTCAACTTAGCTGTTATCTTATGGCCTAAGTGATTAGCAAAAATACACAATCATTTCTGAAGCTGTTTACTGTTTCTGCCACAGAAGCAGCCAAATTCCCAAGCTATCTGAAATCCTCTGCTTCCAATTCTCAGGGTTGCTTGCTTATATTAGAGATGATGCTTCCATCTCTCACAGTGATTTTGCTGCCAATTTTTTTCTAACTCACTTCCCTTTAAGTCTTGTTCTCTTTTACCAGAAGGTTGAAGTGATCAGGCACTTTTCAGTACAAAGCAACCAATCAAACATTTCTTGCATAATTTAAACATGTGGTGAGGGAGAGACTACCTGTATAATTCCATTGTGTTGTTTATCCAACATACTGAGATAAAGTCCCTAAAGTCACTGTAAGCATAGGAAAAAAAAAAAAAAAAACAAAAATAAAATGCAGTCTTTCTCATTCTCTTACTCCCTCATTACTCACTGGGCTTTCTTCCAAAATACTGGAGGTCATTCTTAGGGGCTTTTTATAACTTAATCCTTAGAATCTAAATCTACACTTGTTTTTTCTTCAACTATAAGAAAAAAAATAAAACACAAAATATTTCTCTCAGTTATAGACTTCTTTTCTGAAAAGAAAGTTGGATTCTTAGCTCCAGTGGGAATTACATTTTCTTTTCTCTTTTCAAAATGTGTCTGGTTTTCTTTCATAAGGCCTTTAATTAACTAATATGAAATTGCCTGATTTGTCTTTTCCAATGCCTCATTTAAAGCAGAATACTTAAATCTGCCCCCTCTGACAGACTGTAGCTAAAGTAATATTTTATTTTTTTTAATTCTGAGATAATTTATTATGATAAAGAAATTATTTTATTATGGTAGTGAATTACATTCATAATTGCTGTTTTATTGCCTTCAGGGCTCATTAAAAATATATGCTTCTGTTGTAATAACTATTTTGCACCAATGTATCTTAGTACTGTGCTTTTTTAATATATATATTATTACTGTAGTAAAAATACTGAATTTATATCCTGTTTTTCACATAGGTAGAGACAAGATCATCTATAAGATACACTTGTGAAACTCCATGGAGAATTTTAGAAAGGAAAAGAAGGGTTAGCATTCTTCGAGTGGACATGCAACAAACTCCAGCACAAGTCCCCTGACCCCTTATTCTTAATGTGAAATTAGATCCAAGCACCAACTCTCTTCCACTAAAATACTATTTTCAAATTGTATTAGCAAACATTAAAGAGAAGCTTTATCTGGGGACACCACATGTATATCAACATTCCATACTCGAGGGATTCTCAAACTGTGGTCTGTGGAAATCACAGGTTAAAAGTACCACCACACCTTCTTTGGAGGGTACGCATTTTTTCACCAGTTCATAGCAGGGGTATGATGAAACAGGCAATAAATCAAACTCTAAAAATAGTGTTCTATAGAAAGGAAATGCATTTGCTGTTTATATTTACTTAATGGTAAACTGAAAAAAGGGTGTCATCTTGCAGAACTCCTCTGTCAAAAGTGTGCATCACACTTATGAATTTTATGCTGAACCAGAAGCAGCTGTGAGAAAAAGGCAGAAAACACTCCTCCAACTTTTGAACGTTTTTTTAAAGTCTTAAATAAATAGTGCACTGTGTTTTGCTTCAGTAGCAGTAGAAGAAACACCTCCGTTCAGGTTTACCACTGAACAGGCACAGTGGTATTTGCTCCAGACTTACATGTGCGTCCCACTGACTTTGATTGACAAAGGAAAGTCTTTTGTTCCTCACAGGAACAATGCCTGTTTTAAAGAATTTGTCCCCAAAAGTATCATCCAAAATCCAGAGCTTGGAGCTGTGCTTCCTATATCATATGAGAGAATTGTGTACCTTAGATGCATGATCCAAAAGTTCATACCCCTACCTTGGGAAGCAATTGGACAGTCAAAATACAAATCCAAAGCTGTACTCTGGGTTTTCTTTCATCATATTGATGCTTGTCAAACAGGACTGTCCATGACATAAGGGCAATCACAGCAGCATTGCTTCCCTCCTAACACTTTGTCTGAGCATTGGTTTGTGGGGTGAGAAGTCCTTGTGAGCAGTTTTCATGTGGACTGTAATATGACATCTCCATGACATGAAAGGAGTAGTTATTTAAACTGCCTTACCCAAACATGGCACCAGATATGAGGTGGTTTCCACACAGGAGTGCTTGGGGATTACACTGGACCTGAAAGTCCACATAATCTTCAGTGCGCTGTGTAAGATCTGGAAAACTCTTGGAAATAATTTGGTCACCTGCAGGAAGTAGTACTTTATTAGTCACCTCCTGACCAATGGTCTTAACTGGAGAAGTGGCAGAGGCCACGCTTTTAACTTTGAGGAGAGTGCCACTATACAGGTTTGGGAGCTGAGCTGAAGGGCAGCCTAGCTTCATTCTCAAAGTAAAGGCTATGCAGCAGCAATAATGAGCAGGATACACTTGTCCATCAATGGCAAGCCGACTGCAAGCTTTTTAGTGACCATATGTAGTGGTCAGGTCATGTTTCCTGTCACCAGAAGGCAGGAAAAGCACTCTCTACAAGTCCTGCTCTCTACTGAGCAGTTCTCAAGTAACTCAGGCTGCAGATTGCTGCTTCCTTAGCAATTACCTTCAGGAGTGTTCCCCAATTTCTATCTTAAAAGTCAGCTGTCAGTTCCAATTGCCAGTTCTTCCCTTCCACAACTTTTCAGTTAATAGATTGATTTCTGAACTGACCTGGAGTTTGCTTAACCATAATAAGAAAGTTCATTCAAGATAGAATGTTGGGCCATCTCTCTAACTCAGCTGATAAAATCACTCCCCTTGCAATGACAGAAACATCAATATGTAGAGAAAATAAGGAGAGTTTTAGTGTTATTGAAGCATTAGCCTTGGATGCTGGGTTTTGGTAATAAGAAAATGGCTCTCTCCTAGCAGTGTTAGAACAAAAGGTATTCAACATGATTACATTGCCAGCAAGAAAATTGACATAACATAGTTTTCTGGGTTTAGAACTTGTATTCACTTAAGTAGGTAATCTAGCTGCTAGCCTGCTGAAAATTACCTGTTTAGTGATACTCAGTAGTAACTGATTTCTAATGCAAACATTTATTGCAGTCGTTAGTTTCAATATCTCTCCTATTTGCTTTTGCTAGTGGTGATGGTTTTGTTTGTTGAGTTCTTCCATTACCCCTTATTTCAAAACTTGAGTCTCACCAGGCCAGAGAGTCTCAGGCTAAAATAATTTATGACTAGATCTCATCATGTCATAATACATCTACCTTTCTCAGGTTGCCAGATTAACATACCTCTCCTAGAAACTGATGGTGTGAGAGAGATTAGATGGATTATTAGGACTCCAGATTTGCAGCTAGAAAGCCTGGAGTTTCGTCCTCCCAACCAGTCAAAGATCATTTAGTAAGAAAGGGCTTTGACTGAATTAGTATTTCCTATGATTTTAATTTATAGCATCGGACCAGTGGAAGACCTATGTGGATTTAAACATTTTAATGACCAAATAAAATCCCTTTACACCATTTTCTAAAATAATGCTTGGACTAAAAAAAAAAATAAATATTTAGAAAGAAACAGAAAAAAAGATAAAAATGCAGTTTGCTAAAGTAATTTCTGAATGTGAAACTGATATTCCTAAATGATAATTTTCAAGCATGTGCCACTGATCCATTAGCATGCACAGAGTGCTGCTGTCCACCACGTCTTAAGGGTGATATTCTTACAGGAGATTTTCACTACAGCCAGTCTTCTGAGGGAAAATTTTAAATGAATCAGCACCCATTCATTTTTCATTCCTTCGATTCTCTGATTAGTAGCAGTTTTGTGATATGGATATTTGTGTATTAGGAACCTGGTGGAAATTACAAAGATCTTTCACACATATCACATAGTTCAAGGCAAAGATTTATTTTCTGGTATTTTTGATAGATGTGCTAAAATATAAGGTGAAGTTTTAATGAGACAGAACGCTATTCAAGTGTTGTCAATGAAATACCTTTCTCTTCTTTGCTGTTAGTTCAGGTTGGCTTAGAAATCTCATCAAGGTCAAGTATTTCTGATCAAATTTGAAAAATAGATTGACAGGTAGTACTGGACTTTTTATTAATATTATTGTCTTGGTTTTATATGATTCTGGATTTGGGGATCATTTTTCCACAGATTATTTTAAACTTTGACATGGAAAATCAAAAAGCTATACAGATCCTTCTGAAGCTGCTGTTGATATGATTTCCAGCTATAACAAAGACACCTAAATTATGCTTTGTAAAATATTCTAGGTACAAAATAGCTAAAAGATTTTGGTGTAGTGATCAACATTTTGAGATGGTGAATGAACTGATAAAAAAGTTGGTTGTTGATGTGAGAAGCAGCTCCAGCATATAAATGCTAATGTCATTGAAAAACATAAGTATGAAGGGGCATGCAATTTCTACTTTGTAAATATATAAATTTCATCGACACTGTAAAAAAAAAAGGGATTGGAACAAGTAACCCTTCTCTGTCATATATATCTTGATCCACTACTGTGAAGCTGCAGGACCAGGTATTCAAAATGAAAAATGGCTTAGAAGTTCTTCAAAAACTCTTCTGCAAGCCTCATCTCATTTTAAATTAAAACCCTGCTTATCTATATTTTCAGCTGAGATGAAGGACATTATACCACTTATCAGGCAGCTCTGGCCTCCAAAACAAACCTTCCTAGAAAAAGAGCTAGGTCTTGTAATCTGCTATGCTTTATGAAAATTATGTATTTTCTTAATTTGGAAAAATAGTGGACATTCTTCTTTTTAAAAATGTTTTAGAAATGCTGGAAATTGCTCCTGTAATCTAAAGTAGAGGCCAGAATCTCAACTAATATAAAGATTTTTAGTTCCATCAAATTCAAAGTTTCAAGCCAACGTACACCAATTATGAATCCAGTAAAGCTGTATGTTAAACTCCATTCTATTTGTTGAAATGAAAGGATGAAGACATGATGTAGCCAGATTGTTCCTTCCTAGCATTGTCAAGATTGTATTGTATGGCAATACAAGTCTGACCAACCATCTTAACAAAGAGAGATCTGTTTATACCAGGATGAGTGTGCCTTCAGGCCCGTCTGAGAGATGGCAATTTCCCCTTGCCCTTTTTCAGTACTCTTTATACATAGTTTTATGAAAAGCTAAAAAATTCCCAGAGACATAGAAAAGATCCAGCTAGTCTTACTCACTCAGAACTGAAAGTTTTAAGGTTAGTCTTGAGGGACATTATTACACTGCAGGTCAATAATGCCTCATAACCTTTGCCATGCCTCCTGAGGGCAAACACACACACTGTGATACCCCATTCTGCTCTGCTACAGATGAAAGCCTTTGGAAAGGCTGGCTTAAGGTTAGGAACTGTATCAAGGAATTCCCCCAAGGATGCTCTGTTGGGGGACCAAGCTCGTGTGGAACAGCAGCAAGTTTGCCTCCCCTGAACCTTGCTCTGTATATCACTTTATCTTTGAAGCAAATGTACTAAAGGAATTCTTGGCTCTAACAAAATGTTTTAGATCCATGCTTCCCAGACCAGGGAAGCATTTGAGACTTCTCTGCTCATAAACACTACATTTCAAGGCTGAAAAAGAAAACACTGGGTGGGAGGGTTGGTTTGGGGTGGGGAGGCCATTTTAGGTGGGGGTTTAGATTGAGGGGTGGATGAGTTCTATTCAATTTAAGATTGACGACGCTCTACTGCATTTTGAAATTTCTCAGATAAGCATAAAAATAGCTCCAGGAATTTTTCAGTGCAGAATCATTGTCATTTTGTAATGCACTTGTTTCAACAACCCCGAGGCCCTTATCGTAACCTCCTGAACTAGAATGGCCATGCTAGATTTTGCTTCACTATCAGGCTAGTGTGATAAACTCAGTTTTTAAGTTACAGTCTATTAGATTATAGCAATGAAATTAAAAATAGCCATTTGACTTACTGAATCATAGCTAAAAAAAAATACTTGAAATCTAGACTACATTTATTGTATTCTGTGTTTACAGTTTTCTTTTTATTTATTGTGCATTTTGGCAAATCAGGATGTCATATTTCCTGTCCAGTTAAAAATTATTCCATTATACTGAAAATTAGAAACTATTTTTAAATTGAAGGGAGCAGAAAAAAAATCTGCCTTCTCTCACAAGTCCATAGAAAATCAAGGTAAAATAACATCCTCTGTCTTCTGCTAATAGCAGAAGACTTTCTGCAAAATTAACCTTCCTATGTAGGTTGCATTGCTTAAATTCTAAAATGCTTGGATCATGGGTCCATTTTAATGGATAGGAACCAGAAAAATTAGTGGAGAAAATCATATCTTCAGCTGACATAAATAAATTGCACTGAGCTGAAGTCTGTTGTTCTGTACTGATCTGAACAAATTTCAAATCTGGTCCTTCAGTGTGTAGGAGGAAAAGTTCAATAGTTCAAGAAGTTTATATTGCAACAAACCTTTCTGATTTGGCTGTAAGAAATCTGTTTCAGAACCAGTCTGCTTCCAGATATCTAGTTTGACCCCAAAAGTTAATAACAGTGCATTGCACTCCCGAAGTAGAGAGTTTAAAAATAATTAATCATTTTGAAGGAGCACTGTTGCCATATTTTTTGCGGGTTTTGGTTTTTTTTTTTTCCCATCCCATCTACATTCCATACCAAAGGATTTGCTTTCAGATTTGGAAGAGATTCAAAATCTAAACTACCTTTTTTATTCTCTGCTGTTGCAATGTCCATTTAATTCTTGATTAAAGTAAGGTGCTGCTTTAATGTTTTCTCTAGAATCAAGAGAAATCCTTGCCAGCCTCACAGAAATAAGCACAATAAGGATCATAGCTAGAAAACATGGACAGAAGATGCAAAGACGTGTTATGCAAAAACATGTAGTGTTGCATTTTCTTGTCCAACTTTAAAGAAGTGGCAACTTGCTGTTAAAAATATGTGTATTTTCTATTAGGATTGATTACTCTTGTCGAATTGTTTTAGGCTCACTCAGGCTCATTCTGATTTTCAGGCTGCTGGGCATTGAATCAGGACTATTACATCTCAAGTGCTGAGTTTTTGTCACCTAATCATCCCTTCTCCACACAGTCCTAGGACTACACCTCATCCAGCAATTTGGAAAACTTGTTCCACAATCTGTGCAAGCCCCATCTCCAAACCAGTCCTTCACTCCACAGCTGAAGCCTCTGCAGAGTCTTGCACATCACAAACTATTAAACTCAAGCTTCTTTAGTGGCTCGGTGGGACACAAGTAGGATCAGCACTTCAGAAAAGAAGGCCACTTATTTAATCACCTAAATGTAGATTTAAGTCCCTATTGTTGAGAATCTAGGCTGCAGAATATGAACCACTTTCACAGGGACACCCTGGCCCCTTTTTCATTGCTCTAGCAAACAAAGCAGCTGTAAATCCAGCTGGGTTTATGGCTCTGTTGTATTACTGGAACAGCAGAAAGCGGCCAAAGAACACTAGTGAACCTGTCCATATATATCAAATACCTCAATATTGTCATTTTTAGCTGTCAGATTTTTCAGATAAATAAATTTGTACCTTTAATGTTGGTTGTATAATGGACAAGGACAGTTAAAAAACAAATTCTTGCTTTGTTGCCTTTCCACTACTGAAATCTTGGCATTTCCAGCAAGAATTTGCTTTCCTGAGAGCTACCTGTCTAGAACTTCTAGTTGCAAGTGATGCCAATGTATAAATGATTTCACCTTTAAGTGCATGTTATGAATAGATAGCACAATAGACACTTTCATCATCACCAGTCAAAGAGCACGTAGAGAGTAACACTGTGTACTTTTTCAGCACCAGAAAAGGTGCCTGTATGAAGGTATCACAAAGCATTCTGTGATGGAGATGAAAATCCAGGTCTGTCACACAGCTGAAGGTTTAGTCAGACATACTTAATGTCCTTCCTATGATAAAGGGTGTTCATGCACACTTACATGTGCTATTTATATGGAGTCACTCTGAGAAATAATGTCATTTTGCACTTGCTTGACCATTTCTCCCTCGGTTGTTTACAACCATTTAACTATTCTTATTTATTCTGCACACACAGGGAGGCCTGATTTGATGGGTGCATTCATGACACACACAAAAATTGCAGGTGAAAACTTTTAATCTGATCAGACCTTTGCCTTATCGCACATCACAGCTGGCAGACAGCCCTGCCATTGAACATGTCAATCCCATACTTAGAAACTGGTTAGGAAGTAAGCCAAATCACAAAGCTATACACTGAATTGCAATAGATATATTCTGACTACATAATTGGTATATTCTGTACTGGGAGCAGTCACTTCACAGTTACTTCATTTTCCACTTTGAGGCAACCCTTCCCTAAAGAGTATTTCAGTGCAAATATATTCACAATAGAAAAAATCATAATAAATAAAAAGTAGTAATAAATCACGTATGAAACATAAAAAAGTTGTAACAAGCTGTATGATTTTCTGGAAATGTATTCTCAGTGCAATATACTGTCAGAGGCATTAAAGAGCTAAAAATCTATTTATGCTAATTATTTCAGTCACTAGTAGGGAAGCCAGCTGGGAATCATCACAAACATAGATATGGCTTGTGTTTTCTCCCCTAACAAACCATGCAATGGCCTTCCCAAGGGGCCCAGTATGTCACCACAACTGCTACAGCAGCCAGCATGCACCCTGTATGAAAATGTCCCTACATCTTTAGCTACAAATCACAACTTTTGTTGTTGTTCTATTGCAAGCAAGATGTTTCCACTTGCTTTTAAAACAAATCTGATAATTTGAATATTTTACAGACATCAGAATCAAGCAATTTTTCACTTCAGCAGAAAAAACCTGGTGTGCAACCACGGCAGCATAACTTTTTGATAATAGCACTACAGTTTTCTGTCCTACTTTTGCAGTTTTCCTTCAACTCAGATTTGCTGAAACTCCTTAAGCATACTTCTATTTTCATTCTTATTTAAGCCCAACCATCTCTTTCTTTGCAGATGAAAGAAGGATTGGTGTGAAAATATTTACAACTCCCTCAGCTGCTGTGATAGTTTGTGTTAGCTGCCTTTTTATCCATCACTGACCCAAAGAGCTGAAATCAACACAAAAAACTTCTTTTTATCCTTCTCCTGGTTATGCCTCTGACATGTCTTCTCTACCAGAGGCAGAGATAGTTAGTTCCCTAGTGCAGGAGATGGACATCTACCAAGGGAAGTTAAAAAAAAAGTAGTGTTTACACAATGCAGGCAGTAGGAAATGTGTGAATTTCAGTATCAATACACAGAAACCTAATTTCTGGGTAAGTAGTAAGTGCCAATATGAATGACTTAGTGCTGTGTGCCAGCCACACCAGACACCAGTGATAGGTACTCTGCCTTGACCATAAATATCTGTTTAGTGTTCTGTACTGTGAGGTGGCAGGGTTTGGGTCCAAACTTTGATTGATGGCAAAAACTCTCATGAGGCAGAGCAAGAACAAAAGGGTATTTATTCATATAAAAGTAGCATTCATGGGTTTTGCCAGGACCCATTCATTTATTCAAAGATAAAACTAGAAACAGTTCCTTCCCCACAGATAGAGTAAGCCGTGGTCCTGATTTACAACATGTCTGCAGTAAGTGGCCATGTGCATGTTTTTGTCCCACTGTAAATGTGAAGTTCAAAAGGATGAGAAGGGGGAGATACATCCTAAATTTAGTTATGTGCTTCAATATGGGCTATAGGATATTTTTCTTCATCTTAAATAATACTTTATTGTCCAAGTAATACTGCTGGAATGCAAATACATTGCTATAATGTGGAGAAAGGTAGATAGATAGATAGATAGATAGATAGATAGATAGATAGATAGATAGATAGATAGATAGATAGTGCACACATTAGCAAGTCAGCCCAGTTGGAGCACAAGGGGAAAAAATTGTGCCAGCTATAATTCCATGAGCTGTATTCAAGATATCCCTGCTATTTTGAAAACTCAGCTATTAATAGCTATATGTATATTTAATAATATGCCCCCGTTAGCATATGTTAAAAAATCCAAGTCTTCTTTTTTGACAGTAAAATTGTCATAAATTTACTTGTTCGACTTTAGGGAAGGCTGGGGTCTGAAATAGCAGTGGTGTCACAGGTTAAATCTCCTCCAATGTGTGCCTGCTAGCTAGTTCTGCTGATCATCAGCTGAAATTCTGGGGACAGGATGAATGGTGAATTGAATTTCTTTGCTGTCTTTCTTTAACATATGTGTGGCATCTCTAGTTATATCCTGGGTAAGGTATTCAGTGCATTGAAAATGCACCAAAAAGATAATACGGATTTTAAAAAATGCTCAGAACGGTTGGCTGTCTAAGCAAATCTAAACTCTTTTGGGGAAATATTAATTTGCACTTTAAAAATTTTCAAAATGTTGAAAAATTAAACCATGTAATTTCCTAATTGTTTTCACATTATTTTGAAAACAAGTAAACTGCACTGTGGGATTAATATTATGTCTAGGTGATATTGTATAATCCTGTAATATTTTAAAATAGTCTATTTATCATCTTATTACTTAAGCATTTACATAGCTCTGATTAGTTTGGGTTTTTTAATCAAAACATCTTCAGTTTCTTAAAGCTTTGGCTTAAAGTTTGTGATAGCAAATATAATTCCAAATTTAAAAGGAGAATTTTAGGAGTGAGTTGAATTTTCATTAATTATATGGGCACAGTTTATAAAGTACAAAAAATTTGAATATTCAGAATAAATCAGATTAATCTTTTTTCTTGCCGTTTCTTGCTTAGAATGAGGATTTAGCAATAATATACAGTAATTTCACGAATACAAGCCGCACCAATTTGACCAAAATTTTGGTGGAAACCCGGAAGTGCGGCTAATATTCCGGGGCGGCTAATCTATTAACAAAATTCTAAAAGCTGCCAACACGGAAGTGAGAGCCCGCGGCAGCCCCAAGCCAAGCTGGAGCCTGGCCGGCCCCGGCTGAGGTGGGAAAGCCTGGCAGAGGCGGGGCCAGCAGTGTGGGGGGCGGGCGGCAGAGCCTGAGCCAGCAGGGCGGGGCAGGGGGGCGGCAGAGCCCGGGCCAGCAGGGCGGGGGAGCCCGGGAGAACTGGGGCTAGCAGTGCAGGGGAGCATGGCAGAAGCAGGAAGGCCGGCGGGTGGGGCTGCCTGGCAGCGGGGGAAGCCCAGCAGAATCGGGGCCAGCAGCGTGGGGGAGCCCGGCGGTGCAGGGGCCTGCAGTGCTGGCCAGGGCGAGGAAACGCGGCGGTGGTGCAGACGGGAGGGGGCGGCCGGCGAGCCCGGCGGCGGCGGCGGCAGCCCGCCGGCGGGGCTAGCGAACGCGGCGCGGCGCGGCCGGCGAGCCCGCCGGCGGGGCTAGCGAACGCGGCGCGGGGCGGTGCTGACGGGAGAGGGGGGCCAGCGAGCCCGGCGGCGGCGGCAGCACCACCCGGCCAGCCCCGCCGAGCCGTGGCGCTGAGCTGGGCCACCCGGCCCCGTCGGCAACCATGAGCGGGCCGAGCCTGCCTGGCCCCGCCCCGAGCCAGTAAACCCCGCTATGCCGCGATCCTGTTACTAATTGGCCAATTTGTGAAAGCTGCGCACGGATTCTCGCTACGAACGAAAGTGCGGCTAATATTCGGGGTGCGGCTTATCTATTGACAAAGACAGCAACATTGTCGAGGCACTGGGGGTGCGGCTTATAATCCGTGCGGCTTGTATTCGTGAAACTACTGTAATTATAAATTTTAATATAGCGCCTGTTACAATCCCAACCTTGGTATAATATATACATAATATATATACATAACACTTACCATACTACAGCTCTGATTTTATGATAAGCCATCGGCTTTTTCAGCTCTGATATGATGTGCTGACCACTGCTGTGAGACGTTGCCTAAAGGAAAATACATTTCCTGGCAAAATCATCAGGAATTAGAATGATAAAAAAATGGTGCATGAAAAGATGATGTGGTCTTTTCATGACTAATTCAGGCATTGAAATATGTGGATAAAATGCAGTTTTCAGTGAAGTAAGCCACAGCCTTGACCTTATATGTTATTCTAGATCACCTCCTATATAAGCATAATGGCTCCATTTTTCCTCAAGTGAAGTTAGCCTGTCCACAGCAATACATGCACCTAAGTACTTCTAATTTGAAGGGATGTCTATGCATTTAAAACTCACAGTCACCTTTTTCTGCAACATGTGGGAGTTTTCCCAGCCTGAAACGTGAGTTGTGACATAAATAAATGTTAACATTAAATTCAGATATTATTGATCCAAATGTCTGAAAAGCAAAAAGCTATGTCTAGCTCTCTGCTTTACATCTACACATATGAAATGTCTCCTATGTACCAATCTTCATAATAAAAATATTTCCTAATAATTGATGATCAGATCACAGGGCACCTCTCCCATGAAGACAGGTTGAGAGAGTTGGGCTTGTTCAGCCTGGAGAAAAAAGGGTTCTGAGGAGACCTTAGAGCACCTGCCAGTAACTAAAAGATCTAGAATAGAACTGGAGAGGGACTTTTTATGTAGTGACAGGACAAGGTGAAACAGCTTTAAACTGAAAGGGGAACAGGTTTAGGTCAGATATTTGGAAGCTGTCTAGAGGAAAGATTCTCTGCCCTTGGCAGTGGGATTGGAATTAGGCGGATCTTTAAGGTCCCTTCCAACCCAAATCATACCATGCTTCCATGACTGTAAGTTTCTGGGATTTGGGAAGTTCATACAGTTTACTGCCCTTATCCATTGAGGAAGTTTTACTGCAGTTGTGATGGACAACTGGCCAGAAACAGAGAAGGGGTGTAGCTTTTATTTGATTAATTGACATTGAAGGAAAGCTTTGGAGAACATAAATTTTCTTTAAGTTTTTTTTAATCCAAATTAAGCATTGTACTGACAGCTTGAACGTTTTGAATAAATGTAAGTTAATTAACTACCATGGCAGTGAGTCAACAAAAACTTGTTTCCTTTAGCAAAGAAACTTTAAAAGACTCTTAGTGCATCTTATTGCCTAACATCTCAAATTTCTAAGCTATCTATTAAACAAGCATCTGAATGCTAGCCACAGTTAAGTGAGCTACATAAAAAATGTTAGACTATGATTACACTCATTCCGTGACAGGAAGCTTGTTTATTAATATGGGGTTTTAAATGCCACTCCACAAGTTAAAAGCTTAATGCACATCTTTCAACATATATTATTCAGCACTTGTTACCTAATAAAGCTTTACTTGTTTCTTCAGTAAATGTCTTATTTTCTGTAACTACAGATTTTTGGGTTTGGGGAAAGAAAAGAAAATAATGACAGATCATAAGATATCTTAATTCTACCTCATGAAACTTTTCAACAATACTTTCCTTATTATAAGGGCCCCAGAAAAAGAAAAATTCCCAGTTTCACTGGTAAAATCTTGAACAACATTCAGTTTAATATTGAGTCATATAATTATTCTTTTTTCTTCTTTTCTCTTCTGCTCATTTTCAGTTCTTGAATTTATGATAATCAGCTCTGTTTCTTTCTTTATATTTGAATTCTATTTTTGTAAGGGATGCAGTCTTGGAGCGCTGATGTTCAAAACTGAAGGGTGCCAGACCCAAATCCCACGCTGTGTGGTAGTCTGAAAGATTATCTGAAAGATTCCACATTACAGTGATTAAATTAGACCAGACACTACCACAGCCCCTGATGTGCATGCAGTTAATACTTTGAAAGGACAGAAACTGTTCCCAACAGCTTCAAAATTGTCCAGCACGGAGTAGCTGCTGTGTGGGCTTTTATCCTCCTACAGATAACGTCAAGCATATCTACTGCTGTGTGCATTCTGCAGCCTTGATAAGAGGAAGAAGAAAAACTTTTCAGGACCACAAGACATAGCTAAAACTAGAGCTTTCTCTCTGGCAGATTTTTGGTATTAAAATAGTATTTTGTTAGTTTTATAGATATTGAAGCCATAAAAGCAATTGGATTCTGTTTTTCTGGAGTTCCTGCTAGAAAACCCTATGTAGCTGTGATGCATTTAATAATTACATTTAGTTTTAATTAGAAACAAAAGCACAGTATACAGTGACCTTAGAGACAGGACAGATAATTACACTACAGTGACAGAGAAAACTTCAGACAGTAAAGTTTTTGTCTTTACTGTTAGCAGTGATAATGCAGCACATTTAAGTTATGTAATACATTTATATGTCAAATTAATCTTTTCCTCAGCACAATCCTGGGGAAGCACCTTTGTTTCTATGTACCCTCTAAAGTACATCCCTCTGTGAATCATCAGTCCATGCTATCATTAGTCTTCTGCATTTACTCTGTAACATTATGGAAGGTGGCAAAGTGACCTGAAGCACTGCAATAGATTTCATGGACTTGAAACCACCACTGGAGGCAGAGGAAAAAAGTAATCTATTGCAAATGCCCACCTATGCTTTTTTCATTATTATTTTGTTTTGCTTTGCTTTATTGGTTTTGTTTGAGGGTTTTTTAATGTAGTTTTCTTCTAAGTAGATGAAGGCACTTTGATGAAGAGCATGAACAGGTTATGTACTCACAAATTAAGCACATGAAGTGAGTGCAGCAGGCAGAGAAAGATCCATATTAGGAGGCTAAAATCCACAAAGAACCTGTCTTGTGACTGATGCTTTGTCTTGATCCCAGGTTTTCTTTGGCAGTGAGGGATGCTTAAGTGCCCAAGTTCCCAACAATCCTCCCAACAATTAGATATATTTGCTTGAGGAGATTTAAAAGGTTTGGGGAAACTCTTTGTTGTCATTTTGGGATTTCTTTTATCTTAAACAGCAAGGCTTCAGGAACCTGCTTAAGAGCCTGGCACCCCAGCCTACAGTAGGAAAGCTGAAGCAAAAGTTGAATAGAGAAGTGGGAAAAGACAAAAATGGACAAGGGAAGAGAGCTCAGATGAGTAACATAAACATGTAGTTACACCAGGAATCTATAGGCTCATTTTTGGCATCCAGGGCTTGGTCCTGCGGGTGCCATCAGGCTCTGCAAGTTCCTCTCACCCAGTGACTCCCTGCCTGCCCTCAAAGCCAGTGCTAACATGGCACAGCCACCCTGGGACCAGGGACCAGGACACTGTGGCAGGACTATACAGGACGAGCTGCTGGTCCCCCCTCCTCTGTTTTTGCTCCAGAGCTGCATTTACACTCAGGTCCTTGCCAGAGCTGCTTGTCCTTGTGTCTGCACGGGCTGTGTGCCTTGCTGATCCTAACCTTGATTTATTTCCAGGTTGTCCCTGGACTTACCCCATCCCTATGGACCCACAGAGCGATCTGGGCTGGGGCGGACCCTGTTACTGTCACTGGACCTGTTCTGCTCTTCTTGCTGGGGTTCCACAGGGCTGCATCCTGAGTGTGTGAGGGCACTGCCACACTGGCCACGCCGTCACCCGCACACAGCTCTTCACTGCTGCTGGTGCATGTGCTCTTCTGTTCCCTGATATCCTGTTTTCCGACAGCTTCAACAGACGCAACAGGTCCAGGTTATGTCTGCTGAAGGCCTGTTCTTGTCTGTTGCAGTTCTCTCCTTTCCCCACAAGCCATGGTACTTTTCTAACTCATAAAGACCCTCATCCAGCTATTAAGGCAGCTCCAATAAATCACTGTTTTTATCAGCTTGTTTTGTTTTATTTTGGCTTGGTTTGGTTTAACCTTGGTTTTGGTGTGAGGGACAAGATAAAAAAGAGTTATTAAGGTCAGTGAGTCACCTCTTAGATTCCCTAGCTGCAGTGGGAACCTTCATTTAAAGCTGAATGAAAGCTCCTATGCAGGTATGAAAGACCTTTAGTCCCTAACCGAGCTTAGTCTTTAATCACAGAAATGAACTGAAGGAAAACTGACTGAATTTATCAACTTATGATTAAGGTACTTCTGTTCGAATTAGTATTTCATTAGTAATTCAAAATAGATCAGCTGCAACAAGAGCTCATAAACTAACTCTGTAATACACCTAGGTAGAAGGTTAGGGCCATAATACATAAGCAAAGACAGCTGGATTAATAAACGCTTCTGAAGAGAGAGAGCAAAGTCTTTCAAATTAAAAGTAAACATTATTTCCTCTTTTTTTTATTTTTCTTCCAAGCCTCTAACAAAACTTGATCTAAACTCATAAACTATTCCAGTCAAACTTGAAGTTATATTCTGCAGCAAATAAAAAATCATTAATTTTGTCCTCTGTATTTTCAAGATTCAGTACCACTGAACAATCCTTTATAGACAAACCCCCCCATAAGTGAGACTTTCTTCTCCAGCAGTAGCTGCACGTGGCAGCTGTGTTAAACCATTAGCAAGGACTCTGGCACATGATTCCTTCTCAGGTAAGGTGAGGAAGTTATTTCCCCATCCTCTACTCCCTGCCTCCCCTGCAAAAGATTGTTATGGGGCAGCTGAGTAGGTCTACTCCTGAGAGCAGGTCTACTCATAACCAAGGGAAGCAATTCATATTTCAGTTTTAAACTTTAATCACCAAGCAAACATATCCCTTGATGAACTCAGTAATTTCAGCTGGAGCTGGTAACCAGGTTTATAATCTTTCCAGTCCCTGTTCCCAAGTCTAACACAAGTTCTGTAGGTTGAGTAGGATAATTTCACACCATCAAGCAAGCTAGCTAAGAGAAATTAATGCTCTTCATGTGAGACGGACACTGATCCACTATTCCTAGCTACTTTTCAGTGGGGTTAAAGCTAGTTGCTCTTATTTTGCCTGGCAAGGACTTGGGACTTTCCCAGCCCTTGTGGGCAACCACCAGACTTTCAGCTGAGGCTGCTGAACAGCATAAACCAGAGCAGACAATGATCATGTACTTTCTGATGTGCCAGTACTGCTTCTTGAATGACTGGAGAATAAGCGAGTTCATAACAAATAACAATGATTTTTTAAAAATACGCTGGAGGGATTTTTCTCTTTTAACTGTTTCATCCTGGAGTGAATACAAGTGCAGGTGCCAGTGAAAAAAAAAACTAATGAAAACATCTTTCAGGAGCTGCCAATAAAGGCAGAAGCATGGACACGCTGGCTTAGACTGACTGAAATTGTCACAGGATTGTTCCCTCTGGGGACAGTAATTTCCAGCTGCAGGCACTAGTCTCTTAAAAAAAACAGTACTTCAGTCACTTGTGATTCTGTGACCATAACCTGAGGTTAATGGCTGACATTAACTGAGTCATGGTTAATGTCATAACATAGCTGGCATTCACTGTAAATGACGGCAATTTTAGGCAAATGTGTGTTTGAGGCAAGTAAACATTTCCAGACAGGGTCTCGATTAAGTTTCCTGTTTAGTAGCCATGATAAAACACCCTCACATATTTATTAATGAGGCTGATGGATATGAGCACTAATGAAAATGGACAGGTAGGTAATGAGGGAGGTACAGTCAGAACATAGGATTAAAGTCAGGTACAATTAAAGTTCAGCTCCCTAGTCAAACACAGGCTCCTTTGGGGCCCTAAGTAAATCATTTATGCACAGCCTCTCAGTTTTAAAAGAGAGGATAATAATATTCATTATCTTCACACATACATCTTGAGAGCATGAGCAGTTTTGCTGTATTTTTTTCCTTAATTCTCAGAAGTGCCCAGTAGATTACCAATATCATAATTACAATACTAGGCAGAGCTGGAGACAAACAAATGCTGCATAAGTTTCTTCACACAGTTCTACTAGCATATTGCAGACATCTTTAGCCCTTATCAGTTACGCTATTCTACTCTAAGCTTCAGACAAGCTGCCAGGAAAATACCTGCAACATGTAGGAGTGATGCCACATCATGAGACAATCTGTGCCTCTCTAATGCAGAGCTGCCTTTAAACACCACATCTCTGAGAGCGACTTGAAAGACTCAGCAGGCAATGGCAGCACAAATGTCAGATATCCAGTAAAGGAGAAAGCAGAATACCTGTCCTAGCAAAGGCTGTAAAACAGAACCAAAGCAGAGAAATTGCAGGATAAGGAGAGGAGGGAGGGAGTTAGTGAGAGGGAGAGAAACCACTACATCAAGCCATCTGGATTAAAACCAGATCCATCATTCTAAATTGGTGCTTGAGCGCTGAGCAAATGAGCTAGAGGAAGAAGAAAATCAGTGTGTTTGTATAGATGCATCATAGGGCATCAAGGAAGTGCTGCTTTACATTCTGGGCAGAGGAAAGTCTGTGCACAATCTATTATCTCTGGCTGATATTATGAAGCTGTTACTAAGAAGTGAAGTGTATTTTGGGATATCCCTATGCACATGTACTGCTGCTGACCAAGGTCTGCATTACAACCTATCCAGAACTTAGGCAGCAGCTAGTAATTAAATCTTAATGGTTATCTGCTGAGATGAAAACACTTGGGACAGAAGAAACCGAAGTAAGAGGCTCACCACTCCATAGAAAAAGAATTTGGAGCCAGGAAGTGTTACCACAGGCAAAATAAATATATGAAATGCAGGGAAAAAAACAAAACAAACAAACAAACAAACAAAAATGCAGGGAGATAGTGAAGGAAGTAAAGAAAGATCCCTGTGGACAAGCCAAACAGGAGTTAACACATGAGCTGCAGAAGCAGCTTAGGTTGTCACAGAATGAAAAGAGACACACTGGGAATATAAAGAGGAGTTGTTATTTTAGGCAGGTTTGAAGATTTTCTTGCTCTATTTAGCAGAGAATAAAGATAATTTGTTTACAGCACCACATGCACCTGAGAAATGAGTTGCAGCTCAGCATGTTCATGCTAGATAAAAATTGGGAAAAGGTAATCTGAAATAAGGACAAATCTCAAGGACTAAACTTAATCCTAGGACTATACAGATTTTGTACAGATTTCAAGGCTTAAGGTACACATATTCTAGTGTCTGGCCAACGTCTAACAGGCAGCTTAGGCAGATCTAAGACACAGGGGCTGTTTAAATATATACATACCTTAAACAACTGAGCTTGCACCCTGACTTGGTATAGCACCTAGTGTAACAGAACTGTCCCTAGACCATGCTTCTTTGTGTACCAAATCTGCCCATAAAATGGGTGAATTCCTGTAGATAACAATCCCTTTCTCTTCTTTCACAGCATTTTCTCCACAAGTAATCTGGCTTTTGGTCATAAACCTGGTGGTCATCTTTTAAATGCAAAAAAACATCAAATGCATTTCAAAAACTTTTTTTGCTTTGTTTTGTTATATCTGCAGTATTATTCCAGCTGGAGTGAAACTGCTGTCAACTGAGGTGCTTGGACTCAACTGTCTGTGAGAAGAGGTCCTGCAAAGTCCACAGCTCGGGGAACAGCAGAAAAATCACAGAATCACAGAATAGCTGGGGTTGGAAGGGACCTCTGGAGTTCATCTAGTCTCATCACCCTGCCAAGGCAGGTTCACCTAGGGCAAGTTACACAGTAATGCATCCATTTTTGGAATGTCTCCAACAAGGGAGACTCCAAAAATGGGAGGGAAGGTGCTATTTAAAAGCACCTCACTCTTCAACCATGCCAGTCTAAGGCTGGAAAGGGAGCTGGAGGAAATTTTTTTCCCACAAGGATATACTTACCTTTGTGAAATGGAATAATTATGCTATTATGCTCTATTATCCTTCAGATTTTTTACTTTACAGTCAAATCTGGTTGAAATTACCAGCAGGTTAGGAAGTTTGAGAGAACACTAGTACACACTGTAGCAATATAACCTGTACTGCCTTAGAAATCTGGATACAAGTATCTTGAAATTGCCTTCTCAAGGATGTATATAGAATCCTAATTCATAATCTTTCTTCAATTAGACCTGTATCAAAATATTCTGTTACCTGGTAAAGATTGTTGGTTTGTTCCTCGTTCTAGTTTCCATTTCACTCAACCCACTGAGCTCAAGGAAAGCTCAGTCCACTTACAGCAGAAGTTGAAAAACACCAGGTGTTTCACTATCTTTGCTCAAACTTACTTAAGGAAGAAATAGTTAATACCATACCCCAGACTAATCCTGCATTCTCAGGAAAACCCTCTGTTTGGTGATTTTCAGAGATGCTAAAAGGAAAAAAAAATACTTATACTTAACTCCTAAAAAAACCCTTTGAGCAAGTTGGTTTTTCACTCAAAAATCCATTACTTCCTTCGGAAAGCAGCTCTTAAAATCAAAAGAAAAATCAGCTTCTAAAATCAAATTGGAGACAGGCCCTGCTGCTGAACCTGTCAGCTTGCAATATCTCAGAACTGTAAATCCTTGCAGCCCCAGAGTCATCATATCATTCTAGCCCGATTCCCTCTGGAAGCAAGGCTTGAACAGTTCCACTGTGTACGAGTGTGTATATACACATTTGAATCCTGTGGCTCACCTCAACTGTGAAGAAAGGTAGAAAGCGCAAAGATCATTCTTTACAAGTTTCTCATAAACTGGCAGCAGAGAGAAACTCTCTGCATGCTCTAGCCAATCTGAGAGACCATTTCCAACACAAAAGCTCACTTTATCAGACTTCAAGTAATCCACACTGCAGGATCACTGCAGAAAAGATCCCAATCAGAGTTCCTGGATAATAAAAAGATACAAAATCATTAGCCAGAAGTCCAGCACTCTCAGAATAAATTGTTAAAAGTCAAATAGCTCCATAAATATACAAACAGTTTGAGCATCCTCTGCTTCCTTTCCCATTGCAGTTTGGAGTAGTGCCAGGAAAAAAAAAAAAAAAAAAAAAGAGAGAGAGATGATGATGACCAAAATATCAATATATAAGAACTTTGAGCAGGGTCCACATTTGTGCTTCCCTGATTTGAAACAATGTGCTGTTCCCAAACGTAAATAAACATACTTTTAGCACTATGTTTTATTTCCTTCCTCCCAAATGTGATATAATAGTAAATGGTCGGAGTCTATAAAGCACATGCAATCTTAGGAGCCATAGGGAAGAGCATGGGGCTACTGGAAACTGCTGGCCAAATTACTTTGTTCAGAAAAATACATCCCAGACAGATGCA
This sequence comes from Catharus ustulatus, assembly GCF_009819885.2. Lineage (NCBI taxonomy): Eukaryota > Metazoa > Chordata > Aves > Passeriformes > Turdidae > Catharus > Catharus ustulatus. Next base: position 114,587,956 of record NC_046221.1, on the reverse strand, counting down.
TGAGTCATATCCACTGCCATCTGTTAGACGGAAATAAGCCATCTTTGCCTCATTAAGGTAGAAATGATCCTCTTTTGTAGTCAAACATGACCTACTGACCTGGACCCCAACAGCTCAGATCAAGCAGGTTGGGACAGTTGATGGTATTAGGAACATTTCCTTCCCACTCTCAAAATTAGAATTTAACCAAATTTCCACCCTCTCCTTCTGAAATAATTCCTGCAGGTTACAGCATTAGGATTCATTACCCTCCCTTCTGTCCTTGGTTGAAGGCAACTAAATGGCATAAACTGTAGCAGAGCATCCCTAATCATAATAAATCCTCCTCTCTGCCAGAGCCTGGTGAAAATCCCCTGGATATGGGAGTGATGTGCGGTGGGATTCACAACATCTGTGAGGCCTAAAGACCAACTCTGTGGGTATTTCCAAGGTGTCAGCATCCAGACAGCAGGTAAAACTGTCAGCCCCCATGAGGAACACAGCCTGCTTTGCAGCTCTCAGCCAAACTAGGGACTTCCAGGGGCTCCCTGCAGCCCTGGAGCCACAGAAGTGCTCCTGAAGGGGTCCTGCCAAATGTGTGCCACCTGTGAGAACCACTGACCATAGGGAGGCCATGGGCTGGCAGCACAGAGATGGCTTTTGCATCCAAGAATTCAAATTCAGATTCCAATACAGGCGTATTGTGCTTGCAGGCTGCGTGGGTGCAGGCTGATTTTGTGTGCACACACAAACTACAATGGGTTGGATTTCTTAACCTTCTTCAGTCCCAGCACAGTGTTATCATTTTGGGAAAAAAAATGTAACACAAGAAGAGTGCTCCTGAAGGTACATATCCAGCAAAAGAGCTGACAGCAGCTGTAAGCTGGTAGTACTACCAAACAGTCAAACACATGGAGAAGAATGAAGTCAAGGTTTTTATTCCAGAATTTCCAGTTGTTTTACAGTCTACTTTCCATTTGTGGACTCCAGTTCTGAGCACAGACTGCAGGCTGAAATACTGGAAAACACAATGACTGAGCTGGGACTATCTCAAAATTATGGACTTTTCTATCACCACAGGTACAGCATCCAGTTTTCATAATATCAAATGGCTTCAGAAAGGGAATATACATTCTGTTGTTGCAAATTCTGCCAATATTACCTCCCCCTGAAGATCAATTTCATCACCATGGCCACACTACAAAGAAGATTCCTCCTGCCTAATTCCCAAATAAAACAACAGAGACATTATAAATAAAAGGTATCTAACCTTTACAACTTAAGGCAATTTAAATGCTGAAACATGAATCTTTCTTCTTTTCTCTAAAACTGGTAAATTATGAGACCAAAGTGGATCTCTCTTTTCCCAACCTCGCCAACCACCATCTCAGGAAAAAAATGGTTTATATCTGCATTTTACAAAACACCTGAGCTGTGCTGGAATGTGTCTGACTTGATGCAAACAAGCAAGCACAGCATGATGCCTACTTCCTAGCAGTGTACAGCCTAATTAGACGGAGACCCAAAAGTTCTTGTCACCGGGGGAACTTCTTTCTAGCTCTTCACAAAGCAACAGCATTCCTGAACCCAACAAAAGCAATTAATTAGGATCTCCATAAGTATGGGAAGAATGGCAAAAAGGTTTTGAAAGATCAATATTGCACGCGAAGATGTTAAATACAGCAGGAGTCACGATGTGGTTGTGGGTTTTGGGAATGTCACCTTGCCTAGGCTGGAATTCAGAAAAAAATGGGATGTGAATATCCCAGAAAAGCATGGGTGTTTTTCAAATTGAAAGCCCTACAAAAATGTTGGCAGGGACAGTTTCACTTTTCTTTTGCTGCTCATCGGACCTTTCCCATTATTTTCTTTCAGAAGGTGAAGAGAAGGGATAGATGAATAAAGAAGCATTGTGGAAAACACAGTTTATTTGTTTTGTTTTGCAAAGTTACAATCTTGTTGTTAGAATTAGCATAATTTTAATTAGGCATAGACAGAAGTCAAAAGCTAGCTTCCAGCTGTGCCTGCATGCTAGCAGGGACATGCTATACCTGCTAACCATGGGGGATTTGCACGTGTGTGTGTTTAGAAATGATCTGCAACCATTTTGAAGTCTTCTTTCTCAAGTCTGACATCCCTGCAGTGATATCCAAAACAGAGGCTGAGTTAGCCTGAGCCTGGCAGGACATGTCAGTGAGATGGATGAAAGCTATCTTGGCTTAGATGAAAAATCCATGACTGATATCGGGAGGAGACTTTTTTATGAACTCCTACACTGTTTGCTGATTCCAATACTAATACTCTTTTCCACTATTATTTTCCTCATTAGAAAAGCTCTAATTTTCTTCATCTCTTAGTTTTTTGGGTTCACTGTTCCAGTGCTGAGCTTTTTTCTTCCATGTAGGCATAAATTGTTGCTGCCTGACTGCAGTCACATCTCTAAAGCTCACTTCTGCAACTGCGGAAAGAGCTAACCACTCTAAATACCTGATGTTCACGGGGGTTTAGGTCTAAACTGGTTTTCTAGCCCTTTAGGCACAAATATTTGAGAATTTGTTCCTAAGAATGTCCTTCTAATTGAATAACTCCAAATAGAGTTTGAAGAAGGTTTCTATTTTTTTTTCTCTTCTTCTTTTTTTTTTTTTCAATTGCATAAACACTCGTGTGTGTGTGTGAAATGTTACTGCTGTAGAAAGCGTGACATACAGTCTAGTGCAACTTATCAAACCCAGGCTGTCTGGCAGTCGATTTCCAGCACATCATGTTTGTCTCGTGAGCTGTGACTACGGCCCATATAGTTTTGATTTCCAGATCTCGTGACTGACCACATACAGCTGCTGTTTACAGAACTGTCATATTTAAGCAGAGGGTGTTAAAGCAAACCTTCTTACGCTGTAAAGATTAGCTTGCAAGAGTTTAATCAGGGAAATAAAACAGGAGCAGACTGGAAAAAAATGTCTAGATACTGCAAAAGCTCTGTGTTAAAAAAAAAAACAGTAAGGGCATATACAATACACCTACATTCTCATACATAGACAAGTGGGTGCACTTATATACTTAGGTGTATATTTAGAAGCATACTTCTATAATCATTGAAAAAAATAAGTTTAATACTCATTAATTGTATTCAGTAAATAGCACTCATATTCAGGTTACAATCTGTCAATTAAGAAAGTTTTTCCAATATATTTTGCTGTCAAGGACATATAAATCTTACTTACAAACAAATCCCTCTTTTTTTTAAGAAAAATTTTAAGAGCTGCTTCCTTTACTGAACTCCTTTTCTGCCAACCCTTTTATAATAGAAGGGTACAGTAAGTATCCTAAACTAGGAATTATAGATGACGACATTCTCTTTCATTATCCGGGATAATAAGCAATTTTCATTCCTTGGAAACAAGCAGAGTCTACAGCAAGCCTTCAACAAATAAAAAGATGCATAATAGAGGCTAGGATCATGTAATGTTCCTCTTAATTTCAGGGTTTTTTATGGATGACAAAGTTACACTGTGGATTGAAGATTATTTGGAACAGAAAATGAGATATCTTGAAAGTAAGATCTTTAATTTGATTTTAGAAATACTATTATGCTTTGAAAAAATGATACTATCTTGCATGTACTGTCAGAAGAGGTATTGAAATTTGCAATTCTGGAGGTGTGCATTTGCTCCTTTTTAGCTGATTATAAAAGCATCTATGACTCAGAGTCCTCACCTGCAGTCACAGATATTTTTCTATGAAATATGGCCCATGAAATGAAACAGTGTCTTTAGTGAGCAAATTTGAGAGAACAAACAAATATTTTAAAAAAATTCAGAAATATCCACAAGAAAATTGCTGATAAACATCGGTTAGAATCAAATAGAAAATAATTCTCTGGAAAAGAATAGATGGAAGGAGCTAGTGTTGATTATTTTTATAAGCCTCTTATGCCCTGTACAAATTGGCCTTAAATGGTAGCTTAGTTAGAGCCAAACTGACAGTCTAAGAACATCAAGATGACAACTCATACACTGCTACTGCTTTTAGAAGAAGACAGTAACTAATTTTAAGGGGGTGCATGTCATACAGACTCTGTCTGGTTTGTCTCACAGAGCTGGTTCATTTCTTCTCTTAGCCCATTTCTGATGCAAGCCCAAATTCAGGAAAGGATTTACAATTCATTTCAAATAGATGAACAGTGTCCTTTGAAGGACATATTTCGTTTCTTTAAAGGAAGGGGAAGGCTAAAGGACTGGGAATGGATTTAACAGAGATATAAAAATGTCACATCAGTGCTTTCCTCCACCCTCACACCAACCCCAGATAAACACTTTAGTGCCATTTGAAACTTATACAGGACTCCAGCTGTGCCATTCCTCATCTCCATGCATAATGGTGGCCTCTCAGTACTTCTCTGATTTGAGACATTTGTTCTTTTGTCCTCTGTGGTAAAATTGCAGGATGTGCTTCCTCCCTCCAGCTTTACAGCCACAAGCTGTAGAAGAGCCGAGGCATCAGGTAAATTTCAAGGCACAGTGTCACCAGCGAGAAGAGACACAATACAAGACCTTTTCTGCATTTCAGAGAACATCTACTTAAATTACATTTGCCCATTACTAAATACCCCAGCAACAAGTAAAGAAGCCCTGTCCTCTTGTTCCCAACTAAGTATGTCCATATTACATGAAGCCTGTCATATGAGTTTTAATATAATTTGCAGACAAGAAAAGCAAAGCCACTCAAGAAACAAAGGATAGAAGGCATATTTCATTTGGAAACAGGTGTCAAATAAGATAGGGGAGGAGAAAGAATGGATCCAAGAATAGGATCAGTAGTGATGAAAACTAGTCAAAAAAACAGCAAATACTGTAAAAGCTGTCAGATATATTGCTTCCAGTAGTGACAAAGATAAAATGAGTTGGTATTCATTTCACGTGCATCTTATGGTTCCTACACTCTTAAAATCAGTCCCTCTACTCAATCATATCTCTTTTGAAACCCAATTCGTGCAGCAACTGTTTCCTTCTTTTTTCCCCAAATAGATACAAATCTAAAATTCATCAGAATACAGGAACTATACAGACTTCAGTACATAATATGTTCTATGAAAACACAATTATTTTTTGGCTTTGACAATTCACTGGGTGCTGAATTATTGTTCGAAGTAGATAAAGGGAATCTAGAGGTCTTCTCTCAAGAAAAGTTGAATTATTGTTCGAAGTAGATAAAGGGAATCTAGAGGTCTTCTCTCAAGAAAAGTTGAATTATTGTTCGAAGTAGATAAAGGGAATCTAGAGGTCTTCTCTCAAGAAAAGTTGCTCCTTTGTTGCTGTCAAATGGTAAAGGACAAAAATAATGAAGTATTAAAACAAAAAAATGACAACAACAAAAAATACATACACCTATTTTATCCAAACTCAAATGCTGCTTGTGACTTAGCAAGAAAACAAATTGCAGCACTCACTAAATATTGTCTTTAGTGGTATGATGAAGAACCTTCTTTTCAAAGGCTACGATAAACATTTATTCTGGTGAGCCTAGTGTAAAATGCCTAGATTCTTTAGAGAAGTATTAAACAACTAAACATACTGAGTTCCTTTTGAATTTGAAAAAGAAGACAATTTAGAGTCTGTAGCATAGTAGCTGCAAAGGAGGACTATGTCACATATAGGTGATAGACTGGAGCTCAAAACAGGCAATCTTGTGTTTGAAGCACTGGTATTTACTTACACAGCAGTGGCTTACACAGCATTCTGCTACTCAACACCACATCTTTAGCTTGGGTATTTGGAGGATTTGATAACCCAAAGCTCTGACTGATTTTATTCTTCACACCTGCAGGGCTGTGATCACAGAGAAGCAGTGGGATGGCTCCTACAGCTGGAGTGCTGGGAGGGAAGGATGCCGGTTCTTTAGGAAGGACAGGCAGGGGAAATGACAAAGGAGTGTCACCCTCTACATCAGTGATCAGCTGGAGTGCATAGAGCTCTGCCTTGGGATGGATGAGAAGACAACAGAGAACTTGTGGGTCAGGTTCAAAGAGAGGGCAGGGGCAGGTGAGTTTATACTGGGCGTCTGCCCAAACTCAAACACAAAAATAAAGTTTAGAGAGGTTGGAAGCCAGAACAAGCAGCCTATGAAGAACACTCGGTAATTGTCTGAGCTACCAGAGATCATGTTAGGAATGCTAAAGCCATGATAGAATTAAATCTGACCAGGAATGTCATGAGCAACAATAAAACACATACGCCGGTGATAAAAGAATGATAAAAGAAAGATTAGGGAAAATGCTGCTTGTCTCCAGAAGGAAATGGGAGACTGGTTACCTGCAATATGCAGATGTCTGAGGTACTCTATGATTTTTTTTGCCTCAGTCTTCACTGGCAAGTGTTCCAGCTACACTGCCCAAGCTGAGAAGACAAAGGCATGGACTTAGAGAATGAAGAACTTTCAGCTGTAGGGGAAGATCAGGTTCAAGAATATCTAAGGAACCTGAAAGTGCACAGTGTCACCAGCGGTCAAGGGAGACCATTCTGTCCTTGTACCCTGCTCTTGTGACAGCCCACGTGCAGTACTGTGTCCAGCTCTAGGGTCTCCAACAAAAGAAGGACGTGACCTGTTGGAATGAGTCCAGAGGAGGGCCATGAATATGATCAGGGGCCTCTCCTGTAAAAACACCCTGAGAGTGCTGGGGGTATTCAACCTGGAAAAGAGAAGATTACCGTGAGACCTTATAGCGAAATTGTGACTGTTCCATCCCTGGAAGGGTTCAGGCTGGATGGAATTCTGAGACATCTAGTCTAGTGGAAGATGCCCTTGCCTGTGGCAGGGTGGCTGGGACTAGATGATCCTTAAGATCCTTTCCAACTCAAACCATTCTATGATTTCATGATTCTGTGGGAAGTGACTGGCTTTACCTTTAAATAATTCCCAGTCTTTCACTTGCTGTAGCAGTTAGGATCTGTTCTTTATGCACCAGGTAGGGCATAGTCTTCACACCTAGACTAACATCTAAAGGGAAAAGGTATCAAACTGCAGAACTGAAAGCACGACTAATCATTTATGCATACTGTTTGAAAACAATTCTCAGGTCTGAATAGTGCCTTTTGAATAAATACAGACTAAGGAAATGTAATCATCAAAAACTACTCAGACATCACACTCTTCAAAAGGAACAAATTATCATCATGACATGTAATAGCTCTTGAACAACATTCACATCCCTGTCAGGGGTTTTAAAAGATTGACAAAACGGGATGTGGATATAAGATTTATTTTTTTTCCCAAAAAAAATACACATGCACAATAACAGTTTCCTGGCAAGCTGAACTTCACAGTTTTTGTCATTTTTTATGGGCTGTCTTGACTTATAGGAAGTGTTATTTTCAGTATTCAAGCTACAGTGCAAGGCGAACTGCTGTCTCTGGCCATGCACAACTGACCCAATTCTTTACATGTGGAGATTAAAAGCAAAGACTCTGGAAAAGATAATGTTGTCCCTCACATCCGGGTTCTGAAAGCTTCACAGTGCTCCCAAGTCAGGAGTCCCAGAAGCAAAATCTTTCCCTGGGACTAAGCTTTCCCTTTGGTATCTGTTAAAACAAGAATGAGACCATTTCTGGAGGCTGTTTCTTTCATTCCACATCCTGAGGCTGAAGCCCTGGGTTTGCCCAGGGACCCCTCTAGCAAGAAACGTGGGAAGAAAACTATGGGAAATTCTGTCCTTCCTCTTGGAGACCACCCACACAAGGTTGTCCCACTGATCCGAGGTTAAAAGGCTGTGGTCCCCTCTTCTGCCACCAAAGTGTGTCCCAAAAGTCACACCAGCAGTCCCAGAGCTGGCTGGTTCCTCCTCTGCAGTTCCAGGCAGTGTGGGAGACAGGGCACTGACTGCCATGGCCTTGCTTCTCCCTCAGGCAACTTCCTGCTTCTCTTCTCTGCTTGTTTGTTGGCTTTTTTCCCAGCACCGGGGGTAGGTCTGAGATATCAGCAACTCATCACAAGACAAATACTTGGGCTTCACTTCTCCTACTCCCACCCCATCTGCTTCTGCTCCTCTGCCCTGGTTCCCAGTGAGAAGGGGAAGGGATGGAGAAAAACCAGTATCTTTTATATGTTCAGTTCTCTGACCTTTGCTACAAGCTGGTTTTTGGGGTTTTTTTGGGGTTTTTTTCTTGCATAATGTGGATAAGCAATCAGCACAGTGTTTCTCTCCACAGTGGTGGCCACTGCCCCAGACCCATAGGCATGCCCCTCCTACCTCAAGCTGAAATCTGCATGCAGCATACTGAAGGTCACAATAATAACAATGGATATATTCCTCAGAGTCAGTTTTCGAAGCACAGAGAATGAATGAAATCCCCATCTGTTGCTTTACATCCTGCTGCTTTAATCCCCTGAATCACTAGCAGTGAGAAAGGAAGTGCTGGACATGTGAGAGAGCCATCCCAACTCCTTTCTGCCACACTGCCACGGCTGCCGGAAGAAAAGCCACTCAAGCTGAAAAAGAGGGTGATGGTTACAGAGAAGTCTCGGTGAGGAGTTCTCATCTCTGAAAAGGACTCACTGGTCTGAAATAGCCTGGGACTATTGATCTCTAGGGCATACTACAAGCAGCATTCCTCTGCTCATGCCAGTGATGACCGTGACATCTTCAGAAAAAGAATTTGTGCCAGCTCTGTAGCAAGTGAGGGGAGAAGTGGCCGCCTGCTGTAAGTGTTGACAGCAAATTGCCAGGTTTTCTTACTTTGTCCTTATATTTTGTATTGAAAAACCTTTGTGTACACCCCTAAAAGGTACATATATGCACAGACAAGTGGTGACAGTTGTGCCTTGGTTTCCCCCTGCCGCCCTCCTGTGATGTCACTTACTTTTCAGTTGTTATTTACTGGAGTTGTGCAATAGGCTCATGCAGGTACATCCACAGCCTAGACACCACCTGCAGCCATAATACTTTCAGCTCAGCTTTAGCCTTTAGGCACTAGCAGCTCTTCTCTCTTTAGTAGGGCTGGGAACAGGTGTCCTTTGTTCACTTTGCTTTAGTGTGGAACCTGTGCTACAGGGAGGGAGATGAAGGGAGGAGGTGGAAGGGTGATTTAGAAATGAAGTTGTTAAAAGGGAGACTGGTGTCTCCTGTCAGTCTCAGGTGGATTTCCTTTTGTTTAGTCTAGCAGAAGGGAATCATATTTCCTGCTCTGCATGCACAAACAAAAATATAAGAAAACAAAACCTCTCAACAAAGGTACTGAGAGCTGGGGGCTTAGTGGGGAAAAAAAATGAAACAGGAACAAAACATCCCCCTTGCAATCCCAGCTTCCTTGGATGATAAAAAGCATCATAAACAAAGTTCTACAGCTAATACAGTGCTGATACACAGGGATATACAGTACTGCCCATAAAATTAGTCATGTGTTATTGCACAAAGTGGTGTGTTCCATAAGAGCTGCCTATTTAGCAAGCTTGATCAAGAACATTAAATATGAAAATAAGAAAAAACATTTAACATTGTTGAAAAGTAATTAAAAATATATTTCACCATATGCTTCCCTGCCATTACTTCATTTCAGCAAAACAAATGCCTGGAGCATTTATTATGCCCCATCATTTTTTAAAGAGGCCTAATGTTTCCACTTGGCACAGGAGACACGCAGATAAAATGAATCAGCCCTGAAATGAATTGTGTGAAATACATTTGTCTGAATTCAAAAATCTTCTCTGTAGTCAAAAAATGCAGAAGTATTTCCACTCTCTCAAAATGCATATCTGAAAAATAACCATTTTTTGTTGGTTTTGCACTGTAATCTTTGACACAAAGGCTAAAATGTCTTTAGGTTTATTAGGATTCTGCACCAGTTAGAGTCAGTATTAGAAAGTTCAGAGCTCCTAAACAGCCTAAAAAACAAAACAAAACAAATTTTAAAAGATAAATAAAGTACAACAATACATCAAAAAGCTTTCAAAGCACAACTAAACTCTTGAGACTTGAGTTCATCCACTGTGCAATTATGCTGTTTCCTGCACTGTGATGCCAGGCATAAATTTGACCACAGGGTTTTAAAAGATAGATTATAAGCAATTTTATTTTAATTCATGGTGGACAGAAGAAAAAGGTATCTTCTTTCATAAATGATGATCCAAAGAGCAGTAGTTTGCAGGGCTGCATTTTGAGATTTATTTTTGAAAGTGATGTATCTCTGGTGACTTAAAGCCAGGGAGGGGAGAGCAGATATTATTCTCCAGAAGAATAATGGATTAATAAAATGGCCACTTCAAAAAAAAAATCCTTGTTTGTGTCAAGTGATAGGAGCAACCATAATTAATGAAAATAATTTATAAACACAGCTGGATAAAGATGTTCATGCTGTGTAGTTGATGTGGCAGTTTATTCATTACCAGCACTGAAACACATGCTGCCTCTCTTTGTCTTTACACCAACTCCTTTTGAGTGTGTGAAACTTGACCCACCAGCCTGGATACCAAAGCTCTGCCATGCAGGACAGCTCACTGGCACTGACCTGGCACGTAGCTGTGAGACAAGTGACCTGAGACAGAAATCAAACACAGCAGATTCTTCCTGGGTGACCGGAGGCAAGGAATGCGTTGGAAGGGATGTGGGAAAGCCCTGAAATGGTCAGTAACAGTCCCTCCCTTTCTGGGAGCAATGAGGGGAGACAGAAGTGACTGAGGAGGAAAGAGTATATCACATCAGTCCAAAAGATCTGGCTTTTTCTGATAGTTCATAGAAGGAGGCACAGAGAAAAATGTGGTAAGAATCAGGGAAATGTGGATACGGGATTTGTGTCTTTTAGTAGACTCAGCAAGGGCAATCTTTGTACCACAAAGCCCATGGTATGTTTTTGCTAGCAAATAACACATCTTTCCTTCTCCCTTCTTTTATTCCACCCAAGAATGTCTTTCAGTTCAAATACCACAATCTGTCCTAATTCGGGGGGAAAAAAAAAAAAAAAAACCAAAAACTGCAGCACTGGCTTCAAATGACATCTACAAATGGAAAAGCTGGATTGAAATGTTTCAACTGAAAACCACGATGGGGCTTGGTAGCCCAGAAACCCTGGAAACTCCCAAGTGAATCTTTATCCTTCACTGCTGACCACCATTAAAGAACACGACCAGGATAAATGTCTAAATATTATCAGATGCATAGTAAAACCACGATAGCTAACAGAAAAACCATGAAAGCTAACAGAACAGTGTGCTTTGCAGCAGATGCAATTTGGTTATGGTTCCACATGACAGAAGCTGGTTCTTCAATTCAAGTTCTACAGATGGGTTTGTTCAGCTCTGGAAGTCCCTTTTGAAGCCACACTTTATCAGGCAAGGGGACAACACCGAAGCAGAGAGTAAAGGTGATGGAGTGGGGAACAGATTTCCATCTTTATCAGAAGGACCAAATGCCTATGCTGATCAATGAATTCCATCAATACAGTAATGTATTTCAAGCACAAGGGTCGTTTGTCCTTTACAGAAGAAAATAATCTGAGTTTGAATGAGCTTCTTTAGCATTTCCAGCTCATGATTTGATCTGCTCTTTAAAGTTTTGCTGGCATTACTGAGCAGAACAGGAATATGAAAAGAAATCACACTTCAAACTAGAATACGAAGATTTAGTTCCTCAAAGAACAGATTTCATTCTCTACTGAAAGATGAACAGTTTTTCTAATGGAAGCTGCATTTCCACTTCAGAAACATGCTGGTGTGAGTATATATGCTGGGTATAGCTGTACTGGTAGGCCATTGTAGATGTTTACATTGTAGATGTAAACAATCCCTGTAAAACAAATTAAGAATTTAAATGCAGATTCTAAGTTTACTTAATGTTTGCAAACTGATGTGAGATCTCTAGGTGAAAGAAATTCTTAAATGCTACTAGATTAACTACTAAAAAAAAATAATATTTGACTAATTCAGTTAGCTGAAAAATCTTCCATTATTTTATTATGTCTAAAATAATCTATAATCTTCTAAAGACTCAGCATGGTGTATTTATAGCATAAAGCTAAAAAGAAGAGGAAGGAGAAATTTCAATAACACTCAGCATGGCCACTCCCCAGATTAGCTGTATATGTTCATCAAAGGGATCTCCTACATACCAGCCCAGGATGTATGTCCCAAGGGCCTCTCAGCTTCCAAGGCCCTGACATTCACAAGTACTAAACAGCATCACAACACTGCTCTATCTATACCCCAATTAGAGGGCATATTGTAGATATTAATGCAAGATTTGTTTTAATTACCTAGTATTTCTAGTTACTCAGAATGACTGAAACTCACTTTTCTACACCAAGTATACTGTGTTAAGTATAAATTAGGTCTATTTTGAGCTCAGAAACTGTGCATAAGACTGTTGCTGTCCAGATTAAAAAAAAAAAAACCAACAAAAAAACCAATTCTGCCAGAAAGACAATGAATAAGTAATTGTCATCTCCTGACAAACATAAAAGCAGAGGAGGAAACACATATGTGATTTGGAAACAGGATTACTCATAGATTCAGAAGAAATAAATCCAATTACCTTGCTTGATTCATCAATAAATGGGAAAGTAGTATTTGTTTTATTGTCAAATTAAGTTATTCTTTGGAAGTAATCCACTTAAAATAATTGTTTCCTAGCATCAAGGAAAAGTAATCAGTAAAAAGGAACATAAAATGTCTTTCTACTTCTTTCTGTAAAAGGCTTTTTCACATTTTTCTGAGCACCAGATTAGTCCATTATAAACAGTGGAAGTGAAATTCAAGGAATCCAGATAAGTAAATGTGGTTTTTACAACATCTTTTGCTCTAACTACATGGCACAGTGATTTAAAAGCAAAAGTTCTCACACCCTAGATTCAGAACAAAATGATCTTCTGGGAACTCCGCAATTCAGCTACTGTTGAATTTTCTGTCCTCAGTGAAGCAATGTTGGTGAAACCTTTGACTGCCTGGGCTGAAGTATTCCCAAAAGCATCTTCTGCTCACAGGACGTTACTCTCTCTGTGCAGAGTACAAAAATATTGGCACGACTGGTTCACCAATATTGGCACAACAAATACGAGTTCACCTATCTCAGAAGTAATGGTTTAAGCAGGGAGAGAGAGATGGAAAAATCTACAACAGGTTATCTGTTGTGGCTAAAATATACTGCAATTTTATGACTTATGTGAGTGGAACCTTCAAATGTACTATAAGGAGCAAAACAGGGAGAAAAATACTTAAAATCTTAAACCTTTCTTTTTCTAAATCTCCTTTCTGCGAGGCAGCCTTTGAACTCTCAAACAGTAAGGCATCTAGAACACTGTCTCATGTTCAGAGTTTGGTATGTAAAAGAATAAAACATCCTTCTGCTTATTGAAAAGGAAATCATAAATCCCACCAATGCAGACAAGGCTTTTTTTGTCATCAAAGAACTGATTCATCTCATGCAGAGTGAGATTCAAAACTTGGATTACAGAGATTATCTGGCAGTGACCAGAAGTTTTTGTATTCACTCTCTTCTAGCAAGACTGACAACTTTTTTGTCCATCTGCTAGGGAAGCCTCCGCTGCGTTCTTTGTGAAGAGGTGAATCAACTTGCATTACCATGCTAGACACACCAGCATAGAGTTTAAGACAAAGCTGTGACTCACTGATGACAAATTAATTTTTAAATGAAAAGTTTTCTCACTTTGTACAAGCCACAGTCTGGAACAACCTTCTGATAATGTAAGCTTCAAGCAAATGGGCAGTTTTAAACAGTAACTAAAGGCATTGCTTTGTGGTAATGTCTGTGGAAAGCACCATGGCGTAAGAATCTGTTTCCATGACCCAGACACTCCTTTTTCCCCTGTATCCTGTGCTCCTAAATTGCTAGAAGCTGCAGGTTTTTACCAGACCACAGTTCTCCAATGAAAGTAGCCATTTACCCCTCAGATATGCAGGCTGTCCAGCTTTCTACTCTTGCATGTATTCAAGCTAGGACCTAGCATAGTAATGGACAAGCCACAGAATCCTTTGGAGTTAATAATTTCAGATCAGCCATCTATTTCTGGGTGTCACTAATATTAATGTGGAGGTTGTATGTTCTTATCTAGGACTGTATTTTTAGCTGGCAGAAACCCATCTGAAGGCATAGTTGGCTGTCTAGAGTTGGAACAAAATGTCAAACCATCCAATATCTAAAAATATTAATGTAATTGCATGCTGAAAAGTGATAACTGAGTAAGTAAATACAAATGGATGTCAGGTTCAAATTGTGGAATATGCTGTTCTATTTTTTCTTGCAATTGGCATCAATCACTTTAATTTTTTAAGATTCAATATCCAACTATTTTTTCATACAGTAGTGAAATATTTTGGTTTAACTTTGAATACATTATGAAATAATGCATTTGAATACTTAACAACTACAGAAAAAAAAAAGCAACCCAGCATGCTAACACATTGTAATATTTACAAATATTTACATATTCTTTAAAATAGCAATTGTATCTAAAAACACTAAGTTAAAAATCTCATTAAAAACTCAGGTGCTAGCATGAGGATTGGAATTACCACTATAAACATTATAGAAACATTATAACTGCACATTCTGCTTCTGAGATAGTTTAATCCCATAGTTCCTTTTAATGATACTCATTCTCAAATGAGATTGCTGTACTTTGAAATTTTGGGGAACTTGAATTCAGTAGAGAACTGTTTAGATCGGAATAACCAATGATGTATCAGAGCAAAAAAATCTAGGATATTCAAAGGCAGAGAAAACCAACAGTGATTAAAATAAATGAACAAAGAACAAGACTCATAGATATAAATTAAATCAAATACCTTTAGGTTCCTGTGAAGTCTGAAGCATATCACTACAGTCTAATTTCAGGGAGAAAAATCAGAGGAGGAATTCTGCAGTGATTCTAAATAAAGTATACTGTGAGCACAACGATTAACCGCAGTGCACTACATAAAAAATTAATCTATTTTTGTCATCTGGATTCTATGACTCCATATTTTTCAGTTCCACTATAGGAGCATTTGTGATATTTTTTTCTCCTCTTCACTACACATACATGATTTTTCACTGAGAATTCATTTGAATAACAGAACAGAAGCACCTCTGGCGTGTGTACAGACCGTATGATCAGGGAGGAGTATTTTCCCTTGCAAAATTCTAAATTCTGAAATCCTCCCTTATTTCCTTACATGAAGTCCCTGGCTGTTATTCTTTAAGTTATGCTGTGGACAGAACTCAGTGCTGAGGAGAGTAGCAATAAGAGCCTGAATGTGAGTCCCTTCACACTTGAGGGTCTGGGCTGGATGCATCTCTGCTAAAGAAGCTGGAAGAGCTCTGTAGTCCCGGATCTTATGTTCCTCACCTGCAGGGGAACTCCTAACTGGGAAAGACCCAGACTGCTCTGCAACTTTCCTATTCCTGATTTCTTCAGAAAAGGAAATATGGTTGTGGCTGAGGTGGGAACTACTGAATGTTTCCATTTGTGTGCAGAAGAGGAAATCAAAGGTCTAGAACCCAAAGGCAGGGACACTGTGACAGGGCAGACATTGAACCAAATAATTAGAAGTGTTTTATGCAGAAAAATCTAGCCTTTCCCCACCTTATTTTTAAAATCTGAAATCCCCTAAAAAGGGATTATTAGTCTAAAAATGTTAATAATGTATTTATTAATAGTTCCATTATTTGGAGTTCTGCTGAACCACTCTTATTTCAAATACACAGCCAAATCCCAACAGGGTGTGTGATTTTAGGGCTTCTCATCTCTAGCTTGTCATTTCACAGAACTGGCCAAACAGAGCAGCAATTAATAAAATATAAGATTTATGTTTGAAAGGAGAGAAATTATCAAGGCAGACTCAAAATGCACAAACATTTTTGTTAAACAGCAGTTTACAAAAGCCTGGGTGACACACAGAGCAATGAGTTTTACTGCCAAAGGTTAAGTTCTGGGTGCATTCATCAGTTCAGGTTTCGTTATTTCTGAAGTACTTTGTGTGACAGAAAAAAACCTGCCACCATTCTGTCTGAAGATGGCCCCCTGCAAGGGTGGAACTCACGCCCAGATGACATCAGAAACCTTAGAACCTCAGTGCTTTTAGAAACCAATGTGGAACTTGTCTTTTACACTCCATCTTTCCTCAGAAACTCACACAGAGCAATCTCATTTTTGCCACCTGCATGGAGAAAGCAGATAGTCACAGAGATCCCTTCCTGCCTGTGATGAACAGCTGTAGGTCCACAGATGTTGGGTTTCATTTGGTAGAGCACACCATTGTATCCTCTGTGTTAAAAGGTGCTGAGCTGGGGTTTGATGTGCTGTTGTTAAGTGGCACAGCTCCATTTGCACTTCTTGGAGGTCTGGACCGGTTTCTCTGTCTGGGTTTGTCCTTTTGCTAGCTGAGATCAGTGAACTTAGGTTCATACAGAGAGCAGAGGCTTTGAAGTTATCTGAGGCAGGTGTCAATGTTATCATCAATAGCACTTCTGACACATGACTTCAACTGGGATTTTAACTGCATTTTCGCCAATACACAATCCTTTAGCTTCCTCTAACTTAGCATAATTGCATTACAGGAATTTCAAGGAGTTCTTTGAACTCAGGTACAATTAACATCCTTTCAAAGAACATTCCCACCCAGCATTTACCCTAGGTAAACTTCCTTTCTGAAGAAACAATCTGTTTAAATGTAAATCAGCTTTTTCACTTGTGGAAAGAGTTTCCAGTGTCCTCTCAAATACACTTTCACACCAAAACCAGTCTGCAAGGCTTTGCATGTTATAAGGTGCATTTTTAGCTAGAAAACAGGTAAACAATGAGGTTAATTTTAAAGATTATTAGAAAATTAGTCTCTGCTTCCAGATTACTAGCCCATGAATTCAAGAAAGAAAAGGTACTGACAGTGGATTCCTAGGTAAAAGATACCAGTGGTCTTCCACTTTTAATCTAATTTTTAAATTGTCCTGAGAAATCCCTACTGCAAACTTTGGTTTATTGGAAAACAAACAGCAACTGTAGAAGACAGATGAAAACCAACCTGAATGAAGCAAAGACAGGATTATCCCATCCTCTGTCCACTGCTGAGCAAAGAGGAGACTTCAGCCTCCAGAGCTGTCATTTTAACACCTCTATATAGCACTAAAATATAAGTTGAGAAAAATCCAAGTGTCTTAATCTGTGTCATTTAGGATATCATCTAACATTAGCTAATCATGCACATCCTCTTCACTTCCCTAAGCCAGGCACAGCTACTCAATAGAAGATAAGAAACCTGTTTTAAAAAGATTTTAAAATGACAATGTTTAATTTCATCATTATTTTTAGGAAATAAAAACCTTGATAAGCCTTTTAAATAACAATCCGCAGCCCTGTGGTAACAGGCTGGCAAGTGTAGGTGAAGGTACTGTGCTATAAGAAGCTTTGAAATGTCATAACAAATTCTTTCCTTTCCTTTACATCTAATCATGCTGTGCTCAAGCCATGTAATTTCCAGAGGCAGCCCATTTGTGTGCTGTGAACATTTATGAGTTTATGCATCATAGTATTTATTAGAATTTGGATAGAAACCCAATGGTGGAGTTGTCTCACATTTTGCTGAACACGCACACAGAAGAGCTTGAACTACTGCTTCTTTTTTTATCTTTTTTTCTTGGATTATCAAGGATTAACTTAATGATTTCTGGGGAAAAAATAAACAAAAATCTCATAAAAGGAAATAGAGAAGGAGAGGAGACTTCTGGTCATACTTAAACAAAAGAAAGCATTGCTAATAGTGAAGTAGATGTGATGAAATGTAATTTTCACAATTTAGAAGTTCAGATTGTTTTTTTCATGAGCCAAATGTTCAGCCTTTAGACATCTTTGCATTGGAGATCTAATAAGATCCATCTCTTTTCAGAAGTATCTGAGGCTATGATTAAAAAACAACCTCCTTCATCAAAGGTTTGTCAGTCAGGAAAACACTGTTCAGGGATAACACATAACCACTTTTGGATCCCTCAAAATATCATTTACCTGTCACGCCAGGGTCACACATTTATTCCTGGACTGCAAGGGAAGGTGGGTACCATCGGGTAATCCATTTCCACAGCTCAAGGCCTGGAATAAGAAATCTTAATGATCTTTAACTTCTGGGTTTAGTGGTTTACACTACATATTGTGATATTTCTTGTTTGGGTCCAAAGCAATACAAATGCTTATAAAGTTCATCCTACATCTGGCAAATACACGGTAGAGGAGATCTAAATCTGTGTTCCGGAACTAATTCTTTCAAAATGGAGTCAAAGGAGGATTTAATCAAGTAGAGTTAATAAATTCACCAAGCCCTTATGATCACTATGGTCATGCTTTTAGAAAAGATCACAAATCTCAAAGACAGCTGCTCTCAAAAAAAAAAAAAAAAAAAAGAAAGAAAAGAAAAAAGAAATAAAGCGGAACAAGCTTAAGCTCCCAGAAACTTGTTTCTTGCTGTGCTAGTCCAGATTGTGTCTGGAGTGACAAGATAAAAAGCACTGGATTCACACTGCTCCAAAATTGAAGGAGAGCAGGGGTGAATCAGGCCATTAAATTTGTAATCAGATCTGTTGATTGTCTGTAGTGCTGAGTTCTGTTCTGTTTAAAAATAACAGGTATTTTATTCAAAAAGAGAGCATATACCTCAAACAGGCTAGCAGTCCTGGAAAGCTGTTCAAAAAAAGCTAAATTCTCACACTATCAGATAATTTCTTAAAAATTTCTGTTTAAATCCATTACAAAATCCATGGGGGAGCTTTCCTGGGAGAGATTTCATCCAGTACATATCACTTTTCCATTGGGATCAATGTCTTCCAACCTGTTGCATTTTGTTTGGTTTGTTTGTTTTTCATTTGCACTGACAGGTCACACCTGCTGGTGCTTCCTTCCTTCCTTCCCAGGGGAAAAAAAAAATACCCTAACCTTTCTAATTTATTTAGCCAAAATGCTCAAATTTTCCAATGAAAGAGAAGGAATTGTACATGCTAAAACAAATGTGTGTTCACTTACCTTTGCTCATGCTTGTTTCCATAGCCAGAAACACATTAAAAAAAATTAATATTTTAAAGTATTTATACATAGATATGTTTATATATGCAGACACACATGAGTTCAGATATGAGGCTAAAAAGTTTTTCGTAATATACATTGGCAAAATTGCCCAAATATGCATCAATAACAAAGAAGTTAGCAAGTCCTTCCTGGGAATAACCTTAAGCAACACTGCTTTAATCATTTGGTGGTCAACCTTGGATGGGAGACAGAGAGCATTATGTATTTCCCCCACAGCTATGGAGTAATTTGTCGTGTACATTATGAGTATATGGAAAGGACATTCTTTAAACAAAGGCAGCAGGAAATAAAGTCATCTTCAATCACTGTCATGAATATTCTGCTTAATTGCTGATGGCTTTTACTTCACTGCATTGCACTGCCCGGTCTGCTGTCTTGCAGCCAGGCATTGCAATAGATCAAAAGCTACAGTGGGCTCTCACCCTTCTCTAGAGTCCAGAAACAAGAGCAGAACCTGCCAGTTCAGACCGATAACTGCTGTGAAGCGATGACGGTGCTGCAGGAGGAAACAGACTTCTTCCTGAGAAGGCATAAGACAAATACCCTTCCCACTCACTCTCCCGTGATTGAAATGACACATTGCTACATCTGTCTCTGACACATGACTCTTACAATCACAGCTCATTATCCTTGACCTGTCCTTAATGCTGTGCCTAAAGTAAGGGCTGAATAGACTTTCTGACTGCCCTGTTCCCACAGAAAACTTCTGGTTTTCCTGTCAGAAGCCATATAGTTTTTTAAAGTGTCTACCTTGACAATTCCAAGAGACCTCAGCTGTGTCAGCAAAGAGTTCTGCTCTTTTAAAAGAAATATCCTCCAGCCTTGGCAAGAAGTAAATATATCACCTAAAGGTACCTCTGCTTTTCTCCTGTGTTTGACATCCAAAAGGAGATCCAGTGGCTGGTTGGCCGTGGAAGAAGTGGTAATTCTGTCTTAATGAGGATAACAGGCAGTTCTGGAGGGAATCCAGTCTACAGGGAGAAGGAAGAAGATTCAAGGGCCTTGCTGTTGTTGGTTGCCACATACTATGGTCTTCCCATTTTAGAAAATTCCACATTCCTTTGAAGCGCTCACAGAAACATCTGTGGATTTGTGGGTTGATCCTTGTTAAATGTTAACTACTTAATGCCACAGAGCAGGATCTCTCAGCAGACCCTGTCATCTATTTAAACAAAATACTGCAAAAGAAGCAGGGTAAGTTTAGAAAAGCTGTCTATCTAATATTTAGGGAACATAAATAATATATTTCTTCCTGGCCTTGGTCTGCTTTAACACAGCAGCAAAATAGCAGCCTTGCTATTGCTGCTGAGTGCAGCTAATGGTCTTTTTTGTCTAAATTACAGTTGGTCCCTCTAAAAGTGCGTTTCCTGCCAAGTGTGGTTTCACAAAATGCTGAGTCAGAGGAGCTGTGGGGAGGGACCAGCAGCGGTAACAGCAGCTGGACACGGGCCCATGGCATTAATGGCACTTCTAAAAGAAGGCTAAGAAACAAGAATGCTCCTGGGCAAAAGGTGCAACATTGGAAGACAAATAAACTGTAAGGCAGGGCAAGTACAGTGTATTATTTCCCAGAAGGGAATGTCATACTATAGTAGTTTGGTGACACATAGACTAATGCCTTAATATTTAAGAGTGAGTCCTTTAAAATATTCATGCGCTTCCTATTGGACTAAGGACTCAGATGCAGTCAGGTCACCATACATCAGCACAGTGGTCTGCCCCAGGAAATTTCAGGCAATTTGCCCTGGTTCACGGTTCTACAAGAGAGACTTAAGTAAGGCAGCTCACTTTATTTTTGCTTGAGGACACACACGTTGGCAGCTATTGTACTTCCATGATAAGCTGTGGGCTGTTAATTCACACTGGTATCCAGTGGACACAAAGTCTGACTGCCTGTGAGGGTGTTGGCCCAACTCTGTGTCTTCCAGCTAGGGCAGGAGTTGTGCCACCTCATCTACCTAGACTTGCCCTCAGCTTCCACCCAGAACTATCTCTGAAAGACAGAAGACGACAGGGCCGCACAGACAGCAATGGCAACGATGAGACAAGATGAAATATCATTTTCTTTTTGCATTTCATATCTGAAAATGGAAATAGGAAAAAGGTGAAGTGAGGTGGTGTTAAAAGTAGTTTGAACAACTCCCAGCTTCTCTGACCACGTCCTTGTTCCCTGTCAGCCTCAGTTGTTGTGACATGCAAGCACAGAATAAACAACATAAGGGATTACATGCATTTGCAAATTAGCCCCCACCAAAACTCCTTGTTTTCTACCCAGAAAAGTAATTTAGCTCCATGTACAAACTCCAGGGTCAGTGTAACAAATAGGGCAAGAACAAGTGACTGCAGGGATTTTTCAGTCAGCTCAACAATGGAAAAATGTCCATGTAACCGCAATCACCTTTTTAACTTTCAATGTCTTTTCCTGCTCCAAGCTCTGATTCTAGCAAACTGTGACCTGATCTGTTTCCTCTTAAATAAACTGTAAATTTACCATTAACCTTGATATAACTCAGATTGATTCTTGATATGCAAAGAATGTGATTTGCCACATTTCTTCAAGGGTAGCATCAAGGCGTACATCACAATTACTGAGTCCAGTACCCCCCACTGCCTTCCCTGTAGCAGATACTTGTTCCCCAAGAAATAACTCCTCAAGCACACCTGTACCCCACAGCAGGAGTCCCAACACCACAGCAAGGGAGAGTAAGGACTCAGCAAACTACAGGCGATCCCGCACAAGGACGCACTGCTCTTCTGCAACACCCCCCTTTTATTAGGGCAGGTGTGTCCCATGCACAGGGTGGGGTCCCACGGCACTACCGCCAAACAAGGGCTGATCTGCCCAAATCCCTCCACAAAAGAAGGGCCACGGAAGGAGGAAGGGAAAGACCACATCAGCAATCACAGAGATAGCCTTCAGTCACGGTGAAACCACGTGTGTAAGCTACTGAGTTCAAAGCAAATAGCACTAACTTGCTTGCAGCTTCGCCACAGGCAGGAAGCCGTGGCCAAGAGGGCTGAGCCTGGCTTAACCCTGCAATCCAACACTTTTTGCTGAGCAAATTCTTTGCCCAGAGCAATGAAGAGGCACAAGTGCCCCACACTGGTCCTTTTCAACTCAGTGAAGAAAGTAATCACAGCAAGACTTTCTTTTTACCCTAGTTCCTATTGCGTCCTGACCTGTTTCTCAACTTCGAAAAGGTTTAGAGGTTTTAGATACAACTTGCTCTTTCTGTTTCTCTTTTTTTTTCTCTCCCTGCTCATACTTTAAATGGATTGTTGATACAGATAAGGAATAAAAAGGGGAAAAACACTCCTTATGCACTTTTATAACCTTAAACATCATTTGTAGAACAGAATCAGCAAGAGTGACCTGGAGGGATGTTTTGAGAAGCCACTAATAGATTGATACAGTGAAGGTTCAGCTCTGATGTTGATGGGTCCCTTGCGGAGCCAGCTATACAATGAAATAATAATAAGCACAATTTATGTAACTGTTTTCTTTATCATACCTTTTCTTTCAGAGTTGTTAGGTTTTGGTTGGGCTGCTTTTTTTTCCAGGAGATATATTTGATGCATTTAGCTGACTCTTGGCCCAGATTTTCACTTGTAAAGAAATGTCACAGTCTAACAGCCTAAATTTATTCATGCTTGGTTTATTTATTTTCTCTAAGGAAACATTTTGCATATCAATGGAAAATACGAGGGTGTTTCCCTCGAACCACTTATTAGAGTAACTGTGAAAGGACGCTGTTCACAGTGCACTCAGGAAGCAAATGATACAGACCTTTTGGGCATTAAAATGTCAGGCTGGACATTTGTGTGCTGCAGGAGGAACCTGTGGGCTTTCTGCCGATGGCTCAGCTCTCTTTTACATGTAATTTTTATCACTACATTTTATTGTTGTCTGTAGCAGCTCACTTACACATTCCTTTTCATTCCTTAATATTTTTCCAGATGAAAATCTGCCTGAAGCATTTTATGTACTGATAGATGTTCTTCTTTCTTTCTCTTTAAGTTTTATTTCACTTTTTTGTAAGAAAACTAGACAAAGCTGATAAGCTGGGGTATATAAGGACAACAGAGATACAAACATCTAGAGAGAGAAATGGGACCATGGCTCAGGAAGGCAATTCAAGTTTGTACAAGCACCAAGCAAAGTGGCCTGGAACGCACAGAGAGTCCCTCCAAGAAGTAAATGCTTACTAAGCTACTTTGTCTGCTGCTGGGTCACTTACTTCTCTTTCCTCTGCATTTCTAAGTGTTCTTCCAGATGTCTCCCTCGTTTTTCCACATATCCCATCACAGAAAGGTAACAAGGTGCAGAGTCTCCAAAGAGAACAGACAGATTTGTGCTGCTTCATAGTTTCGTTTGGATTGAGTCTTCTGTCCAATTTTGAGCCTGTAGCTGAAAGTTCAGAGGAGCAGACAACTGTGCACTACTCTGTTAACAGAGTGCAAGTGCAAAGAGGAAAACACCCATTTTTCTATTTTCGAAACTGGAAGGCACATTGATAAACATGCAGCCGGAGCACTGCTACTCACAGAAGCCAGTTACAAATGAACTTTAAATCTCTTTGCTGTCTTACTTTTTCTAGAAGTGTCAAAGAAGTAGCAATGTAAGGCCTGGATTACGCAGCGACACTTGGAAAAGTTATGGCCTCCTAATAGCCCATTTAACATGTTAAATGAGCATAAATAAATGTAGGATTGTGTGTTTCACAAGATTTAATTTTATGCTAGTTTCCGTACTCATCGATTTTCCCCTTTTCTTTCCTTGAAGAGCACCCATAAAGGGAAACCCCATAGGCTCAACTTCACATCCTCATAAGGATGCATAGGGACGGCTAATTGCTCTAAGCCCCTACATTTTCAGCTTTAAGGGAAAGCAGGACTAGAATACCAATGTAAATGGGCATTATTCAAAGCAGCTGCCTGTGGGCATAGCATCTCTGCCTCTCTGCAATGAGCTCCCTCATTAGCTGGCAGGTAGGAAGGGGTGAGGTTGGGAGGAGTGGGGCTGACAGACAGTGTTCTATTGATTGGTGAGGATGTCTCCCATGGGCTCTCTGGGAGGCTGCTGAGGGCTGCTGCTGCCTCAGAGGCACTTGAACCTTGAAGTGTTAGAGTTTTGTTTATTTTTTTCTTTTTTTTTAAGTAGCTCAAGATTTTCCCTTGACTGACAAATACATGGCTTTGATTTGCATCTCATTAATGTAGATTCATGGTTAGTGGTACCAGATAACTTCAGTTTACCATAAGTCCAACATATTTGAAATTTTATTTTCTTTTTAAAAAGGATAGGTTGTTAAATACCATGGTGCCTTCTTAACATTAGCCCTTATAGTGTTTCTCCTGAAATTATAGAATCATAGAATTGTTTAGTTCATGTAATTATGTATTCATGGCCAACTCCTAGAATTCCATAATCTTGTTTGGATAGTGCACAGAGTGTCTTAATAGCAAACAACATTTTTTATAGCTGGCCCTGCTCTGGAGTATTCCAAAGTCTGATATTTATGGGTAGAGGAGTTGGATGGTGCTCCAGTAACAACCAGGACAACCTCTAGACATAAACCTTATTTCACAGACTGAGCCACCTGCATTTTTTATTTTTATGTTAACTTTGAAACCAGCAGACAATATATTTTAGGTAATGGGTCATTAAATGTCATACCTTTTCAGATTAAGGGTGTTATACATTCCTTGTTTTTATGTTAGGGTTGCCCCATTGATATTTAATATGAAGTTAAGGTATACTGGGGCCAAACTGACTCTCTTGCAAGATACTTAAAAAAGCCTTGTAACAGCAGATGAGGATTTCCACACAAGTTCTTTCATGCACTGCACTTGTATAGTAAGAATGAATATAGCAACTTCCTCCAGTGATTCATAGGTGTTGTAACTGCCCCATGGGACCACTGAAAGTTGGCAGAGCAGAGCAGCCTTCTCCTCTGCCATTGCCCACAGGGTCTGATTTCCTTTTTGTCTCCTAAAGATGGAGCATTTTTTCTGTGAAAACGAGCTGGCCGTAAAGTGCAACAAGGAAATAAAAGGGTGACAAGATGCATTTTTTGATTGTTGGATAGTGCATTCATTGCTGTGTTTCAGTGTGGCTCCAAGAAGTGTTAGTCAGAGGACTGGTGCTCTAGACACAGCACTGCCAGCTGCATTCATCAGGCATCCAAAGAGGCAGAGAAAGCTTCAGTCCAGAAGTGTTAAACAACCTTCAGACCCAATGTCTCGCTAAAATTAATGAGCCAAAGTCATCAGCATGCTCTGGCTGTTCTGCACTGCCCCAGCTACAGAAAAAAAGATGTAAAACTACTCTGATGGGTCAGACAAACACCATTTGAGATTGTTTCATATTTCTAAAGATGCACAAGAGGACCTGGAAGACTGGACCCAGGCTGTTTCTAATTCCCTCTCAAAGTCATGATGGTATTTAATTGCTAATGTTGGCAAACATATTGAAAAATGTGGTAATATGGGAGACACAAAAATTAAGAGATTTAGATTGTTCTCTACCTTAGTCTGCTAATATTGATTCTACTTTACAAAGCATGCAATTATGCTTCTGAGTACATCAGTAAAATACACTGACAAGTTTTCAAAATCATGCATTATGGAGACATGAATATTCTCGGTTTTTTTAAGGAATTTGGCCATAAAATTGCCTTCTCAATAAAGAGATTAAAATATTACTTGCTAGATCCACTAAAGCATTTAGGAGCCACTGCTAAATAAAAATCAATGAGAAATAAGTGTTTAAATGGCTTTGTGGATTCAGCTGGTATGTAAATGACAGAAGTTTCTACTTCTTCTAGACTCCTTATTACAGGTAGAAGACAATATTGATTGCAGAATCTGTGAAATATCAAGGGGACAAGAGGAAAACCTTCCCATGCTGAGATTTCTGGTATCCATAGCACAAGGGTTATACCTCCTAAGTAATGTACCTGTGTTTTGAAACAATTTCTCCTGATTTTTAAAAAGGAATGTGTGCTTTCAGAAGCAAAGCCTTCATCATCTGATTCCTCAGTTCATTCAAGGGAGCATATGGAAAACACACACATCAATATGTCAAGCAATGGCTTGAAGCAAAAGTAGATGTCACAATTGAAGTAGATGGACAACTGAAATATTTTCTGAAGTTTTCACACTTTAGGAAGAATTGATCTTCTGTCCCTGAAATACCTCCAGCCCCCATGGATTTCAAAATGACTTTTAGATACATGACTCAGTTGTCTTTATCCTCCACAGCTATACACAGCTTACCAACAATTTTATTAAAATGTTTTTCACTTGAAAAATAAGAATAACATTTCTTTTTGTCTGTTCACCTTTTATTTCATATGTAGGAAATAGAAAGCTGTGCTTACTAGGATAGGAAAGACCTCATTAAGTCAAGGCACTGCAATACCTACAGTTTAACCTGTTATGGAAAAGGAGGACAAAATGCATTCACAAATAATATAATCATCGCATCAAAAAGAGGTTGTCAGCGAAACTGTCACAAATAGCAGACAGTGAGCTCTAAGTTTAAAAAAAAAACTCCTGAGTAAAGGATCTGTTTCTTTCCTCCTAAAATACTATAAATAAAACTAATTCTCAAAGTTCATGGAATTACACAGTATGGGATAAGAAAACATCAGATTAATAAAATGCACACTGCATCAGCTCAAACAAGAGATTCCAGATGGATTAGGAATAAAAGCATTTTTGAGCAGACCTCACCCAGATTCCTGCTGCTGTATCTGTTACATGCCCTGCTCTCTTCAGAAGCCCTTGCAGTGCATTGCTCCTCTTACAGATATAAGGGCAGCATCCAGAATTTGGCATCAGAGCAGAAGCCAGAGCAGCTTCCTGCTGAGAAGACCTGAATAAAATTATCCAGAGGACTTTGGTAAAAATTAGTGATCTTCAGTAAAATTACACAACAGACCTTGGTAAAAATTAATTGCATAGTCTAGCCTAGAGCACAAAGGAGAGCAGTACCAAATGAACAGCAGCAGAGTTTGGCCCACATTGGAAAAAGCTGATTTTGGTGCTGGTCTAAAAGTACGAAGTGGGGAGGGGAGGAGCCTGAAATTAATTTTGTTACTGATTCCAGCACAAAATGAAAGCAGATCTTTGTTTTGAGGCTGTTTGTTGAGTCATACTGTTCTGAAATTTTCTTCTCTGTATTTCTGGGAATTATATGTAGTGCCAAACTACCTTCTTGTTTAAACAATGTTTTGGATTGCCAAAGTGGTGAGGAATGTGTGCCACGTCAAACTGTTTCTGTAATTCTGCATAAAGAAGCAGATGAGGCTGGTTTGACCACTGTAGAAACCTCAATTACATTGAAGGTTCCTTGTGTTTTGCAGCACTATAATCAAAAGGTTCTATATAATTCAACATCGCAAGAATAATGATTGATTTGAGAAAGTACAGGGATACAAATAGGAAACTGAAGAAATTAAATTCAGCAAGACTGTCTAAGACTTTAGCGGGATTATGGAAAACACAAAACTATTCAGCAGGCTGGGTTGCCTAGAAATGGGGTAATTGTTTAAGATAGTTAAAAAAGAAGTCATTTATGCTCCTGGGGCCTTTATTGTTAATACACTGGTTATCTCTTAATTTTCTACCTTTATCAAAGTGCAGGTGATCTCCACATAGTATAACCAAGTCACATCACTCTGTAAAATAATATTGTTTTGTGCAGTAGATACTCGCATTTCCATGGAAAGGGATTCATTTTTCAGAGAATTATAGCCTTTGGAGAGAGAAAAGACCTATTAGGTCATAAAATCTGTATCTCTGCCAGCACAGGATTTGTTGCATTGTCTATGTATATTCATTAGTGTTTTGTTCAAGCTGTTTCTCAAAGAAGCAAGGGGACTTCCAGCGCTGAACCAAGGAAGCAGAAATGTGGCTGAGTTGATCTCAACAGACATTCAGACCTTATACCCTCTCTACCTTTACTAGTGTTATTACTGAATACACATTTTTCACTTTCAGAAATCCTTCTGTACTAGCCAAATGTTTATTACAATTGCATCTTAATTTAAATTAAAAACCCATTCTCTTTCAGACAGCTTTGTGTCTCATATTTAGGTAGAATTGAGGTTACTGAAATTTAGAAAAGAAAATTATTCCTTTCTGACATTTTCCGCGTCTCTGAATATGGTAACCAAGATGTAGGGGTTTATAGGTGAAAACTTTGAGGAAAGAACCATGTACTATATATCAACATGACGTTAACATTTCATCTGTCTGTGTCTTATCTGAATTTCAGACAAATTTGCATTATGGAAATTTATCTTCACTTTTGAAGAGGCTTCAACCTATGCTGTAGATCAAATGAGAAATTGCATATCATCAAAATCAAGGCCAAATAAGGGCTCAAGGTCAAGCATGTATTAAACTGTTGTTAAATGTCCTTAATAAACATGATAGTTCAAGAAAAATAAAATACATGTACAATTTCTTGTTCTCATTCATGAATGCTTTTCAGTATAAAAACCTACTAATTTCATCTAAATCCAAATTTCTTCCATGAAATTCAGTTCAACCGTGCAAATATAGAAGGATTTATTAAGAAGCACATAATCATAAACCTCATCAAACAAAATCACATAGAATTTCACATAATTGCATAGTAGACACAACCCTTACTTTCTGATAGCTGAACTCAACATTATTTTGGCTTTTTTGTAATTTTAAAACAGGATTTGTATGAATTTCCAATAATGTTTGGGGGGTTATTTTATTATTGTTCCTACACTTTTGGATGATGGTAAAATTAATATGGTTTCACTGATCTAGTGATGATAATCAAAATCCCCACATCCACACTGGCCACTCAAATCATCTTAGTGATTACAGGGGGATAAAATTGGCAAGATAATTTCCTTGGTTCTAACAGTTTTGTAAGCCAATTTTTTGTGTGATTTGGCCCTTTTATGTTGACCAGTCCTGGTATTTTAGCACCTTTTTAAGAAAAAAATCCCATGCATTAGGATTGAGGAGTGTTGAATTTCTTTTTTACTCCTGGGGAATGAAGACCAGAACCTACTGCTATCTTTTGCCACTCCACTTTTCCATTTGGCTTTGTGAAAAAAAAGCAAACATTAGTAATCTCAACCTGAGAGATTGAGTTGCTGAGGAAAACACGAACATATTCGGAAACTGAAAAGTCTTTTCAGTGGTGCTTGTTGGTGACCATCTAGAATGACAAGCAGGAGAGAGTCCTCCTGTGGGTGTGCTCATGATTAGGAGCATGCCATACCCACAGGTCTGCATGAACTTCCAGCATACGATTGAAAGGTTGCAAGTTTTATAAAGCAGAGGTGCTTCTAGATGGTATCATATTGGCCAGTCACACTGGTGCTGTAATCAACAAAATTGCTCAGCCTGGAGCTCTTTCAGTATAAACAGGAAGGTGGGACTGACAAGGTGCTTTCAAAACCCTCTTCTAGGGAGCACATATTGCAGGTTATTGAAAAATCAGATCTGTCAAACTTTTGGCTTCCTGCGTGTCTGTATTCCCCCGGGCTTCCAGGGGCAGGTTTCCAGCCAAGATGATGATTGAAGGTGGTTGATTGTCTTCACAATAGCTGGTGGATAGACACTCTGCTGAGGCCTGCCTGTCACATTATTTTTATAGGTTCTGACAACAGCGCAGTCGAGTTTATGAAACAGATGATTCATCCTATGTATAGCTTTTTCTGTGCCTGAGATATATATGCATATGCATTAAAAACATGGTGGGAACTGTTGTCACAGAATATGCCTGCATAAAGAGAGACAGTAATTCTTCTTGAAGGGGAGAACCCACAGAACAGAAGCGACACGCTGGCACTCTGAAATGCCGAAATGCCATTCTAATGAGATAAGCAGCATTCAAAATTTGTGCTCCACTGCATTTCCAACTGCATTATTTTCTGTGCATCTAAAACTTTATTAGCGGTGTAAGGGTTTGTCTGGGAGTAATGTGTGTTTATTTGTACACTTTTTACAGAAAGAAACATGTTCAAAAGCCCTGATAGTCTGCTCTTTGGTTGAATGATGGTCATGCGGGATTTACAATTGAATTGTAAGGACAGGAGGACAGGAAGAATACAAGTGACAAATACAAGAGTCTCTCTGCCAGCAGGGAAGAAGAGCTGTAATGAGCAAAACTCCCAACTTGATCTAATTTAGAGCCAAGCAGAGCTTCAAGAATGTGTGGGAATTAATCTTTTTATTTATCCAGAATGAAGGAGGAGAATTAAGGGTAAGCGGAATAGCACTGAAATGGACAGATTTGTATTCCCTCCTGAAAAACATTGAATCTAAGTGCCTGGCGGCTAAAGTTCATAAGTGCAACAGCAGATTTTTAAGAAACTGTAAGAAACTGTTTGTTCTTTCCAGATGGGGGATGGGAAAGAGGGTCTGGATTTGACCAATAATGTGATCATTGTTGAAAATCTACAGCAGTACAAGAAACGAATGGAGAACATAGTCTTAAGAAAAAGGAAAAGAGAAAAGTAAAAAAAGAAGAAAAGAGTAATGAGTTTTCCTGACTTAGGCCCCAGCTAAGCAAAATGTCTAATCAGAGAGCTAAGGATTTGCAGTGTTTGGCCTCTCAGCTTGAAAAGATGTGATCAGCATGCTAGCATGGTTGTGGTTTCTGCTCATCTGGGTTCCTACAGCTCCAAACAGCCATATCAAAACTCCACTTGTCTGCTCAAGCAATTCAGCTCCAGCCTAAATAAAATTAAATATATGAATGACTCATAGAAATAATTCTATGTTAGGAATCTCATAATGTCACTACTGTTCTTTGATATAAACCAGGTCACATAGTTGGACTTAGCTTGCACATAAACTTATTCCTATAGTTGCTGGCTTTTTGCACTCACATGCATTTTTATGCCCCTTTTTCCACAAGCTTCTTTCATCCTTCCTTTTGGCAGCTTGCCAGTATAGTAGCCAGATCCCCTATTATATGCCAATTAATCCCTTCTTGATGAATTTGAGTCATTTGTATTTTATTGTACACAGTACGGAAATACATCACGGCAAAATGTAGTATAAATAGGGCAGGGAGTAGTCAAGTATAAAAGCTTTTTTGTCCTCTACTACACGTGTATTTATCATTTCAAATTAAAACAACCAACATTGTGCTACAGTAACCTTTTCCATTGTATTTGAAAAGCTTTTTAATATTTTTTTCCCCATCAAAATGCTACCAGTGCAATTTGTAGTGTTTTGATATTGAAAAATAGGGATGAGATGTAGAGTTACTATACTGTGCTGTTCTTACAACTACAAGTAATTGTTTAGTAGCAGTATAATAGTCTGCAATCAATTTTAGAAGGCAGTTGTCTCCAAGGAGGTTTCTGCATACCTCTGACCTCTGCCCAGAGAAGAGCAGGTTTACTCCTATTAGTGAAACACCAGGAGAATTGCGCGCTCCCACCAAGGCAGGGACGTGTGTGTGAACCACAGTCAGAAAACATTTTAATTGGATGCCCACAATGGATTGTCAAATCTACCTCTGCTTAAAGCACATGCTTAAATCTAGCAGAATTTACTGGCACTACTCCTGTGAGGTAAACAGGGTGTTCAAGGACAGCTGAGCTGAAGACTTTGGCTTCCTTAGAGCACAATCCCACACTGTGACTGAAGTGACAAATGGTCCAAAATGTCTGAAAGCCAGATTATGCCTTTTCTTTTCTTTTCTTTTCTTTTCTTTTCTTTTCTTTTCTTTTCTTTTCTTTTCTTTTCTTTTCTTTTCTTTTCTTTTCTTTTCTTTTCTTTTCTTTTCTTTTCTTTTCTTTTCTTTTCTTTTCCTTTTCTTTTCTTTTCTTTTCTTTTCTTTTCTTCCCTTCCCCTCCCTTCCCCTCCCCTCCCCTCCCCTCCCCTCCCCTCCCCTCCCCTCTCCTCTCCTCTCCTCTCCTCTCCTCTCCTCTCCTCTCCTCTCCTCTCCTCTCCTCTCCTCTCCTCTCCTCTCCTCTCCTCTCCTCTCCTCTCCTCTCCTCTCCTCTCCTCTCCTCTCCTCTCCTCTCCTCTCCTCTCCTCTCCTCTCCTCTCCTCTCCTCTCCTCTCCTCTCCTCTCCTCTCCTCTCCTCTCCTCTCCTCTCCTCTCCTCTCCCCTCCCCTCCCCTCCCCTCCCCTCCCCTCCCCTCCCCTCCCCTCCCCTCCCCTCCCCTCCTTTCCCTTCCTACCTGCTGCTTCACCAGATATTTATCCTCTTCTTTCCAGCTCATCAGATTCAGTGCTTGGCTGACCCCTAGGAAAGTTCCTTCGTTTTGCTTTACAAACAGAAAAATTCTATGTACACCTTTTCCCCAGGTTATGTTCTGCCATTTGGTTTAGTTGAGGAGCTGTGTTGAGCTGCATCACCAAGGCAAAGTGAGTGACCAGGAGTAAGAGCAGAGGAGAGCTCAGAGGAAAAGCAGCGTCTTCACCATCCCTGCAGCCACTCCTAGTTCATATCAGGTTGCATTAGGTACTCTTTTAAAAGTAATGTGACTTCTGAAATTGCAACATAGTGCCACCTCTTTCAACATACTTGTGTTCATATGCATTTCATTGCATAATATTATTATGATGCCTAGATGCTTCACTCAAAAGTCATAAGGAATTAAAGCTCTGTTACACTGCAAAACTGTGTGCCCAATTAGAATACATAAACTGTTCAGACCAAAATGTCTGTATGCTTAAGAATAAGAAGGATTTAACTTTTAACCAACCTTAGAACACATCCTTGTATGTATCCTTTACTTGTTAATCTGATTTTATTTAGTTCTAAAAAGGGGCTTTGCATGCTAATTCAGATTAATCAGGTCTGACTGCATGTAATTAAAAATTAGTAAAACAAAGGCAGACCCTAAATCAGTTCTTAAAGAACATCTTCCTTCAACTACAAAAGATTAGACTTTATGCATCAGTAGCTCTGAAAGGAAAAACAGTTATTATTGAAGAGTATGCTAACATTTTATCATTAAAAAATGAAGCACGTTTGCCTAACAAAATTAAATGATCCAGACAATAAAGCACATTTGCCTAGATCAAGAATGATAAAACCAACAGTAGAGTAAAATCCAATGCAAAAAATATTAAAGCCCATTACTGCAATGAGCTTTTGGCAAAGGACCTCTGTGCAATAGAGGTCATATAACATTTCAGTATTTGCACTGGATATAACCCAGGGAATTAATTCCAAGCTTACAGTGGAAAAAATATTGGTATTTTTGTGTGCTTCATAAACAATGCAACCTGCCCCTCAAATAGGGAATTTTCCTTAATTACCTAGTCTTCTATTTGAATCCATTAAATTTAATTAATTAATTGAATTTTGTTAATCCATTTCAAATTTGAGAAGCCTTTTTCACCCAGTTTAGTTTGCTAAACTATCACAGAAAAATATCCGAATTTCCAAAGCTTCTTTATAATTTCTTTAGATTTATTTTTACAAAAGAGAATATTTGGAATTCCTACCAAAATAAAAAAAAATATTTGCACATGTCTGTGCAACAAAAAGCTTTATTACAGGGACAATGAAGTGACTAGAGCAGACTCACAGCAGTTTCTTTCACATCCAGTCATGTCCTTGGTTATTTTATGTAAAAGGAGAAAAGGAAGGTTGAAATTCACTCCTGTCTCCAAAACCAGGCCTTCTTCTGCCCTTTACAAGTCCCATTTGTGTTACTAAGCATCTTTTAAAGGAGTCTTCAGACTGCTCTTTTATGCAAATAAGAATCCCCCTGCTCCCCCCATCTCCATGCAGGCATCAGGGCCAAAAACTCCAGCCCTGGCAGCTGCTATTCCAGCTACAGCGAGGTTAAGATCATATTGCCAAGGGAAGTGCTCCTCTGGGACCTGAATAGAAACCACTGTGGATATTATGGCCCATCTAGGATAATCTCCGGGAGCAATGAACCAGGATGGGTTGGCTGCAGTGGTGCCTCCCCAGCAAATGAAGAAGCTCACTGGTGAAGGCTGGAGCACTTGGCAGTCGCCTCCAGTGGCTGGCATTTATTTGCCACATCTGGGAAGGATGCTGCCCACCAACTCAGGGGGCAAATAGCCCCAGAGGTACAAGTAGGGAAGAGAGGAAGTTATGAAATCATCCTTTGAGATCAAACACAGAGTGTAGGTTTTTTCCCGTAGTAGATATTTATTGGTGCTAAAAGTCCCAGTCTTTCACAAAAAACTAGAATTCAATATTTTGAAATCAGCTCTTCATGGGGGTATCCAGTCAGAAAAAGTCTTATTTACTTCTTTGGATTCAGCATTTTAAGATGAACGCTGTCTTGTCCAGGTTACCTTCCAATTATTAATGGCTGCCGCCAGCATTTGTCTAACAAGGGATTTCAGAATGCGACACAGTTACAATTGCACATATATTAAAATATAGAGCTTAAATTTATCTCAGGACACATAAGACATCCTCTGGGAAAGCTGCACAATGCAACCATGCTTTCTATTTTTGGCAATAATTAAACTATACTATGAAGAGCTATTAGACTAAATGACACTGTAAACCCCAAAAGCAAAATATCTAACATCACAATATGATGTTCTTAGTCCTGTCTCATACTTCATTCTTTTCAGCTCTACTGCAAATGAAAATTAGAGTCAATGGAAACTAAAAAGGTCTTTTATGCATGGAATAACATATTAACTCAGTGAGAAAATAAATACTGTTTACCTTTTTCTGTTTAAAAATGTAAATTCTTCCTGCTGCAGAAATTTGTAAAGTAAAATTGTTCAGTACTTATACATCTCTCATTCTTATCTTCTAAATCAACAGTGATAAAACCAGAATTTTGAAAGTAACAGAGTATGTAATAGGAAATTCCCTTTGTCACTTGCATTAACACAGTGCAATGAAGCCCAAAATAAAAAAAAATATAAACTATGATTCTGACAATAGTCAGCTGGAAGATAAACTTATCATGGATTATATATCTTCTTTTAAATAATGCATCACATGCTTTTCTGAACCACTGCAGTTCCTTCTCAAGGTGTTGTAAAAGCTGAACAACCTGAAGCATATTTATACAGATTAAGTGGTTTCTAATACTCCAAAGAGCACTTAATCTGCATGAATGTGCTTCGTGTTGCTATGTGCTTCTAAAGCCTGAACAAGGAGCCTAAGTGATTCTGAAAGTCTGCTGCGCATTCGTATTTTGATAAGTCAAACAAAGGCAAAAACGGAAGAAATATGTTAATTGGCCCTGGCAAGCAAGACAAGCAACTGGCAATCAGAGGCTTTCCAGCCTGAGCTTCTTATTCTTCAGCCATGTCCTTAAAATGTCTCAAATTATACTAATAATGCAAGTGATTATGCTAATATAGACTCAAAAAAGGGATAATGCTGGAAATGATGTATCCTTGATAAAAATGTTCCATAATCACCATGACTAATGTTTATTAAAATGATGGCCTAGAAACTGAGGCAAAGGCCAGCTGGTTTACCTTAAGGGTTCTGCTGTGGCATTTTTCAGATATTCTGTTTTTATTGCTTTTTCTAGCAGACCATCTAAATGAGAAAACAGCGGTAAAACACTTGGCAAAAAAAAACCTTCAGATTCTGACACCTTCCTCTGGCAGAGGCAGGAAATGGTTATTCAATAGAAAGCTAACATATCTTTAAGGTATGCTGAAAGTGAAATGCACATAAAGAGAATTTCAACATAAACCCAACTGATTTGTATATCAGTTCCACACTTTGCCCAGTGTTGACTAAAATAAGGAGAAAAAATTACAACAGCAGAATCAGCATAAAACTGATTGCTCTTCCTGACTAATGTGGGGGCACAGACTCAGGGGTGTGTTTTGTTGCAGATGTCCTTCCTCTACCGCTGTTTAAGGACACAAGAAATCTCTTGTGGTGAGCAGAAGGAAGATATTCTCCTACTGTATTTTCTTGTGGG
Source organism: Catharus ustulatus (assembly GCF_009819885.2). Taxonomy (NCBI): domain Eukaryota; kingdom Metazoa; phylum Chordata; class Aves; order Passeriformes; family Turdidae; genus Catharus; species Catharus ustulatus. The sequence goes on along the minus strand of NC_046221.1, from coordinate 114,552,015 downwards.
AAATGAAGAAACTGGGTGGTAGGCAGGTTCTGAATGCACTGTGGCACAAATTTTTTGTCATGTAATTCAGGCTGTTATGGAGGGTAACTTTGAAAGACTGTCAGAATGAGGTGTACTGTCAGCAAGGTGCACTGTTTAAGTTTCATCTAAAATAAATACAAAGGCATCAGCATTTTTTGTTGTTGTTTTACTCTATGCAAAGTAATAGTGTGTGGGATCTTGTAGAACATGTAACAAATATTCAGTACAAACTACTTTTCCAGCAACTGGGTCCCAGAGCTGTATAAATATCTCCAGAAAGCAGTGCCCAAGGCTTTAAGAGTATGTGAAATGAAAAGGATACATCTGTCAGCTGGTGTGTAGCACAGGAGGCAAACTGCTGAGTGAATTGGCAAGGGAGAACAGAAGATGATAATGAAGACAGCACTAAAGTCACTGGAAGAGATGGAAGGTAACATTTGCTGGGCTTCAGTTCAGCATGGTTCAGAGCACTGCATCATTTGGAAAAGTTCATTGTTTCCTAAGGCATAAAGGTACTTTCTTCACAGAGAGTTCGTCCTGGATATCTTCTACTGACACCTGTCCTGAGAGACAGAAACAGTTTTCCAAGCTAATAAACAATTCACATAGTGCTTGCCACAGTAGAGCAAGGAGCATTTGGGGTTCATAAAGGACTAGAGTAATAGCTGTAGGGAGCAAGAAAAAGTGAAGGAAAAATGATGCATGGCTCAGAGTTGCCATTTCTTTTTCTTGTTTATGTTTTCTGTAAGTTTATTTACTGTAATCCTAAAACAGCACTATAAGATGACCCCAGCTTGGGGGGAGAGGGAGGTCTGCCATAACATATTTGGAAGGGAAAGCTACAAGTTAAGAAAAATACAGGCATGTAAATAGATGCTTCAACCTAAACAGTTAGGCTACAATACTGAATAATTTACACAAATACACTTGTGTAGGATGAGCCCTAATTCCAACTGTTCAGAAACTGCCATATTGAACAAGTCCTTTGTATGCATAGGGACAGGATGTTTTCTACCCTGACACCTTAAAATGTTAGAGGTAATAAAATCAGTGCAATGTGCAAAGCATGACACATACCAAACTGCTCCTTCCTTGCATTTGTCACTTTAATGAAGCCATAAAACTTGGGCATGCAGTGAGGATGGAGGAATCAGTGGTGTTTGGGGGTTTTTAAATACTTGGGTGGAATGTGGCTATTTTGTCATGTGGCTGGATAGGTTTATAGGTAGAGCAAAACAGACAGATCTCCACCCTTTTAGGTTACTCAAGAGTTGGATGTTAAGATAAAATGCAGAGCTGTAAAAGAGTTTCCCTGCAATCATTAATACCCTCTTGCTATTGTTGCTTGAAGATTTTAATATGTCCCAGAAATATAAGTCTGCAAGACAGCCAATTCCTAATAAAACCTTTGGCTTTTGAAAAAGCAAGCCTAAAAGGTCCAGTGCCATTACACTGCATTTTATTGCATGCTGTAGGATGGTTTCTCCTGCATTTCACCACACATTGGTTCCAAAGGAAATTAGACCATATGGTGAGCAATTTGCTCATGTGTGCAGTTTACCAACTTTGCCCCTAACAGGTGTGGATATTACAGCAGTAATGGACTAATGGGATTTTTGTCACTCAGCTGTTTGCCTGTTGTGAAAGGGCACCCTCCCTCGCTGCTAGTCTTCATCTCTCCATCCTCCAGACAGCTGAAGTGCTAAGTGCAGCATATTGCCTGATGCTTGTCCATCTCTTCCACTCCCCTGCTAGGTTACAGTAGTTTCACGAATACAAGCCGCACAGAGTATAAGCCGCGCTTCCGGTGCATCGACAATGTTGCTGTCTTTGTCAATAGATAAGCCGCACCCCGAATATTAGCCGCACTTTCGTTCGTAGCGAGAATCCGTGCGCAGCTTTCACAAATTGACCAATTAGTAACAGGATCGCGGCATAGCGGGGTTTACTGGCTCGGGACGGGGCCAGGAAGGCTCGGCCCGCTCATGGTTGCCGACGGGGCCGGCCGGGTGGTGCTGCAGCCGCCGCCGGGCTCACTGGCCCCCCCTCTCCCGTCAGAAACGCCTCGCTGCCGCGTTTGCTCGTCCTGCCGGCGGGCCAGCCGCCGCCGCCGCTGGCAGGCACGCCGGCCGCCCCGCTGCTGCGTTTACTCGCCCTGCCGGCGGGCCAGCCGCCGCCGCCGCTGCCAGGCACGCCGGCCGCCCCGTGCCATGTTAGCTCGCCCGGCCGGCAGGGCTGCCGCCGCTGCCAGGCTCTGCTGGTGGGGCGGCTGCCGCCAGGCTCGCCGGCCGCCCCCTCCCGTCTGCACTGCCGCCGCGTTTGCTCGCCCTGGCCAGCACTGCAGGCCCCCGCACCACCGGGCTCCCCCACGCTGCTGGCCCCGATTCTGCTGGGCTTCCCCCGCTGCCAGGCAGCCCCACCCGCCGGCCTTCCTGCTTCTGCCATGCTCCCCTGCACTGCTAGCCCCAGTTCTCCCAGGCTCCCCCGCCCTGCTGGCCCGGGCTCTGCCGCCCCCCCTGCCCCGCCCTGCTGGCTCAGGCTCTGCCGCCCGCCCCCCACACTGCTGGCCCCGCCTCTGCCAGGCTTTCCCACCTCAGCCGGGGCCGGCCGGGCTCCAGCTTGGCTTGGGGCTGCCGCGGGCTCTCACTTCCGTGTTGGCAGCTTTTAGAATATTGTTCATGTATTAGCCACCCTCGAATATTAGCCGCACTTCCAGGTTTCCACCAAACTTTTGGTCAAATTGGTGCGGCTTGTATTCGTGAAATTACTGTACTTTTTAAACTGGCCTTTCCAGAGAGCTGTTTGAAGCTTCCCCACTATCCCTGTCATTCCTGCCCTCAAAACCTACCAGACACAACTTCTGCAGGACCATGCTTTAGCTCTACTAACACCTCCCTCCTCCAGGTTCCGACCCTGCTTTCCAGAGGTGCAAACACCGTGATTCTCCCTCCAGCAGGCTTTTTCAGGGCCAAGGATTCCTACCAGATCCCAGCACATTCTTGAACTTTCTTTTTGGGGGCTTAAGATCAGCAGTGGGCACAGGGAGCAGAAGGTCCTTGTGCAGCAGCAAAGGATCTCTTTTCTCTTTGTGTGCACCTCTCTTAACCCTGGGAAGAGATCATAGCACAAAAAGTGTTCAAAGCAACAAGAGTGCTCAGTTCACCAGTATTTTCAGAGCAGAGTTTTGTAGATACAAATTTCTACCAAAATTCCCCTTTCTTCTCCCCTTACCTTGCCTTGCTGGTTGAAGTTCTGCCAAGTAATGAATCCAACAAAAGCAGGAAAAGCAACATAATAATCCAACCAAGACAAAGTAGTTATAAATTATTACAGGCAGCTCCAAATTCAATCTGCTGTTGTCCTGGTGACTGACTGGGAAGCAACAATAATTTTTTTTGTTTCTTCTCAGGCTGCAAGATGTCATGCACAATAGTCTGTCTTCCCTCTCCCCCTTCCCCAGCCTTCCCTGTTGTTTCCCCTATCTCTCAACCTGTTTTCTAATGATACAGCTTTGGAGTTAAACAATCCTTCAACTTTCAGCACTACACGCTACTGGATCTTTTTCTTCATTGATTGTTTCATTATTTTTTAAGAAAAGCTCAGAGGCACTGGACTCTTGGTCCTCTGAAGAATTCCCTGCTCCCTGCAGCTCTTGCATTTCCTTTTTTACATGCTGTCACACAGCCCTGTGTGACGTTAACTCAGCCCAGGAGCCACGCACCACTTTGTCACCCTGCTGCTCTGTGCTCCTTGGATCCTTTCTGCCGGGCACACCGGTATTTCTGCGCCGATCTCTGACTCGGAGCAAACAAATAACGAAGCTGACCTCATCTCAGAAAATAAAGCAGTCTTTTACCTGGACACATGGTAGCAAAGGGGCTCAGGACTCCATTTCACCTTGGCTTCTCCATTTCACTGCTTCTTTGCTTTTTCATTTTCACTCATCCTGTGCAAAGAAGAAATCTTCTAATACGTATTTTTTTTTAGAAACCAGACTTACTATTTTTGCGACTTTCCTTGTCTTCTATCTAAGAATTTTTTTTAAGTTTCCATGTTTCCTGTAGAACACACAGAAGTGAGGAAGTTTGTATGTTCTTCAGTTGTTAGAGCAATGATGGACACTAATATATCACATTTTTACTTAAACTATATCAGTACGCTGTCCTCCATCAAGAGGGAGTATAGAAATGTGCCTAGACAAAGCACATATAAAAAAAATTGCAAATATTAAAAATTGCACATATGAAAAATTGCAAATAGAGAATGTGTGCACATTTGATGCCACAATATGTTAGAGATGTTTATAAAAACAGAGGTATGCAATTCCTATCAACCTACTTAGCTGCCTTTGTTTCCTTCAAAAATTTCCTCATTCAAAAGTGAAAGCACTATTCGAGTATTAACACACATTACATTTAGGAATTATCTGGAGTGGTGGTGTAGCACTCGTTTAAGGCAACATTTCTAAAGTTTGACACAAAGAAGTCACAGTGTTCTTTATAAAAGAGGGCTGGGGGAGAGATGTTTGGTTCAAATTGTCCATTGCAATAGGATCTCAGTGCCATGTGTTAAGATAAAAAAAAATTACTGTTCCTATTACTAATTATAACAAAGGTGGGTGTTTTTTCATCCTCAGTTATTCAGGTGTCTCTTATCTGGTTTTTCTTTAATTTACTAAACAAGAACATGAGAGTAAATTTTTTGAAAGTTCAGAATTGGGATTTTAAAATTTCTGATTCCAAAAATTAGTTGCACAGTTATAGGTGATTACTCATGTCAAACAAAGAGAAATTGTGAAGATGGCTAGAATTCAATTCAGCAGTAAATACTTGTAATACAGCTATATATGGAATAAATTCTTCTTTAAAAGTCTCCTAAAATATGTGTTTGCCTGAACACATACCAAATTTACATCTGAGATGAGAGAAAGACCCAAGAAAGTTATGCCAGTCATATTCTTGGCAGCCATCAATAGAGTAGTGCTGTCAAATACGGTATAAATTTCCTATTAGCACATTGTACATTCTGCTCCTCTTGCCTCACCCACGGCCATGCAAACAGTAGTGGGTGGAGGCTGGTGACAGCTTGGTCCCCAGGCAGGACCAACAGGTGGCTCTAAAACACCCAACAGCATTGAATGTGTCAGAGATCCCACAACAGAGGGGTAATCTCCACCAAGAAGAAACAAATGCAGGAGGGGACTCCTTCAGCTACTCTAACACACCAAGGTGTCAGAGAACAACAGGAATAATCCCATGGCGTTGGTGACCACAGCATGACACACATTTGTGAGCAGAGGATCCAAAAAGAGCCTGGCAAAATGACAAAGAAGGGAAAAAAGCCAAGGAGCTGCATCCAAGAAAGATGGCAAAAAAATAGGTGGAGAATTAAGAAGACATTTGCTGTCATGATGTCAACAATTAATGGCACACTCTGCTAATATCTTTTTCCTCAGCAGCAGTGGGTTTTAAAATGGTTTTGAGAATTCCCATCTACCTTCCTTTCCTGCTGCTAATTTTTCCACACCACACCCTTATTTTTCCAGGCATGGTTGCTTCTTGCATCCTGAATAGAGGAATTGCTCCCACTTGAAAACTTAACTAGCGTAAATGACAATGAAAAGAAGGGCTGTTGTGGAAAGAAATAAATGAAGAGGTGACAATTGCTCAGGACAGCGCTACTGGAATGTGAACTTTGCCATTCCATCCTGTGTGCCTTCGCAGTTACACTTCTCTCCCGATTACTGCTCTGCTCTGCTCTGATCCCCTTGCAAACCTGAATAGAAGGGTGTAATCAAGTGACTCCCCTCTCCTGCCTGCCCAGGACCCCCATGCCCTCAGATGGGGGCAGGCTGGGCTCCTCAGGGAGCCCAGGGAGACAGACACCCACCGTTCAGGCATCTGAGACCGGCTCTGCTGGTCGCTTCCCCTCAGTCAGAAATCTGATTCGAAAGGACAAGCTGGAAAAGTCGATGGAACAACAGCCTGACATTCTCCTCTGCACAGACACACTGCTTCAAAAGCAGAGATTAAAGGCGGCCTCACCTTCCTGCTTCCATCCCCAGGGGCACCTAACCAAGGGCTTGGTTGTTAATATACTCTTTGGGAAACTGGGGTGCTTAAAAACATGCATTAAAAATGAAATGGCCTGAATCACATTTTAGAAAGTGCCCTCTATATCTGATACAGATTGGTGTGCATCAAGAGCACTTTCAAATAGAATGCAGTAGTTGTTCCTGGCTTTGGCATTGCAGGTGGGCCACGTGCCATAACTGGATGCCTACAAAAAGAGATGCTTGAAGTTGAAAAGCAAGAAGAGTTGTTCCAGAGAAATAACATGCTGAGAAAGACCAAAGAATCCACAGAGTTCACCCCTATCACCCAGCACACATCATGGTTTAACCCCTGCTGGCAACTAAGTACCACACAGCCACTCACTCACTCCTACCCCATCCCCTGGTGGAGAAAAAAATTGGAAAGAAAAGGTAAACTTTGTGGATTGTGATAGGAACAGTTTAAAAATTGAAACAAAATAAAATATAATAACAGTAGCAGCATTAATAATAATAATAATAGTAATAATAATAATAATAATATAAAGACACTACTGCTAATAATAATAGCTACTAAAAGGAGAGAGAGGAACAAAACCCAAAAAAAGTGATGCACGATACAGCTGCTCACCACCTGCTGAGCAATGCCCAGCCCATGCCTGAAAAGTGATCAGTCCATTAGAGCCGATTTCCCAAATACAGCAGTGCTGGCCATGCTCCCTCATGGCTTCTTGTGCACCTACTTTCTGGCAGAACATGGAAAACCAAGAAGCCTATGGCTTAGAGTAAGCTCTATTTAGCCACAAGTAAAGCATCCGTATGTAATCCACATTATTCTCATACAAAGCACAAAACAGAGCATTGCACCAGCTACTAGGAAGAAAATGAACTCATTTCCCGCCTGAAATGAACCCAGGACAGTCCCATCACAGCTACAAATGTCCTGTGTTACCCACTAGCAGTTTGCCATTGCACAAAGTCCAACAAACTCCCATTTTTAGCACCTTCATTCATCGTTGGCCCCAATCCTCAGTATCCTCAGTTATATCTATATATGGCTTCGAGTTTTTCCAAAAATCCAAGCTGGATGCAGCCTTTCTGAGATACTCAGTTAAACCCTGTGTCCACTCTGTACCATAGGAGCTGTCCTGGTGCACAGGTCAGTTATGGGACAGGCTGTCTGTGGGTCACACTTCCAGATAGTCCTTCAGGGCAGGTGTAAGTGGTAACAGAGAAGGGAAATGCCATTTAACACACAGAATTTTGTCCATCAATTTAACAAATCTGCTCTTTGTAATAAATACTCCTGTTATGCACTGATTAGTTCAGATACGTGCACACGTACGTATTTACGTGCACGTGTTTATGCAAATATACATTTATACTGATGCCTTGAGATCACACATTTCGTATTATAACAAATTCTTATGTATAATGTCTTTTCTAAACAGATGGTTGCACAGAAAAACACAAGTTTTGTTGGGTAAGTACTAGACCTGTCAGCTGACACACCAATATTTTTTATTATAAATTCCTCTTATCTTACCATAAGTTTGAATCACAAACAAAAGCTAACATCAACCTGTTCGAGCATATCCTAAGTGGGAATTATTTAAGGCTACTTAGGAGAAAGATCACTCATTTTTTGTTGTGCCCTCACCTTATTTGCAAGTTAATGCACAAGGCAGACCTTAGGCAGCCTTAATTTAGTTTGGTCTCTTAGCTCTTGAATCCCTCATCTGTACATTGCCATTCAGCACAGCAGGGGTGTCAGGTTCTCAGACCAGAACAACTCCAGTCCCTCTAATTATTGAGTGAACTTTGTCTTTGGCTTTCACTGAGGTAATGGAGCCCACAGGGAGCAATGATCAGGTCTGAACTATAATGAAGGTCATTCTCATCAAGATATTTATTTCTTTAAATTAATAAGAATGCAAAAAAGTACCTATCCTGAGCTGTAAAGACACTTGTCTAAGCTACAGGTGAACTACAGATGAAACTGTACTGCACGAAGAAACACTAAGAACTTCTGAAATGGAAAATGAATTCTGCATCATCTGCACTGCATGTAACCCACAAGACTCTTCAAAGTCCCATTTTACTACTAGTGTATCCCTGCTGAGGTGACTGGCATTCAGCCTGTGGAGTGGGATAGCTGCTTAGTTTCCCAGGTTTCCCAGGTACAAGTATAGATAAGCAGCCAGAGAAGTTCGAAAGACAAACATGGGATAAAAAGAAAATCTTTGTGAATCACATTCACTCTAGCTTAGTCAGCTGGGGAAGATAAATCAGCTGTACAAAACCTGGCTGCATTTGTTGTCTAGACAAAGTTAAGCTGGATAAAAAGGTAGATCCTTTATTCTTTTAGAGAAGGGATGTGTTTGTGGAAGATACTACTGAGATAACCCTGAGGGATGAAATCTCCCCTTTGCTCAGAGTGCAGGGAGCACACATGGAGTAAGGGGGATTATTGAGACTCCCATGCTATAGGAGGGCCTCTACAGTCGTAAACTCAAGGCTGTGGACAGTTAATCACAAAATCTAACAAGAATATGAGGGTAGGAATATGACTTTTTTTTTTTAGAGAGTTGAGGAGCAATGATAAAGGAATGTTATGTTTCAAATATGTGGGGTCAAGAAGCAGGTGCATGGTTAGTGGTGTTATGGATTGATTTAACTTTACCTTTCAAAAGCCTTCAAAAAACATCAGAAAACAATGCCAGTTAGGGCTGCAAATCCAAGCACTGCTTTGGGGGCTATTGCAACTGATACCAAGGTGACTTTGTGTTAAGTCAATATCCTTTAGCAGACTCCTCTAATGAAAACAAACAAACAAGCCAACAAACCAGCTGCTAAAAATCATCGCAAGTAAAATGTCATTCTAAGAAAGTCGAAAGGGTCTTTGTGAATGAAGTTTTCTTTCACAATATTAAAGACATAACATGTCTCTAAGGTCTGAATGGGCACATGGCAGTGAAGTTGATCCTGTTTCCTTTTGTTTCGGATTTTCAGAGCTCTACTTAATTATTCTTTCCTCTTACACAGAATAAATGAGGACAAGAAAGACCTTTGTGTTTTCTAAGTAATTGTAAGATAGACAAGGAAAACATGGCATGTAATTTCTTTCAGCTCTTAAAGGCTCCTAAATAAAGTACATCTTCCCCAGTGAAGGATTCACAGTTGCACTGAAAGACCTCTGTGAAGCACCCAGCTTTCTTACAGAGAGAGTATCTCATGGTATGTTTCCATTCCTACATCTTTGATTTAATTAGATACTATTGAGAGAATGCTGAATCCCGAAATTTTACTCTATTATTCAAATATCAAGGTACCAAATCTTACAATAAATGTAAAAATATTTTTCTTCCTTTTTTTCTTTTTTTTTTTAAATTTTATTTTTTCTCTTACAAGGGGATTTAAAGCTGATTTTGGGCTTGGCTTTGGTTTTGATGGGCTCTTTAACTGTCTGCCTGCTTGATTCCTAACCACAATCTTGCTAACATGACTTCTGGACAAGCTGACCTTCGTGTCTGGATGAATTCATAATTGCATCCTATTCTGATCCTCCAGACAATGAATGCATCCTGACTGTGTCATGCAAGCTGGGAATGTTTTCTTCTTGTGCATCTCCTAGCCCCCATCTTACAAACAGAATCCTCTGCTCAACAGAAGTGCATCCAAGATTTTCTTCAAAATAAAACACAATTTCAAATTCATTTTTCTGTCTGGGATTATGAGATAATTCTTTTCCTCTGTTACTCAGAAAGTTCTGAAGATTCCTTGTTCTACAGATATAAATATAGGTGGTTTTTTTAATCTCTTTTTTTTGTAAAGCTCTTCTATTTTGTTTCCTTCTAGTATCTTTGTTAACTGTTTAGGATATTCCTTTGTAGCCTTTTTGAAATGTGACAAGCATTGTTCTATCTTCACAGTTCAGAATTGAAAGTAAAATTTCAGTGCTCTATTTTGCCACACATCTGTCACTCATAGAATGTAATGTAGCTGAGATGAAAATAAATGCAACTCTCTTGGAAAACTGAACACCCTCCAGTCCTACTAATTTCAAGAGAACTGTAGCCTATGAACAGCTCATAAGACTAGTCTTGTTCATGCAGCCCTTTGCTCCCCTGCAAAGCAAATAGTGAATGCCACCAAAGTGGCACACACTGAGTGATATATGCTTTAGTGAGAGTGAGTTTAAAACTGTCCCCTTGAATTTACTTAGCAAAATCTTGTTCATAATGGTTTTTTTGCCTAAATTCAATTACTACTTCCCAAAGTCCCTACTGTGTGTAAAGAAGGGAGGACTTTGCTCAGTTTTGTGAAATGGACAACTGAGCCATGATTTCTGCAGGCCTAAAATATTGTTTTGTAACAATGACAAGACGTAAAAAAATCTTTAAATTGATTTTGAAAACAAGTTATTCTACTGAATGTTGATACACTGCATATTTTTAATATAATTTCATGTAACTCTTGCTTCTATTGCATTTTAAGATTCATAACTAACTCTTCAGATGGTTTAAATGCACATTTCTGTCAGTTCTAAAGAAACTTCACTACATTGCACTAATTGAAGTTCTGATAATTTAAATGTATAGCATTAAAAAGGAAATACATTATCTTTTACGTCCTTCTTTGCTGTGCTATCAACACTTCCTATTAAATAGCCACACACTCTTCTTTCTACTACAAAAGATGCACACATCAAAACCAACCAACTAAGTGAAGAGTTTTATTTGCCACTGTATCTTTATGCATTTGGGCAGAAAGGAACTTATTAATACAATATAATTCTACACTGGAAAAAATCAGACTTGAAGCTATCTAGTATTTCAGGAGCAATAATGGGAGTGTTAGAGTCAAGACTGCATAAGCAACTGTCATCCTTTGACCAAGCTTTGAATTTACGCCTGCTCTATGATCTTCCACCTTGGCTACTACCAGTGGAACAAGATAAAAGAATATCTTTTCAAACAAAAACGAATGTTTGCAAAATGTATCATTGGATTGAAATACTTAGCTAAACTTCTGACCTTGAGTCCTGCTGAATTGAAATACAAAGGCAGCTTTGAAATGCTGCAAATTGGGCCTAGCTGACATTTAAACATCAATTCTGAATGTGCCCACACCAAAATATCGATGCATCAGAACTGGGGCTATTGATTCTTTTCAACATGTTTCAGCCATCTGCTTTCCTTCACTTAGTTTCATTTCTGTCAGTTCTTACAATGAATAGACTTTGGTTGGGGATTCACAGGCAAAGAAATCTCTTGTTTGAAATAAAAATGGACCAAATAATAGTGTTTCCCTGGAATTGTTGCCCAGACTTTATACAACCACGCTGCTAGCTCTGCTCACCCAGCCCTGCCAACAGGAATGTTCTATAAAAAGCTGCTGCCTCTGAAACTCTTGCATGGAAAACCCTTGCCCTAAAAAATAGCTAGAGTCCAACCCACAAATTGTTGGGATCCTGGGATTCCTGCTTTTTTGTTTTTGAACTGTTTGGAATAACACCAGTGCATGGTTTAGCCTGGGCTTTTGTCTTCAGAACTCCCCAAGCCATCATTTTGGACAGACCACTCTTCTTCACTCCTCTGCCAAGTCAAGTAGGATACCTTAAAGCACCTTGGCTCATCTTCGTCTTTGGTCATAAGAGAAAGGGAAACTCTCCTGGACAGAAACATCTACAAAATTCATCAAAATGTCCTTTTTGTTCTCACTCAGGTATTTGATCCCTCCCTTCCCTCTCTTCAGATCTTGGCCTCTCTGTCCCATGACAAAGGATTTCAATGCTGAGGTCTGAAGCTGCCAAAAACAAATTCAGGATTTACCTTGAATGATCTCTGAATCAGGCAAGAGCTCAGGACCAAGTCAGATTTATATGGTTGGTTATATTTTTCTCTCATTCTTTCTAGAGTTTTTGAGTATTCTGGGAGGGATCTCTGGAAAGGAAAGCTGAAAAGCAGGAGTGCAGTAAGATGGGCACCTTATGTTGTAGGTCTGAAGAAGACAATGAAAGCAGGGATGTACTGGAGGAGAACTGCAGGTACTATTATTTTTCTGCCAGTACCAGCAGGTGGGGTGCTGTAAGGGAATGTTTATTTGGCCAGGCATTTCTGAAATGCATTTTGATTATTAGTGCTAAATTAAGCCTTTAATTGCTGTTTGTTCTTTTGGTTTTCTTGTTGTTGTTGTTGCTGTTAGGTTTGGCCTTTTTTGAGGGAGGACGTATAATTTAATCTGTCTTTTTTATCTCTGAATGCTGGCAACCTGTCTGGCCATATGGCATTGAGAACAGTTCTGTTTGGCTCCCATTGTATTCTACCACTTTGCAATCAGATATACCCAGGTGTTCTGAAAAGACAGAGGCAGATCATTGTCCCCATTTTATGAATGAGGAAACTGAGAAAGGTCACAGGGTTTGCTTGGTCCTTCTTGGGACAAGTTCCTAGAACAGAGCAGCTGACCCCTTGGCACACTCCTCACTGGAACAGCCCTGTTGCCTGGGATGGCAGCATGAATGGCACAGGTGTGGGGGAGCCAAAGGTAGGCACAAGCTGTTCAGTTTAGATTGCCATCAGGTTTTAAGTGCATCCTCCACTTTGCATTTGAAAAACTAACTGATTGTGCTATTATGTTTCTCCTCACTTCCAGATGCATCCAGCTGCATTTCTGCTCTCACCAGAAAGGGACACAATCTCCACAAATCCTGTGTTGGTACTTGTCACATAAAGAAAAAATACACTGATTTTTTTGTTTGTTTCTTGTTAAACTACTTTAATTGAAACAGATAAAAAAAAAACAAAAACCAAAACAAAACAAAATTTTAAAAAATTAAAAAACAACAACAAAAACAAAACAAACAAACAAACAAAAAAAAAAAACCCAAAATGAAACCTACTTTTAAATCTTTGAGACCTGGGATGTAAAGAGATGTTTGAAGCCAGTGGAGAACCTGATGAGTAGGTTTCACTACCTCATCTCCACCTCCATTTGTAATGTATTGTCCTAAGCCACTTCATCTGAAAAATGATTCAATGCATAAACATATCCCTAGCTTTTGCTGTTATGGCCCAGTATACTTAGTCAAAGAAATTGGGTCAGTGTACTTTTTATTTTCTTTCCATTCTACTAACTCAACAGGATACTGGCCACATTCCAAGCATGCTGTGTCCCATTCCAGATTTCATAGACACTGAAAAAAATAATACCAATGAAAAAATGGACTGTGGATGGCTCAGCTGACACAGCCAGAGGCAGGAAATGGCTGGTTGTTGCAGCATATTATCCACAAAGCAGGGCAGACTGTAGGTTTTGTTATTTTACATTTCATCCTGCCAACCATGTCTATTGGTTGTCGCAATCAGAGCTGCTGCTGCTGCTGCTTCAGGGTAAAAAGCAAAAAATAAAATAACAAAGATGGAAGAGCAGAAGCTTCTGCTGGTGCTATGAATACACACAGTGGAACAGTGTAGGTATAACTTGTTATTGGCTTGATTAAGTAATTGGTCTCCAATACTTACTGTACCTTGTTACAGGACTGGGTGATAGTAATTAAAACTGGTTATTTAGAGATGTGAAAGTTTTGTGAAATAAAATAGCTTGTGAAAGTGGCATTATGAAGTCTTTTTGATGCACAGTAGAGAGGCAAAGGAGCTATAGCTACATGCATGTATGTATATATGAGAGAATATATGTATGCATGCACATTATGCATGTATATTCATATAGATATATGTGGGACTAAAAGCTCCTGAAACTGAAAAGAATTTTCCAAATATTATCTTCTCTCCTTAGTCATCTTAATATGATTATATAACTAAGCAATTTCACTATAGAGGAGGAAGCATTGTACACCTACTCTTAGCATACTGATAATATACAGGAGGGTGTTGGGAAAAAAAAATTAACAACTAATTAGCTTCACAATATCACTCCTGAATAAAAACAAATGTGTCTTTTCATTTCTAATTCCTTAGAACTTTTTATGTGTGAAAGGAACAGCTATTGAAAATCTTCCCTTGTTTCTCAATTGTTGGGATTTCTTGTTGTTCGTATTTTTGGCGTGTATTTTTGTCAGCCTGGACAAAGAAGACAGAGAGCTGACAGTCTAAAGAGAGTGTGTGAGTGTACATTTGTATATTTACACGTGTAGGTGGGGTGAAGGGGTAGATAAAAACAATGGGAATATTTTAAACAGATTGGAAGTTTAATTAGGAAGATTCAATGAAATTCAGATGTTGCAGAGAGCCCCAGAAAATTCAGTTGCTCAGATTGCCACAGCATCCTCCAATGCTCCCATTTAAACCATGAAGAGAGCATCCAATAGAGCTGGGACAACAGTGATACTCAGTTTATGCACAACATTACGCACCAAAACACAGGCTGTAACCTTCTGTAGAATCGCAGTGTCTCCAGCTATTGCTTGAATTAGTTGAACGACTGATCTGCCCTCAGTAAGTGCAGAGCAACTTCATGTTCAGTGAAGCAGCAAACAACCCAGGGATTTTCCTAGCACTCCTATCAAAAGGTGAGTAACGCCATTATTCGGGTAAAACTGAGGCACTGAGAAATCCCAAAGTAAATCACAGACACAACTGGGAATAAAGGCTGGACTCGTCAACTCCCAGGCTTGTGCAATAACCAGTGGAAAACTCATCTCCTTTTAGTCAGTGGGGAAAAACAGCTGAATTCCCATGGGGGCGCTGGGAATTACTCAGTATAATCCTACAATTAAAAGCCAATACTTTTACTAAGATAAATCCCATTGTAATACATGCAATCTGCAAAAACGAAGCCACGATGAAATAAGGAAGCCAAACCAACCTGGTCCATTGTTAATGAACTAAGATTGTTAATGGTTTATTCACACTTATCAGACTGGTGTCAGACAGCAGCCGTGTTCTGGAAAAGCTTGTTACGGACAATCTCACAATCATTAACAGGGATACAGCTCCAGCCTCCCACAAGAGGAGCACTACCTTATCAGGGTTAAAATGGATTTAAAATAATTGCGAGCTATAGCCAATAAATTCTGCCAGGAAATATATAAAATCATTTTGGGATTCATTTTCCCGATTCTTGTTTATTCTTTTCTTCTGGAGTACACAAATATTCTGTATAACCAAACATGTATCCAGAATGCACTGCCTGAAGTCAGGATGTTTTTGGCAGAATTTGGAATACATCCCTAATCCCCAAGTCCCGGCACTCTTTCATCAGTGAAGAATTGCAATCAGGGCCTTGTAGCAGCAATCAAACAGAAGTGATTGTCATGAGAACAGAGCACATGGAAAAATAAGAGAAAATTGTATGGGACTTAAAACAAGTAAGAGATAAAGAGGTGCTATTGAATGAAGCCAGTAGCAAGAATTCCTGACCTATTTATGACAATTTGATTAAGAAGGTGAGAGGTAACTATCAAAGTGGGGAGATGATAGCTAACAACGGATTATGGGAGGGTAAGCATTGACACTGCGTGACTCTGCAGCTGAGTACACTCAGTGGAACTTCTCTCTGTTTCAAAGAGCAGAAGCTTTTTTCTGAGGTTTGGGATTTTTTTTAGGTTTTTTCTTGTTGTTGTTGTTCATTTGCTTGGGTTATTTTTTACCCTTTTTCCCGCTGGACCTGTCAAAAGAATGATTCTGTTACCTTATAAAACCAGTGACATTTGGAAGCAAACCAGGCACCGAAAGAGGCAGGTTGGGTGCTTTTAGCTCAGCACCCTCAGCATGAAGGTCACAGCCTGCAGCATCACCCACACAGAGAAGGTGACACACAAGGTCTGGGCCACTCAGTCACCTGGCTCAGAGTTTGCATGCAGCTGAACTGCCATTCACCCCTTATCAGTGCTCCCTCCGGAAGCCCAGTGTCGAGGTCAATTAGAGGGCAGTGCTGGAAGTAACACTCACCAAGTCAAGGGCTGTGCAATGACTAACCTTGAAATTAATCAGGTTTTCCTGAGTTACCAGTCATTTTAGCCTGATGCAGACAGTAAGTCTTAGGAAAGAAAAGAAGGAACTGCTTAGCCTGTCCAAGCCAGAGAGTTTGCAAGCAATTTTACTTGGGTTTTGCACCAGCATCATAAGAGATTTCCCCATACACTGTATAGAAACCAAGCATTGTTCAACTGTATTCAGGAGAAAGAAAACTGCTTAAATCGAGAAGCCATGAGTAAAAATTCAGGTTGCAAATAAACCGAGTGCCAAATATTACATTCTGAAATCAGTTGTCTGTAAAGAAATCAGGGCAGTCCTTCACAAGTGTGACCTGAATTTTATTTCCTATCTTCAATATGCCATAAACCACTTCCCTTCCAAATAGAGCATATACTTTTAAAATCACACTTAATTTTGCATTTTCACAAAATCAGAAAAGGAATTACTAAGGTTCAACGTGTTCAAAAGAAGTAACTCTTTACATTCTGTCAATTACAGCTATAACAAGAAACTTCCAAAAATAGTTATTTGGAGGTGATATTATTTCTGTGGTGAGAAAAGTGATTTCCATGTCAGCTTTTGCTTTTTGCAAGGAAGTAAAATAGTCCCTGGAAACGGATTTCTCCTCCTTTTTGGATTTGATGAGTTTTTGTACAAACGTATTTATCACTAAATGTTCCTGGGTCACAAAAAATTCAGAAACAATCACAATTTGTTTTCAGCTGTCAGTAGATCATAGAAATCACAGGACAGCTCTTTGGTGCATTTTTGAGATACAGAATAGGTTGCAGGGAATAAGACACATGATTTAACATATGTTAGATCCTGCAGACAGATTTGAGCTTAGCAGTAAGCATGTGGCTAGTCTAATTTAGAGGAATTATAAAATTAGGCAGGACTATTTCTAGGATTGGGTAAGTCATTCATTTTTAGACTCTCAGCATTTGAAGAATCTGATCGCTTCTTTATTTCTGAAGGATAATTCCCTTCATTTTGTGGCATTAACTAGCTTACACCAATCTGTTCCTCAGTGTCAAAGATAAGTGTCTGCTCAGGACAACAGCCTGGGCTCCTTAATTCCTCTAAGTAATGTCATAGCAGCAGATGCATTGCCAGTAGTGAGACACAGGTTATTTGTAAAGCACAGATCCATGTTTTACACTGTATCCTCTGTCACACCTGACCACACACCTCACCTTGGTAACACTGCCTCTGACAGAAAACAACTCTCTTATGAGGTATGGCAGATAGGAGCAGCTTCTGCATTAAGCCATTGCCCCCTAATAGGCATCTCAACAATCAAGTGGGTTTTGCTTATCCCTTGTAGCATCTTTGCTGCCTGGGTATTTTCTCTGACAAACGTTTTGCTGGCTTCAGAGGGATTGATATTTTTTCCTACATATTTAAAGTCATATATTGTATACACACTGTGTTTATCAGAGAAGTACAGGGAAGGGTAGCATGGCATAAATCTGCCGATATTTCATGGATAACCTTGGATTAACCTTGGATGCTATCCCATTTTATAGGATTTTACAGGCTGAAATTGCCAAACAAAGATATGATTTTAATAAAAAATGTTATCAAATTCTTTTTTACCTTTTTTTCCATAGAATATACATTGAAAATAGAATCAGAACTCTTTAGCTTAATCTTTTACAAACTTATACCTCAACAGAATAAAAAGGCTGTATCACATGTGGAATTTGGCTTTCATTTATAAAATGGAGTTTAACAGGAAAAAAAAAATGCACAATGTAGCATTTTTGCCAGCAAGATATTTTATCACCTTTCCTTGAAGATCACAATAGGGAAATGACAAGGTGAAAGGGCAACTGATAGCCATCTTCACCACAGAATTCTTCAATTATGTTTTATCTTCCATGGTTTCTTGTAAAAGAGAAGTATCAAAAAGTACCATGCAGATTATAAACCTTACTGAGGACTAGAGTAAAATGACTGCCACCTTAAATGCAAGGGTTAACAACTGTCTTTTACCATACTTTGCAGAAAAATCTAAGTCTTTCTGATTTTTTTTTCCCAGTTTAAGCTGTTTTTTCCTTAGAGGCATCAGGAATAAGTTGTTGCTGGTATATGAGAAGAAATTATTTTGTTGCTGATCTCAATTTCCATTTCACACTGCTACAAGCCTTGCCCACTCTTTCTGAATCATAAAGCACCACAACCCCAATTTCCTAGCACGAAGTTTCTCCCTGAATAAGGTTTAATTGCCAATGAGAGGTCTATAACTTTTACTCATCAAACACTTTTTCATCAATTACTGCTTAGTGGAACAAACATTGTCTAAGCTTTTAGTTTAACTTACATTTCAAAATTGCTTCAGGAAAGTTAAAAAATGTCACAAGTTAATCTATAATAAACCCACAGCTTTGTATGTGACAAGGCACGACAACTCATTGCTGTAAGAGAAGCTCAGCTAGCACACTCAAAAAAACATGCCTGCTAAAAGAACATTAGATTTTCGCCACATGCTTATACTGGTTCTATACCATTGCATAATTTTTCTTCTGCTGCTTCTTCTGTTTGTATTCTCTGAATTTCCCTCCTCCTTTTCTAGATCTTAATTTTCCCAGACTGGCTTCTTGAACAAGATCTCCTTTACCATAAACTTGCACTAGCATGAAGAGGAGGCACAGGCAGGGGGGAAAAATGGTCAAGTGCATTCCCTTAAGAGAAACAACTGTCTAATCAAGACTGCATTATTACCTGATAAAGAAAATATTTGTAAACATCCAGATACAAGCTTGTCAGGTTTTTCAAAATGTCAGAAGTAGACACTGGGTCTTCAGCATTAAATAACAATGCTTTAAAGTACAGTTATTACATCTAACACAAGCAGTGCTGATATGTCTGCTGGTATTTTCTAGTCAAAAATTTATCTTTTCCTTGTGAAGTCTAATAATTTGGCATGAACTGATTGATCTAAATAGAGTTTCTGTAATTCAATAATATTCATGTTTAGAAATTAAGTTTCCCATTGGGTTTACTAGACTGATGAAATACAAGCTTAAAGTCACTCACACTGAAAAACCCCACAGCAAAACTGATTTGTTGGGGGATTTTTTCATCCCCTCAACTGGGATGGGACTGGCAAGCCAGTGGGTTCTATAATGCCATGAAAGGAATGAGGATAATGAATCCTTAATGTCCTAATAGCAACAGGTTTTTCAATATCCACCTGGGAAAGTTTGAATCTGAGGTTTTAGTGCTCAACAAACAGATGAATCACCTAAGGATAGTGACAATCAGTTCATCAGCTGGACTGAAAAGCTGAATATTCAACAAGGGCAGACACACATGGTTAAATAACTCTGCTACTGTATGAACACAGGGCCCTGTTATATGCCATGATCTGAGGTTATATAAACACAGACATGCTCAAGCATTTGTTAGGGCTTTTTCATTTTTTATAGCATTACTGGAACCTTCCCGAGAGTGCGGAAACAGCATTTGTTGGAGAACAAGCCTCATTAAAATAAATGACAGTGTTGCTACTTCCTCAGATAACTTTGCTCCTGTCTCAGCAAAGGTAGACTGGTTCTATTACTGGGAAACACTCTCTATTGCCAATTCTGTGGTAGAGGAACGGCATTCTAAATTTAAAAATCCTTTGCTATTGATCCAAGTTTATCACATACTACTACACTGGCTTGCATTAAACAGCAGAGATACATTTTTGTCCCTATGAAGGGAATTAAATGCCCAATTCCTATCATTGTTAATAGTTGTGTGCCTAATGCCCAGTAAACATACCCCCTTAATTGCCTAATGTGCAGTCTTGAGGGAAGCAGATTATTCAGCTTTATGTTTCTGCATTTGCAAATATACCGAGGAACTGGTGGCTGTGGCACAAAGAACAGATTTGTCAATTTGTTTATTTTCAAAGCAGGACAGCACAGGGTCTTTGTTCTAGCAACTCTTGGCTATAGAGCTGTGAAATAAAAAAAAAAAAAAAAAAAAAAAAAAAAAAAAAAAGCATTTGAACATATGGATTTCTGCAGTGTGGGAAGGCTATGCTTTGCATTCAGGACTCTTTCCAATTAAACTGAATGTTAGCTCAGCCCATTTAAAATGCATATAAATTGTGCTTATGGGTTTCCAGTTATGCCTACCCTCCTTCTGAAAGATACCATGAAGGGCGTGAGCAGAAATGCAGAAATGTTTTAACCCTGAAGTTTACAGCCGAGGTTTTATTTTTGTGTTTTTTTCCCTCTGGATGGAAAAATATAGATACCTAAAGATTGTACTTAACACTGTTTTTTTAAGAAATTGAGGGAGTTGTACAGTGAAAAGTATATATCCTGAACAACTATTGTTATTCTGCATTACACTAGTGTTGAAACAATTTTGGTTACATTGAGTAGTCCCCAGAGAACTTCATCAGCTTCAGTGGGACTAAACCTAATGTCACATTACTTTCAACAATGACAATACAGGAATTCAGCTGTAGTAGGTGAAACATACTATTAAGAACTGTATACTTGCAAATACACTCCAAGGTTGGGAATAAATCTGAAAAATTCATGCACATGATTTCATAGTGACTGTATCTATTTTGGAATCCAAGATTTATTGGAGTCCATAATATAATAAGTCACTGTATCCTTAGTAAAATCTTGTGGCTGAAGTTTTCTCTTTCAAAATAATAAATAGGTTTCTCAAAGAAACTGTCTTGAGATTCATTTAGCGCAGATCAATCTGTCCACATTATCTCTATTCACACATTCCAACCACCTCCATTGTCAGAAGGGAAAATCACAGCCCAGAAAAACATCTAAACAAATAAATAAATCCCTTTTCCTGTGCTTTGAGGAAAGCAGAATGATTCCTTCCCAGAGAAGCCTCAGAGAATTAGGTGGCTAATGGAAGGATACATCAGCCAGAAGTCTCAAGGGTAACAAGGATGATGAGTTGTTTCCGCAGAGGCAGGCAGAGCTACATCCTGAAACTTTTGGGCGTCTGAAATCAGCAACATTTCTGTTCTTCCGGGGGGAGTGTTTTGCAGAGGGAAGCCCCCTGGGTGCCTCAAGCCATTTCTCATCAGGCTCTGCCTAGGATAGCAGCTCTTGGCTGTATTTTCTCCAGGCTGTTGCCCCTGGGTTTTGCTCTCCATGCAGAAAGGTCCCTCCTGCAGCTCACAGCATCGTGGCGTCTCTATGCTGAGATAAGGCAGGGAGGAAACCCTTCTTAGCTGCTTCATGCCATCAGGGCTGAGGCAGGGCAGAGGCTTACAACTCCTCATGTTTCCCATCTGCTTGAATATTTTTCTCATCTCTCAGATGGGGCAATAGCACACTGAGAAATAAACCTCTTTACTCTGCCGTATCCCTGTAAGTGATATATCCTCATTAGCAACTGCCTGAGCCAGTCAGTCAAAGTTTTCCCAAATGCTTCTTAGCATCAGCTAAGTCCCATAATATTAATATCACCGATGTCGGCTACATCTCTATGGGATTTTAGTAAAGAGAGAATGCTATTAGAGGAGATAGTGTGGCTTTCCCTTCATTTGTTCTTACCCTATATTTGCTAAACCAGAAGCAGTTTTTCAAGTCACACCAATCAAGCACAAACATCTAGGACCTAATGTTCATCATGTTTCTAATGCAGAAATCCAGTTCATGCAAATCCAGATGGGTGCCTGGGAGTGGTGTAAGGGTACCAGGAACATTAGTTCCAAACCAGCTCTCAAAACCAACACTGTTGCTACTAAGTGAGTTGTCACTTCCTCTTCACTAACCACAGCAGAAAAATCATTATTCTTTCTGGCACTCATTAGAGGCACTACTACCTTCCTTGTTATGAAGTCCCAGGTTGTCTGGATCCCATAAGACTCAAGCAGCTCTTGGGAATGCTCCAGCTTCGTTGGTTCAACTGAGGGGATTTATGAGTGGGAAAAGAGAGGCATAAGATGAGGCAACATATCTCCACGTGAAAATAAATTTATTCTGTTGCACAGGCAGGAGTGAAGAGACTCAAAGCTGGACGAGCAAAAGCTGAAGGCTCCTCTAAGCTCCCCGTACTACTCTACCTCGACAGGATACAAAGTGATAATTTATCCAAACATTGAAGACAGAGTTCCTCGGCTAGCATAAACAGGAGTTTACCCATTGGCTCTGGCCCTCCTGAGAACAAACTCCCATTGACTGATAAGTGATCCTGAGGATAAGGCACTATTGTTGGGCTGTTTCTAAGAGCTGGCCCTCATAAACTAATCCTTTCATGGGTGCCATAGGCACCACTTTCTAAAGCACTAAATTCACTTGAGAAATCCCACAATTAGAAGGCAAATTGACTCACCAATTTCGCCTGTGAAGGTCTTATTTTGCCAACCTATATTTAAGAGGGCACGAATCTAGGCATGATAAGATTAGCAGTGCACAGATAGATGAAGAGGAGGCAGGGCTACCCCAACGCATTTTCAAATCAAATTTACAAAGGAATTCTCTGTGCTCAAGGGCAATTATAGTCACGCAACTGTAGGTGACTGAAACCCATGACTAATAAAAATTAAATTGGCCCAAAATTAATCATATGCAGCAAGACTGATTTGATTCAACCAGATTAGCTACTAAAATGCCTCAAGAGGGTTGGATTAGCAGACGATATACCCTTCTTTCTCAAGGCTCAGAGAGTAATATCTTGCAAAGGCAAATCAACTATAGAATACATTAGTTAGTCCTCTCTTGATCTCTAAAATGCAGAAGAAAACATGGAAAACATAGTCATGTGTATGTTGGGTTGTTCCTGCATTTTCAGATCTTCCATCAAACCTACTTCAGCAGATGCTGCAGTGCATGGTTGATAGCAGACTGAGCAGAAAGCAAGAGATCACTCAGTGGTAAGTACAGCACCCAAAGTTTTGCATTATTTGACAGTAAAAAATTGGTTATTCAGGAGAAATTTCTAATATTCAATATAAGAGTAAGATTTAGATCAAAGAGATGGGCTAATACCAGCTGGTCTTTTCAGCTTCCCTCCAATCTTCTCTTCCATTACCTAAGCGAGAGCCCCATTCATACTAGCTTAATTTACAACAGACCAGGACACAAAATGGCAAAGCAAAACAGCCTTAGATATCCTTACTACCTTCTTCCCATCTCTAAATCTAGGAAAAGACATCCACAGGTTCCTGTTTTATCTCTCCATAAAGCATTAGTGGTTCAAAAATAGAATAAGTATAACCAAAATATAAAGGAAGAAAAGAATAGTCTTCTTAGTTACCTCAGAAGAAGCAGCTACATCTAACCCTTGTATATATGGGCTAAGGATGAGCCTACACATATCCAATAATACTTTCAAAGACTTTCTTCTTTATCCCAGGCAAAGGTATACAGTTGGATTTCCATCAGAGTAAGTGGCCCTGTGACCTTGCCTAACTTAACATGTGGAGAAACATAACCCTGATATCCCATGGTTTGCTCTTGATTTCTTGTGTTTATTTGTAGGGACCACTAGTGCCTTCCTCTATCTTCTAAATACATAATTGGACAAAATAATTCCCTGCAAAATACATTTCTGATAATTTTTCTAGTGATCTGTATCCATCAATCATATTCATTTAGCTAATATGATAAAGTGGGAAAAAACCCCAACCAAATCATCACATTTTCTAAAATGCTGCCAAGATGGAAACATTGCACTAAATAAGCAAAGTATGCATTTAGTTTTCGCATCAGCTGGATCTAGTACTATCTAGGAATTTTTCCATCGCCTGATATAGACTAGAACACCATCTCAAACTCCTGCTCACTAAAATCTTTTAGTCCACACACTTGTACAGGAATGACATCAGTTCCATAACACTTTCACATTCCCTTGAAGAGCATATAAAAATAATTCCTGCAGTATTCAAGTTAGGACCTGTAACTTTAATGAAAATTTTTTGTCATGTAGCTGGCTAGGTTGCACAGTGTCTGGTCACTGTACTGGAAGCTGTTTTTCAATTTGAGCCTAACATGAATTGACTGAATTCAGTCAAAATACAGACAGGGCCTCATTTATCTGAACTCTGATTTATAGTAAATAGAAAAAGTCAGGTTTCATTTACATTACTCCCTAAAGATGCATATTCTATATAAATTTACTCACCTCTTCTTGTTCCTTTTTATGAACCTAGGAAAATACAATCTCCCCAAGAATATCTATTGGAAAGCCTGGAAAAGAAAATAGAATTGGTATGTATGAATGATTTTATAATGTTTGGGAGGCATTTAATTCAAGCAGTAAACACTTTTATTTTTAT
The DNA here is from genome assembly GCF_009819885.2 of Catharus ustulatus. Lineage (NCBI taxonomy): Eukaryota > Metazoa > Chordata > Aves > Passeriformes > Turdidae > Catharus > Catharus ustulatus. The sequence goes on along the minus strand of NC_046221.1, from coordinate 114,527,738 downwards.
GAATAATATTATTAAGGAGATTTCATGATCTTAAAAAAGCTTCATTATTATAGCTTTCCCTGAATTCACTATCGAGTCAAATATAGCTGCAAAACCTTCAGTGTCTTTGGTACTTATGCTTGAATCATCTTTTACATTTTTCATAAGTCTCAATCCAAAGAAAGTGAAAAAAAGATTAAGTCCCTATAAAATTATGTCAATTAAAGTAATCTTTTTTAAATCATCTTCCTATGAAGACCAAAATATGTCCAATGTGAACATGAGCGCTGTCTTCTCCCCTTACAGGAATTTTTCTACAAGATTTTAAGCCTTTAGTCACCAATTGAAATATATTTACAGTGCTTATGGTACACAATACTGATTACAGAGGATTATAGGGTAATCTAATTTGGAAGAGGGCTCTGGGCATGACCTAGCCCACACAGAACAAGGCTACTTTTGAGTGGTGCTGCTCAGGACCTTGTCCCATCAAGCTTTGGGGAGTGAGATTCCACAGCCTGTGTGGGATCCTGCCCCAGTGCCACACCACTCTCAGTGAAGGGCTCTCCCTTTAAGCCTTGCCTCACAGTGCCATAGATGTCTTAGCCTGTTGGCTTGCAAAAGCCAACCTCCTTTTCTCCTTTTTCATGCCCAGCATCGCTCCTTTTCACACCAGCTGCCAGGGCAGTGCTTTCCAGAGCCTCTGCCATGGTGTCTTTCTTTAGTTTCTCTCAAGCTGCTCCTTCATGCTGTTTCTCTCAAGCACCTACAAACAGTGATAGTGTTGTTGTGGCAGGGAGGGGGTTTCTGCTGGTGTGACAGTCACCTCTTCTTTCTCCCCTTCTCCCCTTTTTCCTCCAGCTGTAGCATCTGGATTACATTAGAGAACCAACAATGTACACCCACAAAGCTCAGCTACAAAACACCTGCTGCTCACCAAAGCCCACTCCAGGCAGTGTTAAGGTTCCTCAGCAGAAGTGACTGGCCAGGAGTTTGAGCAAGGGCTGGTGGAAGCTACAGGGTTACTGTGGAAAAATTGCTATAAAGGAACCCTGCTGCATAGGAGTCAGGAAGGTGTTCATCTGCGGACGCTCATCACTTCCCTTCCCAGCTGGCCCACAAGCACTTTACCTACCACCTTCCTTCTGTTTTTTCCTTCTTCTCTTATTCTTTTCTTTTTCCCTGGAAATTATTCTGTGCACCATCAGCTATGGATGGACCTTGCTGATACACCTCCATGCATGTGAAGCTGTCTCAACACACTTTGTGTTGAGAATATTTTACTTAGAATTTCCCTCTGTGCTGCCTCTAATGCTTCCTCAGGTAATGAAAGACTGCAATTAGATACACACTCACAAAAATGCAGACCTTCCTCATATGTCACATCCTCCAATCTCCTCAATGTTTTAGCAGCCCTCCTCTGGACTCTTTCTAGAAAGTTTGTCAACAACTCTTTCGAGGTGCCCCTAAACTGGACCCAGCACTCCAAGTGTGGCTTGTCACTACTGAACAGAAGGGAAAATCACTTTATTTATCCTGATGAATATATTCTTGCTAGTGCAGCCCAGGATGTGTTTAGTTCTCTTCCCCTAAAGAGACAATGTTGGCACGTTTAACACTGCCAGGACTACAAGGTCCATTTCTGAAGAACTGCCGCTAACCCAGTAAATTCCAGCTGGTGTCCACTCACGGGTTTATTCTGTCCCAGGTACAGGAATTTACCTCTGCTTTTTTGAACTTCACAATGTTCCTTACTGCCTATTCATCCAGCTTGTTGAGGTTCCTCCCTGGCAAGCCCTGCCCTACAGCATGCCAGCTGCATCCCCCAGATTGTACCATCCATAACTTGCAGAGGACTCATCCATGCCAGCCCATCACCCAGGCTTTTGATGAAGATGGTGAACAGGATCAGCCTCAATGTCAGATTCCCAGGAACATCAGACTGCTGCCAATTCAACTTCCTGTCATTAACTACTACTGCACATCCAGACCTTATCTCCTCAGTGAAGTTATGTGGATGTTTTTCCAGACTATGTCAAAAAGTTTGCTAAATTTGAGGCAAACATCCACTGTTCTCCACTCATCCACAGAGCCTGCCATTTCACCAGAAAAATAATTCAGGCTATTCAAGCACAAATTGCTTTCAGTGAACCCTTCCTGGATTCCCAGGTTTCAGAGTTCTCTCAGGATTTCGCAGTTGCTTTAGCATGGTGTCCTTAACTCAACCATGACAAAAACAACTGAGATTTCTCATTTTCTATAACTAATATTCTACTCTGTGCAATTTTAATGGCATTGTGAAAGCATATAAAGATCATAAAACTTAATGACTTAATATTTCTTAAATTTTCTAAATTGACTTTTAAGAAGATGTATATAGCACAGTGCTTTCAAAGAGGAACATCCTCTTTTACAACAGTGGACTCGTAGTCTGCAAAGCACAGATGCTTTTCTTTTAGTGGCTAAAACTCTGAAATAAGTGAAATCGTAAGGGCCATATCTTTACTTATTTACATCAACCCATGCATTCTAGCTGCAGTGCAACTGTACTAGTTTGTGCAGTTTATGCCAAAGGAGGATCTGGGCTCCAGTTTCTATTTCCAGCTCTGTTTTGCTCATGTGAATGCAGCAGTTAATTCAGAACATATGGAAGAGGTGGGGGAGGGAGCTCCTGCTCTCACAGCTCATGCAGCTAGATTGATTTTTGCTAAAACTTAAAAAAACCCCACAGCACATACCACGTGTGACAAGTCACCATCCTGCATTTCTGATATGAATTATACTGTATAACAAAATGTGAGTGTAAAATTTAGTAGCACAGCAGTTATGCCACGCAACACTTCACCTGCCTGGGAGTACAGTTATTTCCATTTTCATAGTAATGGGCTATTGTATCCCAAAATGTGCTGAGAGAAAACACACTAATAGGATTTTATGTGAACACTTGGAGAACAAATTTATACAATGGAACTGGACCGGAATTATTTGATTAAATGCAAATCATTAATGTCGTAAACAATACAAAAAGAAAGTAAGCCTAAACTGAATGTGAAATAATGAGAGAAAAATTGGCTTTATATTGCTTAAAATGTGCAGGTCAGATCATGCAGCTTCCACAGTATCTGCTAAGGCAATTTTACAGTAAAAATGAGAGTTTTCTGTTATAGAAAAAACAGGTCCATTTGATTGACTGGGAGAGATGTATTGAAATACTGAGCATGGGCTCTAGGTTGACGAAAATATTTATAACTCTTATTTACCTTCTTCCTTTCCCACTGAAATCAACTGAAAATATAAATACTGTACAATTTTTAGATCTGAACTATTGTGACTTAAATTCCTTTAAAAAATGGTCTTGAGTTGGAAGTTTTCTTTTTTCCAGAAATGAAAAGAATGAGTATACCACAAGAGAAAAGGAAAGGACAGCTTATATTTCACAATCCTTGCTTGGATGCAGCCCATTCCCCTGCTTCCACAGATAAGGGAGGGTGTTTAAACAAGTGAGATGGCAAAAGAAGAGGCTGGAGAGCCTACAGCATAGGCAAAAATACTGCAAATTAGGAACAAACACAATGAGGACAGCAGTTAAGTGCTTATAAATACCCATTTCCTATGGCAAAGCTGTAATCCAGATTCAAAACTGCTCGTTTGTGTCTTTTACTGAATTTTCATTGCATCTCCAGAGGCAGGAAGGCAGGGAGGAGAGATGCCAAAGCGACACTATACCCTGAAGTTTCACTACAGCTCTGTGCTGAGTTGTTTCAGGTGGAGTGCTTGAACTGTAAAGGTGCAAAACACAGTTCCCCTCAGGTACTGCTCACATTTGTGAGAAAGGCAGAAATGTGACCACCTTAGGAAAGATTCCTTTTTTTCCTTTTTTTTTTCTTTTTTTTTTAAGCATTCTCATTCTAGATTCTAGATTTAGATGCCTGACTTTGGACACTAAATGAGTTTTAAGATGTCAGCTTTCATGCCCAGCTTGAATGCTTTTTTTTTGCTGTAATATATTTAGCTGGGTCAAATGTATCCCTTAAGTAATTTGGTCTATTGTGTTTACAGTCTGCTTAACTTTTATTTTTTGCTTATTTCTTCTTTGGTTTACCTTTGTTTTTCTACCCTGTGGCAAATAAACAATCCCTTTATTGAAGATAGCTGGAATTGAATGTGAAGAGTCATCTGTATTACTCACTGAGGGTGCCTTAGAGCAAGGGGAACTACCTTACTTTTTTCTATTCTCTCACCAACCCCTCTGGTAATAGCGCAGAGTATTGTTACTATCATGGCATGACTCAGAGAAACAGCCAAAGAGACACTTTAGCAGACAGGATAAACAGCTTCTGAGGAACTGGGGCCCTATTTCTGTCTTTTATGCATTCTTTTCAACCCCTTACTGAGCTTTCACCAGATGCTCTTTTCAAATCTCATGAGTTATGGGGCTTCCCTCTACAAGAAGTCATAAGCTTAAAATGCACTTCTATCTTCTTTCTCCAGGAAATCCTGGAACAAATAAAATTCAAAGCCAACATTCAGCCAGACACAAATTAGTTTGGGGTCATTTTGAGATTTGGCTTGATGACTGAACGAATTCTTACTGCATCCCCTGCTAAGCCATGTTGTTCATCTCTCATTTTAAACTCTAGGTACTTTCAGTAGTGTGGTATGTGCAATGCTTCCTGTCAAGCTGATATGAAAAGACTTTCATATGTGAAAAACATTCAGATACAAAATCACCAGGAAATTTGGAAGATGGAAAAATTCCAGCTTTACAATATCCTCCCAGAAGGATTTGCTGCTAAATTGAGATCTATTTGTTTATCGCTTTTTAACTCTCTGTGGGAGACACAGCACTGGGACAATGAGACATACAGATAATGAGCTGGGCAGAAGAAATGCTGTAAGAAATATCCCAGCTCCAGAGGTTGTAATCTCTCACCTTTTTTTTTTAAACTCATTTTTTCTGTAACTTTAAGACTACTCAATTCCAGCCCTTAAGAGATGACTACTACTTCTACTACTACTACTATTACTACTACTACTGCTACTAGTAATTATTATTATCATTATTATTATTGCTGTTGTTGTTGATGCTGTTGTTGTATTATTCCATAAGAGGAAGAACTTATGAAAGAAGATTTTCTATGAGTCTGTTCTTTTGCCCTCATGTCCATTTACTGCAGGTGCCCCCAAGCAATCCCTGTCTTTTATGATACTTCTAACTTGAAAAGGATGATACATGCCACAGTCACTTTGGAACTAAGGTCAATCAAGTAAGTTTTGTACATTCATAAGTAAATAAACAGAGAAACATGCATAATACATAGAAAAAAGCTTGAAAGACAAGCCTGGAGTCATTTATCCCATTGAGGTAAATCCTATCATTCGTCAGCGGGACCTATCATAACAGCAGGAAGAATAATCTGCATAGGAAAAATATGAGTGAGTAATAAAGGCAGGTTTTGAAAGTCTAGATCTGCTTTGATCAAACATTGTTGTATTTAAAACACTGTCAGCTACTAAGACTTAAATCATTGCTGGAGAAACTAAAGAAATGTCAGAGCAATTGCACAGGAAAAGGGCTAATTTAGGAAGTCAAGACCAGGAGAAAAGGAGTTTCACTTGTAAAGGGAAAAACCTCCATTCTTGTCAGCCTCAGAGTATAACCTCAGTCCCATCAGGACCAACTCCCTTAATGCCTTTAATTTAGCAGAAAACATCAGTGTTTAGCTGAGACAATGAAAAAGACACCTGTATAAATTCTATGGAGCGGATATAAATTCCCACCTGCCTAGAATTTACAGCCCTAGTATTAAATCCCACCATGGATATGCAGTATTTTTATGAGTCAGAATTTTGCCATGGTTTAATCATGGAAGACAGGGTTAGTCTATGGTTAAAAGTCACTGAGATCCAATAGCAATTAGAAAAGTCAATGTGGAAGGTTAATAGTGCCCTACTTGGATCTCTAAATGATTTCAAAACTTAAACATAGGGCTTTCTGTCCTCCTCAAAAACACACATCAAACAGATTTCATAAACTTGTTACAGGGCTGGGAAAATCCCTATTCCCTATTCAAATTCCTTTTGGAAGCACTTTAATTTCTGTTTAGCTTCCAGTATCAGAATCTTGTGAAAGCACCCTGCAATATGCATATCTGTAATTCTCTTTTGACTCTAATATTTGTATTAAACCTCAAGTTCTTTACAAATTCAACACTAGTAATCCTAAAATACATCTGACGTTACAGAGGACAGCAGCTAGCTCAAAGCTCAGAAATACAGTGGTATTTTAAGTGGCATTATCACTGCCTTGGGGAGAGAAAAATTTGTTGCTTTTGGAGTCAGCAATTTCTTATCTAACTGAGACTCCAGTGGGTAGTGTATGGTCATCTTTTGGCATTTTTTGTACACTTTATGTTACATGGGGAGTATTTGAATGATCACTCAAGTTACTTTTGTAAATGCTGATGTAATGCTTCTCTTCCATGTGGCAGCATGTATAATACTGAAACAGTAATCAGGACCTATGAAAAGAAAACAAGATATTACAAAACTAATCCTTTTTCTTTTATCATTTTATGAGAAATTGCTTCAATGTCCAGTTGTGAAAGACTTTTCCCAGAGCTTTATAGATCTGTTCCTTAGGCTGCAGCTTTTTCCTCTGTGTTAAAACATTTTCCCAGCATGTCTGAATGAGAAACTCTTTTCAGTCACCACAGAAAAAAATAGCAGGTTTCACTGATGTTAAACATGGAAAGGGTTAGCAGAAAAGCAGTGCTATGAGTGATTTTTTTCCTTTTGTCAGATGATAAAACAGAAATAACCCAAATGATAGAGTCCAAGATCAGATTTCTGATTGTGGTAGTTTCCTCTGAAGAGTCCAGTATAAAAATAACGTCATGTTCTTTGTGGACCTACTGTCCCACAATCATGGCAGTCCTTGCAGTTGAGATCTCTTTTCAGGCAACATTCCAGATGAAGTTGGCGAAGGAAAATGCAACTGATCCTAAGAAACCATTTACACACTCCAGAGTGTGCATTTGTCAGCCAACATATACATATCATGTGTAGCTGAAGAGCTTTCAGGCCAGGAACGTTTTTGAGTGCTGATGGATAAAACTACACAACTGTACATATCGGGGGTAAGCCCAAATGCAGATCAGCTACACTGCACACAGCAGGGCTCAAGCAAGCATCACCTCTGGGATGCAAGGCAGGTGAAAGGAGGCACACCAAAATATCTGTTTCATATGAAACCATCATGTGTTCATGGGTTCACACACATGTAACTGTTGATACAATTACATTCCCATCAGCCCTTTTGAATCACATATACACTGGTTTTGACATTTCATCTGACTTTGGGAGACACTGCTCTCTCTGGAGCATTCAGATATTTGGTCTTCTGGACATTATGTGAATACTAATATTAGTATCACATCCTTGACTCATTCCTCAATTTACTGTCTCCCTAAGCAAACTAAAAATGGATAACTTTATGATAACTATGTGCCTACACTAGTTTGTTCCCTTCAACTCACTCACCTCTGCATGGGGTGCCATTAGCAGCTGCAGCAGCAAACATCACTCGAACAGGGAGCAGCTTTTATCAGAGGAGGACAGACTTCTTATTTACTTCATGCACAGCAGTGCTGTCTGTCCTAATGCTCCCACTTTTGCTACTACCAAGAAAAGCTTAGGATTGACATTGAAAGTACTGACTGACAGAACATGCCAAGTTAATACCAATAACTTAGCAGCAGGGTATAAGCAGGCTGGCAGGCTCTAACCTAAAAGGTACATAACACCTGCTACAAATGGGAAATACTCTCTCCTACAAAAGGGAGCCACGCCCATCATTCTTATATGGTCTTTCTTGGTTTCTAATTGAACTGGCATTATATGATATAATTCCTTGGTTCCAAAAGCTATATTTCAGATTCCTTGTCTGTCCAGGACAGAAGGAACCAGTCAAAAGGTGAATTGTCTGGTATTCTCTTTCACTGCCATGACTTCACAAGAGATGTCACGTCACAGCCACGTAGAAGCTGTGTTCCAGTTCCAGCTGCCTTCATCTTTCCATCCCCTTTATAAAGTCTGTAGTTGTAGCAAGACTGAAAAGTCTTGGGTGGCAGAATATCTCTTCCTTTTTTGCTTGTGCAAAAAAGGGAAATGGGCTCCTATCCCAGCTGAAATCTCTGGATGCTGTTTTAGACCACAAAATGCTTTTGGATCTTGGCCCAAAACAGATAGCAGCATACACAGGGCTGTAATAGCACAGCTCTGCCTTGTTCTTTTTCACACATAGCAGTTTTCTTGACACTAGACCTGATAATTATTGAATGAATGGCCTCTTCCACTCTCAGCCCCCAGCAACCATTATCCTAATTACAGTCAAGCTGGAATCAGGAGAAAAAATCCCACAAAATCAACATCATCAAGTTATACCTTCAGCACACAAAGCTGCAACCACTTAATTCGAGTCTGGGGTGCTGTGTAATTCACCTCAGAGTATTCCACCTGTGCTTTGAGTAAAGTCCACTCAACTTTTGTAAAAGCTTTAAATGTATAAAACATGTTCATTAGAATGAGGTTATTAGCAGGGCAAAATCACAATTTACAGGTGAGAGGGGTATTTTAAATGATGGCCAGGTGGAGATTTTGCTTTCACCAGACAGTATCTTAGAATCCATTAACATCTGAGGACTTGTATCTTAAAAGGAAGTTATGCATGAAAAATGAAGAGTACTGTAGTCTGACAGATCTGGATTCATATGGATATCTTAATTTTCCAGCAAGTATAAGAAAATGGTTAGCAGGTTTCATACTTCAGCTTCCATATTCCATTTTTGTGAGAGCAGTACAGACCCAGATACAGCACTATTACATGGTTTATTCTGACAACACAATATGTAATGAATGAAAGAACTTGTTACCAAGGAGATAATTGGACTTGAACAGTGAAAATGTCTCAATGTGCCAATTTTCAACATCGGTTTTTCTTTTGCTGTGGCTGTGAATTGTTGCTGGCCACATTTTTAGAATAGCAAACCACTGTCTTTATCTTATTTTTGTATGGCAGATTTCATAGTCTAATATATTGCTCTAACAGGGATTCTATGCAAGGTTTGACCTGCTATGTACTAATAATCTTAAAAAAAAAAATTGAAATAAATAGAGCATCAGTAAGGAAGGAGAGTTTGCAGACACATCAAAAAAGACAAAGTAATATAAGTCCAGATATCCAGATATCAAGAAAAATTGAGAGTGTATAGGCAGTATTTTGCAGGAGGCAGGAATGGTATATGTTGATGCCATACACTGAAAGGAATCCTTCCCACCTGTCTGGCCAAACTTCATTACCATTTTATTCTATAGTTTTACAACTTTAAATTCTAATACCATCTACATACAAATATATTTTTCTAGGCCTCTCTGATACTGACTTTTAGCATATTATCTGTAAATGAAATCTCTTTGACTTTTTTCTTTTCTTTTTTCAAAACCAGCTTCAAAACAACAAACTTCTGAGACATGCACATCACACAGAGCATAACAAATTGATTAAATTGCCTTCTTCTCAGTCTATATCAAAGCACAAATACTAAGCATATATGACAATTATTTTTAATCTTTAGTGATGTTTGATATTTGGCTGTTCACCACGTGGAGGGGTGTCCCCATTTGCCTTATTGTTCCCTGTCCTACTTGTTGAAGGTGAAACAATCAATACAACTATTTTTTTTCATTATCAACAGTAGCCTGTATCCTACATCTCAGTGTTTCTAAGTTTGTGTATCAACAATTCCTTCCACACATACAGAGTTTGGGAATAATTGAAGGGACCAACCCAAAGGCTAGTCCTTAGTTACTGCCTTAAAAATGTTCTTGCACCTTGCTAAAGTTTCTAGCAGTTTATTTTTAAACAAACATTACAATTAAGTCTATGTATGATCATCTTCCAATACTAGCATTTCCTTCCTCAAAGGCTTCCACTGTCCCCTTGGAGACTGACAGTGCTTCAGATCCAGGGGACAAAATGTTCCTGCAAATCTTCCTTAACCTGCTGTAGTCTGAATATGCCACTCTGGTAAATCCTGCTGAAATGAGCATCTCCTTCTGGCTGCAGAAGGTAAGCAGTGCTTCCAGGAGCAGCTGCCAGATGGTCTGTGATGAAGCAGCCCCTAGAGTAACTTGGAACTCAGGAGCAGCCATGAGGAGGAGGATCAGAGGGGGGAATCTCAGCCAGTGCACCCCCTTTCACAGCCTGCACTGTGCTGCTTCTCCCCATGCTGGGGCCATTCATTCCCAATGCTTTCCAGCCTCTAGGAAGATTTTCTAAGTTTCTGAAGTCCAATGCTTTTTCTTCTCTTTTTCTGAGGATTCACTGGCAGAACTAAATGCAGAACTAGATGCAGAACTAAAGGGGCGTGTCTCCTTTGTTCAGAGGAAAAAACATCCATACCTTCTTCAAAGACTTCCCTAGTGGCACCATGCCAGAAAAATACATGGAATGCTTAATCTTCTTGAATACTTGTTTCTTATTCAGTTTTTCTCCCTTCCCATAGTTTCAACCAGTTTCTTTTCCCTCACACAGTTTCATAGATCTCTCTCTGCTTCCTGTTTCCTCTAATAAACCAGTAATATCACAGGATCATTTTCTAACTGCAAGTACATGGTTAATTATAGGAAACAAGGAGATTTACTTTGCAAGACATAGGAAATCAGTAAGCAGCTGTGGCTTTCAACACAGGGACTACTCTCTCATCTCAACAAAGAAATAGCAAGAATAAGTAGGGAGCATCACTAAGTTCACTCACCACAAAATCCCATGTTGTAAAAAAACAGCATGTAGGGAGAGCATAGTCTCTATAGGTTTACAGGAGACAGAACACCTCTGTGTGCTCTCTGCCCCATGTTTGAGAGTACGTCCTGTTTGACAAGCAGTGGGTATAAAGCTTCTTACCATTTAGTTCAGTTTGGCTTGATATCCTGCGTTGTGTCAATTAGTGGTGGGATGTGCTTGGTGTGGTCTGGATGCAGTAGAGGAACCAGAGCTAAGAAGACACCTCTAATTTTTCTCTTGAGCCTCCTCAGCTCTGTGAAACTGCCCTGCTAACACTCAGAAGTGATGCCCACATCTCCCTAGACCTTGACAGCTTCTCTTTATTTTACTTTTAAACTCGTTAAGGCAGATGGGACTAAGTCCCTTGTCGATAAAACCTGTTAACTGGGGTCATTCTATCTCTGCTTTATTGCCTTGAGTACCCACTAACCTTCAAGCAGTTTCAAGCACAAATGTGTCCCACTTCATAGCTGTTGAAACTTAACCAGTGAGTCTTCAAGTGATACATATGGGCAAAAAAATTATATTACTTCTTTTTTTTCTCTCTCTCAGATTCATAACAGTGAATCTGAGACAAGAATTTAAGTCAGTGGAGTCACTTTATTTTTATATTTTTCTAATGCAGGAACTTTTCCTTTTCATCAGGCCAAGAGAAATAGATTGTTGATGTACTTAGGAGAGCGCTGCACACAAACTGTATTCTGATATCATCTTTCAGATTCACCAAAGAACATTTGTCATCACTTCTGATAGGATTAAATTGTGGTTGCATCCAAGGCATCAGTTGAGGAATAAAAATGTGGAAATTCATGCAGAAAATACTAGTATCAACATTAGCATGCTGAAGAATGCAATGATGCAGAGACTTTGTATAGACAGAAATACAATATAACCTCTGCCAACATCTCTTATTGTTCCCATGCAAATGAAGGGGAGATCAGAGGATTTTATGGTATGGAAGTAACAGTAAAATAAGAGTAGTATAATAAGTCAAATCCAAAATGAAATTTGGGAAAATTTGGGTATTAGTAAATTTAAATGTTTTACTTCATAAAATTAAATTATTCTGATTTTGGCAAACTTTAAGGTTTCATTATCAGTAAGGAAAAACAAGCCTCAAAATGGAAATGTGCTCAATTCCTCTCTGATTTCCAATTCTTGGTGAAACTGCACTATCAAAATTTTGGCCAATCAACAAGTATGTCTTCTTCCCTCCCTTTCTGGCCTCCTTTTTCCCCAAACCAGTAATTATGCTGTCAGTTGCCTCCCATTTCTCTCCTAGGTATTTTCTCAAGGCTTGTCCACAGTACAGAAATTTATGATACAAAGAGCTGTGCTGGGCTTCTAAGGATGCTTGTAAAACACTTCACATCCATACGCCAAAGTGCTCCAAGTGGTTTGTATTTCTGCCAAAAAACACTTGGACCTTTCTTGTGTTCAGCAAGGGCTAAACTTGGCTTGAGGCCAGTAGGGACAGCACTAAAGGAGATAGGATGCAGCACTCATGCTGCAGCCCTACAGAGGCACTCTGTACATTCCCAGAATCCATCCCCTGTCAGAGCTACACTGGGAACTGGGAGATGGCTGCCCAAAGGGCTCTGCAGCTGAAAAGCCTTGGGGATGTAAGCAGAAATGCTCCTATTCAGAACAGCAGTTGGCAGGATACCTCTGGATACTACAAATAGTTAGCATTTAAACCAAGGAACCGAGATAAGCTTAATAAGAGCCCTTCTAATTATCAGGGTATTAGTAAGGAAGTGAGAAAATGACATAAGCAATAGAAGGGATTGCTGCTGCTCACCCCCGGCCCTGCTTGTCGTCCTCAGCCATGCATGCAGAGCTCTCCCTACTCTCCTTTCAGTCAGGATCTAGAGAAGCAACATGAAGAAAAGAGGGAGGAGGGGGGAAACTCACATTCAAAATAGCAGCAAAGAGCTCTTCTGCAAAGTGTATCTGGAGGTACAAAAGATACAGTTGGCAGCTTACACTGCTTTACTGAAATAATGAGAGTAGAGTTGTACAAGCAGCTACCTAAAATGGGCATTGTTAGTTTTCTTTATTAGGGACTGGGTGGAGAGCAAGGACAAGCAGCACATCCTTATGCTTTGTTCTTGTCACTTGACAGTTTTTTTTGTCCTTGAGATATTCTGTCTGGGAGCAAGGAGTACACATGGCTCCAAGTCACTCCAGGATTGGGAGAGGAGGGTGAAGCTCAGTGTATCAAGGGGCATGTGTCTGCAGCAAATTTAATTGTTTTAAATAATCTAGAATAATTTTGCCAAGGAAGCAACATTTAATTGTAGACAAGAATTTAAACTAAAATCAGAAGGGATTTTAAGTCTCATTACTTAATTCCCCACATAACACATTATGCAGAGGACAGGGAATCCCAATTTAACCCAACGATGAACAGACTGACCAGATTTTCAAAGTGAAATAATGGGATTCCTGTGGGGGAAGGAGCTGTGCTCAGTCACAGAGATTTGGAGTGAAAAGCAGAGCAAAAAAGGAAAAGACAGCCAGCTTCCCTCCTCCCTTGCTGTACTGCTCTACCTTTCCTCTACTCCATTTGTGAGCAGCACAAATTCCTCACTGGACAAGCCCCATGACAGCAAGTAACAAACAGTAATGTTGATGAGGACAGGCAGCAGTGCTGGGTTTGTTGTGCTGATGAGATTAACCGGAGGAGAAGCAGAGCTGAGCAAGGATCCAGCATGCCCATCCAAGAACTCCCTGTCCAAGAGTTGGTGGCTGTATTTTGAGGGGGACAAGACACATGGCTCAATACCCTCACATTCACACATACCCACAATGTACTCACGGAGTCAGTCTCATATCCTCACCATGTTGTGCAGGTCACTTCCCTATAAAAGCCTCATTTCACTGTCTAATGGATTAATCAATTCTTTCAGTGATAATTATCAGAAAGTCTCCATCTTGTGTGTGCTGACATCTCATGTCAATCTCAAGCACCCTGGGATTTTTCAAAAAGCAAAACTGTTGGGTTTTGGCCAGCCCTCTGACTCAGCATCCTTGCCTGAGGGCACAGGACATCTTCACCTTAACAGCAACTGGGACACAGTAAGGGGCTCCTCAGATCTTTGCTCTTCCATTTCAACCAAGACCTGCTGACCTAGCAGGTTGTCTGCTAGCCTAATGAATCACCCTTCAAAGGAAACTTTCTTCTTTCTCTTCCCTATGCTCCCTTTCCCAGGTGAGCTTCTCCTCCCATGCTCTCTTTTACCATATACATTCTCATTTTCTCCAAAATCACTTCCCCTTGTTCTGCCCAGGAGACACCTGCCAAAGACCTGGACTGGTGGTGGTAAATATCTCCACATGCTTTACAGATCTTATACTATCTGCCACTTGACTTGCTCCATAGGATATTTATATGTTAGATGATAAGGTTTTCCCAAGAAATAATGAAATTTTTATGTGTTGTTTTTTTTCCTCCTCTAGAATCCCTCTTTTGCACATAAACAATGAAAATACTAAAGCCTCTACACTGAACTGGGGCAATTTAATATCTACAAAGAATAAGGCTAGGCTTGAAATAAGGCTTTCAGTTTCTACAACAGATGTAAAACATGGGGGACTGATAGGACAAGCTGGAAATATGTTATGATGGTGAGCTCAAAAGTAGGTAGTTCCTCTGAGACCCATTTGGTATATAATAACACACAAATGCCATCCTAGAAAAATGCTACCAGGGTATTTAAAAATACTTAGACACTACATTTTGCTGCCTTGCCTCCTGCCTGTAAAATCCAAATCTTGCTGCTCTGTTCCCTACAAACACAGTACCTGGTCACTTTTGCCTGATCAGGCAAACACTAACAATAATAATAATAATAATAATAATAATAATAATAATAATAATAGTCACAGCAATAAAAATAATCACCATTAGATTTACAAGTTCAAGACTTAATCATTGTAAGACTTAATTACTGTAATACCTTTTCTGATCTCACTGAAGTCCATGTTACTTCTATTTGCTTACAAGGACGTTACTGCTGAAATCAAACTTGTTTACACCAGTGGTATAAAGCACTGGCGTTTACACCAGTGCAGTAAACTTTCCCATTTCAATGCATTTGCCTCTCATTTCTGCTTCCCCCAAGTCTGCTTCCCATTGTTTTATTTGATTTCAGTATTTACTCTGAGTACATTATATCATCTTTGGAAATCCAGAGCTCCCATTATTTTCACTGTGCTTGCTGTAATGCTCCAAACATACACCAGGTCCAGGCAAGGCTCTCTCTGAAACCAGTTATTTCATTTAAGTTCTGCTAGAGGCTCTTTTGGGTGAAAACATGGACTTGGTTTGTTCAGCCTGGAGAAGACTCAGAGGAGACCATAGAGCAGCCTTCCAGTACCTGAGGGGGACCTGCCAGAGAGCTGAGGGGCATATAGTGGGCATGTAGTGATAGGACAAGGGAGAATGGCTTCAAAGATTAGATGGTAGGAAGAAATTTTTTTACTCATGAGACTCTGGAAGTGGTTGTCCAGAGAAGTTGTGGATGCCCCACGCCTGGAAGTGTTCAAGGCTAGGTTGGATGGGACTTTAAGCAACATGGTCTAGAGGAAAGTGTCCCTGCCCAGGGCAGGGAGGATGGAACTGGATGATTTCTACTGCTTCTTCCAACACAAAACTTTCTATAATTCTATGAAAAATGCTGTTCTACTTCAACAAGATGAAATGAAAAGCAAAAAGAAAGAAAAGACCAATGTTTTAGTCTGCACCAGCTGCTCCCTGACAGCAGATAAGACTCACCCAAATAAGCTGCTGATTTCTCCCACACTTTCAAAGGCAAAATGTCTTAATGGAAATGCCAACGAAGACCAAGCCTGTATTATTTCTCTTCCAATTCATCACTGTCACAGAATGGTGCCTGATGGATATAGAGGAGGTAAGCAAGAAGAAGTCTGTATTTTAAGCTGCATTTTGAATATCACTTGTCATTATAAAAGTTGAAACAATTGCAGTAAACATTTCTTCATATTTATCTGGAGATCTAGATGAAAGAGAAGGAAACCTAATCAAGAGTGTGACCCAGGGGTGTGAAAGCATGAGGTCAGAAAGGAAATTAGACCAATCTTTCTGTGATGCCCAACTGTAAAATGCCCAACACTACACTTCTTGAAATGAAAAAGTTTAGATTCAGAATCCAGGGAAAAACACTTTTCTCATTGTGAATAACAAGCGTATCAGTGTTAGGATGCCATATGTTCTTACACTAGAATTGCCTCAGAGATTAACATAGTTTTCAAAAATTCTTCCTAATAGACCATTAGACTAACAACAGCTTACCTCAGCTGAGTACAAACTTGTCTGCTTCTTTTTACAAGGGAAAAAATATGTTTCTCAGAAAACATTATGCTGTTGTATGGTTTCCCTGAAGACACTCTGAGGGTCACCATGAAGAATATTGTATTGATACAACTGTCTTGGTAAATATGTTTGAATCTCTAAGTGTCCCAGGCAAATTCAATATTTATTTAAGAGAGAGATACTCAGTTACTTGCAACATTTACTGACTGAGTAAAACAAAATGCCACAACAGTGTTGCCACAAATACTGCCACATACGCATATGCCTTCCAAGGACATAAGAAAGATTAGCAGTCCTCAGAGAAGCTACAGGCACAGTTCTCATTTTACCATCTATTTTTCAAAAATTTCTCCCACTTTTACTGCTGAAATTAGAAAAAAAAATAGAAAAAAATTAGAAAAAATAAAAAGGTTGTTTCTTGTTAACTGAAACATTTTGTCCTACTTAAAAAGATATCTTTCACTTTGGTTTGGATGTTCTCATTAACACATTTTGAAGTGTGATTTTTTACTTAAATTGAAAATCAAATATTTAAGGCAAAACCTAATAAATATTTGCCAAACATTAAAATATTTTAACCTTCATCAATTAAAATAACAATTCAAATTCAGCAGAACTTTCTACAAGGGTTTAGCCATTCTCAAAAATGTGTTTTCCAGCAAACACCATTTGACAAGCATTCTCAACTCAACATATTTCTATTTCTGCTTTCTGAGCTAGCATCACTGAGAACACCAATCCACACATTATCTGATATTATGAAACCAGAGATGCCCAAAATATCAGGAGCTTTGGTCAGACTTCCTTACTCTTCATCTGGCAGCAGAAGGAATCCAGCCATAGGGCAGTTGGGATAACAATAGATTTTCTGCATGCTGGGCTGCTGTGCCAAAGCCCTGGAGATCTCCCTGACCGCTGCTGTCACTCCTGCTGCGGAGTGGGTGCCAGTGGGAGGCCAGGGGTGAAGAACACAGCTTGTCCCCTCATCCATCGCAGCAATGAGCCTCCCTCCCCATGGCCACTCTTTGTGCCATCTCTGCCCATCCCAGTGGCAGGAGAGGACATTGGCCTGGCCCCACTTTTTCTGCCCTCTGGTAGCACAACTCTGTTTTTGCTATGCAGCTGAGAAGCTGTGAGCTGGCCTCACGCCAGGTGCGCTGTATTGCTGTGCTTTGGAGGTTTTCACAAGGATGAAAGAAAGCATTTAGGGAGGTTCCAGAAACGATGCTGATGGCTGCCATGCTAATGCTTGTAATGAATTCTAAATTGGTAATGGGACCACTTATGGATAACTAAAGCCTTATTCACTCCCCTGGATATCTGCTTTTTTCCTTCACTACTCTTTGCTGGATTTAGTGCCACTATTCACTTTGCACTTTCCAGTTCTTTTACTTTTCTACTGTCATTTCTCATGCTGTACTATTCCTCTAAAATTATAATCTGTCTCTGCACTTATTCTAGTGGCCTTACTGCAGCAAATCTATGTTTTACTAATCTCTAGATACCATTGCTAGTTCTCTTTTCCCATATGGGACTTGTCACTCAAGTTGCACGATTTTGAAACAACGCAGTATGGATAATAACATTTCTAGGAGCATAAAACTTCATTTTACTTGTCCTGAAAAAAGAAAACTTCACTCATACCACATAGGGATGGGTGGTATAATGACAAGTGGTAAAATAATAGGTGGTACAATAACAAAGGATTGCATTAATGGGCAGCAATCATAACTGACACAGACCCATAGTTTCTGGCTGATGCAGTTTTAAATGATGTTAGTGTTGATTGTGGTGTGTCTTTTTGCCTTAGGAGATATGTGTTAAGTATAAAGGTTTGCAGTTAAAATTCTGTGAGGCGCAAGACTCCTCTGGAACATCTATCATGTCAGCAGAACTGCTAAAGTGTAACTCTCATCAAAAAAAAAAATGACACTATAAAAATTACATCTATCATGTACCCTATTTATTTTCCCTTGGTGATTTCCAGATTAAATCTGCTCAGTTTAAAAATAAAAGAGATTTTTTTTAAACTGCTTTTTTATCCAACAGTCTATGTTGCTTGTTCAGCTTCTGCCTAAAAAAAAAAAAAAATCTCTGTTCCTTCTGTTCCCTACATCATTTTCCATCCACTCACAACAAAAATTCTCCAGCTAAAATACAGGTTATATTTACACAGATATGAAATGAATCAGAACAAACCATATCTCACTTTTCAGATCAAAGTAAAACCTGGGGTTTTTTTTCTTACCAGTAAGCCACAAACATGTATAGACAACATGGAGTGATCAAACTTGTCATTTTCAGAACAGCAAACTCAAGAACGTTTCATACTAAATATATAGGTAACTACAGGCTACACATTTATGCATATATATATATATATATACACACATGTATGTGTATGTATGTATGCATGCAATACACACCTGTGTATTTCCACAAATGTGTATTGGGATATGCTTTCAAGCACTGTCCTAATCATAGGCTGTCAATGCTGTTTTATATCCCTTAAATACTTGTGCTGATACCTCCCTAAAATTCCCTTCCACATTTAGAAAAATTTGGGAAAATGACAGTACCAGCCTTTAGCAGCATCAAATGACTCCACTGCTTCATTTGTGTTGCATTAGAATTATTTGTATAATTTCCTACTCTTTTCCTATATTTCATTAACTTCATTATACCTCATTTCTCTCCCTTTCAACACACTATATTGTGCCAAACTGTGTATCTTTTCTATTTGTAAGAGATAATACAGTTACCTAGTCCTTGTTATCTTTCCACAGAATATGAATAAGCATGTTATAAAAGTTGCTATACCACCAAATAGATTTGGCTATTTAGCAGGTATTTTTTCCCATGGCAAAGGAATATTATTTGAAAAACAAAATACAACAAAGCAAAAAAATACTATAAAGAATGTTGCATTTAAAATACCAGGATTGTGGAGAAAGCAAGAAATGCAGGGGAAAAGATAATATTTCAAGGAAAAAAAAACAAAACTTTACTTTGTCTTCAGCGTTAATGGTTAGAATGGCAATCAGATTATCTCATTCCATGAATGAAATATAGCCAAATGTAGGTGAATCAAAGCAAGGCAAAGGTCATGCAGGCAAACAGAATATACTTTGTGGAGTGTACTTTGCCATGTTTGAGTTTACTTTGACCAAAAATATGTGTGAGCAGTTGGTCAACCTGACTCAGTATTGGAGGATACTTTGCTTGTACCAGATTACTCCAAAACTTTATTTGTGAAATGTCTTTTCTATCAATACTATTTATGAATGTACGTAAATCTGGTGGCGGTTCATCCTTCCATCCCAACCTAATGGATAATGACATCATCATCCATTGTCTTGTCCCATCACAACATTATTGCAGGAAGTTATCTGGCCAGGAAATAATCAATCCTTAGGAAATAATAATAATAATAATAATAATAATAATAATAATAATAATAATAATAATAATAATAATAATAATAAAGTTTAAGCACGTGTCCTCAAAAATGTAAACTACCATGTGTAATTCGATCTGTTTTTCATTCCTTGTGTGGGGTAACAGTCTTTATTTTCCAGACAAGATCTGGGGTTGTGCCAAGGTGACTGAAAAATCACCTAAAGCTCTCAAATGATGACTAATGGGTGGTAGTATTATTCTTCAGACACAAGGGCAGTTTTATGACCAAGGTAAAGCTTGTCTGTGCAGGAGACACAACTCTTTAGGGGTATCTACAGGACTATGAATTAAGCCACCACATGAAATAATGGCCTTTACAAATCTTGCCACTTTCTGCTACAACTGTATGTGATCAATGTTAATCATTTCATTTAATGTAGTGCTGGAAGGTGAAGGGGAGAACAGGAGCTGAGATAGAATTTAAGCCTCAATTTGTCTATATCAGTGGTTGGCTTACAGTATGGTCTTAATGTATTTGTGTCAGTTAATAAATTGCTATAAAAATCTACAATAAAATTGAGTTAACGTTGATGGCATATATCTGAAATCTATACTAAGACATATTCTTACACTGTTAAAAATTAAAACTGTATAGGAAATAGTTTAATCATCATGAAAAAGGTCAAGATTTTATATCTCTTCCCACACCAAATCAAGAAAAAAATTAAGATCTCAAGAATATTCAGTATAATCCTGCTCAATTTAAACAATTCATTCAACAGTGTAATAAATTTCAACAATGAACTTATTTAAAAAGCTTAAGTAACTTAAACATTCAATTGAAAAACTATTGACTCATTAAATTATTGATTCTATTGTTTTATAGACAGAGCTTTGTTTTGCAATTTTCAAAACTGTCAATTTCTTGCCAAAACAGAATCTTCCACAGGAAGTGGTTCTGCTTGAAAATCATGCTCGACAAAGACCTCTGTGTTTTTCTGCCCAAAACCATCATATACAATATAGTCAAAATAAAGCCCAGAAGTAAAATATGTACATAAATTAAGAATGCTAAACATTATTTCTACAATGCAAACATCAGCTATGGACAACAGAGGAACCAAATTTCTGGTCTACCAAGTCCAGTGAAATCATGAAGCAATCCCAGGTCACGATTGAGGCATTCATCTGGTGGAATATTTATTAAAAGAAATTCCTCCCCAGAACACATGAAAGCGCCCTTTTCTTCCTATTTCTGGTGAAACAGAAGTGGCTGAAGTGTCCACACTAGACTTCCTGACATAGACCCTTCCCACATATCCCAACACATGCTGTCTTCTGCTACAAACCTCTCCCATAGTTCTTTTCAGCACACTCTGTTTAAATGCACACCTACACAGCCACTCTTCCTTATCCTGTGCTTCTTACCTCCGCTATTGTTTGAACTACCAATAAAAACACAGAGCTGAAACTTACTTTCAATAGAAGCTGGTGCTTTCTCCTAGTGAACAAATAAATTATTCTCTTTCAAAATGGCTGCTGCTTCCCACTGCCTCCAGCAGCACTGATGGTAGGACATGTATAAAGACAGAGGCTTCCTACCCTGAAAGAGGAAAGGGCTTTTAGAATGATGTTCGTAAAAAGGAATTAGATGTTGAAATGTGTATCTGCTCGGATAAGTGTAGTCATAGATTTATCCTGGCTGTACTCCAAGCTAGGAAGTTGTGCATGTGCTTTGGCTTGGCAGCCAGAGAGGCGAATTAGCAGAGTGTTAATATACTCTGCTTTTCAGCTTTTTGCTCCAGGTACAGCTCTGATCAGGCTGACTCATATTTGGGAAACTCAGAAAGAAAGATGGGAGAATAGAAAGACTATCTGGTACAGCTGACCTGCAGCTACAACAAAAAGACATCAAGAAATAAGTTCCAGAATTTTTAAAAAGCCCCTGATCTGGCTGGAAATTTATGGCAAACCTCACTGTAATGCACTTATTCATAAGTAGCAGCATATTAGCATTCGTAAGTAGTATCATGTTAATATTCATAAATAGCATCAAGTCATCTTAAAGTAATTAAAGAAATTTAAGAGGTGAAATTCTTAGAGTTTTAACATGTTAGCTGTTAGACAACTTAATGATAGCAAGAACTGTGGCCCAGCTTTGATTGTCAAGTTGTGAGATAGTGAAGCTCTTGCTGCATGTGCAAGTGGGAATATCGGTGGGACGTGACTTCAGAGACATGACCAACAGCAGCTTCAGAGTGACCAATCCTCCTAAATAACCTCACAGGTAATCCCACAGAGACCCATACACCTAATTTACCTGGGTGGCCCTTAGCTTGATAATCCTCTCCTCTTCCAGTCCTTACTAAGAGACATAATCTGGGAGCCCTTAGATCACTATTCCTCACCTATTCCTTGCACGTTCCCTTTTCCTCTGCTACGTTAGTTTCCATGGACATAGAGAATAACAAGAAACTACTTACATATTTGGGGTTTGTAATCATATCCTCCTCCTGTCTCTTTTCCTTATGGAAAATATCTAATGATGCAGTCTTGCCTGGAACTTGAGGGGTTTCAAATTCTGGATTACATTCATTCTTCTGTTTTTGCACCTAGAACTGAACTCAGTCCACCATCTAATACCCTAATTTCATTAAAAATACTGCAGTTTTCCTGCATACCAATAATGTACAGTGAGATTTCAGTCCCCACCCCTCCTTTTTTTTTCCTTCCTTTTCATAATATATTAGATTTCATGGTGTTTAAAAGAAAAAGAACTAATTCTGTGCATTGGAACTCCAAATACAACTTTCCCTGATTTAAAACTCAGGTTTGGGTTCTCTAGGAGTGACGACCTCCTGTGTTGTTTCTAGATGAGATGCTTAACCTACTTCCTGCTTCTAAGATTAAGAGGCAGCCAAAGGTACATCCACTACCTGGATGAAGCAGTATGATGAGCAGCTGTAAGCATTGCTCAGTTTAATCCTCTTGACCTAAGGCTGCCACTATATCTCTGCAGTTACACCTAGCTAAATAAAGCACATTGCAGAAGCTTAGTTTATTTTTACCAGACCAGAACTGGGTGCAAGTTGGTTTACCAAGCATTTAAAGACTAAGAGGTAGTTAAGGGGAAATGTAGGTATATGCCTAACCTTTTGTCTTTTTCCTGCTTTTCTGTGTTCTGTGAGTGAGTGGGTGAGTGAGGGAATGAATGAATGAATGAATGAATGAATGAATGAATGAATGAACAAATTCCTAAAGTTGAGTAATTTTTACTAAGTGTGCTGATCATAGGCTCTTTGACAGGGAAGATTTTGAGTATAACTGGGTCCATAATGCCAACACAGCTGGGAATAGAACTATGGGACTCCAAGGCTTCATCTACTGTTACAGGTGAGGGAAAACAAGCCTGTTGCTTAATGGATATCCTAGCAGGATCTAAAGCACAGTTTGTCATGCAACCATACCAACATGCTTGGATTTTCTGTGCCAAACACTTAAAAGAAACCTGGGCTAGTTTGTATGTGGGACATAAATACCAGATTTCGCAGGAAATGCATAAACATCTTTCTGAGAGCTACTTGGCAATGTGGTTTTGAATAATACAAATAACTCAGGTTAAGTTCATCAGATGCAAAGACCTTCATGGCAGATAGATAATGGTGTCATATGAGAGCAGTCTCAGTGCTGATTCAGAGCTGTATGCAGCATGCAGCATCACTGGGTAGTCCACAGAAGCATATTAGCTGGTAGAGGCACCATGCTCCCCTCTTTGGATGACACATACAATTGGGACTATCTAATGCAAGAAATTGAGCCCTTCCATCCCCTCAGCTGTCTTCCCCCAAGATCGGACCTCTCATGTTTCCACTGAGAACAGATTACCTCCTCAAGTCCCTTTCCTTCGTGTAATATTAGAACTTTTCAGGGCACGTCAACATCTTAATGCATCATTTGAAAGAAAAAAGAAGATAGATAGAAAAAGTTTTTATGCACACCTACCTGATCTCCAAATACCAACAGTTTTGGTTTTGTGGTTTTCTTTTCCCAGACAAATACAAAATTCAGTTTTTTACAGTTGCTTCTGTGGGTGGAAGGATGCAAAAACATAAGTAAAGCTGGCTTTCGAACAAATGTTCTTGAGATTGAGTGTACTTTAATCTCTTTCAGTAGTTAGAAATTCTCCTAAATTTTACTTTGTTGTTGAGCAATTCATTTTTTCTTCAGTACAAGATGAAGTAGATGGCAAAGTCTAAAAGCAAAAGCAATACACATAAAAAAATAGTCTTTAGAGCTGAGTTTCACAGCCTCAGACATCTTGACGAATGCTGTTTTATTTGCCTTTTTAATATATTAAATCTTAAAGGGTTATTACTTCTAGTAACACTATAAACGTGGCCATTTCTCTGTAGGGCAGTTTATTAGTGGAAAATGTGAAGATGATTTTGGGAATGGCTGAACAGTGTGTGACTGGACAGCCAGTACAGAGAAGTCTATGATACATTGGCAGCAGCCAGAACAGTAAAATGACCACTAAAGCATTGATGATATAAAACTCTCCAAGTAAATAAATCTTCCAGGAATCAATTATCATTAAGTTCAGACATTAAAAAATTAACAATTCAATAAAGATGTCTGGATTTGATATTTTTTAAAGGAAATCTTGTTGCTGCTCTGTTTAGAAATTAATATCTTTATTGAAAAACATGACTTGTGAAACTTGGAGAGGACTTCTTCTGATCACATTATGGACCATGTGAGAGTATATTGGAAGTAGAAAAGAGAATAATTTTGCTGTTCATCCGATCTCAACTTTAGAAAGAGTGTCTATTTTTTGATCCAGTTGGTTACAGCTAATAATTTTTGCAAAGTTGTACTGCATAACAGAAAACTAGAAGAGAATATGTCCTTGTACAGAGGCAATATTGGTTTACTTTTTAAGAAAAATCTTATGAGTTAATTACTCTTACAACTTCACAAAGTAACACAAATTGATGGAAGCCACTAGGCTCTACATCTCTCTCCTTCAGATCATGCATTCCACGCCATAGCTCCCGCTAAAACATTTACATTTGCTGCACACATGCCAACAAAATCCCTGACAAGTCTGGTGATGTGATGAGATGGGAAGAATGATTCAAAGGGAGACTTAGTGTTTTGAAGGTGCTAGTATTTACTGTTAGCTTTTCAATTAGAAAAAGACATACTTCAGCCAAATTGTGAAAGTTAACGTAATTGTTTTGTCATTATAAAAGTTCTTTCTCCTGTATGATAGAAACCTGTCCTCTATTCCAGCCTTGTGAACAAAGGGAAACAGGAATTTGAGAATCTTTTGTACTTGGATTAAATAGCAGGTATGTGGAATGAAAACAAAAGAGGAACTGAAGATCTAACAGGCTCATATGTAACCTAAAGAGCTGAGATTAAAGTGGCCTATTTAACATAAATTTTACAACAAAGTAATACAAAATTGTAGCAGAGGTTTTCAAGATTCTTTATGGGTGTTCTTCAGTATTTATTCACTTAGTCACCAAAAGCTTTTTCTATGGATTTATATGTAAGTTATTTTTTAAATAAAAGTTTCTGTGGCAGTTCCAAGTTGTCTGTTTTTATTAAACCTCATCAGAGTGTTCCAAAAATAACTACAATTTAAGTATGCTTATCAGAACTCCAACAACGTAAGTCAACATTTATTTCAAGTACTATGTAATAGTGGACTGCTGGAAAGCCCTTTATTAAGACTTATTATCACTCAAACTTTTCTAAAATTTGGGATTTATGAAATTTGAGAGTACACAGGGCAGGCTCTGCTCAATTTACAGAGCCTCCTTTTCTTGGTTGTTTTAACAAGTCCATTCAACTATAACATCTCCTGTAGTATCAGTCTTAACAGGTCAAATCTTATCAAGCTAGAAATACTCTTGAAAATGGAATCAACACAGTCCCTGTTCACCATCCTTCCTGAAGATGAAGAAAAACCTCCTGCTTTCACTCCCCCTGTGCAGTGAAAAGCTGCTTCTTTGTTTACACAGTGCTCAGAATGAAAAGGCCCTAAACTCAGCAGGAGCCTGGTAAGCAGAAATAAAGGCATGTCAAAAGGCATTTTGCAAAGTTCATTATTAAGCCGCACTTATGTTCCACCTTGCGTGGAAATTTTGTATAGTCTTTTATAACTTTTAGATGTAAAGAAGAGCAGGAGGAAGGGAAATCAGGCCTTAATTTTATTCATTGTTTTATGTAATGCTGAGTTATTTTGGTTTAAGTACCTTGATTTTTCACTGCATTATGAATGCAGTGTAGGAAATAGAGAAAGATGGAGAAAAAACTGTGCAGAGAAGAAAACAGAACATTTAATGAATATGAGCTTTTTTCTATTAATTTGCAACAAATTTTTAGACTTGGATCAGACTGAATAACTAATTTTGCTATGAACACACAGATCCATAGACAGCATAAAGTGAGACAATGGCTTCTTTCCTTGAAGTACTCTCAGACTAAGTAAAGTTCAGTTTGATAACACTAGAACAGTACAAGAAAGCTTATACTTTTCCCTTGAAGAATTAAGCAGTTCAAAAAAGCCTCCAGGATGCCCAAGTCTAGGTACTAAAAGCAAAACCTCCATTAGTGTTTCCATTTCTATTTCTTGATCTAAGAGACAAAGTTGGAGGAAAGGCTGGAGGCTAGAACATTATGGATCTTTCAGGTTTAAAGCATCTACAACAAGAAGATACCATCTCTGAAAATGCAGAAAAAAGGATAGGTTTTTCCTTTGTTTCTTTTTTGAACCTGTTGATGAAGAGGTGCCCCAGTTTGATACAAATTTGGGAGGAAACTGATTTTTTTTCCCTCAGAATGAGATGATTTGCACCACTGCTAATTATTGTTTGAATGTGAATAAGACCTCTTGAAAGAACCCCAACATTTTAGCCAAGCAGCTTTTTCAGTTTTGCTCCACACCTTACTTATAATGTTGCTTAACCTCAGTTTTAATGAAAAGCTAGAATATATTGCCTACTTTTATCAAAAGCCAAAAATAACACAGCACTCTCTATTTTTCTGTGCAAATATTGTTAAAGCTGGGGGAAGAAGGGAAATAAAACTGACCTGAGCAGAATGAAAAATTGTGCTGCAATTAAAAAGACTCTGCTGTGGTAGAGAGAGAAAATAAGAAAAGGAAAAATACAGCAGCATGTAAGAAGTAAACAGCAATTAGTGAATGAGACTATTGCTGCTTAAAATTGGTATTTAAAACTTGGAAGAAGATCAAGCAACTTTCTTGTAGCATTCCTATATTAACATGTACAATGAAACTTCATATCAGCAAATTGCAGCATAAAGACGTTAACGTGTTATGCTACCATAAAATAGCATGAAAAAGTCTTAGAGGGGAAAAGAAAGGAATCTGGGGGAGGAAGGTTTCTGCAGTTACACAAAATTATTTATTTTGTCTCAAGTGTATTTGGCAATGAAGATTTAAAATTTAACAATGACAAGGACTGTTAGTATTGCAGCTAATGTTCTAAGCAGAGGTACTTACATTACTTAAGTTTCTTCTTATTAATGTTAGAACTTTGTTATTACATAGAAAGAGACAGAAAAATCCTGCGGAACAACAATATGTTTGCTTAAAAAGTGTATCTCTGGTATAACAAGAATGCTCCTCTAAGCTTACTTTATTGACTTTTAAAATGTTAAAAAGGTTTTTATTGCAGAGGTAGAAGTTATATTAATATTAATCTAAAATCTTCCAACATTTTTTTTGCTTAAAACAACAAAAGTTGGAAGAGTTCAGTTACTGCAATGCATAATAAAACACCTGTCCCCAAAATGTCTTTCAAAAATGTTATTCTTTGAGCTGGCAAAGCCCCCACTCTCTCTGGAAATTGTTCCAAACCCCATCCCATGTGAAGGCCTACTTTAGCTGACATTTATGTGATTTCCTTCATGGACATTGTAGGGAGGTCACAGACCAATACCCAAGTATTTGTTTTTCATTCCTAATAGCAGAAAGATTTTAAACATGAAGCAATCACTCTCTTCTTCAAGAAAGGTAATTTATCTCTTCCCTTAGCACAGTCAGATCCTGGAGACTTGCCACTTCAATTCTCTGAGATTTTATAACCCGCACTACAATATTCAAATAAAATTTTATTGTATTGTGAAAAGGGGAGGGAAGAAGAAAAACTGTGTTAGCACTGATTGAAGTTGAAACTTCAATCTGTGAAGGTCAGGGAATTCAAAATAGCTTCTTATATTATCTTTATCCAGTGTGTAAACATGTAAAAGTTTCTTTTCACACAGCTGTGTGTTCATGGAGCAAAATACCAATTTAAATAGTTTGAAAATAAACTAATTTCAAGGTGATCAGGATCTCACTTTCAAAAAAAATTGTGTAAAATGTGATTGACTTTTCCTTACAGATCAGTATGGCAAAGCTGTGTGTTCCTTGCCCCTGCTGTTTGACGGGGGAAGCTGGTGGTGCCCAAAATAACTGGCTCAAGAAAACTTAGACTTGTTACCAAAGATATCAACTGTACGATTTCCAGTAAAGCCAGTAGAAACTGAGAGTGTGAAATCCAGAAAACTTATTTAAAATGCACCCTTTTCAATTGTCAGCCATCAATTTGAAAGGTAGCTAAACTGTCTATTAAGTCATCAAAGCAAATCAAATGCCTACTGTCTTAGCATTTCCAGTGTTTTCCCTGAAATTAAACTTTTGTACATTCTTTAAAGACAACAGTAATCATGTCGTTGCTTTTGGACATACTGTCCAAAGCTGAGCATGTTTTTAAAATTAATCCTATTATTCTGTCAGAAATCTCTCTCCTTTCATCAGTTGAAAAAACAGCCCCCCATAGAGAGTAAAATATTTCTTTTTATCATTTCAGTGCTAGCTACAATTAACTTTGTTATTTTAAAGAACTTACCCTCTTACTGAAGAGAGCTGAAGAAAAAAAGTCTTCAGTTAAAAGGACACCTACTGTCAGCATAGTTAGTCTTTTATGAAAATTGCCTCATCGTGTGCTTTTTCTTTTTTTTTTTTTCTTTTTTTTTTTTTTTTTGTGAATGCAGTATATAATTCATATACACACATGTCCATGGCTGGATCACTGAATAGTAAATATTAGACTTTATTTTCTGCTATAAATAAATTGATGGCCTATAGCAACATGTCTCTCCTAGACTGATTAAGAAAAAAACAACTACAGTAATCTTTAGCACAAGAACTTCAACACTGGCCAGCTAATCACCTTGGCTGTATTTGTTTAATAATTTAGCAGAGTAACATTTGCTCAGAATGTAAGAGATACTTTCAATGCATTTGAATGAAAATTAGGCTGAATTTAAGGAATTAGGATAAATCCTGGCCACAGAGGATTAAGGCATGTGAAGAAGCACCTAAAGGGTAACTAAAGTGCAGTACAGTAGAGGGCACGTTGCTCATTCCCTGCAGTAGGGGTCAGAAAAATAGCAGTATCTCGGGTCCTGACAAACTTAAGAAAGAAATTTAATAGAAGTCCATGGATCCACTCTTAGCAGTTAAAATGTTTCTTGAGCTTCACCAAGGAGAAGCAGGGTTCAAATGTGACCATTTGGTATATACTCAAAATATTCACGTCTCCTTTTTTTCTGGTGACCTGGGGATTTTATTAGCCAGTTCATCCTAACAGAAGGTTTCTTCTCTAAATCAAAGAAACTTCTATCTCAGTGCCTAATTTCTAGGATATTTAAAATTTCAAATTTTTTGTCTCTATACAGTACCTGATTTAACATGTAAGGAAACTTGAAGCCTTTATAATAGAGTACTGCCAATTCAAAAAATTTGGTCAGAAAAGTAACAATATAATGAAGGTGCAGATTCCATTATCCAAGCCTCTGAGACCTTCCCACCTTCAAGGTTATTAATTTTTACGGTGATTACAGGAGTAGTTTTGTTAGTTCCATGTTTGAACTGTTGGCAAGACACTTAGAAAGATATCGTTTAATGGCTTTAGTGTAACACAAATATTTTTTTTTCTTTTTGGGAATTTATTTAAAGATTTATTTGCTCTGTAAGGACTAAGGAGATATCTTCATCTCTTTTCCATGCACTTCTCCACCAATAAAGAGTAACAAAACTGATTGTTACATGGTTAGAGACTTATAAAACTATTATGGTTGTGTAGATAGATGACTGTATTGGCTGGCCAGAGTTCTATTTCTGATTCCTCCATCCAACACACAGAGTCTGATTTTTTTTTTTTTTAAACGAGCTTTTATTTGGTGGGGGGAGGTGGGAAGTGTTTGGTTTTGGTCTTTTTTTTGTTTTATTTTAGATTTAGATAAATCATTACCTGGGTGGAGCAACAGTATTAATATTTCATTTCCTTTTGGTTTGAAACAAACAAAATCCTTCATTGATATCATATTCAATATTTTGCATTGGGTGTTTTCTTCAGACCCAGCATGACATCAAGAAAATGAATGCTGTCCTTCAGTTGACACTGGCAATATTTAAATTTTTTGCTAGGATTGTGCAAAGCATTCTTAAAATATATTGGCACCATACTCCATCATGACTTCATATAGCTAGGATAATGTACATTATTTTGCACTAAACACTGACATAATTCTAGTCAATGGGATTTTGCCTCATAACAGTACTTAATTGGTGCAAAACCACGCTGACTCCAACTGCTTAAATGATCTCACTAAGTGGCATTGAGGTTAATTTTAATCTTGATTCTGTACTTCTGTGGTTTATGGGGCTGTGCCCAGTTTTTAGAAAAGAATGAGCCAGGGGAGAGCCACAGCAGTAAAAAAAAATAAACTTTCCCAGTACCATAATAATACTTCCTGGTACATGTTTCAGCAAACTAGAGTGAGTAAAAATCACCTGAAAAAATGCTTCACATGCACCTTTCTCAGGCCACACCTGTAACTGACCATACACAAAATGGTCATTTAAAAACCATAAATCGGTTTCAGCACAGCAGTTTAGCAATATCAAACCCAAGAGGGTCAGTGCAACTTTAGGAACCAGCTTAGAGTAGTCTCACTGCAATGAAACTATTTTGTTAATTTTTTTTTTCAAATGTGCCACTGTAATCTGAGAAAATGCACCATAGTAAGGTGTTCCACCACATAGCTCTATCCTACATGTTTGGATGGTTGTGGGTTTTTTCCTCAGAGCAGGATAGTCCCTGAAGAAAAGAATTTCAAACTTTACACTCTCCTTGTTTTCTTTGATATCCATTATTTTCACCATTTCTTTTTTTGAATTGTTTTCAGGACACTTGATGAAATCTTGAATAATGCTGTGAATATAAATCTTATTTATGCAAATAGACTGTGCCTTTGCAACAGGAATTTGATAGCAGATGGATACCACTGTGCAGTATTGTGTACCTTCAGATGTCCTGGTCATCTGGCTCATGGAGAAGGAGCAACAGTCTCCCTATGAATTCCATTGTATAGCTGCATTCCCGATTCCATTAGGACTCATGGAGGGATGTATATGACTAACCTTCACAAGGTTTCCAGCCTTCATCTTTCAAAATCTTCATCTACAGGACAAAATATTTTTTTCATGTTGCCACAAGGCCTCATCAGTTATTAAGGAAGGTCCCCTAATATTAATGTGGAAACACCAACATTGCCGGGAACTGGGGGTCATCTTCAACAGTGTTCAAAGGAAAGTCTGTTCTCTGGATAGTCTGGATATTAATGTTGCAGAGAATTCACTCCTCACTAGGGAGTATCTGATTTATTTTCAGTTCCCCAGCATATGGTGCTTTCTCTGTGTTCCACAGACAGCAAAAAATAATAGTTTAGTTTAATTTTGCTTAGTATAAAATTGGAAAATGCTTTTGGCCCACTTATGGTTAAATGCTGAATTTTTCCAAAGGATGTGTGGAAAGGACTGTTTTATTCAGAAGGAAGGAAAGGAGGATTTAGTCATTGCTGTGAGAAGGTCCTATAACCAATGCTTGAAAAGATGCTCCCTACAGTGACAGCAGTAAAGCTTGAGGCCATGCTGACCACCCTTTTGCTGAAGATTTCCATTTGCATAATTTTTCCCACTAATTTTCTTTATTTTGCCTCCCTTCCTGACTCTTTTTATGCAGTTTGATTCCTTCGTCCTAGCTTAAGAAGCTGTTTACTTCTCAGTTGTCTCTTTATGGTTCTCTTAGAGCAAATATAATAATCCCTCAAACAGATTTTTTCTTCTTTTTCTTTTCTCCTGTAGAAATGTCTGCTTCTCAATGGAGAAAAGGTACCCCATTTATGCAAGGAGCAGCATGACAGAAACATCCCAGGAACTTGGAGACTCCTCTCCATAAAACAATCCTTTTCCTCCTTCCCAACTCCCCCACAGTTTTTGGGGAGCCTTCCCAGCTACTCTGCTATTTTAGCCTTTCGTTTGACATCCCTTAAGAGGCTGAACTACATTTGAAATTATTTTCTTCTTCCTAAAGCTTCTGTGACAGCAGCTGGTTGTTCAACGTGTTAGACAAATAACACATTTTGTCTAGGGGGCTAGACAAAAAAAAAAAAAAGACACTCTAGAAAGCAGCCCTCAAAGATGTTTAAAATCTGTTTTTACTTTAAAAAGAGTAAAAAAAAAAAAAAAAAAGCCATTTAGAGCTGTTTTCACTTTTGAGGATTTCACCCAAATCAGATAATGGATAAACTGGAAAGATGAACAAGGGTGCAAGGGTGCTCTTTATCATGATCTTTTCCTCATCTTACTCTCAACCATAGATGCACTCCAGCTGCTGGAAAAGTAAAGAAAAATACAAAATACCTGAACAAGCACAGCAGAGTTTTTCTTCCTTGGAGTCTGTACCCTTAGTTTTCACCTCTTTCTTATTATACCTGATAATAATTATCAAATACACTGTAAAACTAACACCATTTGCAATAGCAGTTTAAGGCGAAGCAATTTTCAATGTCTTATAATGCGTCTAAATTTTCTCTGTAATGTGATTTTGGCTGTTTATGTGATAGAGCAGGTCACCTTGAGTGCCACCATGCAGCACACATAGGACAACCAGGAGATCAGGTCCACCCAGCCTGAGCTCATGGAGGGCAGGTGCTGCTTGACTGCCCTGATCTCCTGGTATGGCAGGGTGACCCACTCAGTGGATGAGTGCAAGGCTCTAGATGCTGTCCACTGAGACTTCAGAAAAGCCTCTGACACTGATTACCACAGCATTCCCCTGGATAAACTGCCTGCTCATGGCTTGGATAGGTGCAGTGTTCCCTGGTAAAAACCCCAAAATTGTCTGGATGGCCAGTCCCGGGGAGTGGTGGTGAATGGAGTGACATCCAGCTGGCAGCTGGACTCAGAGCTGGGGCTAGTCCTGTTTAATATCTTTATCAGGACTGTGTGAATTGTCAGTCAGACTTAATTCCATGATTCTAAGAAAATACTGTCTCCAGCAGCAAAATTATTGCCAGACTTTTGTTATTCAAGCACTCCTCAAGAAAAGCTAATACTGCGAGTAGAAGGGCTGAGTCATAATAAGGATGTGTATGCAAAGTGTGACGAAGCCACTGAAAGAATTAACCATTTCCAGAAGTTATATGTTGCTCCAGTCCAGGTGAAGTTTATGGTGTTTTCTCAGTGCTCTGACTCTAGGAAGTAACAGTACTGGGAAGGAACAGATGTAAGGCAAAGTAAAATGCACAAACAAATCTCCAAGCCAACCCAAGACCTGTAATTTAGTGCATTTAGTGCAAAGTTACAGCCAAGGATTATATAAATTGTGGTTTTGATGGATAAGTAAATAATACATAATTCTTTGGTTTGACAAAACTGAGATCCAGACTCCTCACAACTGTGGTACATTCACCATCATCAGTTCTGTTCTCATCCCTCAGTTCTTTGGTTGCCATATCTTAGCTGCTGATACTTGGAAGGATTTTGTCATTAGTTCTGAATGCCTTGTATTTGTTTACAATTTACTGATTCATCTCCAGGTGGGATTACACATTCTTCTCTTCATTATCTTAAGATATGTTCAAGCAGAATCAAAAGGGACATGGCTGCTTTAATGGATATGGAAACTCAACATTATTTATCAGCACTCCTGGCTTCCCAAGGATATTTATTTGCAAAGGCAATCTGGTGATGACTCCAAATCAGTGTCAGGAGAGAATACGGAGAGATATAAAGTGATGAGCGTGGGATGGAAGTGGAAGACTGCCAGGAGTGGAACTGCAAAGAATGTATTTACAAAAGCTTCAGTGCAAAGGAAAATGAGGGTTCTTCCTGGCCCAAGAGTAAATATTGAAGGGTGTGTTTCTGAGCAAAGGATATTATTCTGGGAAACTGGTTCTGATGGGGGGTCATCTGGCAACCAAAGCAAGGGTGTGATGCAAGGGTTAATATGATCACTATATCTGCTAACATGGGAGCACTGAGTAGGAGTCTGGTACATGTATTACTTCTGTTTTTCAAATTACTACAGCTGGTGGTAAAATACAGCATGCAGCTCTAGCACCAGTATTTCAAGCAGCATTTAAAAATTAGAGGGTCAGAGAAGAACTGGAACATTTATTTAATTATTGGGAGCTATGTATCTAATGAAATACTCAAAGACTTTGATTTAGTTAGCTTAATGAGGGAAAACTTCATCTTATCAAAGGTAATGGGTCTGTGCCAATACAGTGAAAAGACACATGAAAAAGTTAACTCTTTCAATGCTGAAAAAAGTAATAAGAGTGAATGCCAAGAAATTACACAAGTTAGATAAACGTAGCTTACTCATTACTTCCTGGAAGGGTTTAAGGTCAGGTTGTATGGAGCTCTGAGCACTCTAGTCTTGTGAAAGGTCCGTGACCACTGCAAGGGTGTTGAAACTAGATGACCTTTATGGTCCCTTCCAACCTAAACCATTCTATGATTCTGACACTAATCTGTGACATTTTTAAAGAGAAAGCTAATCATCCACTGGAACAACGTAGTACAGGTAGCATTAGACTTTCCAACACCAGCAATTTTTAAATGAAAATAAGGATTTTTTGTAGAAAAGAATAAATGTCTAGTTTAGGCAGTAACTTCTTTAGTAATGTTTTATGTAATATTATGTCAAAAGACAGCCTATACTTTTCTTCATTTAATCCAGGATACATAACATTTCCAAAGTAACAATTTAAAGGCAAATCACAAGCATGCATAAAGAATGCCTGACAACAAACCCTTTGAGGCATTTTCAGTATATTCTTGGCTATGCAACGTAGGTACCACTGCAGTAGCACAAAGCTCAGTGCTGGACACAAAATCCCTCTGCAAATCAAAGTGAACGCTTGGGTGTTTAGTCCATGCTGAGCTCCCTGCTGTTGCCTGCAGCTCAGGAACAGACGAGGCTGTAGCAGCAGCTCCTACTGCACCCTCTCCACAGTGGTTCAAAGAAAGGCCTGGGTGGAAAAAGTGTCTGTCCCTGACTTGTGAAGTAAGACTTCTGACAGAAGAACCGTATTTCACTAGGAAAATATAACTAGGAGGATTTGTGCTGGATTCTGTCACTCTAAGTTAAGCTCCTACATCTGCCTCAAAAACATCCCCTTGCTCTGCACAAGTACTTGGTCTTGTTTGGAAAACTTCTGGGTAATATTTTTAAGCCTGTGCTTTGATGAAGTCAAAATAAATTATTAATACAGCCCCTTCTGACTTCAGAAAATATAAAAAAAGAGAATATGACCCATTAGCAGTAAAGAAAAAGAGATTTTATTTTAAAGCCAAAGAACTAAAGTAATAGATTTTTTTGATTAGTTAGTTAGTTCTTTTCAGAATCTGCACATGTACTGCATTGTGATCTTTAACACAGAAAATAAATTAGGTCTACAGTTACAAAAAAAAAATCTCTTCATTTCAATTCCTAAATACTTTTTTTTAAGACTCTGGGAAAAAAGTGGACCAAACACGACAAGCCCTCAGGAACTCCCATTGATCCTGAGGTGAGCAGCAGCAGAGGGGTGTTTATAAGCAGGAAGAACGCAGATTGAGGGCTTTGACGAAGGAGCCCTGGCTCATCTTGCCATGACAGTAGTTGACACCTTAATCCAAACATCCCTCCTGCTCTGTGGCCTCAGAGTCACCATGGCATTCTCTAATCCACTGCCTGGCACCTACCTGGGGGCAGTGCTCAGCTCCTGTTGCTGTTGGAGTGTCTGAACCAACAAACCAGTGAAGAGAGGGACATGTTCCTGCTCTGACGATGGAGACCTCTTGGGAAGAGACAAGGTGGGCAGCTGCTAACAGTAGCAAACCACGGTGCCACAGAAAAAGCCCTTGCTTTGGTCTTTTTGTTTGGTTTTATTTCTTCTGAAGTTGCAGACTTCAGAGGTCAGACATTCCACAGGACATACCTGGCACTGTGAGGACAAAAACCCAAGTCCCCAGGCTTCCAGGGGTCTAATCTACCCAAGGGAAAATACTCTTCCCCTATACTAAATCTTTAGAGACTTTCTAAAGTTCAGGTTAATGATCCAGTAATGTAAATTCAGATAGCATTTGGGGATGATTTAGCCTTGCATTGCTGCAGAATATATAGAAGATATGTAAAATTCAATTTTAAAGATGAAAACCATTTTTTAGTCCTACTAATGTAAAAATGATTCAAAAAGAAGGAGGATTTTTTCAAATCATCAGATTTCTCTGCAAGTATGTAAAATATTTCTCCATGGCTACTTCACTGCATGTCTAATTTTAACTTGGACTGATTTTTGCAGACAAATTGTAAATGCTTTTAATAGCAACTATTATTCACATACTTGTCAATAAAAACAATTTCTCAGATGCTTGAACAATTCCCTAACTTTCTAACTGTTCTAAACTTCCTAAACTTTTGCAATTTTTGAGAACATTGTCTGAAAGGAGAGCAACAAGCTCATGAATATAGACAGCCCCTACCATCTCCGCTGTGTTTAATCCAACAGGAAGTATTGGAAATTCCAGAGCATCTCTTTCATTCTCAAAATAAAGGACATTGACTTGTTCTATGAAGATGACTTGTCTGCAGAGCTTTTGCAAAAACAGCAGTTGTTGGGGGAATAGGAGGTATATTAGATGCAGATGGATCTATCAGGGAATATGGCTGTGAAACTACTCCGAACTATAACAACATAATTTTCAGATCTGTGAAAATGCCAGATTTTGGCCAACTTTAACAGCAGTTGAAAAAGGCACAACCTCAATGTAAGGATCATGCTCCTCCCAAACTTAAGCTTTCTGTTTCAGAGCCTGGAGTAAAATATGTGAGATGGTAGCATGAATTTTTCAACAAAAATAAAATTACATATTTTCCCTGATCTCATTCTTCTAAAAGGATAATGAACTTTTCTGAAGTTTTCAAAAAGCAGTTGGCTTGAAACAGATAATTAAAACTTATTAATTAATATAAAGAAAATACTATAGTAAATGAAAATAAGATGTGGTGATAGAAAATACTAAGACATATTGTCCCAAGACAATAAAATCATTACTTGACATCATTGGAAAGACAATCAAGAAAAAGGAAATAATTCAAATCATAAATAATAAAAAAAAGTGTTCACTGAAGCTAGCTTTTTAAGAAGCAAGTCCACCTCTTCCTACTGGCCTAATCAATATGAAGCAGCTCTGTGAAACTCTAAAACTTTCTGTTGTGGAGATTAGAAATCATCATATGCCCTTGTTAGAAGTCATCACCCTTTCAGTCGATCATCAGTTACAAGTCGATCATCCTTTCTCACACCATATGATTAAAGCCTTGTTCTGGAAATGATTTTATTTTTTTTAAGATATCCCACTGAATAGAGATGCTATGCTGATCAGAAGGTCTCTATCTTGATTTTCAAAAGAAACTCTCCATGTCAAACAGCTTGAAGGCAGTGGGCAGTGATGCTGAATGAGACTCCTGGAAGAATGAAACACAAGCAATCAGCTTGAATATGTTGATCCCAGATCTTCACACTAAGGGTATAAACATGAAGCCAATTACACAATATGCAAATATATTGTATCACATCTGGATTACATATGCTCATTACATTTCTCTTCTCCATAGAGAAATCCTTTACAAAATTCATTAGCAATTAACAGAAATATAACTATGGTGACAGATACAAATTAGCTACCAGAAAAGAGAAAAGAAAATCCTTTTCTACAAATCACATATATATGTATGTGTATGTATATACACACACACACGCATATATATCTCAATAAAAAGCGATTAATGCTGCCGAGGCTTGCTAAAGCAGAAACAGATGTGCTGCATGCTACATTCTTCTATCCTAAACCCAGCTGATTTTCAAATGTGCACATAACAGCACACAAATGCTGCAGCTGTAGCTACCTTTCCATATCTTTCATTGCCTTGATGGAAGAAAAAACTGGGAAAAAAAATGTAGAGCTATGCATTTTAAGTAATGGTAGGGCCAGAAAAGCGCACCGGGATAAACTATTCAAGTTATATAAGAAATTACAAGATATAGTCAAATAAATATTACTTACTTACTGCTAAGACAACCTTTTTTCCCCTATTTCTGAGAATATGTGCCTAAATAAAATGACAATTAGAACTTATTGGGGTTTTAGTTCACATAGGTGAAAAAGCATTTTAAAAAAAACCAAACAGACTGAATAATTCAATGTCATACTTATTTTACTGAAGTTAGAGAAAGAGAGCAGCATGAACAATAATATTTAAATTATTCTAATTTTTAAACTATTTAAGCTGTTTTAGTATCTGTGCCACTCAGTTTTTCTTACTCACTTGATGCTATCCCCATAAAACTGCATTCTTCTTGGCCATACATGATTATTTACTTCCTAAAGCAATAAATCATTTTCATGTGGTGCCAACAACTAACAATCTTACTATTCAGAAAGATCTCCCTCCCCTTAGGAATTTCACATGCATAAAGTTGCTACACAGAATATACAAATATGCTTTTTCCCCACTGCCTGTCACAGACTACTCAAAATAAATCTGGAGTCTTAGGATGACAACAGAATCCAAGTTAAAAAACACTGTTTTAAAAACCTGGATTTTTGTTTTTGTTAGTACTTCTTTCTTTTCTGTCAGGAGAATTTATCTGGATTAGCTGATGTGTGTGCAGCCTTCGGGTCATAGTAAAAAACATTCACTGTTTTTTCCACTATTGTTACAAAACTCATTAATAAGCATTAGATGCCTTCACACACATTAATTGTGTGATTTGGTTTTTTTAAACAAGTAAAAGTATTTTTACATATGTCATGAAGAATACAAGAAAACTGGGCAAAACTCAATACGCCCTTAGTATTTTTGCTCAATGCTTCCATCTTGTAAATACCTAGACATAGCAACAGGGGTATGCCTGTGTGCAGTGTAACTCACCTTGCTGAAATCACATGCATAAATGTGAGACAGGGGCTTAAACTGTCAGTAAAATACTTAATTTGCATAATTTGAATTGAGGAGAGGAGTAGTAGTGGCAGTACCTGGCAGATTAAATGCAAGAATAGAACCACAAGGGAAAGGGTCTCCTTTTCCAAAATATTTGAAGCCATGAGCAATCTAGTATGTTCCAAATTGAAAGCATTCATTTTTTTTACAGAATTTTTATGAACCTTAGAAATGAAAATTAATTTGGACAAGTTGAAAGAGAGACTCAACTCCATGACTAACATGGGAATTACCCTAATCCTCTCTTCAACTCAATCATGGAATTTTAACAAGGTTTTTCTGGAAGCCCTTGAGATCTCCTAGCTTGAACATTAACTTATGTCCACTATTTTCATACTAGTTAAAACACAGTCATAAATGCAATCTGAGGCTGAATTAGAAGATTAGCCCTTTGAGTTCTAAATCATTAGTTTGAATCTTGGCCAGAAATTGCCAGCTTGCTGGCTTTTGCATGATATACATGAAAAAAGTTGACAATCTCATTTTAGCAGCAGTACTAACTCTGAATTTCCATCTATGCCTACTTAATGCTAGATTATTTCTGTGAGGGGGGAAAAAATAAAGAAGGTGTTCTCTTGATTAAGGATTCCCTGAGGAGCCATTCATGTTTGGAAGAAACACACAAGTTTCTCCTCTGCTCTGCTCTCCCAGATAAATGCCTCTCACCATGAAGAGATGTGGTGCAGAGATTATACCTCAAAAGGTATTAGGCACCCCTGCTCTCTTATCTCTTTATCACAATACCCAGAAGTAGGGAACTATGAGCCAGAGGAAACTTTTGGTTTTAAGTAAATGAGGGAAGCCTACTGTTTGATTTGAACTTGTTCAAGGCTAGAAGATTGAGTAAAACGATGTTGGTGAGAGCAATTTTTCTGCCAGTGTTACTAATCCTGCCAAGTAAATTTAAAGGCAGCAGTAGAACCATAAGAAGCATCAGCCAGAGCTCAGATCTGGTAACTTTCCAGATATGCTGCAGAGCCTTTAGTTTTTCAGGCCTTTAGGGATGGATGGGTTGAAGGATGTGAGGGGCCAGGCTCATTTAGGTGACAGGTAATTATTCTCATTGGACAGCTGGTTTATGGAGTAGTTTATAATGTGAGCTTTGCATTCTGTAAAACACTTGTAAAAGTGAATAAATGCTCAAATACAGCCATTAGCAAATGCTAACATTTTGCCTGCCTATCAGAAAATACAAACAAGAATCTGTTACTCAGGGAAAGTTATTGTTTCATATGCAAATCCAAGCATTTCTCTTTAGAATTGCTAAAAAGACCGAACACATGCTCCGTCAGGTGCAAACCCGAGAAACTCGTCCTTGTAACAGGATATAAACATCAGCTGTGCCCTTCTTGCTTACTTTCCCTCAGGCTTTGGCTAAATTTTAATCCAGAAACTCATGACCAGCCGCAGCTTTCTCCTCTCGCTGCTCTTCACAACTCTTGGGATCGGTACAACCGCACGGGCTACAACTTTAAAGAGGGCGCGAAAGGGAGGGGGGCGGCGGGGGCACGTTTCGGAACTGAGGCCGCCTCTGCTGGGCTGAGTGTCGCTGCTGAAGCCTTGCAGGTGGTGTCTGGCCGGGCCGGTGCCCTGCTGTGCCCCGCGGAGGCGGCGGGCGGCGCGGCTGCGGCAGCGGGCACGGGCGCGCACCAGCGCCGCGGCTGCGGGGCCTCCGCTCGCTCTGCCCTGCCCCGGGGGCGCAGCTGCACCGCAGCTCACCACTGACCGCTGCTTCCAATTCCCAGCCTAATGAAACCAGCATCGTAAAAGCACGTACTTACCCCGCCTTTCCCCGACAGAAATATAAAGGCAAATCCGCTGTTTTGTATCAAAACATTGAGCGTGACGGTTTGCATTATTCTCTAAAGGGGTTGGGGGGGTGGTGCTGGGGAAGAGTATTTTTCTTGCGAGTTCAGGTGTAAAGATGCTTTAAAACAAATAATGCACCGTTTTGAATGAACACTTCATGAAATTGTCTAGGGGCCGATGCCTACGAATCTTCCCCTTACTATGTCCCAGGATGAGAGCTCTGATGCATAGACACAGAACAACTTTGCCGATTGTGGCGAGCGAAAATCCGTGCCAGCTGCGCAAATGACCCAGCACTTGGTACTTGCTTCTGTAACTGTTCGCTCAGCAGCGCTTCCCAGCTCCGTTCCGCACGCTGACATTTTTGGAGCCGCAGACTGCGGACCCAGCCAAGATTTTGAAAACATTTGCTAATAAAATTCAGCAGGTAGTTTAGGAAAAGAAATACGGAATGAGGGGGAGGGAAAGCGGCTAAAAAAAAAAAAAAAAAAGTGTGGGGGGGAAGAGGAACGCTAAGCAGTAACAGCTGAGCGGAACTTGCCGAGCCGCCAGCACGGGGCGGGCAGGGCTGTCCCACGGCCTCGGGCTGGGCACCAGCGGCGCCCCCGCAGCCTCTCGCTGCACCGACTGTCCCCTACCGAGCACGGCGGGGACGGGTCCTTCCTTCCCCAGAAAGTTCTCGCCCAAACCATTAGAGTGCACCAAGTGTGCGGGTTGGAATTTATTTGGTCCCACCGCTTTTTAGCTGTTGGCGTTGCGGGGTCAACGGGCGCTGGCGCCTGCCCCGCGCTCCCCAGCGCCCGCTCTCCGGGGACCGAGGAGGGGCAGCACCATTCGCAGGCATAGCGGCGAATTTCCCCGGCGCTCACTGTGCCGTGCCGTTCCCATTGGCCGTGCGGCCGGCAGGGAGCGACGGGAGGCGGAGAGGGAGCTGCCAGCAGCAGACAGGCAGGCAGGCACCGGGCGAGCGCGTAGACAGGCGCACGGCAGGCAGAGGCTGCTGGGGTATTGTTATCATTGTGCTTCGGCGGAGGGCTTTGCCTGCAGGGGGAGGGGTGGAGGGAGGAGAAGAAAGAAGGAGAGAGAAAGTGCGGGGTGAGCATGCAGCAGGGCTGGGGCCGGGGAAGCGGCGGTGCTGGCGTGCCTGGGCTGAGGCGCTGAGAGGAGCCGCCTGCCCGAGCTCGCTGGGGGGCACCGGCGGGAGGAGCGAGGCGGGCACGATCCAGGCGTGGGGAAGGCTGCCAGCCGACGGGAGCCGCCGCCGCACCGGCCTCGCAGCAGCAGCAGCGACTACTTCTTTCTTATCTCCCAGCCTTTTGTTCGCCCATCCTCCTCCTCCTCCTCT
Organism: Catharus ustulatus; assembly: GCF_009819885.2. Classification (NCBI taxonomy): domain Eukaryota; kingdom Metazoa; phylum Chordata; class Aves; order Passeriformes; family Turdidae; genus Catharus; species Catharus ustulatus. The sequence goes on along the minus strand of NC_046221.1, from coordinate 114,485,604 downwards.
TCCCTGCCCACCCGCTGCACCGCGGAGGGGGCTCGGCAGAGAGACAAGCAGGCTGACCCAGAGCTGAGTTTCACCCATCCTCCGCCCCCCGCTCTCTCTCCCTCCGCTGCATCGCTGCCCATGAGCTAGAGCGGCAGCCGGCTCCGGCAGGCGGGGGCAGACGCCGACCGCAGCTCCCGGCAGCTGCCGCTGCCCGACCCTCCCCGCCGCTCCTCTCGCCCCGCTCCGCGGGCTCCAGCCGCGCTCCGGAACTGCTGGGGGCCGCCCTGCCGCCGCCCCTCCTCGCCTCCATGTGCCGGGTACCGGGAGCGCCGCCGCGGATCCTGCCGCCGCTGGCGCTGATGCTGCTGGCGGCCCTGCAGCAGGTAAGCACCGCCGGCGGGGAGCGGGCCGGGCTGCGGCTCTTTGTTCCCCTGCGGGCGGCGATGCCCGGGGAAGGTGGGAGAGCCGGGGGGGGAAAAAGGGGGTGGGGGGAGCAGGCAGGCTCCGCTTCGTGGTGGGGGTCTCGGGGAGAGGGTCGGGGAAGGCGGCCCCGCCGCCGGGGTGCCCCGGGGCGGCTCGTGGCCGCTCGTGCAGAGCCACCTGCTCGGGGCAGCTCCGCCAGCGGGCTCCGCGCCCGAGAGAGGGGGGGGGAAGCTGCCCGGGGCCGGCGGAGAGGAGAGTGCGGTCCCGAGACGCGAGGGGTCATGGGGGCAGCGATCCCCCCTCATTCCCGGGAGAGCAGGTGCCGCGGGACGGGAGCTGGCCGGTACCGCGCGCCCGGCAGGAGCACGGGAGCTCGGCCCCGCCGCGGGCGCAGGGACAAACTACGGGAGCGGGGGACGGAGCGAACATTCCCTCCTCCGCCCCGCGTGATGAAGGGCAGGCTGGGGTGCCAGAGAGCAGCCCCCGCGCCTCGGCTACCCCCGGCTCGCTCGCCCGCTAATCCCTTTCCCGGGAAGAATTTAATCAGCCTCCGCCTGGGCGCTGGGCTTCCCCACCCCCTGCCGCTAACGGGAATTTCCACTGGGACGGGCTCGGGCCCCGAAGTGTTTAATTTATTATTACGAAAGTCCTGCTGCTGCCTCCCCCCGGCGGCTTGCCGGGGCGCTCCGGGCGGGCGAGTTAGCGGTCCCGGGCAGGTGGTCGCGGGGCAGCGCTGCTAGCCGCGGTGTGCTCCCCGTGGGGCGCAGAAAGTGGAGGTCTGGGACGAGATGGGAGTGACCGGGAGGGTGTGGGGAGGACGGGGAGACGACAAAATGGATCCCATTGGGGCAGCCGGGGCAGTGCCCGCGGGGTGGTGGTTGGGCTCCCCTCCGGCGGCGAGGGGTGTTGGGAGCCGCAGCAGAGCCGGGGCGCCGGGTGCGTTCCCCGTTCGCTTTGTGCTCGCTGAGCTCCCGTATCCGGCGCGGCGCCGGGGGTGGAGAGGGCTGTAAGTCCAAGGGACAGATGGCGCAGATCATCGCCTCTTAATGGTATTTACGATTGGGGCATTTCTGCCGGGCCGGGGAGGGGGTTGAGGCGAGGCCGGCGGCGGGCCGGGGTGCCGGGGCGGGCAGGGCGCCCTCCCGCAGCGGCTGGCGCAGGGCAGGGGGAGGCGGCGGGCGCAGCCACTGTCCATGGTGCGGCCCCGCTGCCTCCGCCGCACCGGGGCGGGAGGAGCCCGCCCGGCCTCCCGTCTCCTTTCCGCTTCTCCGTCTGACACTCTCGTCCCCTCACGGGGTCCCCGGGTAGCCGAGTCCTTCACGCAGTTTCTGAGGCACTCTCAGGGGCTGGTGACTTGCGCCAGGCGAGCGAGGTGCTGAAACGCTGCTCCACGGCGGCCGGGGATTTTCCCTTGAGCCCTAGGAGGACGCGAGGCAGGGTGGCTGGCGTGACACGGGAGTGTCCGGCTGAGCATGAGCGGCTGCATGTGATAGCAGATACCCTGTTCAGAAACTTGTGTGTACCACTTACCGGCTGTTGTTGTGTTGGGTTGGTTTATTCGTGTGGTTTCTTTTTCTTTTTTTGTTTTTGTTTTTTGGTTTTTTTTAAGTCCTTATGTGCTGTTTACTGTATGCGCTTTCAGTTCTGTTTAGTCTTCCTATCTCAATAAATCTGTAAAGTACAAAATCTGCAGTAAGCTTTTATTCCATCTTCTTTTTTTCTTTTTTTTTTTTCCTTCCCTACCCAAGGCAGGTTTGAAATTGACGCACAGGCTGTGAATTAAGGACAGGAGCCAGCCGTGTTGCTTTTAGGTATCACTCAGTGTCACTGGCACGTTATGGTTGGGGAATCCAATTTCCCCCTTGTTTGGGTATCCATTAAATCAGGTTAGGGTTGATTTTTAATAGTGTGTAACAAAATTGGAACTTGGGTATGAAATCAGATTTATAGACCTGTGTCTGTACAACATTTTCATTTTAAGAGCTCTTTCCCCCTCTCCTCTTCTTCAGTCATGCATACTGCAAGAACCTGCACCAGCTAGGTGCAGTGCTAACTTTTTCCCCCATCGTCATGCCTACTGCTTTTGGTTTGTAGGAGGTTATTTGTGTCAGGTTCTTCTGAAATGTTGAACCTTTTCACTTAGTTTTTCCTCTCTGCCACACAGCATCTACCTTTATTTTCTGGAGTTTTTGATCAGTTATTAGTAGTTAGAAAAGCTGTTATTACGGAATTACTTGAAAGATTGTAACTGAAGCTGGATTTTAAGAGCAGATCTGTGGATGTTGATTATGTACAGGAAATACAGCTTAAGAGTTTTGGCAGTGCACAAGAAAGAAAGGAAAGAAAACTACACTCTTTTGCTGGTTACTATATCAGTATGAGTCTGGGAGTATTAAATGAAAAAAATCCTGACAGAAGAGAGCATGAAAGGAATGAGTCTTGTTTTTCTGACTAAAACAACGATCCCAATCCAACGAAGGAATGGGAAAGCTAGTATGAGTTTACAGGAATGAAACTACTATTAGAAATAAACCGGAACACAAGTTAGAAATAAAGTGCTCAAAAAGGGAATTCTTTTAAAAATATAAGCTAATTGAATCACTTTGTGGATGTTGTTTGTTTCTAATTCAAAAGCAAGTAAAAACCATAAAGCAGTTTTGAGCCTTTTGAGCTTTAGGTGACTGTTTTGAATTCGAATTATGACAGAGGACATAAGTTACTACCCTCTGCAGGCAATTTTGGTCTTATTCCAGGTCTTAGCGAAGGTATCCAGGTGATAAAGCTACTACCCTAAATGACACTCCTGTTAAGCTGTCTCAGCTGAGAATCCAGCAGTGGCATTTCTTGCCTGCTCTACCCCTCTAGTAATTACCCCCAGCAGCAGTAGCCTCTGACAGAATTGGGGTGAGGGGTATTAACATTGTTTTGTGTGGGAACAAACAAGATCCCCTATTGTGGATAAATCTGTCTCTCACAATATACCTGTGTCTTAGATTTATTTTTTTTTAAATCTGTATAAGCACAAATTTTATGGTGTCTCTGAAAAATGACTCCATTAACAGACTCCAACACCATTAACTCCTTTCAAAGTACACTGAATGTAGTGAATTGAATGCATTTTATAACACATTCATAAGCCTCTGACCAGGGTAGTTATGTGGAGTACCTCAGCCTTTTTGGATGTAGATCTTTGTGTTCTGGTTTTGTTTTGTCTTCAAAGACTCCATTGGAAAAGTTAAATGTGGCAGGGTATTGCAGCAGAGAGCTCTGCAATCATTGTCTGTCTGGTCTAGGTGACAGTGATGCCACTGACACATCCTCAAAATTCAGATAATTGCGGAGATAATTTCTTTGGATATTAAGCTGAACATACTGTTTAAATATATTTTGTTAAAATACTTTTAAAAACCTCTCCTTTTTACATCTTTTATAGGAGAGATAAGATTGTGTAATTCAACGAGTTTTTTAAATTTAAGTTATTGGTTACCAGAACAGGAGATAATCAGAATTTTTTTAATACACAAAAATATCTGGGCAGATACTGTAGCAAGCTTAGAAATACATATTTTGCTTATGTACCAGAAGGCATATATTCTCTTGTTGTCAATCTGTATTTTTAATAAATGCATGTTTTCTAGAGAGCCTTCTACTGCTCTCTCTTCCTGGGTAGTACTGCTACCTAGGCATGCAGCTCAGTGTGCTGGGAAGATGAATGTATAGTTTTATGATACCAACTTTTAAAATATTGCCCAAAATTATCATATTTTTGAACTACTTTTAGTCAAGAGTGTATAATTCAAAAACTTTGTATCTGTTATTTTCCCTTCTGTTTCTAGAAGTTGGAGGTCCTCCCAGAAACGTCATTGGAAGAGCCTTGTCATGTTCTATCTTACTTGGTTTCATTGATGCTTTTATATCAATAATGTAATCTATTACTTCTTTTAATAACTGAGCACTAACACATGAGACAATTTAGTTGTGACAGAATTGCATGTTTTTATTTAAAAATAGCTTGAGGAAGCTGTGAGTAAAGTTATTTTTACTCAATACAGACAGTATTGTGTAAGGGACTTGTCATGTGGTAAGGAACAGGAATTTTTGAATGGCTTTTCCTGCTTAACAGAATAATTTGCCAGTTAAACTCTCTTTCTGTTTCTCATTGGTTTTGTAAGTGCTTTTCTAGGTTAACAGAAAAAGTTCTGAAAGTTTGGAATAGTTTCAATAGTTACCAGCACTCCCATTAGGATGAGAGCCTATCTTATTTCCAGCAATGTATGCACACAAAGCACAAGTCCATTCCCAAAGGCTGTGCAATCTCTAATGTTCCCTGGAATTTTTATTTTAAATATTTGTTGTAAAAGGTAGGAGGAGCCCATGGTGGCCCTGTGGAGTAATCTGTCTGCTTCCACTAACCTACTGGCACCAGTTGTATGTAAGGTTAAGTGAGACAGATCGCAGAATAAGCTGATGATCCCGCAAGGATCATCCAGCTCCTGGCCATGCACAGCACCATCCCCAAGAGTCTCAGCATTGTCCAAACTTTGGGTGGAGGGTAATGAAAGCAGAAAGAACTCTTGACATCCTTTGCAGGAGCAGTTGTAAAGCACTTCTGAGCTACCACTGAGATGAGATGCTTGTTGGCCAACAGTGGCATACAATGAGGTGAATCCTGAGAGGAAATAAACATACATTATTGCAGATGAGTTTGAAGAAGATGTGTTTTTCCTCAAGTGCGTTTGTAGTTTGTGAGTGAGATGAGCGGGACCTTTTTCACCTGGGTGCTGGACCATGTTGCTGTTCACCTTGAGAGGTATATAATCCAAGTGTGCATGATTCATCATTTGATTTGATCCTGCACTTCTTGTTGAAAGATCATGCGAGTTCTGTCTGAATAAAGAAGGGAAATTAGGGTTTCTATTTTTAAATGACTTATGAAAACAGATACAGTATCAGCAGCCTACAAGATGGAAGGTGATTCACTGCCAAATATTCTCAGCATTTCACTTAAAGTATTTGGTTTTAGTCAGTATTCGTATATTTAATTAAATACCATGTTTCCAAAAGGCCTGTTTATCCTCTCCTCTAGGCACTCCTTGACATATTTAAAAAATATATTTTTACCAACACACTCCTCTAGGGACTCTCCCATTCCTTATAATTAGCATATAATTATCACCCAGCAACTGAAGACATAGTTAAAATTTTGTGATCCCCTCCGAAGAGGCCTTGCAAGGCCTCCCCAAAGGTCAGAAAAAAGCAGCATCCTCCTGTATGGAATAGCAGCAGTTTTATGGGCTGAACTGTTCAGTGTGAGCAATACAATGGCTATTATCAAATCAGAGAGAGGTTATTTCTTGTAGAAAAATTATAATGTGTGGTCAAATACAGGACCAAATTTAAAAAAAAAAGTTATTATTAAAACAATTGTTAAAACTTAGACCTACAGAAATTCTAAGATCTCCTTCTCTGAGCTGTGGCTTACCTGAAGAACCATGTGTTTTGGAAGATGCAGCCACTCCGATGTTCTCCTAGTTGAGAGAGGGGAAAAGTCCAAAATTGGATCATGACTTTGAGCTATGTGGGTATACTAAATAACTGTCTCAGTTTTTAATAAAGCAAATGAATATAATCTCTCATTTGGGCTTAACAGGATAGGCTGTGAACATGGTTTGTAAAGCTGGGAGATGAACAGATGCACGGTGGTGCTGGTGGATGAGAGGCAGAATATGACCAGAGAGACTTTTTACATCAGCATGTAGAGATAGGACAAGTAGGAATGGCTGCAAACTGAAATAACAGTAAGTTGAGATTAGTTAGTCTTTGCTTGCGGGGGTGGTAAGGCAGTGGAACCAGTTGCCCAGAGAAGTTGTGGATGCCCCATCTCTGGAAGTGTTCAAGACCAGTTTGGATGGGGCTTTGAGCAAGCCCCACTGGTTTAGTGGAAGGTGTCCCTACTCATGGGCAAGAAGGGTGGAAATCGATGACTTACACAGCCCCTTCCAACTCAAGGCATTGTATGGTTCTATGAGCCTTTGGTGGCTTAAGGCAGGTTACTTTAAACCAGGTAGTAGCATGAAAGGTGTGGGTTCTCTTACTTGAGAAGGTGCTTGAGAGCTGCAGGTGTTGGTTTAAGAAATTGGATTTTTTGATCTAAAACCTTGTGGTTCATGAAGCAGAGCACTGATTAGAAGTGAAGATGGTAAAACGAAAGCCCTTCCTGCTGTAACTAAATGACCTCTGGGAGGATGTGGCCTGGCACCCACTTTGGAGGCTTTTGGCTTCCAGAACAATTTGAATGAAAGGCACTTTTCTTTTTCTCTAGTTGCACTCTATGGTTGAAAACAAATTGTACTTAACTACATTTGCTGAAGTGCTGAGTACTGTGAGAGTATAAACTGTTGGCAGCTTCGTTTGCAACAAGTTGGAGATTTAAGGCAGAGTTGCTTAACATTTTGAATTCTAAAGCTTTTTGGAGATGTTTCTATCATCCAGGGTATGTTTATTATGCCTTATAACAGTAAGTAGAAACTCATTACTAAATGATACCACTTCATACAACCTATCCCATTGTGTCAGATAATGTCTGTACACAAAACTAAAAACGGACAGAAAAATCTCTAGAGTTGCAGTCTAAGTTGCAAATGAGTATTGGGTTATCATCCTGACTTTGAAATGAATGAAGAAGCACCCAGTCTTGCTTCGTCATACATATAATTATGTCAGACATTGTTTTGAACTTCACACAATAATGTCCTGTGAATTGACTAGACTTGGCAATTGGTAACTGTACTATGTTCAATTATACTGTGTAGTATGATACTTCTTTGAGAAACTGCTTGGTTTCTCATTTTACTACCTTGACTTCTTTTCCTATGGGACTGAGTTACAATGATTATAAAAGAAAGCAGTCTTCCAAAAACAGCTTGTCATGCATTTTCGTACAATTGCTGTTAAGAAATCTTGTGTTGTAGTATGCGTAGACACAAAAAAGTAGATGCAAAGTAGAAGAGATTTGGATACTTCAGATTGATAGCTACTACTGAACTCCAGTGGTGTATGGCATATGCAGAGGAGGTGGTGAGATTACATTTTGCAATGCACGTTTCTTAAAATTGATATCTACAGATACTGGGAATTTTAAATGTGTCTGCTTTTTAGAAACAATGGAAATTGACTTTGAGTCCAGATCTGTCAGTACTAGTGAAGAAATTCTGCCTGCCTCGGCTTAGAAACTTTTCAAAACCTTGAGACCTGTATTGTTGGAAGACTTTTACTGGTGCTATTTAGAAAAAGATACAAATGCAAATCCTTTAGAATTATACAGTTGAAATTGTAAACAGGTTGTTATGGTATTTTTGGTTTGGGTTTTTTGTTTGGTTTTGCTTTTGGGTTTTTTTAAAATCGAGCTAGAATACAACTTTAGAATTAAACCCCACATTTCATATCTAGAGATGAAACTAAAGTAACAGAGAAGCAGGGTATCAAAACTGCAGGCTTAACTACCTAACTATATCAAAATAGTGAATCCTTTAATTGACTGAATAACAGTTTTGACAGAAGACTTCTAATTTACATCATGTTGCTTCATAATTGCCATTTTCCTGTTGCATTTAATCTAAGATCTACAGTACTGAGTTTAATACCATGTGTGACTATCTCTCTAGCATCTGGAGATGTAATGCTTATCATTCATTTAGCAGTTTAAAATGGCTAAACAAGTCATAAAGGATGAGGAAAGCAGAATAGTTTTTTTAGAAGTAACTTTGTTTTGCTGTTGCGAAGTCTGTTAGTACTTGAGAAGAGAATTTTCCAAGTGCTGAGCTTCTTCAAAGCTTTGTGACTCCACTGAGTAGGTTTTATGTGGGTACAAGCTAAGGTAATTGCTTTCTGTCTTAAAAGATGTTGTTTTTTTATAATAGTGTCCTTCTGCAGATGAACGTGCAAGTAATGTTATCTTAAATTTGAAAGTGTCTTGGGAATTGTACTAATCACCCAAAATCCTGTAAATTATAATAATGTGTCCCATAATCTTCACTAGCTTTCGCCTTTTGCCCCAGATAAGGGGATAAAAATATTTCAGCATCCTTCTTTTCTTAGAGTTAAAATGGTTTAAGTCTTGCAGTGCTCTTAGGCTGAACTTGATGTGACCCAGTGTGTCTGAAGTTGCAACTTCTACTTAATTCAGAATGCTTAACACAGGGCGATTAAGAATTGCTGAAAATCTGAATTCTTTCTTCCCTTGTGTTTTTATTCTGAAACAATCTTTACAAAGGGCTGTTTTTGGAGAGCAGAGTACAGTCTTTTGTTTCTGGATAAAATTGATGGCTGCAAATGAAAGAATAAAGAAGGCTCATGTTCCCCAGCCTTTGTTTCAGTGGGCATTGTTTCAGTTTATAAGAGGTGCTTAGTACATATAGATTACTGGAAAGGCTGAAAGATTCCTAAACACATCGGTGCAACCTTGTTAAAAATCCTGCTATCTCCTCAGCTGCCCACCTGGTACCTTTTTTTTCAAAGATACTATGAAAGACTTTTATTTTCTTTTCTGCCACATTACTTTGAAGTCACCTTTTGTGCAGTAGTTTAAATGAGTCTTACTAATTTTTTTTCAAATTATGGAAACCTTATCAAACCTGTGATTTGAGTTCTAGAGCTGAGGAAACTGGCTGGTTGAAATTTTAGTTATTTTTGATTTGCCATCTTTTTATCTTAAAAGCTCAATATGTAAATAGACTGTTGGCACATAGCTACAGATCCTGGTTCCAGTTTTGAAGGGAACATAGTCCCCTGGTAGCTAAACTGTTGCTTTATTTGCTTTCTCTTTAGGGTCTCCATATAAACATATTAAACTGCATAAGCATGCAGGTGAGATACCCATGTAGATCTTAAGTCACAACAGTTTAAGTTAATCTGAAACTTGATAATTACAAGTTCTCTTACTGAGCACATACCTGGATAGTGCATTAACTTGTGAGTTAGTAAATTTAATTTTTTTTTTGTTTTGCTAGTGGCAGTGTTGAGCTGCACAGTTAGGATACTGTTGGTGTAAATGCAATGCAATGGTTACAAATGGCTCCTTGTATTAATGATGAAACTGTTCCAGCAGAGGTTGACATGCTGAGTTTGTCTGTGGAGAGATTACACTTCAGCCTAAGTCCCTTTTGCCTGAGGAAACCCTTGTTGTTTGAGGTGCTCCTGTCCCACCTTTGCTTTAGTGCTCTCTTTCCCTGAGGTTACTATGGTGAATGGGTGTGACATTGTCATCTCCTCTTTCCCCCTTTTCGGTTTTTTCCTGTAGGGCTTTCTTTGCCAGTGTATGCAGACATGCTTACATAGCCTTGAGTAGGTCTGCTTGATGGTAGCCCATCTGGGAAAGCAAACAGGAAAATCTAATTTAAATCTTGATTAGATTTAAGTATGATATAATCACACAATTGCTTGTGCTGTCCAAGACCATATACTGACTACATCTGGGCAGGCACGTGGATAAGCCTTTGTTTGTCATGTAGAGGTGTTTGAGATTGTGTGAAGGCTGTCGCGATTTCTTGGATGTACCAGAGCTCGGGAATGGGAGCTGCCCTCTCTGCGGTGTACAGTGTGAGAGGGGTTTTGCCTATGTACAGTCACGTAGCCACATGTAAGATAGGCCATTGTCTAGTGCAGTACTAAAATGAGACAAAACCAATCCTGAAAAGAAATATTAGTCCTTTGCCACAGGAGATGCTTGGTTTTGGGTTTGGGTTTTTTTTCCGAATAGGCAGCAAACTGTCCTGGAAAACAGCTTTGCTGCCAGAAGTATCTGAACATAGAAGACTACAGAGCAAACAAGTTTACAAATACTGTAATATATTTCTTAATAGAAAGGCATTTATGAAATTCTTCTAAGAATGTGATTTGAGGGTAAACTTTTTTAATAAGTGAGGGAACAGTTGCAGTGGCTCAGCTCTTCCGTTGTGAAAATTTAATGAGCTACTCTCCTTTTTAACTTAATGTCCCTTTGAAATAGGATATTGCATTGGAAACATTTGGCTTTATATGGTATCTGTTTGAACATGAACACAAATGTAAATTCTCTTAAGTTACTGCAAATGTAACATTTTGTCTTAGTTTAGTTGTTCTGGTGCAGCCTCACATAGAAATACTTTAAACAATGCATTTTACACCAGTGGTTGAAGTGATCCCCCTTTCAAGTAATGTGGCTGTGAAAAAGTTGACAGCGTGTTTTGTGCAACATTTATTTCCAGAGGAAGGAATGTTTTTGTTCCCTTTATGATTCCCCTTCAGTCTAGATGTCTGGTTTAGTGGAAATGTTCAGTTGTCAGAAGAATCAAGATGGTGTATTATTTAGATCTTACCAGACAAGTGGGACTTGTTCCTTCCATTCCAGTTATCAGAAAGATTAACCCTTTGCCCTCACACTCCTAATTGCAGTCATTCTGAAACAAAGATTCTGCTTGTAAAAGCAACAAAGTGGAGTATGTGCCAACTGGAATGTTTCTCTGGTGAATGTGGGTTGCAAGTATTACATAAATTTTGTCTTGTGTTTCAGGCACCAATAAAAGCAGCCTGTGAAGATATGTCATGCAAGACTGGATTTCCTGAAGATGTTCACAGTGCAGTAGTGTCAAGGAGTGTACATGGAGGACAGCCTCTTCTCAATGGTATTGTTAGAAAACGTATTTTGAACTTTTCTGTTTGTTCTAGTTGTAACCATAAGTCTCTCTGGAGCATTTTCATCCTTAAATAGGACACAAACTCTTGCAGGAAAAGAATATCAGCTGCTCTGTGATTATTTCTTGATCACTGTCATAGGACTTGGAAAATCTGTTGGCATTAGTGGCAGCACATGCACCTCTGACTGTAATTTGAAAACACTGAGTGTTGCAAAACTTCCCATTATTATCCTCTAATTCTCAGCACAGCATTCACACTGATGTTTCTTAATACCATTGGCAATATGTATGCCATTCGTCTGTGCTTACAGCCCATGTATATATGAGGAGGTAAAGAAAATTTCCTTTCTGCTTTACCTCTCATAGAAGGACTGCAGTTTCACCCAGTGCTAGTGCTTGTGTAAATGCAGAGATAGTTCCCTTACTGCTTTTCTGTGTCAGTCTGAGGAGAGACACCTATGGGAAGCAAGTAGTGGGACAGGCAGCAGGACTAGAGAGTGGTTGTCTGTGAGCCCTGGTCAGTGACCACAGCACTGCAGGCTCTGTAAGGAGCTGTGCCAGGAGAGGCAGGACAGTGCCAGGGCTGTCTCAGGGACAGTGCACTGCTCTCTCACCCTGGCACCTACCTGCATCCAAATGGCACGGTGCCCAGGCTGGGAATGACCTGCTCACCTCGTGCTTGGTGAGCACAAGCCCTTTCCTCCGCCAGGGATGCCCTGTGGTTTGTCCAGGTTGGGAATTCAGTTCACTGTTCTCTTTGTGTCTCTATTTTGCAGGGATTAGAGTAGAACACACAGGCAGATGCTCTGAATGTTTCCTACATTTCCCAACCAGTTAAGTTTCAGTATACAAGTTTGCAGAAGTAAAACATTTTTTTAAAAATCTACATTAATGTCTGTTTTCTGAACCGCTAACTAATATTTTAAATCTAATTTGGAAATTGTGGAACTAAGAAGATCAGTTTTAGACGGTTTCAAATACAGCTTAAATAAGGACTAATTTAATTTAATTTGTTGTTTCTTTCACATATAAATTTGGCTACACAGTTCGAGACATTTAAATGAAAAAAATTCTAATGAGTCTGCAAAACAAATGAAGTAAAAGCTGTAGTCTTGATTTTACATGCTGTATGTAGCAGTCTCTCATTAATTATATTTTACAGACCTGTTTTGTGCTTTCTTAGAAGTACAATGGAAACTTGAATGCAGGATGAATTGATTAGCTTTAGTGTATTTAAACTTGAGTTATTAAAGCTTTCTCTGTTCAGTTTCAACAAAGTATATTCTACCAACACAGACTTTTCTTTTATTAAAAGATGGCTTAGAAATTTATGTATTGAAGTAAATGTTCTGCCAATTGAAAAAATAATAAAGAGGAAAGAGAATATTCCTCACTTTCCCACCAAATGGGAGTTAATAGATGGATCTCCTATGGATTCCTGTAATACACATCAGCAGGAGAATTCCTTGGTGTGTGATGAACAGACATGGGCAGGGGGCAGAAACAGGGACACAGAGCACAGCAGCCAAATGCTTTTCAAAGGTGTCACCTTGAAACCACCAGATGTTTCTTACAGGTTAACTGTCATGCCATCAGTTCCTCTTGAAATGGAGATCACAAGTTTTGAGATCTTCCCTGTCCTATGAAAGTTCCCTTTGTTCTCTATGGAATCAAGGCTATTTCTGCAATTTTTCCCTTTTCCCACCTATTAGGAACAACAGTAGACTGGGCACTAATTGTCTGTTGTCATTGCTCATTCAAACCTGATGATGTCTGAGCAGCTTTAACTGAGTCTGAACTAGTAACATAGGATGACAAACTGACTTCCTGTCTCATTATTCATCCCAGTCCCACAGTCCCTTCCCTTGCTTCTCAGAAGTGAGTGAAGCATGACTGTTGGTTTGTCCTTGAATGGTATTAAAATGCATAACATTTTAGGGAAGTAGGAATTGGAAACACTGTATGAGGCAAACAGTATGTATCACATCATATCAGCTGGTTGAAAAATGACCTGGGGGAGCCTTTTTCCTACCATCGTTTCCTCAACTGAATTACTGCAGTGGTTAATTCTTTTGAAAATTTTGACATGCTTAAAAGCATATAATTTGCTGGTTACACATAAACATACAGTCCATCATTGCATAGCTTTGACTTAAATTTAATTACACTGTCAATTTGAAATACTGTTGTTGTCAAAAGCCTATTTTCTGGTTATTAAACTAGATTCAGATGATGCTGGAAGTTAAGTATAGTTGCATGACATTTGCTTTGTAGGGATAATCATGTTCCTGATTCTGATCTCGGCTACCTTGCCTATCTAAATGCATAGAATTATTTAAGTTGGAAAAGACCTCCAAAAGCATAAAGTCCATCCATTAATCCAGCACTGCCAAGTTTACCACTAAACTATGTCCCTATGCACTGCATCTGCATGTCCTTTAAATACCTCCTGAGATGGTGACTCCACTAATTTCCTGGGCAGCCTGTGTTTGCCAACCCTTTTGCTGAAGAAATTCTTCCTAATATCCAATCTAAACCTCCCCAATGCAAGGTGATGCCATTTTCTCTTGTTCTATCACTTGTTTGTTGAAGAAAACACCAATCCCCACCTCACTACAGCCTGCTTTCTGGTAGTTGTAGAGAACAGTAAAGCCTTGGCTCACTGATCTTCTGTATTTCCTTCCTGCTTTCCCTCAGATCAGCGTTCCTGCCCAGCTGCGGTTCCCCTGATCCCAGTCATTGATAAAGATATTAAACAGGACTAGCCCCAACTCTGAGTCCAGCTGCCAGCTGGATGTCAGTCGATTCACCACCACTCCCTGGACCTGCCCATACGGACAATTTTTGGTTTTTTTTACCCAGGAACACTGCACCTATCCAGGCCATGAGCAGCCAATTTTGGGGTTTTTACCCAGGAACACTGCAGCTATCGAAGCCATGAGCAGGCAGTTTTGGGGTTTTTACCCAAGAACACTGCACCTATCGAAGCCATGAGCAGGCAGTTTCTTCAGGAGAATGCTATGGTAATCAGTGTCAGAAGCTTTTCTGAAGTCTCAGTGGACAGCATCTAGAGCCTTGCACTCATCCACTGAGTGGGTCACCCTGCCATACCAGGAGATCAGGGCAGTCAAGCAGCACCTGCCCTCCATGAGCTCAGGCTGGCTGGGCCTGATCTCCTGGTTGTCCTGTGTGTGCTGCATGGTGGCACTCAAGGTGACCTGCTCCATGTCCTTCCCCAGACCCTAGAGTCAGGCTGTAGCTCTGCAGATCCCCCTTCCAGCTTCTTGTAGCTGTGCATCCAATTTACTCACCTCTGGTCCACTGTGACCTCCCTGGTCATGCAGGACTGCTGATAAATGATGGCAATTGACTCCCTGAGCACTTCTGCCAGTTCCTTCAGTACCTTTGTGTGGATCCCATCTGGCTCCGTAGACTTGTGTGTGTCTAAGTGATGCAGCAAGTCACTGACAATTTCTCCTTGTGTTATGGGGGCCTTACGCTGCTCTCTGTTCCAGTCTTCCAGCTCAGGGGCAGGGTACCCAGAGAGCAACAGATTTTTTACTACTGGACTGAGGCAAAGGAGGCATTAAGTACCTCAGCCTTTTCCTCATCCTTTGTCCCTATGTTTCTACTCACATTTCATAAAGGATGGAGCCCTCCTTCTTCTTAGCCCTCTTTTTGTTACTGATTCCTAGAAAGACTTTTTTTTAAATTGTCTTTTAATGGTAATCTGTCACCAGATTATGTTCTGTTTGGGTTTTGGTGCTTCTGATTTTCTCCCTGTGTAACCTTGCAATATCCTTGTAGATACTTACACCAATTTCTGTATGTTTTAGAGATGAAGGTTTAATTTTCTTTGGTTTTATGCATTGATACCACCAGCACAGAGGCTTTCTCAGATATCTTGAGTAATTTGACCCTAACTTGATGCTTTCTTGTCAAGTTGCTTCTTAAAATACTGCCCCAAAGAATGATGGTATGTTTATCACCTGTCTTGCTTATTTGCTTTTGTCTAGTACAGTGGGGGACAGGCTTAAGTTCTTTGGCTTCTGTTTACAAAAACTTAAATAAAATTGGAGTTATGATATGACTTGTTGGTCTCTGCATTCCAGTTGTTACAGTAACATAGGATATCTGGCTTTTAAACCACTATTATAAGAAATTTTCTTGCACTACACTATACTGTATGTTTTTGAAGAGATTTTTTTTTCATTCTGAGTTCAGGTGATGCTCATTTTTGACATAAGATCAAACTTGTTCCCATTTCATTTCAGAATAATTCATAATGACTTTGTTCATTTGTATGGCTAGGACATCATGAAAGAAGCTACTAATTTTTTTCCTTTTGTACATGAGGGCATGAGAGGCAGCTACACATTCAGTTGTTATCCAAGTGTTCAATTGTACCAGTCTGTGAAAAATTGGTGGAGCAATATATATTCAGAATAACTTAAATTGGAAAAGGGAAAAAAAACCCTATGTGGGCTGGTGGGGGGAGAAAAAGAACTGCCCTTGCTGCCCTTGGTTTCAGGATGAGGAAATGGAAAAGATGATTCTAGTTGAGAAGTCATAGAATTTGGAAACTACTCCTTTTGCAGGCTGTGACTGAGCTGTGTAGGAGGTAACCTGCACCATATAGGCTGTCCCCTATTGCCTCCTTCTGGCACAGTGTCACCAGTGCCCCATGGTCCTGTGTTTGCTGGAACAGACTGCACTGGTCCCAGCCTTGGAGACTCTTTGAAGCTGATGCCTTACAATTTGTCATGTACAATGTCTGGCAAGTCTGACTTCAAGATACAATATGCTCAGGTCACTAGATACATTTAAGATGAGTACTGTAGGCCTAATATTTATTTTATGTATTATGTTTGGCATGTCATTTCACTTGATACCAGTGGCTTCATTGAAATTACCAAGTAATTTTTACTTGGAATTAGGTGAGCTCAGAACTACCACCTTAATTTCTATAAAGGGAGGAAAAAAATAATTTCAGAAGTGGATTTAAGAGAAACTTCATTCATTGCTAAATATTGTCTTAGTAATAAAACCATGGAATTATTTGAGCCTCCAGCTCTTTTAGAATGTAATATACTTTGAATTTTTTAGGACTTAAATCCTCAAGCATTTAAAAAAGAAAATAAGTAATATGCAAATAAGTCTCCAGTCATCAACTAATAGAAGGGTATGTCTAACTGAAATTTAAAGCACAGTACTTATGACTGGTTTCTGAAAATAAAATGTGATTACTGCTTGGAGAACCATAAATAAGATGTATTCAGAGAAGAAGAGGTTAAGTCAGGAGGGACTTCCGTTTAATATATTTAAATGCCCTTGCTTGCGCTGGTTTTATCACATTTTTGTAGTTCATCCAGGGAAAAGTACTTGTGGCAGTTTGATATATCCAACATGTTTATCTAATCTTTGTTCTATATCCTGCAAATTTTAAGATACAAATAAAGCGTTTTCAGCTGAAATCATTCACCTCAAAAGGTTACTTGAATGGTTTGCAGAATCATTTCTTAGAGATTCTTACTCTGATAATTATTGTAGCAGTTTCTTATCTTTCAAAGATGTTATTTTAACATTGTCTATCCTGTTACTAAATGCATAGTTTTAGTTTTCTGCTAAGCAAATTCATTTCTGAACCATTCCTTTGAACGCTGTGTAGCTATAAAATATTTCTAAGGTCTTTGCATTGAACAGCGATAAAAAAAATGAAAACGTTTTGGTGTTGATCACAGGGATAAGCAGTGATTATGGATGATTAACACTGCAGTTTTGTGAGCCATGTAAGCCACAGTAAGCATCAGCTCTGCCAAAAAAGGCACACTTACGCCTTCCCTCCTCTTTGAGCCTGGTACCAAGTGCTCATGAAACCATAAAATGAACGGGGTTAACCAGTTTATCCGGGGTAAACTTTCACTCCCACTCCTTTAGACTTTTTTTCTGAATCACCTTGTAGGCTTCAACAGAGCCACGGTGTCCCTGCTGCCTTCTCTAGCAGTGAAATGCTTAGAAAATAGCATTTGTTGTGATGCTTTCAAACTGAGTGACAACACTTGATATTTTGCATTCCCACAGACTTATTTTGTAGTTTACCATTGAAAATACCAATTGGTCTCAACTCAGAAATGTGGTGTTGTTGAGAGTGTGGCCCTCAGGCATGGCCCAGTGTTTAAGAGTAACTTGACATTTCTTCATGATGTAGTGGAGGGTTACATGGATGCTGTCTGTCCCAGGTGAAGCTACTTGGCTTTTACTGTTTTATTATTCTACATATACAAATGTCTACCATCAGCTAAGAATAAAATTCCTTTTTAAAAATTGTAATGCTTAAAATTAAGGACAGCAGCGCATCTTTTAAGGCATCTTAACTGTAGAGGCAGGGAAAGTGTAGAAGAATTGTATTTTCCAAGAGGAAAATTCGTCTTTATCCAGGAAAGAAGTTTTGGCCTTTTTTTTTTTTTTTCCCCTATGAAAAAAAAATGAAAATAGTAACCACTTTGTTTGAAATCTCCATGCCTGAAGCAAAAAGACAAGTTGACAAGTTCCTTCCAGGCAGACAGCCAAAGAATCTCAGATGGATAGGGTCTCTCTATGAGCTGCTGGCAAGCTGGGGGAAAATTGTTTCAATTCTTCCCAAATGTATTGTTTTCTGAAATTATTTTCCTGTACTCTTCACCCTGTCCCCTTTTGAAAAAAAAAAAAAACAAACCCCGAAAAAACAAAAAAAGTGAAAACTACTACAACCTATCATCCCCTTCCAGTTACTCTTTTAAGGCTTAGTGGGAGTGATTTTTTTTTTCCAGAGGCTTCTGTTGTTAAGCTTTTTTCTTCCCCCCTCAGTTCTGCTTAAGATTTAGTAGGTTTAGTTTTGCCCTCTTCTGTGAGAAGCAGAGCAAATTCTATTGCCGTAACTTAGTGATGCTGTGCCTTGTTGTTTTATTGTATGTTACAGTTGCATTCCAGTTCTTGGTTTCTTGCATTTTTAATCCTTTTTGTCTTCTTTTCTCAAACAGTTTTCCTGTTTGTACTCTTTCCATACCCCACAGCATCCTAAATTCTCCAGTGTCAGTTTTGAGCTTGCTATCTTGGATTGGAAGAGCTGCTTCTGTTTGCTTTCACTGTGCTAGCACAGTACCTGTTTTGTGATGCCAGTTGTCTATTCATGTACCAACCTCTTAATCTATTCTTAGATACTTGTCCCCTGAAAATTAGAGCTTTCTTTTTCTGAAGCAAGAGACTGCTTTTCTTGAGATGTCATTTCCTTATTCCCTTTTACCAACTACTTAAACATAGATTATATCCTAGAGTGTATATAGTGTATATTCACCTTGCTGAGCAGTGGTAATATACTATTTGAACAGTGACTCCTTTTTTCTTTTTTGTCTGACTTCTATGTGATCTCTGATTTTACTTTTGAGTATTAAACTGCTGACTATAAGTGGGTATTGTCTAATTTCAAGCTTGTATATTGAATGTTACATACCTATAAACAGGAAATAAGCATAAATAATGAAATGCAATGATGTGATATTATGACTGTGTAAAAGGACTAACATTCCAGAAACTTAATTCTATTGTCCCTTGGTGGATTGTAAAGCTATTGCAGAATTGTATGTAGTATGTGGATCAATTTGTATACCCAGTATCAAAGAATTTATCACTTTGAGTTCTGGATAAGAAAGAATTCTAAAAAAATTTACCAAAATGTACTAAACAAATTTTTTACTTCTTGTGGAATATTTGTAATACAGATGGAAATACAGTTTGTAGTAAAATCCTAAATAAACTGCTCTGTCCAGTTTTTGCAAAGAAGAAACATGGTTCTCCCTTATTCCCTAGAAAAGGAGCGCTCCTTCTGTTTCTCCTGTATCTTCTTATAACTCTATCTTGATAAAGAGAAAAATACATCTACAGAGAAATTACAGAAATCTTGAATGGTTGCAGTGTTCTGGGATCTGTAAACTACTATCTTAGTTAATTAGTCCAGTCCAGATAGTAATTTCTGTCTGTAGTGCATTTACTTGGAATACACTGAACTAATTAGTACTTACTCCCTTTTCCTATATTCAGCTGGTTACTTGCGAGAGTCTCAAATGCAGTGTCCTTTCTGTGTGCAGAAATGTGAATTACAGCAGCAGAATTGTTAGCTGCCTCAGTAAGCTCTGAGCATGGCTCAATGAAGGATGGCAAAGGGGATGTTTCTTTCTGCCCTCTGAAGCTGGATCTAGCATTATAGTCTTTCTAACACCATTTAGTGTAGCCTTAGTTCAATTTTAAGCTATGCCATCTGGCTTTGATTCCCAAGGGGCCATTATTTTTCCTGGAATCATTGTAGTTAAGAGCGTTCTTCAACACTGACCAGTGCTCTAGGGAAGGCTTGGAGCAATGGTGGCTGCAAAGCTGTGCAAAAAACCTCCCAAACAGGCAAAGGTGCCCTTAGGTATAGGTAATTTATTTAGTTAGAGTAGAAAGTTGCTGTTGCATGCAAGAGCTGCATGGGGAAAAAAAATTGTTTCTTTGTGTAGTACAGAAGTATGTGGAATACATGGAGCAGAAACTCAGGTGAGGCCTTCTGTGTTAGCATACATAATGTGAGATAATGGTATTTATAATTAGGAATTCAAATTGTCACTTAGGACTACAGTACATCTTCTCTTGACTTGTCATTTTTCTAACAATTCGGAAGACAAATTTATGAGAGCGAGCATCCTACTGAACTGATATTACAGGAAATATCCTTTATTGCAAAACATATTACCATACTAAATAAACTCCTCTAGTATTTAAACACTCAAAGACCACATTAAATCAAATACTACTGTATTGAAGTCTTGGATATCAGTGATCAAGTCCTGAGTACAGTTTGACCTGCTCTGATTTTGGTTGAATGCAGTGAGGCAGATTTATTGCTTTTGGTGGAACTTGGGACATTTAATGTGAGGGCATGTTTTTATTCTGGAAATACTAACTTTTGGAAGAGTTCACTTCCAAGCTTTCACAATATGTCCTAAGTATCAGAGCCAGCCTTGCTAAACTCAAGAGAAAGAAGGAGCAGAAGGATGGTGCAAAGAAACAGGGTTGGATTTTGGATGGGAAGGAAATTTACTGGACTTGCTATTATCTTCTAATTAGACTGTAGAAGGAGCAACTGGCCTTTGGTACCCTTTAAATCTTTCTAATTTAACACAGCACAGATGGTTTTCTACTCATATCCATATGCTCTCGCTGGTTGATGTGTCCTCCAGAGGGCAAGGAAAATAATGTTGGGGGATCTTTGGAGTGCAAAATGGAGCTGAGGTTTGGGAAAGGATGGAAGCAGAAGAATCTGGGTGATAAAGGTTGATGGATGATGGGTGGAGGTATGAACCCCTCATTCAAGGGGGAAGGGATAGCACAGGTTCTCCAGAACCCAAGAAAGAGCAGAGAAACTTCACATTAGTTGGAAGAGGAGGCAGAAGCAACCCATGGTAAAAAGGAAGGTATCTTGGAGTACTTCCATATTTCCTCATGACATCTAGTTTTGAGCTAGTCATGGGCATCCAATACCCACCCTAAAGGAAATGCTAAGGACCCAGTAGAGCTCACCAGTATGAAGTAAGTGAAGCTTTTCTAGGAGAAACCACCAGCCTTGTTGTTACCAAGTGTCCCACATCTTCCATTTTTTCCATAATTTATGCTAAAAAAAGTAATTGTCTGAGTCTTCAGCCAAGATCAGAACATGCACAAGGAAGAGCCTTTTGAAGAGAAATTGATCTTATAGCCAAGACATGAGATTAACCAGAGTACCTACAGCTGCACATTGTGACTTGTCCGCTGTTCTGGAGGCAGTGTTGAGTCTGAGCACTAAGGGTCCATCAGTGTCTGTGAAGTGGTGTTAAAAGCCACTTCTGCTTCTTGTTACAGGGGATTTGGTACCACCAATATTTTTTTTCATTTTTTTTCACCTTGTGTGTATAGATGTGCAGTTTAAGTGCATATGAAAACACAGCTTTAAGTAAAGCTAGGAGACACTATACCCAAACCGTAATTTTTTTTCTGTTTGTTGCAAGTGCATCACAATGATGTGGCTGCAGGATGAGCGAGTTTGGTCAGCGAGATGATTCATCACAAAACTGTTCCTGCTTTTTCTAGTGGGCTCATTCTCTTCTGGGTCAGGTTAGTTGTTGATTTGCTGGGATCTGCTGTGGAAAAGGAGATTAATGAGAAAAGAGGTGTGTCAGTGGTGATGAGATAAAACAAGGTCATAACTGCACAAAACTGTGTTAGATTCTCAGTCAGGTTTTTTCCCCACTGTCTTTTCTCTGCGGTGCTTTCTTCCTGCTGTTTTAATATATTCCAGAATTGGGCAGCTGAGGGTCAGTGCCCTGCCATCCCTTGCCCTTGATGCCTGCTGCATCCCAGCACTACCCAGGCACAGTAGTGAATTGTGCCCACAGTTCTTAGCTGGATTGCAGGTGACAGTGAGCAATCCCATTAACCTGCCAGCCTGGCTGCAGATAATCCTGGAGAACCAGGGCACCCAGTGCTGCCCACAGCTGCCATCCCTCACCCTGCTGGCTGCTGCTCCTGCCTGCCTGTAGGCACTGATGCTTTGGGCAGAGGAGCAGCACAGCAGGGCTCAGGTGCATCTCCTCCTTCTCTGAGCTGCCTGCAGAGACCAGAAACTGGCCCGTTTTGATTTTTTCTTTTCCTTCTTTTTTGCTGTCTGATGTGTTTTGGCAGACCTGTGAGCAGTGGCAAATATTATGATTGTGTCTGCTTGCTTACAGCTCTTTCTTGTGCTGCCTTTTAAGAAGTAGATTTCGTGTGGTTTTGAAAGTTAATGGCATATGCCTCTCAGGTTGTGGAGAGGAAGAATTATTTAAGGCCCTCTGTGAGTTCCAGTTTAACATTCTCTTAAATAGGAAAGTTAGAATCCCTAAAAGCACAATTTATAACGTAAAAGCTATCAAAATAGCACTGCAGTCTGTTAAAGTGTTTAAAAATTTGATTCGCTGCAGTTTAAAATGTGAAATAAATGTATACTAATTGTTTTGAATGGAGATGAAGATGGTGTTTGAAGCCAGTCTTTAAAGGAATTAGTTGAGATAGCACTGCAGTTAATGGTGGAGCACTATTTTCCTGTAATGGGCTAAGCAATGTTCTCTAATTAGCTTGCAAATTGATATTCAAATACAAGTAAACTGGCAATCAAATACAAGCAAAACATCTATGTAAGTAGACTTTGGCATCTGCATTTAGCATACCTGTATCAAAATTATATGTGGGTAAAGGGTAAGCTCTTAACTGTTGTCAGCATGGAACTTTTATTAATGGTGGCTCACTGGTTGCAATAGGTCATTATTTTAATTTAAGTACATGAAAAGAGGAAAAATAAATTCTTTTTTTTTCCACAAGTGAGTGGCTTTTAAACATTAGTAACATAATACTAAGTGTGCATGAGTTTTTTTCCGTCTTAATTTCTTCTGGTTTTGTCAACTAGTCATACACATAAGATTTGATACATAGCTGAGTCAGTGCAAGTTACTCTGTTGAGTTTTCCTGGATTCGGATGATATTTATGATCATTATTTAGGTGTAGCCATTTCATTTTCAAGCCTTGTGCCAGAAACTGGACACATAAACTGTTAGTGGTGTTTATGTTGTAAGGTTTTTGGTGGTATACAGTACAGATTCTTCAACTTGAATTTAATGCCTTGCACAAGTAGGTCTCTACAAAGGAGAATCATAGAATGGTTTGAGTCAGAAGAAACTTAAAGACCATCCAGTTCCACCCCCTGCCATGGACAGGGACCAGGTAGCTCAGAGCACCGTCCAACCTGGCCTTGAGCACTGCCACAGTTGGGGCACCCACAGCTTCTCTGGGGAACCTGTTCTAGTGCCTCACCACCCTCACAGTAAAGAATTTCTTCCTAGCCATTCAAGAAAACTGGTGTGCAAGAACTGTTGTTAGGAAAGCTAAACAAAGATCACGCATTAAAGATTAGTTTTCAGAGTCTTTTTAATGTCTGCATTTTCTAATCTATAAAATATCTCTACTCATTGACACACTAATACCTTACTAACTACACTCTGTAAGCATATTGTTTACTGACAGAAGTGTGAACTATATCAAGTGGGTCAAGTATGTGGTTTTATCACAATACTCCTTCCATCAGCTGTTACGGTGTTTGTTTAGCATCATCTTTTATGCTAAAAATTCTTTGGAATGTACTTCCCCAAATCAAATTCTTATCACAGTGCATTCGTTAAATCCAATTAATGTTTGCATAGATTTAGCTTTCAGTGCTGATTATAGTCTGAATTCTTCAAGGGTGAAAAACTCAAAAACAAAAAAACCTCTTGTATTAAGTGTTTTCTGCAAAGCAGTAAGAATGCATTTTACACTATAAAAATAATACATCAGTGAAAATCTTTGACTTTCCAATTCAGTATGTGCTTTTCTGTGTAGCTAACCCCAGTTTTCCCTTTACAGTGCTTTAGTGCATGTATGTGTTTTTATAAAAAATTGATCAACTTGGTTCTCAGGGGATGGTTAATGGGGGAGTGTAGGTCCCTCAGAGGTCACAGGTTCAGATCAGTCTGTCATCTGCATCCAGTAGCCAGTAACTTACAACTGCTTGGTAGGTAATGCAAAAGGAGCTGTGGTTGATTTGGTTTCTTCTGATGGAGTCTGTTGTAAAGGTACTTATTACCCAAGAGCAGAAATACTGCTGAAATTAGTGGAAACTGGGTCAACACACGTGGGCAGGGAGTGCTCATGTGTATGAAGGTAGCTGGAGAAGGTCAATATCACAGTGCTTTCCTGGCTAGGAGAGAGAGGCACTGAAACAGAGTGGAATTTTAACCTCCTGAAGAGCATTTATGCAGAGCTGTGTTAGGGCAGTAGTTCTAACAGCTTGGATCAAATAGCACATCTAGCATTTTGGTACTGCAGGTGTTTTTGGCTACATGTAATTCGTTCAGTGTGTTTACCAGAACTGGAATGAAGTATGTATCACACTGAAACTTCAAATACAAATTAACAGCAAAAGAAATCCCTCTCATCCTTACCCTGTGTGTCACTACCTGCACTTCTGACCATGCCAAGTCTCATTTAATTAAAATCTTGTCGTTATGCCTGTGTGTCAATTAATTATTTAAGAATGATATGTGTCATCATTTATAAAAATGGACCTTTTTTCCTCAGAGAAAATGATTATATCAGTTTTTACAGCTGTAAATGATCTGGAAGTTATTTCCTCCTTCCAGTTTTTGAAACAAAGTCTCTGTAATTTACAGATGCATGCCAAAATCCAAAATAGTGTTGCTGAACATGGAAGATTTTTGTTAGTCTTCAGTGAGTTTGCTGTTTAAAGGGAGCAAAGCCCACAAAAGCACAGGTGCACCTGGCTTTAGGAAGCAATTTTGCAGTGATATCCCAGCAGAACATGGCTGTTCCAGTCTGCTAGGCAGGTCATGGTACAGTGATGAAGCCTGGCTTAAGGTGGCCACTTTCTCAGGGTCTGTGGGTTTATATTGCAACTGATTTAAAACAAAACGAAAAGTTACTGAGTCCTAACAGTATTGAGTTGTGTGTTCCGCACAAAACCCAACTATAGTATACAAAGATTCTTAATTTTTTAAGCCCTGTCTATCATGCAGGACATCAATAAAAAACTGAAGAAACTCGCTCCAAGCATGTGTTCCTCTAAGTGACTGTCAACTTTCTAAAGGTACCTAAAATTTTTGTAGGGTCACCAAATAAGATCTTGGAAAAGGCTGCATTCAAAGACTACTTTCTGTCTGCTCAAAGATGATAGTGTGACTTCTGTTGCAAACAATTAAAAAATTGTGAATGTGAGCTTAGCAGATGAGCAGAGGCTGGTAAGGGCTTTACGTGTATTTTTTAGTAGAAGTAACTTCTTATAAAGCATTTACGCATTTGTAGAAGGGGTAGAGATAGATAAATAGTTTGGTATACTGTTGAACCAGTGTTTTATTAATGTCTGTCAACCACGTATATTTATGATGCAGAGAATTTTCCAGATTATGGGTAGTGTCAAAATATCACTGCAGATCAAAACGTGGGTTTTTTTGCTTATAGGTCTTTTAAAAAAATTTTATTGTAGAGTTCTGAAGTCTCTGTATTATTGTTTTAGTAAGAATCTTGCTGTTTTGCATTTTAAAGTTTCTGCAAGCCTGCGTGCACAGGTTAAATTAAATTCTGAGCATACCATGCCATGTACTGAGAGAAGGTCACCTTTGTGCCATAAATGCAAACTGTGTCAATAGCATTGTTCATGTGGTATCACATAGTTTATGTTAAATTTGCTGATTTTGCCAACAACAAAAAGTAAATTTTTGTTTCCTTATATTTTATTATGTAATAATTGTTCTATTAGCAAAATTATAATATTAGATAAGTCTTTAGAAAGACCTGGGGATGCCAAGAGGGCAGTGGGATCTGTAATACTCAATATGGAACAGAGTGGTTTTAGGTTGTTTCAGAACATACCCAATTAAATTAATTCTGATGCTGTGATTGGGGAATTAATTCTCATTTATGCACAATCTATTTACTGCCTTTCTGAATGCATGTGGATGGACATGGTATTTCTCATCTTTTAACTGATGTTCCTGCTAAACATTCAAAATATGTTTTCCTCACTATAGCGAATATTAAAATAAAGTTTATCTTGTAAAAAGTTTTTGCTACAGGCTGCAGAATTTTTAATGTTCTGTGTTTCAAGGTTCTATGACTTAAACCATCAGGTGTTCAGAGCCCTCCGAGGTGGATGTTGCAGGTTCCAGGCACTATCTGTGGTTCTTAGAAAAAGTTAAATCTCAGTGATTGAAAGACTTAAAGAGTGCCGTCGTGGGAGGATATTGAAAATAGCTGGGAAGATTAGAAGGCCAATTTGGAAGACTGATTGCCCCAAGTTCTCTCATTCCAAGAGTAACAGTTCCCGTTATTTACAGGGTATAAGAATTTCAGAGCACCATTGGCAGCTCCCAAATGGAGAAGCATATCTTGCTGGTGAGAGACAAACATAAAACAGATGCACATTAAAATAAGGTTTGCTGATACCAGTCCTACTTGTGCCTCACTGTCCAGACCCAAATGCATTGGGAGATTTCGTGCAGAGGTGTTTGCATGGCTGTGGATGAGGTGGCTAAATTTGATTTTGCTTCTGTACAAGGTAGTAGGACCAAAGAGGGGTGGGCTGAAAGAGGTGTTTCCATGATACTGAATGGTATAACTTTCCTGATATGAGTCACACTGCAGGGAAGACAACCCAGTGTACATCTTCCCTGGTGACAAAGTTGCTCAGGCAGATGTTACTTCTCAAGGTCTGAGGTCTAAATCCTGTATTGGAGCAAAGTGATCTAAATTGCCATGGGAGAGGGCAGTCCCACATCTCTTCCTAGCCCTTCCCAGCAGTCCCAGTGCATGTTTTGCACTAGTTACAGTGGTCTTGCAGCCTCAGTATGAATCAGTGCATTGGTCTGATCACATGGCAGGCTTACACTGAAGTGAAAGAGAAGTGATAGTCCTGTGGATTAGCAGGATGAATGAACTTGTCCCGTAGCTGCACTGCAGTGCCTTCTGGGAGAAGAGGGATATGGGACCATGGGCTGCAAGAACACATCTTATTGTGGGATCTTGTGCCTAAATAATTTTAAAAGTTATACCAGAAGTGCATCTTAGCTGTGTTTGTAAATATTGCTCATTTTCTACTGAGGTCTTCATCTCTCACTAGCCAACCATACTGCTTTGCTGTCCTTTTAAATCTGCAGGACCAGGGTGGTTCATTTGAACATCTAGTATGCAAATCAGATGACCTTTTCACTGTGATTACTTTTTTTTTTTTTTAATGAATGTATAAATCATGGATGTTTTCACCATTAACTTAAGCCCTTCTGTGAAATACGAGAACCATGTGCAGCATTTTAATCTCCAGTCTGTCCAGTCTCTTTCCCTCCACACTAACAATCCAGCAGCAAAGCCCTAAGCAAGTCGTGTCTTTTCAGACAAGAAGAATCGTGGGCTTACTGCTAAGACAAAATGAAGCAAGCAAAGCCGACTACCATAGTTGTAAGCCATTTTTGCATGCACTCCCTGTTGAACTCCCTTTAGTCACCTGGGGTGATGTAAAACATGACAGTCTGCCAGGGCTGCTGCAGGGGCTTCAGTGGCATTCTGGGTTCTTCAAACTCCTCCATGTGTAGAGATTTGGGGGATAGCTGTGCTAGAGTCTCCTGCCGTAACAGAGGATGCTGCTGCCTCGGTGTGTGCATGCTGGCTCTCAGCTGGAGGCTGCCATCCTGCTGCAGGGCTGATGACGCAGGCTGCCTGCCTGCGCTTTGCCTCCTGTGAATTATCAATAAAGATGTGCTGGCACCAGGGCTGCAGCAGAAGAACTAGAGCAGTGCAAGGATGTGCATGGCCTTGTGTCAGACCTTGCTCATCACTGTCCTTAGCAAAGTCAAGATCTGGGCTTGGAAGTATTTTGTGGTGGGAAGGCAAAAGAGCTCCAGGGCGCTTGGTCACACGAACCTTGGAAGAGGTCTGCAGAAAATGGTCTACAATGCTTTCTGCAGTGAATTCCTGTGGTAGCCAGGCTTGCTGCCCTTCTGC
Organism: Catharus ustulatus; assembly: GCF_009819885.2. Classification (NCBI taxonomy): domain Eukaryota; kingdom Metazoa; phylum Chordata; class Aves; order Passeriformes; family Turdidae; genus Catharus; species Catharus ustulatus. Next base: position 114,457,899 of record NC_046221.1, on the reverse strand, counting down.
TAAGGCTGAAGTCTTGTTCCAGGTGTATATGCTGTGGCAATTTGGGTTAAAAATAGACGCATTCTCTGTAACTTGCAATAATCAGTTTGATTAAGCTTGGGTTGAAAACAACAGGAATGTTTCCTCTTAAACTGAAGGCTGTGACTTGTTTTGGACAACATTTCTAAAGCTTCTCATTAAGGGAGGAGAAAAAAACCCCGACAGCCTTGTAAACTATCTACTACAAAGTTCTTTAAATAGCACAGTCTATTTCTCCTCTTAAATTAGTGGTCAGCTTAAAAGTAATTCATCAAAACCAGTGGATTTACATAAGTATGTGGTATAAGAAAGAGGAAAACTAGGTCTGGAGTTTCTGAGAATACTTGAAATTCAAGGCAAATCTGGCTAGTCTAAAATCAACCGCAAACTTAGTAAGTTTCTAGTATTTTGGGGTTTGGGCTTTTGATTGTTTTTTATTTTGGCGTATCTCAGCTAGAAAAGGGAAATTCTGTAGACCTGCTATGGATCTCACATTCTAGAAAATATATGCAAGTTATTTTTATGTATCTTAAGTGAATGTTACAGGGAGTGACAAGGATTCTGGTTTTCTGTGCGGGAGTGAATAGGAATAAAGGTGTATCTCAAGATTTTTGTGTGTGATGAAGAAGATGTACTGGGTGGTATTGGTGTGTTTCTTCAGATAAAGATTTCTTGATACCTGATTTTATTGTAATCTGACCCAATGGTCAGGACTTTTGTTGGTTTTTTTTATGACATATATGTTTTCCCATAAAGTTGGATGTTTATTAGTACCTTTTTTTTGAATTAAAATACTTATGTGCAGTTGCGTAATCTAAACATCCAAAGTTGTATTAGTGTTTCCTCTTGGTTTACATGATTATTATTTTTATTTGCCCTTGACTTGTAATGAACCTATGAGCTACAAGCTATCTGTGTGCCCATGGGCAGATCCTGATTCTGAAAGTAAAAACTGACAGCTGTGGCCAGAGGGGGCTTTTCAATGCAATACAGCGTGGCTTTGCCAATAATTTTAATTTTTCTGAGCAGATTTTAAGGGGGGGTGAAAGAAGGCTTTTATTGTTGAGTCAAAAATTTAATGAAGACATTTCCTTTTTATTATCTTTTGTACATCTGAACTATTCTGTGCTCTTATGAGAACGTTGTGAAAATAAATCTGCAGTATTTGGACAGATGCAGTACAGAATTATTTCCTCATCTGAATTCAATGACTGCCTGCCTTGCATGGGTGAATACTTGTCATGGTGCAAAACTTTAGAAGTAGACTGTAATACTGAAAAAATAGAGCAATTGTAAGGAGTATTACGAACGTGGAAATGTTCAGCTTTTCTGAAATGCTATGCAAGGTACTGAATATCAATATTACTTTTTAAAAGAAGCAATTTTAATACACTTGCAGCACTGCAACTATTAAGCAGAGATCAATAAATAGCTCATGATAATTGATGTGCATCTCGGTTTTACTGCGAGTATTCAGTGTGAGGAAGAAGGAGAACACAAGAAGATAGAAAATTATATGATTGAGTTCATCATGGGTTTTTCTTCTATTCCAAGTCACAAGTTGGGAAATCCATGACATGATAAAACATGGAAATCTGTAGTTCCTGCATACTTGTCATTAAGATTGGTAATTAGATGTTATTTCTATAACTTTTTCATACTTCTGTCAAACTGCAGTAGATGTGGAAACAAGGGACATCTGTTTTTCTTAAATGCTAAATGCAGTACCTCAATAGTATTTAAATGATACAGGCTCAGCTCTCATTAGGTGAATTGTTTTGGTTTTTTCTCCATTGCATTCTTGAAGCAGCAGAAAACAGTAAAATGTCATCATTTACTGTCAGTACAGAAGCTGCATTCAAAGCTTGAAGTGAATTTTGCTTTCTAGAAACCACTGGTTAATACCAGAGATGAATTGTGCCGTGCAGTGCTGGGCAGCATCTTGTGAGGTGTTTCTAGTGTAGGAACTGCCCAGAACTACAGAGAACATCACACTCTTATTCAGGAATCCTTCCACTTCCTAGTCAGTGATGCTGTAGGGAGCAAGAGCCCACATCCTGTTGTGTGTCACCAGAAATGCCAAAGGTTTATGGGTGATTTGGAGGTATAGTACTTGCTTGTAGAAGAGTTTGGATGGAAGGTTGCACTGGCCAAAAGGGTCTGTCCATTTGCTCAGCCCCCCTGCTCCCTCAGAGCATTTACTGAGTGCTTTCACCATCTCTCGTCCCTTATACTTAAAATCTCTCATCCCTAAATCTCAAAAGTTGTATTTTTGGGTATTTGGAAACACTTTTAAAGCAGTATGACATTGCCTTAGACAGTAAGCACAATCTTGGAGGAGCAGTTTTTTTAGAGCAGGATGCCAAGAATGGTTTAAAAAATGCAGAGCAGTGTTCATAGTTCAGAGCAATTAAGCATGAAAACTCAGTAAAAATGTTGAGATTAGAATGGGCTTTTCAATAATGCAATTACTCTGCCATCTTCTAAAGCATTTGATTTTCTAAAAATAAAATAAAAATGCCCCCCTGGTTTTATGTAAGATGTTTTACACTCTTTGTTTTTTGTTTCATGAGGTTGGGAAGCTCAGTAAGCAATACCAGCTGTTGACACCTAGTCCAGTTTTTGATCTTCCATGGTGATCCTTTGCTCGTAAAAGGATGTCATCATTGCATACACGAGGAGAGCAGCATGTGAATTAAAAGTATCTAGCTACAGTAAGCATAAGGCTAGTTGGAGTTCACTAGGTTGAAATATTTACTGAAATATTTTCTCCTCATATCACATAAGTCATCACTGTTTGTTTGTCATATTGCTTGGCTCTGCATCACTGGTCGAGGTAGCTTGTGTCCTGTGAGTCTGAAGGGCTGACCTAGAAATATTTGTATTGTGAATGTGATAAGGAAAGCTTTGGTGTCACAGCTCTGAATGGAGCCACATGTACTAGTGAGGCCTTGCTTCCCACCCATGACACGGTGGCATTTGTGTGCCACTGGGGAGAGGACAGTGGGTTTGCTGAGGCACAGTTCTACCAAGCAAGGCTAATCTCTCTATCCAAGAGATTAGAACTGGGAATGAAGGCACAATAGCAATATTCAAAGCCTTGAGAGACTTGAGATGCCTTTTTTAAAAGTGCATTTTAAAAAAGAATAGCAAGTATCAAAGGTGATCTCTATATATAAGAAAGGTCTAGCTGTAGGATAAGCTTCCACAGACCATCTGAAGTAGAACAACCTTTAAAGAAAAGTAAGTATTTTCAAAGAGCAACTCTCTGTTTCACCGTTAAGAGACAATGTAAAGAACCCTCACAATAAAGTCTTCTTACATATTTGGATGAAATAGTATTTTATAAAGGTAAAGAAGTAAGAAAATCCTGGGGAAATCCTCCTCTCCTCAGCAGAGACTTGGAGATGAAATATTCATTGAAGACAGATTTTGGTAACTGCTGATCTTTTACTGGCAGTATTTTCATTGTGGGGAAAGCTGAGGATGGTCGTTTAACCTTTTTTTTTTGTCTTTTTCCTCTTCCTTTCTTCCCCTCTATTTTTTTTAGCCTTTATTAATCTAGTGTTAAGTTTTGGAGAATGAAGATTTTTGTAGCTACCAGGAACTGTCTGTTCTTTGATATAATTCTTACATTTTTATCTTTATTTTCTGCCACTTAAAAAAAAAAAAAAATCTAACGAGTGAATTCAGAGGGAGACCAGAAGGTGCACATGCATCAAACTTTGAATGCCACAGATACCGAGGCTATTTTGGGCAAATGACTTAAGAGGTGTGCAGTGAGCTGATGGCCTTTATCTCTAGCTGCCACCTCCATGTCAGATCTGATGGGACCTGGGCGTGCAGAATGTGTGCTGGATTCCCAGATGCTGTCCTGCCGCAACTGAGGGGAGGTCAGATGCTGGAGGCACCTCTGGTCATCTCCGGGCAGCTCCCAGGATGGTAATAGCAGAAAGTGTCTGTGGTTTATTTTGGTGCAGTGACTTTGTCTCTGGCCACAAAACAGAGATAGGAAAATCAAAGAACTGCATACCTCCAGGAGCCTGTAGTGGGTGTGATTTAAGTTATCTGCAGGGGACAAAGTGTTCCATAAACTTCATCATATGGATTCTGTCTGTACTTTCTACTAGACCTATAATTAGTTGCTAGTCATTATTGTTTCATGCATTAAGTGAAGATGTAAAAGTGAAATTTTCAGTCAAAAGTGAAGCAAAAATTAAGACATTAAGGGGAACAAACAGTGCAGATTTACATACTAAATACTTCTAACAGTAGTGAGTAGCTGCGCGTGTTTCTGTGGACATCCTTTACAGCTAAAAGAGGAAGAATTGGGGTCAAATCCCACCATGCTGGATGAACTTACATGTTTCTCCATGGACAGAGTCTGGAAGATACAACAATCAAACATGCAAAGGTGAAAAGAAATTTAAAAGCCTTAATTAAAAAAATGATAGTAATGTGAGCAAAAGTCCCGTGCTTCCCATCTGTTTCTCCATGTAAAATAATGTAGATCTAGTAATTTAAAGTTACCAGACAGTAACCATATAGGAATCTTTAGGGGGTTGGACTTGACATGCAACCTGTCAGTATCCTTTGACTAGTAAATTAACGCAGCTCTTTAATATGCCTAAAGAAAGTATTTAAGGGGAGGACAATACTACACTGAGGGTACAGCATCCTTGAAGTTGTTACTTTTTATGTACTAAAACTAGAAATTGTGACAGTTCTGGCAGTGGCATTGAACTTTGACAACAGAAAATTTGTTGTGGATGCTGGGGATTTATTTGTCTTTTATGGATCCAGGTTGCTGCTCAGGACGGTGGGGGTGGATGGCCTTAGAATGTTGTTTCTTACACCAGCTGAACACTGCTAATTCTGTAGAGCCTTCCTTGATGTTTCATTGCCTAGAAGAAGGCAACAGTCCCTGTTTCTCATTGCTAGACCTGTGAACCTCTGGCAAGTATGGTTCAGAGGTCTCATATACAATTGATACATGAGGCAATTAATGTTCCACTGCATTAAAGTGAAGTTGTTCTTCTGTCAACTTCTGCACTCCCCAAGAGTGAAGAGGCTCGAGTTGGCACACTTACTTGCCATCTGAAGTCTAAACAGGAATGTGGTCAAGAAGGAAAGTTGAAAGGAACGTGTCAGGGGTTTAAAGTTCTTTCATATTTTTCTAGACAGAAATTTGTTAGGAAGGACCTTTGTGATGATGCCTTTTCTTGTTTGCAAAGCTCTCTGACAATGACAAGCCCTGGGTAGTGCAGGCTGTCATTATCACTGTCCGTGGTCTAACCATTGCACGGTATGCATATTTTGTGATGTCTATAATCTTCTGACAGGCCAGGGCTGTTGAAATGCCACATAAAGTTCATGCCATCCTTTTCACTAGTTAGCTGAATTTTCTTCAGAAAGATGTTTTTGCTTTGTGGGAAACCTTGGAAGACATTCTCTAGTGTTTTCTATATGTAAAAACTAATGACAATGTTACAAAAATAACTCCAAACTTTTGAGTCATCTTGCTCCACTCTTCATTTGTTTTCGGAGTAGTTGCATGTAGGCTGAATTGACCTTTCTGGCTTAAGTTTGCTCCATGCAACAAGAGGCTCTGGAGTTATTTGAAGGGCTCTCAAGTCTTTCTTCCCTATGCTTCCACTACATCCATACCTCACTGAAAGCAGGACCCAGCCCTGCCCCTCTGCACATTTTCATCCTGCTTTCCTAAATGCAGACCCCAGCATTGCTTTTCCCGCAGTTCCTGCTGTTGTCCTCTTCTGTATCCCCAACCTGCTGAACCAAAAATGCCTCATTGTTCAAGTGTGTGCCTCAAAGGCACCTTTGCTTCAGCTTTGTTGAACATGTTTGAACAAGTTACCATGGTCACGTTGCAGCTGACGACATCTTTGTGCATATGCTCGAGTGGTGGCACAGAAGGTGGCAAACTGAATGCTACCATTCATTGCTAGTTCATGCCAAAAAATTTGTAGGTGTAGGGTATGTATTTGTGTGCTGTTTCTTTTGACTAGATCACTCAGCAGATAGATCTTTCTGTTATTGCACAGTCGTACCATCTTCTATACAGAACCCTGTGAGGTGTGTAATGTTGGGAGTTGGGATATCAAGTCCATCTGAGTTTTGTGTGCTGAGAACTGATAATTTTGTAAGACAGTGGAGCAGGGATTGGTTTAAGTTCTTCCTCAAGAGTTATATGTAAATATTGTGTTGAATAGTGAAATTATTCTTACCAAGACATGGAGTGCATCTTGAGAGTGTAATGAAAGACCAGAAGTTCAGGAATTACACAGCAGAGAGGCATAAATGGTTCTGCAGGGATAATGAGAAGTTATGTGGTAGTTTTCTCCTTCCCTCTTGGGATGTGATGCAAGACCAAAGTTAACTCATTTTCTCATAAGCCCTGTAATTTATCAAGTTACTTAGATGTTTGTGGTTTTCCTTTGTAGGATGCCATTCCACAAGATGGCAGTACTCAAAGGGCTGTGCTCGTTCTTAAAGTGAGATTACAGGGTGGGAAGAAGTGGCATCAGTTTAAAAACAGAGAGGGAAATTCTGTCCCCGCTTTTAACTTTGCAACAACAATAAGGCTAACATCAGCCTGCATTTTAAGCTGGTGATATGGTGGGGGAGGACACTCTTTGCTGGTTGATTACACGACAAAAATATCCAACAGGACCAAGATAATACAAGTTTTGAAAAGTTTTTAGATAAACACTGTACCTTCTTACAGAACAAACAATACACCTAAGTCCAACCGTGCTCGGTGAAAACCTGATTTTTTAGAAAATGTGAGTTTGCCTTTGCTGATAAATTCTCTCCTAATGGGCTAAAAAAGTTGAGCAACAACTGTGTGGTGAAGGCCTGAGCACCAGCCCACTTAAGTGCACTGGCACTGGTAGAGCCCCAGGCATGAGCAGTTGCATTTTGGCTGCTGCTGTTGCAGTAACTGGACCCATTTAGCTGAATACTCTGTCTCTTTTTATTTTATTTTATTTTTTTTAATCCACTCACTTAGACTGCAATTAGGAAAAAAGTTAATGATCTCATATGCTAAGAATGAGAATGAATAAATGTCCAGAAGAAGTTTATACTTACAGATGTTTTGAGTGTCGGTAGCCTGCAGGGCTGCTTGCCAGGAAGAGACCTCTTGGTCAAATGCCAAGACTAAAGTGTTAGAAAATGAGTCAGTTTATCTCTTCGCCATTTGTCATGCTCATTGGACATATGTAGGTTTATTTCTTTTATTAACTGTCTAGCAAGACCCCTTTCTTCTTTTCCTGAACGCTCCTGTCCCCTTTCCATCAGCTGTGGGTTATTGTTTTTTTCATGGACTGAAAGGCTGCTAGAGAATTTTGAAACAGCTTCAATTTAAAAAAACCCCAGAACTGGATAATTGCATTTAATTAATGGTAGAATAATATGTGTACTTTAAACACGAGGTTCTTTCAAAATAAATCTTGTCAGTAGCTACAAAAATGATACTGAAGGAAAACCACTATAGCTATAGAAGATGTTAAGTTTGTCTTGGTCTCCTTTCTAGTTTTCAAGCTGGCTAACCAAAATGTATGGAAAAATTTTTTTGCTTAACCCTTCCAGCAAAACATTGCCTCAAAATGAGGCATCTGTAAACTGGAATGTTTGCCTTTGTGCAGGTGGGCTAAAGACAGAAGTTGTAGATTGTGTGCAGTTTTGGAAACGCGCATTGATCAATGTGCTATGTAATTGTGTGTGGCATGTTTTCATTGCAAAAGAACTAGAAGTATGCAAATAAGCACAATTTTTAATACAATAAGATAATTTTCTTAAAACTCATTCTAATTGATGACAAAAAATAAGGATTCTTGGTGAGTGTCTTTTACAAACTTTTACACAGCTGCATTAACTTTAGAAAAGATAGAATGTTTAATTTTTTTAATGGTTTGTGTTTACAAAACCATTGTATTCATGAGCTGTGTGTTTTTGGGTTTTTTGGGGTTTTTTTTGTTTTTTTTTTTTAAATTGAATTTTATTTATATTCTGTGGTAGTCCTTTTGACACCAAATCATGCTTTGCACATCTACATCAGCTATTTGGGCATAGGTTAAAACCTCTTTGTTTCCATGAAGTTTTGAGAGGTTGATTGTTTTAAGGCAGTGGCTTAGTATCCAGGAAGGAGGTTACCAAAATGCCACGCTGTGTGGCATTGAAATAAACTTTTGGTGGTTTTTTTCGTTTTTGTTTTTTTTTTTTTTTTCAAAGAGCAACCTTGAAATGCACAATGTTAGCTCAGGAAAGCAAGGATCTATTTTACTGAAGACCCTTCCTCCACACTTTCCTCCCTTTTCTGCTGCGAATCAGATAATCTCATTTCTGATGCTGCTTAGAGTTCCATAACATAAATCTGAGTAGACTAAATGTTCAGCTGCATCTAATGACTTCTGTGTACTTTTGAACTGACTGCATAAATTATATAGTAGAAGATTCATGCACAAATATACAAATACTGAGTAGCAGTAAATGGGGTTTGTGGATGAAATTCACTCCATGCAGATGGCCCATTTAAGATGCTTCTACTTGACAGCCTCTGCCAGAGGTACGTTTATGGGAGGAGGGAAGGTAGTAAAGGATGAAATGCAATTTTGGCACTGTCTAAAAGGACAGTAAGTAAGCATCTTACTTGACAGCCTGTCCAGGATTTGTTGATCGGATAACCTGGGTGCATATCTTTCTCCTAGTTTTGCATTTGTATTGGAGGCTGCAAGTAAACATTACTCAATAGAAGAAAAAGTAAAATAATATGAGTTTTGTTTAAAAACTTGGTTGCTAAAGGGGGCAGTAGTCATATTAAGGAATGATCACAAGCTACTGGGTACCATCCCTCAAATAGGGTAAAATCTAAGTGTTATCTGGTGTGTGGAACCAAGGGAATAAAATTTAAAATTCGACTTGAAGAAAGGAAATGTGAATTCAGAGAACTGCCTGAGTTACAGAGAAAAATCAGAGGGGATGGTCAGAGAAGGCTGATGGCAGGGCTGTGGGGGGAGCTCTTTGGGACAGCACCCTATGGTAAAAACCGGCAAGCAAAAATTATTACATTACTTTTTTAAATAAAATTGACCTTAGAAATAATTTCTTTTTTTTTTTGAGGAAAAAGCATCACATAAATCTGACATTATTTGGGCCCTTATTTATATTTACAACCATTAAGAGATAACTATCACATTTAGAGGAAAGTAATGATGTTTTCTCCTTTTAAACGTAATTACTGTAAGCAGCAAACATCAGAGGTCAGTGTTACCAGAGCACTCTAGGATATTCGAACAAGCCTGGTTAGGAGGCTATATGCTGAGTTTAAAGCTGTGGTATGTGTAGGATTGAGACTGAGAACAGAAAGTCAACAGAGGATGCTCCATTCTGGTGTCACCCTAAAGTCAATGTCTGTGTGCATGTGTCCTGTAAAGCATGTCTGTAAAAATGGCTTTGTGCTTCCCAGTGTATTGTTCAGCAGTGAGATGTGCATCAAATATGCTTACTGTGCAAATTTAATTATGTTCCCTCTAATTGCTAGGTCTTCCATTTTCAGTCTGGAACCTAAGTTTAAAGTGCATTTTGCTTTATCATCTTCAATATTAAATGTTGTGTGAATTCATCTAAGCCTTTATTTTTGCAGCTCTAGTCCTGGCAGGTTTGCCCAGTGGAGCTGTTGAGGCCGTGCTATAAGAGATGTACTGTATACTTATAAATAAAAGAAACTTTTATTTTGGTACTTACACCAACTATCCCATCATCCTCCAAAAATAATTTTGCTTAGCACTCCCACAGTTGTATTGGCTTCTTGCATTTGGCTTACTGTTTAGAATCAATGCATAATTTGTTCAAGAAAGGTTTTTTAAGATAGGATGCTATAATGCCATTCTTCACCTTTCCTTTTGTGTACACAAAAATGTCTCCTTCATCCTTATGAAGTATATATCCAGTGATGCATTTGTATATTTGTTGTTAGGGGCTGTTTTGTTGTTTTATTTGGAATTTTTTTCTGGGTGATTAGGTGACTTTTCTTATTTTTGACAGATTTATTTTTGTATCTCCCTGTCTAGTTTAGTGAAGCTGAGAATCACAGGCCCGTTCAAAGACCAGATGTAAATTTACTCTCCCAGAGTGTTGATGTTGCTAACCTTGAACCTTAGCAGACACCTCATCCTTGAGCTTGTGGAGTCGTATATGAGCTTTCATGAGTGAAACATAGCCAAAACCCTGATCTTTTTCTTTCCCCCTGAGAATTTTTTTGAAACGGATGCTAGTTAGAAAGCTGATCTGAGGAAATTCCTACATAGAAGTACATGAACTTCTGGGATTTAAGCCATTCTGTCATCTGCTCTATCTTACACTTGTTTGGCACATTCATGAATATGCAGGTTCAGCAACCTTGCTGGTTTGTCTCTGCCCTGTTCAGTGCAATCTCTGGAAAGTAATTCATAAAATGGTTTAATGGATACTTTTCAGATGCTGATGTAACTCTTATTCATCACCTAGGAAAAGCAAAAAAAAAAGATGATTTCTTAATTCTCTCACATATTTATTTGCCTGTGGTAAGGTGTTCATCCCCAGAGCACATCAGAACATTGCCTCCAGATTCTTCTGGGGAAGCAGATGGGGTGTTGTTACTTCATGTGTTTATTGTGGGGTTTTTATTCAAGGGTTTTTTTTTTTTCATGTTTTAGAAAGATTTTCCTAGGACTTTATTTTGATATTCCTGTTTATGGATTTTATTTAAAATAAATAATGAAATCATCACTTGTGTGGCCAGTGTCCTGGTTCAAGGTGAAATTTAGGAGGAAATGCTTCACATCACCCCAGCACAGCCAGTGACAGGGGTTCCTAAATCTGTGTTTTGTAATTCCTGCCATACCAGCAAAGCCCATGTGGAAAAACACCGAGATTGCAGAGAAGAAAACGAATGTGCAGGTGAGCAACTCAGACTGGCTTCTGTCACATGGGTTGCAAAGAGCTAAGAGCTGTTCCCCCATGAAGGGCTGTTTTTTTCCAGAGGTGGTGCAAGGTTTTGGGAGTTAGGGGAAGTGTTACTCTTTCCCACATAGCTGGATGCTAAGTGATCCTTATTAAAGACTCGTGCTGATATTCTGCTTCCATTGTTCCTATCTTCACAGGCTGGTGCACTTGTGGCACCCTCACGGGTGGTGCAGCCTTACAGAATTCCTCATCCTCCTCCGTATTCTGTGTCCTTCAAATACTTTGCAGATGATATCATGCCTCCCTCAGTTGTTGCTTCACTAAGATATGTGAACCACTATGTTCAGCTCTTTAGTCATCCAGTATTAATTGCTCTTGTCAGGCTACTTCTTATGTTTGGTGCTTAACTTCCTTTTGGTTTTTGTCTTTATCCTCTTTTTTAGACTTGGACAAACAATGGATTTGGAATACTAGTTAGGGAGGATAATAGAATATGGCTAATTTCACTAATTATCCTGCCTCCAGTCTTTCTGGATGTATTCTTTTTTCTACTTTATGTCATTAGAAGAGGAAAGTCATCTTTAGTATTGCGTTGACTTAAAAAGAAGCATCTGCATCTTTTGATTGCAATGAATGTAACAGGTTTTGGTTTTTTTGGTGGTTTTTTTTTTTTTAATGGAGGCGAAATTGATTTAAAGAAACGAAGCAACTTAGTCATAGTCCAGTTATCAGAGAGGTGGTAGATTTGTAGTCCTTTTGTAGATCTGTTTTCTTGACCTGGTAACCTGTAGTCACTTTGTATGTTTGAATGCTGTTTTTAAAACAAAGATCAAGGAGCAGTTGACAGAAAGCAAGAAAGAAAGCAAGAAAGAAGTTATTACAAATATGTAAGTCATGACAACTCATATTCCAGTGAGAACTGGTAAAATTTTTACACCAAGTTATAGAAGAAATATGTATGATTTACTGCCAGACATTTTATGTCAGACAATTAAAATTATTTAGGAAAGCTGGGTATCTGAAACAGAATTGGAAAGCAGATCAGTCTGGGGAATTGTCCCATCTGTCAGATGTCTACAAGAAATCACTGCAAGCAAGAATGATTTTTTTTTTCTTCTTTCCCCCAAATTATGTATGCTTTTCCAAATTTAACAGCAGCCCTCTAAGAAATACGTGGTTTGAGTTTCATTGTTCCCAGTGTGAGTGCCTGTAAGCACCATTGAGGAAAGACAAATTTCCAGACTGTAACAAATAAAAGGATTATTGCCCTCCAGAATTGTTATTTGATCGGTTAAATCTCACAGTCCCAGATTTTTATATTTTCTGGTTGAGCAGAATCGTTGAGCAACCATGACTTCCTTGTCTCTGCAGCCAGATGCCTTGTATCAACTCTATATCTCAGTTGCAATGAGGATAGCTGTTGAATTACTATTATTTTTGCTACTTGTTTATGTTTTTTGGGAAGTTTCCTGTAGATGTGTTAAGAGCTCTCTTACCAGGAGACTGAAGTTTGTTAGATGGAGAGGTACATGTCCAGTGGAAAATGTTTTAGGCCTCCTCAGAAAAGGGGGAAAAAAATCCAACAGTTGCTTGTTTTTATGTGTTCCTAGATCTTTTCCGATATCCTTATGCCCATTTTTTCCCTCCTCTGAAAACTAACTTTTGGACTGTGAAGGAGAAAACAAAAGTTGAAAAAGTTGTCATTATGTGTATTCTTTTTGAATTTTTGGCTTCCTTTCTGAAATTAGTGCCCCTTTCCAATCCTGTGTTTCCTTTCTTGTGACTTGCAGTTGGAATATGAGAACATATAATCACTGACTGGTAGTTTGCCTTCTGACCAGCTTCAGTGAGTGAAGTAATACTTTACAAGCCTGTTGGAAGAACAGTTTTAAATGTTTTGTTCATCTTTAAAGATTTATTGGCTTGTTTTTTTTTTTTTTAAATGTAAATCACTAGATACCACAGTTTATCTGAAATATTTTTCCCCATGCTTGAAACACTTGGTCAGATGTTAGATGCTGGATATTTATTTATTACTGAAATAATGCCATTTAACAAATATATTCAGGATAGCAAAGATTTTTTGCAAGCACACTCATTTTCTTTGCATGGGAAATAATTTTTTATATGCAACTCATTTGCCATGTTTTGGCTTTCTGCAGCATGATTATTTCCTTTTTTAAGTCATTAATATTATATTGTATCTATTACCACATGGAGAGTAGAACAGTCCCTAGTAAAATGATGACTGGTTAGATTTTAAATTATTTAATCCATAAATCTTGACTTCTTTATAATTTTTCATACCTGAAAGAATCAATGCTTAGAGAAATAATTTATATTATATGAGGCAAAAAACCCCTGTGTGGACCATGTGAATGAGAACAGTTTCTCTGTAAGTTTGTAGTTTAATTTCAATATTTTCAAGATGAGAGTTTTTCTTTATTCTTTTAACAGTCATGGGCACATCACACTAGCTCTGCACAGAGATGAGAGAACTGAAGAACTACAAAAATAAAAACCTTCAGCAGAAGTTTGGAGTTTCTGTGTTACAAAGACTAATTTCCCATATACATAACTGGTCCACCCAATACTGAGACAGTCACTTACCTAATGTAATAAAGACTCTGTTATGCTTGAAAAAACCCAATCAAGAGCTAGCTTTAAGCTAGAGAAGAACCTTCCTGGGATAGTAACTTTTTTTTTCCCCTATAAAATAGCAGTGCAATTTTAGAATTAGTTTACTGTGTTCTGTTCTTGTTCCCATGCCTGGTGGAAGTCATGCCTAATTTTAGCCAAAATGAAATACTCCCTTTATTTGTCTACATGTTTTTGCTTTTGAAATGAGCACCAGAGAGAACCATGTATTATGCAGTATATTTCTGTGCTTCAGTCACAAACACAATGTTTCTGCCTTCATGGTCTCTTCAGGACATACCAGCACTCTGCTTGGTCACATGAGGAATTTTAGCTGCTGTGGCAGAGCTATGGGACACTTTTAATTGTGACCCAGGATTTATACTGTGCTCTGCAGTACTGTGAAAACATTATTGAGTTGAGTCCTAGACTCATCAAATGTGTACTGTGATGTGAATTCTGCTCTGAAGGCAACAACACATTCCCTTTCTGAAAAGAAGTTTTACTTGTCTCTGTTAGTATAATTATTCAGAAATATTACAAAGAAACAAAAAAGGCTTTGATTCACCATGTCCTAAAGTGTTGAAATAATGTATTTTTAAATGTCTTTAGTGTTACATTTCAGACTTTTAAGTTGGGATCACTTGGAAAGCAGAGAAGATTGGATGTGGATTGCAGTGGTCATCAGTATCTCCTTAAGAAAAACCTGAGATGAGCACCGTAGCAGTATTTGGGCTTGATGCTGGCAAAAAAGTCCATATGTATTCAGTTTTTCTTTTAATGTTATCTGATGGTAAATTTCTTTGCACAAAATTTATTACAATTTAACTATTATTTGAAAGAGAGGTAATGTTTAAAAGATGGATCTGATATCCAGGTCTTGGATCTTGTCTCTTTACTTAGTATGACAATGTAAAATACCTGCAAGACCTCTTGCTGCATATGGGAAAAGTGCATATTTCCTTTTTTTCAGACATGGAAAAATGCATTGGCCACAGTTTTGATCTTCAGAGCATTTTCACATTTTCTGCTGAAACTATATTATGTAAAGTTAAATTTGTACCACAAAAAAGCAAAACCAAAAAAACACAAACAAAACCAAACAGCAAAATGGCCCCACTGATGCCTTTGTAAAACACTTAATTTAATCTATTTGAAATTAATTTCTCCTAAAGAGAGACGCAAAGACTTAAGGGTATGGAAAACAACATTGATTTTTAATTGAAGATCCTGTCCTCCTGTAATACTGTCATAGTAGTGATGCACACATTTTACTCTGCTGTAAAATGCTGCATCCGTTATTTTGTGAGTTTGGCTTAGGTGCAGTTGCATTGGGACACAAATGCAAAAGAAAAGAATCTGACTGAGCAATTAAAAAGACCCTTTTGTAGAGATGAGGCCTAAAACTAGTACTCTCCAGCCTGAATTTTTGTTATTGTTCCTGTTGGTCGTTTGCTAAGTATAGGAACAAAAGGGTTTTTATATCTGAGTCAAGAATAGAGTTTCTAATAAGGTGGAACCAATAACTCAGAATTAAGAATTTGGTGTTTGGAAGAGCCAGCAGAAGGGCTTCCCATTTGAAGACATCTAAAAACAAAACAAAACACACAATTTTTTTAACAGTGTTTCATCCATCTTTATACCTGTTTCAGAATCAAATTTCCCATAGATTTGCTTGGCTTGTCTGTTAAATAGTAGACTACATTCCTGCATAAATAAAGAGAGTTGAGATTTAAATTGCAGAAATGAATCCTCTCTGGCATGTTTGTCTAGCATTAAAATTTCATTGGCCACCACTCTTAAATTTTAGGAGTTGGTCCTTATACACAATTAAACCTTTAGCTACATGAGACTGCAGGCTTTTCTACTCAGTTTTCATAGTGAAGGGAAGGTAAGATGCTCACTGGTCTAGTACAGCATGCATTGAAGCAATCTGAGTTTAGCACAATAATGCCATCCATTGACACACTGTCAGTCTGTCAGAGTTTTCTTAATAATTTAATTTACCTATATAAATAATGTGTTAAAAATGTTGACATTATAGAGCCGAAAATAATGTGGATCAAATAAATGTTAGATCAAATTTGTAATTATTGAAGTCCTTTGCAAATTCTGAAGTAGAAAATTATGTGTAGCATTGTTGGTCAAACTTTTTATTTTTCTTTTCAGGGCTTGAGTCATGTAATCTGTGATGCACCTTACATTGTGCTTTTTTGTAGAAACACTGTGTATACTATTTCAAAAACACCTCTTCCAGACAACTGTGCACTGGGAATTTCTGAGAAAATGTGGTACACTTCAGCCTGAACCTTATGCTCTTAGCAAGCAGAGTGGTCTCATCATCAAATTTCCATTTCTATGCTGTATCTATGTGCTCATATTGGGGGAGAACAATTCTGGAAACAATCTTTCCTGTTTGGTGTGTATTTTTATTAGCAACTTCCCTCCCCCTGGTCTTTTAATCTACCCTGTGTGCTTCTCCAGTAAAAATGCATTTTACATGCAAATGATGATAATCAACCTTTGCAAATCCATTTGATTTGGTGTGAAAGGAGCAGAACTGGAATGACTGAGAAAAGGGGAATAGGATCCTTGAAAAACTCATGATATGTGGTTCTCGATATGTTGTCTTCCTATATATAAATATATATATATATATATAAATATATATAAAGAAAAATAACGTGGGGAAAAGGAAAACTACATATCTTGCTTTTGATGGTTAGGTTTAAAGAGAATACAGTAGTTTTACTA
The DNA here is from genome assembly GCF_009819885.2 of Catharus ustulatus. NCBI lineage: Eukaryota > Metazoa > Chordata > Aves > Passeriformes > Turdidae > Catharus > Catharus ustulatus. The sequence continues at coordinate 114,441,525 of NC_046221.1, read as the reverse complement.
AGATACTCATGTTTGATTAATCATATCTTTAATTGACTGGGAACTTGTATTGCTTCTGAATGCAGTTCCACTTGCTAATTTAACTCATTACCAGTATTTTTTCAAGTAAGGATTAGTTTTAATATACTGGGATATGCTTAAATTGTTTTCTTTATATGTTAAATTTCTTTGAAAAGTACATTTAGTAAGCCATTAACATGGAAGACTAGAATAGTACATTAACAAAATGAATGTTTGACAAGCGTAATTCTTTAAATGTACATTGTTTTTTCATTTCAAATGGCTGTAAAATTAAAATTGCTGTTAATGTAACTCAGTTTCAACAAATAGTGCTTTTATCCCATTGAAAAAAATAACCACCTTTTCTTTCTATTAAACTAATTAAATATTTTTACCAGGTAACTAGATTATTAACTTAATGTGCCTCAGTTATTTTGACAGACACGAGACAAAAAACTGTAGGTTTCGCTTAATACATTCAATTTGTTACAACCAAAAAGCCCAAAAAGTTTATGCAGAAAATCATAATTGCATTAATTACATAATATAAAGATATGATATTTGGATTTTGTTTTACTAGCACAAGTTTGTGCAAAAACTGGGCAGGTAAGTCAGAACAACTGAAAAGTAAATGTCATGCCAGTTTAAGCTGTTGTTCATGGCATTTTTAGAGAGGCTGAGTTCTAAGTTAGAGGCAACAATACAGATGGAAGTGTAAGTTGCTTTTAGTAAGGTGGCGATACTGACACAAAGTCTAATCTGTGAAAGTTTTTATGCAAACCGGATTTCAATATTAGTAAATTTAATCAAAGATTTTGTTTTCACTACTTTTCACTTTAGGTGAACTACAGATAAAAATGAGTAGATAGATTTATAACTATTTGTGTGTCACTTGACATCAGGCATAACAATTGAATATTAAAGAAGATTCTCATCCTAAAGTTAGTTTGGAAAAAAGAGTTTTTAAATCTAATGTTGCAAGTGTATATAATTTACTTTAATACAGAGATAATTCTCAGTCTTTATTGCGTCTAGTAGCCCACAAAATAGTCTGTATTTGTAATTTTCTCTAAAATTAAGCAGGAAGACCCAAGCCTGTGAGGCAGAATAGAAACCTCTTCTTTCATGGATCCATTTGTAGTTGAGTGGAAGTGCAGAAGCATCTGTGCTGTGCAGGTGGAAACATCCATTTGACCACACTTCCAAAGTTACGGTATCTTGTGTGGACATGGAAGAACAAAACTGGTTAAGACTGTAGGTTGCCAGTCTACCTGGTCCTTCTTGGGCTGTTTTCTGGTCTTTCTGATTATAGTAAGAAATCAGTATTTGCATAATCTGTGCATGGTCATCATTGCCTATATAACTTTTAAAACACAACAATGAAAATATGGTAGAAGAACTTGCCTTGTCTTTTGAGATGTTATGTCAGTATCTTTATCCATTTTGGATTTTTGTGTTTTTATGGTTCAATTCACTGGATATGCAAGAGTTGCTGCTTTCATGGAGTGAGAAGCTGAGTTTCTTTTCTTATGTTCTCGTGCATGCTTTTGTTTCCGCATCGTTGGTTTCTTTGGTAGCCTCAGTTTACCTCATGACATCTTGGTGGTTCATCTTGGATCAGCAGCAGAACTGCTTTATCATGCTGCTCTTTGGGCAGATGTGCAGTTCTTTGTGTGCCTGCCTTCCAACTTTCATCCCTCCTTTTGTCTCTGTGGCGTGGAAATTGAACCCTCCTAAAGGGCCTGTCAAATTCAGTCAGGGAGAAAAGGATACCCTCCCAAAGCTGGAGAAGAAAATCAGTGGGTCCTAGGGATGAACCTGTTTCAGCATGTCTGCATAGCTAAAATATTGGAGCTGGTGGCTCTGTGTGTGCCATCTTAAGAATTTGTCAGTGTGAATAACCCCCGACCCTCCGACTGTATGCAAAGCAAGACCTGAATAACAGCTTTGTGCTGCAGGAACTTAACACAGGGAGCAGGACTAAAAGCCGGGTTTCTTTGGTTATTTGGGACATTTAACATTCAAGTCTCGTAAAAGAAAGAAGCTCGTTATGACTCAGTTCCGTTAATTAGACGTAAATTACTGTCTTCAGTGCCTTTAACACAAGGGAAGGTAAGGGGGAGTTCTGCAGGACCAGAGGATACAGAAATTGTAATTAGATGAGGACTTGGGCTGGGAAAGGGTGGTTGAGCACAAGCTCCCATTGAGCTCAAGGGGCTCCTGCTGAACAGTGTGTGCAAGGACTGAAGGCAGAATAATCGCTTTTTAACCTCCACCCAGATTTGCTGTGTTTCATTCCAAGATGACTGGTGTGGCTGAATGATGTGATGAACAGATGTAGTTCATCTAGTAAAGGTTTTATCTTCTGCGGAAAGCTTTAAGCAATCTCCGTTTTAAAAAGGCGATTAGCCTTTAATTCTTAAAAGTTCAAAGGGACATCCGAAGTATTCCCTGACTTCTCATGGTCCTGGGCATAGCCATGGGCTTCTCATAGTATTTATCATCTCTTTATCATGGATGGGCTAAAAATATTATGCCTATTGCATATTGTCTAGCATATCCTGCCCTGAAAATTTTGGGTTTGAAGCAGTATTGTAAAAGCATTAAGGAGATAAATGATTTTACATGTGTCTCTGTTCAAGAAGAGGTAATAATTTGTTTTGAAGCTAACACTTGTTATATTAGATTTGGTGGTTCTTTTCCATTGCTTGCAAAATTACCCATTTGTAAAATGTGTGACTTAAAAGATGCTTTCATCCACTAAAAAGGATTTCTAAAAAGCATTTTGAATGTGGTTGATTCAGATTCAGAGATGAAAGGATTGTTTTCCATAGTGTAAACATGGAAATTTTTATAGCCCACCTTGACAGTAAATAGCAGTAGCCACAGTCTTTCCTCTTCGCTAAGATTTTGTCCACTAGTAGCATTAAACAAGCATCTGACTCAACAGTAGTTGTAGTTTTTTTCTCCTCTCTAAAGTTGAATTCAGAAGTAACGTATTAGCATAACATCTACAATGGAGTAGTTGGTTTTGAGAGATTGATGGAAATAGAAGTACTTAAAGCATCATTTCATTTCTCTTTGAATGTTAGTATCTAACGAGGAAAAGTTAGCTGTAGGGACTTAATGACAGGGCAGGCTCATCGCTGTAAGATTATGCCATAAGATTAACAGAGTGAATGATTTTTTGTTCCTGCATTGTTATCTGTCCAGCTGTTCCATGAATACCTTTTAGAGCTGAGCAGTAAATCTTCCAGTAACTTTTATGCTGTTTCCATAAGAACAGTTTTCTCTTCTTGTGATAATCATGTTGGTAAGTAACTGGGCTGGTTATATGTAGTGAAGCTGGGAATTGTGGTCTTGCCTCCCGATGATTAGGCTTTTTTTTGTTCAGAAAAAACCACTGAAGTATTAATAAAGGCAAAAAACAGCAGGTTGCTCGGCACCAGTCAGAAGCCAACACAGTGAGGAGCAAAGGGCAGGCAAGGGGAGGACACAGATGGACTTGTAAGTAAATACCAAAATGTAATTTTAGGCTTTTCTTTTAAAGAAAATAGTACAGAGTTTCAAGCCTATAATGAAATGGTCAGTTTGGGCAACTGACACCTTGTGTATTACAGAATACATTAAAAGAGTTTACCAGTTGGAATGTCAGAGTTTGAAATGCAGGAAACACAAATGTTACATTTCTGTGAAGGCTGCTGGTAAAGCAAAACTATGATCTGCTCTACTCCCAATAATCGTTTTTGAATTTGGTTTTAATTGGAACTCATTTTCTAACCCTTGAACTACCTTTGAAGTAACAAGCTAAAAAAGCCAGAAACAGTTTCACAAACTTAATATTCCAGAGGCAAATCTGACCCTCAGTCCCATACTTATCTGCAGGCGTATTTGCTTCTGTTGAGTGCTCAGAGTGACTCTTGTAGCTATGCTGTTGTAGACTTCTAAAACCTAAACTTGTGAGGTGTCCTAGAAAAGGAAACAAAGTGTTTTCTTTGTTTTCTTTAGTGAATTGTTTTGTTCTTATCTCAAACTGTTTGGCTTGTAAATCCTGTTTTAGCCTTTTCAGTTACCTCAGCAAGTTGATAGGGAGAAACATTGTGTTCTTCACTATGCAATCTTACTCATTAACCACGGTCACTGTAAATCATTGTCAGAGTGACAATCTGTTAGTGACAGGATGGAAGATACCATTTTCGCCCATGCAGCTGGAAGGGCATAACTGTTACCACTGAAGGTCATTTCAGAATGCAGAAGGAATAGTGGATATTTATTTTAGATGATTTTTGCATGACCAGTGTAAAGCACGTCATATATCCGAATTGTAAGAATGCTATCTACAGATAAGAAACACTTTATTTTTCTCATTGTAATACTGCTATCTGAAAATAGCCTTATAGATGTTATTGATGTGATTCTTGTTTGAGGCAGGATAGAATTCTGTGCTGATTCTTTCTGCTCAGTCAGTTTATCATGTAGATCATTTAGTGAAATGCTTAATAAATAAACTCTTATGAACTATATAAATAATTAGAGGACTAAATCCTGTAGTAGATGTACGAGTCTTGCTGGAACAACCTATGTCCTTCATGTCCTAACTTCTGCATCATCTGATTCTAATCTGATATAGTGAAGTACATAAAACACAAGCCTAGTTAAGTCTGTAATTATCAGATTTCTCTCTGCCAGCCTTGTGCATGCTTTTCTCCTTCCTGTTAGTCAATAAAAGAATGACTTCTGAAGAAGTTGAATCAAAGGAATTAAAAGCATTAATAGAATAAATGAACTTGATAAAGAAATCTTGTATGTAAATATTTTTTCCTAGTCTCAAAGCAAAAATATCAGGGACATTTCTCATACATAATTTGAATGGACCTCCTTCCAAGCGAGAGGTCTTCTGCAGTTAGATATTCTTTGAGAGTATGTGTTCTCTTCCATCAGCTTGTCTGAAGGGCAGAGCTTCTAGCTTCTAATTTTGCTCCCTTGGGTCTTTGTGCTTACTTCACCTCAAATCTCAGAAATTCTTAAAGCGAGTAAATCCTCCTTCTCTAAGAAAGAAATGTCTTTATTTAAGACTGGCTTTTATAAGACTTGGAGTGCAAGATCATGTATTTTTGTTAGCTAGTACTGACCAGCTGGTCCTTTTTGACCTCAAGTGGTGCCATAGGAGGTTTTGATTGGATATTAGGAAAAAATTCTTCACTGAAACTGTTGTCAAGCATTGGAACAGGCTGCCCAGGGAAGTGGTTGAGTCACTATCCCTGGAGGTGTTTAAAAGACATGTAGATGTGGCACCTAGGGACATGGTTTAGGGGTGCACTTGACAGCGTCATTTTAATGGTTGGGCTCAACGATCTTAAAGGTCTTTTCTAAACTAAACAATTCTGTGATTTTAAACCTGGATGGCTCCTGATAGGGGAGTGTCTCTTTTTATAGTGGCCTGAATTCATGGGGTTTTTGGCTGCCTGGACATTTTGAGAGAAACTGTGTGTTTTCAGTAAAAAAACCAAACAACCCTTTATGGTATCTCTTTCCCTTCGATTTCCTTTTGTAATCACAAGTCCTTTTTTTTTCCTGTAAACTCATGAATTGGAAACTTCACACCATCTTCTAACTGATCTTTGTTCACTGTGCTTTAGTCTTAATAGCTTCCCTGCCACGAAGTACCAAGAGAAAAGCAGAGCCTCTGTGAAGTGCGGTCAATGCTCCTTGGAGAGTTGTGTGCAGTGCTTAGTGACACAGTACTGGACTTAGTCCAGTCCTTAAATTTCAGACTTAGGTTTGAGAGGTGTATCTTTCACAGGTTGTGGGAAGCAGAGGAGAAGGTAAAGATCTTCTGTTTGAGCATCTTCCAATTTGGACGTGGGTTTGTTGGGCAAACAGCAGGAGCTGGTGGCACAGTTTGCTGAGAGCCAGTGAGGGAGCACAGCCAAATAGCAAAGCAGCATCCCTGTGTATGCAATGAAACTAAATGCATCACAGGCTAAAGACAAGAAGAACCTGATATTTTTATCTGATTCATTATTCTAAGAATTGCATAGTAATCTCTTCTTTACAGTGTTAGTTCCTGTCTGCTTCCAGCTGGCGCATCTTCTCATATTAGGCCTTATGCCCTTGTTTTTCAATCTTCCACTATTATTTCTATTGCTGTTTCATACTTAGCTCATCACAGTTTTCTTCAATGGCCTATTAAAGCTTCCCTCTGGATTCTTCCTGCTCTGTTGGGCACTGCTCAACAATTTCTGGGAAACCTTTTGTTTGTGTCCGCCAACTGCAACGCCAGCTAGAGAAGGCGTTGCTCCTTGTTAAGTGGCCGTGCTAATTGCGACCCACACTCATGTATCATCAAGGCTATTTCAGATCCAGGGTAGCAGCCTTTGCCAGGCCAGCTGGTACCCATTCAAGGTCGGTCTGGTGTCTAAGTCCCCAAGGGACAAGTGCACAGATATCTATCTATAGCTCAGTGAAAGGATTATATCACACCAGAGACTTTTGAATGACTGGTCACCCTCACATGCTAATTCTCATCTAGACTTATTTACCTGTAGGCAGTCTCAACCTCAGAACTGTAAACAAATATTTCAGTAATTTTTCCCTCTGGATATATTTATGTATAAACCACTTCTGATGTGTTCTGACTCTCTCCTTTTCAGAAACACTGCTTAAAAACAGGCTCTTGTTTTAGTCCAGTTGATTTTATTTAGAACAAATCTCTTTTAGTGTAATATTATAATTTTTTTATTTAAAAACAAAAAACAAAACAACCAAACACCAAATAACCACAAGTGCAATCTAAAAAAGTATTCTTCCACTTTGTGGTGGCTGGCTGTTCTTTGACTTTGTGGAAATACTTGCATAGGTGGATTAGACATTTTATAAAAATAAACAGTGTAGGTGGTGGTGAAATAACTGATATAATTTATCATCAGTGGTGAGTATGTTTTCTGGGTTGATGACACCAAAGTACTTTTATCGTTTGAATATGCCCTGCAAAAACTCATTTAAGGCATTTTCACAAGTCTCTGTTTGTTCAGTGCAAGGTCTCCAGAAGTATCAGAAGTGATGTAAGCTGGGAAGGGAGCCCACTCCAAATCTACATCTAGAACCACTTGATCTTTGATCTTAGTTTGCTGGTGGTTTGCACGTAGCCCAGGGCAAATCCTTTGACTTTGTATGTGTGCCTTTCTTTGGCTCCAAAATAAGAATACTTGCCCAGCTGATAATAACATTGGAAAGATTTTAAAACAAAAAAGGCTTTGTCTACCCCAAGTTTTGTGTCATTTTTAAAAACTACACAAGTTGGCCTAATGAAAGATACGTCTTCATCTAAAACTTACCATTTATTGTTAATCCTCTAGTCTATGTTGTCTGAGCTCTGGCTTCTCCAGTGAAGAGGGAGTTATTTTTAGATGGCAGATTTCCCAGTCTGTCTTAACCCTTTAGCAAAGCAATTTGTCTTTCAGTTGAGTACAGAAAGTGTCCAGATGATGAGACACATTTAAACTTGCTACAGTTGGTTGCAAGGAATTCCACCATCTTCAACTAGTTGTTCTTGTCTTTAAAATGTTTACATTTATTTGATAAATTGAGTAGAAAATGGGGTAAAAACATGCCAGATAATTTCTGGAAGTCTGCTTCTGAGGATCCCCTCAAGTCAGAAGCCATTATATGAATAGTACATCAGCAGCATCCCTATGTCAAGGACTTAAATACACAGTTGACTTAGGGCAGAGATAAATAGCACTCAGTGTCCTAAGGCATTGTTGTGAATCCATATATATTTAATAGTATGTGTGTGTAGGGCATCCATGTATATATGAACAATACAAATGTCCTAAGATACAGGAAAACCTGTTAGTTTGCATTCTGAATACATTCTGCATTTTTCTGTATCCCCTAACACTATCAGCCTTATTAAGGGTAAGCTGAAATTCTGAAAATACACCAACTGATGGTCCTTTTTCAATATATGTGAGGTTCTCTTATGTATCTAGTTTGTGTCTTTGGATAAAGGCCAAAGAAAACATTTTTAATGGAACAAATTAATACAAAAAGCTTAAATTCTCTGTCTTTTATTCTTCTGTTCTCAAAATGGAGTATTCTTCTGTTCTCAAAATGGAAACTGAACTTCTAATATCAATTACAGATACAGTCTTTGGAAAATCGAAGTTTTTTTACAGTGTTATTAGCAAATTTTGACACTCACTAAGAATTTCTAAGAGAGGAATATGACCACGTTTGAGTAAGTGTTGCAATAAACTATATGTTTTGAAGTCTTAGATTCTGAAATAATTCCTGGCCATCAGAAATTTGAATGGCTTTCCTGTGAGAGCAGAAGTGGTTCTGAGTCTCTTGAATAACTTCACAGGCAACCACATCTCTCCCGTGAAGTGTATTTAGTTGTGATTTCAGCTGAAAAGGAACTTGTCAGACTTTGTGTTATGAATATTGCATTTAGAGGGAGGGAGAAACATTTAATTGTTAATGTATAGTTTATTTGACATCACTGAGTTTAAGCAGTGGTTTACCCCCAACTCCATGAGTTATACACACCTATAATTTGGAATCAAATTGGAAGACTGCTGATTATAGAACTAGAATTCCTGTTGCTTCTGCTTAGCAATGTGTTACACACGCAGTCAGCATCCATAATATTTATTATACGCCAGGATTCCCATTTTGTTTTTCTCCCCCCATAAATATTTGTATATCTGGAGCTTTGCCTCTCCCTTCCTTCCTGTACAGTAAGATGTTTGTGAGTATCAGTGGGAGTAGAACAGACCTGGCAGTATATAATTCTAGTGAATTTCTCTCTGCTTTGGTGGCACAATCCCACAGCAGGAATACAGGCTTGTTTTGCATTTCTTTTTGCATCTGCACAATAGAAAAGGGATTTAGCTGAAGAAAATGGGGAAGGGATTTTAAAAAAGTAAGGGGAAAATGAGACTGAGGAAGTAATGTTCAAGTACAGTATTAAGAGCCTACTCTGATAGGTTGAAGTGATTTTGCTCCTTTGGAAGCAGATGACTAAACAAAGCAATCAAGCATAGATACCTTCTCAACTAGTGTCTCCTACCAATTTTTTTATCCTGCCAGTTTCCACCATAGGAGTTGCATGGATGTAAATACCAGCTAGGTGGTGATGTTAGCAGCAGGAGTGTAAAACCTCACTTTTTCAGCTACTGTATGAATACTGAGATGTGAATATTAACAGTCCAGGACTGCATCTCCGCAAGGATTTATACATATATCCAGTTCAAAGCATGTGAGTAGTCAAGAGTATTTGTAATAATACAAATTATTTTAGTGGTTCAGGCTTTGTTTTCCAGTCAGGCAAATCCTACAATTGACCTCACGCAGACTTGTATTAGCTAAGGCTGCAAAATACACTTTTTGATTGTATAGTATAATATTTTGTGCATTTATATTACAAATGTCATTCTTCCATGATCATGCTTTGTTCCTGTAAATCTGACTTTATCTGTTACAATGAAGGTTTGGCTTTGGAAAATTGGAAACAGACTTGTGGTTATAATTGTATCCATAAACCATGCAGCCTTTAGTGCTCAAGTCTAAATAAGGAACAGAATTCTCATAAAACAGAGTAATGGAAGAAAGTAGCTTCTGCTGCAGAAAATAAGAAAACCTGTTCTACTTAATAATAAAAATTTCAGTATGTTAGTTTGCAAGTATTTATTGTGGGCATTGATCTTGTGAAAACTTAGTCTGTTGGCTGATTATTGCAAATACAGAAAGCATACAGAGATTTATTGTCGAAATGTGAACAGGTTCACAGAGTTTTACTTTCTTTTATGACGAAAGGAAGGAGGAAAGTATTCCAGGTTCTGGTTTCTACAGCTGTGTTCCTTCTTCTTGTTTTTAGGTTTTGTTGTATCAGGACATAATAGATGGGTCAGTGATAACTCTGAAATTTGGCAGTCTTTGTACGTAAGCTACATAAAGCCCAGGCTCTTTAAAAAGTTCTGGTAAACTGAGCTGCAGTGATTTTGAGCTGGGGCAGAGAGGAATGTGCTTTAAAGAACAAACCTCTAATTTACTTTCCCAGATTTGTTGTGGTGAAATAATTTTAATAGACATCCAATATAGCATGTTCACAATGGTATAATTCAACTATCAGTAAAAGCATATTATCTTTTCAATTTCACTTGCCTGTAAATAAATGTGGTAGATTTTAATTACAGTTTTCCTGAAAAGTAGAATTAGAACTTCCAATTTTTGATTTCTTTTTTGGTCTGAGAGTCAAGAGGAGACTTTTTTGTGTGGTTTTGAGGCTTTTGAATTGGATGTAGGGAAAAAATTCTTCCAGCTAGAAATTTCCTTACCATGACCATACATTATGGTCATTGCCTAACTGTTTTACTAAATGCCCATGGATTCATCATGTAAAAACATTTTGTGCTCCAGTTCTGAGCAGCATTTGAGAGCCTTCTCTAACAGAATGAGGTAGGCTGCAGATAGGCATCCAACCTGAAAAGTGATTTTGATGCAAAAGCATACACAAGTGCCTTCTTTGTTCATCTTCTGGTTGCTCTTCCTGCCTTTTAGAATGTGCCTCTAGTGTGATGTCACAAAATAGATATGGCTGTTCATTAATCTTATTCAATATTTCACTTATTTTAAAAATAGAAGTAGATGGAGAAAAGATGCTGTGTATTGTGTTCTGCTTCTCTCATCATCATGAAAATCACATGATTCTGTTTTCTGAGCCTAGTGTTTACTGTTGGCATTAATGTTTGAAATAGTGATAGCACAGCTTGACTGTTTAGTTCCTATAAACTTCACAGCAGAAGTCATGATTCCATGAGTGCAAAATTCACCTGTATCCATACTGGAGGACCTCTGTGTGGCAGGCGGGGTTTTAATTTTACTAACAGAGTGAAATAGAATATTTTTTTCCTCACGTATCATGCTGAATTGTACTTTTACAGATGCTTCAGATGCATGAAGTAGTTACACCAAGGAATAGGCTCTCCAGATGAGAAGTATTCTGTCTTGATGATATTTGTCCTGGTCTGGATATGCCTTAGTTATGTGATGCCTGAAATGAGATTCAAAAATCCATATTGTGGTATTTATAAATAGTTTGATTTTCAGTGGTCTCAAAAAACCGCAGCTGCTGTCAGCAATTCAGTTAATTCAATACACTGTTTTGCATTTAGTGACAAAACAAATGAGCCAGAATTAACAGAGTTGGTTGTTTTAGCACTATTTCATTACAAAGGCACCTCTGATGTGGAAATACACCAGTAGCAATTGCTCCCATCAGGTTGAGCGTCTTTTGCATCATTTGACCCAGGTTTTCTGCTGTTGTCAGTCAGATGTATGAGAGGATAGCAATTATCTACTACAGATACACAGTTTTATGTAAAGACGTTGAGAGATCTTCTAAGATGATGTTGGTGCTGATTATTTCAATACCTCTTTGTCAGGTACCTATTACATATCTGTTTTATAGCTCTTCAGAAGAGACTGGAAAGGCAAGAAGTTATCACCTATCTGTGTAGCCTCACTGCTTCCCTCCTCTTCAATCCCCTCTATGGACAAAAGAGAGGAGCAGCATGAAACAAGAGGAGGTTATGATGTGAAAAACTGCAATTTTTTTCCTGCTTCACCCATCCTGCTGTCAGAACTAAATGTTGATATGTCATGCACAATTTTCTTGTACTCACAGAGTTTGAAAGTGGGCATATAAAACTCAGCAGCCTGTGAAATCAGGAAATTTATAAACTTTCATGCAAGCAGGTGACCTGTAGCAGGGTGACACCTACCATCTCTTTTTGTGAGAAATAGTTACAGCCCCTGCACTGTATTTGCAGGTAAGAAGTCGGTATCATGATTGTCCTGCATGAAGTTAAGATGTGGAGACAGGGAGGCAGACGCCTTGCACCAAATATTGCACTATCAGCTAAACAGTCACACTGTCCAGCTAGACCTCAGTGTTACAGTGCTTAATTCAAGGGTTGATAGATACATGTGGCTGTGTACCTAAAGCCAGTATTTACTGTTATTGTCATGGCATCCCCTGATGTAGGTCTGAATTGCATTATCAGTGAAAAGTATCACAAATTGAAAGGATTCTTGTACGTGTTACATGTACTACAGTGCAATATACTGACCAAGTGGTTTTTCTTACCAAACTAGAATCTGACAGTCTAGTATGGGATTTACATTTCAGTGTTACACGACTTACTCCATAATTGGAATAAGAAGCATTCACTGCTCGTGGTCTCTTTAAAAAATAAACTTCCATCAAAATTCTTTCCCATGCTTACCTCAGTTACACTGAGATAGAACTTGTACTTTTCACAGTTACAGCCTAAATGTCACTAGCCATTTCTTCCCTAGTTACCTCAAGGTACTTGCTGGATTTCTGCTTCAAAGTTTTGAAAGAGCCTAGCAGAAGAGCACTTGAATAATTGGAGAGAGCCCCCAGAGCAGCTCCAGGGCTCTTGCACAAACCAAGGGAGACTGCTTGCTTTATTTCTTTTAAAGACCCGTAGGTGGAAGGGTTTAATGCTTGTGCAGGGCTAAATCTTCAAAGTGAGCAAATGTGAGACTCATTTGCTGGAGTTTCCATGTCGAAGGCTCCCGTTCCCTGGGATAAAGGGTGCTCTGGGGCTGCATGAAACTCTTAAGCAAGTGCAGATTTCTACCTCAGTGAGCTGGTCCTGCTGCCAGCATTCCCCGCATACCCATCCCAGGGAGGCCCTCCTCCGTAAACTCCACATGAGAGAGAGCAGACTAAAAGCCTTAGAAAGTGCATCCAGCTTTTTGTTTCCTTTGTCATCAATGCAGTGTGTTCTGGTGTCTCCAAGACAACCATGTCTAAAAGGCTGACTGCATCTTTCACTGCTGCTCTATAGCGAGCTTGCCGAGATTGGCTGTGAGGGCCAACCTCTAGCCAGTTTTTATCCATGTGTTTTCTGGGCAGTGCCTAAGTTACTTTATGTGCTTGCTTTGGTTTCAGTTTTATTGTAAAATTAAGCTTTGCTTTGTCAGATACTGGTTTTAAAGATTCTGTTTTGGGGTTGTCCCAGCTCATCTTTCTTTGAATAATGGTAGCGAGCAGCTAGGATGATCCCAGTAACGCACACAACAATGCTGGCTTTCTTTGCATTTCAAGTCCATTCTGCATCTGATAATAGATGCCTTCCTGCTGCTGAATAGAGATGTACTGAATCTTGCATTCTGCCTGCTCTTTTGTTGCCCATGTGTGCTGCCTTCTTGAATGATTACTGGTTTCATATTTAAGTTGAGAGTCAAAATACCCGGTTTTATTTCTGTATAGTTGACTTGTAAGTTTGCAGATTTGCAAACCCACAAACTTGGGGGGAGGAGGTGAATGTTCATTCCTAGGATGTGTTCTCTGAGCAGCGTCATCACAATCCTTTCCCAGTGTTCAGCTGCCCCAGATCTGTGGCCTCTGTGTCCCCGTTTGTGTAATGTACTTCTCTGCCACTTGCTTAGAGAAAACTGGTTAATGAAATACAGTTCCATGAGGTCAGGGGCTTTGGGAATACCATTGTTCTGTTCCCTTACAGTTGTCTAGGAGAAGCAGAATCCAAGGCATGCTTCTTCCGGCTGAAGTGAAGAGTAGTTAAAGATAATGTAATTATTTGTGCTTTACAGCTGCCACAGTCAAGAACACCACCCCTTCCCTGCCATGGGCTTTGTCAAGGTAGTTAGCATGGTTAAGCATATGCTTAACTCTAGAAGTCAAGCAACTGTTGCTATCACTTTAAAGAATGCCCAAGGCCCACATGCTTAGATAAAAGAAATAAAATTCTCTCACATAAGATTCTAGCCTCACTGTGGCAGTTCTGTTTTCTTGGCAATCTCAGTGTAGTGTAAAAAATATATAGATAATGTACTGTAAAAATATAGAGATAAACATCTAGATAGATAACATTTATATATGTTGGGAAATCTTTAAATGGATGCATCATCTTTAATAGTTTTTGTTGTAGGCTATTATTTTATTTGTATGTCAGAATCTAGTATCTTAGAGATAAAATTGATTTCTGCAAGCGCCGTATTCGTGTACTTTGAAAGGATAAGCAAAGAATTGCCTGTGGACAGTAAGAAGGGACTGTGTGAATAAGACAGTATTGGTGGAGGTATAGTCTGCAAGAGAATGAGAGAGCAAGCTCTGGTGCCTGTGACCAAGGCCATATCTAACTTGGCCAAAGCATTCTCCCTTGCCTGCATGCAGCTGGTGAGACCAGTCATGTATTCTCTTAGCACTGTCTTTAGAGACATTTGCTCTGTTTTTTTTAGTGGGTCTCAGCAAAGCAGTCAAATTGAGAGGCAAGAGGATACGGTATAAAGGAGGAAGAGACTGAGACACTCTTCATGCTTGGCCAGCCTTGATTCCCATACACACACACACACACAACCTCCTCCTCCCCTTTTTCTGTTCGTCATCAGAAATTTTAGGAGAAGCCACTGGAGCAAATCCTCCATTGGGTGGTAAGATTCCAAATACCAGAAACTGAGTTGGAGCTCCTTTTCATTTCCCTAGGATGCAGTCTTGAAGTTCTTGTGCACACCAAACCCCCCTCTAAATCAATACCAGTGTGTAGTACAGAGAGTTTTCTGGTATCTGCTTGTTTCCCTTTAGCACTTTGAAAACACAGTGACTACTCTGGAAAAGCTGGTCTTTGGTTGTTGAGATTTCATTTATTTATTAAGTATCAATTTGAGATGCATGTTCAGGGAAGGTTTTTGTTCAACTTTGAAATGAAATCACAAGTGAAGACTCATGCATTTTTCTGTAGCAGTCTGTTTTTGTCTTTCTTGCTTCATTTAAAGCAAGAATAAATACTACCAAGATTACTTTAGTGCTTTCAATCTTTGAGGTGGTTTTTTGTTGTTGTTATTGTTTTGGTTTGTGTGGGTTTGGTTTTTTTGTTTGTTTGTTTTTGGTTTTTTTTTTCAAAACAGCATGAAATTGCATTTCCAGTAGACACCATCCATCCCCACCATTTTATCTGAGCAGTGGAGTAAATAATACCTACAAATTGGAGAGGGTGGGAGGACACATGACATTTAAAGTATTTTTGTGGAAATTTAAAATTTATTAAGACTTGCAAGAACTTAAGGTTCATATGATTAGTCTTACTATATTAACAGGCTGTGACTGGTTGGTTCAGGCTTTTCAGGTCTTGCTTAAATTCACTATATTCACATTCATTAATAATGTGGCTGCCATCCTTCAGTTGTTCAGTTGCACCATAAATAATTTGTTTCATGCATGTGTAATGTTTGCAGTAAATTGACTGATGTGGGTGGGCATTGAGTTATGTAATAATGAAGAACTTGAAACTATAATTAGTTTTAATCTACTGTGCTATCAAAAAAACCCTTAAGTCAACGCACTTTTCTCTGAGTTACTGTTCTAAGCTGCATTTAATAATCACAATTCATAATCTGTTAAATTTTTAATCATTTCAGTGTTTCATGTTTAATGTTTTCATTTGAAAGGTGGATTGTTTCTCTGTAAATGGATCAGTATTAGCTGAAGTCAACTTCTTTTATGAATCTAATAATTTGCAAACTACTTCAGTTTTAGGAGTTTTGACAAAAGTTGCACCTTTTCCTAGATAAAGTTTGGGGGGAAAAAATGACTGATTATTTCAAGTTAGTATGAAATTATTCCCCCTTGTCATCAGCTGTCTTGTAATTTTTTATTTTACATGTGCTAATGGTACAGCATAAACTACACAATGGCCCACAAATAAACTTTACAAATCCATGCTTCTATTTTTATCATCAGTAATGTATGCCTAGTGGGCTCTATCACTTAACTTCTGCCTAGCTGTAAATAAAGTTGTTTTTCAGCCATATATCGCTTCCTTCAGCTTTCCATGAAAATCTTTAGCCTGAGAGAGATTTTTCTCATGAGGAATCTCTGTGGCATTGTGGTTTGCTATGAAGGCAAGGGCAGATTCTTGCTCCATTTGTAAACCTTTGCAAAAACAGCTTGCTAAGTGGTTTTAGAGGAATTTGTTTGCCTACTTTCTGTTTGCTTTTGAACTGGCATGCTTAGCACTCTTGCTGGACATGTTATGTAGAGTAATTGGGGAGGGAAGAAAAAGAGAGAAAAAAAAAAAGTGTGCCACATGTAGTATAGAATTTGGCAGACTTGATAGAGACCTGAGCCTGCCGATTTCCCTGGACACCCCTCAAGTACAAACATTTTTGTAGCTTTTACTGCCCAAGGCAAGTGGAAAAGAATTGCCACCCCTTGTAGTCAAATGCCACTTTGCACAGTACACAAAATAGTCACTAGACAATTTGCTGACCTTAGTATTTTTCTGACCTGCATGACCCGTTGTCCTGCCTCTGTGGCACAGCTGTGCCTGCAGCAGCGTCGCTGGAGAACTCAGGGCTGCTGCATTTGGGTGGCGTTTGATGATGTCTCCTGAGCTCTGTGTTTGTGGGTCAGAGCGTAAATTCTCCATCTGAGCAGAGACTGAGATGGCTTCTGGTGCCTGGAAAGACAGAGGTCTGTAGCAGTTTCAGGAGGAGCAGACACTGCTTGTGTGTAGGCTCAGCTGGTGCTTTCTTGTGTAGTGTGAAACCAGCAGCTCTGCTGTGGCACCAGTGGCAGTGGATCCTCCTCTCCTCTTATCTCTCCACTCCATCTGCAGGGAAACTCCTCCTGTTGCACCAGGGACTGATGTTCCTTGGGATTACCCAGAAAAGCAGCATTTGTAGGGGTGGGGATAGGCTCATTGCCTACCTCCTTTACTGGATGGTTGTGTTTACCTTAGATCATGTTTCATACTGCATATGAAGCCCTTAAAAAGTGTGGGTGTTGTTTTATTTGAATTTATTATCTGTGGTAAGAAAAGGAAATAGTCAAACCATTACTATATGTGCATGATGTTTATGAACAGATGAGAAATGCAGACTTGACTATTAGTCCAGTAAATGTAGTAAAGTACTATATCAGGAAGCCTAAACGCGCCTTTTAAAAACCTGGTAAATTTAATTTTGTGAAACAGTAATAATTAACAACACAGCATTAAGCAGTATAAAAACTGTGTTTAGTTCTGATGAGCCAGTTCTCTAATTCAAAGTTTTATATGTTTTTTGACCAGGCCCTCTAAATGTGTTTCAGACTCAGATGAAAAAAATAAAGGACAAAGCCACCTTTTTTATTTTAATAAAGAACTCTCAAATCTCAGCCTTCTGCAGCTGATGACCACAGTGAAGATATTAGCAAATATTTAAAAAATATAAAGTGCTATATGACTGGGAGGACATTTTTAGGAAGATACCTCCATTTCATTTTCATCTAGGGAAATTAGATAGCTGTTGTGATCCTAAACATCTAGTTTTTCCTTCAGATCATTAAGAATCACAAGCTCACCTATGATTTTGACCTAATGAGACTACGAAGAAAGAATGGTTCTCTTTGACAAGAGAGGAAACATTGGCACAGGTCATACTCATTTATTTTTTCCTAAATAAAACAACAAAGATTTCAATACATGGTTTAAGTGGTGACTTTCAGATTTTTCTTTATAGACTTTTGTGCGGATTTCTGAGTCCTTTGTGGAAGTCTTCTGAACTTTGGTCTTGCTTGCTTTTTAGAATTAATTTAAAAATAGTTTCTGATTTTTTTGTAAATACAGCATAAATGATGTTTGCTCTTCATCCATTATTAGATAACAGCGTCTCTAGTTGTGATGGGGAGAATGCACTTGACAGAGTAGTGGAAAGAAGTGATGTGTCCAGTGTTGTCCCCTAAAATACTGTGTGTTAAGATTTCTCAGGTGAGGGAGATGTTTTTGCTTAAGACATTGCTGTTTGTCTTGGCTCTACCACCCTGCATCAAGATTTTGGGAAGACCATGAGGTCTGCTACCTTTAGAGACTTTTCTTATTCTGCCTCCAGCTTTTCCATTTGGGAAAATGATAGAACAAACAGCTATGTGGCAATAGTACTGCCCTGAAAAACATGGACACATTTTATGGTAAACACCTATTGAAGACATGTAGTTGAAAAATGAATGAGAATGGGGCAGAGAATGGGCTTGTGTCATGTGTGAGAAGGTAGGCTAAAAAAGATATGGTGGAGTCAACCTTTATTAAGGATATTAATTAATACCAGAAAAAGTTAACATTGGCAAAAGTGCAGAAATATGTTGGATCTGGAGGTAAACTACTGTAAAAACAGAGTCATGTAGTGTAGAGAGATATGAGTCAGTTGAATGTGATTTGAAGACAGATTGAATGCAGTTACTGATTTTTATCATGAGGGTTTGTTGAGAGTAGCACAGATAAATGACATTTGGGTGACTAAAATTTCACATCTCAAATTCCTCTTGTTACCTTGGTCCTCAAAGAAAAATTTGAATTGTATACTGGAGACATCCAGCAATAAAGGTGTTAAGGGCAAACCACATAGATTGGTTATACCATTTGTTTTGAGAATCTGTAAGTTGTGACTATAATGTACAAAATGCCAACAGATGTGCATTAAAAGTGACATCTCTGCATTTATAGAACAAAAACATCCACACCACAGTCAACTTTCTAAATTTTTAACTTCTAATAAGGAACAGCAGCCATGTCATGTGCTTGTGAGCCAGAATTCTTGTTAATTATCCCCAAATGCCTCTCTGCATACCCAGGGTACCGTATGTATTTCATTTGTGGCATTATGTGTATGTTCCTTGATATTTTATTTTGATTTGTGACACTACTAAGCATGAATCTGTTAAGACCTTCATATGAATGTTATTATTGTATGACATCAGAGCATGTTGCCTTTGTAGCATCCTTAAGTTATGTACACAGTACCACAAGGATTATTGAAAAATGGACTGGACCTCAAAATGAAGTTCAATTTTCAATGGCTCTTTGCTTTTCCTTGGCAGCATATCAAAGCAAAGTAATAACATTTCAGTACCAGTATTTTAAAATGTAGCTCAGATGTTTATTGTAAGGTCAGATCTGTTCCGTTTCACTTGCTACTTCTTCCTGCTGCGGGGAGAGGCTGCTTTTAGTTTGCAGAAATCCCTTTCTCATGGGAAGGTGAGCTTTGGGTACCATGATCTTGAGCCCTGAGAGGCAAAGCAAAATAACACATCACTCATTTAGTGTAGGCATTGCATAACTTAATACGAGTTGTTCTGGACTCCAAGTGCTCAGCTGAGATGGGCAGATCAAATTGATTATATTGGTTACTAACCTGTCTGATTACCTCATCAAAGTGCTACACCAGCCATGTAGACTCCCTCCACTGGTAGGAAGGTCTGCAGTGCAGGGGCTGTGAGCAGCCTGTCCAAACAAAGCTGAAAACGTGATTCCACATGTTCTGGATAGTGCCTTTTGGACAAGTACTGAGCCTGTGTTTCCCAGCTCTCAGGCTGTGTTCCCTGGGAGCCTCCTCCTGAGGGTAACTGATTTCCTCACCTTTGCTATAAAATGGGCTAGGGTGATGTGAATATGAATCTATGTTCTAGTTACAATGTGCACCTTTTAATAGAAAGAACAAAGTAATGGAGAATATCTGCACTGAAATTATTTGAAGTTAATAGAAGAATTTAGCTTTGGGGGCTATTTGTTTTTATTTTCTTTTCAGGTGCGCATGTGTGAGAGGATAGTTTGTTTTGTAGCTTTTTGTGTTAGATTAAGTTGTGTTTTTTGAGGTGAGTTTTTGTTTTGGTAGGTGTTTTTCCTGCTTGCTTTGGTGTAGTTTTGTTTGTTGGTTGTTTTTTTTAAACTTTCTAGAACATAGCCCTAACCCCTAGTGAAATAGATCCTAAATATCACTGCAGAGACTCCAGTCCTTGCCTACGGATGCAGACTGGCCACTGCATGCAGATGGCTGTCATTTCCCTCAGACAGAGGTGAGAGGGCAGTTTTTTATCTGCTAGTGATGAACATCAGACTCCAACCATCTGATGACAGGTTACTATTTCATGCTCTGCAGTTTTGTTTCAACAGAAATTCAGTGTGCTGTTTCGGTGAGTGACTTTGTGTTCTCCCCGTTGGTGACACCATTGCATTTATGGACTGAAAGCATATTCACATGCCTACACAGACACATCTGGAGTATAGTGTTAGAGAGGAGCTGTGCATCATGCACCGAGAAAGGAAAGAATTTTGCCATGAGTAACCGCAACACTCGTTCAGATAGATCATGAATCTGCTTATGTTAGCCATCAAAGTACAGCGTTTCAGTGCTCTTGGCACAAGATGTTCATGGTAATGCTTATCCTAAGGAAAAATATCTCTGGATCAGCAGTCATTACTGTAGAGCACATTGGATAGTACAGCAAGCGTAGCGTGGCTTTCTTTATTCCCTTTGCAAACAGGCATTGTTTTTGGGAAGGGGACATGAAAAGAGATGTTTGTTCTCGTGACTGAAGGCCACAGGTGTCTGTTTGAAGAATTCAAGCATTTGAGGAAAATAGAGAGGAATACAGATGGCAGTTGAAATAGCCATTGAAATGTTAAAATGTTTTATTACAATGGGGCTTTTCCATTCAGATTCCTTTTGGAAATAAATATTTAGTATTCTGTAAGCAAAGCAAGGAGTGCCTTCTATTAGAATAGCACAGTACTTGGGTTTCTAAAGGAAGATTTAGTTCTATTTTTGTGATGGATTGATTCTGCAAGTTACTGAGGGTTTCCACTGTTCAGATATTTGTATTATGTTTTATTCATGTAAATGTTAGAAATTATCCAATTTTTTTCTTGTTCCTAGTCAGGGATCAGTCCTGTTATACCAATTGCTGTAGAAATAATCCCCAGACACTTGGGATGCAGTCTGGGCATTTGGGCAGTGTTGCTGTGTAATCTTTACTAAGAAACTTAGAATGTTGTGACTAATAATTGAAAAATCAAGACTGTGTAGAGTGCAATAGCTCAGTGTTTCTCAGCAAAATAGTCTTGACTCAGACAGTAATAGGTTAATTGCCACATCCAGAAATGAATCCTAATGATTCCCTCCAGGAGCCATTATCACATGTGGGGTTTTCATTGAGTTATTTATAACTGTAATCTTTGGTCTCAAAGCTCATGTAACTGTTCAATCCAGCAAAGGGGTTCAGAAAGGTAATACCCTGCTCTCATCCTTAGGCTTTGCTAAAAGTAGAATTTTCAGTTCTAGTTCAATCAGTCAAGCCCCTGCTATTTTCAGGCATTATTCCAATCTAACACAATTTGAATGTCAAGTGTCTTGTGTTTTGTGCTCCCAAGGCCCACAGGAAAGTCTAGACACACAAAAAAAAAAAAAAAAAAAAAAAAAAAAGCTGCATTTATCATAGGAAGAGTATCTTCGAATATGTCAGAAGATCCGTTCTTTTTCTTCTCTGTTCTTCCGTGACAAGACTGAATCATGATTGTAAAACAAGAGTCTGTTCAGCCAGGTCTGTCTCTTCTCTTTCCACCTGGAATAAATTGCATAAATTTGCACAGCATTGCTTTGGCATAGAATCCTAAAGTATGTCTTAATTTTGCAGTACTGAAAATTTCCTCCTGATTTGTCTGCAAATTGTATCCAAGGATTTATTTTCTTTTTCCCCTTCCTGTATTAATCCCAGTACCATGTTTTGCTGCCGTCATGCTTGTCTGCGTTTTGCAAAGAAAATGGTTTTTTTAATCAGTGTTTTTTTCCTGGTGTAACACCTCTTTTATTTCTGTCAATTCTGTTACTGTCAATTTGAATTTGAGGGGATTATCTGAACCTTGTAATTTTGTAATCCCTAGACAAGACATTCAAAGAATGGTGAAAGATTGAAGGGAAGTATCATCACTTAAATTTTGACTTCCACTGTGTCACATGTACACAAGTAACCTCATGTTGGTAATGTTAATGAGTTTGCACTGTATGGTACAGTCAAACATGAAGCAAGAGTGCTACTTCTGCTTGCAACCAGTGTTTGTGTAATTTACCTAGAGTCAGGTAGGCCTTACATGAAATAAAAAAATAATTTGAAAAGACTCAAGTCAGAGGTCCTGGCTCTGCAGCATAGACACAAAAAGTCCAAGTTTCTCCTCCTCTTTTGTTTTTCCTTTACTTGGTGACCTTGCAAAGATGGTTGGTTTTCATCTCATTGTTTAGGTATTCAATCAAGATAAAAACAATTAATAAATATTTGTGATCATTCACTAATACTAGGAAGTATTCCAGCACTAGATTTTTTCCTGTTCATTGTATTTATTTTAACTCATGAGGAAAAATACATAATGTATGTATTAATTACTCTTTGTTCCCTTGAGAGGACTGATGGCAGCATTAAGGTTTCCTTATGATATTGCAGTGTTTTAGGTGAGCTTCCATAGTCAGCAATGTCAAGTAGTTTCCTACATATTTCCAATTAAATCTAATTCTAATAGTAGTGTTTTTTTTCTAATACTAGTGGTTCTTCATTTATTTTTAAGACATCTGCGAACATACATTGGTTCGAGGGGGAATGTGAGGCATATTTGGAGAGATGCTATAACAAGATTCTATGAACAACCCAAACAATAATCTTAAAATAGGTGAAATTAGGCATTTTCCTGATAGTTCTCTTGTTACTTGCCCGTCTTCAGTGATAATCAGTTAATTAGCATGTCACCTTAGCTTCACAGAGGGAGTGAATACCCATTTAGGGGTTAATTTCACCCACAGATACTGCCTCGTAATAGGACAGACATACAACTTTTTGAGTGCTCTGCTTTGTTATGGGCAGCACTAATGTGGCCTGGCTGTGAAATACTCTGTACTAGCCTGCACCAGTCACCAAGAGATTTTTTCTGAATTTTCAGGTCAGATATCTCTGTTTAAGAACAATAATGATGAAAACCTGAGGTTTGACTGGATAGATACAATTAAGCTGCCATGCCAGCTAACTTTCTGCCCAAGGGCTATTGGACATGATCCAGCGATACTATAATCCATGGGATTTATGATTTTTATTGCTATCTAACCACATCAGTGTAAATACTGCTGGCTTGTCTCTGCTGTCTCTTCCACTCCCTTTGGCAACCGGCAGGTTTCTTGCCCTTGTTTAATACAAAGCATGGTGTTCAAGGAGGGTATTTTTTCCCTGTTATCCATCTGCTAAGGAAATGAGTATCCCTGTGTTACAGGGTGGTTCTGCTTTGAGATCAGCTGTGCCTGCTGTTTGCTGTGGGGATGCTGGTGCCGTTGTGTTGGCCGGAAGGTTCTCTAGGTTCCCCCCAAATGATAACAGCCTTTGTCTTTCAGCAAAGAAGGTGCACAGAGCTGCCACAGTAACTGCAGTACGACTAAGGACCTTTTAAAAGTCATAAGGAATAACTGCAGCTTTGGGATATTAAACTGTATCATTCCCAGAGGAGTGACATATGGGAGAGTGACAAAAGCCACCAGTGTTGGGCAGACGAGACAGAGGAAGGAAGGAAGGAAGCAGAGGAAAATCTGTATTGGTGTTTGTGGAGGGTCATTGCATTCAAATGTGTGCTGGTTTGTGAAGCTGAAAGGAAAGTTTAGGGAGAGTTGTCCCCTTTCCCCTTGAAGCATCCATAGCCACATGGGAGGGACTGCAAATTGTGATCTCAAGAAACAGGTGGTATCCAGGGGTATGCAGCAGAATGCAAAGCATTGTGTTCCACATCTGCTTCAATACTTTTATTTTTTTTTAAATGGGAGGCAGGATTGTTGAGGGGTGTGCTGCCATTTTATCAGTGCTGGGAATTTTTGTTTGATGCAATGCATTGTAAATGACTGTTCTGCTCAGTTCTGCCTGAGCAGTCTTGTAATTTGGTGAGAAAAATCCCTGATTTTATTTTATTGTATTTCTTTTCATGGTAAGAAGTGACACATTGCCTGAATGTGATATATACTTCTCTCCTATGTTCTGTTGTTGTTCCTAAACCCCTTTTAGTGTGGGGGCTTAAGCCACTGTTAAAAGCTGCTGACCAGTTGCATTTATAAAATAGATCATCAGCTCATTTGGAAGTATGCACCCATTTGATATTTCAGCAAGTTCTAGCTTTTCACGGAAACTCCAGGAACCCGGATATTTAGTTTGCTAGTTAATTTGTTTATTTTTGTAAAGACAACCTCCGATCATCTTTCTGCCTAGGTGTGCTCCAAGCCTAAGCTGTAGCCTGAAATTAGCAATGCTTTGACACCTTAGCACCTCTGTCAGGAGCACAATTGAAAGTGGGGACAGGAAAAATCAGAGCATCAGGGAATAAAGTAAGTTTAAAGAAACTAGAAAACAGAACACCTGGAAAGGCAGGGAAAAAGAACAATAAAGAAGAAAGAGAGAAGAGCTAGGGAAAAAAGCTTGAAACCTGAAACCTAAAAGGACTTCAGGCCAAGAACAGTTAGCATAGAGAACATACAAAAGCATCTATTCTCTGTTCTCACTTTCCTTATTGCTGGGGAGGGGAAAAAAAAAAGAGCTAACTTTTTGGCATTTTCTAAAGATAGAATAAAAGGCAAAGCAGCCTCTCCAGTTTTTTAGTAGATATTTAAATCACTACTGTAGCACAAAAACTGCCCTTTAATTGCTGCACTATAATTGTAGGTATTTGTTTCTTATGCTGCTTAAGGTCACATGAAAATGAATAGAGGTAAAAATAGGTCTGTGTTAAGTGCCTCAATTTTGAGATTGTTTTCTGCTAGCTATCTGCAGAGACAGTACTTTCCCTTTAGTCTCCTGGTTTGACTGTTCAGTAGATACACTTTTTAATTACCAAATTGGATTTTAGCAGGTGTAGTCAGTTGATGCATTATGGGTATAAAAGATTAGTGTTTAATCCTTCTTTTTATTACTGTGTAGAATGGTATACTTGGGAAAGTATTAAAGGTGCATTGCATACTCCAGAGTACAGAAATGACATTTATTACTGAGTTTTCTTTCAGCTAGCATCATTTAGAAAAAAAGCTGGTGCAGAACTCTGCAGGGGCCTATAGGCTTATCTATAGTGAAACTGCCTTAAACAATAGAGTGGAGGAAAATGGAAAGAAACCTTTTTGTGTTTTAAAACAAAAGAAGTCGTCGAAATGCAAGTACTTTCCCTCTTGAAGATGATTATTCTCTTTTTGTACATTTTTTTTTGCTAAAATAAAGACAAAAGGGGTGTGAAAGCACAGATCTTTGTGCCAGTGAGTGGTAGAGGCAAGGACTGAAAAGGGTCAGTGAATCAGATATAATTTGGACTCTGTTTGAGATACCAGTCCTGTGTTTTGCTGATGGCTGGTATTCCCGTACTGAAAAGCTGCAGAGGCATTTCTATGGAATAGAAAGAACATTATCCCCATTTTCATTCTGGCATGCCTGTTACGACTTTGTTCTGTAAACAAAGAGGATTATGGGAACTGGAAACTAGATGGCATTTTATTAAAGAACTGTGTGAGTCTTTCCCTGTGAATGCAAGAATTAGGCAGTCTGGTGATAGCTACCTGTGAAAGAAAATACTTTCAAAATAGACCTTAATGTTTGAATTATTAGGGTTCATAAGGAGGCAGTTCTCATGCACGTAGGAAGGAGCTTTAGTATTTCCCAATTGTACCTTGCAGCTAAATACTTTAAAAGAAAAACTTTCACAGTAATTGTACAAATTAAGAGTGAAAAATAATATGTTGCAGAAATAGGGAGAGAAGGATTTATGTCCAGTGTTCTTCTGTCATGTAGACTGCCAGATTGCTTTGAAAGTATGTTATTTTAGGAAACGTACATATCTATCTATCTACAACTAGTAGTTTCTGGAGTAGGGAAGGAGAAAGAATTGCATTGTGGTAACCAGTACAAATTATTTTTACCAGCATACCGTACACCTTTTATAAAAACTTAGGGGTTTTGTGCAGTAGATTACTTAATATCCTAATACCCAAGAGTAAAGTCATATATCAGTACTAGGTTTCGCCTAACTCCTGCTGCAGATCACTCGAGCTGCTTTCGATTAATGGAAAAATTGTACAGGATGTATTAAACCTAATTCTTGCAAATCAGTTTTCCTTTTAATTATTGTTTTCCTAACTGAATAGACAATTAAGCAAACAGTTCAGCATGGAAAAGTGGGAAGTTAAGCTGCTATTAGTCAAATCATGAAACACCTAAAGTTTGTAAATAGCTTGAATACATCCTCAGTTTTACCTCAGTTGAAACATTCTGATGTGACACTTCTTTGCTGCTTGAGAGCTTCATAACCAGGCTTACCCATGGAACCAGGTTGTAAAGATGTTGAGGACAAGTGTAAATAGATTTAGAAGCAAATGGCCATATTTGGCCCTTAGTAAGTGGCAAAACTCCAGTTGGGCTTGCATGACCTGCTGAAGCAGCCCTCTATTCCAAGTGGGCTGGGGTGGCAGAGCACAGTGCTCAAAACAAGGCACAGATTTTCAAAAGCAATTATTGAATTAGCAGGCTTTGGTAAGTAGCATTCTTTTGACAGCTAGCTTTCTTTTCAAGTGTCACAGCTTGGTTACTCTGGCAAGGCTGAAAATAAGTAGCACTTTGAGATTTTTGGATGGTCTGGAGTATGGGATAAACTACAGGTCATAAATATAAAGGAGAAGAAAAAGGGATTAGTAAAAAAGACTAGAAGAACCTTTTAGAAACAACACTGGTGTATGAAAATATCTCTAAAGGATATAATGACAAATGAAATTACAATACAGGTAGGGAAATGCCATTGCCTAAAGTAACCTGAAATATTATATTTCATATTTATTTTGATTCAGTAATTTCCGTAGCTAATTTTCTCACTTTACAAATGCAAATGTTTTTCTGGCTGATGTAGACAACCCATCAGAAAATCAAATATTAAATAATATTTAATAATATTTCAAGCTGATTTCAGGAAGTTCTAAAATTAGACCAAATCCAAGGGTAGTGATGAAAAAGGCAAGTTAGAATGTACTTTAGTTCTTTGTGATTATAACAGTTTACCAGGATGTCCAAAACCCAGTTCTTTTGAAGGTCATCTATAATTGTGGTAAGGATGTCTCATGGGCATTACACATGCCACTCCAACAAGGCATGAACTGAAATATGAGCATGTGCACTATGTCAGTAGGACTAACAGATCATCTTACAGAAGTAACCAGTATGAATAAATTACTAATTTATAAAGTAAGGGGAGGGGGGCGTTATATGGGGTTTCTCCTGTAGTTTTCTCCTGTTTCTCTCTCTGAGAAGACTTGTTAAATACAGTGTTCTTGGAGAGTGTTCAGATATTAACTATGCAGATGGCTAGACAGTTCAAGCAGAATGCTGCCATATAGTTTCTCAATCTGTCAAAGGTAAAAGTGGTATCTAGTAGGTTCTGTTTCTTGTTCTGTTTGTCTGCTACAAAACGATCCCAAATGGATTAAATAACTATAGGTTTTCTGTTCTCTGATGCACACTCTTAACTGTATTGCTGAAGTACATGTGTTGTTAGCACTTGGCATTTGTTGCAGTTTTTCATGGTGTCTGTTAAGTGAGACTTTGCCTTGAGGTTGATGCTTAGGCATTGAGAAGAGCATTCAAGAGGAGTAGCATTCCAGTAGATTTACAGAAGGAAGCACACTCGTGTGCTTTTATGCATGTGGATGTTATCTAGTTGTGAATTGAATATTTTCTAGGTGCAGAAAATCGAAAACAAGTAATGAAAATTCTTTATTAATATCCTATGTTGTACATGAATATAATATTTTAATGAAATATTGTACAATGGGCTGTATTATTATAATCAGTTTTTTTGCTCGGTCCTTATTTGAATCAAGTAATTCTGATATTATTTGCCTAGGACAAAAGGAGCAAAAACATGTTGTCAGAGAGTGCAAACCAACATGAGTAGCTGTTTTTAATAGATACTATGAATCATTCATCTTATTAGACGTGAGCATGAGTGGTAGGGATCTCTGGTGCACTTTAAATGAATTTGCATGTCTAGTTCTTAACGTTTTGTACACTACACATGTATGCATATGTTGTAATTACTTCCATGTGAGAGTGTTAAACTGAAAGCTTCCTTTAATACCATGGAGCTGTAGACTTTTTATTTTACAATGCTGTAGTCTCATAGGTCCTCTTTTATTCTTTATTTAATAGGATGTACTTGCCTTAGCTTTAAGACAAGAAAAGATTCAAACTAGGATATTAATGTTTTCTTGTCTTAGGGTATAATATTTAATAATAATCATATGCTAATACGAAATATAACTTTTCTTCTGTTTAAAGACCCTACTTTTATAAATTCTTGTGCACAACCTTATTTTGAGCCTGTGAACTGAGTGCATTTATTCCCATGTTGCATATTTCTGCTTTGACATGACCAAAAGTATTCTCTTTAAAACTGAAACAGTTGTCTATGAGTTTGATTGAATACTTCCCAGACTTTCAAATTATATACTTCTGGAAAGCAGATATTTCGAGAAGATGCACAGGATGCTCAAAAATACTTAAAAATCCATGAGTTATTTTTTATGGTTTATGATACTCTTATCTGATAATTTGTGCAAAATGCTATTAAAAAGAAGTAAAATCAGATACTTGATTACTCTTTCTATTGCATATAAAGTGACTAAGATTCTGCAGAGTATATCTAGTTAAACTTTTAAGTGGAAAAAAAAATCTGTGATTGATCTGTCAACATAAAGTAACTTGTGGAAATCATTCCTCCCTTTCCTGTGGATTTTAGAAAAGAACACGGTTGCATAAGCAGTAATTATTCGCAGTAAAAAAAATACTTCCTGTAGCATTTTTGCAAAAAACAATCTTTGTCTAAAAACCTACTGTCAGAAATCACTCTTTGTTCATACTAGTTGAACACTGAAAAATGAAGCAAAATGATCTAAATTGAATTTACAAGACTGATAACCATGTGGTTGGGGGGAGAGTAGCTACTGCACAACCTGTACTCTGTCAAGGGAATTTAATTATAGGTGGTTATACTTGACTATAATTCGTTAATGTGTGCTCCTTGCAAAGGGAGAATAATTCTCACATTGACAATTTTATATGTTTTTACCAGGATACTGTCAGAGGAAGGGATTTTCATTGAATTTCATAATACACAGTCGCCTGGGGGAAGAATATCAATGAAGTGGCTAGCAGGGTGGGTTTTTTTGGTTTTATTTTTGTGCTGCTGGAGTCTGTATGTAAGGAGATGGGGGGAAAGAAATCTTCTTTATGAATTTGATTGAATATATTCTGTTACTGTGCAATAGTTAGGAAATAATTTTTATAAAATATTGTTGTGATATCTTGGTCTTTTGGACCATAATGACAAATACTCATTTTAGCTTTTTTGAGAAACAGTAATGATCAAAGTTTAGATTAATCTTTATTTTCTTTCCCACTCTTGTACTTTCCGGCAGTAAGTCTGAGAAGAGTCAGAGGTAGAGCTGGCTTTGCTGTTTGTCCTTTTGGTCAAGACACTTTTTTGAAAAGCGGACTTCGAGAGAGCAGTTGTAGCTGAGATGAGAGGTTAGCAGAGGCACAGAGCTATGGCTTATGTTGCTGGGTGGTGTTTTGTTGGTTTGTTTTTTTTTTTTTTTACTTACATGAACTATTTCTGAGAGGTTTGTTTGTGAACAGTGGCATTTCAAGAATGCCCAGCTTCCTCCTTGTTTGGGGTCTGGGTCATCTGTGTCTCTGTAACCAAGTACAAATAGCACTGTTTAATAGGGCAGTCATTGAATTCTTATATCATTAATTGTAGTGACTTTGGAGTAAGCTCTTCTTGTACATTTTTTATTTTTGTGCTGGGCAATACAGTCTACCCAACTCTGAAGGTGGGCCAATGAGAATTACAGAATTAGGACTGCAGTAAGTATTTCTACATACTGGAGTATTTGCTTTAAGTAGTAGTTTCCTATTCTTGGCTTAGAGTCATGCATGTTCTCCTTTGGCTGCTGCATTTCAACTGAGTGTTGCAGTGACCTGACTCAGACTGCAAGGCCCATGTTGAAAAAAGCGGGAGATCAATGGGATGGTTAACATCTGGGAACTGGACCTTCTGCCTCTCAATAGTCTCCTCCTGCGTTAAGAGCAAACCAGTGGATCTGTCACCTTCTCCAAGTTCTGCAGACCTGTAGCCTGTAGATTGTAGGGAAGGAAGTCATTGTACCTGATAAAGCAGGTAGGATGGACTTGAGGAACCATGGGAATTGCTTAAATAGATGAAAACTTACACAAGAGGCTATTTATTAAGAATTTTAGAAAGGCGGTCTCTCTGCTTATGAATCAGAAGCCTTTTACCCTGGCAGATTTCTTCTTTCAGGGCTAAGTGCTTTGTGGACATGGCATGCTCTTCTCTCCAGGGTGAGGCTCGCCTTTCACAGGAAAAGACCTTCAAACTCAGGGATCTGTCTGGGAAGTATCCCTGCCCAGTTCAGCAAGATTAAAATCAAGAAGGTTGATGCTGTATCGTTTATTTACAGTAGTCCTGTGCTTTGTCTCCTTTTTCTATCTGATGGACCCTTTTGAAATACAGTCTTTCCTGTCAGGAGAGGGCAAATGGGGGATTCTGGATAACTGAAAGGGTGTGATAAGAAAAGAAATTTAGTCTGTCATCTGAACATCAGCTTGGTCCTTGAAGTTCAAATATAAAAAAGTATGATTCTTCTTAGTACCTTCCTGAAAGTGTAGTGCATTACAGTAGAAAGCATATGATGCATGGCATTGAGTAGTGATTTTTCTTGAGAGGAACCTTTAGGTTTTGAAGCTAAATAGTTTGTGCATGGTTTAGCACAATATAAAAAGTGCAATAACTGAAATGAGGCATAAAGCCTCATTTCATCTTCATCTTCACTATGTGGATTTCAACACAACCTTCATAATGGTATTTTGCACTTCTATTGCCCATACAAGCAAAATATTTCGTAATGCTTTGGAAACATTAAAGAGCAATCATTGGTTATAAAAGCACACTTTAATTTTTTTACTTGCTATTATTTGCAGTAACTCAGAGGACAAGTAGTGGTGAAAAGAATTGGGTAGAGAAGGCAGTAACTTGTTACCAGTTCTGTTTTGTGCACAACACATCATTATCTCTACATTCGGTTTTGCTTGTTTACTTCTTGTACCAGTGTGTGTCTTTCAGACACAACAAAGGAAGGAGGGAGGTAAGTCAACAAGAATACGTAATTCCTAAGTAGATAAAGAGGCATGTGTGGTACATAATATAGCTTAAAAATTTTTTTTTTTAAAAATCGACAACAAAAAAAAGCCCCAAACAAACAAATACAAAAACCCAAACAAAAAGTCAAGGTCTTTAACTTAGGTTTTCTCTGTGAGGTATTTACTGGCTCCATCTTGTCAATGAGGGACCAGGAATTCATTCCCAGAGCTCATAAGTAATCTTCCTAAGATGACACAGCTGAATCACAGGCTGATGTGTGCACAGAATTTAACATTTTTAACATATTTCAGGGTTTCTGCCTTACCCCCATTGGCAGAGAAGGTGCTGGAAAGCAGAGTTGTGTCTGCAGTTATGGTTGCAGTGTAACAAAATTTTTTGAGTGTTTTCAGTGTATCAGATTGACTGGATCTTTGTGAAGCTTGAGGTGCAAATCCCCTCAGCCATCAACTGGCAACCAACTGAAATGTACCATAGGACATGGAAGGAGATGGTTTTCTTGCCAGTGGTGGGGTGAATTTGTAGGAGGGAGGTTGTTCCTGTCTAGGGTTAAAATCTCTGCCTAGCAGTCCACAGAAGAATATCATTGTTACGTGGTGTGACTGGTAAAGTAAAAGTCCTAACTCATAATTGTGTATGATGAGCAAGAAGTTCATTATCTCTGCTTTTGAGTTTGTTCTTAGTGCATTTCATGTCGCAGTGAATTCAAGGTGACCGCTTTTTCAATTTTTTTTTTTTTGTTTGTCTTTTTATGTCTGTTTTACAGTGGGGTTTCGAAGCTGTGATGGAAACAAAAAAATACACTTTGGTAGCAGTGAGCCAGAGGATTTCAGAGTAGGTGAAGATGGTGTTGTCTATGCAGAGCGAAGCTTTCAACTTTCAGCGGAGCCCACAGAGTTTGTCGTGTCTGCTCAAGACAAGGAAACCCAGCAGGAATGGCAAATGAGGGTGAAGCTAACCCCTGAACCAGCCTTCACAGGGGCTTCAGAAAAGGTAAAACAAGAGCTAAATGCAGCCTGTATAAATGTATCTCCACAAAGAGAGCCTAAAAATGGGGGTTTAATTTTGCCTGTCATGCACCTCTCCATGGAGCAGCTTATTAATGGACACCTAGTGCATGCAAATCTGAAGCTTTAGAAGGAACTTCAATAGTCTTTTATTCTGTAGTTGTGCTAAGGCATGGAAAGACATGCCTGTTTAACTATATAGGATTCTTTGTGTTTGAGCTTTTTGTTTGTATAGCTTGAGATTTATACCTGAATTTAAGTCTCACACAGCCATTTCTTTATTTTAAATTGCTTGAAAGTATTATAGTATTTATTCAAGTGGTTAAATATAACCGCAAAATAAACAAATCTGTGATAGAATGCATCAGTCACATTTATTAGATGGGAGCTGTAGATTTACAGCAGTAAGTAGGAAAGCACTTCTGGCAGGGAATATTGGCTTTGTCTTGTCCCTTCATAATCAAATTGGAGATTGTAAATTATTCATGATTTCAGCACTACTTGGTAAGGAAGATAGTCTCCCTCTGCTGGAAGCTGTCACAGGATAAACCATGTACTGTAACAAAAATCAGACATAGCAATATGCAATTAGCAATGTATTTACTTGAGAAAAACCTATTAGGTTGCCTACCTTTTTCTGTTCTATTACCTGTTGCCTGCTGTTTCTTACCTTCTCCTTAGTGTAGGAGAAGTGCTTATTTTACAGGTAAAGAACAAAATTTATTCATAGATTAATGTATCTGTAATAGGTACACATTAAAGATTTAAGCATAATGTTAAAATAGGTAATGTGGTTATGCAATACATTTTTCTAGAGAACACTCTGGAGACCACTGCTCTGTAATCCTCAGTTATTTGTTTGCTTACTTGGTGATTGTGTTAAATCTGCTAAGGCATATTTTTAACAATGGAAATACTGTCATTTTGTTCATGGAAGCATAGTAAAAAAGCAGATGCTTAGGTGTGCCCTGTTTATTCCAAAGACACTATTCAGGTATCCTTACCATCAACAGAATGTAGAGTAGTGGAATCTGGCCTTCAGTTGAGCATCTGTTCATACTGTGTGAAATAGTCATTTAGATTAAAAAAAGTTGTTCTTTTAAAAGATTTGGAAAATCTTTTTGTTGCTCTGTTTCCAACCTTAAGCAAACTAGCTGTGCTGTTATCAGAAGGATGAAATGACTGCAGATATAGAAGGGAATAGGAAGGAAATGTTGACACCCAGCAGAGATTAATGCCCAGTGTGTAAAGTGGGTCATCTATTGCATCCATCATGGCTGACACAGGTTTAAAATAATTACAGCATTAATTCTATGGGATTTAATAGGGTCATAAATATTTGAGACATTCCTTACCAGTATGTATTAAACTTCTCTTGGAACTCAAATTACATTATAGCACACCCAGATCTAAATTTAGTGTACAGTAGCACATTACCTGAACTGAAGCTCTAGCTAATGAGAAATACATAAAGGCATACTATTAAATTCTGCAAAATATTAGCTACTTCTCAGAAAGTGCCAGATAGTTTACACAGTAGTGCTGTGTTATAAATGGTTTGTAATTCCCTTTCTCTTCCTAGTTGAGTAAGGAAAAAAGAGTTCTTACAATTTTGCAGTGCAGTTGTAAATGATATTGGTTATTTTCAAACTGCACTGTGAATGCAAATAAAACAGTTCGATGAACACAGAGGAAAGACAGCCTTTCAGTCAATTGTGTAATTGTACCTGAGTTACTTTATAATGTCTGCTAGTAATTCTCCTTCTAACATGTGCTTAATTTTATATTGTACCTGGGAAAGGACCAAAGGAAAATTGAAGAAATCATATTTCCATGGCAACAATACAAGCACAGCAGCCCTCTGAAGAGGCAGAAGAGAGACTGGGTTATTCCTCCAATCAACCTACCAGAAAATTCCAAAGGACCTTTTCCTCAGGAATTAGTTAGGGTAAGGAAGTTAATAGAAGTGTGGTTTCAGTGTCCCTCAGAGAGCTCTTGAAGAGATTTTGTGTAAATGATGTCTTGTTCATCATCCAGACATTTATTAGAGTCTTCTGGGCTGGTTTCTTGTTGCTACCTCTGCATTGCATGCTGGGATGCACCTAATTTCCTGGGGCTTAACTTGTTCCTGTGCATCTGTACTGATGGAAGATGACCTTGTTTTGGGTGGTAAGTGTGTTAAGGGACTTTCCATTCCGCTGCAGAGCAGTTCTGTGCCTGGGAAATGGTGTGGGAGTGAGCAGGAAGCAGAGTGCACCAGGAGACCAAAGGAAATGGGATCTGATGGAGTGAGGACAGCAGCTGTTCCACAGGACTCTGCTGCCCAGAAGCGGCCACCACAAGGAGCCAAGCACCTCTTCTGGGCTGGCTTCCAACCGTGGTACTGGCTGGTCATGATCAATTTGTTGGAGCTTGGCAGAACATTAGCCCAAGTTGATAGGACAGTTTCACTCTGTTCTCTGTGTGTGCTGGTGATTCAGCTGCTCCTCACAGATGCACTGCCCTTCAGTTGTTGCCTTGGAAGATGAAACAAGTTCAGTCTTTAAACAAAAACAGTGAGTTTCTAAAGAGTTGATCTGTAATGGAAGATAGCCTGTAGCTTTGGGCTGGGAAGGTATAGGAGAAGGGGAAAAACACAAACCAGGCTTTAAATTTCACGTATACTTTTATGATAGCATATGTTTTCTCTAAGATCTAAACAGTTCTGCTTAAGGTAAAAATATTTGCTTGTTTTTGTGTGACACAAATAATTTTTATTCTGAGAAATAAACAGGGATATTTTTACATTTCTGAATATCCTTCAACCAGTTGCTAACAAAGAGTGCTGTTGAAAACTTCAAACTTTACACCGACTGTCTACCGTTCCAAAATAATTATTTTTGCAAGTACAGCTTAAGGGGCAAGGAGAAAATAAATAGAGCTTCTGCTTGTCTCAGCAGCAGTCCCATCCTGGCCTTGTTTGTAGCTAATGTAAGCTTCATCTTTTTTGACACACAGATTAGGTCCGATCGTGATAAAAGCCTTTCGCTGCGGTACAGTGTGACTGGCCCAGGAGCAGACCAGCCTCCAACAGGCATCTTCATCATCAACCCCATCTCAGGACAGCTGTCTGTGACAAAGCCTTTAGACCGGGAGCAGATTGCTTCTTTTCATGTAAGAGTTTAATTTACCATAAATCAGATTATCAAATTGAAGACGAACATCTGCTTCAAACATGACTTGAGCAGCCAGCGTTTAGTTTTGTATGAGATATGATTTGAAGAGTTTGTAGCAGATTTGTATTTATTGTGCTTAATAAGGCTAACTCTTACTATATTTAAGCAGCTTAAGTACATTAACATATGTAAACAGTGATTAAATGTATTTAGATAAAGTAATTTTAAGAGATTGAAATATGGATACTGTGGCTTATATTTCAAGTACAGGCCATTGATCACAGTCTCCACTGAATTGTATACTTTCCGAAAGTTTATTTTTAATTCAGCAACTTAAATTAGGATGTGACTGCTATTAGAATTGCAGCAGCTGTGATTTGAGAAATGGATGAGAAGAATAACGTACCAATTTTTATTTTAGGGGCAAATCTAAGCATTTTAATAGAATTGTAAATTAGGCCTGTCAGCTTATGAAAATGATATTCTTTGCTCTAAAGAAGTTGACAGAGTAGACCACAGATTCTAGTACCAGTGGAAAAGGAGAGTTCAAAGGAAGAGGGGGAAAGCAAGGTGTGACCTAAAGTTTGCTGTGCTTTGGGGAAACCATGCTGAATCTCTCAGCTCCTGGAGAGAGTTTTCCAGCATGTTGTGGATTAAAACACTCCTTGTCTTGTGCTCTGGGGAAGCCCTTTGAGTTCTGCTCCCAAACAGAGGACACAGCAGGAAGCATCTGAGGGGGAGGTGTGGGTGAAAGGCTCTCTCAAGCAACAGCTCTGGCATCCATAAGGTTTTAACTGAGGATTTGACATTGGCAATTCAGAATTTACTGACTTAGGAATTTACATTTATATGAGTCATTTCCAGAGTGGTGAGTTAATAATGCCATCTTGCTGCTTTCTAATACTTTTGTAGCCTGTGTATATGTATATGATGGGCATCAGCAGGACTGCTGTAGGAGAAAGTTGGTCTTTTCCCTAGCAATGGCACACTGGTCTAAGTACACAGATTTACATTTAAATCTGTGTATTTTTAGAGAATGTTCTCTAATAATCATTATTAATACCAGAATTCTGTATGAAAGTAGGCACTAGTAGTAATCAAAATTACATGATCTAAAATAATTTTCATCAAATCAAAGAAGGAAGTCTGCAACTTAGAATAGTTTGGAAGTCTGAACATCAGTTCCATTAGTAACTTGGGGATTTGAAAGCCCAGTATGAAACAGCAGTGGCAGATAACAAAATACACTGAGAAAAAATGTCTGGCCTGAAACTTCCTGCCACTATTATTAAAACTATTTGCACCTGTATGTTGTGCAAATTCTAATACTTTAAATGATTTTTTGCAGCTGAGAGCACACGCAGTGGATGTAAATGGAAACCAGGTGGAAAATCCTATTGACATTGTTATTAATGTCATTGACATGAATGACAATAGACCTGAATTCTTACACCAGGTTTGGAATGGGACAGTCCCTGAGGGATCAAAGCCAGGTAATACATGGGTTTTTGGGAGGCAGAGATATTATTTTGAAGTATCATATTTGCAGTATCATTTTGAAGGTGTGAAGAAGGGGTTGCTGTCAGACCTTGTAATACTTCGAAAGGTGTCTTTAGTGTGATGAGCAGAATCTCAGACTTTATCTTCTTATTTCACCCAGTTTTTAATACACTTTTTAGCATGCTGAGATTCACTTCCAAAAGGCAAAAATTGCTATGTACAGGAACTAAAACCAGGGAATGCTTTAAGAATATGGCTTCTGGTTCATGGTTTTCAAAATCCTAATTATAACATCACAGTTCTTACATTTATTTTTATGATAGACATTGATGTTCATTTAGTTGACAGGTCAGGGTATAAGAAACTTCCGAAATGTCGCTAGATTCAGTTCTAGTTCTGATTCCCAGAGGCTTTGCAAATACTGGGATTTGAAATCAGTGTCATTTGAATTCTTGAGAAAACCTAAGTGTTGTTCAGATCTCATTAAAATTCTAATCAGCTCAGACTAAAGTTTGCACTATGGCTGAAACCACTTTCTTAATTTGTCAGAAGTGCAAAATGAAAGGTTAGCACCAGAAATGTGTTTTCTAACTTTGCAATGTTTACTTGGCATTTGAGATCTATCTCAAAGACTTTTGAAAGAGTATTATTTATATTGATTTTCAGTCACTATCAGTATGTCTCCCAAATCTGAACGATAAGTATATTTCCTTTGGCCCAATTAATAATGTAACTATCTAAACATGAGATGTTCTCTTGTTACAGAAATGTTATTTGTGGCAGAGCTGTAGGATTCCATTGTTTATATAGCTTCTTCAGTTATAAGCAAATCTAGTCTTCCATAAACACAAAGTATTTTTATCTCCTCTTATGTATTTTAATTACTCTGTTGGTGAGTCTTGAGTTTAGCCAGTTTGTTTTAAGTAAAGAAGGAATGTGCAGATTTTACCAAAAGAAATATGTGCTCTGACCACTGCTTGTAAAGCGATCTTGTATAATCTGAGTGTAAACTGTTTATATAACATCAATTATTTATCCTGCTGCTAGGAACCTACGTGATGACTGTTACTGCCATCGATGCTGATGATCCCAACGCCCAG
The DNA here is from genome assembly GCF_009819885.2 of Catharus ustulatus. NCBI lineage: Eukaryota > Metazoa > Chordata > Aves > Passeriformes > Turdidae > Catharus > Catharus ustulatus. The sequence goes on along the minus strand of NC_046221.1, from coordinate 114,403,675 downwards.
AATGGGATGCTGAGATACAGAATCTTGTCGCAGGCCCCGAGCAGCCCCTCTCCAAACATGTTTACGATCAACAATGAAACGGGCGACATTATCACTGTAGCAGCTGGGCTCGACAGAGAGGTATGGCAGGTCTTAATCCCACGGGCTGGGCTGCATTTAGGGTTGGGAAGATGCAGGGCTCGGCGGTGTGGGTGGGTGAGAGGCTGGACAATAGCTGACAGTGTGCACCTGCAGGCAGTCGTATCCAGGGCTGCATCAGAAGCAGCATGGCCAGCAGGTCAAGGGAGGTAGTTCTCCTCCTCTGTTCTGCTCCTGTGAGACCCCACCTGCAGTCCTGCATCCACATCTGGGGTTCTCAGCACAGGAAATATGTGGACCTTCCTAGAGCATGTCCAGAGGAGGGATGTGAAAATCATCAGAAGGTTGGAGCACCTCTCCTAATCCTGTGAAAACAGGATGAGAGAGCTGGGACTGTTTAGCCTGGAGAAGAGGGGAGACCTTATTGCTGCCTTCCAGTATCTAAATGGGGCCTACAGGAGAGCCTGGAGAGGGATTTTTGATAAGGGCATATAGAGGTAGGACAAGGATATGACAGTAAACTGAAAGCAGGTACATTTAGATCAAATAAAAGGAAGAAATTCTTTACTGGGAGGGTGGTGAGACATGGGAACAAGTTTCCCAGAAAAGCTGTGGATGCCTCATCCCTGGAAGTGTTCAAGGTTAGGTTGAATGGCGTTCTGAGCATCCTGGTGTAATTGGAGGTGTCCCTACCCAGGGCTAGGTGTTTGCAGCTAGAGGATCTTTAAGGTCACTTCTAGTCCAAACAATTTCATAATATTTTGAAATATTTCTCCCCCTCCTCAGTCTTAACTTGCTCCCTTTTTTCACCCTGTTGACCCTGGTCATTGTCCTAGTCCCAGAGTACAAAAATTCAGAGGAGAGAAAATTATGTTAGAGATGAAAATTGGACCTACATATTCCATACATACAGCTAATCTTGGCTATGTGGGGTCATGGAAGAGATCTTGTCCCATAAACCTGTTTGCTCTTAAGGAACAGGTGCACACTACAGCAGAGCAATGTAATAATAATAATAATAATAAAAATAATCCGTCAGTAATTCACTGCTATGTGCTGAGCAAGGTCCATCTTGTCTAGATAATTCTTCACTATGCCCACCACTGGAGAAGGAGTGTGCCAGATCCTCTGCTCTGATGCACCCATCTGTGAGGTTGGGAATAAAAATATTTCCCTCCCAGCTCCAAATCTGTGACACTAACTGTGCTTTTAAACCACTTGAAAACTTCACAAGAGATAAGCATTACTTTATAAACAAGCTCTAAAATCTAAACAAATCTCTTTTGAATACATCTTATTTCAACTTCTGTATTACTAACCTCATTTTAGCTCATTAAATCCAAAGTACTGGATTTGATGTTCATCTTTTAGCTGCTTGTTTATAGTTATTTAAAATGGAGAATAAAAATGCTTTCTGAAGTTCTGCTTTTGTTATTAATATTCTGATGCATTTCAGTCTGAAAGGGGCAATCAGAAGATTTGAAAAGCTAAACAGACTGTTAGATATTGCTATTAATTTTTGAGGTTTTATTAACATTCATTCTATTTAAGTTGGATTTGAAGACAAGGGATTTGAGCAGAGGAAAACCCTGAACTTTACAGTATTGCCCTACTAAATTAAAAGAATGATGGGCAGCTTTGCCCTTGTTTTTGAAATCCCCTGGTCATCTTTGACAGATGAACTTTCGGAAGGACATAGCAATAATTCTTGAGGTTTTATCACTTGGTGACTAGCTATACTGGAGAGATTTAACCTGGAAGAAACCAGCTGCCTGTGGAACTTAGACCCTCACATTAACAACTCAAAAAGCCTTGTCATTCACCATCAGTTTTCCTGATGGATCACTCTGCTGATACCCAAATGGGTATATATAAACATTTCTTGAACATATTGGATATTAATGATTAACGTTAAATCATTCAAATATTAAATTAGATTAATATGAGATAAAATGGTTTCCTTCCCAAGCTTTGCTTCCTCCATTTCCTGAGTCATTTTTGGAAGTCAATCAAATTAAAATGTCTGGGAGTCTAGAGAGGCAAAGCTGAATCATCTTCTGACAGTGGACCGGGGAGTGCCTTGTGGTCTGTATACCCCTGCTGGTCTGCTTACTTCTGCTTTTTCACTCTTTTCTACACATCTTGTCTCTCTTTATAAAGCTGTAATTAAAGTCATAAAGTATTAGACATAATTTTAAATTCTTAAATAATGTGACACATTTTTTATGGGAGCATAAGTGTTGTAGGCATTAAAAAAAAAAAAGTGGTTCCTCTGATAGCAGTCCTTATCTGCTGGTATTTTAGATTAACATGCACAATGCATTATCTGTGCTAACATGCGCAAGAGGAGATTTGCTTAGGTAAGGAAACTCAGCTTAAGGCAGAAGAAATCTTTCATTTGTTATCTCAAAAGATGCTGTTTCATGAGATCCAGCTGCTCTTATTTCTTCCGTTATTGCTGTGGAATTCACTTCAGCATTAAAACATCTGCCTTACTGCTGGAGGTGCTGAAGAAGCCAGGCAGGGTACTTAAATTTACACACTGACATTCCTGCCTCACGTGAGGTTAATTCAGTGAAGTGCTCTTTTATTTGGCCTGTGTTGAAGTGGAAAGATGTGAACTGATGAGGTCTGCGTTCTTTCTTGAAGCTGCCAGTTCTCTTTTGGACGTGTTGCTGCTAAGTCTCTGTGCAGGCTGCTGACACATGCTCCACTGCTTATTCCTGGCTGCTTCTCAAACCACAGTACAAAGAGGAGACCCCCTTTCACCTCCCCCAATTTCCCCATGCTTGGAAAGTTGTGTGCTTGTTGATTTCTGAAATTTCACTCTCAGCAGTTGATCTACTTTATGTGAGTGCTGGGAAGAGGGAAATAAAACCAAGGAAACTAAACAAAAACACTGATATGCTGTCTTTTGGGGCACTTTCTGGGGAAGTTTTCAGTGTGCCCATTCTGTTGGAATTAAGTAAGACGATTGTAAGGAAGCTGAGTCTCTGTATAATAATAATGGAGTTTCCTTAATGAAATTTGCTTCTTGGGATCAATGTGTTAAGACCCAGATGAATCAGAAGCACCTGCTGTTTCAATAACATGGAATCATATGGCAGTGTGATTTGCTTCAATACTGCTTTAGATTTTATTGCTTCACAGTAAGCAAACTATTATTTTTTCCTGGATGAAAGTGGTAAAAGCATTTCTTTGATTCCCTCATGACTGCTACTCTTATTGGTGTCATGAAGGAAGCCTTTAGGATGTTTAAAGTCTTTTGTAGGTCAGTATGCAAGTATATTTTTCAAGCCAGAATTTATATATATATATATGTATATTTATGCATTATTAAACATATATACTGCATTTCTGTAGATTTAATACTAATCTTGCTTTTTTAAAGAATTGCAGGATGCATATATAACAGTTCACATTTGGTTGTCTTGTAAGGGTTTCTGTGTGAAAGAGGGCATGAACATAAATCATTATCTTCAGTGGGAGATAAAGATCCACATACCTTATTTTAAAAACTTTCTTTTCTGTGACTCATAGTTGCTGCTTGGAAATGTGCAAACCGTTAAACCTCTCATGCCTGTCGTACTGTCTGGCCAGAGTTTGAAAGAAAGCTAAATACTATCAGTGGAATTATCCTTGCTCGTTTTTTGTATTAATACCTGTAATTGCTTTTTTGGTAAATGGTGTGATTCTAGGGGTCTCCTGCTTAGGGTTAGAAACTGAACTCTCTGATCCTGATGGGTCCATTCCAAGTCGGCATGTTTCATGATTCTATAAATTGTTTCCATGAGAAGTAATCTGTCATATACCCCACTCTTTAGACAAAGAAAATAAAGTACCAAGTGGAAATAAACCCCCAAAACATAAAAATAGGCTCTTCTTGAAATATTTTTATTTTACCAAATGCTTTTTACCTGTGTTAGTAAACCATTTGTGAAATTGCTGTTTGAAAGTAATAGCAACTCCTTATGTTTGTGTCCTTTCTTTTGGGAAGAACTGAATGGTAGCACTTCTCTCCAAGGAAGGACGATGAATTGGTAAATAAATGAAGGAGCATGCATAATTGACAGCAATGAGTGAAAATAAACTTTTCAGCAATTCTATACGGAAAACATCTTTACGATTTTCCTTTTTTTTTTTCTTTTTCAATAGAGCCTTGTGGATGTTGTTTTACACAACTCACCAGGCTGAGGTCACCAGGCGTTTCTGGTGCTCAGGGACCCTGGCCCCACTCCAGCAGGGAGGGGGGAGCGAGTGCTTGGCTCAGGGGCTGTTAGCAGCAGTGGGGGGAGAGGGGCCCATGGCTGCCATACTCAGCCAGGGAGTTTAACATTTATGGAAATAGCCCGTTTGGTGCTTCCCTCCCCCTTTCTCCCAGTGCCCTTACTCGTCTCTGTTGGCCTCGACATCTTTGGTTTCCATAGAGATCACAAGAAGTTGCAGCAGCAGTTTTATACTCGGGCTTGGCTGAAACAAAACCTTGGCAGTTGTGACCGTTTGGCCGACAAACCTACCTTGGCTCAGTGCTCTCAAATGCTTTTGAGGACTTTCCCTGGTTTAGTATAAAATGCACTCTGGTTCTCTTTTCGCCATTTGAAAAGCATTATTAAACCTGTGATCATGCGTTAACTGTCTAAAGTGGTTTGATTTATTAGAGTAGGAAGCAGTCAGCCTGTCCTTACCTTGATGGTCTTTGAAGAAAGTCAAACAGTAGTTCAGTATAAGCAACCTGCTGATGTATTCCTGTGGCACAAACTTTGCTCCTGTCATTTTGGGTGATGCTAACTAGAATAAACTGTGTGATAGGCTCCATTGCGTAGCAGAGTGCAATTTTGGAAACACCTGCTGTCCTATGGTAATGTTAGTTTTGTCTAAAACTTATGTTGTCACTTTGTGTTTTAGAAAGTACAACAATATACATTAATAATTCAAGCTACGGACATGGAAGGAAACCCAACATATGGTCTTTCAAACACAGCAACTGCTGTCATCGCTGTGACAGATGTCAATGACAATCCTCCAGAGTTCACTGCCATGACTGTAAGTACAGCTTAGGAGTTACTGAAGGATGTGCATATTTATAACCATTCTCTGTTTCTCTCATTATATTCACAGACAGTAAATATTTATTACTTATTAAATACCATACTGGCAGGCATAATCAAAATGCATGCAGAATATATATCCCTTACATACAGTGTTCTGCTTTTGACCAAAGGGCAAAAGCTGACAAGGGAATCAAGCCATTGTTTCTCTGGGTGGCCTCAGGTAAACTTCATTAGGTAAATTGTCAGAGCTCCAGTGAAGAGAGATGGGCTGCCCTGATTTGATGAATGTTCAGCCTGCTGTGGCTCTTGCATGCTCCTCCAGCTGAGGTGAAGCATTGCCGTGGTTTTTGCAGTTCTACGGGGAAGTACCAGAGAACAGGATGGACGTGATCGTGGCGAATCTGACGGTGACGGATAAGGACCAACCGCACACGCCGGCGTGGAACGCGCTGTACCGCATGACCGGGGGAGACCCGACAGGCCGCTTCACCATCCTCACCGACCCCAACAGCAACGATGGGCTGGTCACTGTCGTCAAGGTGAGGCACGCCTGCGTTCCAGGGAATTCAGCAGAGGTGGTGGATGTGGGGCTACTCTGAACGGGGGGAGATGGTAATTCCTGAGGCCAGCGTGAATCTGGAATAAAAGGGATGCTCCCTTTCTTGTGGAAGTAATCTGTCTCTCTGAATGTTACCTTGCTTATGCTATCAATGGTATTCTACCTGCTTGGTTTTAAAAATCAGGCTAGGTTATTAGAAATTGCAAATCTTTACTCTTTATTTGCTAAAAGTTAGAAATCGCTCTGTGAAAAAGTGTCTGCTTAGCACTTTTTGCTAGCCTAAAGGAACAACTTCCTACCTCCTCTGCTAGTAGTCATGCATGTTGTCTGCACATTTTATGTCAAGATGTTCCATTAAGGAACAGATACAGGCAGTCAAAGCACAATCAAGAGTGGAAAAAATGATAGGTGGGAGGGTATTTCTACAAGAGACATTTAAAGACTGGCTATTTTTAAAACCTCATTTAAATACCTTTTATGGAATAACCTGTCTATCTTCATTCTCCAGCCAACACAGCTCTGTGTTGAGGGATGACTTATTTCAAGTGATAATAACAATGTGGTTCTATAATTAAACCTGCCAGGCAGTAGCCACCTTTCCTCATGATCCTCTGATAAATGTCTTGTCTCTGAGTTGGCCTGCTCTGGTTTTGGCTGATCCATTTCAAAGTCAAATGTGCGATGCCAGCAGTCCCATTTGGAAATTAAAAAATGCACTTTTTCTTTTCTGTTTTTGTGTCTTTTTTTTTGTTTGTTTTGTTTTGTTTTATTTAATTTCATTTTGTTTGATTTTAATCCTCCTGGTATCTAGGTGAAAGAAAGAGACAGCTTACATGGAGCATTAATAGTAATTTCACTGGGTTTTTTTAAGAACTGTCTTCTCTGGTTTATAACTGCTCTTCCCCAGAGGTACCAATTGTTGTATTGCAGTCTTCCAGAAGGAATTATGTGAGTGTCTGTGCTTTTCAGCACTCCTTTAAGTGCCCAGACACGAGAAGAGTTGGAAACCTGCCTACAGTTTTTATTGGCAGTGCAATGATTTGATCTGTCCACCTGTAATGAAGATTAAATTGCCTCTTGTCACTTACTTCATATAGTCACATGCCAACTGCCCCAGTAAGGCACAGGGTTTTCTTCCAGTCTGGGATCTGTGTGAGTAGTACAGTGCATAGTACAAAGGCAAATCCTGTCTCCAGGAATGCCTCAACCCTGTGCAGCATGACAGAGGAATTCTAGATTTGCACTCTTTTTATGTCTCCTTAAATTGGACTTCTGGCTCAGTGAGGGAAATCTCCAAACTGAAGGTTGTCTTCACTGGGAAGATGGAAGCTGTAGGTGTATCAGAATTGAGGTTGGCTGGGATTACCAGGAGTCTTTCTAGGGAGATGTTGAGGACATGAGAATCTCTGATCTATGGGAATGGCTATAGTCATGAATGTGTTAGAAGGAAACTTCCATCCTTCTAACAGTAAGAGGCAGCTTTCTGTCCCCAGGAGAGATCATCAGGAGGCACATGTGAGTGCCTGGCACAAAGCTGGGAACTTCTTCATCATTTTGTGGTTAAACTGTTTGTTTCCTCATTTGTCTCTAATGGCAGTGCCGGAGTAGGTTAAATCCAGGAATGACAAAGTTTGTAGCTTTTCTGACCTCAAAACTGCTGCTGTTGCTGCTAAGCAAAACCCCAGCACATGGGCTTGTGTTGAGCTCATGATACTGTGTTCTCTTCAGACTCTGTGCTCATTTTTGAGAAAACCAGTACAAACTAATCTTTCAAAATGCGCTTTAAATTTAAAATGTTGTTGTGTTTCCATTGCTGCTGTGAGTCAACATTAACACTTCCTGCTCTTTTCTCTTCCCAGCCTATTGACTTCGAGACCAACAGGATGTTTGTACTCACCGTAGCTGCGGAAAATCAAGTGCCTTTGGCTAAGGGGATTCAGCATCCTCCTCAGTCAACAGCAACTGTGTCCATCACGGTCATTGATGTGAACGAGAGCCCATATTTTGTTCCAAACCCCAAGGTCGTGCGTCAGGAAGAAGGACTGATGGCTGGCAGCATGTTGACAACTTTTACTGCTCAGGACCCGGATCGCTACATGCAGCAAACATCTCTAAGGTCTGTCTAAGCATTTTGCAATATCTGTGTTGTGGAATGGGTGGGGAGCAGAGAGATGTGAAATGATTGCATTTACTATAGCATGCAGCTATCCCAGCACATCCTGTGGGTTTTGTGCAGCTCTCTCCAAAGGGATTTTTGGAGGGGGCTGTAGAGAAGGTGAACTGACCAGTATTTGTTGGTGTGTAAACTGGGTCGTTTTCTCAACCTAAGTCCCATTTCATCAAGACAGAATGCAGTTATGCATCTCTGGTAAAGTATATGTTCTATCCCAACAAATTCAGTTAGAGCAGACACGTGCTTCTGCGAACTAAGATCATTTGCAATTGAAATTCACCTATAATTTTCACACGGCAACAAAATTAGATTGTTGATGAAATCTGAAGGGTTTTCTTTTAATTTTTTCTCCAGCAATGCAAAGTGGTGGTGTTGTCTGTCTCTGAACTCTTGTAGTGATAGCTGTGATCATAATTTGATCATAATTTTTCTCACGTCTAAGACTTTGCTACATGAGCATGCCTCATATAATACATGGTCATTATGTGCAAAGCTAAGGCTATGACTGCCCATGGGTCAGGATCCACCTTATCCAGCTTTTTTCTTTTAAGCTCGTGTACAAGAAATGCCAGAGTTTATGTTCTGTCTTTCCTTCCAAAATCAAGATTATCACAATTATTTTTCTCTTGATTTTTGGTTAGCTGTTTGTGATACTTTGCTCATTTCTGGACGTAACCATCATGGAAATGACAGCATGAGGCCTTCAATACTAAGATAGCTTGCACTTGATATTAAAGGGAAAAATTATCAGATAAAATAATGGTTTTGAAAGACACTTCTCTTTCAAATTATGATGAGAAACATGCAGCAAAACCAGGGCCTCTGAGAATGAAGTGATACTGAAGTGCTAGAACAATGTGAGTTAGTGGAACTAACACTCCATTTTTACCTGTCTCCCGCTCTCAGCACTCTGACAAGATGAAAATTAGTATGAATAGCTCTGTAGGTGTAGAAAAACCAAGAAGGATCCTGGCTGAATATTTTAATTGAGTCTGAGTATTAATGTTACATAGTTTATGGTAATTACATGATTTCCTTCAGTTACATGATAGCTTACAGGGCAAGGCACTTCAAAAATCGAAATACAGGACTGGTTTTAATATGTATTTCCAAGAAATTTACTTAACAGGGCTTGATAAATAGAAATTTGTAAAATGTTATCTTCAAATTCCAAAAATTTTTTCAGAATACAAATAAAAATACTGTCTTTGTTGTCAATATTTTTGTTGACAGATAAATAACACAACTTATAATTAAATACACAGGTACTCAAAACTTTCAGATCCTGCAAACTGGCTGAAAATTGACCCCATTAATGGACAAATAACTACTACAGCTGTTTTGGATAGAGAGTCAATATATGTGCAAAACAATATGTACAATGCAACATTTCTCGCTTCTGATAATGGTATGTATCAATATTGTGTATTTTTTTCAAAAAGCTTTTCTTTGTGATTGAATGGCATCCAGTTTTACTAGGGCAGAAAACAGGATATGCTTAGAATACATCCCGTTGGAAATCTGTATTACTGTCAGACTGTGTATAATTTCCCAGCTACTTGGGAAATGGCTGAAAAATAATTCTCTGAGTTTGCAGAAGAACACTGTCTTGGTTACATTAGTTGAGTTGACAGAAAGTTGAAAAAGCCCTGCATGGGAGTGTGGTAGGTTGAGTGAATGCACAGCATGAGTGTGCTATATGGGGAGTAATGTGTCATCGGAAGGGCTTTGTATTTTCCCACATCCAGGCTGCAGCAGTGCAGAGGGAAAAGTATCTTTTTGTTGTCAGTTTGTTAATGACAATTAACACTGCTCAGAAATGAGTCCTTTGATTTCAGCTGGAGTGCTGTACTGTTCATAGCTGATAGCGGAAAGATGGGCGGGCACAGTTAGAAACATTCTCACATTAGAAGGAAAAACTGAAACACTGGGGCTATATGCCTTGGAAAGAAGACTTGATAAAATTTCTGAACTGGAACCTAGATCAACTGTTTCTATACTTTGGCTCTGTTCTGGAGAAAAAACCGTAAATGGAACTGGGAGATTATGGGAGGTGGATTGCGAAACATTGGTAGTTATACTAAAAATTCAGTGCCAAATGATCACATCAGTGTGTGATTCCAGCAAGGTTTATGGAAGCATCAGACATTCAGTGTGGATAACAGGAATGTCTAGAAATAGCATGCTGAAAATCAGTATTAGAAAGAATTTAAATGGCACATTTATGGTAAAGGGTGATCTTAAGCCTTCAAAGTTGGAAATAATTTCTCCAGAGGACAAACCATCCCAATTTTGCACCTTCTTCTTTGAAGCCTTTGATGTGGACCATCTCTGGAGATTAACTGTCTGTCTGGTCAGTGAAGTGGATGAGTCCCTGATCTATGGTTCTGCAGTTTTTGCTGAATTGTGCTGAGTAGGGCCATTTTTCTGAGAGCAGACTACATAAGAATTATTAGGAGCACTTAGATAGGTTTTGTAAAAGACAGAATCCCAAAACTGAGGTAAACATTTTTACTGAGGTAAAAAGAGTGTTGACGCAGCTTCATTTAAATAACTTTGCAACTGGAAACAGGCTTAATGCTATTTCCTTTTCTTTTAGGAATACCCCCGATGAGTGGAACTGGCACACTTCAGATATACCTGCTGGACATCAATGATAATGCCCCCCAAGTGCATCCAAAAGAAGCCACAACTTGTGAAACACTGCAGCCTAATGCTATTAACATCACTGCTGTAGACCCTGACATAGATCCAAATGCAGGCCCGTTTGCCTTTGAGCTGCCTGACACACCTGCTAGTATTAAGAGGAATTGGACCATTGTTCGAATTAGTGGTAATTAACAAGTCTGTTACCCTGAGTGTCACATAGCAGTTTGAGCAAGAAGTTAATGCTGAGCTCAAACATGAGCTATTTTTGCCAACACTATTTTAATCCCATGTGAGCAATAGATTACTTTTTAACCAGTGCCTTATTTCCACACACAGGTGATCACGCCCAGCTCTCCTTAAGAATCCGGTTCCTGGAGGCTGGCATCTACGACGTGCCCATAGTAATTACAGATTCTGGAAATCCACATGCGTCCAGCACTTCCTTGCTGAAGGTGAAAGTTTGCCAGTGTGACATAAATGGAGACTGCACTGATGTTGACCGGATTGTTGGTGCAGGGCTGGGCACTGGTGCCATCATTGCAATTCTGCTTTGTATCATCATCTTGCTCAGTGAGTAGATACCTCCCTTAATTCTGACTCCTTTACTTTTGTTTTGCAAGTATAATATCACATTTTAGTATCGGGTATCTTGACAAAGGGGAGTTATTAAAGGCTCAGGTCCAGGAATTACTGCTCCATGGTTGAGTGTTTTGGACAAGTACGAAAACTTCCTGACAGTACAGGATTTGGAGTTGGACAGAGTACAGCTAGCACCTGTTTGGCAGTCAAGTCCTGCATTGGGTTTGTGAAAGAGATTTTCCATTTATATCTATGGATACTTGTAATGTTACATCGGTGAGTAGCCAGGTTGAAGATGTGGTTAGTCCCCAGGCATCTCATCTCTCTTGTGCTGCCAGTATTGTGTGATTTGGTGCCACACACAGTGGGTAACAACAGCGCTTCTAAGGAGTGCTCTGATGTTACTACTACTATTGCTGTGCTTCAGATAAATGCAGGTAGGAACTACTGTTGGAAAGTAACACATCACAGTCCTTCACATAAGGCCTGACAAGAAAAGCAGGTGTTGCAATGGTGCATCTGTTTACGAACTGCATAAAGCTGTACTAGTATTTTATTTTGTGTGAAGTACATTGAGTAAGGGAAATGACTAAAAATCATGTCTGTCCAGTGTAGTAAATTAGATGCTAGCTCTCCTGCACATTGGAGTTAACTGATTGCCTATTGTGGTGGAACACAAGGGAGAGATTAGCCTGGTCATAGTACACTATGCACCCATCTAGAACATAGAAAATTATGGAAAGGAGTAATAAAAATAAAAAAAAAAAGAGTCTGCTGAAGCACATGATTCTACACAAGCACGCAGAGCATTTGGTTTCTTGATACAAGATACTTTTGAAGTGCTATGTATGAAACTAACAGAACCTTATTGAAAGAGAGATTTCTTTCTGAATATAGTGGTTTATGAAGCATAGTCTTTCCTAATTCATTTCATGACAAGTTTATTTTGCAGATGTGGAATGGGCTTTTTACTTACAACCTTGAATATGTGATAGATTTCCAAACCAAATTCCAAGTCTAAACATCTCTTGCTTAAACTGTCTTTTGTCAAATTTTGAATGTAAAAAATCCTCTACCTTATCCACAACAGTCAAATGCAACTTAATTGCTTTTTACTTTTTTCTTATTTTTAGATCTTGACATTAAATTCCTACAGTTTTCTGTGGCTGTATTTCAAAATCAAGATGTGGTTTTGTCTCTTCCATTTTTGCATTACAGTTTTAGTTTTAATGTTCGTGGTATGGATGAAACGCCGTGATAAGGAGCGTCAGGCAAAGCAGCTCTTGATTGATCCTGAAGATGATGTGAGGGACAACATTCTGAAATATGATGAAGAAGGGGGTGGAGAAGAAGATCAGGTGAGGAAATGTTAATGGGTTTTATGTATAGATTTGCACTTCTCCCTGCACTTCATTTTGTTTACATTGAGACACTCTGGTTGATAGCTAGTTTTTACATTAAGTGGTGAAGGCAATAACTTTAAATAAAACATTGCTCTCTCATTTTGTTTTTTGCTGTTGCAGATATACCAATTGCTTGCCATTTGGATAAGATGTAAAAACAGGATCTTGTCCTCTTGCAGTAAAAGCATCCTGACCAGATTCCAGCTAAAGCTGTTACATTTAAATGAAAGTTAACATCCACTCTCATTGCTATGTGTAAACTTTCCTCACTCCTTGTCTGGGAACTTGTTGTGCAGCAACACAAGTGCAGGGTGCCTGATATCATCTAAACCAAATATAACCCTTTCTTGGTGGTGGGTGAATGTCTTTCTAGATATATAGTAATGTTGGCTATTGACAGATCTGCCACTACTGGGATTTCAAGCATAGAAAGCATTTAGGTTTCAAGTAACTGTCAGGGCACATCTGTGTTTATTCAAATACCTTCCCAGGCAGATGCCATATGCATTTACTCTTATGTCACCTCTGGTTGAACCACTGGTGATATGTCAGAGGACTAGGAGTGATGTGTATATGCTAAGAATAGCTTCTTTTTCCCCCTGTCTCTCCAAGTTAGTGGATTTTCAAGCAGTGTGATTTCCTTCCTTCAGAGGACATTTACTAAGTGCTTTATGAACGTGACAAACAGAAGATTTATGCACATTATTAATGGTAGAAGTAAGTGTAGTAATTACAAAGAGAACAGTGCATATAATAGAGTCTAAGAAATTTTCCAGTTAAAAGCCTTGAAAAATTAAGTGCAATTCTTGCACACATCCCCAGTCTCAGTCATCTGGCACTTGAGTTATCTGAAAAGTGTCTCCCTTCACTGGTACAGACTTCTATAGTTTCCTTCTGCTCATTTGTTTGTTTGTCTGAAATTTGTGTTCCCCTTAGTAATTTCCATGCTTCCTGCATTTCCCCAAGTACTGTTTCTACTTCCTGGCTTTTCTGCATAATGTTCTTCTTAGGCAGTTTTCAAAGGAAACTTCAGTTTATGCAGTTTTGGAAAAATGCTTATGTTAAATAAAGTGAAAACCCTTTGAGTCTATGCATGTATTCCAGTTGTTTGTACGTAGTTTGAGGACAAGAACTGCATCCCATTCATGCATCTGTTATTGTACAGGAAAGATTTTTACAGTCTTACAGTCTTTACAATTTTACCATCTTAAAAGAACATTAGGAAAACTCAATCCTGTGAGAAGTAATTTTTCAGTTCTCATATGGGATTTTGAGCTCTTGTTCATCCGGAATTCTCTAGAGGATCTGTTCAGAAATTGTCATGGGTCTTTGATTTTTAATTGCTGTCCATGCAACCCTTAGGCCAGAGTGAGTTAGGTTCTCTGAGTACAGTGCATTGGGAAGGCATAGGTGGTGGTAGGGTAGTGTTGAGAGGGATTGTGCTGCAGATCAGGAACGTTAAAGTGTACAATGAGAGCAAAACGGGAATGGTTCTGCAGTCGCTCCTCTGCCCATCATGTGCCGTGCTCCTCTCCAGCTGGCAGTGCTGTCTTTGTGAGAGATGCACTTAGGGTGGTGTGGCAGGAGGAAGTGTCCTGTGAGTGCTGCAGAGGTTAGTGTGATATAAACCATCCATAATCGCAGCCTTTCACCAGCAGTGGATGAATGTGCTGCACACAGTGGAAGGAGAACTGCCATTGGGCGGACTAGCAGGAAAATAGTGAGAAATGTGAAATTAGGACAATTTCCTCTCACAGTGGGCATAGAAAACATCTAGACTAGAGAATTTTGAGGGCTTTACAAAAGACTGAAAGATTTTTAGTCACAAACCCCCTTCTTACTTTCTAAAGATGAATTTTGCAGCCACTACTGTGATTTAGTTATCTTCACTGCAGCCACTTTGTTCAGGTACACAGAGCCCTTTTTTGATCCATTGACAGTAGGCTAGTCTTTGGGGGTCTAAAATACCCTTGCACACTCTAAATGCCAAAAATATGTCCAGAAAAGAGCAGCGTGTGCAAAGTATAGCAAGCTTTTATGACCACTTCTACTGTAGCCAGTTTTATGCCACTAGCAGGCAGAATGGGGATAGGTTCTCCCATAGCTTCAAATCTAGGAATTTATTCCTGTGCAGAATGGATGAAGAGAGAGCATGAACTTCTCAACTTTTTTTTTTTTCTACAGTGATGATGTAAATATGTTGTGCCTTGCTTTTCAGGGAGATTATTTTACTTTATTTTGGTTAGACTTTTTTTTAAACCTAAATTCTGCCTGTACTTAACTAGATGATAATAATTCCTAGGTTTGTTTCTTCCTGGTTTCCTCCTGATCCTCCTCACCTCCTGTGCCCAGGGGAAAGAGGGAGAATTATATTTCATTGGGGTTTATTTGGTTTTGCATATATTTTATGCAAGATTTAAAAACTTGTAATGCAAAGCTTTTTGAATGTCCCAACAAGTTCTCTGCAAGCAGTAATCTCATTTTTGCAAACCACAGCACAGCAAAATACTGCATAAGCAAAGCTGTGTGCAGAGCATTGTGGGCAAAAGGTATTGGCTATAAAGATCTTTGCAATTTGCCAATGTTAATGAAAGTACTCAAGTGTCAAAGTGAGGGTTCTAAAAAAGCATGGGACTAGCATCAAAAATACATTTTCAGAGTGAGGCCTCATAGGGTAAAACTGCCACTGCTTTATTAAAATCAAGAAAAATTGCTTTGTGTCAATCTTGGATCCATAAGTCATCAGCAAATTACAGGAAAATGCTCTGCATCAATATTAACTTTTCTATGGTGCACCATCCCTAAAATCCTGAGGATTGATTAAACAAGCAGCTTCAGTAGAAGGCAGTACACAAGGTGACTCAAACACAGAGCCACCCAGCCCAGAGTGCATCTCATGTGGTGAAATAAAAGGGAATTTTAAAGCCTCGTGTGCCTCTCAGTGAAAATAATATTTTAAAAGCTTCAGACATTTTCATAATTGGTAAAATTACTTTTATTTATAGCCAGCAAATTACTTTTTAAAATCACATCCTTCTCCAGAAGGACAACTTGAAGATTTTCCCTGTGTGGCCTGAGATTTCCCAGATGTTTAGGTTATTTGAAGATAAGACTGTTAGGGCTTTAAAGTAAGTGATAAAGCTTAGATCTCTCTGTGTCCTGAAACATATTAAACTGGAGGTTTTTATCTTAAAATTATTTATTTATTTGAGAGGTTTAATTTATTTATTTTGAAGCTATGCAAGTTGGGTTTTGTAGCTGTCCTGGCAGACCTAGAAACTCCTAAAACATGTTCAACATGTTCCTTTCAAACTCTCTGTACACTCTGTCAGAGTGGTGTCTCCCGTAAGAAATTAGATGAGTTCAAATTCCAGCTAGTTCCTCTGAGTCATAGCAACTGCCAGCAACAAGTTGGAATTCCTGTTTGGTTTTGTTTGTGTGTTTGGTTTTTTTTCCTCCTGCGCCAGCAATTCCAAGGAATTATGATGTGAAATCTGTAATAAAAGAACAGTTTAGTCCATCGTGAAGGTCTTTGGTTAATCCCATCTGAAGCCATCTTGGTCTGCTTTGTTCAGTCTGACAGACTGAATGCTTGTCAAGAAAATTGAGGATCTTGAATGATTCATAGTTGTCTTCTACCCTGGCATGATGTACACAGGGTCGTGTGATCTCCACAGCAGCTGAGAAAAATGCTGCGAATTCACTAAGCCATAAAAGCTTTTGATCTGTGGGTCATAACTGAAGTCAGCTTGCTTGCCTCTGAAGAGCATTGTCAACACTGGAAATGTTCTGGACTTTTTTCACCTAGAAAAAACAGACTGAAAAACAGGCTCCCATCGGTTTGGAGCACTCCTGTCATTCCAGGCAACAACTTTCTGGGTTTTGTGAACAATGACTGTACTAGCAGAAACTGGGGGATAAGAGAGGAATGAGAGAAAGCAAAGGTATTCTAGATAGAAAGTTTTGTATTCTTCTAAGGATTCTGTTTACTATATTCTACTTCTAAAAGTTTAACTTTTGCCTGACTTAGAGAAAATGGGCTGTGAGAGAGTTTGAGTCAGCATCATTCTACAGAAGTCAGTGGGACAATGGGACTGGTTTGGGAAAGGGAGAAATATTGGGGGGTTTTTGGTTGTTTGTTGGTCTTTTGGGTTTTTTTTGTTGGGGTTTTTTGTTGTTGTTGTTGTATTGGTTTTGTTTGTTTTTTGTTAAACCTTGGTATTTTGTTTTGATTTTCTTAAAATTGTATCTGAATCTTAAAGTGTTGGGGGAGGGGATGCTATAGTTTGTTATATTCTGAAACAGAAAGTTCAGATTACAAAACTGGTAGTGCGTGCCACTCTTGATGATTGATGGACCTCATGATCTGTAGCTTGGAGTTGTTTGGCAAATGGGGAGGTGTGGGGTGCAAATGGTGCATATTCTTTCCTGATACAATGTGCTCTGAACTTGTAACACCAGTCTCAGTTCCAGACACCAAAACCTGCTGCTTGAAGCACTTAGCGTGTGTCTGCAGCGTAGTTCACACGCACACAGCACATCACAGCCCATAACCATCACTAACTCATTTTCGTCACATATCTCGGGCCATTTGTGTGAGTTACATCAAGGCAGTGGGTGCTTGACTGGGATATGTGCAGCATATGTCAGCCTGATAACTGTGATACATTTTTTTTCCATCTAATTGCTTTTGTATACATCTCATTGCACAAGATGATTCTCTCCTTTGAGTTCATTTCTATAATGTTTTCTGAATTTTAGTAGTGGTTGCTAAAGCAGGTGGTCCTGTTGAAGCAAGTTGTCTGAGCAAGTGGGTGGTATGCTTTTAAAGTATTGCAGATGAGCTGTTTTGAACATGTAGGATAATCTAGCCCTCAGATCTTTTCTGCACAAGAATTTTAATGCAATGATTTTACTATTATTCAAAGTAGTTTTCTTGCTGAGGAGTCTTCATGTTCCTTCCTACATCAGGGTTTTTTTTTTTACTTTAGTCAATACCTTCTTTTTGTCATATTTTTTACATATTTAGCTAAAGAGAGAAAATAGTAGCATTTATTTTAATGATGCTAATCACATTAAAAATAGAAGATGAATGTTCTTTTTATTATGTGGGCAGGATCTAAATTCTAAAAAAAAATTGCTCCTTTATGAAAGGGTAGCTGTGTTCCAGCATTTATGTGTCATAGATGAAAGAAAAATTAGGTAATCCTTCTGAATTTTTGTATGTGGGTTTTGTTGGTTTTTTTTTCCTTATTGTCATAACTTTCTGTATGCCCACATTTTGAGATAATATTAGTCTTCTGTGATGGGTGTTGTTAACCACCTCTGTTGTGAACATGATAATGGCCCTTACCTACTTCATGAACTTGATAAATCCATGTGATTACGTTTTCTTTCTCACCACTCTATCTGAGTGTTAATCAGATCATTTACTCTGAGCTTTTCACCTTCATTTTGCGTTGCATTCAGAATAGAACATGTTTTATGTTCTGAAATTTCAAACGCAATGAATGAAATAAAGGTTGCTATGATACTCCCCATGAATATACAATACTATAATTAAAAGGTGGTTATTTCAGAGATTGTGTTTGCTTACTAAGACATTAGCTTCACTTTTTTGAATAAGTGACTCACACATTGCTCCTGTGGAGGAATTACTGTCATTCCTCGGCGAATCTTTATCTCATGATGTGAAAAGTAATTTTTTCATAATTCCATTACAAATTTGTTTTGTTTTATCATATCTAGAACCTCTACCTGCTATTATGTTGTATCTGCAGCTGGAGTTTTCACCTTTTTTAGTATGAAAAAGATAAGCTATCTTCTTCCTTATCTTAAAAATTATTAACCTGTAGTACTACAGATGCATCTATAATAAAAGCAAATGGGAAAAGCAATATGGCAGAAAGTAATCTAAAAGCAAGTGACAAACAAAGAGCAGCTATCCTCTCGCCTGCAGCCTACATCTAGTCAGTCCTCTGTCTTTGCTTTTTTTGAAGTCTCATTATTTCGGCAAAGGTAAGATTTAGGGGGATTGGAGCATTTTTCAAAACTCAGGCAATGTTTTAAGTGCAAATTTCTGATGAGGTTGATGTTTTGTGGGTTTGGCGGGTAGAATATACAGCAGGATTGGTTTTCAGTCCTTTTTTATTTTTTCTTAACATCTCAGTGGAAACATGCAGGAGTGAAATATTTCTTTCCTTACTTTCCCATCCCATTTCTCTATTGGCATAGACAGTAGTTGCCTTCAGAACACAAAGGCAAAGCAGGACACATGTTTTATCCGTAAGTACTTCAAAGTCAGTTCTCTACAGAAGATCATCTACAGTAATTTCACGATTATAAACCGCACCATTTTGACTAAAACTTTGGTCTGAACCCGGAAGTGCGGCTTATTATCAGGTGCAGCTTATATATGGACAAAGAACGAAAAGTTGCTGTTTTAGTTTGGAGGACAGGTGTCTGCTGAGAAAGGCAGGAGCTTCTCTTTGAAATGGAGAATGTAACCCACTCCCTCCAACTTACTAGAATTTTGAAAAAGGGACTTTCAGGCAAAGATACGGGAATTAGGAGTAACAGTTCTTTACTAGGGAAATTAAAATAGAAATACAGTACTACAAAGAAACAAACTCCAAACCCTGACAAAGTCAGAGTACAACCTGACACCCCGTCAGGCAGGGTGTTGGTAGCAGTCCCATTAAATGGTGGCTACATCCTCCTGCAGTGACAAATGTGATTCAGTTGAAACAGTGCTCCTGCAGAAGATGCAGTTTCCCTCCAGAGGTCCAGTGGTGATGTGCAGAAATCTGGTTTTCCTCTGGAGTCCAGTGGAGAAAGGGGCTACCTTAGTGTCCTAAAACCTCTGGTTTTAGCTTGGTAAGAAAAGTTGGGCTCTTCCCTCTGGCTGGAGCAACTTCCAATGGGATGCAGTAATTTTATCAGTCCCACAGTGGGACTCAATGGGCCATTAGCAGAAAATGACTCGCTGGAGGAAGGATAGGTTGTGAAAAGATAAAGAACAATGCCCTACCTGGTTTCAATGGATGGCCCATTAGCAAGATATCTCCCTCAGAGATAAGGATCACTGCCCCCACCGTCAAGAGATGGTGATAGAATAGATACCTTTCATCACACTCTGTATAGTAACCCAAGACAGTTGCCGATACCCAGAGGTGCAGTTTATAATCAGGTGTGGCTTATAATCGTGAAATTACTGTACTGAGTTTATACTAAGGCTTCATCTCCTCTAAAAGGACAGGTAAAATTCTAATTTCTGCTGCTCTTGCTTTATATGCACCTAAACCACTGCAGCTGATTGTGTTCAGTGAAAGATACATGTCTCACCATCAAATTAAGTCAAAAGTGATCAGATGACAATTAAGCTGATTATTTCTTGTGTGGGGACAGAGCTGAACTTCCATACTTCTTTGCAAAGGGTACATCCCTTGAAAATGAGAAACAGGTATAGCAGTTATGTTATATGTTTCATGTGTCCAGTCATATGTTCATGCCTAGCCAAAGCTTCCATTCTGTAGAAGGTAAAAACCCAAGTCATCCCTAGGAGTGTATCACACAGTCTCATGAACTGCCAGGAAATAAACCAAGAACTCTGAGGTAACAGAGAAGCCAGAGTCATAAACCATTAATGAATGTCAGTCACATTCCAGGCACCAGGCTGTGGTAATGGAAAGTTCAATTCAGATGTAATGTATTAAAATATTTTCTGAGTTTTCCTTTCTCAGAAAAAGTCAGTCCTGTTTCTGCATAGCATTTTATAGTTTTAGTTCATTGTGGTTTTGTTTTGTTGTTTGCAGTTCTGCGTCATAATGCTCCAGGATACGTTCATATAAAACAGTTATCAATTACTGTAAAAATTTTTACTTTGTTAGGGTTTTTTCCAAGATCTTAAGTAAATCTTCTAATTTAGAACAGTTAATGAGGATGAAAAAGTAAATGTTTAAAACATCTCCTACTGTAACTGACGACTGCTCTATGAGGGATTATTACTCAGGTGCTGTTCAGTGAATAGCTGCCTTGCCCAAGAGGAGATTTTTGCAGGCTACATTACCTTGTTTTTCAGTGATTACTGGGGAGTGTAAAATGGCCTTTTCTTCTATTCTGGATGTTTTTTCTGTTCAAGTTGAGATACTTGAACTGTGCTTTGGATTACTGTGCAGGTGTTCTTAAAGAAGTGCTTTTGGGGGTTTTAGAACCTTCTGCATACACTTCTGGTAAGGTAGTTAGCTTCAAAGTCTTTTCTTAAAGCTGTTAGAACTAAGTGAAGAGCTAATGTCAATATTGCAATCAGCTTGGAGGGAAGAGGGGGTTAGTGGGGTTTGGGGGTGGGGCCGGTGATGCTGATTGATTTCACCACAAGATGAAAGTTCAGATAAAATGGCCTTCTAGCTCATTAGGGTTGTCATCTCTTAAACCACCAGATATCGAAAAGGCAGCTATAGTTTCTACAGTGATAACAGATCTCTTCATAAACAAGCAGAAGAAAAAATCATTCAACTTGGTTCACTTACATCCCTAGTGTAGAATGTGAGGTTTCTGTTTCTCTTGACTGTAGGCTTGGACTATCAGACTAGTCCAAGTTTCTGGTTTCCAAAGGCCTGAGTTTTTCTAGATGCAAATGGGAGCAAACTAATACGTCTTAACAATACTACAGTTGAGAAAAACTGAAGTCAGTTCTCTCTTTCGTCAACAGTTGTAAGTTTGTCCAGAAGTTTGAGTAGGAGAAAACTTGAACGAACCATATGTTTGGGTATACTCAAGTCCAAACTGAAGGAAGGGAATTTTTTCTAGAATTGCTGGAGTTAGGGCTAAAAAGTACAAATAAATACCTCTGACAAAAATTGGTAGCCATACGAATTAGATGCTCACGGCTCTTGCTGAAGTACAGTAATTTCACAACTACAAGGCACACCCTTTTGATTAAAATTTTGATCGAAACCTGGAAGTGTGCCTTACAATCCGGTGCGCCTTATATATGGACAAAGTTCAGAAATTTGCCAACCTGGAAGTGTGAGCCGCAAGGCACGGTGGCCACAGGGGCCAAGCCGTGAGGGGCGGCAGCCGAGCTGCGAGGGGCAGCGGCTGAGCCGCACCACGCCAGCCGGCGCCGGGTGCGGGCGGGAGTGCCGGGGCCCGCGGCACAGGAAGGGCACCTGGCGCTGTGTTTAAAGGCTACGCCAATCTGTGAAAAACGTTTGCAAATTGAGCACCTGCCAGTAAACCCCGCAATCGCGCGATTCTGTTACTAACTCGTTACTTTGTTGTGCGCGGATCCTCACTGCGAAAAAAAAAGTGCGCCTTATAGTCTGGTGCGCCTTATAGTCATGAAATTGCTGTACATTTCTGATGGAGGGCCTGAACTTTTTTCCCCAGGGGTTTCTACCACTAATCCCTAAGCAGATTTTAACTATGAACAGGTTGTATGGGAAAAGACTGGAGCAAAACCAAAACACTGTTGAATGGTGGTCCTGAAATTAAGAGTAAAAATGATGACCCAGAATGCTGCTCAAAGCTGTCTGTCCCAACCTATCCCAGCATGTTCTGTCTTTGATGTGCCTGTTTTCCGTTCAACTGTCACTTCTACAGTTATCTTAACAAATCCTGTTTGAGGCTAACCTTTCAGTCAATTCAAGAGCTTTAGGTAGTATGTGAAAAGCTTCCCCACTTTCCTGTCTGTGAAAGCAGCACTGAGTGAAGAGATGGGACCTCAGCACCTCTAAACAGCTTATGACCTGGCATTTTAAGACATTTTTCCTTCTTTTACTTTGCAATAATTGAGTAGAGTTGACTTCAGACAGAATGGTGCTGTGTTTGCCTGGCACTCAGCTGGTTTGGGGAGGTGGTGAATGAGTTGACCATACCCCACTGATGTGCAGTTAGTATTGATTTTAATGATAAACTCTCTGTTTGAGGTCATACATACAATGGATCTTCTTTTCCTGTCTGGATGCTATTAGACCTACAAGATAAATTTCCTCTGATGGAAGGCTAAATGACTGTCACACATTACCCCAAAAAAGAAAACAAAAGTGGGATTCCAAGTCAGGACACGTTCTGCACTGCTGACTTTTTAGCTATTAGGATCTGGATTTGTCTCAAACTATTAAATACATACAAAAGGATGCCCTAGATGTGGACATAATAGGCTGAAAAACTTGATTTTTATTTCCGTATGACAACTAACCAGTAAAAGAATTGTATACATATGTGTGTGAGTGGGAAAAAAATTATCTTTATAGACTTGAAATTAAAAGAGACACTCTTCTGGTTTTAGTACATCATTATTTAACCATAACAGTTTGAATTCCTCCACAATGAAATGCTTAGATTTAAAAAATAATTCATTTGTCCCTGTTGGTGTTTTCCACCTTTATCTTTTCGGGTGGATGTGAAGAGCACTCATGTTACATATTTATAAATTCCAGGAAGTACATTTTTCTCTGTTTGATAGGATTTTCTGATAGCATGTCTCTAAACTATTTTGATTTATTTTACATTATAAAAAGGGAAAGGATAAAAAGTTCTGTTCTGTTTACTTTTCTCCGACTCATACTGCTTCCTGGAGATCACTTTTTATTCTGTTTGGTACATGAAGTACCGAAGGGTAGGAGTTACAGCTCTGCCCCAAGGAACTTGTAATCTAATTAAAGCATATGAAACTGCATTCTCAGATCTCAGTAGAGCTGTTCCACCTTTTTTGACTGTATATTTGTGTGCAGTCATCTGAGAACCCAAGTAACAAATCAGAAGATGTAGTGGATTTGATAATCAGGTACAGTTCTCCCCATGAACAACCATCACTGCTGTCAGAAAGAATTCTTCTCCTGCAGAAAAGTCTGGGTTTGAGGTCACAGGAGGTCATAGTCTCAAAAAGGATCTACATCCCATGAGATAACAGCAGTAAAAGCTTGCATTCCTTCCCTTAGGAGCCAGTAAGGAACTAATGAAAAATAGTCTGAACAGACAACTTCCAGCAAGCTGAGATTATAAATAAGATTTTACCAAAACAGCACTGTTGAAAAATGGATATTTTTGATGGATCAAGTAGCTTATTTAGGACGTTTATAGTTGCTTGGATTATCTGTGGGGCAGGGTGTCTGGCATACAGTAGAGTTACCATGAGCCCCCATCTGCTGATAGTTTTTGAATGACTTTTGTTTAAGCCTTGAAGTCCAGTTCTTTGTTGCACATTCTCACCATACCCTATGTAAAGGCATCATAGAGCATGACTTTCTTCTAGACATGGCAACAGTGAGGAGAATGACAATGACGAAATGCATCACACTGTGCAAAGAGAATTCAGGCATATCTATATTCACTGCATAAACATTTATCTAATTAAATTTTTCACATACATACAAAATGCTTATTGGAATTCATGCTGCTATGCTAACTTCATCAGTCTGCCAGAGTTTGAAACTGCAGCATCAAGTACTTAATGAACAGATTCATGAGTCATCTCTAGAAAGTGCTTAGAGTTAAGGCCAAATCTGAGGAGCTTTGTACTCCTTACGACATTTTTCCCCCTTTGGCTTTCATATTATGGAAGCCACATAAAATCAGCAAGGAGTCTTAAATGCATTCTTTGAAGGTATTAGGAAATACTGCAGAACACTGTGCTTGCTTTTTTCCTCAGAATGTATGGTATTTATTTTCTCAGAAAAATAAGTGTTGGATTTGGCATCTTGCTCTATGCTGTAAATCATCATTACTAGGTAAAGTGTTTAGTCCCTTAATAGTACTACTCAAATCCCTGCTTCTCAAGGGAAAATGTACAAGAAGCTCTACAAATCTGATGGAATGGAATCAAAACAGGAGATTCAGGGAGTATAAATCAAATAACATCCTGTTGGTATGCAAATAACAGTGTTATTGACTTATTCTCAGTAAGCATTGCAATCCTGAAAACAGGACTTGTGGTGAAATGATACTTTGCATTTTCCCTTTTTTTCCTTCTCATGTTTCCCCCTGACAGATATTGTTTGAAATTCTGCTAACGTACTGTGTCTGTTCCATATTTTGCAGGATTATGACTTGAGCCAGCTCCAGCAGCCTGACACTGTGGAACCAGATGCCATCAAACCTGTTGGAATCAGACGTCTTGATGAAAGGCCAATCCATGCAGAACCTCAGTATCCAGTCAGATCAGCTGCTCCTCATCCTGGGGACATTGGGGACTTCATTAATGAGGTAAGGAAGCGAAAAAGGGTTTCCTCCTAAGATCTGATAAGCTTTTATATGTTGTTTATTCTACTCCGCATGAGTAGCTGTTATGTTAGAACATAATAACTTTTTAAAACTTCCTTGGACAATTAAAATTGTCTCGCTAGACAGAAGTAAATACATTCTTTTAAAGTGCAGACAAATTTAATTAACTCATTCAAACAGAAAGGGAAGATATATCAATTAACTTCTGTGCATTTGTATTAATTACATTCATAGTACGTTATCAGCTGCAACCACAATATCTCCAAGCAGGATTATGCAGTGGGTTCCAACTAATAAACAGACTAACAAAATTGTAGTGTAGCCTAAAATCATTTATTAGTTCACAGTAATTTAATAATGGAAGAAGTTCATTTTCATTCTCCTCATACATTACCCTTTGAATCCAGATAATAGTGGAAATTCGGTACCTTCAATAAGGCCAAAAGAATTCCATCAAATACGATTAGTGAGCAGGGCAGCTAAATTAAATGTTATGTAAGTGCTTTTAATACTTGTCTTGTCAGAGAGCTTTCAAAGATTTTGCATTATCTTTGATTCTTCAATCTAATAAATGTAATTGAGATTCAGACTATACCAGAGTACTGATAGTTCTGAAAGAAATTACCCTCATTATTTCTATCACTGGTCAGTCTTAAATCATTGGTGTTTTGGTACTTATGATAGAATGTGTTTCTTGTGCTTTCTGGTTATTAAAAAAAAAAAAACCAACTCAGTATTTACTACTATTTGTGCTTTACTCTGCACATGAATTGTAGTAGTTAATTATTTTCTCTGGTTTTCTCATATCTTCCATTTCAGCTGGGCTGGACACATATTGCAGAGTATTACAGAACAGTTTCTGCCACATGCTTATTCTTGTTTACCTTGAAGAAAACTCAGGCTAATATACTAAAGTCTTTTGTGTTGAAAAGCTGCAGAAAATTGAATTTGCCCCTTTTAAGGTATACAGTGATACAATTGTCAAAAGACTTAGAGGAGAATTGATGAGCAGGAAATGTACAAATATTCTTGTAATTATATTGTATTTTAAGATACTCCAGTTTTTACACACCTTATGCTTCTAAATATTACAGTTCTAATTGGCTTCTGGAGAATAGTGGAGAAATGGGACAATAACAGGCCCACAATTGTGGGCAAGGCAGTGTACACATAAGAACTTCCTTGTGCTTCCAAACAATCAGAGATTCCCATCCTGTTATCACTCAGCTGTGACCAGACAGTGCCCACCTGGCAGGCAGTAGTAAAGAACCCTGGTTTTTGTTGTTCTCAAAGCACCTAGGAAACTCTGCTATGGAGCAAAGGCAGGGAATGGGTCTGATTCTACTGGAAAGCCAGAAAGGGGCCCAAGGTTGTCCAGCCTCCTACAATCTTTTAATGACTTAGCCAGCTGTTCTTGCAATATTATTTTTCAGTGGGTTATCACTCTTTAAGATGATAGCATCAGTGTGTTCACATGGAGCTGAAGAAACAGTACTGGCTGTCTTGATTTAACCCAGTATGTTTATACTGCACTACAGAGGAGCACGGAGTCATTTTCTTCCTGCTGTCTCTTGTATTATATCAGTACCTCCCTTTATGCTTCCCCTTGCCATCCACCAGAAAAAGAAAGCTTCTCCCAGCTATTCATACACAGTAAAATAATGTCATTAATGTCATTGATTAAGAAAATATATGGAAATATATATGAAGTTAAAGAAAACACAGCAATTTTCTTGTCTGCAAGTTAGCTCAGAGTTAATTGTATCTTCTGATTGAAAGGAACTATGTGCGGTAGCTTCTATGTTTTAAGTGTTATATATATATATAGCTTGTCTTCTTCATAAGGTTTTTTTTTTTCCTTAGGATTTCACAGAAATGTATTGTTTTACTGTGGGGCATTCCACCTAACCCTCTCTCTAGCAGACAGTAGCCATGCAAAGATTGTCCATGCTCCATCTGTTTTCCCAAAAGTCTGAACAAAATGGACATTTTATTTCTCTAAAATAGTGTAATCTTAATTTGTGTTTCATGTAAAAAAATTCCCATGGCAGATGGGACTATAAATTGTCTACTGGGTGTGGGGGGAAATGGGTCTGTCTTTCATAGTAGTATTCATTGTTCCAGTTAAATTTCAAAATTATCAGTGTCTAGAGCATAAATGTTCAGGCTGCACAGGTTTTCAAACTCTCCAGAAAATTGCACCTGCAGTCCTGGTATGATTAAACCCAAGAAATTTGGTAAGTTTCTCTCAGTTTTACTTGAGGTAAATTGAAAAAATATCTTGAGCAAAGCCTGTATGAGACATTTCTTAAGGCAGTTCCTCCAGAAGATAAGCTGAGCTGTGGAAACAGCATAGCAAGATAAGAAAGAGCAAAGTTCATATCTCTCTGCATCCAACTTCAATATTATTAGATGTAATTCTTCCCTTGGGCATCTCTAAGCCAAACCACCCACAAAACTAGCCCAGTCCCTAGCTGAGCAGGGAGAGGCTGCTTTTGAATTGTCAGCACTTTGGTACCAAAGTCTGCATTAGCCCCTTGGTTTGAAAAGATGCAACACTTTTGGAGATCAGTCTGGTCTTTTGGAGGATTTGGTCCTGTTCCAGGAGATGTGGGCCAATATGATCTTTTGGGATGCTGGTCCTCGTGTGGGAATTAATTTAATCTTTTGAATGCTCACCAGCACCTCAGACACACAGACAGCATTGTTCAGATTAGCTTCTGAATTGCTTCAGCTTTTGACAAAACATAACTATAGGTCATTGATTTCAGATACTGGAGGGTTTAGCTCCCTTTGCCAAGCAAGCATGGGGGTTTTATTCTTATTTTCATTGCAGAGTCATAGAAACAAAAAGCAAAAAAGATCTAGGGAGTCGTTCAGGGTTTTTTTCCTTTTAGCTGGTATATTATTTTCTATCTCTGATCTCGTGTATTAAAACTACTTGACTCAATGGGACATACATAAGTAAGTGTTTTGTAGTTTTCTGGTGACTTGTCAGTTGAAAAACAAGTTAGAATTATGACAAAAAGTCATGCATTTTTATAACACAAAGTTGAGATAACATGTGCAAAGCTATGAACTGTCTAAAATAGGAAAGTTCCAGAGGTGTCTGATAGTCAAAATAGGTTTTGCAGGCATAAGCTACATGACCTCAGGGACTTTCTTGTTTTGTCTGTTTCAATGGATAGATGAATCTGTAATTTAAGAGGGAAAGGAAAAACCTCCTTTTCTTCCAGTCCAGTGTACAAACAAGTCAATGAAATAAGTCATGTGTTATTAAGAATCCTCTGTAGGCTTTGTTTTCCATTTTGAGCCTTTAAAAGCCTGCAGAGTGTAGAGCATAATTAACACTTAGAATAGTCAGGATTTGCAGGACAGTATAAATTAGACTGTTGGAAGTAGTTTTGTTAATCCTTTTTTCAAGGCCCACCTATATTGTCCCTAGAAATCTCAAACAAGTTACATTGTGGTGGAGAGTTTGTGGCCAAGAATATATTTGTAATCAATAGAGGACATCATCTGAGGTAAAGTAAATTTGAATTTTAAACTAAAGGTCTCATCCCACGGCGACATGCAGGACCCTCAGTTCGTTCTTAGTAAATCGTTATTGGTACAGTGCACCTCCATGCAGAATGGAGTCCCTCCATGGTTTCTATTTTCTCATGTCAAAAAATGGTTCCATATAGAAACCAATTTTTTTTGTATTTCCCTGAAGGTCTCTCTTTTCTTTTCCTTCTCGTCAAAAGACTGCTGAATGTGATTAACTAGCAGGATTAATGAAAATAGAAGCATTAGATTTTGTAATGTTCCATGTTAGTTCAAGATTTGAGGGGTTGCTTTCCTTTCATTTGAGAGAAATAGAGAATGCTGCCTGTATTAAAGCAAGTTTACTGTTGTTCCTCAGCCGGGGCACTGTAGTTTCTCCAGTTGCCTCCTTAGTGAAAGCTCTACTATGTATATAAAGGAAGAAAAGGAAAGAAGTGAGTCTGTCCAAGGTCTCAAGCTAGCCTTTCTACTGCTGTGGCTCTTCTGTGACTGCTTTTTGTGTGCCGGTGGTGTAGCACATGCAAATAAATGTGACAATTCGCTGTCCCAGCAGGTTCCCCTGCTCCTGAGGATGTGCCCCGGAAATTCTGTTGCTCAATGAGCTTCTCACTGTAATAAAAACCTTGGGTTGTCTGATAAAACCAAGTAACTGTAACAACTCTGCAGCTCTGAGGTTCTTGAACACATCTGGTGAAAACTGAGATCTCTTCTCAGAAGTGACTGACAACAAATGCCTTGGCAGCAAAATCAGTAGAAGCCACTCCTGGCAGCCTGTTTTTTTGTCTTTTTTGTTGTCTTCAGTTGTGCAGATGCAGCAGGCTGTGTATCTACACCGCCTCCACCCATTGAAAGGGACAACATAATAAACTAAAAAGGTGGCAATGCTGAAACCAAAGGGAGTTTCATAAGCTGACAGCACTGCCAAGGGCTGTCTGACATGCTGTAGACCCCAACAGCAAAGCACAGCAGTGCACTGGGTACGCTCAAAGAACTGACCTAGCAGAGGGAAACAGAAAACATCGTACTACTTCTTTCTCATTTTAGTATGTAACTTGTGACATGACTATAGCAGAAATCTTGTCATTTGAAGAGTTAGACACTAAGTTCAGTCATTCCACTGTGAACCAGAAGATAGGTGAAAATGTCAGTGTAAATTGTGCTGCGCAGTTGAATCAATACCTCCAAAACATGACCCGTAGCTACGTTCTCTGAATGAAATGGATTACACCGCCAGCACAACCTTTGAGAAAGTGAATTTGTTAGTGAGATCCTATCTTGTAAGTCAGTAACTCAAAACCAGTTTCCTTTTCTGAAATGCTATCATGATAGCAGCAGCAAATTGAAAAAAAAATTACAACTTTCCCTTTGGAAAAACAGATGGAAACAGGCTGTCTTCTGCCTTGTCATGGATGACTGATACGTATCAGA
This sequence comes from Catharus ustulatus, assembly GCF_009819885.2. NCBI lineage: Eukaryota > Metazoa > Chordata > Aves > Passeriformes > Turdidae > Catharus > Catharus ustulatus. Next base: position 114,373,984 of record NC_046221.1, on the reverse strand, counting down.
ATTTCTGCAGTGATGTAGGAAAATGTTTTGTTCACTGATTTTTTAAAATAAATTGGTATCCCATGGTTGGCTGGCTGTTAGTAGGCAGAACTGCAGGGAAATAACATTCAGTCTCCAAACCAACTTTCTAAATGACTTTCACACATGGATACCTGGCATTCATACCTCAGCACTCCATAACCTCAGCTGGTATTTATTCTCCCTCCCTGTCACCTGCGTTCCAAACACATGGGTGTCTGTCACCACAAGCAGGCTTAAGGAAAGATCTAAATATCCTAAGTCCAGTTACTGCCTAAGAAGTAAAGTTGCCGTTGTGCTTCAGCAGCAGAAAATAAGAGAAAGCCTTTTGAACTTCCCTCTTGGAAGCTGGATAAGGGATGTCTTCCAACACTTGCCTTTGCCCTTTCAAAATCTCACATCTTTTGTGATTATTATGGCCATCAGGTTGGAAAATGCCAGAGAGAGATAACAAGCATCACCAATTATTCTTATCTCATAATTCAAAATTGCACTTTTAATGCAGGCTATTAATAACCTTCTTGATGTTGTTTTACCATATGAAATGAGCATTTCAAGGCCAAAATTTGTTCTTGATTAGAGGTCATTAGCTTGATAAATACGCTGGGCTTCTCCACCACTGATTTGGAAATTATTTTAGGTACATTTTGCACAATTCTGAATTATTTAAACAGATAATAAAGAACCAGGATTTACTTCTACCTTATCAATCCCAGATGCTTTAATTAATGGGTTTAATATGTATATACTCCATCATACATATTTGTAGAATAAAAATGAGATTCTAGTTCCATTTTGTCATATTTGGACAAAACACAACTGGGAGTGAAATGTACTTTTCTAAAACCAGAATATATTAAATAATTTGAAGGAGGCACACTCCTTCAAATAAGTGGAAGTATAATAATCCACAGTATAATAATGCCATATTTTTAATACATAAACATTAAAAATTAAAAGTAAAACCAGTACAAATATCACTGGTAAAAATTAATAGTGAGCAATTTAAAATCTTAGCACAGCCTTATGGAATTCTAAGATGGAAGATACATTATCCCCTGTCAGTGGTTGCCAGAGTAGATCCTATTCAAAGTGGAAGGTCTTGAAAAAGCGTTAATCCCATGGAAGAAACTGACATTAAAAAAATACAAATCATAAGAGGGCTTTTTGACTTCAGGCTTTGGTTTTTATATTCAGCTTGTGAATCTTCCCCAGATAAACTCCCCAGATAAGCACAGAGAAGTTGTCTCATATTCTAAAGTTAGTTATTCATGTAAGTGTTTAGGTTTGGACTTCAGTAACAAAACAGGGAATTAAGAGGCTTTTCTCTGGAAGAAGTATGGTTCTTTCCTGGCTTTTCCTCTTCAGTCTCCCAGCATTTCCTCCAATTCAGTTTGTGTTGGTTTTAATTTGTGCTATTCAACTCCATAGACTGGAAATCTAAAAATGCTGATGGCTCATTATTCGTGTTGATAACTTCAGTACTTTGAAATTTGAAATGAGGAAACAAAAACGATCATCATCTTGTATTCAGCTTTGATGTCACTGTGTGTTTTTTCTGAAGAGCAGGTGGATTTCATGGGTGGATATGGCAAAACATAAAAGGCTTAAGACAACATACCATATATTTTTCTCACAGCAGCCTACAGAGGTACATGAGCTTACAGGTCTAACTAAATATGGATTTTGGCACATGCAGATGGACTGCAGGCCAGAAAAGTCAGTGGATATGCTATTGACCATGTGAGATGGCTGTTGAAGTGAATCTTTGCAAACATGTTTGTTTCTCTTTCCTCATGTGTCTAACCATTCCCACGTTGCCCATGGCACAGGTTGTGAGCTGTATATCTTTGAAATTGTGTACTAGCTTCAGTCCCAGTGCCATCACTCTCTCTTAAGGTTTTGTTAGGGCTGTAATTGCAGCTATGTTCAAAATGTCCAGTGCTGCGATGCTGGAAACCTGCTATTCTAAAAGGAGTTACAAAAATGTAGATCCTGTTTTGCACTGAATGGCAGGAGAGGAAGAACTTTATTTTCTCAAGTGGTGCTTGATAGATAACTGCATTTCAAATATTCCAGATACGCTTTTGTCTTGCTCTCAGATACAGAAATTAATCTTCTTTTCTTCTTCCTTCTTGCAGGGACTTAAAGCAGCCGACAATGACCCTACAGCCCCACCATATGACTCCCTCTTAGTCTTTGACTATGAAGGAAGCGGCTCCACTGCTGGATCCTTGAGCTCTCTTAACTCCTCAAGTAGTGGTGGTGAGCAAGACTATGACTACCTAAATGACTGGGGCCCACGTTTCAAGAAACTTGCTGATATGTACGGTGGAGGTGATGACTGAACTTCAAAGTGAACTTTGGTTTTGGACAAGTACAAACATTTCAACTGATATTCCCCAAAAGCATACAGAAGCTAGGCTTTAACTTTGTAGTCTACTAGCACAAGTGCTTGCTGAAGGCTTTGGCTTAGGCTGCAAACCAATTTGGGCTCCGTGGAATATCAGTGATCCAATGCTGTTTGGAAAAAAAATATTGAGCTCAGTTACACTTGAATTTTACAGTACAGAAGCACTGGGATTTTATGTGCCTTTTTGTACCTTTTTCAGATCGGAATTAGTTTTATGTTTAAGGCTTTAATGGTACTGATTTATGAAATGATGAATTAAAGAGACAAAATATGTTGGGGTGGGGAGGAGTAAGGTGAAACACAATATACTTCACAATGCTTTTGTTACATCGCATTGCTTTTATTAAAATAAGGAGATTAAAAATAAACAAAAAAATCCTCATGGAACAATTTTATTATCTGGGAGAGAGGACCATGAGGTGAAACAATGTACATTACTTCTAGTTTTAGATGTTAGGGGACTTTTTTCACTAAAATTCTAAAACTTATGCAGCTGGTTGCAAATAAAGGGAGTTTTCATATCACCAGTTTGTAGCAGAATTGATTTTTTTTTCTTATGCTAGAATGTTAGACACATTTTGGTCTTAATCCATGTACACGTTTTGGTTCTTGGTTTTTTTTTTTTTCTTTTTAATTTCTAGAATTTTTTTCCCACTTCACTGTAAAAAATGGTATGTGTACATAATGTTTTATTGGCATAGTCTGTGGAGAAGTGCAGAAACTTCAGAACACGTGTATGTATTATTTCGACTATGGATTCAGGTTTTTGCATGTTTATATCTTTCGTTTATGGATAAAGTATTTACAAAACAGGTTGCAAACAAGTGACATTGATTCAATTGTTGAACTGTAGTTAGAGTACTCAATATTTTTTTTATTTTTATTTTTATTATTTTTTTGGTTTGGGGAGGGAGAAAAGTTCTTAGCACAAAAAAGTTTTACATAATTTGTACCAAAAATGGGGGGGTGGGGGTGGGGGGAGGGGAGTTGGCCTGATCTGGTGGCACGAGAAAATATACAGTATGTTTTTGGGGTGGGGAGGGGAGGGGGGGAAGGAGCTTTCAAACTGGAGAGACTTCTGAGAACAGCTTTGCCTCTGTATTGTGTACCAGAATATGAATGATACACCTCTGACCCCAACGTTCTGAATAAAATGCTAATTTTGGATCTGGTGCTTGGTTTGGCATTATTTCTTCCACCTGAGCAGCCCTGGCTACAGTAAATAAAAAGTACACAAAATGTGTTTGAGTTCTGTGAGAAGTTGTGTGTGCTTCTTTGACATTTCCTACTGCTGGACCAAAAACAAGCTGCATGTAGAAGAAAGCCCAGCACAAATGTGGAAGGCAAGTTCCGAGGTAAAAACAAAGGGATTTCTGTGCTGGGATTTCTGTGAGTTCACAATTTTCAGTTCCCCACTGATGGCTAGCTCTTTGGTTTAATGCGCATTATCTAAATAAGAACTTGCATTGTTTTTGGCTCATTTCTAGACTGACAGTTTAATGAATGTGTGATTATGCTGTGAATTGCATAAATAAATTGCAGATTGTGGCAGTCCTCTGCTGCCTGGACTTTCTTGTGCTGATGACAAACCCCTGCTAACCTGAGTGCACATCAAATTGTGTCCTTCAATGAGGTGCTTACAGTCACGGAGCTCTATCAAAAACCCCATTAGGAGATCTGTCATTAGTAAACATGTTTCTGACCTGTTACCATGATTACTTGCAAACAAAGCAAGCACAGTAGGTACAGCAGTTCTGTCTTGGTTCTCTTGCAGCAATCTGCTCAGGTTTGATGCCTACATTTACAGACATTAAGGATCTAATTGAGAACAATGTGAAGCTCAAATTCGGCAGAAAACTCACAGTTCCACTGTCAGTGGACAGGGAGGGGAACCAGGCTCTGGGTCTGTGCTGGGGCAGCTGCATGGGCAGCAAGTTAATCTGGGGGGAAAGCTCTTCACTGGTGCCGCTTCAGTGCTTCCTCAGCATTCACACCATAATTTACATCATTTGAATTTGGGAGGTAAATATCTGGTTTGGGGAACATTAATGCTGCATGGGGGCTATCTCCACTTTCCATGTCTCCTTCCTCATTTTTGCTCCTGATGAAAGCCTCTCAGGTTGGGATATATTATTTCAACCTTTGCAGACCTGGCTATAATTTATATTATGCATTTGCAACTACAACTTAATGCTGTAATATAGCCTTGATTTTTGAGTAATGTGTCAAAGTTACCAACAAGCACCGTTAAGCTATTTCCAAATTCAATTTGTAGTATAAGGAACAAAGGACGTAGATCAGGACGTGGAAATTAAATCTGACCATGCATAGTTAAGTAACTAAAACTTTCATAAAGGGCAGGATTTAAACTGTCAATGCATGTTAAATAAGTGGAAGACAGCTTTTAGCACAAAAAATTATACAAAAATGTATTTTAAGCATAATCCATTTGTTACTTGAAAGCAACAAACTGGAGTTGCTAAATGAACTTTACTCATTGACATTGAATGTTAAAAGACACACACTGGGAGAGAGATCTCTGGAAAACTTCCAGTTTGGGCTATAGCACAATTTTTTTGTTGAAAGTGGACAGAGGTCATCTTTTATAAGCACTTGGCTGTTCTGCACAGCAGTAGGAGCTTTATCTTGATCAGACAAACAGCCAGCTCTACAGCTCCTTTGAAATCATAGCAACAGTTCTCAGACCTAGTGACGAATCAGCATTAGGTCTGCTGAGCAGAACAAAAGGCAAGTGATTTTTATGCATCTCAGATGCTTATAGCAGAAGAAGAAGGATGTTTGATCACCTTTCATCAAGTTCCAGATTAATTCTTATTCTAGAAATGTCAACCAGGTTTTGTACCAGTGATACCTGCTTCAATGTCCATCAGAGAGCTGCACTGAGAGTAAGATGACTGAATGTTGGGCCCTACAATATTTTTTAAAAAACAGAAATGTTGGCAGCCTAATTTGTAAATGGCATTTGGTAGCAGCATATTTTATCTCTGCTTTGTAGACACTCTATCCAATGGAAGTTATAGCAAGAAATGAGGCTTTAGCCACTTTGACCTTTCAGCCTATATACTTTTCAACTTCAGGGCTGGGGAAGAGTGGTTTCAGGAAATAAACATTTGAAAAGGATACTGATGGCCTTATGTGTGGATGGGTCTGCCTTACTGCATTTTCTTTGAGATTGCCAAATATTGATGAATATATGTTAATACTCATTCCATAAGTCTACAATGTACTCACCGTGCTCCCTCCAGGTAATTGAACTCCTACATAGTTCTTTTGGTGCCAAAGCAGCAAAGTGACTAAAAGCCACAGGAAAGCTGCTGGCTGGGAATTCTCTTTCTTGGTATGCAGTACTTTTTTGGACAAGGCTCCTTACCCAGGAACATTTACACCTACTCTGCCGTGGTCCCATTCAGCTTAACACCAAAGGGAAAATATCTTCTGACAGGTGATGGGACACACAATCCCCAGAAGGGTCTCTGAAACCTTTCTGTGGTTATTAGAGATGTCTCATGTAAACCACTGCCAATTCTTCCTTTACACAGCTACTCCCACCTTCTTAAGGAACATTCCTGCTAGCAGTGGTAGCTGGATTTTGGCAGATTTACCATTCTGGTTCAGGAGTGTGAAAGCAAAGTTCCTGCTTTTACCTTAGTCAATATTTATTAGTCAAATAAAAATCAGAAAAGTCAGTCGAATGCTTAAATACCTAATCCACAGTGGTATATCTTATACACAGTTTTCAGCCAGGGATGATCTAGATTCGTATGGTGTCCTTTTTTTTTTTTTAATTTGTTTTGCATTTGCTTAAATAAACTTTAATGTTCAGTCTCTCTCTAGACAAGGATCTTTCCTAGGAATTTCTTTAAAGCATAGGATAATTTCCCTTTACTGAATTTATGTCACAGGAGTAACAAAAGTGCTTTCCCTTTAGCAGCAAAGCCCAGCTGGGAAATGGAAGTGGGGAAGAAAGGCTAAACAAAAAAGGCAAAGCATTCCCCACAGGGACCCAAGGTGTCTTCCATCACATGGATAGGGAAAGAGCATCCCAATTGTTAGAGACCCTTTGATGGATCAATGCAACCCACTCTCCAGCCAACCTGCAGCTCTGAACTGGCCAAACATCTTTGTGGGTGTAAGGGAGAGCTTGGAGATGTCCCTTCTCTGGAGTTCTCTGTGTCAGTGCTGCTAGAATACATTCCACCTCTGCACTTTCCCAGTGTTCCTCCTCAGTTTACCTAGGTAGTTGAACAGTGCCACATCTCACATCAGGTTTTATGTAATCTTCAGTTTACAAGCCACAAAGAATCAAGGTCTTAAGTCTTGCTTTGGTTTGGTTGTTTTGCTGCAGGCTGGAGGACGTGTTTCCACATAGCAATAGCTGGGAAGGCTTGTCTTCCTTTTCAAAGTTCAGCGTCCTGAACAGTGCTTTACCCCCAAAACCTCTGTGGGTTTGTAGGACATCTAAAAATGCAGCAATTGCCATTGATACAGTGGGTACTTATAATCAGATTTCACATTTATGTGCTCTCTTGACTTTTCTGCCCCAAAGAGACATACCCTGTGGTTACAGCGTGACATTGCACCCCCACCCAGGGAACTTTTTGGAAAGATCAGTCCGGGTGAAGCAGCGGACATGAGCTGAGCTGCTCTCCTGTTGCTCTGGCTGCAGAGAATCGTGTGTGTGCAGCTGTTGTCTCTCTGAAGATTTACACATAGTTGATCTCTTGTAGCTCTTCTCTGAGCACAGAAGAGGTGCCCATGTAGGACCCCTGGAATGCACCCACACATCTCATCTCCTGCATGCCTTGCCACCTTTACAAGCATTTACTGCCTCAACAAGATGGTCATTATTTTCTATTTGCTTCCATCTTTATTCTTCTTCCCCCACCTATGTTTCAGAAAATACCTAGGACCATTTGCCTTTCATTTACAAAGGAAATGCACTCTGGTTTTTGAATTATTCTTGTTTGCTGCATTTCCCATACAATATATAGTTTTTTTAACACTTTTTGCCTTCCACAAGCAAATTCTACTCTCTTAGTTCTCTTGGCAAGGCTGAGAAAATGTTTCCACTTTTGCTTCTGTCTCTACTTACTCATTTTCAGTTTCTGTGAGAATCTCTTTTGCTCTTGTTTTTAGACCTTTAATCAATATGCTGTTTAAAAAAAAAAAAAAAAAAAAAAAAAAAGAAAGTGACCAACCTCCTCTTCTTTAAATTGGCTATTTTCTTCCTCCTAATGGAGAACATTCTCATAGTGTTCCTATTTTCCTGTGTTGCACCCAGGAAAAAAATTAGACTTTTCATTGTTCACAATGGATTTTATTTATGACTATTACTTAAAATATATTCATTTTGAGAGGCTTTTTTTTTTTTTCCAAGCACTAATGCATTTTTGAACCTCATGGTGGTACTCATTTATGTAATTTCATGAAACCACCTTCAGGTGGTTCACTCCCTCCCAAAGAGCCTAAATACTGATTCTGAAAGAAACATATTTTGCTCTGGGTATGAATAATGAATTGTAGCATTGTGCAAATTACTTTTATACTCCTGCTTTTGAAGATAAAATGTGTTGATATGGTATAGGTTTATGCAGACAGACAGATCCATGGGCCCACCCGTTCTGGGTTCCAAATTACAGAAGTTTGATTATTACATTACATTTGTTATCTGCAGTGCTGCAGAGTGAGCTTATAAAAACCCAGCTGTCTCTGTGCGCCATAAATCAAAAGTAATGGCCAGATAATCAAAATTATGTTCCAATTCTAGAACATTCATTACTGGTGGCATTGTGTGAAGCAGTTATAAAAACAAGCAGTGTGCTAGGATGATTAGAGGGAATTACACTAAAAATGTAGAATCATTACTGGTATATTTTGACTTGAAGTTAACAAAGAGCAGTTTGCTCAGTAAGGTTATTTCAACATAACTGAGAAACAAACAAAAAATTTATCTTTTAGCCTGACCTGGTCAGGAAGCAATATTCAGAGCCCTATCTTTCTGAGAACTGATTTTTTCTCATTTGGGAAAAATGAAAGAAAACAAGAAAAATGACCAAAAATAGTCAACCCAACCCTTAAAAACTCCTCATGGAATGGGAGAGGCAACTTCAAAGACCTGCTCTGCTGCCGTGTTTCATAACAAAGAATTCCAGGCTATTGCCAAGTTTTTTGATCTTCCCATTTATTTTTGTGTGTGGCAAAAATTCACACTGACTAGAGACCAAATTATCTGACTGCAGAATGTCTAAACCAAGCTCTAACTTAGAGTTAGTTACTTTGGTGTTTCCATTTTTCCTTCTTGGTCTGACTGATTAAATATTTGCTGTACATAAAAAAAAGACTTTAACACCTGAACTACTGTTTGGGATGTAAAAAATGCCCAGTCCCTGTTCAGGAACTATGCCTCGGTGCTTTATATGCTGAGTGAATGCCATTATTTTGAAACTAATGAATTTTTCCACAAAAAATCTTGTGGAAATCTCTGTATTTTATCGTGAAGGAAACAGTTCACAAATCCTTTGCATTTATTCACAAAATGAATTGTTTTCTGGACATTCCCACTCAGCCTTCAGCTATTTGAAGGGAAGACTTGAATGGCAATAAGGTTTTCATGTGGGTTGATGACCACAAGGAAACCTTTTGAGCACGAGCCTTCAGGCTCGCCCTTCAGAGGCTGGAAAGCAATCCTTTTTGCTGAACAGCAGTCCATCAGGTCAAGTTCTCATGAAAAATGTTTCCCCTTTGAAATTCAGTGGTGTCAACATATGTACTGCAGCAGCGCATGACAGAATGTAACTGAGAGTGGCAGAGCACAGCCCTTCCAAAGTGGGTTCAGACCCAAAGCTCCTGACTCAACTGAGATGCTCCCATTGGGAATGCCCCCCAGGCATTCAGCTCAGGGAAGCGTTTATGTCTGTATCATTCCTGCAGCCATATGTGAGAGCATTTGAAGCTAAACAACCTTGAATCACCAGTAATATATGCATGAATACATTTCTTTCAGAAAATAGAGACTGACGTAACAATTCCAAGTTGTTATCAATTATCGGTTGACTTCCTTTTGAAAATTGTCCTTTAATGACTTCACATTTTCTAATAACTCACTCTATTCACTAAGGTGCTGTGTTTGCTGAACTCTGGACTGTGTTGTGATGACAGGTGACCCTGTTTAAATGAGCTTTTACAGAAATCTATTTCAGAACTGAGCATTTGGAAGAGAATTTTGATGGCAAATTTGTTGGCTGATGTTCTCAAAGACCACTAGACACTCAGACTTTTAGTAGCTGCCACAGGAATATCAGATCAGCTGCCATTCTAGAGGAGAGGGAGAAAATGGTGCCGTGAAATTAGATTTTAACACTGCTCCACTCATAAGTACAGTAGGAAGAAACAGAAAGTAAAATGCTGGGTCATGAGCTGGATGCTGTGTATTTATGGAAGGTCTGTGGGCTGCCTGCACACTGATGGTGATTTTGCAAGGATAGGATTCATATTCAGTCCCAAATAAAATCTCAGACTTCTCTGAAGATCATCACAAGGTTATTTGTCCTTTCAATTCACATGAATATGTTGTATTTCTGCATATTTCTGCATCTTATTTCAGGGGAGATTTTCTCCACTATTTGAAAATCCTTAGTGAGTCTTAAGTATAAATTTGTATTAATTGAATATAACAATATTCAATTTGTTAATTGAATATTGTGGGATGCCTGACAAAAAGAAAATGTTTGTGAATGTCCACTGAACAGAGCTTATAATGAAAGTAGGTGAAAAGGGCACATTACAATAGCACCTCATCAATAACACTATATAAATTTGCCCATTGCAGACAACTGAAGAGGTTTTTCATAGTAGCAGCATCTTATTGTGACCTTTTTTAATTTGAAAAGAATCAAAGTGAGTATAATTTTAGAACTAGAGAAGTAGGGATGGAATGAGCACTTATTCTGTGATCTTGAAGTCTTGGGACTTGTGACCCCCCTCAGTGAAAATAAAATTGCTAATGTCAACCCATCTTTCGCAGACAGCACCTCACATTGATTTTATACATAATTCAGCACAATTGACAGCCTTTTCAGGACAAGCTGGAGGCTGATATGTTATGGAGGCTAAATTGCTTCTCCCTTCTGTAAAAGGGGGTCTCTAGAGGCCATGATTTGTATTTAATGGTGTAAAGAGCTGGAGCTGTGAAGAAGTTGGACTGTGTTATGGCTGCTGTAAAGACACTCATGGTAAAGTAGTGGCATGGTAAAAAAACTGCCTCCACTGAATTTACTATTCTCATAAGATATAAAAAGAAACCCTTTTCTCCCCTCTGTCTTGGCCCAAACTGTAGTAAAAAAAATTAAGAGTGCATTACCCATGTTTAGTTTTGCACATGCAGTACCAGATACATTATCTGTGCAATCAGCTAATATTATGGTGGGACTAGCCAGCAGAAAAGCTGTGGGACACAGTGCAGCATCCTTGCTGATGCTCTTCTGCTTTTGTCACCTGTTGAATTGCTCAGAGAAATGAGCAGCTGTGGGGTAAACCTGGGCATAAAACTGAGATTTGTTCATTTTCTCTAACTGTCTAAGTTTCCACCAGGGCTCCTGGATGGTTTTCCTGGGATCTTTCCAGGGTAAGAGCAAGTGCACAAGAACTTCTTCATGAAGTAGCTGCTAATCTCCACCCTCCTTCACACCACAGGAACATTTTTATCGGCACCAACCACCCTCCAAAGGGCTCCTTGTACAATGGCAGGGGGAGGCATATGTGAAATAATAAGACTAAGGCTGCAAATTTTTACTTCATCATCTCTTAGAAAAATATTTTGACTTCATGGAGCACCACCTTTACCAAGCAGCTGGTGGACAGCTCTCCTCTTGGTGGCCACCCAGACTGTCCAGTCTCTGGCCACCATGCTCCTTGTGCAGGGCCAAAACCAGAACAGAACAAACTTCTGCTCCTCAGCTGGATGTCCCCAGAATCCCCACTGTTAATTGAAGTACTAGCAAAACTGTCTTGCAGTTTAGGAACAATAGTAGCAGAGGCACACTGTCCTATCTTATTTTCATTTTTTTGTTGTGTTTATGTGAGTCATTGACGCACACAGTCTGTATTCGTTGATGGTATGCAAAAATCAGTGCATGTAAGAAACCATTCTTGCAGTGTAATCAGATAATTAGATGTTTTGTCGCTGTCTTGTGTTGTTTAATATAAAGTACTTTGAATGGCAGTACGGCAGCTCCTTTCCAGCAAACTTTACAGACTGCTTTTTGCAAACTGCAACTTTAATTGGGTGTCCTGAAATTTGCTACTAGGAAGGTAATAACCTCAGCACAATAGCAGGAAGCTGCATCTTTTCACTGTTGTCAGTGTTGAAAATAAAGGCTAATTTTCCAACAGACTCGCTCTTTCTTCAGCAATCAGGTGTACCAAAAGAGGTAGAACCTTATTCCATAATTTCTGCAGACTGTAATATTCAAAGACATGAGCAGCCCAAGCGGTGTTGTGTGTGAATGAGTATGCAGGGGTGGGGACTGACAAAGGAGAGCTACGTTTTGAAATAACAACATGAATTTTATTAAAAAAGCATTGAGTTGTTTGCTCTTTTATTTAGCCTTTATGATAGCAAATAGAAATGATTTGACTTGCCAGCCATACTTAGAAATGTGGAGGTAGGGAAAAAGGCAGCCCAAAACCTCAGTGTAATTTTGAGTCAAATGAGGTTTGGATCAAACTCAATGCAATTTATTTTTATATACTGTCCTCCATGCAGAGTATTACAAAGCAGTTTACAGGGAGAGTTAATCATCAGAAGCTAAAAGGAAAAGTAAGGTTCTAAAAGTCAAAAATAATTTGGTAGCAGGGAGGAATCATGGGGACTTTTATTGGAGTTCTGAGGGAAATGAGAAAAGTTCCAGGTAGAGCGTTTTTTTTCTGGGTTTTGCTAGGCAAAGTCCTGTATTTAGTAGTGTCAGAAAATGGCACATTCTTTTTAATGACACTACTTTTCAGTGGCTCATCTTGTCAGAGAACCATGTCAGTGTCACCCTGCTCTGAAGAGCTGCCACATAGACTACTTGCCATAAATAGGAAAGAGTATAACTGAGATAGAGCTTCATACACTGCAATTTTTTTTAAATAAAACCTGATACGCTCAAAATATCATCAACTTTACCCATTTTGAGTTTGAATTTAAAAATATACTAAAACAGAATGCTGTTATTGCAATATGGTTTTATGGATGTGAACACACACACACACACACACACACACCCCTGCACACTAATTTATTAATAAATTAATGCTACTTAATATTTTGTATATTGGGGCAGATCCTCTGATCTCCTGCTTCAGTTTTGCATAACTACTAAAACCATTCAGTCTAAGCTAATTTACACTAGCTAACAGTTTTATATATTTCACTTGGTTTGTGTTTACAAAAATCAATTATTGGTATCATTTAATTAGTGGCTCTCACTGTGAGGTTTTAGTGATGCAGGATGTAGAGGGAGCAATATAATATCCACATCTAGCCCCAAAATGATGTGTGCCCTTGGAGACACCACTCCCTAGCTGACTTTTCCCCCAGATCTCATGGGCACTCCAATAGGCACACAAAGTGCTTTCCAGACCTTCAAAACACCTCAGGCAAAACAAAATTTTTACCTGATTGATCTTCTTTATCTGACAATGTTCTTCCTTGAAAGATTAAAATGATTCCTACTGTTCTGTATGTTATGTCTCTGTCTTACACTGACAGCTCAGCCTCATACCTCAGAAAACAAGAGGAAAACAGGTGTGAATGCTTTCAGTTTGGTTTGGTTAGATTAAAAATTTACCCAAGGCAAACATTTGTTGCTCGTCACGTTCTCCAGATTCTTCCAACATTTGTGTTTATAAAGTGGCCTGTCAAAGCGTTTGATGTATGAGTGTCAGCTTGATGGGGAGACAGGGTCCTACCGGAGCCTGAAAAATGTTCAGCTACTTTTCAGGAAGGAAAAGGATGTGTGAGCTAGTCGGGATCAATTACAGCCCCACCATAACCAGAGAAAAGGAAAGGGAAGAGATGCAAAGCTGTGCACAGTGGTGGGCGCTGCCTCTCGGATGGCCCTTGCCAGGAGAGGAACAGCCCTGGTGCTGCGCCCTGCTGAGCTGCTTTACTGCCTTGCCTCAGTTGGAATGTGCTTCATTCTCACCAACCAGAGGCACGGGGCAGGGTATTGCAATAGAAAAGTGTTGGTCTAGATCTCAGAATAGGTAAGAAGATGCAAAAGGCTTTTTCTTTCCTGTGCTTTTGTCAGTCACTCATTAAGGGGGTCACATCTGATTACAGGAGATGCTATCCCTCAAGCTTCCTGCAAGAACACTTTCAAAGAATATTGTGATTCCATTCATCATTTTTCTAAATGACAACCTCTAACGACACAGTTTTTACACAAATGCAACTTCACAGACCTTGATATTCGTGTTTATTGCCACGAGGCAAATGTTGGGCCCACAACTGTGCATGTAAGAGAATGATGATGAGGTTAGATGGTGTGCGATATTGTGTTACAACACTTGTGGGTTATTATAACAGCAGCCTCTGGATGTTAAATCTCTTCCTAGTTCAAACACTTTTTTTTCCGCTAAAAGCAATTTTTTGCCTCACCACCCAAAGCCTGAAGGTGCTAAGCTTTTCTTCATTCACACATTTTCACTTAAAAATAGGGGTGCCTATTACAAAAGTTTGCAGTTAGGAAACAAAAAACTTTCGCTGTAAAATTCAAATAAGGGAATGCTTACAATCAATTTTTTGGTTCAGAAATTTGCTGCTTCATATTTACTCTGTGATCACACAGATCTTGTGAGGTCAAAGGTGCACAAAATGCCTCCATTTACTTTTATGTATTTTCTACTGATATTTCAGCCCTCACTTCCCTGTCCCTTATGTTTCCTCTGCTTTTCAAACTCATGAGCTTCCAGCTTTATCTGTACCTAGTACAAACAGACCTTGAGGAAACAGGTAGGGCTGTGAACTACCTATTCAGGAAGACAATCCTTCTTGGTTTAACAAGAAAACAAGACACTTGTATTAGCTTTTGTTCTTAACCTTCTACTTTTCTCTTAAGATTCAGCTCACAGTATTTTGATATCACTGGCAAAGAAAATCAGATTTCTGAGATTTTTAAAAGTGTCCTTGATGACCACCACATTGCCAGCCAAATACTCTTGAAGTCTTAAAAAAAAAAAGTGTTTGGATTATGTGACATGATTTTGGTAGCAAGGAGGGCAGCGGGAATGGTCTCTCTGAGAAGAAACCAGGAGTTGGCCCCATGTGGGCCAGAGACATTACATTTCCAGCTGGCTCCAAAAAGGATCTGCTGCTGCTGCTTGAACCTGAGCCCTCAGCAATGCTGGTGGTGTCTCTGTGATGATATATTTACCAAGAGTGAAAAAGCATGGTGCAGCAGCTGTGTGAGAAAGGGGAGTGTGAAAAATGTGCAAAAAGCAGCCCTGCAGACATCAAGGTGAGGGAGGAAGGAGGGGGAAGAGATGCTGCAGATGCTGGAGCAGAGGCTCTCCTGCAGCCTCTGGAGAAGGATGCAGTGGAGCAGGTTGTCGTCCTGCAGCCCAGGGAGGACCATGATGGAGCAGGTGAACATGCCCTGAAGGAAGCTGCAGCCAATGGAAAGGATCCCTCTCCAGGAGCACGGAGCTGGCTGGAAGGAGCTGCTGCACCCATGCTGGAGCTACTCTTGCAGAGCTGAACATCATGGGAGAGACCCCATGATGGAGCAAGGGAAGAGAACAGAGGATGGAGCAGCAGAGGTGAGATGTAATGGACTTACCACAACCGCCATCCCCCACTGATCCCTCCCTACTTCCAATAAAAGAGTCAGGAGTGAAGTGACAATAATTGGTGAGTGATCTCCCTGTCTTATTTTCTCACCCATTGTTGAGGAGGGATAGCAAAAGTGCAGCTGGGTAGGCACCTGATGGCCAGTCAAAGTCAGCCCACCACAAAAACATATCACCAATAATAAATATTATTGGTGGCAGTATCACAGCATCATTAACTTTTCCAAACATATATAGAAAGAAACACATACACTTATCCCTTAGTTCTCTCAGCTCCGTGCAGCATTAATAGAATAGTGAAATATCCCAGGAATTTTGCAACTCTAAGGATTTGAGAGAGGAGAGGCTAAGAAAAAACAACCCTGAGGGAAGCTGATGAAACATAACCAGGAGATTGAATAGGTTTAAAAAAACAGCAAGTGGTTTAGAACTGTAATGAGGAAAACAAGCCTCTGGTTCAAAAGCAACTGCTGTCTTGTCCATTTGCCGGATAATCAATATCTCATCCTAAAACATCTGTGAGCAAATATAAAAAAGAAAGAATACTGTATTCTGGAAAAGATTTGCTGACCAAGCCCAAGTTCCATCATGGAAATGGAAGCATAAATAACTTCAAAATACTGATAATGATTCTTAGGGAAAAAAGAGCTGAATAAACAGCACTGAAAAAAAAATGTAAAATTGCATTTCATCTTTCTGTTTTCTTGTGAAACTCTGTGCTAGCAGACCTGGACTGTGTCTGCCTCCAGCATTTGATCAGAATTCTATCTCAGTCAGCCTTTTTTATTTCCCTGCCTTATTTTAAGCATAATTATCAGATTGATAAATATGTGCATCAAGCATAGCATTAGCAGAGCCTGTGTTCTGAATTACTGTGGGATTCTTGCTTCTAGGGAGCAAAGACAGTTTAGGACCAGAAAATTAGCATTTTTCACTGAACAGATTATCTTTTTCAGCTAATAATAGTTCATATCAAATACCATTTTGTGAAAGATAGAGACCAACTTGCACACTCTCTGTAAAAAAAAAAAAAAAGTGGAGAATGTTCCCTACAGAACTCATCATGAAATAAATTTTGCCTTAAAAAACAATTTTCAGAGTAGTTCCAATCCTAAAGTAGGTCTGTATGTTGCTCCTTATATATTTATATAATAGAGAGCAGTGCAAGAACCCAACAGCGCTCCCGTTTCCGGCCCTGTGTAAAATTCAGCTTAAACTCACAGTAATGAAAATGGATACTGGATTGCTCACATGCTGAGAATTTTTGTCTTGAAAGTTCCAGTTAGATCTTACAATTCATGCACCAGCTTGAGCTAAACATCTAACTCTTTCAGGACATCAAGACACTTGGTTTTGTATCTCCATTATAAATTGTTGAATCTGATTTCTTCCCCACAAACCAAGGTTCACTTTCCACACCAGCACTCCTAAAAAATATCTTCTTCTCCTTGGTACCAGAGATTTTCCTCGAGGCAAGCTTAGCTTTGCCACTTTTAGGAACAGTTCAGCCTGTTTCTCGTAGAGGAAAACACCTTTACTGCCAAGAGAAAAGCTGTCTGAAACAACATGCATCCAACAAGCTCAAATTCTGCACACACTGCTACTGGACACCATAATGGGATAGGAGGGTGGTTATCAGCAAAACATCAGCTAACTTCATGTTTCTCATGCAGTGCTCCTTCCCTCTGTTTTTTATTGTGTCAGATGGGCAGTGGCAACAGCTGCTCCATCCATAGTGTGTTCCAGACTGCTCCATAGTGTGTTCCAGCCCCTTATTCCTGCAGCACTCTGCTGGCTGGTGGGTGCTGGCTGAGAGCTGAAGGCTACCCAAAAAACATCAGAAAAAGAAGTTTCTGAAGGAGACCTCTGTGGGCCAATCACAGATCCATTTTTTGACTCAAAAATATGTTTTAAGGTGTCTGTTATAATGATGCAACGTTTCCAAACCAAGCCTTTCACTGGGCCATGGAATCATAGAATCATAGAACCATGAAATCACAGAATCACAGAATCTCAGAATCATACAACAGCTGGTTTTGGAAAGGACCTTAAGGAATATCTGTTTTCAGCCCCTCTGCCATGTGCAGAGACACCTTCCACTAAGCCAGGTTGCTCAGAGCCCCATCCAACCTGGCTTTGAACAGTTCCAGGGATGGGGCATCTACAGCTTCTCTGGAAAACCTGTATCAGTCTCACAGTACAGAATTTCTTCCTAATATACAGTCTAAACCTAACCTATTTCAATTTAAACCGTTCCCCTTTGCCCAACAACTATCTGCCTAGGTAAGAAGTCCCTCTCCTGCTCTCTTGTAGCCCCTTTAGGTATTAGAAGACTAAAGAATTGTATCTAGAGGCTTTAAGTGGTCCAGCTGCAAAGCCTTGGACAGGTGTAAGCTGCAGGATTGGGGGAAAATTTTTTTGGATGTACTGCAGTCACATACAGGACTTTCTTTTAGAAGGTTTCAGCTTCTCCCTTCAGTGGGTAAGGACATGAGGTATTTTAGCAAAGAAATACTGAGCATTCTCAACCACTGGGAAACTGTTCACAAGCTTGTGTCCCTGACTTGAAGCATTGTTGTGTGTTACAGAAAAAAGGAGAATATCCAACAATGCTGCTCCTGCTCCAAAAGGGTTTTGCATTCTTTGTAGATTACTTTCAGAAACTGCACAGACTTTGGTTGCTTGTGCAGCCCTGCAGACTGTATTACTGCACATTTTCCAATTATCCAACTTCGGTGAGAACAGAAGGTCAGCAGACCATTCTAGATAAATATTTTTGTCACCTTGCACTTGATAACTAAGCTTTCCAAAGGGTAAACAGCCATGATTTCATCATCAATCTTGGAATGAAGGTTCTGAAGTGCATGGAGTGCATGACATGTTGCTCCAATATCAGGGGCAGAAGATGAGCATTGACAAATGGGGCAGAGGGTAATATTTTGATTGATTGTTTGCATAGGAAGTTATTGGTAAGGCCTGTGAGCTTTGATAAGATGCAAAGATCAAGATCTAGAATTTAAACTCAAAAAAATATGGTTCTGTTGCAGCTCTGACAAGAAATGTGGATGGAAGAGAGTATTGAACAGTACAAAAAGACAAAATTCTCTAAGAAATTAATTCCAAATGCAATAATAAACCAATTAAACACTGCTAGAAATATAATGAAACTAGCACTGTTTCCCACAGGCAACCCACTGACTTAAATAAGCATTTTAATAATCCTCCTGTGGATTTTGGTACAATTTTGTCTGACCTTTATTTAAAGACCACCAACACAGCAATTGAATATGATTGGCCAACCTGTGTGAATTGTCCTTAACCTAGAGTCAGTTCTCTTTATTTTATTGCCTACTTTCTTCCTCTTTACCTATATATACAGCTGTCCTTTCAGAGGACTTCTTCAAAATCTGCTTTTCTATCAAAATCTGCTACATTTTTCTGTCTTCCTGTGGCTGTTGTCTCTTGTTTTGTTCTCCCTAAAGCTTCTGTAGTCAGCTCCCCATATTTCGGGTTTTCTTCTTTGTTAGAACCAGACTTTAAAATTTTTTTAGCACTCTTAGAAATTAATTTTTTACCTATTAAGAAAATAGAGGACTGACTGAATTCACTCCCTGTATAGCTGCAATCACATTCTATGTACCTTGCGGGAGGAAATTTTTGGATATTGTAAATGTTGTCCCCTAGCACTGCTGCTATATCTGGACCAAGAGTTGAGTCTCCATGCTGAAATTGATGGAGGTAGGGGTTCCATCCTTGGGTGTGCACTTCTGCTTTGCAGAGTGCAGGATCTGTACTGTTGAACAAGGACAGCTGTTGGGAGATTAGATGAGCCAAACTGAAAACACATGCACAGCTGTGCATGGACAGTCATTCTCCTCCTGGATTTCCTCTTCTTTAGAAGAAAAAATGTGGTCCTTCCCTCCAAGATCAAATAGTGTTCCAAGCTTGACAAACTGCTGCTGACAACCATAGCCACCACAAACAAAAATGATCTGTCAAAAGGTAAGAGATTTTGGAGTAGTAGTTCTTCAGCCCTAATTCATACTTTCAAAGAACAGGGATATATACAGCTGCTTTGCTGTCAAAGACATGAAGATTTGGAAGGTACCTTTTTTCCTCCCACGTTTACCATATGTTTTAGTCATGCATGAGACTTTTCCAGAGTGGAGGAAACATAAGAGAAGGAGGAGGGGAAGGGAGGAGGCAAAATTTTCTTCCTTTCTGAGATGCAATCTGAAGTGATTATAGAAATACTCACTTTAGCCGTATATATTTTTGAAGATAAGACTTGTTCATATCAATCACGGCAGAGTGGCAGCAGCCGGGTGAATTGCTTCAAGTAGCTCTGCTTTTCACAATCTGATGCCGCCCTTTGATATGTTTGTTCAGTTGTAGAGGGGCTCTAATGTCACAGGCACAGCTGGCTTCCCACTCAGCTATCACACTTAGCAGTGGGGGGCTCTCCTCCACTGCAGGTGCCTCTAACATCAGTACCACAGGTATTCCAAAGGTCCTGGGTTTTCTGTGAGCCCATTGCCTCTCCCATTTTACCTCCATCTTACTAAGCTGATAAATAAACTCTCCATGAGGTTTCTTTTTAAAAAAACTTAGTTGCTCAATTCCAGCCACTGGTGATTCCAAAGGAACGAGATCTTGGGAGCCAGCTGTTTTGCATGAAGATACTGCAAATCTGTTAATGGCAGAGGTAAGCAAAGAAAGGTGGTGGAACCAGGAGAGACCTGGACAAAAAAAGTGAAAGCACTGAATGACATCCAAGTAGAAAGTGATGCAGAGTTAATCACCTGAAGGAGCAGAGGGAGAGTGGCATCTGAAATTGCAATTTTCTGCTTTCTGAGCTCATTTTAACCTGTTACACACAGTGCTGCAACTGTTAGACCTACTAAGCCATTTCCAGTGACACCAATGCCAACCATTCCATTGCTTCCAGTGAGAATACAGCTAGGCTGATATAAAATAACTTTACCCTAGAAAGCAACATTTTGAAGAGCTTAATTTACATTTTAAAAAATGTGTTTTGTTGGCATCTCTTTGGGTTTCAACTAAAGCTGAAGCACACCTAGTTTTCTGTTAAGATTAGGTAAACTCTAAAACATCAGAAGAATTTTAGAATAATTTTTCTGCCTCGAGTAAAACAAAAAATATAGAAATTAATATTTTAATGGCTGCCTTTTTTATTGTAAGCTCGTGACTAGTGGAGGTTTGGTGGCAACATTTTTGGCAAGTTCTGACTGTATGTTTATTAGTCTTATGCTTGTGTAGCATAAGGCTAATTAAGTGATGGCTATGTATAGTTTTTATCTATACCTGTTGAGAGTGGGCAGTCAGTAGTTGTCATAGAGAATGGTTTGGTTATATTTATGTGTCAAATGTTAACTTTTCTGGAAGCAATGTCTCTGTATCCACCACAAGCAGGGCTGGTCATTCTTCAAGGTCTGAACATTGAACAGGTCAGTCCCGGGACTGGTGCTGAACCATAATATCCTAGGCTGACTTTCTTGGCTTGAAGGCAGTATTGGCTTCAGCCTTGCAATGCAGGATCCACCCTCTCATGAGTACTGCTGAAGTTCCACAAGGAAGCAATCAGGACTGCTGTTCCTTGTGATAGAGGGTGGCAAACTTGGGCGGCCAAGTGAGTGCAGCATACAGAAATAATGGCACAGAGAGTCTTTCAGCTGATAGGGAGATCTGAAGCACCTTCAGACATTGTAAGCAAATTAGCCCCTAACCACATAATGGAAGAAATCAAGCACTAACCTTGGAGAAAGCCTGGGACATGCTCAAGGCAGGACTTTCGGGCACAGAAAGGACAATAAGACCTCTTTTTGAAAAGCATTATAAATTCTCTACAGTATGACAACATCATCAAGTAGGCACATCTATGAGTGTCTTCAACACTAAATTTAGCAAGAGAAACTTGTGCATGCCATGCAGCCACACTGTCACAGGCTGCCTATACCTTCCCACCTGAAAGCTGCTCTTTGGAATGTTGTTTCATCACTTTTCCCCAGCAGCTGTGTAAATCCTACAGTTTGATATTCTGGCACAGGAGAAAGGACTTGAAGAAGAGGAGGTGTAGAGTACACTAGTCATTCAGTGGATAAATGTGTCAGCAGTGGCGAGCATTGCAAATGGTATCTCTAGGAAGAGTGCTGAGAAAAATATATATACTCTGGTGGTCTGTAGCTCCTCAAGAAGCTTCTTCAGTCCCCCCATCAAGATGCTGCTAAACAAAGAATTTACATCTTTGAGTCAGAGAACCTGGGAGTGAGGTATGGTCATGAGAAAGTGTTACAGAAGCCAGTGCAGTAGTGCCTGGCTTCCACATGGTTTTAGCAGGCAGACAGACACAACTAGTTTATAATTGACCTTTCTTGGAACTGAGCACCAGGCCCCAGATTGTGACTGCCATTTGAAAATGCTGCAACGCATTACAGAAAGAGTATGGAAAAACTGCAGTAATCTACATTACTTGTGACATCCATACAGCAGCCATTTACAGTGCCAGAGAAATTAGAGTAAATATAAGAGGCCTGCCAAGTTGTTCAGAATGAATGCACACATATTCTCAAGTCTTAGACAAAAACATCACATATGGCCAAAAATAAAGAATTGCACTAAAAAGTGGTCATTAGCCTCTCCAGAAGCAATTTAGGCTAAATTCATAATGCAGATGGCATAATCTCTAGGGTTATGATCTTCTGCAAAGACTTGACAGAGGTGGGTGCTTTGTTGACTGTCCTTGCACAAGGTCGCAGAACTGACCGTGTGCTGTTAATGCCATTCTGAAAAGAAAAAAAAAAAAGGCATCAGAAGTAAAGGCAGACTTTACATGACTCCCTCAGTCACCTACCCAATTAAAATTGTGCTAGTTGAAAAATCATCAGGCATTCACTATAACAGCTGTAGACTCTTGGAAAAAACCCAGTGGAATCCTAGTACTTTAATCATACTATTGATCTCCCTTTGTCGACATCATTATGGTATTCTGGATTTTTTGTTTTTGACTATGTGGTTTTTTTTCTTCTTTATGCAACCTGCTGAGATTTAGCATTCAGTTTCTGCATAAAACACAGAAGACCAAATCTGTATTCTTTTGTACAGCTGCACACAGCCCACCCAGCATTAAACTGATCATCATTTTGCTGGTCATGTCTTATGTGTGTGGCAATATGCAGAATTATCCTTTAAAGGCTAGTCTCACTAAGTTAACTCAGGATGGAACAGTAGACCAAAATAAATATCTATGTTCCATTTAACATTTCTTAGGGAAAAAACCCTATGATAAATTACAGAAATGACATCATGACCATCATGATAGCAAGTGAATAACTGAAATGCTTTGGTTTAGTGCACCTGGTTTATGTTTCTAGTTAAGAACTAGTTCACTATTTCATATTTCTGACACACAGAAGTCTCTGTTAAACATCCAGACCACCTATTTCTTCAATTAAGATGTGATTGCTAGCAGTACATATTTTGTGGCATTTTAAATAAGCCCTTTAGCAGGCCACAAAAGATCAAAACCAAGAAGTAATATAGTTTTACTAGGAGGTTGTTCTGGCATTCATACATCATGTTGAGTACATCAGAAAACAAAGTGAGTTTAAGAACAGTTCTGTTTCTCCTAATGCACCAACCAGGGCCTGAAATTATTCACTTTAAATTCAGTGAAAAAGCCCCATTACGTTTAATGTGTTGCATCAATTGTTGTTGACTAAAATGTCAATATTTACAGTTGCCACCAGGAAACATCAAACTGTCACAGCACTTGCCTTTTGACAGCAGAAAACTAGCTCTCCTTGGTTAACACCACATGGAAAGTACTGGGAATAGCAGTCACAGTAGGGATAACAAAACGCTTGATGAAATCCAGGCACTGAAATCCACAGTGCTTTTCTCTTCAGAGGCACTCCTAATGCAATAGGTCTACAGAGGCACAGTAAGTAACTCCCACATCAACCTCTATTACAAAAAATAATTAAGTCTACATCAATGATTTGGAATAAGAGACCATTGCCACAGGATCAATGTTGTGCACTTTGAAGAAGAACAAACCTGAGCTGCACCATACCATTTATTTTCCATAAATGCTTTGGCTTTGCCTTGCTGTTCTTGCATCTGCAGGAGCCCATTATCCTGGATAATATTCTGTTCCATTGACAATTATATCTTATTTCTGTCTGTTAAGTAGCCACTGCTTTGAGGATCTCTCATTATGTGATGCAATTTTCATCACTGAACCTCCTTTAACTTTTACTGCCAGGAGTACATTTTTATATTAACCCCTGCAAGTATCCAGACATACCAGCTCAGAGTCAGCAATCTGGTAGAATTTTGATGGCTGCAGGAGGATGATCACTGTACAGAGCTTGGGAACCAACTGATTTGTATTTAAGTGATCAGCAGGGACAACAGAAATCCCAGGACTCAGAAGAAAATGAGTAGATTTAGCCTTTTCCCACATGCTGTGTTCTCAATAATACAAGCTTTCACTAAAAGAAAAAAAAGAAAAAGAAACCCAAAAGAACTTCTAGCCCTTACAATTGCAAAAATAGTCTTCACTAAGTAAATCCCATCGCTGCTGTTTTGTTGAGTCTGCAGCTAGCCAGACTGAAACAATAGCACCCAAAGAGCCCACAACTCCCTGGTTGCATCTTAATGGGCTGTTTGTTAACTTCAAAGCTGACCATTTAAATGCTAACATTATTAGGCAAGTAATACAAAACATAAGCACCCAGCTTGAATCATTAGCATTTAATTGCCTAACATTTTCTCTGGTTTAATCTACAGCACTGTGCAAACTGGTCTTATTTTCGGTTTTGAACAGTGGAGCACTCACTGTTATGTTGCCCTGTGTGGAGGGACTCATGAAGAAAAAGCAAAATATTTGAGCTTGCAAAAACCTGTGTCTTAATGCCACAAACAATGCAGCTTTACTCTCAAGTTTTCTCAGCTCTTATTTTTTCTTTTCTTTTATTTAGGTTCTTTTCCTCGACTGGGATGCTTGTTACCTACTCTGAGCAAGTACTGTTGTTAAGAAGTAAGTGAAGATTCAACTGCTAATGAAAGAGTTCAGAGTTGTTTCCTCTCTTCTTTCCTTGAGCAAATGGGAAAAAAAGCTCTTTCTACTGTTTTTTCAAGGTGATGTAAAGGTCACTGACAATAGCTCCCCTATAGATGCCAATGTCTGGCATTTTGCCTGAATACAACAGAAACATGATAAGCTACGGAAAAATTCAAATTATTTTCTAGATAAAGCTGTTTCTGAAACGTGACTTGTTCCTTAAAATAAAGTACAGAATTTAACTCTTATCTTTAAATCTTATCTGAAGCTTAAAGCTTGTCCCCTGAATGTAAAAAACACCAAAAAAAAAGTGAAGTAACACATATCATGTAAAATATATACAATGAAACCTGGACAAAGACTAATAGACTAATGTCTAAACTAATGATTAAAGTAAAGTGATGATTTGAAGTTTCAGTTTTTAGCAGCTGAGTTCAAGCCTGGAGTGTGAGGAAAGAAATTCCATCAAAACCACCCTCACCAAAAATAATCCCCAAACTCCTTTTTTATTACTGAGAGACACCTTATTGTTAATTTCAGAGGTAATGAGAAAGATGACAAAACCAAGCAATTGTTGTGTATTTTTGACATTTTGTCCTCTAAAATTTCTGTTCTGCTGGTCACATTTTTTTTTATGCTTCTCTGGTGTCTGGTCTTCATTGTTAAAAAACAGGGGTTTTTTTTTCTCTTATCTGAGAAGTGTTTTCTATTCCAAAGAAAAAGCATAATGAAAAGAACATTCCAGTTTCTCTCCAAGGTAAAGTCACCTTGACCAACACCATTTCCCCCTTGAAGTTAAGACTCAAGTAAATTTACCTAGAAGGAAATATTACCCAACTGATCCTCACTTGGTGCCCCATCACTTTTAAAATGCAATTCTTTTTGTTTGAAAAGAAGGCCTGAGGTAGATGGACATATCAAACCCATTTATGTAGGAGAAAAAAATCTGTCAATTGGCAGGTTTACATATTTTTTGTTTACATCGTATTTTCACTCAGAGAATAATTTATGGAAAATTATTTTATATTAAACTTTTAAAGCTCCCTGGATTGACCAGTACACAACGTTAGCCTGTGAGCATTACTGATCCATGTGAAGAATTTTGTCTCAGGACAAAGAAGGCATTACTAGGCAGATTTCCCAACAGATTTACCAGAAGAGTTACAATGTGGAGATTCCAGCCATCCTTCAAAAGAAGCCAAACAAGATTGCTGTAAAAGAATTTGAAATTAGTGACTGAAGGATTGGAGTTTGGACAAGAACTCAGGCAGATGTAAAGCAAAAAGGATGGAAAGGCAAAAAATAGAGTCCTAGTGACTGGACAGCAAACTGGTTAAAGTGTTGCTTCATCCCTGGCTGCCTGTAGACCTTCTTCTTTCATCCATAAAAAGCAATCAAACAAATCCCTCTATCATTCTGTGGCAAGTTACACTGCATGGCAATCCCTTTTCCCATTCTCAGGCACGGTTTTCTAAAACCTCTTATGTGGTTCTCCTGGAGAAACTATGGGCTGAACTTTTGCAAACTAATCTCAGGCTCTGGTGGTTTCACCCCAGTTTGGCCATTTTCACTACACTGATATCTTCAATCCACTCTTTTCTAAACATAGTCATTGGAATTTTATGAATCATCTTGTAGAGCAACATAATGTTGAGATGCAGTGATGGAGGGTGCCAGCAGATGGTGACATATGTAAATTTCTATAAAGATTATGTGTAACAAAAGAATCTTTAGAAGGTGCAGATACTTCATGTATTTCTGCTTCCATTTTTTGTAATGCTCAGGGAAAAAAAATCTTCCTTTCATTATTTCTATCTTGGCCTGCTACAGCTGGTGGCAGCTGTTTGGGGACCTATTTCTACCACTCAGATAATTTTGTTTGGCATTGATGCCTGGGTAGCTGCTGCAAACCATCTTGGAAACTCCTACAGAGTGTGTCTACATTATGCTTTTTTTGCTGAGGGTAGTTTGTTAGGTTGTTGTTTTTTCTTTTTCCTTTGGAGAAGTTATTACCAAGTGCACTGTTTACTGTTTATTGTTGATATCACAGGGGAGCCAGAATGCAAAATAGATGGCTGTAATAGCCACAGGGTAGCATACTGGGGGCCAGCAGAGGAGAAATGCTAATCACATTGCCATTTCCTGGCCCATATGGTCAGGGCTTCAGTACATGATGGTTTGAAATGCTATTA
This sequence comes from Catharus ustulatus, assembly GCF_009819885.2. Lineage (NCBI taxonomy): Eukaryota > Metazoa > Chordata > Aves > Passeriformes > Turdidae > Catharus > Catharus ustulatus. Next base: position 114,347,424 of record NC_046221.1, on the reverse strand, counting down.
TGAGTACAAGCTAATATCGATTCTACAGAGAAGACTTTGGCAAATCTATTACCAACTCTCTTAAACTGCACCTCACTAACAATTTAGGGTAGCCATTCATCCAGAAAAAAGAAATACAGCTGTGGGCTTGCTGAATTCTTCTCTGAGTTGATGTTATACGAGGGAAAAACTTCGAAAAGTCACATTAGTGTTTTATCTTGGCAAGAATGAGCTGCATATCTGTTCTGAAGGAATGACTTGCTCAAGCAGCAGCCCTGTCCTTGTATCCCAAACAGATCTAGCTCACTCATTCAGTGTGAAAACCCTGTTGGTCACAGAAGGCATTGCTGCCCCAGCTGTCATTATGTCCCATCCACCAGAGGCTTTCACCCCAAAATAGAAAGGGCCATGTGTTGCCATGCCAGTCCTCTCCAGCAATCTTTCCAAACTTTCCTCTCTGGTGGATCAGATGAAGATGTAGGACTGTGAAGTGGGTACCACTGAGGGACAGGAATGTTCTCTGAGGCTTTGGAGTGGACAGCTGGAGGGCAGGGCGGGCAAGTGGAGGCACCAGTTTGCCATCCTGTGGCAGCAGTGGTCCCAGCTCACCTGCTGGAGCTTTGCAAGGCTACAGTGATGCTGCCTACAGGGCTGTTCTGTGTCAGCACTAACTGGTGCCATTCAAAACAGTGAAGAAAATAACGCAAGTAGCCTGTGGTAGCTGAGAAACTGATACATTCTGCTGAATCAAAGAAGGGTTTCTATTCCTACCAAGAATTAACCCACATATCCAGACCAGGGAGAGGAAGAACTTGAAGAACAATCAGTAAATAATGGAAATGGACTATAGCAATATACAACATTAAAGTGATCAGAATGGAGAAAATTTTATTTTCAAACATGGTCAGAGTCAGCAGTGGACATAACTTGTGCACAGAGGATCACACTGTTTTGAATTCTCTTTTCCCTGGTCAGACATCCTTCATTGCCCTAAAAGGTGGTCCTTTTAGGTAATAAGCTCAATTGGCCCCACTATGCTACCAGATATGAACAAGAGGTATCCTCAAAACTTCTCTTCTGGCTCCTATACCATGCAGTCTCCTTCAGGCTACACTTCATTTGGTCAGGCAATGGGAACAGAAGGTCTTCTCCATTTCTAGGTAGCCCTGGGAGATGCATGTGTTTCTCCATTCAAGGGCACAGAGGAGCCAGCCACTGCTGCCACTTTAGCATAGTGGTAACAGCAACAGAAGAGATCAGGTTTGAAAACCTGGCCTTAAATGCTTGTAAGGTGTGATGAAGGTCAAATTTAGAAGAAAGCATGGTGATCTAAATCCATCCCTATTATTGGGGAGTACAGTAGTTTCACGAATACAAGCCGCACGGATTATAAGCCGCACCCCCGGTGCCTCGACAATGTTGCTGTCTTTGTCAATAGATAAGCCGCACCCCGAATATTAGCCGCACTTTCGTTCGTCGCGAGAATCCGTGCGCAGCTTTCACAAATTGGCCAATTAGTAACAGGATCGCGGCATAGCGGGGTTTACTGGCTCGGGGCGGGGCCAGGCAGGCTCGGCCCGCTCATGGTTGCTGACGGGGTCGGCCGGGTGGTGCTGCAGCCGCCGCCGGGCTCACTGGCCCCCCTCTCCCGTCAGCACCGCCCCGCCGCTGCGTTAACGTAGTCGCCCTGCCGGCGGGCCAGGCACTGCCGCCGCTGGCAGGCATGCCGGCCGCGTCGCCGCTGCGTTAACGTAGTCGCCCTGCCGGCGGGCCAGGCACTGCCGCCGCTGGCAGGCATGCCGGCCGCCCCCTCCCATCTGCACTGCTGCCGCGTTTCCTCGCCCTGGCCGGCACTGCAGGCCCCCGCACCGCCGGGCTCCCCCACGCTGCTGGCCCCGATTCTGCTGGGCTTCCCCCGCTGCCAGGCAGCCCCACCCGCCGGCCTTCCTGCTTCTGCCATGCTCCCCTGCACTGCTAGCCCCAGTTCTCCCAGGCTCCCCCGCCCTGCTGGCCCGGCTCTGCCGCCCTCCCTGCCCCGCCCTGCTGGCTCAGGCTCTGCCGCCCGCCCCCACACTGCTGGCCCCGCCTCTGCCAGGCTTTCCCACCTCAGCCGGGGCCGGCCGGGCTCCAGCTTGGCTTGGGGCTGCCGCGGGCTCTCACTTCTGTGTTGGCAGCTTTTAGAATTTTGTTAATGTATTAGCCGCCCCGGAATATTGGCCGCACTTCCGGGTTTCCACAAAAATTTTGGTCAAATTGGTGCGGCTTGTATTCGTGAAATTACTGTAAGTAATTTTCAGTTTTGGGGTTAAATTTTCCCATAAATACAAAGTGTATACTTTCAGCTCTGGGTTTATTCTGTCTGGATAGATGCTTCCTTGCTATGCAGTCACTTCTTACAATCTTTTGTATCTCTAGTTTGACTATCCCTAAATGGCATTTACTCACAAGGCCATTTCTACATAGCACGTGTTCTTCTGCCTAGCGAGCTGCATTTCCATTATCACTGATAATTTTGTACCACTCACCATGACCTGGGCATCTGTAAATTAGCCTGAGATTTTGCCTCAATGTAAAATTTTTCCTGTATCAAAGATTTGTCATTTTTCTTCTATGGCCCTTGTAGTGCATTTTGGGGTTGGTTTTTTAGCTGCATAGTCTTGAGAATCAAAGACACATACACATACAAAGTTGTTTTTCTGTAACAGGAAGGTTACAGAAAAACATATGAAGAAAAACATTTGAAGAAAGACATGTCCTGTTACGACGTTACAGAGCACTACACTGCAGTCATCATGTTGCTCCATTCAGAATAAATCAGAGAGGAAAGTGTATAATTAGGAGCACTGTGTATATTCAGGGAATGAGGACATCATCAGTGAGGACCTTGATGATGGAAGACCTAGCAGAATTTGTAATGTGAATAGGTGTGCACTCTTCAGGTTTACACTTCTTGGTAGGAATAGATTTGGTGGCAGGGCTGGCTTTGGGGAAAAATAAAGCCGACAGCTGCCTGTAATGGGCAGCAAAGCAAGCTGAGCAATCAGAAAGGGCTGATCTTTGTCCTGTTGTGTGGAGCAGTGTCACTGGCGGAACTAGGGTGTGTGAAAATAAATCTACCTCTGGTGAGAAGTAATAGGCAATGAAAAGAGGACTGACTTTGCTAGTGGGGCCTGGCAGGAAAGAAGGCAGCAGAGGAGAGATGGCAGCGGTAACTGCCTTAGCTTCCCTGTGCCAGCACCTGCCTGCTCCACACAGCCTCACCGTCCGTTCTGCGCTGCCCCAATATTTCAGTTTGCCTCTGCTGCTGACAAACTGTGAGCCAGCTCTCTCTTGGAGGCACAGGGAAGTCCTTTCCTTGAATGGAAAGATGTGGTTCTCCTCTACCCTGACTCAAAACACTGTGTCTGTGTTGTAAAGAATCAAGCCCTTCAGACTAGGTTTTGTCCACCATTCTCATTTTCCCAACTTTAGTTTCACCATGTTGCAGTGCCATCATACAGCACATGAGAAAAACAGCTTTTTCTGTCCTGTGTCATTGTCACCACTACTTAATTCTTGAGTTTGGAGTTCTGCTGAGATTCAAAAGCCTGCTGCTCACTGCAAACAATATTTTGATAGGATATGGGTAGAGTGGGATAATTTTGAGATGACTTGTACATCTAAATTAGCTATGTGTTTTAGGATACAATTTCACAATATGGCCAAACTAATGTACAAGTTCACCAGTGACTGAAGGGGGAAAGTGTGGTAACTTTTCTTCTGACTCCTTCTTTCTCCATCCTCCCCGTCTCTCACCACAGCCATCAACTTTACCTCCTGATTCCATTACATGGCTCATCTGATCTCAAATGAAACTGCTTTGTCTTGTCCTTTTTTGCCATCTGATTGGGCTGCTGTGTCTTGCTGTGTGACTTACGTGAGTATGAAAGTCATCTCAAAGTGAGCAGTGGGAGAGCATGGCTAGGAGCAGGATGGGTGGAGATATTCAGAAGTGGAGCTGGACCTGCTACTTTCACAGTGGTATGCTGTTTGTCTCAGACCATGTCGTAAGATGAGCCTCTAATTGTGCCATGTGCTGGACAGAAATCCTGCCATTAATTTGGACATTTCATAGTACAATAGTTACTGAATCAGTTGGGCTGGAATGGACCTTGGGATGTCTTTCAGTCTGCTCACAGCAAGGTCAAAGGGACCATTGGGGGTCTCTTTGGTTAAATGTGTGCCAATGGACTTCAAGAAACCCATTTTGGTTGCAAGATTTGCCTGCTGACAATCTGTAGAGCATAAAAGTACCTAGACTGACATTAAAGGAAGTGAGTGGATTCAGCCTCCCTGCAATTTCATGAAAGACATCCTCTGTGTAAGCGGTATTCATGGCCTCATATTCTCCTTCTGAACCTGCAGGTTTTCAGAACAGTTCTCTTGGTACACACTTTCTCCTGTAAGGGGTCCCTTGAATGCTGTTTTCCACAGTAAATCCTGGCAGGTTTTGCTGAGAGAGAATGCAAAGATGTTCATACCTCATAAATACATAAGGCAAAGGATGTCAGGGAAGGGAAGTATTCTCTCCGTTCTATAAAGGAAAGCTTTGCTGAATCTTTTTTCTCCTTCAGAGTCCCAGAGAACATGTGCAGCAGTGTAGCAATGGGGACACCAACCTCCTGAGGCTCAGCCCAGTACCTTTTCTGTGAAACTATTTTTCTTCAAAGCTGTCATCTAGGAGGATTTTGTTAGCTGCTCACAGCTCTGAGATTTATTGGGGACTTTCGCCTAAGCTCATTCCCTTTCTTGAATACAAGTGTGCATTTGTTTCCTTGATCTGCTATCACAAAATTTCCTTTTAAACAGAGCTTACTGTGCAATCGTATGTCCTTTGCACAGATATTTCTTTGCCTGGTATGCCTCCATGCACTTTATGGAGATTATAGCTGCTCTAGTTTGTGCTATCGCCAGCTTACTCACCTAATTTTTAAAATAATTTGTAAAGCCATTAGAAATTATTCTTTCTGCAGGATGTTCCAACATCAATATGAAAGATATTTGAAAGACTTTTGTGAAGTAATCAGATGCCTTGCCTTCTTTTGCCAGCTGTTGGGAACACATGATAACCAAGTGCAGAGTTTTTATCTGGGTGCAACAATCTTCTAATATTTTGATTGGAACATTCATTTTATTCACTCTGTAAATTCAAAGGTGAATGAATTTTGTTAATCATATTCTCCTTCACAGTGTGAGTTCAGATTTTCAATTTTTCTTCACTGGAGACTTTTTTTCTCTTGTGCTGATATGCACTGAAATATTCTGCCTGGCTTGTTCAGTATTTCCCTAGGAATCCTCCTAGTCTTATCTACTTGGGTGGATAATTTCACTCATTCACTGTTATTGCTCTCACTTACCATCTGATATCTGACATCCTTTGCCCATCTTCATTTACATCCTCTTTGCAGCTGGTATAGGAAGAGACCCTTTTGACTTCTCATTTTTGTCAAAGTTCATGAGCCTCAGAGCTCTGTGTGAGGAGTAAAAATGGATGAGAGAGTTGGGTATCTTTTAGGTAATACCTTTCTACTCCTATGGCCCTTAATGTTGAAAGAATTAAACACTGGGAGGTAAGGCATTTGCTCAAAGCAGGTTTCAGTCAATATGCAGCTTCAAGCTCTTGATTTTTTTTTTAAGGACAGTATTTCTAAGAAAAAAAAGAAAGGGATGTGGGTTTCTCCAGGTGCTGTTTCACAGTTGCCCCCACTCAAAATCAGTCATGCCCAACCATGAAAAAATTCTTAGTGACTTTGTCTTGTTTTGTTATGGAGCCAGAGATCCATGTAGTGGCCGGAAAGAAAGATGGTTTTTATGTGTGAGAGATAGGGCTTTATTACCACAAAGAAAGAGTGGCAACTGAATTCATTTGAGTCCATGGCATTTTCCCACTCTTTAACTATACCCTTCATACACCAAAAGTGCCCCTTTTGGGAAACATCTGCAGTGCCCATTCTAAAACACTAAATTTTTGACTATATTCCAACAGTTTGTTCAAAAAGGCAGACAGGTTCTCCAATATATCATTGCAATGGAGCAGCTCCACTTTGTGCAGCCTTAATTAGCAGTAATATAAGATACAGAAGCAATAACACAAGTGCATCACCAGTAGAGACAGTGGCATGCTCTGGCTTTTTAACCTGACTTTTTCTGCTCATCCTTCCCGATGTTAATTCCCCAAATTAACTTTGCAATGAACATTTACCACTCTGGTAGTATGGCTGCATCTGCACTCCCAATTATCAGAAGGTGTGGCCAAAACATTTCCTGAATCATTGCCTGGTCTCTGCACTAAGGATGTGTGAAAGGATTTTGGAAGGTCAGACACTTTCTGTGTAAACATTGAATGTCCTAAAACATGCTGTCTCCACTGTGAATTCTGAAACTTTTATTCAGCACTTATGTTAGCAAAATTTACTTGCTTAGAGGCATGTGAAAGACAAAGGCAAAGTGGGTTAGAACATGGCCAGACCTAATTCAATTTTGTATTTAAGTGACTATCCTCAGGAAATTTTTACTTATTACTACTAATTTTAAAATTTTTTTTTAGGAATGAGATGGGAGAAAAAAGTAATTTCTAAATAACTCAAGAACTACTGTGGCACTGGGGTAAAGCATAGTGGAAAGATGTTTAGTGCTTGTAAATAGACTGAATCCTCACTCATGCTTCTGTTTAAGTGGGCTATACCACAGGTGATATTTCTTGTTTTTTGCAGCCAACTTGTCACCTGGTTAATATTGCAAAGATTTACACTAAATTCACAAATGCCAGTTTAAACTTTCAAGACTCCTTTAAAAGAAAAATAAAGTTAACCTGGGCAAAATGAATAATACATATTTTATAGCCAAAAAGTGGATTTAAGTTTCAGAAGAACTGTGAGCTCCTGCAGCCTGTGATTGCAACGGTATTTTTTTCCTAAGGAACAGAAAGCATTTATACGTTGATATCCAATTCCTTAAGGTATGCCTACACTTATAAATTTTAGTCTATTTCTTCTCCATTCATTGTGTACTCTGGCAGAAGTTGGGAACTATGTAAATTTTTTACTTTATAGCTGCTGAAACACAAGCAAACAGTGCTAACCCTAACACCTCCTGTGAAGCACCAGTCCTTGATTTTTCTCAAAAATTAAACAAAAATAAAACACTTATAAATTGGTGCCCAAAATTCTGATAAAGTTTCTTTCCACAAAAAAACAGTGCCTCATCACAGTAGCTCCTAATGACCATGCTGGTTTACAAACATTGTCACACATGACAATACTTGTGGGGTGAAGATCCTATAATATAATGCAAATCTCATTTTCAGATTTTAATTAACAATAAACATGGTAAAGATGACTGCAAAATGTCTGCAGATTGCTGTTCAGTTATTTTCAGTTGATGAAAGATAGGTAGATGCTTTTATCAAAACAGGTCATACAATGCCACTCATGGGCTGAAATTGAAATTTTCAGTGATTTGGAAGATACGCAATCCTGTTGTTCTGGGATAGCATGACTATGATTCACTGCCTCAAAAGCAATCACAGATCAGCAACTCCTTTCTGCCCCCAGCCACTCTATCCCATGTCAGAGTGAAGGTCACAGCAATGTTCAGCAGGCTGGTGAATGCCTGGGGATTTTGTGGTTTGTGTTTGTCAGAAGTATGTGAACACAAGTTTGTCATCTAGTTTGCAAGTGCACGGAGTTTACATCCGTAGCTATTATAAGGTAAAAGTAGTTAGGGAAAGCTGTGTCATGGAGCATAAGAGTGCACCCCCTCTCTTTGTCCAAATATACTTGCATTTGTAGACTGAAGGTCCCATGGGCAGAGTGAATTTAGAGGGCATCTGGGCAATAAACATGGTGAGAAAATTTTATTTAATTTGTTGCCAAAACAAAAAACTTACAGTTGAAAGTAAAAAAGAATTTGAGGACTTACAAACACGTAGGTAAATCATCCATTTACAATCTCTGCTGACCTTTGTGAGGCAATGGGCAGCACTGGAGGTGGAGATGCAGAGAGTAATGCTCTTCTGCTGCCCTTTGTCACCCACTCATTTTCCTGCCAGGTTGCTTCTGAGTGTCCCTGTTCCAGGGTGGGTCCCTCATGGGTAGACCTAGTGAACTTCTGCCCTTCACAGAGAGGGGGACTTCAAAGGGAAGAGGAAAAATAAAGAAGCTGTGAAGCAGCTCTTTTGGAAGGAGAATATGTCTGCCAGACTGCAAGAGCTGTATCAGCATCAGCAGAGCAAAATCAAAAGCCAGAGTGAGTTCATAAAACCGTGTAGTGGAGGGACACTTAGGGAGAGTGAGAAGACTGGTATGAAAGCAGGAGTGAGAAGGAGCAGGTATAGAGCAGTAGAGTGGAGATGCAGAGGGCCCAAGAGAAGATTTAACTGTTGATGTGCTTCTTGAGGAGAGGATGGCCCTGGTGCTGCTGAGGGAAGACCACCAGCTGTTTGGAAATGATATAGGTGTTTTGCTCTGTTTTTGTGTGTTTGTGTTAGGCCTTGGGTGTAAATACCTACATATTTTCTACCTGCAGGTTGTGCCACCTCATCCTGTAGGGATGAATCTGCTAATCTGGGGCGTTTGAAACAGCTATCTATTCCCATGTGTTCTAGAGGCCATGGAACACACTTAGCTCAGTGGATATTACACCCTCTTACACCTTGAGACACACTGATACTCTCACCTAACCGCCTCTAAAATTTTGTAGCTTTATCAGTCAATTTTTAAAATTTCCTCCTGCTCCCTAGGAGCAATGGATGTCCCAGTTCTGGAGCCATCTATACATGACAGAGAACTTGTTCTGAAGAAATGTCTTTGAACTTAATGTCCCTAAAATTCAACTAAACTGCAAAAAATTCCTTGACTTTGAAAGATGTACTTGGAAACTTTGTCAGAACATTGTCAAAATTTTACTGGTCTCCCATTTCTGGTCCTCTCCTGAAAAAAATCAAACCAAAACAAAAAACCCAAACATAAAAAAACCCCAAAACAAACAAACAAACAAAAAAACCCAAAAAAACCCCAACAAACCAACTTTTTCCTATGTATTCTGTCTCTTTTTCTGGCAGAACATATGTCCATGCACATCTTTTGGTATAAATATTTAAAGTTTTTCCTTTGATGGCTTTGAAGTAAATGCTAATATGTACACTTTCCCCTCTCATGAACGTCAACATGCTCCAGGAACCATATTTTTATGTTTATTGCTACCATGTGAAGTGAGAGTCATGCAAAAAATATGAAAGAAGAAACTTCTAATATAAAAAAGTCAAAAGCAGAAGAGAAGCGGTAGGAATGACCAACTACCAACTCTGAACGAAGTTCCGAGAAGCTGACTACAGAAGCAGTAGGAAAGGGAGCAGAAAGGGAATCCCATTTTATCCTCCAAATGCTCTGTGAAGATGTTGGAGGAAGGAGGCAGAGTGGCCTCCTGTCAGACAATAAACACAACATCCGTGTTTTCTGCAATGCCATCTGTTTTTACATTTTGCAGTGCATTGCTACATACAGCTGCTGCCACCAAATGCCCAGCTAATTTTAGGGTACTTATCTGTGTCTGACCTTGGGTAAGTAGTCTCTCAGCCTTCATTTGTAAGAGATGACACATGAGCTCTCCCACCTGCTGTGGTTTTCCTGACAATGTCCCTTGGGAGACCATAAAGGCAGCTACGCAGTTGTGGGATGAAAAAGAAGGGTTATACAATTCATTAGAATTGCTAAGTTGTCATCATGGGCTATAGTAAGCAGTTTGTTTTCAGCCCAGGGAGGGGTTGACTTGCAAAATAAACTCAAAAAACCCCCATCTCTTTGATTGGAAGGGTACAGCAAATTCATCGATGTTTGTGTAAATAAGCAAAGGAGGATAAAGCAAAGCTTGTGAACAATGCAAAATAGCATAGTTACAGGAAAAAACAATGTCTCACGAACACAGACTGTGGCAATCTCTGGAAAATGCAGCCCCTCACTCCTGCGTAGAGGAACTTGCTGCTAAAGCAACAAGAAGTTGCATCCTGGGAACGTGGAGCTGTGTATGTGTAGGACTTCTGCTTGTTTTCTTTCTTATTCCTATGCAGTTGTAGGCACAGAAGGGGAAGAGGAATTGTCCATCTATACGTTCAGTGGACTGTCACCTTAGCTGGATGGCTGTGGGCAGAATGCCCTAAACTGGGGAACAGTTGGAAGAAGGATAAATTAAATGGCAATTCAGCCATGATTTGGTGTGTGGAGGAGTACCATCTCTTCTCCATGTTTGAACCTTTGCATTGAGAAGGGCCTGAGAAAGACACATTTAAACCCAAAACCAAATGTTAGTAGTCAAAGAATTTGAATGGAAACAAATTGACAGCAAAATACTGAATTGTAGGAAGACTTACGAGTTCCACGTGGCAGAAAAACATAAAGAAACCTTCATCATAGTCTCCTTGATGAAAACCACCTGTTGACAGAAGCTGAGAGTCAAATAAAATAAACTAGTCTATCTTAAGATAGGAAAAGAATACCACTAAGAATGTCTCATAATGTAAACTAAGAGTGCACATTCACCTTGAATACTGCTTTCAATTCTGGGCACAGCACTTCAAAAAGGGTAAAGCAAATGGATCCAAAGAAGGACAAGAAAAAAAGTATCAGAGGAATAGCAAGATGTCTCCTGTGTGCGTGGTGAATATAAAGGTGAATGCTTTAGAAAGGAGCAAATAAATTATGACATAGCACACATATACCAGACTAGAACAAAGAAGGTTAGACAGAGGAACCTCTTTGTTTTCATACTAAGAAAAACAAAACACAGAGACACCATAAATTATAAGGAAACCAGTTTAAAGCTGTTAAAATGGTAGTTCTAGAAGCATAAATAGCATCCAGCCGTGTATACATTGCAGTAAAACATGACTGAGAAAAAGAGATCAATAGGATTCCAAAGAGTCCTTAAGACCAGATCTCCAATGGTATTCAGGTGATTAACTCCTACTGAAGCATATGCAGTAACCTCAACTAGTTCTGAGCTCAGTTTTGGGAAGTTCTGAGCATGCCAGCTGTTATCCAGGGAGACCCATGCTTTGCTTTCAGCAGGTAAATATTGTCCCTGATGAGTGCAGCAGAAATTATACCCCTGAGGTTAAGCACACACTTATATTATTTGCTGGACCAGCATGAGCGTGTTCAGTACCGAGCTTTCCATAAATAAAATGCCCACAATTATTTATCTTAAGGGAAAAAATTGCTTCATTGTGGAACAAACACCCAGTGACCTGTGTACACTTAACTGTAACAGTAGGACTCATATAATAATGTACAAGAGCTGACTGAAATATAAGGAAGAATTGAACACCAACTGGAAATACAGGCTGGTTATTTATTTCACTGGCAAGAAAGATGTTACATTAGAAAAATTTCCTTTAGCTTAAAGCTGCATTTCACTGTCTGACACTCTATTTTGGAAGAAATGAATAGTCTCTTGTCAGTATGCCTTAGTGAAAAAACAAAAGAGAGTAAGTTTTTTAAAAATACATCCCCACACCTAGAATATTTAAAGAATCAAATACGTGAATCAAATACAGTAATAGTTTAGAAGGTTTGAAGTTCTGGTTCATTGTTGCTGAGAGCTGTTGGGATTAGTTACATGGTGTGTGTTGCTTGGTGGCAAAATGAGCTGCCCTTCCTCCACTGCCATTCAGCTCTTTATGCCTGCTCCCACACTCATTCAGATGTGCCAGCACAACTGCTGGTGGGATCATTTCATGGACCAGATTAGGGAGATCTGTGTTGAAAAGCAAACAAACAAACAAAAAACAAGGACAAAAGCCTTATTTTTCCTGGTGTTTTTCTTTTTGCCCTGGATTGTATCAAGGGTCTGAGACACAGAGTGTTCCACAAACAATTGCATTGCCTCCGTCAAGGAGACAGCAAACTGCAGCAGAGGGGCAGCAGCTGGGTCAGGGCAGTGCTGAGGAACTTCCCAAGGCAGTTTTGTCAGCAAAAATAACATTTAATTGCCCCAAAAGTCTCTCTCTCGACTCAACTACATCAGAATTTAATTGCAATTCATCCCAACATGTGTACATATGCATAGAAATCTATATTAAAATATTATATATGTGTGCATGCACATGTATCTCTAAATTTCGAAAATACTCACTAAGCTGTGACATTTGTTTTCCTTGAGGTAAAAAACCCAAGAAACAAAACCGCACAGGCAAACTATGTGTTTAGAGAACGAGCTAAAAACGCCTGGGAAAACACAGTGCAATGTTTGTAAAGACCTATACAATAGAGTCCGAGCTGCCTGCCACACAAACATTCCTCTCTTGTGAATGGATGCTTAACTATGGAGCAGCAGACCATGAGCGTGGGCAGAGCAGCAGATGGCAGGTCACTCTATTAATATGGAGAATTCAAGCAATTCCAAACATTTTGCTGTGCTTTTACCCCCATGATGTGAAACCGTATGACAATGGAGTGAAGTTCCAATGACTCCATTTTAGGAATCTGCAGCTAGACCTAACTAGATATTACTCATTTTCTGCCAGCTCCTATTTACTGTAATCAAACCACCCATTCTTCCCTGCTTGCTGAAGTGTGTTTTGTGTCTGTCAGCAAGGTACTTTGTAGAGCTTATGCGTGCTGAGATGCAGAATCTGTCTGTGTGCATACATTTTCCCTGTCCCCAGGATAAATGGCAAAACAACATGCCCAAGAAAATGAAGCAACTGATGGATCTAGAAAGACGACTTTGGTCTCCAGGCTTCAAGACCTCATACTGTGTGCTGGCCTGTGCCTGTCACTGGAAAGCCTCATGACTAAAGTTTTCCTAAGACACAATAAGAATTGCATCCTCCTTTAAACTATTAGGTGACCTGCACTTCAATGTGGTTACCCTTGACCACATTAAGTGGTTTTTCCACATTCTAAATCTTCTTAATATTTTGTTACCCGAGGAGCTTTATTAGCATTCACCTGTCTGAAAATGACTGGGGAACAGAAATGCAAATTGCTCCCAGATAATGCAAATATGTGGCATTTTGCAAATGAACCTTGCAAAGCTTCTGCACTTGTTAGAGCATACTCCTGATGCAGCTTCTATCTCCAATTAAGCTGATGATGACCATAGTATATTATATTGTATGTCAGAGGTTAATTATTCTCACCTTTTTTTTGTCTTTATCTTACCACCTTCTCCTTTCTTCACTCCTGACCAGTGACAGCACCAGCTGGAAGCAGCTGTCTTTGTTTGCAATCTTGTGTCAGATGTGTTAAATGCAGGGCTGCTGAAGGTGCGGTTCACATCACTCCAGGGGAATATGTTGAATACCCAGTGCTTGAGTTTGGGTGCTAGACTTCTGTTTTTTCTTACTTCTCCATGGCAGTAAAAGCAGACTTGGAGGGGCATTCTGTGAACTTTATGATGTAGGAGATGCCCCCAGGTTTTTCTGCCTTCAGATTTTCTTTTGGCCTGCCCTCACTTCTCTGAGTTAAAATCATGTTTGTTCAGTGCTTCAAATATGATAGGCATTCCACAGTGAAAGGAATGAGCAGCTCTTCCCTGGAAAAACTTCAGAAAAACAAATAGGTACCAAGCCCCTGCTGAAGGCCCAAACCTCAGATATAATTCTGCCCTGGAATGTACCATTTTTATCTGCCAATGTATTTTATTTCCAGGCACAGCTCTAACTGACCACTGTTAGATACACTCATTGTACTCTGCACTGTACAGCAGAAAGAGGATCTTGGAAATAATGCATGTAAATACCACTTTACAATATTTCATTTCTGCTTCTCAAACAATACCATCCTGAAACCTTTCCATACACTAACACTTATTAAATGGACCAAATCTTCTGGGCTGATATGATGAATACATCAAGAATGCCCCCATAAATAGACCCTTAATATATTTTGATTTTGCATATACTCTTCCTAGAAAATGTTATAAAGAAAAAAAAAAATTAAATGACAGCCAGTGCTGCCATTTAAAAATTCAATAATGTGTGCAGAAGCAAGAACTTTTGCAGATAATCAATAAAGGGTAGAAATCTTCAATTCTACTCTTTTTCACAAAACATCTCTGTCTCCTCAGTAGCATACTTCAGGCAAGACTCACAAATCCCATCAAATAATAAGTATATATTAAAATTTGGAACTCCTTTGGTTACTCAAAATGACAAGAGTGAAGATTTTGCATAATGTGTTATTCCATCGGCCATCTGACCCTATTTTCATGGACATTAATGGTTTCTTTCTTGTGTCTGTTCCAAAGGATCTATCAACTCTCTTCCTGTTGACATGTGTCACATCTCTGTGACTACTTTCAAGTGATCTAGTCAATTAACACAATTAGATTAAACTATGAGCAAATACATCTAAATTGTTTTTAGTTTTCTTTTCAAGGTGATGATTCTTACCAGAGTTTATAAGAGAGCTCCAAAATCTCTACTTTTTTCCCCTCTAGTTGTTTTTTAAATCTAATAAAAGACAAAAGTTTTTTGCAACCCTATATCTTGACAAAATTTTGAAGAAAACAGTTGGTCTTAACACTTACATTATGAAGATCATCAGTGTGGAAATGTAAGAAACAGGGAGCAAAATGTTTTTTTTCAGATTACAGTGATGTGGAGTATTTTATGGTGCTTCAGCATCAAGAAAATACCATGTTTGGCATTTTCATAAGAGTAGGAAGGTGACTTATTTTGCCTGCAGATTTGTCATCTTTGCTGGTACTGACAGGTGCATTGATCCTCATGCTCATCTCTCCATAGGCACAAGCAATTCAGTTAAAGGCTATTACAAATGCTTGCTAACCAGAAAGAGGTTTTAGTAACTAAATATTGTCTGTGCTGAAATGTAGAACAGGAAAGAAAATATTTCCATGTGTATTTTCTACCTCCATTGCTGTTTTGTAGATAAGGATTCTGTGACTTAAAATTTAGAACTCCAAGTTATGTATAAGATCACTGTGGTGTTGAAAGACAGTTTTTGTCCTTTTGACTTCATTAGGCTTTGCATTCTTATTTGGTGATCATTTAAGAAATAACCCCCCATATTTTAGATACACAGACATATTAACTGGTTTGGCAACTGCCACCTTTTCTTGTTATGTCATCTGAAAAATCAGAATAATATGGAAAAAATATAGGGTTTTTTTTTACACCACAGAAATAACTTCCAGTGCTGCTTAGATCCCTCTACTAGTATGCGCAATATGGAAAGATATTTCATTATTAAAAAGGTCACAGAACACTGCTTTTAAGTGAAAGACCTTCCTTGAAAATATATTAGGCATATTTCACTATGATTTTCTAAAGAATCTATGTAAGGAGTGATGAAAACAGTTTTGCCCAACACATGAAGGAAATTGCTTAAGAAAAGAGAATGGTAGCAAGGGAAAGGGAGGAAGAGGGAAACAGTCCACTATGAAAACAACCTCATATCATTACCTCTTTCTTTTTTCTCATTGTACTTTTGCATATACATTTTGAAAGTAATTTGCTTGGTGAACTTTCCTGGCTTTGCTGGAACTGAATATCACATCAAGCACCTCAGCCCAGCACTGGTTTCACAACCCTGTCTGATATTCTTTTTGTGCGTCAGGCGGAGGTAGATTTTGTTTCATGCATGATTCATAAACTCACTGCTGAGATTCTACAAGTTGCTACATCTCCCAGTCCTATTTCAGAGGCTTTAAACAGAAAGAGATGACTGTACTTCTGTGGGAAATGGTCACATGTGCCACATCATAAAACGTTGTGGATGTCAAGGATGACACTTTTTTTGAATACATGGTAAAAAAAGTAGTGCTTTACTGTTGCATCCAGGTCTTAAAAGTTTTCTTGAGTCTTATTGTGTGCTGTGTTGCAGTATTATTTCACATGCTGACAGAGGAGACACCTGTATCCCCAGCACAAAGAACAGGATAAACAGAAACCTCTGCTTTATGAGGAAAACTGCTGCTTAAGAATGTCAGCAAATCACTTAATCTTCCAGTCAATCATAACCTTTTCTCTTACCCAACTATGTCACAGTAAGACCACCTTCCCTTGAATTTAGCCTATTCTCTGCACCTATTGGGCTTCTTTCCTCTCTTTTCTTCTTTTTATGTCTCCACAGTGTGTGGTAGATCCTTTCCTCCTGTTTTTTCCATCATCTGGAACAGCCATCAACATTATGTGACTGATTGAGTTGGGCTCATTTCACATTTGGTGCAATTGGACATCTATTGCCACTGGCCTATGCCTCCTTTCTCAGATGGAAAAAAAATTAGGAAAAAACCCAACAATACCACCACCACCAGTAATAATAAGGGTAGTAGTACTTTCATTCTTGAGCTTCTTTGCAATCCCAAGATGAAAGCCTTTAAAACCCAAGAGGCTGCAGCAATCACCCTTACTTCTACCTAGACTGAGTGTAAGATCCATTCTAACAAAGCATATCTGTATTTGTGCAGATAAATGTAGCCCACAGAGACATGTTCTCAGATGTTTTTGGTAATGGCATATATAATCCATCACAGTGAATTTTGAAACAGGGCCTCAGGAAGGGTGATGAATCCCTGGACTGAATTAGTTTACAGCAAGGCAAATGTGTACTCCAGTCTGTAGCCCAGAAACTGTTCTCTACAGATGGCTAGTCACATCTTTCACTGTGTTTTCCCCTGATGAGGCACAAGCATAGGAATTCCCTAGTGAGGATCCCATTCAAGTGAAACAGAACAGGAATTTGATGGCACCCAGGAGATAAAGTCCATGTTCACATTTCTGACTTCACATTCCTCAGAGTTCCCCATGGATGAGGGCATCAGCTTTGATCTTGCAATGGGCCTTGCTACTCTCCCTATGACCACCCCCTCATCTTAGACAAGATTGTTCTTATTTATCAACCACAATTTGTGCATAAATGTTAACAGAACCAAAGGAAAACCCTGAAGCATGCCATGCTTTTCATACAGTCTTCAATTTTTTTAAATTATATCTTCCTCGGCTGACCTTATAGAACTTGAAATAAATGCACTTTTTTATACATTACAGTATAATATACAACTACAAGAAGGATTGGAAGAAAGATCTATGGAGCTACACTCTGATCTCAGTGCTGGAAGGGGTCATGGAGCAGATAATCTTGAGTGCCACCATGCAGGACATACAGACATCAGTGGATCAGGCCCATTTGGCATGAGTTTATGAGAGGCAGGTCTTGCTTGACCCACTGTGCCTCCTTCTATGAGGCCACTTCAGTGGATGAAGGAAAAGCAGTGGACAGTGTCTACCTGGACTTTAGTAAAGCCTTTGACAACATTTTCCACAACACTGTCTTGGAGAAACTGGCTGCTCATGGATTTTATGAGCAGTCTTTGCTGGGTATAAAACAGTTTGGATGGCCAGGCCCAGGGAGGTGGGGAATGGAGTTACATCCAGGTGGCAGCTGCTTGTCAGTGGTGCTCCCCAGGGCTCAGCTGGGGCAGGATCTGGCCAAGAGGATCAAGTGTACCTGCAATCAGTCTGTGGATGACACTGAGCTGGACAGGAGGGCTGATCTGCTGGGGAGCAGGAAGGGTCTACAGAGGGATCTGGACAGCATGGATCTGTGGCCTGAGGTTCAACAAGGTCTTGCCCTGGGGTCACAACAACCCCATGCAGCACTACACGCTGGGCACAGTGTCTGGAAAGCTGCTTGGTGAAAAAGGAGTTCAGGAGGAGGGTCAGGGGAGATCTTATTGCTCTCTACAGCTACCTGCAAGGAATTTGCACTGAGGTAGGGCTTGCTCTTCTACTGGGGAACAAGCAATAGGATGAGAAAAATGGCCTCAAGTTGCACCAGGGGAGGTTTAGATTAAATATTAGGAAAAAAAATTCCTTCACCAGATATGTTATCAAGCATTGGAACAGGCTGCCCAGGGAAGTGGTTGAATCACCATCACTGGTGATATTTGAAAGATGTGTAATGTGTCACCTGGGGACATGGTTTAGCAGTAGGCTGGGCAGCAGTGGGTTAAAAGTTGGACTTCATGATCTTAAAAGTCTTTTCCAAACCAAACAATTGCATGATTCTATGATAATACATGGTTCACCCCAAAAGTCAGCTGAAGAGTATTGGTGTCCACTGTAGTATAACTAAAGACGCCTTCTGAAATAAACCAAAATTATGGATGTGTCATGGAGGACAAGCTCAGTAAGATGCCCTGCTCCTCTCTTGCCCTTCACTGAGATGAAGGTGGCAATTTCTTCCTTAGTTAGGGAGCTAATAAGGACAAAAGTAGTAATAGAACCAGTATTAGTTTTGTGCTTCCCTGACCTTTCTGCACTTTTTGCTTAGTGACCACTTAAAGAATTTAAAACCAACATGTTCACCCCACTGATGTCATGTTACCAAGAAACCTAGCCAGACATTCAAGAGCACATAGGATTTCCCTTTTTTTCCCTAGCTCACTTTTATCTCAGGTCTGTTTGG
The DNA here is from genome assembly GCF_009819885.2 of Catharus ustulatus. Taxonomy (NCBI): domain Eukaryota; kingdom Metazoa; phylum Chordata; class Aves; order Passeriformes; family Turdidae; genus Catharus; species Catharus ustulatus. Next base: position 114,328,975 of record NC_046221.1, on the reverse strand, counting down.
GGAAGGAATAGCAATGGTCCAGCTGAGCCTTCAGGCAGGTTTTCAAGTCAGGTTGAGGAACACTATGACTCAAGATTATGTTTTTAAAAGCTTTTAAAGTTTTTTTTCTAATTAGTCTTCTGCTACATTTTTGGATAGATGAGATATTACTTGGATACTGGTTGTCTGTACTACCAAGTAGCTTCTGAACCTAATTCTGGTTTCTTTACATGCAAAATCCCTCATAAACTATGGATGAATTCACAGGTTTTTGACAAAACTTTCAAAAATAAAATAGGATGGGGTCATGCATGGGAGGTATGTTATTGTGACAGATATCATGTTTCCCAACACGCAGCAGAACTTGCTGTGTGTTAGCTTGTGTGCAACATGCTTTTCATTGCTATCACAATGAGTCAAGGTTGATAACACTGCTGGTATTCAATACAGAAGAATTCATACCTATCATTTGGAGATATCTCCATTCATTTTGTATTAAAGTTGTGAGAATTTTTTGTGTGATGATATGATCATAATTTCTGCTGTCACATAGGTCTTCCATTCCAAGTGCCTGTGCAATGTCTTTAAGGGTTTATGTGGAGGCTGTGTTTTGCTCCAAATTATTGCCTTGTTCCTGAGTGTTCCTCCACATGCTCAAAATGAAGACATTTAGCCCTTGGCCCTAGAATTAACAGCAGCCTTTCACTCAGCTCACATTTAATTTCGGTGCAAGTCTTTTTCTGTGGGTCTTTGGACTACATTGTGTGCTGGCATTACCCCTCGTGGAACAATTTGCATAACACAAGGTATCAGAAAGTGTCGTTTTGATTTTGTCTGCTTCTGTTGAAGTGTAAACAGATGTAAGGCAGGGGTATTCTCTGTTCCTTCCTTGCCTTGATTCAGAACCACAATGGCTCTTTAGGCAGACAGATCAACATTTTCCACGAGGAAAATGGAAGGGCAAGAACCACTACAAATCCTTCCTTAAAGCTTGTATGGTATGTGAGGCAACTGAAGTTCTTCACAAAACAGTAAATAAAACAAAGCACTTGGTGCAAGTAAAATTACTGTATTAGAACTTTACATCCAATCTATTCTCTCTACAGTATTTGTTACTATAATTTGCCATAACCAAAACAGTAACTATTGGTGAGGTTTTGGTGCAAAACTTATTTTCTTTGTGAAAAACCTGTGTACATTTATTAATTTTAGGTCTGCTCCCATTAGTAGTCATGGGGATATAATAAACTCTTTTCAATTTTGTAAAGGACAAGGAGACAAAGGAATCACTGGGAGGACTCAGTTTCTGTCATCATAGCTCAATTGACTTGCTTTCTCTGGTAGCTACGCTGCATCAGCTCCTTGCCAAAGAGCCTGCCTTCCCTTCATTACAATTTTCTAAATCTGCTCCTTGCCTCCTGAACTGTCTGGCATTTTATCTGGAGGACATTTCAGTTCAAGGAAAGGGACAAGACTGTAGAGATTTCTCTCCCTGAAGAAATTTAACCTTTGTGCTGGATTGACATGTCTGTGCACTTAAAACCATTTTATACCTAAATCATGTCTAAGTCAAATCCCTCAAGCTCCAGTATTTCAGTCTTGAGGAAAGGGGGGAAATTTCCATCTAATTTTGAGGGGCTAGTGAGAGGAACTGTGTCAAGAAAGATGCCAATTATGAACAGGACAAGCTGGTTTTTACCTGCTTGTTGAGGTATATGCATAAGCAAATCCTTAGCTGCTGTAAATTAGTGTAACTCCACTCACATCCAAAGACTCTCTATGTTCATTATCTGGATCTTTATTTTCAGGTACTGTGTGTGCTACACAATTTCCTGTGAGAGGTAATTTGCATTCAGGCATGCTCCAGCTGCGTGATTCTATAATGTTTATAGACTTGTCATTATAAAATGCTGAGTGAACAATAACAGGGACTAAACAGGAGCATATGAAGAGCAGAAAAAGACTTGGGATGAAGTGCGTGCCTCGCACAACTATTCAATGTGTTAACTGCTTTATTATTATTTTCCATTATTTCTTAGCTAGACATAGACAGACAGTCTGCTGTAGTGAAAAAATAATCTGTCCAACAATTATAAGAAATTTAAGAACTAAAGCTAAGGCACAGCTACTTTTTAAATTTTTATTTATTTATTTATTTATTTGTGCTGCAAGAGCTGAGAGAAAAAATGCATTTTGAGGCTAAGCTTTTCAGTGTAGAGAAAGTTACAAAAAAAAGCCAAGAACAATACAGGAAAACTTCAGTGTTTGCAATGAGGTTAACCCTGAAGGAAAAAGATATTCACTGCAGTGTACAAAACATCTCCTTGCTACCTGGTTTCTGTGTTTTACTCTAAAAAGCAGAAAAACTGATGAGAGGGGAACTGGGAGGCAAAAGTGCAGCAGTCAGAAGGACCAAGTGAAAGTAGCCCTCAAGATGAGAGCAGGAAAGAAACAAAGGAAGAGAGAAGCAGCACTAGGAAAGCTTCTGCTCTTCTGTTCCTTTATGCAGCCGTTCACAGCCTCTCTTTCTGCCAGGGTCTGAGGCATGCTGAATTCTGGCTGTCAAAGCAGCCCAACAAAAACCTTTTAGAGACATCAGATGTTCTATCCTGCTGGCCACTGGTCTTCAGTGGGGTTTTGTGATGCTGCCATTTGAAAGCCACTGCCAATGACACATAATGAGTTAAGAGTCATCACTGATAGCTCCAAGTGGCTTTAACATCTGGGTTATGAAGTTTACAACCATTAACCATTCAAGCCTTTCATCCTTCAGCAAAATGTTTAGACTTCTGATTAACCTATTAGTGCATTCCCTAATACAAGTAAAGTTGAATTTCAGACATAAAACATTAGGCAGCTCACAATCACACTTTGCTAAAAAGTGATGATGTTGAAAAAAAAATCATTCCTTTGGAGTAGTGTTAGGTACTCAAGCACAAAATGCTGGGTACCCAAAGAGCTCTCTTGCTCCTTACCATCCAGATTTCAACGCTTCTGCCCTCCAAGGGAGGGAGCAGAAACAGTTTCTACCCTTCAGTTAAGTAGTCACAAAACTGAAATAGCCAAGAGCATGTTGCCTTAAGAACAGCCCCCATTTTGGGACAGGATGTTTAGTGGATATTTATGGACAAATACTGCAAAACAAATCCAGATTACTAAATTAAAATACATGTAGTTCTGCAAGAAAATAGATATGTATGATGAATGAAATTTGCAATGGTTGGGTGTCATTGAATTCCAAGGCCCAGTTCCATCTGACTCCAGCGAGCTTTCCTTCAAGCAAAGTGGGTGCACCAGGGTCAACCACATAGACATTAAACATTAATAGACATTGCATGTTCTTGAAGGACCAAGAAGGATTTGAGAATGGGGAGATGAACAAAATGCACCCAAATAAATGGATTATGCAGTATAGGAGGTGTGCATCTGAGCTCAGAGATGTTTTGTTCAGGCTTGGCTCAAGTTAGCACTAGAACCATAAGCAATGTTTCTGCATCTGGACCAGTAATTTTCCTCTCTAAAGAAAAGAAAGTAGAAACAAAATTCTCTTCAGTGAAAGACATGTAGCTAAGTCCCAGCTGGGATACACTAGTCTTTTAACCATTTAAATGCCTCTCATGGTTTTGAGATCAAATAAGGGTAAATTTTTTTTATCTGTATTGGGTTTGCATGGCCAGTTGTTGGTAGTGGGAGGACTACAAGGAGAGATCCCTCTGAAAAGCTGCTAGGAATTTCCCCATCCCAACAGAGTCAATGTAAGCCAGCTCCAAGATAAACTCACTGCTGGCTGAGGCTGAGCTCATCAAAGACCCTGGTAGTGACTCTTGGTGTTTTAAGATTTGGTTTTACCTCTCATTATTCTCCCCTGCTTTGATTGGTAGTAAATTCACTTAATTTCTCCAAGCAGAATCTCTCTTACCACTGATGTTAATTGGGGAGTGATCTCTCCCTGTCCTTATCTTGAGCCATGAGCCTCTCATTATATTTTCTCTCCCTCTTCCAGCTGAGGAGGGGAGTGATAGAATGGCCTTGGTGGGCATCTGGCATCCAGCCAAGGTCAACCAATCACATTATCTAAAATGGGGGCTTTCACAGTTAGATGATTCCATTACAGTAATTTTAGTTTTAAAGACATGAGAATTGATCAGAAAAACAGGAACCTCAATCCAAATGATGCCAAGCATGCTTTATGTTGTAAAGGGGCAAATAATATTTGAAACCCTAAACTCACAACTGCCTTAATTTCTAATGAACCAACCAAAAACCTGAGATCTTCCAGATGTTCCAAAAGTCTGGGACTCAGATTCCACATATTAAGCCACTTTTAAAAATAAATATGAAATGTGGTACAGATTTAGACAATTTAATCCACTCTGTTCCAGTCATATCCTGTATAGACAAGTTGTTTTGCTATTCCTATCAGTAATGACTTTTGTAATTGGATATACTGTGAAATTCAGCTCTTCTTCATAGCTCCATCTATTACCAGTTTCTCTGTTCTCTTTTTGTTGCCCAAATTATCTCATATTCATCTGGACTTTGTCAATGCAAAGCTGTTCTTATTACTAGCCTTTGTTGTTTCCTGACTTGATTCTGAGTCAAAGTCCTTTCTTGTAAATATGTATCATTAACATACTTGATTAACTTATTAAACATTACGGCACAAGCTCATTATGTGTTTGTCTGATGTGATTTAACTTTCATTTGGAGTGAGTTCATTGCAGCAGAAAGGCTGTGTGATACAGAGGGAGTGCAGGGTACTGCATAATGCTCTCTCCCTGTCAAGCAGTGGTTCAAATCCAGTCTCTTCAAAAGCAGCTTTAATTATCACTGTCTAACAGTTTTTGGAGAAGGATTTTTTAGTTGCTGCCTCATAAAATTAGGGATTGTTTGTATACAGACTTCGTTGCAAAAAGTGAGGAATGACAGAAAATGTGCTTTCTTCTAATATTGACTAAAGGACTTTATTCTTATAAAGTGTTATTTCCCATTTCTTCCCTTGTTTCTTCTCTTTTTACTGCACTGTAGAATTTCTGCTGTGAACTTTTTTCCACCTTCCGTGTGCTTGTCTTCTGCTCATTAACTAAAGCAACTGTGTCTCTTTATGCTACAGTCTGACCCTGGGCAAGTCACCGTGTGAGTGAGCATCCTTTTTCCACCTGCAGCAGCAGCACCGGCTGCAGAGGTTATCAGCCCAACCCTGCCTCCTAGCTACCCATCCTTGCCAGAGGCAAAACAGCCTGAGCTGCTTTCAGGAATGTACTGAATCCAGATGGGATTGCAGAGATTTACTCATCACCCTCTCAAGCAGGGCCCACTTGTCTGAGCTGAAATAGGTTGGGGAGTTTTCCATGAGCAGCTGAAGGAGCCTGAAGGAGCAGTAGATTCTGCTGTGAGAGCAGTGATTTTCCTGCTCCAGCAGCTCCTTCTGGCACTTTAGGTGTGGGTAAAAGGTGCCACATGTGTGCACATCTCTTGGTCAGCATGCTCTGTCTCTCCTGTCTATAACATGCGTTTGATGCCATTCTCTGAATTTCATGCAAGGTAGCAATTCATCAGCTGTGCCAATCCTTCCAAGAACAAGGGTGGAAAGAAAAAACAAAAGCCAAAGAATGATTACGAATTGCTATGTCAGATTCTAACAGAGTAATGGCAGGCATAGCTGCTGCATTTTAGCCATGAAGCAAACTAAATGGTTTCAATGCTAACTATTCCTGGCAGATAAGAATTCCATCTCCCAGTGTCCCTGGAGGAAAAGCTTCATGTGTCTGTCCAGCTTCGTGTGAAAAGTGCACACCAGACTATAGGTCAGGCAACCCCCTCCACCCTCACCCCTAGACTAGAGAGGAGATAGGTCATTTTTGCCTTCTAGGCTCTTCTATTTTCCTGTCCATGCAAGCTCAGTTGAGCTTGCTACTATATCAGGGCCAAAAGGAAGGCCCCGCTGTCTGCCTGTTTACTGCACAAGACACAGATTGCTGGTCTCCTGTAACAAGAAAAATCCCTGAGGTAGTAAGAGTTTTCTCTACCTCCCTACCATGCTTCTCCACATAGATGGACAGGCCAGGTCAAAATGTGATTCTTCATGATTACCACATCTTTCTGCTGGAACCTCATCAGTGAAGAAGCCCCAGGGCTCCTGAACACACTTGGCCATCACACCACCTGCAGAGAGGCAACATCAATGCACGATTCCTGGCATATCACTTGTCTTCTCCCTGCATTTGTTTACAACCCAGAGATGCCCTTCCAGCAGAGTAGAGCAAGCCTGTTCTATCAGGGTTCTGATGCGGTAATTTGCAATTAAGTCAAAAGTGTAATGTCTCTTCAGTGTCTGTGTACTGAGAAAATCACTAATATTCCTGGGAATAAAGCCACTCACTCACTGTGATATTCTCAGGAAGACAGTAGGAAAGCTATGTCTGTGTTTGGAGGGCTGGAACACACTGTCTATATTAATTAAGAACTGAAATTGATACTCTCCAGTAGACATACCTGTTTCAAGATTTACTCAGCTCTGGTTCACATGATCCATAAAGAATCTAAGGATTGCTAAGTAAAGGAACTATTCAGATGTTGTTTTGTCAAAAAATGAGGTGACATGGTAGAAGGTGACACCATCCCTTTGCTGTCTAAGAGATAAAACAGCTCTTATGCTCCAGGAAGAAAAATTGTCTCCTTTGAAAGAAATAGTGAGAGCACGTATATGGTCTATACTAGGTGGGAAATCAGTCTTGATGATTACCACTGTCTCTGCTGGCTTTCAGCTTGTCAGTCTCTGCAGCTGATAGTCTGGGGTCTTGCACAAGAGCTAAACTAGTTTAGAGTTAGGAAGTCTAGAGCCATTATTTATGATATAAACCACAGGACAATCTGACTGTGTGAATGGTAGCTTTTCAATTTGCAATATGTCCTTTATAAAGAATCACACTTCCTTTTAGAACGCACAGGGAAAAAATATTCTTGTGTTCATCGAACTGTTGGAGCTACATGACAACAAGCAAGAAGTCTGGAAACCATGGAAAAGAGGGCATCATAATCCATAACACTGCATAATTAATCATTTTTGCAAAAACACAGTCTTAAAAGCCTTGAAGTGTTTATAAGCTTCCAGTGGCCTATTAATAAAACACAGTCAAAATGGAAATTAACTCTTTAAAATATGACAGTGGCTAAAATGAAATTTTCCACAGAATAATATTAGTTAGAGGGCATGCATGTCTTTGTCTCCTACTCTTTTAGAAAGAATCACTGAATAAATCTAACTTCTGATTTAAACTCAAGGTACATACAATAGCGTAAGGGATGGTAATTAGTTCCACAGAACAGGAAAAATGTTAGCAGAGGAGGCATATAATCTAAAAATAAAACAGTTCCAATGGTTTAGCAGGTTGGCTAAACAACACAGTTTCTGATGAGAGAAACTATCAAGAAATTCAAGCATTTCTCAGTGCTTCATGATGTTTTTCCATAGCCTATCACAGTTTCTTTTTAAAATGAAGCCTAATTGGTTTACAATACACACTCATCATTTCATGTGCCAAAAATACCATCTATTAGAGGAACATTAAGGTGATAAAATAATCCCACAGAAGCAAGAAAGACTAGTTGCAGATTAAACCTCTATGGTGTAATATAAAGGGCACCACAGGAAGACATTAATGTGGAACCTAATTTCAGAAACATAATGATAATGATTATTTTCCAACAGGTAATAAGAAAAATCAGCATTTATGCTGGTGTCTTGCCTCCTGCATGATCTGGATGCATTCAGTATGGCTGAGGTTCTGGAAGGTACCTTTTGGGTAAATGAAGGAAGTGGGGGGGAAACAGGTGTGTGACCTGCTATAGTGTAGGGCTTTTAGAAAAGTTTCACACAGCTGCCCTCCAATTGCCATGAAAAGGGTGGGGGTGTTGATGTGAACAGGTGCTGAGCTTGGGGAATTGGGCTAAAATAGTACTGAGTGCTTTAGAGAAGCTCAGGCTGATGTTTACATAAAGTGAGAGGAGCTGGGAGTTTTTATAGTCTTTTAATTCCATTTGTGCTTAGAGAATGTTTTTCATTTGGCTTATTTAGGTAATTTTCCAGGTTTTATTATGCTAAGTAAATACTGAAAAAAGATTATATTATTGATTTGGCAGTCACATAATAACAGTAAAACTAATGTAAATTTAGATACAATTGTGTAAAAGGGACATAAAACCTCTTATTAAACTTCAAAGGAAGAAGCTGAAGTTGAACCAGATCAAAGGTTCATGAAGTCAATCAGATCTTACACTATTATGCATTGGTCATAGCCTGAGTCAAAAACCGAGTTCTCAAACAAACATAGCAGATTACAAAGTGATGCTGGCCATCACCAAACCATCACACCTGAATTTTTGAGCCATACAGCCTGTACACATTAAGTTGCCTTCAGCCAGCAGGGCTGTTACAGCAGATTGCTCTGCACTCTCTGCTTTGCTCTCCCACTGGACTGGCATCAGATCATACCAGTGGATGACTCCATAGGTGTTGATGCAGCCAGAAGGGAATAAGACTGGGAAACCATGCAGGTTAAAACTAGTTGGGAGGATTTTTTGTCTGGTTTTCCCCCTCACCTGTGGGTTGGTTTTACCAAGGATCCGTTCTCCCCTCTGCACCACTGTGTGTCTCCACTAGCACTGATGCTGTGTCCTCAGAGAGGAAAGGGCTGTTAAGCCTCCAGCTGGCTCAGTCGGGGAAAGAAGTTGTGCCTCCTTTGAGAGCAGTGTTGGAAGCGTGTCCAGCATTGTGTGTGTCACACAAGGCATTTGCTCTTCCCCTGGGAGCAAAGCTGACTGCAGGTGGCACAGCCACGGCGGTGACCTAATTAGCCAGGATCTTGACTCAGATACAAGCTCATTTTTCTGTCTCTAGGGTGCCTGGTTTCAATATCAGACAGGTAAAAATAGAAATTGGGTTACATCATTGCTCAATGTAACCCTTCCAACAGGTCATGAGCCACAGTTTGGCCCAGAAAGCATTGTCTCCTCTGGTGCTATCTACACAATCACATATAAATAGCAACAAACTACCTTCTCTTGTGCTCTGCATTAACCGGGTGTGAGCCAGAAAATGCTAGTTACATGGTTGTGCTCAAAGCAGAGTTATACTGAGGAGAGCTTTGCAGTAAGGGCTAACACAGCCTTCACACTCCATCACAGGGAGCACAGGCAGAGTCAGGTCGTAAATAATGACATCTGTCTGGCCTGCCCATGCTCAGAGGAGTAAGGCAGGTTATGAATCAAGTTTGATAGACACTGGCACCAGTAAACCCCTCCAGTACCTGCTGACTAAATGCTGGGCTCTAAGCTGCCAAATGCCATGGGAATGGGATTGAGTTATTGCATTTGCAAGCATTAATCTTGAGTTCAGATGAGTTGTTCAAGATCATAACTTAGGGCTTGGAAACTTCTAGCTTATTCTTTGCCTTTCTCAGCTATAAAATGGCTGAATGATTTTTTGGAATTAAAAACAAAACAAATAGAAAGCACTGCTGTGCTAAAATCTGTGTTCCAGATTATAGTACAGAGCATATTTTTATGGTGGAGAAATGTGGGTGGAATCCTAATTAACAGATTGCTATAGGACTCACATTATCAGTTGCCAATAACTATAGTACTGTTTATGGTTAAATATCACCTTTTAAGTCTGCATTTAGAAATATCCCTGACATTTAATGTTTCTTTCTTCATAAGTGCAACAAAACCCATAACACATAAGCTACATGGGACCTTGTTAATGTGTTTACCATGATATTCTGATTCAGTTTCTCTGATTCTTCAATTAAGGTCTGTGGAGAAAAAGGAGATAAACCCAGGCTACTTTACACATTGCCATAAACAAGGAATCAGAGAGAACACAGCAACCCAAGTTCTTTAAAAAATTGTTCTTTGATTGTCTGCATGTGAAATCAGAATCACGTGTGTGGATATGAAATTGCCCAAAGATGGGGTTCTGGTATTAAAAAAAAACAAAAATGGGGAGAATTCAAAGCATAACCCTGCTGAGTTGTATTCTACTGCATTGCCACATTCAAGAGGATGTAGTTGGGTGAACAGATCACAGTCTGTAATGGGAATATATTGGTTAATGAAAGCTCATAGCACATGGGGCCAGCCTCATCACAGGCCTAATTGGACACAACAGCACCGATCTCAGTGGTGCTGTACCCACATATGCTGGCAGCAAATCTGGCCCCATGCCTGTAAGCAATGAGCAGAAATGTTAGAGCAAATATGAAAAAGAACAACTCCACTAATGATTTTGAACTGAGATCACTGGTGACACAGTTCAATTACAGCATTAGTTCCTGGTGTCAGAGAGGGGTTAAAATGGAATGTAATGACTCTTTAGCAGATAGATTTGGAGCAATTAGAAATCTGAAAATGTCTCTCCGTGTAACTAAAAATATAATTGCTTTTGAATAGCTAGGCTATAGAATCTTTTTTCTTCTTTCTCTTTTTTTTCCCCTGTACTGAAAACTGTGATTTTTACTCCTATTACTCATCCACATGGACTTAATTGACTGAGGTTCTAAACCCCAACCCTCTAGTGAGTACTGATGAGGTTTTAAATTACTCTGAATTGAAGCACTTTAAAATACAGGCAAGGAAGTATGCTAAGGCAATACAACATATGGAGTGAAATGTGGGTTTAGATTATCTTGGTTTCACATCTCTGCATGGAACTCCACTAAGGCCACCTTGGAAAAGGCAGCATTGCCTGCTGTTAATCACTGAGTACTGTTCCTGTGCTTCTGTCTGCAGCACTTTCCAAATAGCCACCAGAAGTGTGTGTTTACTATCCCTGGTCACAGCATTATGATGACTGAAGCTGAAATATTTTCACTGGGGGAAAATCCTGCTGTCCCTTCTACATTTTAGCTGAAAACATGCAGGTGCAGAAGAAATGAGAGGGAGTGGGAGAGTACCAGTTTCATGTCTGACACTGCCCCATCCAGTTTCTTCCCTTTTTTCTGACCGCCTTCTAGATCAAGGTCCAGACCAGCACAGCATACCCTACAGCAACCCTTTGGATAACTTTCTGTTTTCATGACTTCATTTCTGGACCTCCTGGGAGTGAGTGAGTTTCTGGGATCTTTTGATCACAAAAGGTGCGGGTTTTGATGATCGTAGCACCTGCAGCAGGAGTTCCTGAATGTTGAAGAGACATTTGCACTGAACTGAAATGAACAGGAGTGCTAACAGGATCCAAAGCAGTCACACCGTGTGGATGGGCTGCATTGAACACGTATTTCAGGCAGCTTTTTAGCCCAGCACCACTCTTCTGCCTGCTACCCTGCCTTTAAGGGAGGGAAAGCTCTTCTAAATTCCATACTAAGACAATCTGAGCAGCAGTGTTTCCACACAACGAGTTGTAGAGCCAGATCTTACATTTCCCTCCTTCCACACTTCACATGTGTCAGACTTCAGGAGAAATGCAAAGCTGGAGAGCAATGTCTTTCTGCTGTCAGTAAGTGATCATAATCTATGGATGCAAAATAGGTCCAGAACTACTCTTATGAGGATGGGAGTCAGGCAAAGAAAATAGGAGCTCTGTAAATGGCAGTCATGCGCCTACAATGAGCTAAGAGAAGTTGCTCCTGCAGGAACTGGTGAGATGCTGCTGCTCTTCCACACCCTCCAAAGAATTCAAAAGCCAAGCCACGGGGGAAGAAACTCATTAGAAGCAGTAAGAGAGGAACACAGAAACTGCAGTTCTGCAAATCCATCCTCTTTTCTTCCAGGTTTGTAACTCATTTTCATTATGGTGAGCAAACTTTGCTGATGGACATGGTGACCGAGGATTGCTGGTAGTCTCCGATAAAACGCCACCTCATAGGTGTCAGATGAGTGAGACAAAATTCATATCAGATTGGCTGGGCCATCTCTGCCTGAAATCTGATAGCGCTGCCAAGCAGCGAGAGATTACAATTTCAGTATTCCCATGGTTTTGTGTTGGACATAAGGAATTGTAGAGACCAAGAAACCTTTTGCATTTCTTAATCTTAAACATTGAGACTAGCAGCATTTCAGAACATTGCCCCAAAATTAAAGCGCAGGCTCAATGTCGATATGAAGAACTAAAGCAAATATGCACACATTTCTATCTTTTTTATGGCACTACCAGATGTTCTGCCTCGTCTTCTACAGTGCTAATGTGGGTAATGAGGCTGCCTGAAAACATCAGGTCACTTGACCTTGAGTGGAATTTTCCTCATTCCTTTGAACAGCAAGGTTGCATTTGTTAGCTAAGGAGGCAATAAATGTTTATGCCCAATTTAAGCAATTGCAGACAGCACCTATTATGTTTGGAGTAGTGGTTTTTAACTGCAAAGTTGAACTGAAAAAAAGAAAGTATAACTGCTGTTTTATTAAGACATAAATCTATGGAGGTTTAATTGGTAGGAGACAGGTAAAGGAGAGGAGTACTCTGCCTTCGTCCAGAATTTCTTCCACATAACACTCCCAGCAGAGCAGTAAGTGCCAACATATTCCACCACAGAAACAAAAGGAAGAAAGATTTTATTAGAAGCACAGTCTTCAGTGGATGTTCAGTGATCTACAAGATATTATTACTGATGCTTGCCACTTCTGAGACTTGATTAATTGTTCTAAGTGTGTCAGATATATCTTATCAGAGTCCAGTCTGTTTGTTTAAGAAGTGATCAGTGTTGGATGCTTGTTAATGATTCCCAATAACTCAATTTTTTTCTCCTGACCACATTTGTAATTTCCACCTATGTGACACTTATATCAATTTTTAAGTGATATTATAGCACTTCAGAGTTCCAGGAGACAACACAGTCAATTGCAGAAAAAGTCTAATAACTAGAAGTTCCTGGATTCAAACTGTGATTAGCCATTAACCTATTGTGTGACCTCAGACATGTCCTTTAATTCTCTTGTCCCTCAGTTTAGCTATCTAATATTTTGTCACAGGATTACAACACCTTGCCAAAAGATTAAGAGCCTCCTGCGAATCTGCTATCATGAGAAAATGGAATTAGAGAATAATGACAGTAGGAGCACAAAAGGGAAGAGAAGAAGGTAATGGGTGCTAAAATAGCTACCAAAAACGAAGTAAAAAGTTCATCTCTGTTTGTGTGGGTGCCTTGTACTATACAAATCTTTTTCTAAGCAATCTCATCGGCATCTGCTTCTTAGGGATTTCTTTCCTTCTTCCAGATTTTTTAGCTAATAAATCTGGCATCCAGGCTCCTTTAGAACTAAAGTAATCTTACGACTAGAGCAGATGAGAAGTAACTTCCCATATCTGGAAAAATCAGGTAGCTCACCAACAGCTTCATGGGGAACTTAACTGTTCTCATCAGTGATTCCCCTCTCCCATTCCCATGGAAAGTTAATCTGAATAGGAATTTAAAATGTGAGTAATATTGTTTTGCAAATGATGTGATCTCAGTTCTGAAATCTTTCTACACCATTCCAGACACAAAAAGAGATTTTTGACACAAGGGATTTTAAATACAACTACATGCAACACCTACGTGCACTGATGTAAGTATGGCCTGAGATACAAGTGGTCACAAATTCAGTTGTTCTGCTCATTTTAGTAGAGCAGAGAGTCTTCCATGGACATCACAAGTGGCCAGAAAAATTTAATTTCAAGCATGGATATGCACTCCAGAAGAGTCCTACATGCTTCAGTTTCACCACATCCGTAGCCTAACCCATAATCGTGGTAGAGTAGGGATTACACCGTATCAACCACAATGCATCATTTCCTTAGACATTTTTCTTGCAGAGCCTCTTTTGCATTGTGTGGCCTCAGTGCTGTCTGTTTCTACTTCGTTGCCTGCACTTTATTGTCGGGGCAGACCAGGAGACACAGACCTGCCCTTGTACACACTTCAATGCCTGTTGCCAGATGCAAATTCATCTCCTATGGAAAAAGAAACACAAGCTCACAATTAAAATATTTTGTAACTGGATTAGTTGCATCTTTTCCCTTTATTAGTACTTTGCTCCCATTTCCTATGGCTGAGATCTCTGAAGGAGGGTGGTCGCTGCTCACACACACACTCCTGTGTGCTCCAAGCTATATGAAGAGCTGGTGTCTCATCCTTCCTCCTTTCCCCCTATTAGTCCATGGCACTGACACTCCTCCACCATCACCGCTTCAGTCTTGCTAGTGCCTTTCAGCATTCCTTGCTGAAGCTCTGCTGAATCACTGTGCTGCATTTTCTCCTATTCCTCCTTGGCAGAAAGGAATTCTTAAATGTATATTTTTCTTTCCTTAATGCATATTTTCTTTTCCAGCACCTGGGGGGAGAGAGCTTGCCTGTGACAGTCTAAGGCCACAGGCAGAGCAAAAGTTGTTGGTGTTTGCATTTAACAACGCCATTGGTACATTCTAACAAACAAGCTCTTGGGCCCAGAAGTTCTTTTTCAGGGCAGCTCATCTATGAGGCTTTTTATCAGCAGGCCTCAAAGATCTTGACAAATGAAAGCATTGTCTTTTTGCAGATGAGCAAAAGAGGTGTGGAACAGGAGCCTAGCACAAGAAGGGCACGTTCTCACAGCTTTTAGGAAGCAATGAAATGTAAATAATGAAGAGAAAGGCAGAAGGCTGCATACCTAACCCCTTCACCTCTGCATTCTGCACTAGGCTCTCCCCTGCCTGACACTGCCAACACAGCATTATCTTCCATGAACCAGTTGGTAATTCGAGACATAGTGTTTTAATTATTAATAAAAGACGCTTGGAGACATCATGCCCTATTAGAGACACCTCTTAGAGTGAAACTCTGCAGATGGAGCAGAATATAGTCTTAAACAGTATGATTAATATTTATGCAGCTTGATAAGCTAGTTTAGATCCTGACCCTCACTGGGTTTCTCTGGAGATGTGTCTCTGCTTGCTCCCCTACCCTCCCTCCTATTTCTCCTCCTGCTCCCATCCTGATAATAATTATGTGACTGCTGCTATAGCTCTCAGACTTCAAGGTCAAGTTTTGAAGCTAAAAGGGGCCTGAATGCTATTGAGCCTTAAATTGGCAGGCCTGACCACTTCTACTTCCCCCTTTTCTTCATGAAGAAAGAAGAGGGGGATTGCTGGCGTCTATTTGAGTGCAAAACAGGAGGTATGAAAGCACAAAGCTCAGGCGTTCAGTCTTGGATTAGGATAGCAGTTTTAAGTTTTGACAGGGTTTTAGGCGATGCAGAGGGAGAACAATAAGAAACTCAGCGTAGGGAAGCTCCTGGAAAAGATTAAGTGATCCTGTGAAATGGTTCTGCAAGATATAACGGACCACGGAGCATCATTCCTACATGCTCTAAAATTTAAAGGCACAGGAACCTGACATGTCTATCTTGGTTTTGTAAAAGGATGGTTCCCCTATTTTTTTCCAGTTGTGTTGAGTTGCCTTATTTTACCGCTCTGTGACACTATGAGCCTAGGGCCTATCAATATATCACAGTGGGACAATTCACTCATGGCACACTCTAAATTAAATATCCCCAAATTGGATTACCTCCCCAAAGCACTCTATAATTCATGCTTTCACTGCATAATAACAAGTGTGCTTGCATAGGAAAAGCCACACAGATTTTAGCATAAAGCCCTGTTTTTCCTAGTTTATGTGATGAAAGCAGACAAAAAAGCAGTGGTTTGCTTATTAAGCGACACTAACCTCAAACGTCTCCATCCACGAGTGAATGCAAGGCTGTGAGCATTAGAGGGCAGCACAGTAACACTTTCCCACCTTCAAGAAAAAGGATTTTAGGATGCCATCACTTCCAAGTGGTCCAGTTCAGACCACTTTGTCAAACTGGAGTTTCATGTATTCTCCCATTAAGAGGTCTTTCTTCTTAAAGAGCTGAGGAACAGAGAATGTGTCAGTCCAAGGAATAGGTGAAAAAAGTGTACTTTTCACATTTTGGCTGCTGATAAAGCTCAGGAGCTTTACTTTACAATCTCTCTATTGCAAAGACTTGGTAGTCCATTTGTGCCTTGGTTTCTTAGCTCACACTTTATGTAGCTTTTAATGCTGTTTTCTGGCCTGGGGCAGGATCAATCCAGTGCAATGACCAACAGACCAGCTGGATCGTAACTGAAGCATAGTGTGTCTTCCAGACACCCAAAAGAAGTCTGCCTTTTGAAAGGGCAAGTTTAAACATGAAAAGAACTAATGATCTGTAATAATGACAAATCACTCTCTTTGTTATCTAATTTACTAGTGCTGGGCACATTCAGAGTTTCTATGCTATGAGTAGAAGACTGGATCTTGGTAAATAATCCATAATTACACTAACATCAAATTAGGATTGATTCAAGAAAGCCATTTTTATCCTGCAGGATCAGAAAGATTTATTCTTTTTATTTTTTTTTTTCTTGCATGACTATGTCACTTTAGTTGTGACAAAACAAGTCTGTACAAGACAAGTCCATACCGTATTGGATGCACACACAAATGTTGCAAAACTCCTCCATTGTTCAGACAAGCCAGAAGACTGATCCAATTATAACAGGATGAGACAGCCTCCGCTCTCAACTAGGTGTCATGACAAGCCCAGCTGGAGATCTAGACCAGCAAGTGACACCCAGACTGCCATTCTGGCAGGCCAGAGGGCCTGGAAACAAGGTCAAGGAGGAGCTCCTTAGCTTAATTTCCAAGCAGCCAGAGTTCTCATCCCAGCCTCATGCCCACCCCATCCTCCTCATGGCACAGCAGCTGGCTCACAGAAGAACAGCACTGATCAGAGGAAAATGATGAGCATCTCACAGCTTGCTGTGCTAGGCTGTGAGTGTCCTGAGGTGATATAGCTGGGGGAGGTTTAGGAGGCATGAGTGACACAAAAAAAGGCATGCCCAGAACCAAAAGGAAGCAAGAAAACTCTTTCACGACTAATGAGAGTGTTGTGGTGTCCCATCTTTCAGACAGGTGAGAAGATTTTTCTCCACAGTAAGAAAAAGAAAGCCTGTGAAGAGACGCCTGAGGCCTGCAACACACATTGAAAAGACAAGGAAGAAAAAAAAGTGGAGAAAAAAGTCTGCTTGCATACTTTGAACAAACCAGCTGAGTGAAGGCTTGTATCATTGAATTAGCTTTTAAATCAACCAGACCTTCCATAGTTAAGGCCGATGTTTTCATTCTTGTACTTGGTTTGACATCCTTTACCCACTCATTCAAACGCTACCCGCTATCACTGAACTGTGCTGCAGGGTGCTTGACAAAACATTGAAAAAACAAAAACATACATAAATGAAACTTGGCATGGTATGTCTTTCTGCCTATGTAGATCAACAGCTTTGCCTTTATTGTGAATTTCTTCAAAACAACTTTCTTTTTCAGAAGAGAGCAATTTAGTATTGTCCAGGGAAAGCTTTCTTATTTCATGCATTTAATTGTACCACAGATGACTGGAATCTGAGGGAGGAAACAGACACTTATGTGAATAAACTGATTATGAACAGTCTTCTAAAACTTGATTTGAAGAAAAAAAATGATACAATGGCTGATTCTTGATTGCCTCTTGGAGCCAGCTCTGGCTCCTGTTTGCCTCACATGTGACCTCTCTGTTTGTAGGAAGGCAGGTTATTTGGAAGGAAAGAGTGTGTCAGGCTGGTTGTCACTTTATATGGACATGGGATTTAATCAAATACGTGCATGGCTCATGTGTACAATATATATTATATACATTACATACTGAGCAACCTGATCCAGTGGAAGGTGCTCCTGGCCATGGCAGGTAAGTTGAATCTACATGATTGTTAAAGTCTTTTTCAACCCAAATCACTCTACAACTCTATGATGATTATATAAATACATGATTGAACTTCCCATATGCATGTGACCCTCTTGTACCTATCAACCAGTGGTTCACAGAGAATACCACACCATCCACTGTATGGGGCTTTCTCCAACAGAATTTACCCCTTCATGGCAAAGCCTTTGGGAATACTAACAGAAAACTAAGTAAAACCCAAGCATGAATGTCAATTACTATGAGATAAATAAAAAAGAAATTTAAAAGTGGCAGCTAGGGCAAAAGGAAGGAATTGTTGCCATGATAGGCTGTAACAAGCTCCTTCACTCATGGTCAAAAATACAGTGGGAATGTGTCTTTTCTGATATTTCTATTCCACTTTCCCTCTTTCACTCATTGCACAATTTGCTTTGGTTCTCCATGGAGTCCTTCAGTTTCCTACAAGATTTTCAAGAGCAAGTTATGAAACAGTGTAGGCAATAAAGGAGCTAAGGTCCACAGGGAATTTAAATAAACTACCCTCCACTTTCTACCCCATGATGAGAGCAACTAACTGGTGTGACAACATAATGTTTGAAGCCATGAAATGTCTTATTCCCAGTCTTAGCCTGTAAGGATTATCATCAAAACCTTGAAGGTCATCCAAACATTTATTAGGCCCAAACCATGGCTGTTAGTCAATGTTTCTAAGACTGGCCTGTGTGTCACAGACCACTTTTTGGAAAACTTCAAGTCAACTCATCAAGTGTACAAAAACCTAATCAAGAGCTTCAGCTATGATCTGGCAGGATTTTGGATCCTCTCCCAACTTTTCCCGTGGAACTGGTTTCCTGAACATTGCTGATTTCCAGCACATAGGAGTGTGAATTCAAGCAGCTTCCTTCTCATTTAGGTCCACAAAAATCCCTTAAAAGTACAAAATAGTACAGCAATGCAAAGAAGCAAGCACCCATAAATGTGCTGTCAGCTATTAAAAGTCTACTGCTTCTTTTTAGAAGGTGAAGACCCAGCTGCCTGCACCATCCAACCAGGTGGGCTTGGCTGACCAAATGCACGGTAATCATTCATGTGGATCCTTTCTAAGGCACTGGAAGGGGTGAGGGAATTTTTTATATGGGACCAGGAAACTAAGTGACAGCAATCCAAGCCCACCAAAGGACTTCTGTTCTTGACTAGAAAAAAAAGTCATGCCCAAAGCCTGTCTTATTCTGCATCTGAAAAACTGTAGTCCGTTTTGTTTTCTTGTGCAAAATTCTCCACTGCTGCATCCAAATTTAACATCATAGCCTTAGGAGACTGTTCCCTGATTGTCCAGACAAATAATTTTTATTGCAGCTGTTTGCTGGTGTGTTTCTGTGGTTGGAAGGCACTCTGGGCTTGTGGTTGGAAGGCTCCCTGACCTGGAATTTGAGAACTCAAATGCATCTTCAGTGATGAAACTCATAGACCTTCTGCTGTACTAACTGCTCCACTTTAGCAGCTGTCTCCCACCTAAATCTCATCACAAGCCAAAAATGCAGAAGTTTTGTGGCTAGCTTCCCTGGTGTACCTGCCTTTCACATTTACCAGATGTGTTATGTTATGTGTAAAAAGCTCTGAAGATTTGAATCCTGCCTCCATTCAACAGAATTGCATGGCTGTGATAGCATTCACCCAGGAGATTAAATGCCTGGCAGAAGTACATTTTTAAGAGTTACGAATTTCAAATTCTTGCCTCCTACAAGACTGCCTCAATAAACAGACTGTTTTAGGGGTAGTATTTTACCTCTCTTGTTGAAAAATGAAAGATTTCTTGGAAAATGTGACTCTTTACACAGACAACAAGGCACAAGGCTTGGAAAGGAGCTTGCAGCATTCTCATAATAAGACTACAGTAGATATGCTTTAGGCAATGATTTAATAATACAGATAGTACTGATGCTGCTTTTCTTCTCAGATAAATTATTGCAACACAGTCATTTTCTTGGTAATTCCTTAATTTCTGAGTTCAACCTGGCTTGGAGAGAGTTCATGCTATTGGAAGAGGCAGCAGAAGACACGCTTACTCTCTTTTGGTGTCTCATTGTGGTCTTCATTACCTGCCTGATGATGAGATTGTATAGCGGTACTCAGGCTTTTCCTTTGGAGTTGCTTGGAAGAATGTATGGATACAGGATCTGATGTGGTCTCTTCCTCTGTAAACCTCAATGACTTTGTATGCCAATCTTCCCATCTGCATGGAGCACCCTATAAGCCTGGGACCAATTTTTGGATGAGTTTTCGTCTTACATGAGATGTAGCTGAAGTGAGTGCTATTGTTTGTATAGGATTCCAAACAGATAATATTTGTCCTTCTTTATGCTGTAATATATTTTTCCCCACCTTGAGTAATCATCCAGTCATGGAGGTGTTAAAAACAGGTGTAGTTGCCCCACTGAAGCTACTGAGGAGTAAAGCATGCCTCCACTGCTTTTTGGTAAAACCACACACAGTTTTGATACATTTTGTGTTCCGTGGCTTGTCTAAGACACGTGGGTTGTGTATCATGGTATTAAACTTCTTGTATACTGAGGACCCACAAATCTTTCTACTCCACTGAAAGAATATGTTGTTCATAAAGCATTTATGTAGTTCAGACTGAGGGTAAAGCCTGACAATTCTTCTTCTCTTAAGCTAAACACATATATGTCATTCATAATTATGGAAGCAAAAATAACTGGTAAAGACGTACCACAGTGAACTCTGCTGCAGAACCACAATATATGGTTTTGGGGAAAAGATATGCAGCATTTATGCTGCTTCACTTTTAAGGTGAAGCTTCCCTCTGGAGTATTGGATTTATTTTTTCCTTGAGAACATGTCTGAAAATATCTCCAGCATCTATCTTGTTAGGAAGGCAAAGAGAGCTCATCGGAAGTATATATTATGATCTCCAAGTATAAAAGCTCCCTCAGATAGGGACAATATGACAGCTGGCAGACAAGCAGCAGACTCTGTCAGAGATGAAGAAAGCTATTCAACAGTTCTTTTAACAAGCAGGGCCTCCAATCCCCATGACAATATGTTTAGCACACGTAACTCTGCCATCTCCTGTCTTTGTTTGAATGGAACATTGCTTCGATCAGTCCTGTTTTGGATGAACACACAGCCCTCTTCTAATCACTCCCTTGCAGAACACCATGTGTAATTCCTGGATTTCACGGTTCCACGCGATACAGTTGGGTGTCGCTCTGTGGGAAGGCGACTGCTGTGCCTGTGAAGTATTTGAGTGATTGGGGTGGCAGGACATAGCTGTGCTGGCTGCAGGAGATGGGGAAAGGTGTGAACACAGCATGAGCTGGGGGACCCACTGCTCAGGAAGGGTGAAACCAATCAGCTGGAGCATGATATTAAGGGATAGAGAGAAAAGGCTTGGAGCGATTGAGGAGAACAAACACATTGGGACAGAAACTGAGTTCCTGTGGGGGAAAAAAAACCCCTTAGAAACATGTCCTCTCATTGCAGAACTACAGTGACATTTGAGATAATGAAATGAAGCAACAATGAAGGAATTTCCTTAAATTAATCTTAACTTATAAACATACTTAAATATTTCTGTTCTGATCTGTTCTCCACTAATCACTTTTAAGGCAAACTCCTGACTTTTTAACTACTCAGTCAAGACCTGAATACAATTATGATGAAATTCTCTTATTCCCTGGACAATTGTAAAAAAGAAAAAAGAAAAAGGAAAAAAAGGGAAGAAAAAAAGAACAATATGTTCTTTTTGCAGTACAACAAATATAAGTCTTACAGTTGTTTAATATCTGTCTTTATTTTCTCTCTGTCAGTCCTTTTTGCCACTCCTTTACTCACTGTAAGGAAGATGGCCAGCTGCCTAATTAGAGCACAGCAGCTTGAAATGCAGTTGCCTTGTGTCAGGGATCTACCTCAAGTCCCAGCCCCTGCAGAGCGTTCAAAGAGAAGTTATTCCCTTGGAAGCTGCTAGCCTTCTCCCTACAGGTTTCTCACAACGAGGTGAGGATGCTCCAGACTCCTCTGCTTTGTCTTGCTTCACTGTTTCTATTAGTGTTATGATCCTTACACTCTCCTCATCATTTTTTTTCCCTCCCTTGTGGCTGATTGTTTTCTAGGCCTGTGGCAGTTTCTCAGTGAGGAGATGGGCTGTTTATTTCACATGGGCCATCTCTGGAATATGAATCTGGCTTGGGGAGTTTTGATATTGGCTAGAAATAAACCAGCATGGGAATCTCGATTGCACAGGGCCAGTCTTACTTTTCAGCTTTCTGGTCTCATTCCCTTTCCTAGTTCTCATACAAGTTTTTTCTCTTTCTCTTTCTCTTTCTCTTTCTCTTTCTCTTTCTCTTTCTCTTTCTCTTTCTCTTTCTCTTTCTCTTTCTCTTTCTCTTTCTCTTTCTCCTTCTCCTTCTCCTTCTCTTTCTCTTTCTCTTTCTCCTTCTCCTTCTCCTTCTCCTTCTCCTTCTCTTTCTCTTTCTCTTTCTCTTTCTCTTTCTCTTTCTCTTTCTCTTTCTCTTTCTCTTTCTCTTTCTCTCTTTCTCTTTCTCTTTCTCTTTCTTTCTCTTTCTTTCCAAAGGAAGACCTTACCTAAGAATTCCACTAGGAAGATGGGGAGGGAGAACAACAGCATGAAAGGATCAAGTGTTTCAGCAAACAGATATCTTGCTGGGAACATTGAATATAAAACCTTCAGGAATGCAGCTTAGGAGCCTCTTGGCCAGTGATGTCAAGCTGCAGGAAAGTAGAGCAGGTTAGGTCAGAGGTTCCTATTGCATTCCTTGGATCAAGGACCATGGCATCTGCATTCTTCTCTCTCAATATTTCAGTGAAAACCATCTCTATTGCCTCCAAAAGTTAAATGGCATTTGCTGTGCTGCAAGCAAGGTGGTCATTTTGAGGAAAGAGCACTATCATCTTTTACACGGAGATTCATTAATTTCTGTGATGTGCTAAATCTGCTCACTTGGTTGATGGTTAGTGCAAGAATTTTCTAATTGCTACCCATAATGCACTTCTAACCCCAGAGAAGCTAATTTAGCAGCCTTTATTTTCATCTTCTTCCATTATTAAGTGGTATTGTGTTGATATGTAAATTTACAAAAGAAAATTATTTCTGCTCTATAAAGGTACTAGCTGAATGTCCACAGCAGAGGCAAAGGCTTCAAATGCTTATGAATGAAAGGAGGCAATGGCAGCAAAGTCAATATTACAAATTTAGTACAAAGTATTCCTCTACTTCGATATTGAAAATATCTTGGCTTCTTTCAGATGCTGTTCTTTCTTTCTGCTGTCTAGCAAAGATACAGGTCTAGGCTAAATACATATCTCAGAAGTAACTGTATATATATGTATATATAAATTACTTTTGTATATTTTCAAAAGTAACTTTTTGTTCCCTTCTTAATGTTTTAATTTTTGAGGTAACTATTCAGATATATCTGATGGAATCAATTTTTTTAGAGAGATGGATCATTATTCTTTGCCTGTGAAAAAGCAAAAATAAGATAGGAAACATAATGTCCTCACCTGGGACAGCTGGCTTTGTGCATGGTTGTTAGTGTGGGTGCAAGAAGCCTGAGTCTTCTAGATTGCATTTATTTTGAAGAGTCAAATCTCTGACTTTGATTTGAGTAAAAAATGAACTGAGCCTCCAGCCTAAACTAAATTTGCATTAGTGAGCTGCTGTCTATACTGATGAAGAGCTTCCTGCTGTATTTTCTCTGTTGCAGGGAGAGGTCTGCTGTGGAGTCAGATGAACACTCAGAAATGATGTAAGGGAAGAGTTTGCAAGAAGGCTGGGAAAACCTGGGATTGAATTTTCAGTATCTCTTTGATCAATTTACCAGTAACATGAAGGCTCATTTTACACCCATCTCACTGAGCAGCTAAACTTCAGCCAGACCACTCCACAGGCACGTTATGTTCAAGATCTGAAGAGCTTCCCATTTTCATGTGTCCATACAAGCTCACTGCTGCTAGGCTCGAGGCCAGAAAGTCACTCTTCCAAAGAGTGCAGCATATTGCCTCAGTTATGGCCCAAAAAACAATGAAGCCGAGCCCAGAAGAAAACTCAAGCACTGGTATAGGAAAATAGTTAAGTTTGAAAATGGACTGCCAAAGGTACTGGCCTGCACTGCAGTCTTTGGTGAAGGATTGGTCAGAAAACACTAGACACACGTTTACATTATAATTTGTGCACAAAAGAACAATTAGCTCTGGAAGAGAAAAAATAACAGAGATGCTGGGTCTCCTCACCTGCTTTTTAGGGCTGCAGGCAATTGTCTGCACCTGTGGCTGGGTCCTGCTCTGCCATTAATCCAAACAAGGGGGATATTCAGTGGAAAAGAATGGAACATGATATGGGAAATTGCTAGATGTGACAGATAACCATGTGAGGAGCTGGCAAAAGTTGGAGGTAGCACCAAGAGGGATGGATGGATGGATGGATGGATGGATGGATGGATGGATGGATGGATGGATGGATGGATTTTACGGGTGGCTAAGAAGGATACACATGAGAAATGGTAAGCTGTCCTAGATAACCAAGCTGAGGAATGCTGGGACCTTCCTGTCCATAGTCCTGCAAGGTCACCAGTGCCTAGGTAACTGCATCAGTAATACTTTATTTGACAATAGATGTCATGAAACTGGGAAAATAAAAAGGCTGCTGTTTATTTGAGAAGAGGCTGCAGTAGGCAAGTGGAGTTGTGAGGATGGCAGAAAGGAAGGACAGAGGATAATAAAAGTGCACAGACACTGTGAGCTGCCTGGGGAATACTTGATGGCCAGCCCTGCCTCAGTAAGATAAACCTGCTCTTCTGACCTTATCACAGGGGCCAAAGCTGTGGCTGTGAGTTCCAGGCTGAGGTATGGTGTGCTCTTCTGATCCCACAAGGGGATGGCTAGGTCCAAAGTGACATCCCAATGTCCCTGTGCCCATACCCATTGCAGTCTCGAGGGCACTGGCAGCTGTCACTTTAGACAGCTAACGCTGCCAGGGACAGTCCCTGGGCACTTTACCTGGGACAGTAACAGGTGAACCTGCTGGCCCCAAACTGCAGACTGACGTTTTGTCCCAAGAATATCTATGAATAAAAACGTAGTAATCTTCTTTCAAGTGAAAACATAGTTGAGATTGTTCTGTAAAACTGACAACAGTGTATAAGAAAAGAAAAAATAACTTATAAAAGTTTGTTGGGAAAAAAGCACTTATAATTTTAGTGGGGTGCAGGGGGTTACTTAGGGACAGGAGTGCAGCAGGTTAATTTCTCAGTCTTCTTACGCTGATCAAGTGGGAATGCTTGGAGGACTAATCATAAATAATCATAATCATATCCTGCCTAGATGGATATGGATTTAAACATAGATGCAGTTCCTTGAAAATTATTCTATAAAGATACTGAAGGCAAAGAGGGGATATGTGAAATTATCAGCAGAATGGGCTAATTAAGATCTTCAGATAGGTGCTTAAAACTGGGTTATTATGTAGAATGTGGCTCACTTGAATGTGCCTTTAAAAAGGCTGTTTTCTTGAGTATTTTTGTTGTTGTTGTTGTTGTTTTCTTTAGCTTAACCCCCAACCCTTTTGTTTTGACCTCTCAGGGACACAGAGGTGTACAGGGCAGTTCTGAGCCAGTGAACTGTAGCTGGAGAACACTGAGCCCACACTGCAGTCCTGCTTCCTTTGACATTATTTTACTGAGGAAGCCTCTGGGAACACATTGGCACTGAATAACATTGAAAAGAAAAAAATACTTTGAAAGAAGCAGCTTTTTGCTGTTGTTGTTGTTGTTGTTGTTGTTGTTGTTGTCTTAAGGGTCACTGGGAGAGTCTCAGTCCATGCATTCTGAACATTGCCTCCTGAGCAAGCCCGAGTTAAAAGCTTGATTGGTTAAATACTCTTTACATTTATTCCTGAAAATATGCTGTCTCTCTTGTAGTTTCCCATTTCACCCAAGGGTGCCCTGGCTAACTCATGAATTTGTTTAATAGAAGCCACGGGAAAGCTGGAAGAAAGTGGACAAAAAAGCTGCAAAAAAAGCATTGGCTGTGGCAAAGGAAAGGAAATGCTGTGTCTCTACGTCAGCATTTCCACATGGAAGGATAAAAGGTACAGAGCTATTCAGAATTCATCAACGACCCTTTTTCCATAAATAATTTAAATTGTTCTATTTTTTTTTTTTTCAGAAAAGAGCAATTTTCTTAAGATCTAAAAGGGTTCTGCATTCATGAAAAAATTGTTGAACCTACCTAGAGTTTCTGGATCAGCAGCAGTTTAATTTCCTAGGTAATTGCAGGTACCATGTTGGCACAATTATTTAAAAAATACTTGTTTGGGACAGTACTCTGGAAAGCAAATGTTCACATCTTACCATATGTGAGGGTTCAAGTCAGAGCTCCAAAGGGCAGCCAGCAGCATTAGAGAGAATGTATCTCCCAGCTGCTTTACTACCACTGCTTTTAACATGGAAACATTGTGCAATACTCCCAAAACACAAGTTAAACACCAGCACATAAATTCACATGCTGCTTTCAGAGCAGATGCTTTTTCTTTTTTTTTTTTTTTCCTGTCAGCTGTGCCCCTCACAAGAATTGATGGTTCAGGTTGAATGCATGTTGTTATGCTATTTTTATGTGTGGTTATTGGGATTGCTTCTTGTTTGCGTGTCGGTAGCTGCCTGCCAGCTGGTGGCTACATTCTGCTGGACAATTAGCAATTTTCCCCATCTGGTGAATAGATTTACTCCACGTGCACCTTGCATGTGGTAACATCTGAGGTTCAAATAGAGATGTTTTGGTGAAAGTCTGCTCTCCCCTATCTACAGTAGGGCTTTCTGCTTTGTGCCGTTCATGTTTTCAGAGAACTATGGCTTTTAAGAGTGATGGTTTAAGTGGTTCGTGTGCTCCAGTTAGACCCTGGTGTTTACAATTCTTCTAGAAACAAAGCAGAATTACAGAAATGATGTGCCTAATTTGATTAATAATAAATATGAAGGATTTTTTTTCCTTTTCCTTTTCACACAAACTTTCTTCATAATGGACTTTATTTTTGTTTCCACTTCCTGCACAGCTTCAAATTACCAGGTAATGTGTAAAACCTATCACTGCAGGATTGAATTGTTTCAGAGCCCACATCACTACATCTCATCCTACCCGATTCTAACTGATCGGAGGAGTCATGCTGTGCACCCATTTATATTGAAAAGCTTACAGGCTCGGTTGGGCCATTTCAAAGTTTGCAGAGATTTAGCTTTAATCCTCTTAAAATATTAGGCCATGTGACCTTGCATACCATATTGTCAGTGGGATAAAGATCCCTTTGATTTTTATTTACACTTCTTCACATGGGAGTAGGCAGGTTAATTCATTTCATCTCAGTGCCACCTTTGGCTCCCCATGCCCTCCCTAGGTCACTCATGTGGATGCAGGAATGCTTTGGCATGTAGAGTTTGCATTTTTCTGCAGCTCTGTGCTCCAGTTTGTTCTTCAGAGGCACGTTTACAAGATGTCAGCTTTGCAGGCAGAAAAATTGTTTTATTTTTGCATAAAAGATGTCCTACCATCTATCTTTACGAAATGGGAGTTTTTCACTATAAATGTTTCATGCAGACAATTTCTACAATTCATGTACTTGCTTTTACTTTATAACTTTTCAATTAAACAATGGTTTCTGAAAGCTGGCAGTTGTTCCAACCTGCTGTTGTTATGAATTTTGCCTTCAAGTTTTCTGATTTTTTTAATGTTTACTGTGCAGCAAAAAGAAGGCATAAGGACTAGAGAGAAAAAACCCACTGTAACCATGGAGGATAATGGATTTAAAAAAAACCCCTGAGTACATGGAAATCCCACAGCCCCCTTCTTCATCACTTTGCATAGCTATTTACACACATGCAAAAGCAGTAAAAAATATTGATTTACTAGTGTCCTTGGCTAGAAAATTAGGTTCCATAGGAGAAAAAGTATAGGTCTTTCCGTCTAGAGGAGGGAAGGGCCAAGAATAGTTTTCAGAGATAAACTGAGAGAGCTCTGATGCTATCCAAGCATTTAGTTATTTTGACAATGACAAAAACAATGGCAAGAGGAGGAGTACTTTCTATGAAAACCTCCCTTTGGCCTAAACCTCATTTTTTCCATCTAGTACTGCACTCAAAATTTGGCTAAGCTTGTTTCCCTATGGTCTTCCAAAGTCCAGGGAAGGGCGATAAAGCAGTGATGATTTCAGGCTTACTGCTGAAATTATACAGCTCGTTCATAAAGTTAATGAGTTCCAATCCAAAATATTAACCTGTCCTGCCATCTGCTAGTAGTCAAGCTGTTCTAACACCATACCAATATTACAGACTTTGTACATTTTCTCTTCCTACATATCCCTCCTTATGGAAGAAGTAACTCCTGTTACTTTGGTGACTCAGTACTTACCAATGCTTCACAAAGCACAGTTTTAAAATTATTTAAGTACACGCAAGCCCATCAAACAAAGAAAATTTACCAGGTGATCTAATTTACCAGACAACACTGATTCAACCATTTTTTCTCTAGCTGCATTTCCAAATAACAACAACCATTTCAACAAAAAGCTGTACATTCACAGCCTTTCCCAGTGGTGACAGTCCATGAGGATTTCTATGGGATTTAACACCCTGTCAAATGTGCAAAATTCTATTCTAAAGAAGGATATCTTCCAATTTAAATATCACCTTGATCTAAAAATTTTCCAGCTTTTATTACTGCAAGTAGTATCTACATGCTCAGACCAGCAAAGGTAAAACAGGCCTGTTTTTTAATTTTACTGTTTATTTTACATATTGAAACACTTTTTCTTTTTTCAGGTGAATTTACCATACATAAATCTTTAGAGGAAGTGCTTTCACTTTGGAAGTCAGGGCAGGAGAATGAAGCTAGGCAGATAGCTATAGCAATTTGGAGCCTCAGCTCAATTTCTGACTGAAAAGGAAGAGGTCACATTTAAATCATTGGGAAAAGTCTATAGGCTTTGGTTCACTTTTCCTTTCATATAGCTGAGCTAAACTGATTATCTTCTTCCCACCACATCCACCCCCAAAAGCAGGAGTGAGGGCTGTAACAAGGGCAGCTAAATCCAAGATAGATGATGAGTCAGAGGCTTCAGCTGTGATTTGTGCAGCCTGGCATATTAATGTAAACTGATAGCAGCTTATAATGAGCATCTGCTATTGCCTCCTGTTAAAGATGAGGTATTGGACTTGCTGGACCTTTGATGTGACCCAAGTACAGCTGCTCTGGTGTTCTTTGTAAGGGCTCAAGCCATTAGTGCAACCGCTCAGAAGAAAAAAAATATGCAAGGGATGACTCAAAAGTGTCTTAGACATCTCTGTAAATTGACAGAATTTGGGAGTCCAGTTCCAGAAAACTTAGAACTAGAGATTAGTTTCTGGGGGAGGAGGGGTGGGCATATTCACAGAGAGACTCGAAGATACAGATGAACTGCAGCCCTGGAATGGGGTTACATTTTTTAACCTAAACTGAAGTTTGATTTCTATTTGGACTCTGAAGGCTTAAAAACTACCAGAAGCAGAGAGATAACTCCAAACAATACTGTGAGGATAAGTCAAAGGGAAGCCAGCCTGCACTAGGTAAATGTGAGAATGATCACTCACACAGCTCCTTCCTGCACAGTCAGTTTTAATTTTTTATCTTGCATGTCTTACAGTCCAAGAAAGGTGATATCTGTGAGAAAGGGAGGAAAAAAAAAAAAAGAGTCTAAAGAAAGCAGAGGTTGAAAATTTGCAAAGAGATTTGGGATTGGATGTGAAAATTGAGTCTCCTTTTAATTAATTTAAAATAGCTGAATGGTGAGTCAATGGTATTTCTCTAAATGTGTGGTTATAAGCTGAAAAGATACAGAGCACACATCAGGGCATTAGATCTGTAGATCGCTACTCTGGAATGGTATAAAACCTGAGCTGAAAATTAAATGTCATCCCATGTTTAGTATTTGATACAGTGAAATATGGCTTTTGAGACCTGGGTAGAGAACTGAGGACTAAGTGAGTACTTTGAGATCCTTCTGCTGCCACGTGAAGGAGGAAGGTAAAATAAAGGCTCACGCTGGAGCGGGTGGGGATGCCAGAGCCTGTTCCTTGCGATGAGTTGACTGGATTAGACACTTTCCACATAAACAGATGTGGGGAAGGTTATTACTCTCTGAAAGCACTAGTGTCAGGCAGCAGCAATGTGAGAGAAGTGCCAGGTTATAAGCAGAATTTTTTCTCAGGATTCAAGCTGTTTCTTTCCTAGTTTTCTATCTTTTCCCCCTTCTGGGAAATCTGATGAAATTATTAGTTGCTGTGATAGGTGATAAGTGGAGAGAGATGGGAATGACACCATCTAGAAATTCAGAATAGGCTTTATTTTTTATTTCTTTCCAAAACTCCTTGCTCTTCAACCCTTCCTCCCTTTTCCTCCACACAGATGTTGCCTTCTCTTCCCCTTCTCCTCTCCTCTTAAGCCCTTATCAGCAATACTTGGTCCCCTCTGCCTTTGCCTGCAGGCAAGCAGAGCCCTGCTGTCCCACCTGCACTGAGCTGCATTCCCAGCTGCCGGCTGCATGGCAAACCACACACCCAGAAATGCACCACAGGTCCTGCCATGCGCTGCTGCAGCTGTCCTGGGAGCAGCTGGGCTGGGAGGGAACAGTCTGGTTTATGGGGTGAAAAAAGGACTGTGAGCAAAAGGGAAGGTAATTTCTTCACTGGGGATTCTGGCCTATTTTGGGAAGCTTGATAGCTACATGTTTTGTTATTGTGCGATTTATTGTGTGATGTGGTGCAGGGGGAAGTCTCACTTAAGCAGTACCTGAAGTGGTTTTTTTTAAATTTGGAAAAGGAAATAAATGCAAAGTTGAGAAATATAAAAATATGGCCCAACATTTGTGATAGAAATGCAGGCAGTTAAAAGGAAAAACAACACTAAATGGCAAATTCATTAGGTCCTGGACAGAATGAGCTATGCAGCACCACATCCATAGAGCGGGAGTAGGCAGATGCCACTTCACCCCCTTGATGTTCACAACCAAGCAAAGAATCCTGGGAAGAAGGAACTGGAAATTAGTGGGAAACTTGAGATTAGATTGCAAGAACTGAGAGGACAAAGCTCATTAGAGATGGGGGAGAAACAATAGAAAGAAAAGAGCTGCCAGATCACACACGGTTGTTGGGGTAGGAACCCGTCAAGTTGTGCAGTAAAGGCTGCCAAAGACAGATTATTCGTGAATCCTTGCTCTAGCAAAAACATTACCCACCAGGCTCTCAGGAAAAGGAGCAGACCTTAGAAAAGTACTTTTTGCCTTTTGATTGAGAGTGGAAAGGGCTATGGGTATAGCAAGCACAAGCTGTTTTAATCCAGTGCTGCTTAAGAGGTGATTGCTTTAAGTATAGCAATGCCTCCTGGCTGTACAGGAGTCCCTGAAATCTCTTGAATTGGCTTGAAAATGAAAGGTGACTGTTGTTCAGAGCAAGGCACTCTCCCTAAAGTCTCTCTCTGACTGTTGCAAGGAAGCAATGCGATGGCTGAAGCAAAATGTTCCAATAAACTCAGCTACTCTGGGAGTGAATCCCTGTGGTCAACAAAGCAGCGCCCAGACTACTATGCCAGAAAGTAAAAGCAGGTTAGATTATAAATGCAACAATAATTACAGTGTTGTTGAAAACAATTTCACTGAGCATGAAAAATTCAGATGATACAAAGCAGTCAGTAAGGCTGTGAGAGACTGCTCTGAGATGTGAGGGTAAAACAAAAAAGACTCGCTGGAAGAATACTGGGTCTAAAAAAATTAATGTGACAAAGCAACTGGTCAGCAGTTTCAGGGAGAAGATGCAGGCAGACAAAACAAAACAAAAAAAAAGAATAAAAGATAATCAAGGATCTAAAAGGGAAGAAGGGTGTTCCGTGTCCTTGGGGTGAACAAAGTAATCATTGTGAAGCAGTGAAAAAATACTAATGAAAGGCCTGGGAAATGTGTGAAATAAAGTTCCACTGTGAGTAACTAAACAGATGCTTTTTATTTATGCCCTGCTAGAAAAAACAGAAAGCATGGAGAAGACTCAGGCTCAGGCATGGCTGGACAGGATAGCATTTAAAGGAGTGAGCCCTGGGAGGGCAAAGGAGTGGGAAGGACATCCTTGCCTGGGAGGAGATCCACAGTTCCGGGTCTCAGAGGCAAGGAAACTATGACACCTCCTCCTGAGGAAGTGTGTTTTTGCTGCTGATTTAGTTACTAAATGGGCAAGTCATTACTGAGACCTGTTTGCTATGAGCTGAGGCGCTGGTGATAGTGTTTCAGGCTCTGGGGCACCAATAACCTGTGCTGCTGAGACCAGGGAACTGCTTGAGGGGATTTATGTCTTGCTGGGACATGGCTCTTCTGCACAAGACCCTTCTCCGTCATGAGAATAATGGACCTATTGTTTTCAATGGCTGTGTTGTATGCTCCAGGTCACTAAGAAGTGTCTGATCCACTCTAAAAATCCTATATTTTGTATGCAGACACTCCTCCATTTGGAAAAAATGCAGGACTAAATATAGCAGCAGACAGGCTTGGACTGTGCTCCTTAATTCCCTGACTGGAGATCGTGGAGATTTTACAACCCCACGCCAAAATGCTGAGCTATGGTTGTTCATAAGATCAAGAGCGGTCAAATTTCACAGTGCTGAAGTGAAAGTTCTCTGAAAATCTGGAGCCTGTTTGCATGATTCCTGAGAAATATCTGATGGCTTTTCCAGTTCATCTCACTGGCTAAAGTGAAAGCCATGGGTGCTTGGCAGTGGTGGCTGCATGTGCTGTGTGGCAGCCCCACATCAGAGGGGTGGAGGCACCTGCCTCCCTTGTCACACCCCCCTTTTTGGGGGCAGACACCCACACCTGCCTGCACACCCTGAGAGAGGTGTGTGCACAAGCTGGGGTGCACAAATGGATGAGGGAAGGAAATGGGGTGCAAGGATACATTTTGGTGGGTTGCTGTGCCTTGTAAGTGCAGCCTCACTTCATCAGCTTCCCATCTTTAAAATGGAGGGAATATAAACTCCTCTCTAATTTAAAGATAAATTAACTTTTGCTTCTGAAGCATTCAAGTGGCATATTGAGAAGCACCACAGGAGAGTCCATGAAGAGATAAATTATTTTATGCAGAGGGAAGGGATTTGGTTACTGTACAGTTAAGCAGAGGCTGGAACTAGATGGTAGGTGAAGGGAATGAAACAATGCACTGCACAGCTGTGCATTGGCACCATCTATTGCACTGAGTGAGGCACAGGGTTTCATCAGAAAAAAAGAGTATGTGGCTTTATAATGAAAGTCCGTGTTGTAAGTGGAAGGGGACCAGAAAATCTTAAACCTGCCATTTCCTAACCTTTGAATAGTTGCCTTTGCACCCACAATGTTCTTTCACTGTTGTTTGTTTTGCATATAGCACAACACAAAGCAGAAAGGGCTTTTATTATTAAACAGAAGTGACAACAGGATGGATATCTGTGGCACTGGGTTGCACAGGAATGTAGTGGAGTCAGCAGTTCAGTGCATGATTGTTTAATCCAGGATTTGGGCAGTCTGCAGGCAGTAGTACAGCACTGCACAATCGAGTTCATCAGCTTGCAGATTAGAGAGGAGCAGCTCAGGACTGCATGCCTGTATTTCCCCTCCTCTCCCAAATATTTTTTCCCACATTGTACCAATTGTACCACTGCAAATCAAGTTAATACCTTAAGATGAAACATTTTGCTTGTATCTCAAGACACTGTTCAAGAGGCAAGCAGAGTATACACTGACTTCAGCACATGGCTTCCACCATGTATTTTGTGCTCTCTTGCAGAACCCTTTTTGTGTTAGACAAGGGTGAAATGTTATCATGAGGATAGCAAAGAAACAAGTTGACTTTTGGTGCTTAGAAGCAATAATAGATACTTGCTTCACTATGAACTTTGTGTAACTCAAGTTTAACCTTTACATGCTTGTGTAGAATAAGAGATAGATTAGGTTTGCAGGAGAACTGAAGGTTAAAGAAAAAAAGGAAGACTTTAAATCCTAAAGGCATGGAGAAGAAGCCAGAGGTCTGATTGCATTGTGTCAGATGGCAGTTGTTCTCCTCTTTGAAGCAGCCCTGATACACACAGGATATTGTAATGCTGTGGTGTTCCAGCCTCCTCTATTCTGTGAACCCACAGAAAATATTTTAGAGGAACAGGAGATCCTTGGCAAATTTTAGCCTACAATAATATCCCCAATTTCTCAGTCTATTATTTTGTGTTTGCTTTCAGGCAGTGTAAGACCAGTACCACAGCCAGACGAAGCTGTGCCATGCTCAGCCTTCTGGTCCTGCCTCTGCATTACCTCCTTTCTTGCATCCCATCAAAAGATAAAATTACATGGGGGTGGAAATAAAAAGCCCAAGTGGGAAGACAGATCTGCTGCCCTAGTAATTGCCTGCTGGCAACACAAACTTGTGATGACTTAAGCCCTAGAGCTACATTTGCTTTGTGGACCATCATTAAGTGATATAAACCACTAGATCTCTACAGATCATGGGATGAAAATTGCTCTAATGGATGGGTCAGGAACGGTAATGAAGAGAATTTATAAATAAATTTATACATTAATGAAGTATCCCCAGGGTGATAGACAAATGCAAATGAGGGAAACTGCAGGATTAGGGGTGCATAGGCAAAACCAGTGCACTTACCTTTCTGTATCTCCCAATACACCTTTCCTCCAGGACTAGGGGCACAAACCAGTACAAAACCCTACATTCTTACACTCTTCTCAATGTTTATCAGAAGCCTGATTCTAGAGTCTGAATCAGACCCTTCCTTCAAGGTGCACATTTTTTTGCCTTTGGAGGCATGAAGAGACCGTAATATGTTGCGATGTGGGACTCTGATGTATGTTGAAGTCTCTCTGCCCCCCAAATGCAGTGTAAGAGTGAAAAGAGTAAGAATGTAAAATAACCCAGTCCAAAACAGAGCTGCTCTGATTCTGCCATCCCTTCTGACCCCAACTGTATATTCCCTCCCTCCTTTTCTTGCTGCTGCTTGTAAGGTCATGGCATGAAATCTGAACTAACTGGGTACTTCGGAAGCTTTTTTCTTTAGTTTTCTACAGTTAGTATTATCTCCCCAAACAAGCTCTTCATACAACAGTGTGGGTATCAATCCTGATATGAGGGAGTGGGCAAGATCACTTTTGGGGGCAGAGCTGCTGGATGCAATGCTGGGCTGGGGTGCAGCTGACTTGGATCAACCTCATTTACTAAGGAATCACAACTTCGTTAAATGTTCTGAGTGCTTAATGTTGTTTCAGGCCTGGCAGAAAGAGCTATATATAGCCCTTGATTACAGACTATGCCTAAATAACTGTCTAGTCCAATGACATGCTTAGAAAACTCTATCAGTCCCATTGATCCAGAATGAAAAACCCCTTAGATCTCGCCTCCAACTTCCAAAGCAGTCCTTGCAGTGTTTGTTGTTGCTTGCAGGAGTTAATGCTTATAACAACTTTGAGCCTTTTCTACTGCTCATGTGAGGTCCTAAGAGGCTGCAGTATAAGTGTACGATGTGCTTGTACTACAGGGAGTGCACAAATTAAAACTGATTCCAGGGAGGTGGGGAGAGTAAAAGAAAAAGGAGACAATGAAGAACTAGTACAGGAAAGAACACAAAAAATAATCCAAGCCATCTTTATAGATCAACCAATATATTTGCAGCTACTGTTGAGATATGAGTTATTGAATGATACCTGTTTTCACCCTGGCCATAGATTCCAGAAATGCATGCAAGTACAATTATCTTCACCCAAGCGGTAAACATTTGGACAGTTTTCAAATCTAAATGTTGTTTATGAATTGATTTTTGCCTCCTTAAGTTCAGCTCAGCTATCCTTGCAGCATACCAAGTGTCATAACCAGCCTGATGGATCACTCTGGGGTTATGTTTTACATATGGAATCCTGCAGCACTCATCCTGGAGAGATGCTTTCAGCATCAGCACTTGGAGTGGGAAGAAAACTAGCAGTCACAGGAACGTGTACCCATCTTCCCTGTAAATATAAAATAACAGGCTGTGTCCTTTCAGGGCAGTCCTTTGTTGCTGTGCAGATAACTCTAGGACTGCTTCTGTGTTTCCACTGTTTGTTAGTTGCATAAGCTCTGAGGGTAACAGGGACTCGACATTTTCTTCTAGGCCAAATCCTATGGTCAACTCTCAGTTTTAACTTGTGCAAACTGAATGTGAAAACTGCAGGGATTTGTCTGCATACCGGCTTTCACAATTCTACTGGCTGTAAAATTGTTTATTATAAGGACTTCAGTCTCTGAAGAACCTGTGCTGGCTGCCGTCAGGGACAGAACGTGCACTAGCTTGGTGGAGTAATCTGGTAATGCAAATTCTTCATATTTCATCAAGGGAGCATTTGCTCTGCAGTCCCAAATGCTTCTTGGCACAACAGACTGGCAGCACTGATCTCTGGCAAGATGGCAATGCTCTTATTTCTTCCAGAAGGCAAGAAATAAACTTCCTCCCCTCCCCTGTGGGAAAGACTATAAATAGAGGTCTGCTGGGATCCCGATCTCACATTCACAGAGGCAGCTGCCATCTGGGATTGCAGTTGACCCCCTGTCCCTTCTTCATCTTCCCTCTTTCTTCTTTGATGGCATTTGTGTGATTTTGAGGTGAGCTGGTCCAGGGAATTAAAACAACTGAAAAGTAATCATAGGAAAAGAAGAGACGGGTGCTTGCACATATTGCACATTGCTTCCTCCAAATTTATGGCTACCCCCAGAGAAGCTGACTACCTTCCACAAGACTTTCTGAAGTGCTGGGTGACAAAATAAACAGCATGCAAGGTGGTTTAGGGATTTAATCTTAATCCACATCTGTGGAGCAAGTTGCCAAAGAAAGGCACATATTCAAACTGGAAAACATCAGTCATATACTATTTACTAACTGCAGTCACAGTTGTTATTTCTGTACCGGAAAACCACAAAAAGAATGAAACCTTGTAGGTTAAATTAATGGAAACCAAGACAGACAGCAAAACAACTAGCTCAGAACTACCAAGCTGTACTTAACTCAAGAGTCACCCTGAACTCCTGAGCCTTTGCCATATCCCCACTTTCCTGAGAAAGTGCTGTGTATCTGTGCAAGAGGGAGTGTGTCCTCAGGGAGGGACACAACCTAAATGAGAGCAGGAACGCTAGTTTGGGAAATAAGCAGAGCAACAGATGTAGCCAGCTATGAAGATATATCTGTTGCATAATTTTTCCCCTAAATGTTTAGCCTGTTAAGAGCTAGTGTCTAATAAAACTGCAGGAGGATATTTTTTTATCTGACCGCTACTGAATGTGTTGGAATAAACCTTTTCTAAAGATGCCCCTGGTACCATGTATTTTGCTGGAGGGACCAAGTGACATCTGCTTTATCAAGATGCAGGAAATGCCATTTCCTGTCTAGTCAGGGGCACGAAGCCAAATACTGGTCTCAGTTGTCAGACAGTCAATTATTTGATTATGGATGTACAGCCAGCTTGTGTTTGTAGATCATCTTCCAGCTAGACTGCAAAGATTACATATACATTTGACAGTCAATGTGGGCTTATTTTCAGCTTAAAACCATTATGTATTAACACAGAAGGCTGGCTCATGAAAGTGAATTGTTCTAAACTCCCCTGCTGTTAAAAAAATTTGATGTGCACTGATGAGTTTGCTCAGATCCTCATTCTGTGGTTTTTGCAGAGAGAAGAATCAGTTTCTTCTTCTCCGTAAGATGGAAGAAGTAATATTTTTTTTTCCCCTATATCCCAAAATAAATTAAGGTTTTCTGGCAGTGGTGCTCATTTCACCCCTTGGTTTTGAGAAACACTATTCATCCAGAGAAAACAACCCTCTGTCTGTTGGCTTGAGGATCCAGCTGCTTGTCATGTTGAACCATGTGGAGGCTGCATCTGAGTCCATCTGTATTGCCAGGATCAGTGCCCCAGGGACTCAGCACAAAAACACTTTGATCCCTCCCAGTGACAGGGTTTTTGCTAACAAGCCTCCAGACATTTCAGTTGGTATGTCATCACCCTTGCTAAACTAGAACAGAAGGATGAAACAAAAGTATCTCCAAAGACCTTTAATAACAATCAGTTAAAGGGGAATGAGTAAAACATCCCAGGTGAGACACTTCTGTAAAAAGCATTAGCATTGGCTATATGATTGTAACGAGGATGGAGAGGCTTTTTTCCCCACCTTTTTTTCTTTTTTCTTGTCCTTTTCTTCAGAGATAAAAGAGAGGATGGGAGCTATGGACTGTGAATTGCAGGGAACAAAGTGCTTAACATCCTTTAAATAGCTTGATAGGGTCAAAGTAAGGCAAAAAGTCTAAAACACATAGAAGAGAGAATGAACCTGAAAAGTCCTAATATGTTTTATACTGAGTGGCCCCCCTGCAAATTGTACCTCTTAGTGATGGCCTGATTAGTCCAAATTTTTCACACACTTAACAGCAACTATGGTATAAACCTCCTGTACAGTGTGAGAGGATTTATGCTTTTAATTCCCACCATTATAGAGCTGCAAATATACCCCATTGCTTTTACCTTTTAAAATCCAGACTGCATGTGCAGTGGGCATGTGATTTGTGCAGCCAGCGTTTGGGATGAGTGCTTCAAAATAGCAATCACCTGATGCCTCTGCACTAGGGCAATAAGTTAGAAGTTATCTAATGCCCTGTGTTGATGAAGCACTCTGGTCAGTGAATAACTTGCAGGTAGAGTTGAGTTTTGTGCTAGACAGCTGAGATGTGTGTAGGGTTTTTACAATCTAAGTGCATTTCTTAAGCAGAAATCAGATTGTCAGCAAGGCAGTGATTAGTATCAGCAGGTCAGCTTTCAGTAGGTCATGTAAATGAAGCAAGGAGGGCAGCAAGGCCAAAATCCCTGTCTTAATTAACAGAAAGCATACTTTGTAGATGATTTTGTTGCTTAAATAAAAAGAACAGTGAAGGAGAGAGAACATAAAAAAGCAAGGTATTATCTAACATGCCCAGTCACGTTCCTCCCCCTTCTGCAGAATAATTTTGCAGGAAACAGGCAATTTTATCTGAAAGCCCAACTCTGCATCCAAAGGTATGGGAAGTTTTGCCACTTGGAGAAAGGAGATTTCTGCAGACAAATAACAATCCAGCATGACCTAGTGAGCAGAAACATTTAAGTAGCTCATCAGCTAGGCTATGATTCTTTAAACATATGGTACTAGAAGCACCCATTTCTGAGAAAAGAGCTACTTACACATCTAGGAAGTCAAGGCACGGGTATCTTCAGCAGTGTGATAGGGTTGATCAGTTCATCTTGTCAAGCATCATTCAATAGTTACCTCAACCACTTATTATTAGTAATATTCTACTTTGTGAGCATAAAAATGTATGTAAACCAAGCTTTAGATAATTTGTCTCTAAAAAGCTGGTGTTTCTGGAAATGTACCTTTCATCTTGTTTTCAAGATTTTTATTTGAAAAGTTATTTTATTATTTGTAAACAGCAAGCAATTAACACACCTACCTCTTTCCTCCTCACCCTCACCAACACAATATTTTTTTCTCCTCAACATCACTGAAATATTTCTAACTCCCTTTTTTTTTTTTTTTTTTTTGCAATATGGAACAGCAAAAGAGAGAAAAGAGAAAACTCCTTGGAACATTTACACATCCTTGCCATGCAGGGCAAAAGGAGTCCCTGTTTCTCCTGACACTCACTGGTTTTGGCTCCTTTGTGGTCTCATTAACATTCTTTTTTTCATCCAGAGCATCTCTGTGTTTTCAAGCTGGGTAATGTTTGCATTATGGTTAAAACAACCCAGAAAAGTTGGATTGCTTGTATCATATATTTCTTAGTGAATGGCACCCTAAGAAACATTTCCTTGCCAGAGCTTCCAGCTGTCCTCTTGACAGAAACTCTTGTGGCAATGAGTGCAAATAGCTCAGTAAGTGGTTGTAGGGTAAACGTGAAAACTCTCCCCCATGCCAAAGGGAGATTTCTCAGGAGCATTTCACAGTGTCACTCTCCACAAACATCAAGCCATGCCTGATGGCAACCAGGCTGACATTGCCTCGGCATTCCTCTTCTCTTGAGAGTTCTTTGACAGACTGTTTAGTTGTGATTTTTTTGGTTTTTTTTCTTTTATTTAATGGCAGCTTTGCAGGGTTCATTTATGTTAGCTAAGTACCAATGTGCCCACTTGGCAAAGCAGGGATGCAACCAGCTCTGCTACTGTGCTTAAGGTACACCCTGATCAGAGTTTGCTTCCTTGTGGTTTTATCTTGTACTATTACACTTGGGAATATGGGTACATATCAATCATGTCAAGATTCCTGAAGACATTGTATCATCCTCGCCTGTCTTTTTGAGCTGTAAAGCAAAACAGCATCATTATATACTGCCCTCCTACGTAAGCCAGGTGATTTAACTTCAGGAAACATCTGAAATACATCGATCACATCACTGAGCTGTCCAATATGGTTTTACAGCTAAAGAAGAAAAAAAATGCACCTGAGAAGTCAGATTCATGTCCCAAATGACCTTCAAAAAGATCCTGGTGACATGCAGTCACAGAGAAGAGAGGGATAGTTAATTTTTCCTTGCAGGTGCACCTCATCCTTTGGCATGAATTGAACAATATCCACACACTTGAAGACTCCTGAGCTCATTTTCAAAGATTATGAATGGACTTTTCAGTTTTCTCCTGCTTGTTCTAGCCCAATGTCACAACCATCAAACAGCTCTGGCACAAGTAGAAAGCAAGAGCCAAGGGGGGGTCCTCTCCTCTGTGTCTCTAATTTGTGTAGATTGATGCCCTTTACCTCTTGGGTTGTACCCTGAAGAGATACCTTGGAGTTTGCTCAGCATTAGCTGAGGAACACTTGCTTATTTTCCTGTTCTTCAAACTGTATGATATTCATTTGGTTTCTTTCTTTCAGTGAATGAAGCAGAATTTGGTAGCTCACTGCCTGTCTGTGAAGTCTTTCAAAGTCACTGCTTTGCTTCCTCCCTTAGGTTCTGATAAGTGCTGCTGTTTCTGATCATGGTTTTACAGCAATCAAACTTTTTTTTTTATTTTACATTGACTCTTCTGGAGACTGAGCATCCTTTGGTAACAGTTGTGTTTATAGACAGTAGCTGAATCAGCTGAAATACCAGACAATAATAACTGCAGAGAATTTGTATTTAACTAAAAAGTCCAATTTTATGTGAGCCAGAAAAGATTTTTTTCTTCTTTCCCCTGAAGCACTGTGCATGTTCTCATTCTCAGTCTATCCCTGAGAGAATCTAAATTTACTCTTTGCTGGCTTTTGAGAAGTACACAGCAAGACATCAGCTATTGGTGGGCAAGAAAGCTCTGAAATGAGGGAAGAGACAGAAGCTTACAAAAGAAAGTTCTGTGCAGTATTTACTTGTTTGCAATAGCAGTCTGCAGTGTCCCTGGGGGTGCACTGACAGAGCTGAGTGCAGGAGGTGCACTGTGCTGGGTAGGCTGGCTGAGAGTCAGCTGTCACATGAGAGCCACACAATTCATCACACCTTTGTTGCTCTGACTGCGGCATCACACGCCTGGCGCTGCACTGTGCCCCCGCAATGGGAACGTGGTCAGGCTGCCCAGGGCAAGGCTCACACCCCATGTGTGCATGTGTGGGTCCATGCATGGGAAGAACCAGGGCCTTGCACATCTGTATTTTGCTATCCACATGGCCTTTGTGAGGAACTTTAACACTGTTGTGTGCCAACTTCTGCTTTGAGACTCCTTTCTTCTGCTGCAGCGGTGCGAGGGCAGACCTTCATTTACACAGAAACCTCTGCGAGCAGCAGGCCCTAACTTTTATAATGGAAGTGCCTGCAGACAAGAAAAAAGGAGTTCTGCTTTTATGCTTTTGTGTAACCTAGGCTTTATTCCTCAAAGACCTTCTCCTGCCGATAAGAACAAAACCCTCCACGCAAATGGCTATTTCTGCCACCATCCCCGGAGGTGACATCTCCTCTGTCTGCTCCTGGCTCGGGATGCATGGGCTCCTGAGAGCACGTCATTGTCACGAGAGGTGCAGGAGCTTCCTCGACCTGCCAAGCTGGTTACCTGCTTGGGAGGACATGCTGATGGGGAAGCTCTTTGGAAGAGAGATTCTGAGTGTCAAACTTTTTCTTCCTTTTGGTAATGGCTCAGTCTAACTGAAGAGCTGTAATTTTTCTGAACTTATGGCAAGTTGAACTTTTTTTCTTTTTCATTTTTTTCTTTTTCATTTCCCCCTTTACATCCTTTATTTTTTTTTTTCTGTTTTGCTTTCTCCTTTTGTCTTTTTTTCTTTCCTTTTCTTTTACTGTTTTTCTTCTTTTTTTTTTTTTTTTTCTTCGAGGGAAAGATGATTGTGTTCTTCTTACTCTTCAGTCACATTAGGACAGTGACACAAAATTCAACACCCTTCTTTTCCTTCTTTCAGGCAGTTAGCCCCAGATCTTTTGTTTTACAGATTCTAGAGCCTTATTCTTTTACTCTGCTTTAACTCTGTTGGTATAAGAGCTTCCTTTCCCAAAAATGTGGATATAGATATATGAAATAAAGAGCCTACATAATTTTTGAATGTATCTCTTGTGGCATTTCTAACTATAGGTGAATCCTGTATTAAGTAGTTGGTAGTGGTAGCAGCAGAAAAGCCTAAGGGATAGGGCAAAGATGTCAAAGTTGTAACTGTTTTGTTGGGATTTTCTAGCAGAACCACCTCAAGTACAGGATGTGAAAGCTATGGTGATATAGCATGCTTTACCTCGAGCAATTCCAGCAAAATACAGAACTCAAGGCTTTTGCAGCTCCAAGGATTGTAGAGTGACAGGTTTGATGTGTTGCAGCGATTCCACCATCCATGAGGGCACCATTGGTTGCTCCCAAGAGCACAGCAATACTTACCTGAAATATCAGTGATGATAACCTCAGCCACAGCATGAGGTTAATGCGAGCATGTGGAGTTGGAGACAGAGAAATACTGATGTCAATTTATAACTGAAGCTGGATCCAAATACAGGAGTTATTCCTATATGCTGGAAATACCAATCACATTACAATTATAAATAAATGAAATATAAATAATTAGGTCTCTGTTGTCAATGGCACAGGTGCAGACAGGAGAAGATGTATAACTGATTTACTTTCTTGCCCAAGAGGGAAGTGCTCTATTGGTGTGACAGATTTAACAGCATTCAAACTGGAGAAACTGTGCTGGTTTTAGTCCATTATAACTAAAGAGCCTGTTATACTAGTGTAGATGAAGACCTGAACTTAAGACATGCTGAGGGACAGAACATCACTTGTATTGTCTCTGTGGTTAACAGAAACATACACAGAAACGAAACCCTATGTATTAATAATTTCCATTAATTTACTATGTCAAGTGCAGAATAGAAAGTCATTATATTTCCACTGTGCACCCATCTAGCATAAAAAGTTCATAAGCCATTAGGATAATGATTTCTACCATTACTTGTCAGTAAAGTGTGAAAATATTTTGTTATCATCCATTTACATTAATTTCAACATGCATGCATTTTGTCAGAAACACAGACTTTTTGAAGTGATTGCTTTCCATTGATTAATGTAGCCAGAAGTTTCCTGATTTGCCAAATGTCACAGAACATTTTATTAATGGTGCCTGTTTTGTGTATAAACCTTTGCATCAGAAGAGGTTTAATCTATAAATTAGTAAAGATTAGAAATATTCAATTAAAAAAGAAAATATTTCGAGTGTGGTTGCTGTGTTGAGGACTCATTCCTAATGCATA
This sequence comes from Catharus ustulatus, assembly GCF_009819885.2. Classification (NCBI taxonomy): domain Eukaryota; kingdom Metazoa; phylum Chordata; class Aves; order Passeriformes; family Turdidae; genus Catharus; species Catharus ustulatus. Next base: position 114,285,424 of record NC_046221.1, on the reverse strand, counting down.
CCAGTGGTGATCTTTTGCCTTAGGATGAGTGAAAAGTGTGACTCTTAGAGGCTGAGTTTATGCAGTCTCTAAGGTAAAGAACCATTCTGATATAGTGAGCCATCTGTATGCAATACAATTTTGAAATGCTGTTCATCTTCTTCTGAGAAGGAATAAGCCTTGCCACACTTGCATTCATTCAGTATTGGATGTCAAAATCCACAGGTAAACTTCAGTCCAGGTGTAAGGAGACAAGTTCACATAGCTCACCATCTCCTCCCTGTAAAATAGCACCTCTCTGACAAAACTGGTTTTTGCTGGAAATTTTTCATTCTTCAGCACTAATTTTTTTCAAGGGAACAAGAAGGAGTTTCCAGAAAGAGCAAGGCACAAGTCCTTGGATGAGAAATAACTCTACACTAGAACAAAGACCAGGGATTTAAATTTTCAGGGTTTGACTTACCAATTCAAATCAGTAACACGAGCCTCTGCCACCAGCTGTGCTGTGAGAGTATTGACTCAGCTCTTCCAGCAGCAATGCTGTTTTGTAGTCAGGATGGTGACTGAGACTCGACCTGATCCCCCTTAACTGGAGACCCTCATTTGCAGTTATCGAGGCCTCTTTGTCATCCTAGTTGGAAATGTTTTCTTTCCTCCCTAACTGAGAAATGGGGGATATTTGAAACCTTTGATTGGAGGCAGTAAAAACATTTTCTGTTTACTCAATGTAACATAGAGCTGAGTTGAAAGCAACAATATGTGCCTCCATTCCTTTTGTTTCCTCTTTCCATGAACGTTCAAGTGAAAAGAATTTTATCCTCCATGTTGGTAGAAAAACAATTTTAGCAATTTATTTTAAAATGCCCTTGGAAACCAAATATTATAGTTTACCAAGGCAAGCACTGTTGCTCTAGGAGCTTGAATATGCACTCATCTGGGTAATGGGAACAACACCATGTGACTAATAAAATCAATGTCTGCTAAGTAATGCGGTTCAAACTGGAAATGTTTTCGATCAATCCAGGGGTATGTTTTTTTCCTGGCTGGAGAATAAAATAGAGCTAGTCTAACAGTAGATATTTTTCTATAGAAAAAGTTAATTTCTATAAAGCAGGATATTAATAGATCTGAGTAGTTCACCATGAAGACAGCATCTCTGATTTGATGCTATCTTAACTTTGTCAAAGTAACATTAGTCCTTGCCTTCATATAAAGTGTTCAATTAAGCCAATTTCATGTCCTTAGTCCTGACATTGCTTGTTGTTACAATGCACTTCGAGTATTGAAAGGCAGACTAACCTGTCATTAGACATAGCTGAAAAGAGATCTGGCATAATTATATACTTTCTTATTGCTGAAGTGATTGCTCAATATTAGCCCTGCGAATTGCCAGCAAATCACGAGGCATTGGGGCACTGGAAAGGTGGAAAGGGAGCCTGAAGGAGTAACACTGATAGAGTGAAAGAGTTCAAAAGCCTCTTCAAAGTCAGGCAAGGGCATTTTATACCCAGGCTTAGTTGTCACCATGCGCAATGTGGCTGAAGAAGAGGCATTCCTGACCTGTACCAAGGTAAGAAAGAGAAAAACATGTTAACAGCATTCTGCTTTGATCCACTGAGAACCATCTGAATGTAATTTTTTATTCAGAATATGGAGTTTTCTCCATTTCTACTCATCCTTTCTGCTAGTAAAATACACTAATTTCAGTCCAACTCCTTCATTTAAGGACTGTAGTTTTTATTCTCATGAAAGCAGGCGAAGGGAAAATCTCTAGTGTGTAGAAAATAAAGCAAGCTTCCCAATTAAATCACCACACTGATTCCTAATTCCACTGTGGCCTGTCTGAGAAGGCCATTAGGAACAAAAAAACCTCTCTGAGGAATATTTTCCTGGCAATTCACACTCATGAGGAAGGTATCTACAGGCAGCCAGGCATGCAGAGTGCCTGGAAAAGGGAGAGATGCTTAGGAAACCGAAGTTCTGCAGCACTGTGCAGCATTTCCTTGCAACAGGAGGGAAAATAGAAATTATTAAATAGGGCAAACAATCCCAAGTAGGAACTTCTGTGATTAAGGTGAGACCTGAGAAGACACTCAGCATCAGACTCCCTCCTCTTTGGTGCCTATCACTTGCACAGGGCTGTGGGGCACAGGCAGGCAGCTGTGGGGCAGAGGCAGACAGCCATGGGGTGCAGGCAGGCTCTCCATAGTAGGCTAATGAAACACTCCTTTGTAACTGCATTGAAGAGGGAAAATAGTATTTATTTACCTTACTACGAGGCTGCAGTAAATGCCTTCAATACATAATATTAAGCATGCAATTAATAGACAAACATTTCTGTATCTAGAAATGTGGTGGAATTGAAGTTAATCCCTACTGGTACAGAGCAATAGCACTAACCTTATTAAACTACATATCCAAAGGCAGTAGGTTTGCTATAGAGCTTTCATATCTACTAGTGAAATTCCAGGCAGTTACATCTTTTAATTTTAAGGTAAACACTAATAGATCCATCATTTGGAAATAACCAGTTGCAAACTGAAAATGGAGAAACAAAATACTGTGGATGAAATGTTGTGCCTGTGTGCTGCCTTCTATCACCATATAGCAGTACACTTTCAGAATCTATGAGATTTGGCAACAAAAAGGAATATTATGGAGGAACACATTTGTTTTACAGGGAAATGCAATACCAGAGCTGTGTACAGAGTAGGAAGCCAAGTCAGTGAATTTCTGCACCAAAGTCAACAAATAAGCTGATTGACAGTGTTTGTTGATAACAACCACAGTCTTTCTGTTACACTCAGCCAAAGCAATCAAAACTCAGTAACCATGAAGGGACAGTGTGAGTAAGATCTACAGTTAATGGATGAACAACAGCAGCCATTCAAGCTTAAAGAGAGCCTGCTCACCAGAATTTGAATATCCTTTTTTCTTGTGGTAGCAATAGAACAGGTTTCTTCCTGCAGCATAAGAGATAACCCTGGTAGACAGTGAATGTTATTCCTAGGGCTGTTTTACTGTGTTTCAGCTTGTTTTCTTGGCTGCATTACAGAGTATAATTCTATGAATCATGAATACGATTCATACTAGCCAAACTGACCTTTGAAATTGGGAGTAGGTAAATATATCAGAAGAAATTCAAGCTCTAACAAATAAGCTGATAAAATGAATGAATTCTATTTATAGATCCTGCCAGTCTATTAAGAGGTCACTTTGACAGCCCTGCAGGTCCAAATGTGAGAGTTTCCATTCTCTTCTGCATACCTGAGCAGCCATTCATACATATTCAGTAACAAGGTGCATTATTGCTATTTTGGCTGTTCATGCAAATAGCTCTCAGATAAATCCCTGTGTAGAATGTATGTATGTATCTCATTGTGTGGTACAGAAAACTATGTATTTTTGTGTCTGAGTGTTCATGAAGTTCCTGAAAATCATAACAAGACCAGCCAAGACAAAGAGGGAGAGAGATGAAGAGAGGAAGAGTATGGCATGTGTCTAAAACACCTAGAGCTGACCTTGACAAAGGACAAGGCCCTGTTTTGAGCAGGCAGCATCCTTTCCAGCAGTTCCTGCCAACCAACACATCCCTGGGTCTGTGCAAGCATGCAGGAGGAACTCAACTGAGCAGATGTGCCAGTGAGTGGGATAGGTGCAGGACATGACTGCCAGTAGAGGGTGAAGTAAACTTCCACCAGAAGAGCACTAGAGTGTCACCATTTTAAAAGCTTTTACCATTTAGTGACTGTATGCAGTTTCAGCAATATGGTTTGAAAGACCTACACTGTAGCTCAGGTTTGTTTTGTGTGAAATTGTAAGCTCCAGAAGTGCTGGAGGAAATTTAAATCATCTCTTAGCTGATTATTTTTCTAATCAAGGAATCTTTGACGTGAGTTGAGAACCTGACCTACCATGACCCTGGAGCCCATAGCTCCATGTGCAGTAACAGAGTGTTCTTCCAAGCACCCCAGGATAATTTGTGTCGTTAGTGGGTTTGCCACCTCAGTTTTTAGTTAGGCATTTAGAAAAATTGGCACATGCAATTTGCATACTTCTAAAACTGTGGCTTCTCTCCATAGCTATATTTGATTCATGTATATGAGCCCTTAAAGCACTTTGGAATCTCTCTCTTTTAGAGAAAAGTAGTTTAATACAAAAATCTGTTTCTTTCTTCTTATTCCTAACAGCAAGGTAAATAAGAAGTGTTGAGAATTGCATGTGACTGGAAGATTTGAGGTTTGCTTAGAGCCATTTCAGTGGTTATTTTGAACCTTCATAGCAAAACAATATAATTTCCTTTCTTCACATTCATAACTTACCAACATGTTTACATTTTCAGCTGAACATTTCCATTCTTGGCTGTGCTGAAAGGTGATACTCTGTTTACTGGATATAACACTGAGCAAAATCCCTTCAACCTTTTGAATTACCTCTGGCTGAAAAGTATAATCCATTATCCAAATATTCTCCCAGTGTTTTTCTAGTGAAATAATATAGCACAACTAGTTGAAGATAAAAGCTTGGCCTGTATATAGCAATTGCTAAGGATTTCTTTGGCTGGAGATGAAGGAAGAAGATTTTAAAATGAGACCACCTCTGTGTGTGCTCAATGAGTGTTTTGCTTAGATTGTAACACTGTGCAAAGCACCATTTTCAGGTCTCTCTATAAAAATTTCCTCTGCCTGTGTGGCTAAGAGGCTGGTACTGAGACCACCATGCTCAAATTGCCATTAGCAATGAATAAACACTATGAAGATGTAAAGCCAGAGTCCTTTGATATAATTTAAAGGAAAAAGAAACAAAACAACCCATCCCCACAAAGAAAAGCAAAAAACCCCACTCAAATACCAACCCAACAAACAAAAAAAACCCCAACAAAATAAAACTTTACTTTGACACAGTGTGAAATACATGAATGTGTATATTCATTGAAACGTGATGTGTGTATGTGTGTACACACACCCACACATGCACAAGCACACTCTTCCTCTATTAAAAAAAAAGAAAAACAAAATTCCTTCAGCACTCTGATCTCCATTATTCTCCATATTAAATTGACTGTTTCATTGCGAGGCTACAGCCATGTGCACAGCTAATTTGTCTGCATGCAAATATTGGTTAATCTCAAAGAGGGAACATTGAACTTTAGTGCTCTATTGGAGTCATTTGAATGGTGTCTTGTCATTATGAGGAACTTGTGTATAACTCATTATTCATTTTTTTATTTTAAAGAAAAGTAACAAAACAAACTCCTACATTTCATTTTAGCTGCATTTTAAGCTGTGCAATGTATCATTTGAACTCAGTACCATTTTTTGCTTTTGCTTAAATGTAGACTAAACATTTTGTCAAAAATTAGAGAATCAACAGATCATCTCATCTATCCTTTTACCCACAGTAGTCAACTGTACATTAGCTGACAGATGCCAATCTATTTTGGGAGGCTTCCCAGGAAATCTATCCCTGTGCACTGCTATATTTATCACGAGAAAGTTTTTCCCTGACAGCTATGCCAAATCCCTTGTGTTGCAAGCTGGGTCTATTAATATTGGCTTTTACTCTTTTTTTCTACCCAGTACCCTTTTTGTTATGCAATACCTAAAAATGTATAGAGCATTTCATCATAACGTTTACAATTGAAAGAAAAAATATTTGTCATTTTCTTGCTAGTTTTGCTCCTGTTCATACAGTACAATAAGCTTTAAGTTTTGGGGGTTTTTTTGTTTGTTTTTGTGGGGTTTTTTGTTTGTTTTTTTTACAGCAGACTGATATTCACTCAAACAAAACATATGCCTGGGTTCTTTCCTGCAAAACTCCTATCTGTCCAGAAGTTCACCAGGTGTATTCATGCAAGTCAGTGTTTCTGCCTGCTTTAGAAACTTCTAAGTGTCCCTAAAACCATAGATCTCATTTTATCTGTGTTTCCAATTTGTCAGAATTCTTGTTCTTTCTTCCCTTTCTCTCCTTCCATGTTGGTGTACCCTGTGGATTTTGAATCATTATCCTTTCCATCATCCAGCTCATTAACAACAACATGGAAAGCTAGTGGACACAAGACACATCCTTACAGATCACCATATTGGTGCCATTAGTAACTCCCCTGCATACAGCTTCTTTGCCAGTTTTGTACTCACAGTCTTATCTGCAACTTTATCTGCTCTTAATATTTTTGAACTTATGTCTCAACCTGCTGGTTATGTTCTGTAGGTGTACAACATGGACCCCAGCCTGAGGCTGGGATTGGAATCTCCCCTAATAGACTGACACTACTAGCACTGTGGCTGTATGAATTAGTCAGAGAGGTTGGAAAAGACCCCTAAGATCATCAACTCCACCTTCTGATGCCAGCCATCAAGTCTGCAGTTTGGTTGATGCACACAGGGACTGGGAGAATCAGGTAATTGTCACCAGCTACCCATTCTGAATTAACACTTACAGATCCATCACAAGAGGAGGTCAAGTACCAGAGAACTTTGCATGGAAGTCTGAGGTTTAATTGAGGAGTTTTAATCCAGTCTTTGTCACTATCCCAAGGTCCTGCAGTTACAATTTTCCATGTGTATATTTACATCTCTGAATGTAGGTGGCGTGAAGCCTGCTTCCTCTGCCTCGGGTGGTGTGTGATCACTTCTGGGAAGAAGGGCACAGCTAGACAAGGGCTTCATCTACCATAAAAGCCCCATGGTCTGTGAAGGGAGAGACACCACTGGGATTTCTACCTGCTCCCAGGTGGAGAACAGAATATCAACACAGAACTACTTTACATATGTGAAGGACACAGAGGTTTGAGTGCCCCCTTGCTTGTTTAAAAAAAGAGAGAGTAGAGTGGTTCTGTTTATTTTTTCATGGCAGAGCTGCATTAAAGTTCATGTACTCCCTGAAGGTCAGAAAGACTTGCTTGAATCCAGAGCTCTCTGTGTCTTCTCTTCTGCGCACATGACACATGATTAGGCTTAACACAACACAAAGGATCATGGACTGAGCAAAAACTGCAAGTCTGTTGGTCTGTCAGTCTCTAGTGATGGCCACCTGTGACACTGAAACCCACTCCTCCCTGTGCTCACAGGGAGCTTACACAGCTTTCTCCACTCCTCACTACCTCAAAGTTTTACAACATGCACAGGGAGGACTGGGATGCAGAGCCTCTCCTGAGCAGTTTTCCAGCCTGGAAACACCTCATCTGCACTCTGTGGTAGGGGTAGGGCTGCTTGCAGCTTGGGAAATGCTGGAGGGAGTCTGATGTGTCCTTGCCCTACATCTGTCACTGTTTAGTCTCCAGTTGGGCAGACAGGTACATAGGATTGATTCAGGGTAATCTCAGTATAGTCTAACACCACCATCAGGTTTTTTGCAAAGGCAGATTGACTAGGAAATTTTCTACAGCCTGGATAGCTGGATGCTATTCTTCCTGTCTTCCTTCTTGTAATTCCCAACAGTAATCTCTTATCTAAATATTATTCAATGAAAAAACATGAGATTGGCAACAGTAAAATGAATAACAAGTTATTGACAGTAATTATTCTGCAATTTATCTGTAGTCCACAGCCTCACTTTATCTGATGTTTATTTTTTCTGATCCAACCTTTTGCTCATTTTTTTATTTACTTGAGTAAAAATACCCTTAATGACTTTTTCTTGTCCAGAAAAAGAAAGTTCCTTAGCAGAAAAAGAAAGTCTGACCAGAGAGCAGCTTTCACTGGCATATTTGTTATAACTGCTTCATACTTTGTAACATATGTGGGCATAATATGTAAAGCAATACCACTAATTAGAGGGTCTCCTACAACAGCAAGGTAGGCAAGTTCTATGATACACTGGAAAAATAAATAGACAGTGCACTGTAAAATAACAATCATGCAGAAAGCATAAAACAGCTCCATAAAACATCTGGGACATGTCTAGCAGCTGTTAATGGGTACTGATGATACACCAGGAGGTGAAGCTCAGCAGCAACAGAACTGTGGAGTGAAACAGCTGAACTAAATTCCTAATGTAGACACCGTGACCAAAGAGATGAAGCAGAGCAACAAAAAATGAGGAAAGATAATAAATCTAAAAAAAAAACAAAAAAAAAGCTGAGCTGAAATTGTTGCAGCATGCAGTGAGGCTTTTGCTGTTCTGGATGACAGAATGTCTTGTTGCAGTGACTTCATTAAGGTGGCAAATGCAAAGCAGCCCAGTGCCACTTAAGGACAAGTTTGAATCATCTCAGGCTATTAAGTTTAGATTTCAGGCACCTGTCCTGAAAGCAGGAAATTCAAAATAATGCCATCACAATAGAGCTTCAGGTATGTAGTCAACAGAACTAAAGTTAAAATGAAGCCACTTAATAGATTCAATATTGGGAGCATGAATTTCCTTAAAGATAAAAACACCAAAAAGTAAGCAGCCCATATAAATCTTCTGCCTCTATTTCTATTTTCTGTTCCACAGTCTTATATTTCATTCACAAGAATAACCTCTGAGCATTTTTCCATATTGCCTAAGCAACATATCTACCCTTTTTCATCTAATTCTTTTGTTCTTCTGCAGAGAAGCATGGACAGTGGTGTCTTTTCTTTATGTTTGGTTTCAAAAGGATTTCTGATTTATTTTTTACATGCAAGCCACTATAAAATTCCTAGGGGAGAATGAAAGTGCTTGGATTCATGGTTGTCTGTAGTTCACTGGAAAACCTATTTAGATAAGCTTTTGAAAAAGTTCTGTTCATTGAGGAACACACACACACCCTCCCCCAAAACCATTAAGAATTGGTTATTTTATCAAGCAACATTAGCAGAAACCTTATACTTCTTGGGGCAGGTGGGTATGTCCTACATCCATTGCCTGGGAATGGAGAGAATTGCAGAGTTTTGTGAAGATTAGGATGTGAAGGGAGTTTATAGTGCAGCAGTGGCCATTTTCTCCCTTAAGCCTAAATCTCCTGCTTTTCTTCTCAGGTTGCTGCTACCTCAGGGCTGAAGACAGGGATGATGACACTGCAGTGAAGAGCTCAAATTTTCCTTAAAGTAGACTCATTTAGCTTGTCTCTATTTGCTAATCTTCTTCTGCAGCCGTAGTAGGCAATCACAGGAGTAGTGAGAAGAGTGAGGAAGGTGCAAATGGGAAATGAGAATAACCAGGTGCTTAAGGCACTCTCTGACCAGCTGTGCAAAACCAGCATTTCCAGCCCAAGAACCAAGGAGGGAAAGGTGGGCCTGGGACATGTTTGGAATCTGGAATGAGAAGTAGCTGCTCTTGCCAAGTTTTTAGATGGAGAAGTGCATGTTCTGGAGAGCTTGAGTGCTGAAATGACTCGAGCTGCCCAGCTCACAAATGCTGAACCAGAACGCCCCCAGCAGAGCAGTGAGTGGTGCTCTATCCAGCTGCCTTGGAGAGCTGGATAGCTACAAACTTTTCCATCCTGCAGCATGTCATGAAGTTGAACAGGCTTGCCAAGGTGAGGCTTTACCTCACCATTTATGTTGCATGTACCTTGCCTCTCCCAGCCACATTGCTTTTGTTTTAGTGAGCCTGCAGAAAATGGAAAATCTGTGTAGGATTCTTACATGTTTTCACAGCTGGCTAGTCACAAATATGACAAAGTGTAATAAAGTTCTTGAAAGAACTAATCCTTGCTGTGACAATATGCAGTAGCCAGCTTGTGTTTGTTCTGCAGTTGCCACTGCTGCCATTTATTTCTCCATGAAAGGTGATTCTTCTGAGGGTATTATAATATCTGTTTCATCAGGGCTGAGGAATTCACTCAAACCTCTATCAAACACACATAAGGGAAGGCTGATGTGGAAAGTTATGTGTGCTCTAAAGGGAAGGGTCTAAACTCAATGTTGAATAGTGCTGAGCAAGGCCTGTTCCAATCTCATTTTTAGATTTACACTTAGTAATTAGCCATAAAATACTCCAGCTTACAACTGGTTGTGTTGGCACCATTTTGGAGTCCTGGCATTAATAGTTTATGTGACAGGCATTAAAATTAAATACAGCAGTGTTTTTAAAGAAGCAAGTCTTCATGTGCTGTAGAGCACTTGATGGAGAACCTAATCAGCTGGATGTGCTTTGCTTATGATGTGCAAGTCTAACCTAGCACTGCAAGTTTGAAACCATTGAATTTCTCCATCAGAAAGTTTACTGTGGGCCCACAGCACCTCTCTGGATTTTCATTCCCAGCTAAAGGGTGTAATTATTCCTTTGTAACTTTCAAAACTAAAAATGAACATTGCTGTGAGCTCACACAGACAGCAAAGCTGTTTAAAACCCTTGCCTCAGCCATGAAGACTGCTCCTGTTGTTATCACCAAGTTTCACACAGCTTTTGTCATCACACTTTTCTGTCTGTCATCAAAGAAAGTGTAAGTTTTGGTTCTTTTATTCAGCAACTGTAGATGCTAGGTCTTAGCTGTGATTTAGAAAACTCTCTGTTCTTCTTTTTGTGAGTAAAAATTCCTGCCAATGCAAAAGTAAATTTTTAGAATTAGAGGAAATATTTAATACTGAAAGATAATAAAAGAAGGAGAAAGAAGCTAGGAATTTTAAAGCTCTAGTAGGAACCTAGTTTTTCATGTGATACCTAACACAATCCCCCTTTTCAGTCCCTTGTCTTCCCCATAGGCTTTACTTACTTGATCTGAAGAGAATCAATACACAAAATTGTCTTGTGTCATAAACTGTTATTGGCCTTCCTTGTTGCATTTCTACCTCTGTCCAAATCTGTCATGGTTTGAAAGACTCTCCTGGTTACATTGCTATGTCAGGAATGGTCTAATAAGTGATAGCCAAGACTCAGGTGTGAAGGAAAAAAACACCAGCAGAAAGCAGACAGGCCTATTGCCCTGGCTTCCCTGATAGCTTGTTTCATACATTTTCCTCTGCAACACCTTCACTGGAAGAAACCTTCGTATCAGTGTGACTTAGCAGATCCTTTTTGTGCTTTGTGTTTTTTTCCCTCTCATCTTTTAGTCATATTTTCGTACAATCACTATAATTGTGTCCTAGGAATCACATCTCTTGGTAATGGCAGCTAGACAAAATTCTGGGACATTCTCTTTCCTCTTATTAAAAGGAGCACCTAGCTCATAGGGAGCTGTACATATACAGGGCTCACCAGTCATTCTGGTATGATTCATCCACTAAAGGGCGACAATTTCAAGGTTATTGCTATTATTGGCCAGTGAGTTGAACCATTTGAAGAAGCAAGTAGATCTTTGCACCTAAATGCCTTGGAGTTGCATTTCCAAATTGATGAGTGGTCCTGCAAAGGAAACACCTTATTCTCCTTTCCTTTTGTTTAGACAGGTTGGATGTGTTTGCTTTTTCCCTAACTGATTACTCTTTGAAATACAATATGTTGCTATCATCAGTGTAGAGATGTTGTGAACAGGTCAGAAAATCACTACTAGCTTGAGAAAGGAGTCAGACTGTATATCTGCATTTCTGTAAATCCAGGTTTCTATGTCCTCACCACCTGCACTAACACCCAAAGGGACACCTTTGCCAGTATAGATTAGGTCACAGTCAAGCCCACGTGGAATGGAAACAAGGTTTGAACATGTCAGTACCTGCAGAGCAGTGTATGGATGTGAAGGGTCTGCAAATTTTTGATTTATAAGGAAAGCAAGAGAAATGCACTCTGCCTTCAGACTTGTGAGGGCTCTGATCCTTACTCTGCAGTGTGGGGATCTTTCTATCTTAAAATCTTTTGAGAAATCAAAGTGCCAAAAAAGTTCTTTTGCACATTAATCCAGTCTTGTTATCTAGGACTTTTGCTTTGAAAATGTAGGCCAGGTCTTAGAAATATAAACCAGAGATCTTCTGCATTTTAAGTAATTAATTTTCTACCAGTTTACTTTCTACACTCATTGTGAAGTGGTTTCTATGAAGCATCACAGAAAGAACTCATAGTTTGCTAAAATAGAGGTGATTTACACGCAAGTAATAGAGTGTGAGGAGGGACAAAGTAGGCAAAATGAGTTTTTGACACCTAAGAAGTGATGGCAGGTATGTGATGAGTGGCACACCACATACTAAATCCTAAGGAACACCTGTTAGTATGGTAAATTGAGTGGAAGAGCTACGTGTTGGGCTGAGCCGGTGCATAATTGGAGCCCTGGAATGAATTTGTGCAGCCTGCAGCAGGAGTCCAGAAATATGTGGACTTGGCAAAAGCCATCAGTAGTGTCAAGTAATTATGAAATACTTGAAAGCCCCAGGTAAATAACCTCTTCAGAATTGGCAGGCGTCAATGGGTCATTACTTAGTCCGTTCTTTCCTTCTTTATATGGTGAGCTGTTGTAAATCCCTAGTGGAAAATCCAGCGAGGCAGACAGGGGAGAATGCAATCAGCAATCCAAGCAATAAGAACACAAAGAAGAATGGCACTTACAAATTTTCCTACAAACTCCACAGTCCTTTCCAATTCCAATCTGATAGAAAGGATTTAGCTGAGTAGCTTGGCTGGGTGAAGTGGAGTTTTTACAAGTCTAACACAAAGGACCAATACATTTGATTTGGTGGACGTGTAAGCTCTAACAATAATATTCAGTAAATTCAATTCCTTAATCATTGTGGCCATAAGAACCAAGTGTTTGTAATGCTCTCAGTACATGCAGAGAGTAATTACATCGGATTTTAATAAGACTCGCTGTGAATTGTTGACCAACGATTCACTATGGGGGAAAAATTAATTAAATTTTAATGTGAAAAGTTATTGTTAATTAAAAGTTGTATGAAAAATAGCCATAAAAAGTAGTTGAGGTGTACAGGTTTGAAATTACTAAAAGGGCATATAAAGAAGAGGAATAAGGTGGTTTTGAACTGGATTTTACCCTGCAGGTTGTATGCCTAAAAAGACCAATCCCCACGCAAATTCTCTTCCCCAACCATGAAAAATCTGCCTTGGGAAGATGAGCACCCTGTGACAGATGATAGCTTGCACCTATGGCTGCAGAGACAGGAGTGGGCTGTGGGATCAGTGAGTGGGTTGGACTCAGGAAAGCCATTTACCATCACACCCTCTATATATTGGCCTCTGCAGAGCAAAAAGAAAAACACTGTGACAGCTGAGCAACCAGTGCAGGAACACTGGCAACTGGAAACTGCAGCCTTGGGGTGCATTTCACTCTAAGCTCCCATCAGATATACCACTGACTTCATCTATGTTTCCATCCCCTATCAGTCCCTACAATGTCGTTTTTACAGGGCCATTAAAAAACACGCTGGTTGTGCAGAATCTGGAGAGAAAATGCCAGAAGGAAACTTGGGCACAGATCCCGAAAGTGACTTCAGTAATTTTTATGGTTCTCAGTGAAGAGTTTTGATCCTCAGGATTGCAGCTGAGTTGCTGCCCAGCTCCACTGTATTTGGGCTACTGCAGGTTTACCCCAAATAGGGACCTGCTTTTGAGCGTGACCAGAGCACAAAGAAGATGTGGTTAAGACATGGTAAGTCCAGAGCCCAGTTCATGAATAAATCTGACTAGGAACAATGTTTTCTTCCTTCTCCAAGAAGCTTGGACAGAGCCTGGTACACTTTTGCAACAGCTACTTCATCAAAATTAATCAAATGAAATAACATGGCTTTTCTCCTGGATTTTTTTGTGGAGGGGATTTTGTGCAGGAAGTTTGAGCTGATTGGGAGGCTTTTTGTTTTCCTTTATGTTGTGTTGTCACTCTAGGAAGTGTTGTGGGCCATGCTTGGAGGACCAAACACTGAAGTTAAATAATGTAACACAGTCACTGTGACAATGAAGTTCTCTCCATGAAGTATCTCCAGACCTTTGCATTTTCCTCTACAACAAATCTGTGGTGTATCAGCAGGGTCTCAAATTGTTTGTATGGGTAGCATATTGTGACTCCTTTTACAGATTTCCTTTTCCTTTTACAATCAAGATATTCATATATCTTAAGTCACTTCATCATACATGTCTCATTCAGATCATTATAATGAAATCAGCAGGGTTAAATCACGCATTACAAAGTGCTTTTCCTTAATCATCAGTTTATCCAAAGGACTGACAAGTGAGCTATTGCACTGGGTAATCCAATGCCCATTTTCCCCTCAAGGATTAGGATTTATTTACTCACAAATGACAACCATCTACTATCTCATTTTGATGGTATTTGTGCAAATGAAAATTTAAAGTCTTCCCCATTATATGGCAAACTCCTACAAAAACTGCTTCTTAAATTTTCAATATATGCAGCTGTATATCTGTATAGTCAGCTTTAAAAATCCTCAGTTCAGTGGTCTAAAATATATTTGAATAGAACACATTACAGGTAGTGCAAATGTTTTACAGTAAAATGTTATTCACTTAATTCTAGCAGGGGGTCAGTGACCAAGAGGAACTATAATTGCAGTCTAACTACTGAGATTCAGTTTTCCAAACAAAAGCTTGAATTTCTTCCCAATGCTCAATATTACTTAAAGGGCAAATAAATAATTATGATTAAATCCCAGTTTTAATTTAGCTTTGTGAACACTCTACTTGCAGTCCTAAAAGAAACCCACACAGAGCTTTTAACAGATGTTTGCAGAAACCTGTACCTCTTGATTGCTGAGAGCATCTCTAAATATTAAATCAATACACACATATGTATGACCTTTCAAAGAGCAGTTTGTATGTCATTCTCAGTAGCCCCATGAAAACGTTCCAGTTAAAATGTCAACAGCAGGATCACTTTTAGCATCAAAGGTTATTCTTGCTACACAGTTCTAGGAAGATGGTGACCTGAGCCACACATGCATAGCTGCACCAACAAATTATAACATTAACCAAATGTAACAATTTATTTTATCATTATGCTGCTGCCTAAATCACATCCTTGTGTGACTATTAATAAGCACAGCTGAAAAATAGAATTAGTGGAGAGGTTATCTCACAAAGAAAGATCATGGCTGCCTTCGTGTAGCTCAAAATGCAGAGCATGACCTTTGATAGCAAGGAAACGGTTGAAGGCAAACTATTTTTAATACCATAATTCCCTCAAATATGAGGGAAAAAATCCAAGAAAGGCATTTACACAGAAAATTAATAGTTGATCCCTAATCAGTGTACACTGGCCTATAGCTATGCAATTGCATCTGACCTGCTCAATTGCAATTGCAATTGCAGTGCCAAGAGCAGATGACCACCCAAAGCTCTTCTCCCATCCCTTGTGGACTTGATGTGGGAACACAAGAACTTCTGTACTGGCACAGAGATGCCACTTTGGGGACTAGTTGTGAATGAAGCCTTTCCAGAAATGTGGAAGATAGGGGAGAGGCATTTTTGTGTGTGTGTGTGGTTTTTTAACATTAGTGCTTTGTTCCTGAGTTGTTCATTACCCAGAACCGAATTCTTTCTTATTTTGCCTGATTCTGTACAATTAATTCAAGCCATGTGTAGCTGCTCTCCGCTGGCAGTGAACTGTCAGCCACTGCACCTATTTTGTTGCAATTCTGCATTTGAATGTAATCATACTTCGTAGTCTGACAAGTACCTAAATATCTAGAGTCTACTCACTTGTCCTGTGCCTATAATCAATAATTCATTCTCTGAATAACTCCATAAAAATGGCAAGGATGATGAATATTTTCTTTCTCTCTCAGTTTAAAATAAAATCCATATTAGTTTCATCAACTGGCAATTATTAATGTACCTTACTTAACCAAGAATTGATTTGATTCTGACAAGTTCTTAATGTCTTTCAATTGTGGTAAATAATTGCTATCCATATTCAGCAGTTTAGTACACCAACATGAGATGATCTTGCTTTAATGGGAGACAAATCTGTGAAACCTTGAAGAATATCGGGTAAAAGACTTCAGCCCTCTCTTTTTCTTTAAAGTTTGTGCTGGACAGGGTGTAGGGGCAGCTAAAGCAACAAATAGAGGCTAAACAAAGCTTGGGGCTCAAAACTCAGAAGCAAAATCAAGCTGTAGATTTTTAGGTTCAGACACAATATATATGAAATATCTCATCTCTATTTCTATTTTTATTTCCTAATAATCTGAAAATTGTTGCGTAAATTAGAATTCCTCACAGGTTTGGCATACCTATTAATAATTCAGGAGTTTGGAAGGATGGCCTGTGACATTAGCTTGTCATAAAATTATGTTCTATCCTATGGATATGGCTGTACTACATTTACCTCATATGCACAATTTGACTTCTGTGGCAGATATTTAGCTTAGCTGCTTAAACTTCTTTGTTTAGTGCCTTGCCTCTGTAAAAGCCTGTAAAGCAAAGTGGAAAATAACTGATAAGTGATAATAAGAACAGACTGATGGACTGTGGGTAGGTTAGGTCTTACCTGAATTGTACATCGACTGTGGAATAATTAAGAAATATGGTTGAATTGGGAAGTTTAGTCAGTGTAAAGATCTCATGGCTTTTAGTTTCACTATTGTCTTGCATTTTTGGCTGATGTACAGCTGCATTTCAGTGATCAACTCTCCAGTGATCGACTTCTGAGCAAAAGATAAAAATTTGGGGTTAAGTGCAAACTTTACTTTGCAGTAGTTGACTGAGGGTCCCCAAATCAAATGAAGATTCCTATACTGAATGTGCCCATGCCTACCAATCTGTCCCAGGTCTGTTTAAAGTGACTTGTCCCTTCCTGTTAGGAGGAAAGTGTTTTTCATTTCTCAATATCCCAGAAATGAGACTTTTTGGATGGAGCTAAGCTCATGGATATAATGTGAAAATACTTGGAATGAGGAAACTACAACTTGTTAATGCTTTTCCTTTGTATGGGTGGCATTAACCTGCCCAGACCTCAGGAAAATAACAATGATTAGAAAAAAGAAATGAATCCTGTTTCAAATTCACAGAATGCAGGTATAGAAGTGCTGCGAGGATTTAGTAATTTGTTTATTTAAAATGGCACTGCGGGCATGAATTTCAGCCATCCCACTGCAGTAAATTGTACTAAAGTGGGCTACAAGTGTTTTTAAGGCCCCAATACATAAGCCTCTTCCCAGTAGGACAGCTCAAAAAAGCTTTCTGGAAAAATATCTGTATTCAACAACAAATCTAAATTCACATCGAGTAGTAAACCTTGGTATAGCCTGAAAAGAAGAACAAACAAAGCACATATTGTAGACATACCCCATAAAGATACAGGAGCTCACATTAATCATGTGAGCTAGGACAATAAGTGACCTTTTGTAATAAGAAATGAGGCAACTAAAGCAGCCATTAAATTTCGCAGCAGCCCTATTTAATGTCTGTGACATTCATCATCACATGATGCAAACGTCCTCAGCTTGTCGACATTTGCCAATCATCCTCCTCTAAGAGGGAAATTGGTCTGAAGCTTTTAGAGCACAGCTTCCCAAATTCTGGCAAAGCCAAGGCCATTCTAACTCCTTTTCAACCTTAAAATGACAGAGAGCAGCTGTTTAGCCAGAAAGGTTAACAAACCTTGGAAAAGCTTTAATGCTGCTATGTTTTTAGCACTTTTCCAAGCACAAAAGTTGAAAATTACTGTCTGACACTTTTGCAGGAGTCCAATATACAAAATCACTGTTAAGATATCCAGGCTTTGTCTTTCAGTAAAAATGTTTATGCTTGCAGTTCTAATACATGAAGAGTTTTCAAGAAATGAAGGCTGATAATATATGCTGAGATGTAGCCACTGCTTTAAGCTTTGCAGTTAATTTCAAACTCTGGACAGAGAGGATAATTAGAAATGCTAGAAATAAAGATACCATAATTCAGTGTCCAGGGAATGCACTCTCTTATTGAGCACGTGAACTCTCACTGTGACTTTGAAAAATTGGACATCTACTGCTCTGCTACTCTGCCAAGATCATCTTTCACTGGTGGTTTTTGGGGGTTTTTTTGTTTGTTTGTTTGTTTGTTGGTTGGTTGGTGGTTTTTTTGTTGTTGTTGTTTTGGGGTTTTGGGGGGTTTTTTTGTTTGTTTTGTTTTTTGGTTTTGTGCTGCACTTTTAGGATTTTAAGGGTTTGGATTTAACCTCAGGCCTCTTCAGCTTCACAGAAAAATGATGCTGAAGTAGCAGTTAGGATTCTGTAGATCAGGTAGATGCCTTGAAACCATCCATAGACTCTTGTTTTCTTTTTTGCCCTGTTGATTTGCCCAGTTCTTAACTGATATCCCTGCTTCTGGCTAAGAAGCCATCACTTTGATGACACAGCTCCAGCCATGTCCTGTTTCACATCAGCACTGAGGAGCTGGTGTCAGGCCAAATTTTGCAATGGTAGGCTTCACTGAGTACCAGGGAAGTTTCTACGTGTAGAGGCAATGAGTCCTTTGCCACTGACAGACAAGCTGGTAGCTTAGGGCTGCCAGCAGGTGAGCCCTTGCTGCTCTAGCACGTTCTAGTCCTGTTTTACCTTACTTGGCATTTGATGCAGCCGGCTTGCCTCAGAAATTTGGGAGACTGGAGAGATATCCCTTTCAAAATATCTTTTTTCCATTCCTCTCTGAAAAGTCTGAGACTCTTCATTAGAGACTTCCTCTACCTCCTTCCCCAATAGCTCTCACCTGGAATACATCTGTTGAATGCCACTTTTCTTAGTTTTGGTGAGCTTACATGTGATACTGTGTCACAGAAGATAGTGTCTGTTTATAGGGCCTTAAATGTCAAACATGAGTGATATCCTAATTCACTGAAAAATGGGATTTGAGATGAAAAGGACCTGGCTCAAGGCAAAGAAATGAGAGTTGTAACTTCTTAAAAGGGGGACATCACTTTGATGAAAAGAAAGAGCTACATGAAAACCCTCACAGGTGGACTGCTGCCATCCCTTGTTTAGGTTATAGCACTGGATTCAGCTACTTGGGCTTTCCTCCACTCTTGGGTGCTTATGACCATCTCTGAAAAGAATGCCTGTGGAAGGCAAGGAAATCCAGCTTTGGAAGGGAACCAAGTCTCTGTAATTCAAGTTTTGGGTTTTATGATATGGATTATTGCAATCCTTTCTCCTTGGATGTACCAAAACTATCTCCATGAAATGTGATGCAGCTGCACCTCTTCTAAACCAGACTGCTAAGACAGCTATCCTTTGCTTTTCTTGGAACTATGTGCAGCTTTTGCTTGCACTGAAAGTGTTTTGCTTCAGTTTTAAATCCTTGAAGAGAAAGGTCTTGGTTATGTCAGTGTCCACCTGTTTGCCTGTGGATTGTGGTGGCAGTGATCAGCAACCAGACTGGATTCACTAGTTTTCAGTGTCTGTGGGGTGAGCAAAACTGAGTTTGTCTTTAAAGGCTGAAGTTCACCCTGGCAAGACTACAGGCAAGATGTAACATTCATCTTTTTATATCAGTTTCTTTAATATTTAAGCTAATGGTTATAAATCAAAATTTCCACTTATTTAACATCATGTAAAGGCAGTATAAAATAACAAGAGGAGTTCAATGAGCTTCTAAATTTCGGGCAAGAGTAGTCAGTTTGTGAGTTATGCTTTGCAGCCTATATGCCTTATCCTTTGGAAGTAACAAGCTGGTTTTGTCCAGGAGCTGCTGGAAAATTCAGACTTCCGGTTATGAAGGGGCAGACCTCTAATGATCACCTGCATCATCCCAGCCCTCCCCATCCTGGGAGATATGAGATGGATCCTGGGAAGCAAGCACTGCAGGTCTGCAGGGAGACAGCATGATTTTCTTGCCTGGGCACCACTGATGGTGTTTCCCTACCCTGCTGCTTCTCAGGGTCTTAAGAAAGACTGCAGGGAGATGGCAAGAACCTGTCAACCAGTGTATGTTTACAGAACCAGGATCCTCTGTCAGATGGAGAGATTAACAGAGGCTTTGCATCAGCTCTACATAATGTTTAATAAGATTTCCAATAGTGGTAATCACAATTAATTGAAATGAATGTGTGCAAATACTGACTACAGCCTGAAAATTTGGTAATTAATTGGCTGAAATGTTTGCTTTTTTTGAAAATCCAAAGAATGTGTTTCAGATATCTTTTTTTTTTCTTTTCTCTATTATAGTATGCTTGCATTTTCCTCTGCGGTTCAGAAACCACAGCTGAACATCCCCTGTTACTACTCCCCATGGGCAGGGATTTCACTGAGGAAAAGATGACATATAATCATCACTGTAGTTCCAATAAGAAGCTGATTGTATAAAGGAAAGCAGCTGACTGAATCTAGCTATGAAGTTTCATTGCAAGAATTCTGAATAAAAGTATCTGAGTTCTGTATGACCTTTTTTATACCAGAATCACACTTGCTGGCAGAACATGTATCATAAGGACTTTTTTGTTAAAAGGTAGGAAAACATTTTCCAGACAGTTAACATTTTCCAGACCTTTGCTGTTTTGGTTGAAGAGTGAAAAATAGCACGACACATCAAAAGACTATTTTCATTTTAGTTCCCATTCTTTCTGGCTTTTTTCCCCCCCCTCTCTTTCTCTCTGTCCAAAATAGAGAAAAAGAAAAGCATCGCTGCCCAAAACATAGGACAACAAAGAAAGAAAGGCTATCAAACAAAGCCTTTATAAGGAGAGAGTTGCAGACACTGGCTATAACTGTGCTAGAGAAAATACCATTCCTTATGAAAGATTCAGTCACTTTAGCCATGCATTCCTCGCTGTATCAGCCACAATCCCTGCCTGTCCTCGAGCACTGAGTCATGTAAAGTTGTCAAAAGCTCAGATATTAAACTTCATACAGAAAGCAAGTCCTAAGTCCACATGCAGGATCTCTCAGTGCTGTTTTTCACTATGAACATTGTTTTCAGCTTCTACCTAATTAGTCCATAGAGGGATACTATTTCTATGCACAGAATTTTCTTATTCTGTAAAAAAATATTGAGAATTCCCTGCATGTGAGTAATGGCAAATTTTGTCTTCTAGCCCACCCCAAAGGCACCTTTCTTTTAAATATTAATCTTCAGTGGTGGTGTTCTTCAGCTCTTTATGCAAGGGATTGCTAAATTTGAAATCAAGTTATTTAATGTAAGATTGGATAGCAGAAAACTTCTTTGATTTACTCCTTTTGTTTTCATTTTATTTTGAAAACATATTTTAAATATGTTCATTTAGCACAATTTCTTCTTAGCACTTGGAGAAGCTCAGCTTAGCCATCAGTTTCATTGTAGAGAGACCATTTTTCTTCTGACAAGCTTGTGAGCATCCTAACCTATAATTCACCCAAATTTGTGAGACATTAATTCTCTCTGGCAGCTCAATCCATTACAGACAGTAAAGAATTTGGATCAATTAATACATTCTTTTGACAGATGCAGTAATGAAATTGCTACTTCTATTCCATTTGCCCTTTGACATATGAGCCCAGATCAATCCCAAGCAGTTATGAGCATTTTTATGTCTGGTCTCCAGCAGTGGCTCTCTATTCTCTGTGCATTCTTGAATTATGTCTGTGGGATTATTATATAATATATATCACACTAGCATATTAATGCTTCCAGAATTACTCACAATTTCTATATGTAAAAATTTGCCATTTCACTCTTCTTGGATATGGAAATGGTACTAGTCTCAAGGCAGGGAGAGGCACAAAGTAGAGCTGTATTTCTGCTCTTGGTGGCAATCTGACGTCTTCTGTGTAGTTCCTGGGCTGCGAGACTGTTACAGGATCAGTCTACTTGTGCCTGAGTAATCCAGGAATTCCCCTCATGCCCACGGGCCCATCAACTGAATTTCTCAGAATGGAGAAATAGAAGACTCCAGCAGGCAGGACATAAAATCATTTGGTATTGCAGCTGGCTGCTGGACCTCCCTGGCCTCCGTCTCTGCTCCTCTGATTGCACAGACATCATTCATAGCTAGGTCCAGCAGCAGGACAGGCCAGAAGAAGTGCTCGTGTTAGATGTATTCTTTATAGCCAGGCAACATACGAGAATGTTTTTAGTACTGTATTTTTTGCCTCTCTCGTAATCTCTTATTTCCCCAGGTTTTTTTGGAGTGAATTAAAATGGCCTTTAATCTCAAGTCATAGGGGACTAGGGGTGTTGTAGACCTTGCTAATGATTTATAAACACATACAGTTGACTTTGTGGAGATTCACAGCATGTTCATTTGTGTTCATCTCCTTCCCAAACCCCTGAACTTCTTTACCTCATATGCTAGAACTTGATTTTAGAAGAATGCAAGATTTTTCCCCTTATTTTATTAAAGACAGAAAGTATCACATACCTTTTTTTGCTTTTTTTTTTTTTGTGAAGCCCACTGAAAGTTTAAGGCTAAATAGAGGGCTGGGAGAAGGGATTCAAGTAAATAAATATTCTTTCCAACTGATGCCATTGCCAAAAATGTAGAAGTCCCTCAATTTTTCTTTAAGATCAGTTCATCCTGATACTGATGTGGTGAAACATCTTTCTGTATGGGAGCAGCCATCAGGGTAACTAGACATGTGACAACTTTTTCACTTGTAGAGTTACACTGGCAGACACTCTGAAAGGGAAGTTGTCACAAAGAAGTTATTTGTGCTCTACCTCAAAGCTAGGTTTTAGAAGCTCAAAGCAGGAAGAGGTAAATGCACTGGCAGTGAGTACATGTGTGGATGACACAATGCAGGGAGGTACAGGCATAGGCAGCACTGTGATGGAACCAGAATCATGTGCACAAAAGCCAAAGAACCTTGAAAGTTAAACAAGAAGAATGAGATCATAGATAACAGTTAGGAATGCATCAATTAATTGTTGCGGCAACATCTAAGCTAGAAGTCTTATCAATTAGAGATAACAAATCAGGGTTTGCTATAAGGAGCGAAGTAAACATTTGGACACATTATTTGTGGCAAAGATAATAAAAACCATAGCGTTGTTGTGCAAGACACTGGCACAGCTCATCAGAAAGGCTGAAGCGGTGGTTTCCTACACGAAGTGTGAAAAGGGACACGTTCAGAACTGAGCTGTGAGCATGACCTAACTCCTAGATCATGTTTCACAAGATCCTGTTCTGCTACAGGACCACGGCAGATACAGACAAGCTGAGAAGGGAGGTCACTATTCATGACCACAGAAGTAAACTCTGAGAAGAAAGAAAAGTTATTTAAGGTAGTAGAGAACTTTGGCACAGTTTCCAGAGAAAGAATTCAGAACAGAAATTAGAATTAACTGACTTCTGGTGAGAGAAATGAGGTCTGGTATGATCTTCCATTAAGAACAGGAACTAGACGGAGGGGAAAAAAAAGCAGAACTGTTCTGAAAATAGTTTTTACTAGTTTTAAGAAAAATATATGATGATATTTTCTAGGACAGCAGAGTATTAGACCTAGCAAACTACATCTGTTCAAACCCATTTTCTGTAGCCATAGAAGTTCCTTACACTTATACAAGTTATTTTGGTTCTTGAATACAGTCAGTGGACTCATTTACATCTGCACTCATCCTAAGTGCAAAGTGTAATTGTACTTGAAATTAAGATACAGATGTTTTATACACAGTAATCACTATTTTGCAGAGCTAACCCTCAGGAATTGTTACAGATGGTTTAAAGATTTGTTTTCAGGAGCAGAAGTTTCCCAGTTTGTTCCGTTTTTCAAAAACAGACAATATTTACCGAATGGAACAAGTGAAAAAATCCCACATCTATGGGTACACACACTCTATATTTGCTTTTAGATTTCAGGGCCATTCACACTTTTACTATAGATTTCTGGGATTCATGCTACATGGAAAACAAGCAAGTTTTAAATGTTAAAGTAAGATTTTAAAATTCTAATTTATTCTCCCTGTTTTGTATTTTTCTCAAAGCATAACTGAAATGACATTCTGAACAAGACTCCATAATGCTGCTCTTTGCCTATTGAATAGACATTCCTCATGTTTTGTACATTGACTCAGAAAGCCTAATGCTAGATGCATTTTTCTCATTTCACTGTGGGGATGTACTTTATAAAATGGTCTTAACTTCATCTTCTGAATAATTCTGTTCAGAAACAGAATTAATGAACTGTCTGCCATCTTTATCACTCATTGTTAATCTGTCCCCCACTCAGTTCTCTACCTGTCTGGTATTCCAGTTCCATAGACATCTTTTGCTCTTTGTGATACTGCTTGCACAGCTTCATACTTGTTGTGTACTTCAGATAACAAGATACTTACGCTTTCCTCTTGAAGGAGCATTTTAATAGATTACAGAAAATCTTTCAAAGCTACTGGGGTCCTGACAGCATCTTTTAATGAATCAAGGGCCTGAATCATGTTGAATCATGAGTCATGTTTCACTGTCTACTGGACCTTTGGACATTTTTTACATTTTACATTCAGGAGAAACATGTGAGGGTGTTAGCAGTGCAACATTCGTCAGTCAGAAATCCCAAATATGTCCTGGATTTAGACATAGGCCCAGGAGGGGTGGACCTTAGAGACAGCAGAAAAAATCTTTCCTTTTTGTATATTTATTAACTGGCTGCTTTATTGCAGTTCATGGATGGATTTCAACGGGGAGTGAAAATTTAAAATACCTCGGTCATATTCATCCTGAAAATGCCATTTTCTTTCCTTTAATGCATCTTTATTTAGTACCAATATGAGCTTTGAAAAGAGAGTCTTTCTACAATTGCAAATTATCTCTGTGATGTAAGTAAGAGTGAAAATAATCCTTGGTATGTACTAATGAACAGAGTGCAAATATGACTTCTAGCCTGTGTGTATATTTGGAAAACTTGGGTATCAAGAAACACTCTTAATATCTCTTAGGAGGCTGTGTGATGAGCTTAAATACAAAAGAGAATTTTCCATCACTGAACCTTAAAAACTCTAGCTAGTGTCTAGAGGGTGAGTGAGGCAGAAGATGAGCCATGGTTCTGGCACTGAGTTTTTGTTGTAAATCACTGTCTGAGGAGAAAGCATCTTTTGCATTGTATACTAGCATTCCATACAGATAAACCTTGCCACATTGCACCCACAGCAGCTTTGTAAGCTGAGGGAAACTTCAGTGAATCAAACAGAATCACAGAATATTCTGAGTTGGAAGGGACCCACAAGGATCATTGAGTTCTTAAGTGAACAGCCTAAACTTAAGTGAATTAACTAATCCCAGTAGCATATTTGGAACAGAACATATTGCAAAGATGGGATCTTGAGAATGAATTTGAACTGGTATAGGATTGAATTCTGGATTGTAGGAGAAAGGAGATTAACTAGGGGGAAAGTACTTGAGAATAAATTAGCCTCTGAAGAAGCAGGCACTTCGTGGGAATATGTGAGCAGCAACCTGGCCCTGGTGGGATCCAGCTCGGAGCTCTCACCCGGTTTGGAAATGAGTGAGCTGGTTGACCAGGCAGTCTGGTAGTTTTGTGAAGAGTGTGGTGGCCTCTACTGGTGTATTGAAACGTTACATGGATATTTGTGCCTTCTCAGAATTCTGAAGAACTCTGGATAATCATGAGAGATGTTTAATATTCACCGACCAACCAGTTTGGGATCCTGTCCTGGTTGTTATTTCTGCTGTAATGTAAATAAAGTGATTTATTATATTATGTCTCTTAGTCCAAGGGGTTTCCTCTCCTCAACTTGATAAGGACTTTGCTAAATGGATGCATTCTCTCCTATTGGTGAGAAAGGCAGTAGTCTCCTTCAATTGCTGTTGATCACATCTGACATGGCCATGCTTAGCAGAGGATGCCATAATTTTTCCTGTTGTATTTTTATCATGAAGATAACGCAATTAAAAAAAACCAACTTGACTGTTCTATGAATCATTCTTTCATTGCAGACTTTGTGTCCAGTTAGTGTGAATTAATTTTGTACTTCTTACCTGTGCACCCCTTGTAAGACAATTTGATATTCAGGTAGTTCTTACATGGTCTATCATAATTTATTATCAATGAAACTATAGTTAATGGGCCTTTAAGAGGAGGTTACTGCTTGTGTTCAAACTCTGCTAACGTTGTTTGCTCCTTCATTGTTAATCAATTTGCTATATCTTCACAGAGATACCACTGTAATGCAATAGCAGTTCAGTCATAACTGTAATTAAATAGCCACATGTAATTTCAATTAAATAATGAGAGCTTAAATAAGCTGTCGATTTTTTCTTTTCTGATAGACCTAACTTGCCATGAACAAGCAGTTTTTCATTTTATTTCAGAAGCTTCTATAGAAATAGTATTACCAAAGGGCTTGCCAAATGAATGAAGGCTGGGACAGGAGACAGGGAAACAGAACTGGGGCTTGTTTACTCCAGGATGTACTCTTGCAGAACTGATTGAAATAAGGGAGTTTTCAAAGACATTTCCTTCAATCTTTCAAGTGTTCATATTTCAGAATTCACACTCTGTTAACACTAATCACTGGGGCACCAGTAAAGATACAGAGATTTAGGTTTCAGTTTTCTCCTATGTAAAACAAAAGAAGGAACTCATAATAAACAGTTCTTTGTAAAAAATTCTTATGTTTATGAATAGCATTCCACCACAATTCCAATAATTTTTACATTTGAATTGACCCATATTTTACTATCTACATCTACATCTTTTCTTATTTTTCTTCTTCTGTCTCTGTGTTGTCAGTGCTTTCATTTTCTATCACGTTTATGGACTTCCTATATTCAAGTTGCTTTGAAGCTCCCTTCTCTACAGAAATAGTGAAACCTCAATTCAAACATTAACTTTTCAGAGTTTTGAGAGGAAGGAGAAGCACAAAGGAAGATTTGACTTGTTTGTCACTGAGAGCTTAACAGGAGCATCGAGTCTCAGCCAATTCTTTATAGGAACTGCCAGGTATAGAGGATCTCTGAATTAGGTCATTGTTTGAATTCCATCAATGGATTTGATCATAGAATCGTTAAGGCTGGAAAGACCTCTAAGATCAAGTTTAACCTTTAACCAAGCACCATCATGTCAACTAAATTGTAGTGTGTCACATCTAGTTGCTTCTTGAGAACCTCCCGATTTGGTGACTCCACCACCTCCCTGTTTCCAATGTTGCACAATGCTTTCCATGAAGAAATTCCTCCTGATGTGTAATCCAAACCTCCCCAGTGCAGCTTGAGGCTATGTCCTGTCACTTGTTGCCTGGGAGAAGAGGGTAACCCCCACCTGGCTACACCCTCCTTCCAGATAATTGTAAAGAGCAATAAGATCTCCCCTGAGCTCCTTTTTCTCCAGGCTAAACACCCTCAGCTCCCTCAGGCACTCCTCATAGGACTTGTGCTCCAGTCCTTTCCTCAGCTCTGTTGCCCTTCTCTGGACACACTCCAGCACCTCATTATCTTTCTTGAACTGAAGGGCCCAGAACGGGATACTGGACTCAGTGTCAGGGGTGGCTGCAGTATGAGATGAAGAAGCCAAAGGGCACTCTCAGTCACTGTTGGAACTCTCCCCTCTGTTAGACTAGTAGGACACGTAGGTGAGTTCTTGAATAACCTGGGGTCCTCTTCAGCATCCATGTCCAGATGTTGCTTAGACAGCACTCCGGTGACCTGGATACTGGCTTTACAAATTGTTGGGACCTTTCTGTGTCAATATCTCTTTTCCTAGGGCCTATTCTTTGTTTTGATTCATCTCACCTAATGCTATTCAAGGAAATCAAGATTCATATTAGCTTTACTGAGAGAAGAGTGTTGAAGAAAATGAGTCCAGGTGTCTGTCAAGTATGAGACATTATATGATTCTGTGTCTCAAGATGATGATTTGAATTCACTAGCCGATAGCTTAAAAAGATAAAATCAGTGTTCACCAAGGGCTGGTTATTGTTTCCTTCCTGTCAAGATAGGAGAAGGATGTGCAACTGGAAATGCCTTGTTAGCATACAGGAGCTGGAAGGGTGGATTATGCTTATGTAAGCTTTCATGAGCAGATATGTTCCTCAAGTTATTTCTTAACTGGCAAAGTCAAAATACCTCCTGAAAAATTAAACACGCTCCCTGCTGTGAGAGCTGATAATCACCTCCAATCGCCCAACATCAGTGAATATATCCCCATTTCTTCAATGTGGCTGTCAATCTCTGCTCATATTCCAGAGCCAAATATAAGTTTGTGCTGACAGCCTACTCTTCTGTAACTTTCTCCCCAGAATAAAAGTCTTGTTGCTGTTTAGTGAAGACACCTTTATTAAAGATGCAGTCTCAAAAATTCTACAGAATAATTAATAAGGCTTTTTGCAAGCAAAGCACTGATAGTGATGACTGGAGTTCTGTAGCAGGGATACTTGATCCTTGCCTCCAATCTTCTTATTCCCCTTGGTTTTTTTCTGCTATCTGCAAGGCTTATCTAGCCGTGCTGTGAGCCAGTGCACCTGGCTAAAGACAACATAATCGAGCAGTGAGTGGATTTTTGCCATTCCAGTGGGCTCAATTGACTCCACATAGGACAGACCAGTCACTGGAGTCCCAGCCACTGGGATGGGCCAGTCACCAGTGCAAGGGAAGCAGACTCACCAGCTCTGATAGAAGAGCTAGATGGAAGAGCTAGAAAGCAACAGTTTGGTTTAGCCAGCGGGAGAAATTTCACCCAAGCTGTTTCTACCTTTTTGGCTGTGGTTTTGGCAAATTTCATGACACGCTTGGCAAAGTCTATGGATTGGAGGTATCTTATACAGAACAAATTATTTTGCTATTTGTTTTTAATTTTTTTCCCCAATCTACATACTGTCTCATTCCTAAGGATGATGGAGGTTTCTGTTGCAACCTGCCTTATGTTCTAGCAATTAAACAACTCTATTATTTCATGCAAGAAAAGCCCAGTAACCCTACAGATCTAAATTTTCCCCCCCATTTTTGCATTTCTACACTGCTCCTTCTCAAGAGGATGTGATACAAAACAATGTTTAGCTCGATTTCCTCTGAACAAAATGAAACCCTACCTGTCACAGAAGAATAACTCAGTGCAAAACTGAATATAATGAGTATGGTCTGATGAGCAGAAGTCTCTCAATCACAAATGCTCCCCACAGGACAGCATATTAACAACACTGCATTGTGAATTGTCTTGAGAAAAGGCTTCTGGCCAAAACATTGACATTCACAAGCAGCTGCTGCACTCAGAGAATGTAGGTTTTAATTATCTTGGGTAAAACAATCAATTTGGAGTGCAAGGCAAGTTAGACTCCTGGATATTACTGATCACCTGGAAAATCACAATGAATGTATGCTTTTCTTCTCAATCTACCTTTCAACCTGCAGCTCATTCCCTGGGCTGTAACAAATGCATTAGGTTTTGCTTAGCAAAGCAGCGCCACTGAAGAAAATTCATGAAATGAAACTTGAAAGAAAGTAGATTATTTAAATGAAAAGAGGTATGATATTGCTAGTCACCTGCTCCTCACTCATTTCCTGGGGATTTAATATACTTGCATGTGATTCCAAATCAAATAAAACAGTCTCTCTACTGATTGCTTCATACAGACAATAACTGAACATCCACAGTAATCTCCTCTTGTTTCCCACAATTTTTTATTTTCCTTATGATCATACCAATGCGATGCCTTAGATAGCTGGGATCAATATGCACACACACAAATATGTACACACACTGCTGTTTCCTCTATTTTCTTCTGCCAGAGGCCATA
This sequence comes from Catharus ustulatus, assembly GCF_009819885.2. NCBI lineage: Eukaryota > Metazoa > Chordata > Aves > Passeriformes > Turdidae > Catharus > Catharus ustulatus. The sequence continues at coordinate 114,256,012 of NC_046221.1, read as the reverse complement.
AACACCTGTCTTGGGACTCCTGGTATTGCAGGCCAAGTCCATTCCTTGCTCCCAGTAAACACAGAGTAACACCGGGTGGCAGCAGTGGGTTTTCAGCCAGTGAGTTGGGCTGTAGCGAGGCTGTTGTCACAAGTAATGAAGACATAGAAATTAATTTTGTTTTGACTTCTGAACTGAGTGCTTGGAATGTTATCCAGCTCCAAATTTCTTCAGTTTGTCATTTGTTCATGCCTCACAGTCCTAGATTCCTTCTTTTTGCTTAACCTAACATTGTAATTGCTGCAAGAATGACAGACTCATTGGGGTTTGTGATACTGGAGGATGTGTGGTGCACGAATCATCTGCTGAGAATTTGGGATTGTCGCCAGCTGGAGGAACAGCTATTTGTCTTTAGGGTATACGTCATGTTTATCCTGGTCTTTGTCCTACTTAACATGTCAGAGTTGTGACAAGCACAATAGAAGAAACCCTCTCAGAAACATATTTTGCAATTACTGCAGACTTTGCTGGGCAGATGACAGACCTGGGGAGCACACTGCCTGAAAACCATTATCTTCTGGCAGGGGGTTTTCATCACTTGACAAGTCCCTTCTAAGTGGGCATCACCTGGAACTTGGGAGAGAGCCCTGGGCTAAAACAATTTGTTGGGTTGTTTTTTTTCTTTCTAGGGAAGTTTAACATGAGGTCAGACCCCAAAGCCAACATCCTACTGCTTTTCCTGACGTACACATTGCCTGTTGTACTGATGATTCCCAGATGCATTTGCTTTTTAGCAATTTAGAGACTTAAATATACTTCTTGCAGGGAGACATGCGAGGGATGTAGAGTTTTGAAAGCCCACACCTCAGAATACATCTTGATAGCCACCTTAGCCATTAGTGAGCTACTCTCACTGCAAACTGCAGGCACAAACAGGATTAACTTTGTTTTTTAATACCACTGGTACAGTAGCAGGATCCAAGGTACTATTTTGGGCTGTTTCACCCTCCCACAAAAGTAGGCAAAGATTTTCCAAGTGTCTATTTCAGTGATTTAGCTGAGGCAGCTCAAAGGAGTAGCATGTTATGTCTTGCTTGCTTTCACTGCTGATTAATGCCCAAAAACCATGAGTCCCAGCTGAAAGCAGTTATGACAATGACCTCTGCAAAACCCAAATGTTTTCATTTTAGCAGTCTCCTGTTCATGCTGTAAATTCCTCTTTAAAATACAGGGCTTTTAATGCTGTCATACCATAATTCAAAAGCCAATTAAGTCTTTTTTAAAAGATTGGTTATGTGTCTGTCTGCAAAGAAAATCTGTGTGTTCAATAGCTAATGCCTTGAATGTAATCCACTGTCTTCCAAAAATTCTTTACTGTTCTCTTTTCTCTCAAGCATCATCAGAACATAATCTGGGGCAGCCCAGTTCATGGCAATATCGATAATCCTGCATCTTAAATGTCTTGATGGTACACATAATTAGGTGCAATATGCATAAGCATAACATTGGCAAACAGTGATACAGTGCCAGTGGTCAGAAGTATGAACAACTAATTTTCTGCAACTCCTGTTGGGACTTAATGATTTAATATGAAGATGAATCCAGTTGTTTGGTTTTTTGAGTACTGAAAAACGAGTATGTTTAGAAGACCAAATTTGACACAAATAAATTGAATTTAGTTATTTTTTTACCAGCAGCGTCAAAAGTACATGCACTGTGGAAGTTGGATGAAGCCTTGCATGGGGAAACTGTTCCTGCATATCATGCCCAAAGCAAGATCTGAGGATGGATTTCCATTCCTAAAAGAGTAGAAATATATATTGTGTAAAATAGAACAGCGTGCATGGCATATGGGTAATAAATATGTCAGCTATATGGCAAACTAGAAATGAGAGACAAGACTTCTTTGAAAAAATTGCAAACATTGCAAAACATACACTAGACTGTGATAAAGCAGGGCAGAAGGGGATCGGAAATATCTTCTCTCTTCCATATTGCTTTCTGGCCCCTGTTTCCCACCCTTGGTATCAGGTACACACTATTTCTCTGTGCCATCTTCCACCTGCTTCAGGTACCACACAAACCCTCCCATGTGAGGCTCACAGAAACATCCTCCTGTGCTCTAAACTGGTACCTGGGACATTTTGCTGGCAGTGCCACCAACCTCAGCCATCTCTCCTAGAATCATCTTTCTTAATATTTCTCTGTATTTCTTTATCTGGGTTGTGCCTATTCTACCTTGTCCTTACTGTGCTTCCCTGACCACCCCTACTCATGGTGATGTCTCCTCTGTGGTGCTAGTTTCTTGGAAACTGCAGATCCCTGAACCACTGGTGCCAGGAATAATGTTGTCATGAGAGCTGGGAGAGGGATCAAAGCCTCACTGGTGACTGAAGAGAGGAGGAGGTATGAAAGGACATCTTGAAGGATAGGGAGAGAGGGTCTGTAGCAAGCCAAGCTTTAATCAATATAAACCACTCTAAATCTCCATCTTCCCACAAAACCCTGAAGCACTTCATGCAGTCATAACTGCTGACTGTTCTCAGCACTGGGGAAGCCACATTGATCATCCCTAATGCATGTTTACATGAAAGTTATTTACACAGATGCAGAATGCAGCAGCTCATTAAGTAATTTTTCATGACATGTCACTTACGGAGCAGAAGAAAATTTGGCTGCTACATAGCAGTTTCTACTGAAGTGGCTAGGAAATAATGCATTGACATTCAGCAGAAGCAATCAGCTTAAGAAATTTTGTATTGAATGCATTTTAAAGAGTAATTAAGCTTCCTAGAGTAAGCCATGCTTGTTAAATTGTGTGCTAGTACTCGTTACTTAAAGTAGATAACACTACATTGTTTTAAACAGCTTGTCTTATCTTCCCTAAAGAATGAGATTATCTCCTTTGTCTTGTTTTTCCTGGTCTCATGAAGCACACTGTGTGTGCGTGTCCCTCAATCTGTTTTTCATGTGTCCTCCCTTGGTAATGCTCAGATCTGCAGCTGTCAGAGCAGCAGCAGGCCAATAGAAACAGTGACATTCTTCCCTTTCTCAGGGCCTGCTCTGCCGCTCTTGCTCACAAAGGTTAGTTTCTCTTATCATTGGGAATTATGGGACTGCTCACCTGGCAGTCAAGGAGTAAGAGCAATGGAGCACTGAGGCCTGAGGATGCTGCCCTAAAAGTGAGAAGGCAAAGATCTTGTCATGGTTTGACACTGGCCCAAGACCAGGTATTTTTCTCATCCTCCCCTGCCACAGCTGGGTAGAGGAGAAGAAAAAATTAAAGATTTCATGAGTGAGATAAGGACTGGGACAAAACACTTCAAGGGCAAAACATGTTCAACTTAAAGTTGCAAAGTGAATTTATTACTAACAGAATCAGAGGAGGATAATGAGAAGAAAATAAACCCTTAAAACACCTTCTTTTCCCCAGCCTCTCCCTCCTCCCCAAAGACAGAGCAGGGAGACAGGGCATAGGGGTTTTGGCCAGTTCATCATCTGAGATCTTCTGGTGCTTTGGGAGAGGAGTCCTTTCCCTGTGAGGCCATAGGGTCATTCCCCTGGGACACAGTTCTCTGTGAACTTCCCTGGTGTGGGTCCACTCTCACGAGCAGCAGCCAAACCCCACCTGCTGCAATGTGAACTCCCCCCATGGGCACACAGCCCTCCCAAAACTGCTGTGGCATGGCTCTCTTCCCATGGGGTGCAGTCCTCCAGGGACAGGTTGCTCCAGCCTGGAAGCAGGGGCCCTCTCTCCATGGGTCTCACATGGAATCACAGCCTGCTCCAGGCATCCACCTGCTCCAGCATGGGGCTCCTCCACAGGCTGTGGGTGGATCCCTGCATCCCTCTGGATCCCCATGGGCTGTGGGTGGATCTCTGCATCCCCCATGGATCCCCACAGGCTGTGGGTGGATCTCTGCATCCCCCATGGATCCCCATGGGCTGTGGGTGGATCTCTGCATCCCCCATGGATCCCCATGGGCTGCAGGGACACAGCTGCCTCACCATGGTCTCACCACAGCCTGCAGAAGAATCTCTGTTCCTGAGCTTGGAGCAGCTCCTCCCCTCCTTCTCCACTGACCTTGGTGTCTCCATGTTGTTTCCCCTCGCATGTTCTCTCCTCCTCCTCTTCTCTGACTAGAAAAACTGTGTGGAACTGCTGGACATGGTGGAGGCTTCCAGCAGTTTCTCACAGAAGCCACCTCTTGGCCCCCCCGCTACCAAAAACCAGGCTATGCAGAACTGATACAGAGCTGCAAAATTAACATGAATTACCTGGTTAGTCAGGGCAGAGAGAACAAAGCCTTGATGAGCAGGTATTTGCTGTAGCCTCTGTATCTCATGACTAGTTTATTTAACTACAATGCCCATATTTATTCTGATGGTCCAGGACCAGAAAGTCTATAAACACTAAAAAAAAAAAAAAAGTTTACCGCTTCTCCTGTAAAACATTTACTGTTTTAGTATAAGGCTATGTTAATGTGTCTAGAATTTTCTCTGTAACTAGAGTTTACATTATGGGACACCTTAAAGCATAAATGACACTGTTCTTGATACCATGCAAATATGCATTACTTGAATGTGCATTATTTGTAAGCCCCGAAGGAGCAATTGAGCCAAGCGAGCTAATTCTTTTGAGCAGGATTAGTATATCCCATGAGAAGCCAAGTCACATTACAACTGATCTCTTACTCTTTTTTTTTATAAAAATGCAGTCACTGTGGTTTCTAGGTACCATATATGATCCATTTTCTTACATTTCAGCTCAGTCACTAGGGAGAATTTTTAATCTCATGACTTTTATTAAAGCACAAGAGCAGAAGCATAAACCGCATTATTGCTGAAGGAAGTTGGTCTGAGAAGCTGTATTCCCACATGCATATGAGTAAGTGAATTACAAGTTAATCCATGTGCAAAAGAGTTTTAGTGATCTCAGTCTGCCTTCTGCAATTTCAGCTCCCCTTTGGAAAAATAAAGCAAACATCACAAACATCACCAAACACAAATTTTCCACTGTCAAATATTTCTCATTCCTAGACATTGTCCCTTAGCACCTCAGTAACTTTGTCATTCTTTAAGTGGATTACTGGTCACTGAAGCAACAGGCACAAATTCCAGTGTCTGAACAGACTTGCTATGAAAACTTGCCAGTTAGTCAGTGAACAAGTGACTTCTTCATGGCTGGTAGAAGGAATGCCACATGATCTCCTTTATTTACATCTTGACAGAAGCTGATAAACCAGGGAAGATTTGAAAAGTAATCCAAGACTATCAACAGCTTAAGGCTGACACTGCGTGCAGCAACTCTCAATCTGAGTGTTTATCATCATGCTAAGCTTTTCTAAAGTATAAGAGTGACTGGGGTTCAAACTGACATCCTTTTTTTGAAATTTTCATGCTTTCCCTACAAATTGTTTGATTGTTCTAGAAACTGCTTGAGCTAATAATGCAGCATATCCCATCTTTTTGCACTCTTGTAAAGTCACTGGTATTTGGTTGCATTGATGACATAGGAATTTCTCTGCAGGATCCTCATTTTCAAAAGAAAAGCTAAATTCTTTAAGACAGCATGAGGGCAAGTTCTTTGAGGAGAAAAGATGTTAAATTTTTTCTGGTTTAAGTTTTCAGCAGGATTTCATATTTGGTGGTATAATCTGTCCACCAATTTTTCTCTGCATGGCCTGAAAGGTCAGATAGTAAAGTCATGACTACTGCAGCATAAATTGTGTCTGGTCAGAAATGTCTTACAGGAGAAACTGATGCTCACTGGCCTGATTTTGCTAATGGGGTATTCTGGACTCTCATGCAGTTACTGTGGTGAATTCATTGGGTAATTCCCAGTGCACTCTTGCAACTTCTCAATGTGTCTACTAGCAGATAGTCATTAATGAAATTTAGAATGCAATTCTAACTGTCACAGCCAAGATATTTTATCAAAATTCATGCTTCCAGAAATCTAAAATGTAGCTGTGGTCTATGCAAAACTGAGTTTAGCTAGCTTTTTCACAGTTGCCTTTTACATACACCCACCTGTTGCTGCTGCTTTTAGGAGAAAGCATTTGAGTTTGCAAGGAATACAATATTGCTTGCACTTGTCTTTCCTTCTATGAAGACAAGGTTAATAACATGAGTGACTCCCTGGCCTCTTTTTTTTCTAAGGTCTTTAAAGGTTGCTTGGACAAAGTATCAACACTGACTGCAAATGTCCTCCATTTGAAAACCTAGAATGAAGAATGCATAGCCACTGGAGGGTTTTTTGTTTGCTATTTCTTTTTTAACATACAGCTGTGGCCAAAATTTTGCTCTTTTTGTATGCTTTTCTTCTTGTGCCTTACTGGGTAGGTAGGGAATGAGATTTTCCTTTCTTTTTAGCATCAATGGGATTTGCAGCCAGTTGGTTTCCAGCTCTTGCAAGGCTCACACCTGAGGAGAAGAAATGTATGGATATGTAGGCAAAATTTGAGTCAGATATTCAGAGGGTTGACAGACTCCAGCCATTTCCACAGAGGAGCCTGAGACACTGGATGAAGCCTAGTGCAAAAACTGTATTGACTGTCTGCATTGCTTATTAAGTAAATTACTTCTTTCCAACCTAATAACAATGGTGTGACTTTTTTTTAGGTATACTGAAATATGTTACTGAATATATGGATTTGTGTCACCCAGTGGGAGTTCTGAGCACAAAGAGAAGATTACATTGAATGAGATGTGATCAAGAAAGATCAGAAAGACAGAGATATCTGCTGAAGCTGTTGGCCATCTCAACCCAGGATGTTCTGCAGCTATGAGTGTGGAGAGTTATACACTAAGGAAAAAAAGATCTCATAGTCTACAACATCTTGGGAATTTCCCGAGTTGTGTTTTGTCTTTGAGAACTTCCCTCACACTGAAATGAGGCTTCTCCTCAGCCTTTACTAGGAGTCAGCTTTGAAAAGCACCATGATTTGGGCCAAGATTCTCAAAATAGCCAAATGCCTAATTTGTCTATAATTCTTTGGGAGATAGATTCCCAAATACTTAGTCCTTATATAGTCACATTTTTGAGAAGGATAGAGAAGACCTGTAGAGCACTAATCCATCCAAATTAAAACTTATCATAATTCTGTAGGAGCCAGGAAAAAACATACAGGGAATCCTCAAGGCATGTTGAGCAAGAGTTCAGAAAATATGAAGTTCAGTAAGAAAATTCCAAGAAGTATTATATGAGCAAAGGCCAGTGATGTTTGTGCCATAAGTTATATAGATCAAAGAAAAGCCTTGTTTATCATATCCTGTACATGTACTTCAGTGGCTTTGTGTCAAAACCTCCCCAAATATTTAAAAACTTGAATTGCTCCTGGGCACCCTTACAGTCCCCAGGGCCTGAAGAAATCTTTCCAAAAGTGGGATTCTGTAAGAAATACAAGAAACCAACCCACAGAAAATGTGATGTGAAAGTTTTACATTAAGAGGATAATAATTATGTTGAGTAATATCCACAAAGTGTCTGTTAGACACTTCAGGAGATACTTCATAAGGAGGAAAGCCTTAGCTGCAAGAAGCTCACAATCTCATGACTGCATATTCAACCTTAATGTTTTATTTATTTCCTTTGTTTTGAGTCTTACTGTGAATTTAAACATTTTCTCAGCATAGTTGGAGGTTTGGGGTTTGGGGTTTGAAATACATAAATATGCATTTGAACTATAATAGTGCTTTTAGTCTAAATGTTATCTCAGACATTCAATAATTATTACTCTCTAAATAAATATCACAGTGCTAGATATATACAAGCAATTTAATCTGAACAATTAATCTGTGGTCTTAGCTAATTAAACTTCCCTGGCCAAACTATGCCTTGAGCATATTCAAATCTGAAAAAAAAGCAACAAAAAGGACAGAGTATCAATAATTTTGAGACCTGTTTTGTCAAGGCACTGACTCTGAGAAGCTGACCACACTGGAAATTTGAGAACCAGAGCAGACTTTGAAGGAATTTCCGTAATGCTAAAGGTGACAAGCATTGGTTATGCTGATACTTCGTAGTGTTGAATACAGAACTGTCCTCGGGGGTATTGTTAAGTTGAAGACAAACACATCCGCATCTCTGCTGCAGCTCTGGTACAGCAGGGAAGATACATTTTGGTTCAGGACTGTCTGTCTTTTTGTCTTTTCTGCTTAGACTAGGGATGACAGTATATGTTAAAGTATTGCAATAATTTGGATCACGCTGTCTCCTTCTGCTAATACGAGCCTTAAGCCTGGTTTTACCTGCTTTTAGGTCTCCACATGAGAGCAGGGTCAGCGCACAGAGCCCATGTGGGGAGTGGTGTGCAGCCACAATGAGCGAGGAGAACCGCAGTGCCCAGCGTAGTTGGTAACGCAGCAGCCTGCAGAGAACAAAGTAAAGCCCTGAGAATGACAGCCTGCTAGCCATCTGTGACACTCCACACAAGAGGTGGTCCCTAGCTCTAATCATACCTTGAGTCCCCTAACAAGCTCTTTGCAATAGATTGAGGCAGTTCTGTTAGTGATTCAGAACATGTTGCCCAGTGGGGAGTTTCCTTCTCCACTGTGTATTTTGGTCAAATTGACAGGCTTAAAAGTTGTGTCTGCACTACAGGCATTAGAAAAATTCTGGCAGTCCAGGCAGGTGTTGTTTCACCATCCGTTTCATCTTGTGTTGGTCCAGGTTCCTCTTTTTCCAGCCTCAGTGACATACTTTGAACTCTCAAGTGCATCATCAGAAAATTCCTTACTTATATTTGACAGTGAGGGACAAAATCATAGAATCAAAGGATCACTTTGAAAAGACCTTTAAAGATCATCTAGTAGAACTCCTCTTCACTAATCAGGGACATCTTCAACTAAATCAGGTTACTCAGTGGCCTATCCAACCTGATCCTGAATGTTTCCAGGGAGGTGGCATCTATCACCTCTCTGGGCCACTTGTTCCAGAATTTGACCACGCTCATAGTGAAGATTTTTTTTCCTAATCTCTAATCTAAACCTACCCTTTTGCAGTTTACAGCCAGCCCCTCTTGTTCTGTCACTACATGCCATTGTACAAAGTGCCTCTCCAGCTCTCCTGCAAGCCCCCTTTAGGTACTGCAAGGTTGCTCTAAGATCTCCTTGGAGCCTTCTCCAGGCTGAACAGCCTCAATTCAGACTGTCTTTGGGTTCTCTAGCTCTGTGATCATCTTCATGGCCTCATCTGGACTCACTCCAGCAGGTCCATGATCTCTTTGAGCTGGATGTCCCAGAGCTGGATGCAGCACTGCAGTTATGGACTCATGACAGCAGAGTAGGGGAGGAGAATCACGTCCCTCAGCCTGCTGGCCATGCTTCTTTTGATGCAGCCTAGGACACAGTTGGCTTTCTGAGCTACAAAAACACATGGCAGGTTTACAAGCTTCTCATCAACCAACACCCCAAATCCTTCTCCTCAGGGCTGGTGTCTCTTCATCCAGACTGTATTTGTGCTTGGGATGAGCTCATCTCTTGGCTTAATTTGCTTTATTGCACAGGGTGTATCCCCAGGTTTGTCTGTGCATCCAGAAACAACAGATGATTTAGAAGTGGATTGCCTCCATTTTTAGTAAGAACTCTTTTTATGCAGGGCCTAAATAAAGCAGTTTATCCTGGTGAAGAATAGGGATAGACATTATTTCCTCTATTGACAGGTAACATACTTTGAACAAGATGGATGAAAAAAATCTATAATCTATATCTTTCACTCCTCTATGGAGGGAAAAGTTCATACTTTTAAGAAATTGTGAATCAGAGGTTTGTAAAATGGTTGGAATATTGAATTTACAGATATATGAGAACTGCTTTTTCTATCTTTTTATACCCCATGCAATGCATTTCCAAATAAGCATTAAATTGTTTTAACTTCATCATATTTAATCAAAAATTTACTATTAAAAGGATAAAAAAGTCCAAAATGCTAAAATACAAAACTATGAGATTAAAAAAGACCCCCTAAGAACTGATGTGACTTATCTAACACATTTTTCATAAGAAAATACAAGAACAAAATCGTGTTACTGAAAAGTTCAGGACTGTAAATTATACTTGCTTGCACAATAAACAGTGCTTTCTAATTCTGCATATCTTTTACAGAATAGGCCCCCACTAATTTGGTGCAGAGCACAATCTCAGAAGGTAAATATGCAGTATATAGAGAAATGGCCATGTGGCTTGCATAAAAATCTGTGTCAAGTCTAAATTTATAGCAAAGTGATATGAGCACACCTTCTTAGCAAGATGTTTAAAATAGTATTGGCATGTGTTTTTATATGATTTGTACTGACCAATTACTGGATATTCTGCAATTCAAAGTGTTGCAAGGGAGTATTATTTGTTAACTGTTAATTTAATTGCTTTCAATTGCTTAGATGATGTATATTTAGTCAGGAAACATCTCGAAACCAAGTTCACTAACTGTAGCTTTTTGAAAGATTACGATGTACTCTCATGTTGATTCAATTCCATTTCATGAAGATAGAGTGACTGCACTGGAAGCAAGGCTTGTGTTTTATTACAAGAGGAACCAATATTTAAATTAGTTCATAAACTCAGCATCAAAGAAAAAAATTTTACATTTAATGACTTGCATATTACCCTGTGTATGCATGATAGCAACTAGAAGAAACACTTCAAGCATAGTAACTGCAAAATATAGGGATATAGGGTATAATCACTTGGTACAAGTGCCTAAAAGAAAGAGACTGCTGTCAAGACCTACCACTAATTTATAAAATCACACAGAATGCGTGTGGGTGAGCAAACATCAGAGACTGAGAAATGCAAAGCTGCCTTAAGAAGAAAATTATACTTGTGGGGAGTCCATTATCCAAAGAGAATCCCACAGTTTTGTTAAATTCCTTTCTTTATTTGTAGATTCCCCAGTGCTGTGTGTTTTGTAATTTAGGATCTAGTGAAGAAAGTGCACATCACCAAATGAGAAAAATCTGGCAAGAACTTGCGTGTGCATGTTGATTTAGACAGAAGTTGTAAATTGGTATTTTCTGTTTGATTTTGTTAATATTATTTTGATAATTTGGTAAAATTATTTTATAACTTGTATTAACAATCAGACACATTATTAGAGATATTGTGAATGCCAAAATTAAATATATTACAGCATACTGCCTAGAGAGTTGCCTAGGAGGAATTAATTAATTATTGTTATTGAAATTAAGGAAGAATTAAGTAAAAATTTTGTTCCAAATTTTGTTTCATGAGAATTTAGAAAATGTTCAGAATATGTTTTATTTTTATGATTCTAGAATACCTCATCAGTGAATTCATATTTCTCCAGCTGTGATACTGTTATCTTCAGGTTTAGTCTGAGCACTGATTATCCAGCTGAAGGAAATGACTTGATTGAAAGGAATTTGCTTATTGTACTGTATGGTGCCTTAAGGATTTCTTGTGGTCTGGTTTACTAAGGGAAGAAGGGCTCTGGTCCTGATTTCCCTCTGCATCTCTCCTCAGGAAGCAGTTGAGCACCCAGGATAATTTCAAGGGACAAGGGGACAGAGCTGAGTGAGGATCATGGAGCAGGTTCAGCTCTCCCTGAGGAGCTGCCTCTCTGCATTTCTGCTCACAAACTCACAGCCTGGCCCTTACAGAGGCTTTCCTTTGCCCAGCAGACAAGGGAAAGAGGAGGGCATCACCTCAGAAGAGTCTATGTGAAAAGTACTCCCAGTTCAGCTGTTGGCTGCACACATTTTTGCATGTATGGGCTGCAGACAGTTGCACATTGAACCATGAAACCTCCCCCTTTCCTCATCCCATGAACAAATATTCAGGCTGAGAATGTAAAAAGAAAACCTGGTAACAGAGAATCAAATCTTTCTTCTTCACATTGACTGCCACTGCAATCCTTTAATAGTCTCATGACCCAGCTGTACTAATTTCCCTTCCTTATCCTTTAACTCAGCTGGATTGCGTAGGCCCTCTGCTGAAAACACTGAGACTTTGCTACTGCTCTTGGCATGGTAGGCTGCAGACTGTCAGTAATCCCTTTCGGATTTTTGATGCTTGTTTCTGATAACTGGACCCAATAAGTGAATTTATTTTGAAAGATTCATTGAGCTAGCAAAGCCAAGTGTAAATCTGACTCTTTAGTCTTGTAATGTGAGCCCCACCATGGGGTGATTTGGGCTCTACTCCTGCTCCTGATGACAATTCTGGTGGTGAAAGCACAAAGGCAATCTGTAAAACACATTGGCTTCTTGCATGAAGGCAAGTAAATGTTCACCTCAGTCTTTTTCTGGGTGTATATCCTTTCATAGGTGAGGTCTCTAGGACTCAGTCTTGTCCTAGTTGACAGAAGTCTAGTTGACAGAAGGAGTTAGTGTCACTGCATAAAAAATACAGTATCTCACACTTTGATGCCCTATAATCATTAGTTTATGCACCAAGAAACACAGTTATTTCCCTGTTTCCTTTAGGCTGACAGGCTGCTGGAGATGTTGGTTTGTGTGTCCCAGCACCATGACAGTTTTGGTCATTTTAAGGATCAATGAAAAGAGGAGGGGAATTGGCTTTGTGGGTGATGCTTCTTTATATTGAAGGAAATTCCTGTAATATTTTTAGCAATATTGTTTCTCTCCTAGGTTTTTGCTTAGAAATATGAAAGGCAGTGTTCTGGACAAACAGTGGATTCTTGTTTGCCCTGCTTTTGTCAGTCAAATTTGTACAGAAACTTAGTAGAAATTGTGAAATATTTAATAGTTCAACTTTCTTAAAGGGATACATGAGGATTTTTTAGTCGATGCTAGGGAAAAAGATAAACTTTCATTGTCACATATCTAAGGTTGAATATAATATTTTATATTTCTTACTTAATTTGATATGAACTTCAATATTAGCTGTAATATATAAAAACGTATTTCCATTGGTGTGAAAAGTATGATTATTCTCTAAGTCATCCTTGTCCTAGGTACACATGTGCACAGTTCCTGAAATTAATGTCAGCGCATCTCCAGTGTCATCACAGGAAATTTGAAAGCACCGTCTCTGCAGAGATATTTACTTTCTTACTTTTTGCTGGCAATGAGTCTGTGCAGTCTAGCTTATTGAAACCTAGAAGAGCAGAAAGGTATTTCAAATCCCAGGCACTCAATGAATGAGATGTGAAATGGATTTCATGTGGATCAGCCCCCTGGAGGCTTGTCACAATAGATAAGGCAAAGTGGATAGATGCTGCATTAGTTCATGTATGCTTCTGAGTAGCAGAGCTAATAACTGAATCATAATTTCACTTCAGGACACAAGGCTGCTACGTACTGTCCTCCTTTGATCTCTTCACCCATTCCAGCAACCTAGGAAAATACCATAATAAAACCTTCTAAATACATGCAAGAAAACTGGTGAAACCTTATAAAATAGCCAAATCGTTCCACAAGCAACATGTATTTTTAACCCCTTTTAACCGAAAAGTTCCTACTTGACAAATCCTCCCATCTAACTCTTGTTGAGAAGATGATGTGGAGACACCTGAGCTGATACTTGAGGGGAAGAACATATTTAGCTCAGACCATGGCAGCTCATTTATTTTTGCTCTTCATGAGAGGTGAAATACATAATGACTGGAGTAGAGCTGAGGTGTTGCTTTTCACCAGCTCTCAGTAGCTGAATACAACAGAGGCTGTGTGGGAACAAGGTTTGGTTTTGGCTTCTATTAGCAGTTGTGCCAATGTTAGCACCCTAAAGCCCTACCTTCTTCTCGCATCTCTGGGTAGGGAGCACCACTACTGGCAGCAAACATCAGCTTTGCAATTATATATATATATATGTATTATTTTATATAAATAAACCCAATTATTTAATATGAAAATATCAGCTAGTCTGGTTACTCTTTCTCCTCCCACTCCAGAAGTTGTGCCCAAAACATGTTTTACTGTAATCCAAGAAAACATCAATGAGAAGTTCTACCTGAGCTATTCTGTTCCTCCAAATTCCTTGATTATTGATGCTGCCTCTGTTCAAGTCACACACCATTCAGGTGCCCCGAGGCTTCCTTTATCTTTTTGAGGAACAAAAACTGCTTACTTTTGTAATTATGGATTTTAAAAAATTCCCAAAACTTGCAAGTCGTTTTTGTGAGTTACATGCCAGAACTTATCACATTATTAATTTTCTACAAATTATAGGTAAATTATGGACTGGACATTTTAATGCTGTGACTGTGACTGTGTGTGTCATTCCAGCTGTTTTGATTAACTTCTGTACCACGCAGAAAATCCCAACACAGAATGCATTGGAAGTGATTTTAGATTGTAGGGCATTTTATAGCTCAACATTTCAGCTGGACAAATGAAGGAGGGATAACACATATGTTATTATTGTCTCTAATCTGAACAACCAAAAAGTGACTCCTGAGGAAATCGCTGCCTTTGAAGACAGAGGTAAAACTACAAACTATCACCACTTTTAACTGGCTTCTTGCTCTGGTAAACTAAGGGAGGGAAAACAAGATGTCATGTCAATGTGATTTTTTATTTAGTATAAATTCTCCAACAAGTGGATTCTGGAATGATCACAATCTGTGAATCATTATGTAGATACAAATAAAATTACTTTCCAAACCATCTGCATGCATACAAGTTAATCAAGTTCTAGTTGAGCATTTTTTTGTGAATGCTCCATGAAAGAGGTAAAGTGTGTTCCTTGACTCTGAATAAAAGCACAATGAAAGATGATTAAGCAGTGATTATTAGGTGAAAGAGAAGAATATATAAATGAAAATCCCTCTTGCTCTTGAGAACAAATGAGGTCTGAAATGCTTTTGAAATCAAGTTCTGAAATCAGAATGCTCCAGTAAGTCATAATTTGAGAGATGGACAAATTGTTCCATATCACCAGCCTATTTATTGCTAATGAGATGATTGTCCACAGTTTTGCTTTGGTATTACAGTCATCTTGTAACCACAAGCTGAAAACTCCCATTTCAGAAGAAATCTATGTTAAGTCTTATTATGTTGGTCATTATTTGTTTCCTGGTTTGCATTACAGGACAGGTTTTCACTTCTATAGACTGTATTTTCTTGAGAGTTTAGATGATATCTTTCCACTGAGTCAGAGAACTGGCAGATTTCTGCATGCCAGGTTCTCGAGTCTTTGTTTCCCAAGTCATAGTTGTTTTTTCTACCACAAAACACCCCAAGGTTTTTCCACCCACTTCCCATATAACTTAAGAACTTTAGGGGTCTATTTCTCTAGGTAATTAACTGCTATGTGGAGACTTTGCACACATCTCTGTTGATAAACACCATTTAATAGCAAATTAAAGAGAACCCCAAAGACCTTATGAGTTACAACTCATAAGGAGAGACCCTTGTCTGTGGTTATAGAAAGAGGACTTTAATGTAAATGAAGATAAAGTTTTCTGTATTGTTGCTGCTTTTCATTTCTCTAATGATTACTTAGGGTCTGCACAGTGGACATACTTTCCTGCTTATGTAGTGGTATGGTCAGTACATTTTCTGTACCCCAGCATAGATGGTTCATTACACACAGAGCCCCAGGATTTGATCCTTTATTTCTAAAATGTAACCTTTTTTCCTTATAATCAATAACCCTTGCTTCATAGGCCACTGCTACACAAGCTCATTCATTTTCCACTGATCAAGATATTGCACTGAAATTAGATCACCAATAAGTGTCTGTCACCTCTCTGGGGGGCACTCTGTAAACAGTCATTAACTAAAATGCACACAAGCAGGTAGGCATATAAATACACAAACAAAGAACCTTTGAAAAACAAAGTGATTCTTTTCTCCCAGAGAATTTTCTTCGGCTTCCCTACTTGAAACTTAGAAGATGCAAATATAATTAAGTCATGAATGAGGTAAACAGAATGAGTAATTAAGACTGTTGTCCTGAGGCTGAGCTCTCCTGATGACATGGGTGACCTTGCTATGAAGTTCCATATTTTTCAAAATCCAGGTGGTTTTGTGCTCACAGTGCTAAGGACAGGATTCTTATGATTCATGGGTTACTGTCACCGTGCATGCCTGCTAATGGAAAACGCATAGGATACAAGGAAATGTGCAGTAACTCGGGTGCCTAACAGCTTGGAAAACAGCCATTCACTTGTCAAGTTCTTCATGGAGAGTAGCTGGAAGCCTTGTCAGACACACTTTGTTCTCTAATGTACCCAACCTTGTTTTATTGCTGCTTTCTCAGATAGACAGGTAAAGCTCAGCTTGAATCATGGTTTAGTTTTTTGTTGTTGTTGTTGTTGCTTCAGATTGGAGGGGTTTTGTGGCTTTTCTTTTAGTGCAAACAAGCATGTCATCACTGTCCTTTTTCCATCACTAGTGCACGATCTAAGATTACTGGGATAGCATTTGTGGCAATAAAATGATCTTAAATAGTGTTAGTGATACAAACCATTTTAACTTGCCAGCAATGAGTTAGAAATGTCTGGACTTTAAATCAGGCATGTGGCAGTAGTATAGAGCATGCATGCAGCACAGGATGTCCTGAGGGCTGGGAGATCAATTCAGCTTTGCTCAGCCGTGTCAACAGCGACTATCTAAAGATGCTGACATGGCTCAGCTTGATACGTGGAGGAAATTTAACTGCTTTGATAAGGTTAAAGGGGTAATCCAGGCAAGAATAGAAAACAAAACAAAACACTGCTTAGATGCTTGACTGCACACTGCAGCAACCCATTGACGACTGACAATGCAACCAGTGTAAATTACCTTTCCTCCAGAAAAAAAAAATTAACAAGCTGTGTATGGAAAAGGAATCACTTGGTCTCTACAATCCTTCCTACTCTGTCTGGTGTCATGCAATGACACCAACAAAACCAATTACATTGCTGTTCCTGTCTGTATCATAAGGCCTGTCAGTGTTATAGGGCTGAGAGCTTCAGAAGAGGCTGCCTCCAAAATGCAAAATTTTATCCCAAGTTTAAACTTTTCCACTGTAGAAGAACTTAGCAAATAGGTTTAGGGATTTTAAAACTCTTTTTTTTTCCCTGTGGAAGAATTAAAGCAGTAGCTTATCACAAAAAATATATGATAGAGCTGCAGGGTAAAATTGGAAGCCCACCTAATCAGTGCAAGGGTCTTCATAGTAAGACCTTTGAAAAATTGGTTTCCAATCCCTTTTTGTATGCACACAGTTCAAGCATGTTCTTGAATGATTTAGAGAGTGTATCGGTTTGTCATTCTATTGGCTTGTTTTCTAAATGAAAGTTAGTTAATGCTGAAGAACTTACCAATATAGTGGTACTCTTGAAATTGCTTTTGTCTGCATTCCTACCTCAAAAAAAAAAAAGAAAAAAAAATACATTTTTAGCCATCCACCGCGCAATGCAACACATACACAGGCATATTACGTATCTGCCATTACAAACTACAGGAATTAAGCCTGTCCAGAATGGTTAATTTCTTTCCGTTTTCACCAAAGCTTGTGTTCTTTGGACTATTTTTATGTTTTGTGGTCTGCAAAGAATAGCAAGCAGAGAAACCATGAAGCATTTGATGCTTGTCACAGACCAGCCTTTGTGAGCCTTTGTGAGTCCTGACACTTTTTCCTTGTCTGACAAAATATGGTACATGGTGAAATTCTAACCAATAGCAGGCTACTGAGATTCACAAACTTCCCAATTCAGTTGGAAAGAAAGTTACAGATCAAACCAGTTGCTAAATTCAAGAAGATAGGCAGGAAATAATTTTTAGGGAGTTTCAGGAAAGCTCAAGTAGCTTTAACCTGACTTGGAATAACTAGTAAAGAACTGTGGGCAGTACAACACCTTTTGAGAGCAAAGTGATGAAAACCTGTGCTTTTGAGAGTGGACTGGACTGGACAAAATGATGTGGAAAAGTATGGTATTGGCAGAGATTCAGGGATCCATGTTAATCTCTTTCAAATAGGTCTATGATGTGAAAATCCTTGAGAATTTAACAACCTTAAGTGATGAAAATGTAGATTAATAAATCCTAAAAAAAAAAATAAAATCATCAGTTAGGCAAAAATATGGATTGGAACTAAAATGCATAGGATCACACAGTGCTATATTTTGTTCAATATTATGTTGAAGCAGCTAAATCACAGACATTTCAGAGTTATGATAAAATGTCGTTAGTCATGCTGGTTATAATTTGGGAGAGTGATTCTTTTACTGGCAGAAGAGGTGGATGTAGTGTTTTTATGGTGAACTGTCAGCTTAAATTCACATGGTGCACACCACCAGCCTATCCAGACTGACTTTGATAGAAAGGCTTAGGATCTTGTTTGGTTTATTTTTTACTTAGAGATTAATATTTATTGCCTTCTTTCAATGGACATTGTGGCACAGGAGGGAATACTTTAGTTTTGTACATTTTGGCTGATTTTTTTTTTTCTACTGAAAACTCTGAAGCAAAGAAGGTGGCATTGTTCCCTGGAGATCTAAGAGAACCAAGAGAAACTGAAGCTAAGCATGAATTAGATTTGTTAGAATTAATTTTGGGAAATATAGCTCAGAAGGAAATTATTCTTGTTTTGTTGTCTTCAGACTAAAAGTTACAATGGTTCATATATTGCATAAACTGAGTGTATCTCTCAAATGCAATCACTTAAAAAATATTTTACTATATATTTATATTATTTTTATGACAACCAGAGTGTGGTGCTGGCCTTCAGAAAGCACATCTAGAAACCTCTAGAATTACCCTTGTAATTTGAATGACAACCTTGCCACTACTTTAAAAAAGCAAGAGATGTTTACAGCCACTTCAGGGAGCGCATCTTACAGGAAAGCTTGACCTTGATGCCACATCTCTTTTTGTTGCTACCTTTCAGGCAGCAGAAGTTACAAAACAGAACAGAATATGCTGTGACCTTGTCCACTGAGGTTCTTGAACTAGTTTTCTTTTGTTTCCCTACATTGCAATGACTCTTCTGATATTACACTTAAATGCCCTGAAGATCAGTCAGTCTTCTCACCCAAGAAAATACTGATGGGTTCAGTATCATATTTATCAATTTTTGTTTCATTTTGTCTCAAATTTCTTGCTACAAAGAAAGAAAAATTATGAGGAAATTGTCATTAATCCAAGATTAATTTTCCTTTTTTTTTTATTTGATTTAAGTTCTTACCATTCCCATGACTGCATTTGTGTATTGGTGTCATAACATTGCTTGTTTTTCTTTGTGTGTAGTGTATATTCTCATGTTGACTTCCTATAATGTTGACCACTAAAATAATAGTGCAATTATAACTTAGTGTTGACTCTTCAAAAATGTTTCAATACATCCAATTCCATTCTGAGCTGCCACTGGTTTTGTGAACATACTTGGTTAAACAACTTCATTTCTTTTCATCCGATATTCCTCTTGCAAACTGCAGGTAATGATGTCTGTCTCTTTTGCTGATGCTATATTGGAGCAAGATAATGTACATACATACTTTAAAAATAGCAAAGGTTTTTAATTCTCACAGCTGAAACATTCAAGGTGAAAGTAGAATTTAAAATGTAAAAATCAGTGTGGGTAAATATGGAAGTATGGGTGGAAACTTATTTAAACACACTTATCTAAAATATAATATGCACAACTGCTGTCTGGGTTTTACTATCTGGGATTTTTGCCTGAGACCCTGGAGACGTGCTGCAGGAATTCCTGTTTCTGAGAAGAATTCCATTCTAGATGTAATCCAAATCTCTTTGTCTTGATATGTGTGATTCTATAGGGACACAAAAGCATGTACAGCTATCAAAATTTATAAAAGTAAATGTCAGGAGCAGGGAGTGCCAGTCACATCAACACACATTTTTGTTTAGTTTCTATAATCCATTAGACAATCCTTGTTTATTTGTCCAAACCTGTGCATTTTTAGGTCTCATATACCACTTCTCACTGCAGCAGAAGTGTGGCATCCCAGCACTGAGACTTCCCATTAATTTTAAAAGAGTAGCTGTATTAGCATTTTTAAAACTTTGCCCACTTTTTTAGAAACCTTAGCCTTCTTTTCACTTTCATTTGTTTAGCCCAGATGAAGAAGTTTCTGTAACTCTTGCTTTTTAAATCTACCAACCTTTTTTCTCTTATTCAAGATTTCTAAATTTCATTTGTTTTCTGTTTTCTAGGCTCCTAACGATTTGGTGTAAAACTAAATATTTGCTGCGTTTTTAGAAATAAGTCCAAGATATTAAATTTAGCATTGTGCATTGCCTAGATTTCACCTCTCCGCCCTCATCATTGTCATTGTTTTGAGTAGTAATTTCACGATTATAAGCCGCACCTGATTATAAGCTGCACGTTACAATACAGAGTGTGATAAAAGGTATCTATTCTATCACCATCTGTTGAGGGTGGGGACAGTGATCGTTATCTCCGTGGGAGATATTCTGCTAATGGGCCATTCATTGAAACCAGGCAGGGCATTGTTCTTTATCTTTTCACAACCCATCCTTCCTCCAGAGAGTCATTTTCTGCTAATGGCCCATTGAGTCCCACTGTGGGACTGATAAAATTACTGCATCCCATTGGAAGTTGCTCCAGCCAGGGGAAAGAGCCCAACATTTCTTACCAAAATAAAAACAGAGGTTTTGGGACACTAAGGGAGCCCCTTTCTCCACTGGACTCCAGAGGAAAACCGGATTTCTTCACATCACCACTGCACCTCCAGAGGGAAACTGCACCTTCTACAGGAGCACTGCTCCAACTGAACCACATCTGTCACTGCAAGGGGACTGCAGCCACCATTTAATGGGACTGCTACCAACACCCTGCCTGACGAGGTGTCAGGTTGTACTCTGACTTTGTCAGGGTTTGGAGTTTGTTTCTTTGTAGTACTGTATTTCTATTTTAATTTCCCTAGTAAAGAACTATTATTCCTAATTCCCATATCTAAAACAGCAACTTTTCATTCTTTGTCCATAAATAAGCTGCACCTGATTATAAGCCGCACTTTGGGTTTGAACCAAAATTTTAGTCAAAATGATGCAGCTTATAATCGTGAAATTACTGTAGATGATTTTAGGAGTGTCTTGAGCTTCCTAGTGCAGAAATTGTTCTTTTGGATGATGCAGCACAATTGTGGAAGGTGTGAAGCTGCCATTTAAACAGGCATCAGCTACATGTGTACCCAAGGGCACCAAAGAGCTTTATGAAAACTCTGCTGCATGTCACATAATGTATCTGGGAGGAAAGCAACATGAAAAATTGCTTAAATGATCAAAACAGAAAAGATGAATAATGACACAACATTAAGAATTTCTGATTATTGAACCGGTAACAAAGCACACTTCTCAGTTCTCCTCAGACAGACTGTGTCAGGAAAACAAAGCAAGTCAAAACCAAGCAGCACAGAAAGGTCTTCTTTCTCCCAGTTTTGATCATTTGCCTGCTACTTTGAAGACTGAGTTGCATAATAGCTTGAACGATCTGTTAGCATTTTAATTATTTAAAAGGTCATCAGTGCGTGGGAGAGCTACGCTAAAAGCCAGAAAAGGTTTTTCAAATCAAACAGAAATGGCATGAACAAACTACAGGCAAACCCATAAAGGATAGCTGAAGTGGAGGAACAAACCTTATGGAAAAGTCTGCAAGAGTTCACTAGCTTTGACTCATTCATGTCAGTGGCATTGAAGAACTACTTTGAATCTAACCATGTTTACAGTCTCATCATTCATATTTCCTTATTTAATAGAATATAACTTGTTTAAATTTTATCTATCCATCTGCTGAGCCATTGATTTAGCATCCAGTTACCTTTGATAATTTTAGAAGCCGTATGGTAATGTGTTTTTTTTTCTAAAGAAGAAGGATGACCTATAATTTTGACTTGTGTCAGAGCATGTGCCAGTTTTAATTAGAAAGCAGGAGTTAGTTCAGAGACTAAAGTATTCTACGCTAGGAAATGTTAAGTAAATAAAAAAAAAAGTTAACTAAATGGGTAGTAACTACTACTGACAGAAGAATGTTCAATTGCTGTAGAACTGAAATTCCATATTGCCATAGAGTAGATGGGAGTCCTCCTCCTAAATAGACTGTCTGCAAGAATAACATCATGTTTTATGATAAAAGCAGTGCAGTCTGATACTCTGAAATACCTCAAAACCCTAGAGACAGAAGTTTACACAGTATTTGAAAGAACTTGCTAAAGACAGTGCAAACAAAGTAGTATTAGAAACTCAAAGTATCAAATAGAAATATGGTATTACAAACACTGTTACCTAACAATGGTAGTTGAGTCTGCTTATGTGAAAGATTCCAGTATTTTCCCTTCTTAACAATCCCTGCAAAATAAGTTTGAAACATTATTTGGTCTCCCCTTAAGACTCAAACACTATTTTACCAGAAGAGAGGCATGAAACTTATCTATGTTTTCTAAAACTTTGCTATGTTTTATGTAGCTCCAACGGAAAGATTTTAGCAATCAGCTCAAACTAAACTCGTTCCTAGAGCTCCTCCACAGGCATGGATGTTCAACATCATTGCTTCAGGTCTGGCCCATCTATTTTCTACTATTTTCATCCTGACTTTGTTCCTGAAGAAGGCAATGGCTAGAGGATAAATATTTCCCAAAAGAATTAATGTAGTTGCGAGGGGTGGGATGCACAGGAAGTGCAGATTACTTAAGAGAGGGATAAAGAGGATGGGGAAAGCAGAAGCAGGGCTGTCAGCTGTGTTCTGAGCAACAGGGTTTTCTGAGCAGATCACAGAGCTGAAATATCTCAGATGCTTCACCTGTGCCACTGAACAGACAGTTGTGTGAGTCTTTCAGAATTAGCATTTTTGGCGTCTCTAAGTGCATTGTGGCATTTCCATAGTTACTATCATCTTCTTCAGATGAACCATGAGTAACTAAGGACATACAAGAGAAAAATAGGATAATGACAATGATAACTCTAGAACAATAGTGAGAGATGCCACTGATATTGGGGTGCTGTTGCAAAGCAATTGCTTGTCTGTGCTCCTCTCTCCAAATATAAGCCCATTAAAAGCTATATTTTTCTCTTGTACTGGCATTGCAGAAAAATAACAATATTCGTCCAGGGAAGGAAATCAGTTCTCCATCCTTTTCAATTCAAAGAGGTAAACACAACTAACTTTTGTGATCTTCCCATTTTTGAGAACTACGTGGGTCCTCTCTTTGCAGATGGGGGAGTCAGTGGAGGAGGGCCTTTGTAATGGGTTTGGGCACACAGATCCCATCAAATCTTTTAGGGAGTGGCTTGACTTCCCCAGGTGTTAGGTCCAAGACAGTATCTCATGTGGAGGTTTCCTGTAAAGTAACTGCATTAGTTTTGTGAGAATTTTTGGTCATGTGTTTGAAGAATAGATTGGTGTGAGTGTTGCAGGCTATATGAGAAGTGGAGGGTAAGGAAAGCCTGCAAATGTCACCAGAATGGAAATGTGATGGGTGAGGCATGGGAATTTCGTGGAGAATTTAGAGAGACGTAAAGGAAAATACGATCTTTAGTTATATACACCTGGGGTTATACTATGGTGAGCATCCACATCTAATACTAAAAAAAAGTCCTGCATTTTAATTTTAAAATGGCACACAAGGTCAGAGAGGTGTTGCTCTTTGCCTCACACTGTTTCTCATTGAATTATCTGTTGGAAGGTACAAGAAGAGTACAGAGATATTTATCTCCTTACAACCCATGTACATCTTAATCCTTCTATCATAGACTATTGTGCCTGGGGTCTTATGAATTCCTTTTTCAAGGTGAAGCTGCCTTTCTTACAATGAAATTTAAAAATAGTCATGAACTACTTACATTTTCTCTCTGCTAAGCAATCTTGCACAGCTCAGTGGGGTCAGTGGGGTCACATTTTCCGGGTTCTGAGAAGAAGCTTGGTGTGAACAGATTTTCTGCTGTTAAAAGTGAAAACCTTGCACCTACATCTGGATTGCAGAGCAGGTGTTTTATTCAGCTCATCCCATACGCCCCAGGCTTTCAGCAGTGCATGAGAGGGGAGTGCGACACAGGTCCCTCCCAGCTGCTGTGTTCTTCTCCAGGGAAATTAGGACAAGGAAAACAATGAACACCTGGGATGCTTCCTGGCACAGGGAGAGCATGTGGCCAACAGATATCACAGATCTCAAGGGACAGATGTAGCAGGGAGTGAATGAACCCTGCACTGTAGTTGTGCCCCTGTGACTTTGTACAATTTCAGGCTTCTGCTGATGCAGCTTTGCTATTTAAAGATGAATATGCTCCTAGTGTCTGTCTTGCCTTCCTTCCAGCTCAATTCCCTGTCAGACACGTGTTGCAGGAACTTGATGTTTTTCAGCTGAAGCAGCTGTTCCAACAGTTAAATCATAAATCTCCTGTTGTAAGGCATGATCATTGCCCTGTGCCTGCACAGGGATGTGCATACACACCCCTGGAAGCTTCTCTGTCAGACACACAGACGCTCTGTCCCTCTGTCCACTTACACTTCAGCCTAAACTTGCCTAGAGACTCAGACAAATCTCCTGCATCTGACAGCCTCCAGAATGAGATAACACACAGGATACATGGCAGAAGCATGCAGTGGCATAAGAAGACTTGCCCATTTGCAAAGTATCAGACCAGAATGATACCGGATGGGCCATCTGACCCCTGCTGCCACTGCACAGTTTTGCAATAAGTGTTTGTGCCTGAAAAATATTCTCTCCACTGATTTTGTTTCAGATTTTAAAAAGGAGCAGAAGCATTTGGATTGCTCCTGATTGTCTCCACAAGTCCATAACTGAACTTTCACAGGAAAAGCTGTCAAGTCTGGAAAAATGCATTTGTTTCTTGACATTTCTGTCAACACTTGACTTCCTGCTGCAGCATATATGGCCAGCATTTTCCATGGGAATTATTGTCCAGAGGAGTTCAGGAATGGAGTATGCTGTGCCAGGAGGGATACTAAGAGATAAAATGGCATTGAATAATTACACATATGTTGTACTTTAACACAAAGCAATAAAAAGTAGGCATGCTCACTGAGGAACGTGCCTTGCAGACCTTCTGTGTAATGGAGATAATTAGGAAAAACTACGAAGCAAGAAAATTAATGACAGATCAATTAACCTCCCCATTGTTATCAAAATGAATTACTTAAACCAGAGCTCCATTCAGTGCAGCAGCTGTGGGTAGCAACTATATTATATTCAGCTTGGCAAAGACCTGGGAGAGCTGGAGGGTTCAGAGGTACCTCTGGAGCTCTGAGCACCTTGAAGACCAGGAGCAGAGGGATGTGGGGAGGTGGCAGAGCTGATAGCCAGCAGCTCGGGACATGGTGCTCGCTGCTGGGTCGTCTGGCTTCTAAAACACAGCACCATCTTCTGCCTCAGAGGTGATTTCCCTTATGCACCTCAGGAGAAACATGGTCTCAAAGACCTATTGTTTTTAAGTCCCTTTGAGAGGCAAAATTAGAGACCCCTGTTCTTCTTATTTTTGTTTCTAAGCAACACTTTTTGTCCGCAAATCATCTCAGTATTTCACAGGCTGTGAAGGTCTGAGAGCTAAAAAATATTTATAGCCCCATTATACATAAACTGAAGAAACACAGAGGTTTCTTTAAGCACCACACAGATTATTTAGCGGAGAAATACAAATTTCAGGATTGCAACACAGCTGGCCTAGCACAGAGCATTTTATTTTCTCTAAGAGTCGTATCTGGCTGCATATTTTAACAATCCACATTTTGATGCAGTAAGAGCAAAATCAGTGAGTAAAAAATTGAGATGCTGTAAGTTTTGGGACAATTTTGGGTCATTTGGACATCAAGACTCTGCTCCCCAATTAACCACATACTGGCTTTGAACAGGACCAAGAGAAAATCGGGATTTCTGTGGCATTTTTCTGGCTAATAAGGCTTTGAGTCCTACTGATGAAATGTTATAAAGGAATGGTGAATTTGTTCAAAACTAGTCCTAGTTTTTATTGGTTTTAGTACAACAACATATTTAGGAAGGCAAATTTTTACATTGTTCTTGGAAGTTTTTGAGCTCTGGAGAGAAGAAATTAAGACCTCAAGTCTTAGAGGCAACTGGGAGCCAAAACCACCGTCTCTGGCTTTATGCTGTCCTGGGGTTCAGCTCCTTGTTTGTCCTGGCACAGGGCTGCTTGTAAATTGGTTAACATAATATGGTACAGAGATGCCTATAATTCTGGTTTGGAGTATTTTTCACCTTTGCCCTTACTCACAATAATTTTCTTTGACTAAGAGAGCAGACAATGACTCATAGAGTGCAAATGAGTAATACACCGTGCTGTCAGGCTTTTGGTATGTTCACCAGAGTAGAAAGTCAACTTTTCTTTACCTTCAGCAAGCAAAAGAGCCTAAAAGGCTACAAAAAATACACAGGCACACACATACAGCCCCTGTCTCCAGAATGAAAAAGAAAGGAATACAGAGAACCTTGCTGCTTTCCTGCAACCACCATAATTTACTCTTTCTTGCTTCTCAGCTTCTCCAGGAGAATTTTATCTCTCTTCATATTTGCAGGGCTCCAGGGTACTCTCACATATATCTTGTGAATTATTCAGGCCAGATAGAGAGATTAAATTTAGACATGGTAAACTAACCTTCTGGTAATACCTACCAAATGTGATAGTGACTCTGTTTAGCTGACACCTCCTGATAGTGTGAAGGGGTGAGGAAGTGCTCTTCCTCTACAGAGACTGCAGCTAGTCACAATGGGTTGTACTCTTGGCTGAAGTACTCTTTCATATTTGGAATTTCATGTAATAATCAAGATTTAATGAAACCTCTTTATTTCAAGCCCCTCCCCACCCCCCCCCAATTTTAATCATACTGTCACAATTACTTAGCCACAGAACAATAGTCAAAACTGAGCCATTACCACCAAGCACTTTTCTTTTGCCAGAATTCCAGGGATAGAAGTGTGTCATCAGAGTTTTCACAGCTAGTCCTATTCCCTGGTGGTGTTTCTGCTCTTTGAAAGGCAATGTGACAGGAATCCTGAAAGCTATTGCTTAGGATTGAACAATTGATAAATATGGTAATTTGTGTGGAAGAGGTGATCTGAGGATACTGTAAACCTGAAAACCCAAACCACTCCAGCCTTTGCAGTACTGCAGTCAGAGCACAGAACTAAATTTTATGTGTACACTCCATCTTTTCTAAATACAGTATTGTTAGTGGATTGATACTGCTGATGTTTCTGTCCATTCACATTGCTGACATGGCCAGTCTGCAGCAATCTGTAACAACAGAGAATTCTTGGCCTCTCTTCCGTTCATAAACCTTTTGTTATATGCTACTTGTCACTAGAGTTCAATTAATTTAGTCGGCTGTTAGTAATGTGGGATTTGGTTTTCCTCTTCTTTCACTGGTAGCTGGAGTGCTTAGTACAGATGGGTTGTTTTCAAATCTGTTCTGTAACTTAACAGCTGCTCATTTTAGGAGTGGAGGATATGTTAGGCTAACCATGGTGCCAGCTTTGAGAGAGTTGTAGATTGGCCCAAATTTATTTTTATTCAAGTCAGGATCCATCACAAGCCACCCTTATAAGAAATCTATAAGCATGAAATTTTCTCCAACATTCTTTAGCCTGTAGTCAGAAGAAGCTTACACTTCCACAGTCCTAATTTAATTTTGTCCTTACATGCTTATCCTTCTCTGGTTTTCTCAATAAATTCCTATCTGCTTTAAGTACAGTAATTTCACAATTATAAGCTGCACCATTTTGACTAAAATTTTGGTCTGAACCTGAAGTGTGGCTTATAATAAGGTGCGGCTTATAATCGTGAAATTACTGTATGTAAATTTTAATTCTGGGATTAACACAGGTTAGCCAGGCCAATAAAAATATTTCTAAAAAAAATTACAGAACAGGACTGTTATTAAGATGGATATTTATTATTGGTTAAATTCAGGAATTCTGCCTGAATTTTCACTCAGATTTTTTTCATTGCAAGCGCTTATTTCTGAACCTACTACCTTCAGGCACATCGAAGGTCCTTCTGGAATTTGGCTCATTTGAGACCCATGTTTCCTATTAAATCTTGAAGCATATAATTAAACCTGGTTATGCTGCTTTTTCATTTCTCCTTTATCTGAAAACTCTGAATCCATTTATATTTCCTTATTTCTCTCTATCCCACCCATAACACCGTCCTTCAACTTTCTGTACAATTTATATCTTTTGTGTTGACATCAGATATGTGCCTTTTTTTATTGTGTAATTTAGGCTTTGAGAAAGATCTGAGTCTTCTGTCATCTAGCTGCCTCACATCAGATGAACTATTCTGCTGAAAGCCATCTTGAAGTAGTGCTATTTGACTTTAAATTCAGCATGTAGAGGAGCCTAAACTGTGTTGCATCTGCACAGACACACACACACACATATACACATGCACAGCCTATCTCCAGAGAAAAAGTGGTGCAGAGCAGTTTAACTTTGGTGTTTCATACATAGCTACCTTAGAAAACAAACAAATGTTTGAGTCTATTGAAAGGATTTTTACTGAGGTTTCCAAAGTCAAATATTTTGAGGAAACATCAGATTTGATGAGAAGTCAGAAAATCTCTGTACACATGCATGCTTCAACTGCCTGATGATATGTGTAATAGGTAAACTTTATAATCTTAGGTCTCTACTCTGGTCAATGAATGGGTGAATTATATTCAGGGAATTAGGCAGGATCATTTCTGAAAACAGCTGTTACCTGGAAGATGCCAGCTGATGTATGGCAGAAAGAAGGTGGCCTCTCTTGAGGGAGCATGGGGCTGCAGTAACACTGTTGTGTAGCTTTCAGTGCTCCCTTGGAGGGCTATACTCGACCAGGGGCTCTGAAGCCAACTTCCAAAAACTATCCTAAATTCAGAGCCCAAATTCTCTGTGCATTCAATAGAGAGAGGTGGTGGGTGACAGACAAATCCAAACACAGATGTCTGCACGTTTGAATAATTCTCGGTATATGTGTTTCTCACTTCCTGGATGCACAAATTTAGCCTCTAAGGCTATTCCTGGGCCCAGCTAAAAACTTCTGAGAGTTGTTGTCTGAATGCATGATGCGCTATGGAAACCTAAATCCTGTGAATAACCAAACTCACACATTTTAAATATGAAATGAAATCAGCAGAGACATTTCCACATCCGAACAGTTCCACATCCACCTCCTTACCTCTCCCAGGGGCTACAGAGACTAAAGCATTGCTTCTTGCATGTGACCTCCACAGAAAAGCCTGTGCTGAAATACCCACATTTCTAATCAGAAGAACTGAAGATCGTGCAGTACATGAGTCACAGGACCACACACTGCAATTAAAAAAAAAAAAAAAAAAAGGGATATTGTCTATTTGCGTGTAGTCTTGCCAGAAGGGATACAGAACAGAGGGAGACTCTTCTGACAGTGGCAAATCCACTTTTTTTGAAGGTGGGAATGGCTACATTCACACGATCTGTCTGGGTTCACAACTGGATGGATAAAAAAATGGTTGGATGATGGATCACATGAGGCAGGCTCTAACAGATTCACTCTACTGGTGTACCTGTAACTACCTTCTAGAGCAGGGATCTATCCTGGGGACCATTCTGTTATCTTTACTGATGTTTTAGATTAGATGATGGCATGTACTCTTATCACGTTTGCAGGTCACAGAAGATTGGAAAGGACTGCTTGATATGCTTGAGGGCAGAATTGCCATCCACAGGGACCAAAACAAACTGACAGGAATCTTATGAAATTCAGCAAGGACAAATGCACAGCTCTGCACCTGTGAAGAAAAACCCTGCCATAAAACACAGTCTGGGGACTGACTACCTGGGGAGTATCTCTGCAGGAAAATACCTGAGATCTTAGGGAACATCAGGCTGAGGATGAACCAGCAGTGTGCGCTGCCTGCAAAGAAGGCCCAAAATATCTTGGGTTGTACTAACAAGAGCACAAGCAGTCAGTTCAGGAAAGTGATTATGCATTTCTACTCAACACTCATTGCATTACATTTACAGTACTGTGACCTCCTCTGCCCTGCCTTGCCCAGTGAAGCAAAGACATTGATAAAGTGGAGGGAGTTCAGCAGAGGGTCACCAAATGGGATTCAGCTCCTCCTATGAGGAGGAGCTGAGGGAGCAGGACTGGCTCAGGCTGCAGAAGGAACAGCTTTGGGAGCATCTAACAGAATCCCCCCTACAACCACCACCACCAGGCCACTTTGGGGAGGTTGCAAAAGGCAATGGGGATAATGGAATCCGGAAAGGTTGAGACTGGATCTAAGGAGAACCTTTCTTTAAAAAGAGGAAGTGAACAAGGTTGCCCAGAGAAGTTGTGAGCAACCACATCTTGTCTGACAGCTGACCCTCCTTTCAATTGGATGGGAGACTTTTGGAGGTCCCTTCCAATCTGTTTTTTTCCATCAATTTATGACATAAGGAATGTTAGAGTCTGAAGTGGTGTTGAATAGCATAGGTGTGTGAGTACATGGTACATAATGAGTAAATAAATAAAAATTCACTAAATAATTAGGCTAAATCCAAATACTGAATAACCTCTAATACTGACTAGCCTCTAACTGACTGAGCTCTATTCATGCTCTGCTTTGAGAAAGGCCTGGGTTCAACCCAAAGACACAGGACGCAGGTATCTAATTACTGGGTTACAATGAATATTACCAAAATACAAAACATTTGTTTCACAAGCAGTCTGAATTCCAATATTTCCTGACTTTGAGAAGCTTGTCTTTTCAAGCCTTAATGTCCTTTTAACACAGTTTTCATGTAATAGTGTATAAACAACTCAAGAGGTTTTACACTGAAAACGTGTTTAGATATTTGCTTTATCATTGTGCAAGAGGTTCCTCTCCTTGACAGATTGTCGTGCCGATATGGCTTGCTTTCTTTGCACTTAATCATGCATGAAGCATAAACAGGGTGAAGGGTGTTTCATTTCAAAGTCTATGAAGGGTAATCTTGCTGGCTGCTGTGCTGGCCAAGTAGGATGTTATGCAGCCTGTTGGTTCAAGTGGCAAGCTTGTAAGTCCCAGGAGATAAATGCCCATATTTTTTTCCTCATGTTGGTCTCTGCCAACTGGACCTGTGTCAGTCTGTTTTTGGACAGATCAACCAATCAATGCTTCTGTATTCTTACTTACATCAATCATCTTTTCTATTATGAGCCATGTCCCAAAATCCCTGTCTACACAAATCTCTCATTGACATCATCAGGAGCCCTCGGGACAGCAGGGTTTGATAGCACAGTAACTGTTAAAAACATGGAATATTGCAATAATACATAAAATACAGTTCTATATTTAAACAGTAGGTGTCCTGGTGCACGAGTAAGGAATTTACCTGGCCCATATCCCTTCAGTACTTCTGCAGAGCCTCTGGTGCTGGTAACCTCTGCTTACCTTGGCCCAGTGCATGCATGGAGCTGGTGTAACCCTCTGGTTAAGGAGGGGGCTACACGGCTTGGCTGTGCATGCTACATTTCATACAACTATTTCTTCATGCAGTATTTTTTCATGCACACACACACTTGTGTGTTTGTGTTTATATGTGTGTATCACATCCATATGTGTGCAATAGGCTCCCATCCTGCCAGATAAGTACAGGTCTGCTAAACTGAAAGTACTGTTTCTTTAATGTTTCTTCATCTGCTAACACAGAGCAACAGCAACAACATGAGCAAGGTTTGCAGGGATGATTACTATAAATTACTCTCCTCTTAGGTGGCAGAGTGTCTTACTTACCAAAAATTATGTACACTGGAAAATATTATCTGTATCATGTCTGTTCATCTCTCCTCTTATCTCACCATACTAGAAAAATTCACCTGTCACAATAAAATATTTGTTTTTTATAAAAAGATTTTTAATAATGAAGATATTAGATTTTTATCATGTTCTGCTGGCACTGGTTTTGAACAGAAGTATTGTCAGGGAATGAACCTGTACTTGGGGGGCTTAAAGCAGCAGAATGAGGTTGCCATCAGATGTCACATAATTTTTTCACTAACATTTCTGGTATTCTGTTCAAAATGGCACTTAAAAATAACTTAAAGAAGTCTTTCTGTATTTGCTTGCCTGTTTTCAATCGACAAGATTTTCCAAATCATTGTATCAGAACAATTGCAGTAGACCCTTCTACCCAGTGTGTGCCTTCTGACAAGGCCAGAAGAAGGAAGAAAAGTGCAATTTAAAAAATTAGCTGCATTTTTCTAATCTAATTGCTGGTGACAGAATGTTTACCCCATCAGTAGAGAAGTATGGTGCAGTAGTTATTCAGCAGCATTAATAGCCATCCCTGCTCACTTTACATTTTAAAGCACAACATGTACTTCTGACATCTGGGACCAGTGGTTGAGGAAGTGTAAGTGTTGCAGTGATGGGGCCATGCACTTACTGGTTTAAGACATATGCATGTATAGGAACTGCCATCTTAACTGCTGGGAAGAAGTGAATCAGCCATTTCCAGCCCTAAAAATATGATTCTCTGTAGCTTGAACAGAAGGACTGCATTTGGGAGCTGAAGAATGTAAAAGCCATATAATTTAAGGATCAAGAAAATAACAGGAATTAAAAATCCAGTATGACAGGTGACATATGGACACTTTAGTAGTCATAGATAGAACATAGGAATTAAATTGTGATTTAGTAACACTACTTTTGAGACATATGCAATTTAGTATAAAAATATTGTAGCTGAATACCAAATTATATTTCTGGAATTAAACATTTTCCCTACTTCTTCTGAACACAAGACACGTTATTTATCAGTTTTTCTCAGAAGTATAGGCATTCAACTGCTCATCCCTATTGAATAGCATGTTTCATTTAGTACTTAAAGAGCCTACGTGCATGCAAAATTGATAACTACAACTGGGTTCACAAGCTGCTCAGAATGCAAAGATGCCCATTTCTCATGTTCAAATGCCAAGTGGAACCCAAAAAGATGTATTTTATGTGTGACAGGTGCACGCAGTCAGATTCTACAGATGTGCCTAAGATCTCATGCTTTCAATAATTTGGCATCTCTTCTGTAGTAGATACACACAGATCAAAGGATCAAAGATATCAAATGTTGTGGGGCACCGAAATATCATCATGCAGCTTCCAGTGCTGTAAATACTCTCTTGAGGTCCATGTATATCCTGTAAAAGAAGTTGTCTGCCTTGACATGAGTTTAGTTGACACAGCCACTTTACTTGAAAGGTGTGATTCAAATACAAAGCTATTTTGCTTGATAATCCTTTTAATGATTTTTAAAAGTCCTTGGACAGTTGGATATTCTAGAGAGCTATAACATACATAATATAATCTTCTGTAATGAATGAGAAAGTACATTTTTCAACACTAGGCCTAAAAGTGCCTTCAGACCATGAGTGTAGGATTTTTCATTCTATTGTTAGTGTTTCTAGCTGTTTTTTAGAACACCATTGGGGATACATGTCAAAGGGATAAAGGAAAAGCATTTATGGCTACAGGTGGGTTATTTGATTTTCTTCATCCATGGGACAGCTCAGTCAAACCCCAGGTGGTGCAGTACCCTCAGCACCACCCCAGAGTCCCTTAGGGTAGCACAGGTTGCAGCAGGATCCTCTCTCCCCTAGATAGTCCCCTCCTGCCAAGTTCAGTCACTCCAAGCTTTAATATTTCATGGAGAAATAAGATAATTTCTGAGCTGAGCAGATGGGTGAAGGAGCCTGTGAGTAATATTTCAGTGGTAAATTTTGCTTCATAAAGCTTCACATTTCCTCAGTTTGAAAAAATCCAGATGTGAACAAGGGCAAGACAGACATACCTAGAAACAAAATATCTCCATGTCCTCTTCCTACTTTTAATGGCAAGGGTAGGGACAGAATTGGAAGGCCTAATCTAAACAAAGGTGGAAAAAGTCACATATTTTAACAGAATTGTATGCAAGATATTTTATTCCTTAGAGCTATTGCTTCATGTTCTCTGTGCATTCAGGTGAGTGGCAGTGTTACAGTGCATTAGTCACATTTTCTAATTCTCCTTTGTTCTCTTTTCTAACACAAATGCGGATTGTTGGATCAATCTAGATCACTCCAGAGCCTTAGTGTGGATGTTACATTTTGCATGCCTCATCTGGCACTTTTCATGCACTCTGCCCAAGAACAAATGAGTCTTAATGTGGCACTGCTTCCTTACTCCAGTGATAATGGAAAAGGAAAGTATTCTTCTGACTGACAGAATAAAGGTCAGAAGCTGGGTGAAAATATGGCAGACCCTAAAGATGAAACTCAGATAAATCTGTGCTAGGAGTACTAAATCCACTCTGTTCACATCTATTTCACAGCATGAGTTGAACTTGCAGATTGCAGTTCCCTCATTACTCCAGGATTTTTTTAAAGGTCTTTAAAAAACAGAGTAAAAAATCTAGGCGGTTTATTGGAGAATTTGCTGTGCAAAACCCTCTGTTGTATGAGAGGTCAAGCCAAATGAAAGCAAAGGTTCTTTTTGGATCCAAAAATCAATAACTCTTTGGAATTACTGCAAAGACTTGGTGTACTACTGCCAACCCCTCAAAAGAAAAAAATCTATTTTCTGTGCCCTTATACTCACCCTGTCCACTTTGAAATTATACTGCTCATTGACAGAATTAATACGAGTGCAGTTTCCAATTTAATTGATGCAGTTTTTTTTCAGTGGAGAAAATACAATTCTTTGTAGCAACTGATTTGTTACAAGTAAATAAAGGGTAATTATGTAGCCCGCTGTTCATATCAGACAATCCATTTAAGCTCCTGCTCTACAGATGTTTAAGTCTATACAGATGCTTGGCAGCAGACTGGGGGCATATTTACTGCCTATCTGCAGTGAGCAGGGACTAAAGTCACTAAATCTGCAAAATGTGGTAAGAGATCATACTGATTTTCTAACAGCCATCCAGCATTACATAGATACTCTATCATGAAGCTGTGCACAAGTTACTTAGTCCTGCCAGTGAAGGCATTAATTAAGGGAGGTAAAGCAGCCTACAGATACAGCCAGTCTTGCTTTCAGACGCAAACTGTGTGCCTGCAGCCTTTTTGTGTGCCTCAGCT
The DNA here is from genome assembly GCF_009819885.2 of Catharus ustulatus. Lineage (NCBI taxonomy): Eukaryota > Metazoa > Chordata > Aves > Passeriformes > Turdidae > Catharus > Catharus ustulatus. Next base: position 114,221,069 of record NC_046221.1, on the reverse strand, counting down.
TTACAGTCCCCTGCAGTTCCAACTTGGATTCTGGTCTTTTTGTTTAGCAAGTGTCAACAGTTTGAAGGGCAGCTTTGGAAAAGAAGAGAAGCAATGTAAAATAAAATTCATATTTTTTAAAGTTTGGCTTTGCCTGTGTTAAAATCAAGGCTGTGTACAATGAACTGTGAAAACATGGCAAGAAATGACAGTGTCTCAGCCGATAATATCTACAGGAAATAAAACCCTGCAGAAATCTCAACTTGCTGTCAAAAACAGTCCAAACATTATACACATGGCTTGTACAGTTAAGAACCTGGAACCAGAGTGCGCTGAAGTGCTAAACTGGCTTTTGACAGCACTAGCATCTTGCAGGACAGAGGGTGATTTTTTTTTTCATTTCACTGCATTCTCTTAGTTCCATTCAGTGACTATTTAATTCAAACCTGAGAAACCAGCTGGGAGTTGAAAAAGCAGAGAGGCTGATATTCCTCTCAGACCTTTCAAAAAGTATGGGAGGGGAGGAGGAGGAGATCTACCACCACTTCTGAAAGCTTGGTGAGATTGTGACCAGAAAGAACCACTGCTGTTCAATTCACTGGTAGATATTGTTCCCTTCTTTAAGAGTCAGCTGGTTTTAATGTAAGGCTCTTTTCCCCCATTTAAAAATGTTCTCAGCACATATTGGGTAGTTTTTCCTTTCTTTATGTGAATGCTAAATGTCCAATTGATATCCATATGCAGCTTGGTCCAAATCATAAGAAAGGATCTAGCACTTGGTGATTAAGCAGTGAGGTGTGTACATGATAGAAATAATGGGGACAGACAATAAGAATAAACACTTATTATTGTGTTATTATTGTTTAAGTCAGCAGGGCTCAAATTGTGATCCACAGGCTTTGTGCAGCCTGCCAAGAGAGCTCCATGGGCTAACAGCCTGTTCCTCTCTGCCTTGTTTCCTACTGATTTCTCAGGAGCAACATGGAAGGCAGATGAAACACTCTGCCAGCAGAAACCTTGTCCAAGCGCCTTGCTTTCCTAGGGATGCTGCCACCAGGTGAGTGAACAGAATAGGGACTCACATAGATTCTCTACTGCCAGTGCATCACAAGTCTGGTCACATATTAGTTGTTCAGTCTTCCTCTGACACTAGAAGAAGGTCTGAGGGCTGCCCTATATCACTTGCTTAAAAAAAGAGTGGGTTATCATGTATGGTAGCAAGAGGAATCAACTTGTTTTTTTCTTTTTTTTTGCAAAAAAATGTGTATGCAAAACAAGATAAAAATCAGCTATTGAAACTGTGGGTTTCAGCTTCTTGATTTAAAATAAAGATATTCAAATCTTTCTGCTTTAACCAGTGCATTAGCAAGTAACAGTTTCAGTAGTCAGAAATTATCTGTACCTTCATGTTTAGGTCAGCAAACCAATCCATTCCCAAGTAGAGAAGAAATTAATTTGAGATTGTTGTTTTCTTTGGAGAATTGTGTGTGTGTGTGTGTGTGTGTGAATGTGTGTGTAAAGGTTCGTTAGGAAGTCATGTTACTTTTAGCAAATTTGAATGAAAATTCTTGCAGAAGTGCCAGACATGAAGGGAAACATGCTGATTAAAAGGAGTTAAAAAAAAAAAAAAAAAAAAAAAAAAAGAAAGAAAGGATATTGCTTTTTCAGAAGTGCAAATTGCAAGCCAGGCCATGGTGAAAATGTCCTTGTCTGCACTGTTGATTTCATAACCTTCAGTTATCGAACCTCTTAGAGGAAAACTGGCAGATTACTAGATCTCTGCAAATACTTTGGACTTCTCAGCTTTAATTCATTTCAAGAAGCCTCTTCACCCTATTAAAAAGGTTTTCTATATTTCAAGAACCTAGCAATAATACAACTATATTGACAGCACATCTTATTTAAAAGACATACAATGTTTCCATGGGAAAAGACAGTTTTCCATATATGGCCAAAAAAAAATTTGCAAAACCTTTCTTTCTGGGGAAGAATTTTTTAAAAATCAGACACAGATATATAAGAACAAAAATGTAATATGAATTGTATATATTTTCTCACTGTGATTCCATAAAAGCTTCTGTTACTACATATGAAGGAAGCCATATCTGTAGGTTAGAAAAGGCTGTAAATTAGAATGTCTGGAGAATCACAGGTTTATATCATCACATTCCTTAAGGCATACAAAAATAGGCTTTCATCCTGAGGGAAGTGAAAGTCTCTCTGTCAGTTGCTGGTGAGGTGGAACACCGATCTGCAGCTGCAGAAATATTTCTCCTCCCCACTATCAAGCCAGTGCCAAGTGTGGGAAATTGCGAGAATTAAGCATTCACTAAACGTTCATGGGTTGGGCTGCTTTTTACTGAACTCTTTATTGTCTTCAGCAAACTGTATAGATTTTCATCACACTGTGCAGAAGGTTCTTAGTCGTTTGTTGGCTCTGTCATTAAAATCATCTTCATGTTATATACAAGACATAACACTCATGCTAATTTTGATTTCTGGAAGTTCAAGATCTTCTTTTCCTCTTCCAAGAAGGGTGCAAATGCTTTCTTACATTCCTCACATGTTGTGAGAGGATTAGAAGGGGAGATTTCAGACCACTGGCTTCCTAGAATTTTTAAGTCTCTAGTACTCATTTCCCTGTTCCAGACCTTCCATGCTGGAGACAGACAGCCCAATAAGTCCTTTTTTGATGAAACAGCTTTTCCTGGGGTTGTCTAGAAGCCATGTGTCTTCTAGTCCTTTCATACCCACTCATATCTGATCTGCATTATTTTCCATTTTGCTGAAATATAGCTAACATGAAATATTTTTGCCCCAGAGTACTCCTTCTGTGTCAAAAATTTCTTCTGGGTTTCTGCTGGGCATGTACTAAATTTCACAGCTTAACATTTGGAATAGGCTCTGAACCACAACCAGGAGGAAGACAGGATCACTGTCAGCTACAGTACTGCCTGCTGCAGGCTAACAGACAATGTGCTGAGCTCTCCTGCAATTGTTGGATGGCTTCTGCTATAGTAACCCTACAGGTGACCCACCAAAAGGCTGTATATACTGCCTAACTAACTGCATTGCTCCATTTTTAATTTCCAAAATATTTGGCTAGTTTCACTGGCATAGCTGAAGTTTTTCATTCCAGTGCAAAGAGGTGTTGGTCACCCCCCTCTCTATCGAAAAGAGCTACAGTTTTCCTTAGTGAGGCTGGTCTAAGAAGGTTGCAAAGACACAAATAATAGTCAAGGAATGATAAAGACATGATTAGAAATTTCATCTTAGGGCATGGGAAGATGTGACTCTCAGAAGTGATATGACAGAAACCGTGCTGCTGTGAACAAATCCAGAAGCATAAGACATATGAGAAAAAGGCTTAAGATAACAGATAATGTCAACATATCGGCAAAAAAAAAGGAAAAGGGACTTATATAATATTTTATATATATTTAGGCACAGACTTTTCAGCTATGATTTCAGATGGATGTAAATGTTCCTGACTCATGTTTTTTGCTATGCCATTTTTTTTGTTTGTTTATACTGATTTTTAGGTACGAATACTACAAGAATTGTACCATTTAAGTCCCATCACTTTGACCTCATATTATCTATGTCATGCAGCACCAGGACTGCCGATGGACACTTGGTCCATGCAGGTAGAAAACAGGAGCAAACCTCCCACATGCCTTGTGTGGGCATGGTCTGTCTTCTCCCAGTATTTGCAGGGGAAGGAAGAGAGGGAGGATATAGGAGAGCACCATCGTCAATCTCATCATCCATCTGTGTTCACTGGGTTTTTTTCTATTAGAGGATGAAGATTATGGTGGCTATAAAACTTCACCCAGAGTTAAAAGGCAGAGCACTTATGGAATGCTGGAAGCTGTTCATGGAACCGTGCACCACACATACAAATAGTTGCTCAAAATTGAAATTCTCTTTCCAGCTGCATCTGCTTTTTGTGGCAGGAATATGCAGTTTTTATAGATGACTATGCTATGATCTTGTTAGAAAAAAGGGGCATTTTGTAAGTAGGATGTGTCATAAACAGTCATTACTTCCAGCACTCACTACAAAAATACCAATATTGACAAGGATGTGAACGGCTTCAAAAATTAAAGTTAGATTATGAAGATCTTAGAAGGCAATAACTAACAGCTCTTCCAAAAAATGTATGATGGAATAATTCTTTCAAATGTGTTACCCAGTCATCTGGACATGCTGCTGAGGATAAAATACAGCACAATTATTGATCTTTATTTCTCAAATCAAGATAATTCTCTTTAAGATTTTTCCCCCAGCTATATAGCAATGTAATTATTTTGCTTATATTAACTTTTTTTGCTGAATATTGCATTCTCACATTGCAACTATTTAAAGCCAAATGCTGAGATGTAATTGTCTCTTTAAAATAATTCAGGAGGTAAAAAATTACTTTTAAATAAGTTTTTAAGTTTGTTTGTTTGTTTTCCTTTTCTTCTGAGGCATAAATAAAAATCTTTTTTTATCAAAAAGCAGGGGCTGAAAGTTGAATTTATCTGGCAGAAGATTATAATTTAAATAAAAGAGGGAATATCCTTCTGAATTCAGCACACTCTTGAAAACTCAAAGTAAGGAAAACACATTTTCTGAATTTTCTTCATTTTTAAATGTCTTTCATTCAAAAACATTGCTTCTTTTTAAAAATGTGAAGGAAAAAAGTTATAGTGAGGAAAACAACACTCTAAGAAGAAGGGGAAAATTTTCACAAATAGTTAGCTCTGTAGATTTTCTGATCAGTTTTCACATTTCCAGAATATTTGCAGATGGCAACCTGCAATAGCTTCCCTGGATACTTTATTTTCTATAGGTTTTTGGGTTTTTTAGGTTTGTGAGCAAGTAACCATTCCTATTTATCATTAAAATCTTTTAGAATGAAGTATCTTTATATTCAAGGGATGGTAGTATCTGCCTCACTGCAAAGCAGAGCTCCAGTATCCTGTAGCAGCTCTTTGTCATGTATAATTAAGAGTAAATGAAAATGAGTGTGACACTATGATCTGTGCTAAAGCTGCATCCACACTAAATAGAAGAAGGACATAACAACAAGCTGTGTCTTATGATGACCTTGATTTTGTGTGTAGTCCTTATGCTTAATTTTGACCAGTGATAACAAGCACTTTCCTAGTCAATGCCAGTCTAGGGTCAAGAGAATAGGCCAGAGACCATTCTCATGGATGTCAATGAGGCCCAAGCAGTGCCCTGGAAGAGAATTTAACTAATTTAACTACTGGGTGACACTGCCTGCAAGGCTAGGGAAGGTACCAGACCATTTCCTTTACTAGCACTCTTTACTTGCTTACCATGACTTAGTGTCTAACAACACACCAACCAGTTTGTGCTGGGTTCCTTCTGTCACAAAAAGCTATGGGGGCCAATGTTTTGAAGAGCATGTTTAAGCTTACAAAGTTGTACCTTGACATGGCTTGGCTAGCTGAGGGTCCCAAGGCTAAAGTTCAGCAAGTACCAGGGTTTGACAACACAATGACTTGTAAAATATAGTCATTGTTTGAGGATGCAGCTGAGGAGTCACTGATGCTTATTAAAGCAAATTACATTTTTTTTCCAAATTCTTTCACTTTATTTTCCCCACCTGTTCCAACATGGAGTCTGGATCAGAAAGCAATCAGTGCTCAGGGTTGATAACACAAAAGTGGGACAGGATGAAACTTACTCCAAGGCATCATTACTACTCAGCTCTCTCTTTCAAGCCTCTGTACACCCTCCCATTCAAGACTTTTGGAACAGTATTTCTAAACTCTAATACAGCTGTTTTACCCTCCTTATTTTAAATGCTTTCCTTTCAGTGTGCCTGATATACGACATGGCCCAAATCAGCTGGTACCAGAGCATGCCTGTCCTGGAGTGACAGTTCTGTCTTCCCCATGGGAAATCCTTCAGTGTTTTAAAGCACAAAACCCATGTATGCAGCTAACAGGAATCCAGCTTCCTCCAGAACCCCCTTGAGGAGGTGAGGAGGAGCCCATCAGCCCCTTCCTCAGCACAGAGTGGGACAGCAGTGCCAGGCAGGCATAAATCCTTCCGCAGCCACCCATCCTCCCCTTCACGCCACTGCTACGGCGGCTTCATGCCAAACTCCCGCGCATTGAAAAACATTTGTTTTGCACCATAAAACCCAGTGGCTAACAGCTGCACATGTTGTCTCCAGTGTCATAAACCTGTCATCAGCCTGGTATTGTTTACATATGGCTACAAGGCCCTCGTAACTGAGCGTCCCTGCGCGGTGCAGCGACAGCCAACGCTTTCCTGACAGCTGTGTCAACTGGAAGCAGCACAGCCAGCTTATTTGCTTCAGCAGAAGCCTCATAGCCCCCACCCTAAAGACACAAATCAGATTCTTTCATTTTTTTAATGAGCTCAATGTTAATAATAGATCAACTGCAGTGCAGATGCTGGAGTGGAAATAGCTCGCATTTCACTAACAAGGCACATAATTCTCCCAGAAATAATGGATTTCAACTGAAATAGTTGCAGCAAGCCAGGCAGCACTTATAATGCATGACCAAGTGTCCAAAATGAAATCAAAATCTGGGAAACATGCAAAGGTGCTAATTTTCTACATCAGTGGGATTTATCAAGTTCCTACTGATTAATATGAAAAGTTGTTTTCCTGTTCAACTGATAGAGCTTTGTTTTACTTGCACAGACTTGAAAGAAATTGATTCAGATATTACAGGAACTTCTCGATTGGCAGAATGCTTTTAAATCAGTAAATCAATTCTCTCTGCATTATAAATAGCAGTTATTAAATAGGGATTTTTTTTTTAACTCTTTCTTAGTGAAAAGGTTTCTATATATTGAGAGAACAGTTACAATATATATCTTTATATAAACATACCAAGACTTCTTTTAAAAGATCTGAGTTTAATTCACTGTTTTTTCCACCATCTTTCATAACTTAAAAAATATTTATTAACCTTCCCTGTCAAAAAGGGTCATTTACCCAGGATTCTTTACATAGTGTGATTTGAAATTGCTTGGCAAGAGGGAAAGATAAAAGAGAAATACATAAATCAGCATTTGCTTTACAGCACATGCCTTCTCAGAGAACTCTGTCCCCAGATCATTAAAACTGAGGTTAACTTGCTTACCTTCACAATGGGTGTTATTCCATAGCTGTATTTCCTTAGCTGTAAAAGCTATTCCTTGGTTGTAAAATGGAGGCTCACATTCTAAAACTCAGCTGGTGTAACTTGCTCCAAATCTGGATTTAAAAAGGGTTTCCAATTCTCTCATGATGGAGTAGATGGAGCCCTGTCACAGAGCAGAACAATATCAGATTGGGAGTAACTCTTCTCACAAGTTTCTCTTTACTTTCCACTGGATTTTACTTTGCAGTTTTAGGACCTGTAGGCTTGTTGGCAGCCTCTAATGAAATGCTTTAGCACTCTCAAGTCACTGCCAGCAAGAACTGGTCTCAGCACCCAGCACAAGCAGAAGAATACTGTGGATGCTCACCTGGGCTTTGAATTGGCTTTATTCTACTAATCCTTTGCTGACATGATTTTTTTGGGTGGGTTTCTGGAACAGATCTGGCCAGTAGGCACAGGTTCACTGCAGTGCATAATGTGTATTCTCCCTCTGTGTCTGTGGAAGAGGTAAGGCCTGATCCTGCAAAGTTCTAAGTAAGAGAAATGCAAACTATTCCACACTTCCAATGTTTGAAGCACCTTACAGGGTTGGTCTCTTACATTTCAATTCCCTGAGCACTACTGATCTCTCCTTTAAGCATCACTAATGCTACAATGATTAAGAGTGGGATACTTAACCATGACCATAAGTACAGTAATTTCACGAATACAAGCCGCACCAATTTGACCAAAATTTTGGTGGAAACCCGGAAGTGCAGCCAATATTCCGGGGCGGCTAATACATTAAAAAAAATTCTAAAAGCTGCCAACACGGAAGTGAGAGCCCGTGGCAGCCCCAAGCCAAGCTGGAGCCCGGCCGGCCCCGGCAGAGGTGGGAAAGCCTGGCAGAGGCGGGGCCAGCGGTGTGGGGAGTGGGCGGCAGAGCCTGAGCCAGCAGGGCGGGGCACGGGGGCGGCAGAGCCCGGGCCAGCAAGGCGGGGGAGCCCGGGAGAACTGGGGCTAGCAGTGCAGGGGAGCATGGCAGAAGCAGGAAGGCCGGCGGGTGGGGCTGCCTGGCAGCGGGGGAAGCCCAGCAGAATCGGGGCCTGCAGCGTGGGGGAGCCCGGTGGTGCGGGGGCCTGCAGTGCCGGCCAGGGCGAGGAAACCCGGCGGCGGTGCAGACGGGAGGGGGCGGGCGGCGAGCCCGGCGGCGGCGGCAGCCCGCCGGCCGGGCGAGCGAACGCGGCAGCGGGGCGGTGCTGACGGGAGAGGGGGGCCAGCGAACCCGGCGGCGGTGGCAGCACCACCCGGCCAGCCCCGCCGAGCCGTGGCGCTGAGCTGGGCCACCCGGCCCCGTCGGCAACCATGAGCGGGCCGAGCCTTCCTGGCCCTGCCCCGAGCCAGTAAAGCCCGCTATGCCGCAATCCTGTTACTAATTGGCCAATTTGTGAAAGCTGCGCACGGATTCTCGCGACGAACGAAAGTGCGGCTAATATTCGGGGTGCGGCTTATCTATTGACAAAGACAGCAACATTGTCGAGGCACCGGAAGTGTGGCTTATAATCCGTGCGGCTTGTATTCGTGAAACTACTGTAGTTCTGGTTTTCTGGTCTCTGCCAGTTTGGGCTGTGGAAACCATGAATTTTCAAAGCCCATCAGAAAAATGCAAAGTGAAATACTGTAACCATTCTAGAGAAGTTCACTGTTAGAAATGACTGGTCTGCACCTGAAGTGTCTGTGTGACATAACCATTTTCAGGAAGGGTGAGCAGTTGCCCTGCTCTCTGAACATATCTTGGGAAAGGTCAAATACCAGCTGAGCCATCTCTGTGCTCAAATGGACACTCCCCCGGTAAACATCCACACACAGAGGCTGGGGTTTGCTGTCCTGGTGGCCACAGCTCGTGGTCACTCCTGACAGTTCACTTCTTGTTTCCAACAACAGCCACTTCTGGCTCTGCTATGATATTTTTGTCCCTGGGTCGATGGGTGGCCACCCAGTTGCTAACTACTAGTCAGTCTTTGTTCTACCCGAAGGGCATTGATCCTAGTTTATCTGAAATATTTTCTTTAAAAGTCTTGTCTTTGATTGAAAGCACCAGCCTGATCTAGCTCTAAATCTTATGTATTATAGATTATGCTAAATTAGATAAAACTTGAAAAATTACCTCTAAATGTCTCATAGTTATTTATCATCATCCAGGGTCTGTCAGCCCTCACAGGATGATCAAGGAACATTTTTGCCTTGGTTTTGCTACACACTGGTAAAGGTTATGACATTCTCATTCAATACTTCTTACTTCCTTAACATTAATGACCAAAATGGGCAGCAAAAATGTAACACTTCTAGAATAGATTAATTTCAACCCCCTATTTGTATTCATTGGTTTTATTATCAACATCACACATTATCTGTTATGCTCTGGCATTTTAAAAGGGAGGATGACTTTATGCAGTATGGGCAATAACTAATAAAATAGTAAAATAGCATTATGTTCCAGCAGATAAATATATATTAGAGTTTCATAGAACTAGACTTCCTGACCAGCCAATGAAAAGGGAATTAATCTAATTTATTGTTATATCATTTTTATCTAGGAATGTGTACATTAGTCTTTATGTGATTAATATACCTTAGTGCTAGAGCACCCTTTTCATGCCCTTAGTAATTAGCTGTTGCTTGATGTGAGGCCATAACACTGTCTGCTTAAAAGCAATTATAATCTATCATGTATTGGCCTGTTCAGACTTTTAAGTTTGGAGCTCTTTCTCAAGAAAGCTTCAGATTTTTTATTTGGTCATGCCACTGCTGTTCCACATGGGAAGCCTAAAAATCATCATGAACACCTTCAGCTGAAAGAAGAGCATGAAAGTGGCAGTAACAACAGCAATAGCTAAGAAAAAGATTTTAGTTTGACTGCAATTTTGGGTACCCTCTAAATAAAACATATATTTCTTCTCTGGAAAGAACATATAGATCGCAATATCTTTCACCTGTTTCAGATGTTAAGTTTAACAAGTAGGGAACTGTGTTTTAGGATGCCTTGTAAACATGATCACTTTATTACTCCTATTTTTCTCTATTTTCCCCTTCTACAGTGTTTTTCCTTCAGAATCTGAGGGTTTTCTCCAACAACATAATACAATACATGTTTAGAAGTTAGTTGCATATAATTCCAAACTCACAAAACATGAACTAGTGTTCCAAATTTTGAAATGTTATTAGAATTATTAAGATTTAGATAAGAAGAAATGAATCAATTTTTGCAAGGATTATTACATACCTTTCCCAGGCATCTGTGCTTGAAGCATAGCTATACACTAAAGTAATTATGTGAATTGCCTTAATCAAGTTCAATCTTCATGGACCTTGCAAAGGGAGGTTGGGCAATGGGAAAAGAAAGAGAAAACTGAAGTTGTCCTAATAGGGATGCGAATAAACATAAAGCCAGGGTAGCTGAGGCTTATTTCTGAACATTAGATATTTTGATTTTTCTTTTTGAGTAGATGCAGCCTTGTGTCCAACATCTGCAGCTTCTATTCCCTCTGTTCTTGTTTGATCTCTAGGTATAAATTGCACTGTTGATTTTGTTTAACTAACTTAAGGATCTGTTTTCATGGACACCACCAAACTGACTGAAATATCCAGTTCCCAGGGAATGCAACTGGCCATACAAAGGTTCCATGTCTTCATGGGTTGCTTTAATAACAGAATATGTCCCCAAACCAATGGTGTTAGAGAGGACCAAAAAATTAGATGTAGTCAAATCCATGACAGGTACAATCTAGTGAATCATGTCAATATGAGGATTTCTTGTTTGATGAAATATGCCACAAATATTAGTGTAACTGACTGGGTAATTTATGGGGACAGGGCTGGCATTCAGGAAAATCAAGGGATTTGTTTGCATGATACCTCTATGAGCCTTCCTGGCAGCACATGCATGCTAAAATCATGGCACAGTAGTGTAAGAAGTCTTGAAATGGTTCTCCATCTAAAAAGTTTTGTTGCAGGAGCTGTCTATTGCCTATACCAATAGATGTGTGGAATTGTGTTATGCTTTGCTATAGTTGCAAGCTGTATGTTGTTTTTCTTGGTATGCTGAAAATATGCCCTCTGAAACATCACTGCTTGCCTGCACACCATTCTCTTCTGAGGTCTTGTGGCTTCCCTGGTGACCTTCTGATTTAAAACACAGCAGGGGAAACATGGAGAAAGCACAGAAGATTTGGATAAAATAAAATTCAAACCTTAAGACACTGAAGACACACAGCATTTGCAAGAGTCTGTACTGCCTGGTGTCTGAAACCTGTTCTCATGGAGCTGGGTATCTCACAGAGCTAGAACAGAAAATTCACAGATGCCTTGTTATAAAACAAAATTCTGGCTTTGACAATAAGGATACATCTAGTCTCTCTTAAAAGTCTATATAAGCGCAGATTTCATGGGAATGTTTACAGTAAACCTCAATTCAAGTTTCTCACTCAGCTGGTCTTTTGGTTCATCATATACAAATACTCATATGGAAAGCTCTTTAAAATCAAAATGAAATCAAAATGCTTAACTTAATACACTGTGTCATGATCACAAATAAACAGATAAGGAATGTATTCAGACTGGAAATGAAAGGTTTGTAAAAAGCAGAGCACTGAAATTCAGACAGCTTTCAGGAGGGACAGTGAAGATAGAAAATTTGAATACATTTCATGATGAGTCTCATAAGATGTATTTAAGGCAAATGCTATCCATGTTAACAAGGACATCCTTAAAGTTTTCAGACTATTTTTAGTATATACTCCCATCTTGAAATACTTCTGGAGCAGAGACTAGATCAATTTCTGCAGCTTGGTGGGCTCTCATTTAATATCGGCCAGAGGCATAGACAAAAAGTTAAGAATCAGTATTTTCAGAAGACTAGCTAAGAAGAGTGACAGCTGAAAAGAACATGTTATAGTTCTTTCCTCTTCCTGTAAGGCTAAGCAACACTGCTTGTGATCATTTATTTACGTTGTGTCATTCTGGGATCCAAGTTAAATGCAGAACTTTTGATGAAGCTGGGTGGCTCCTACACTTCTCAGGATCCTGGTCTTTCTAATCTTGCTGTTACCATCTGGGCACTATGGATAAACAAATGCACAAGCTAAGTCAGGTGAGTCTTATGCCTCTTCTAGGCCACTTCTACCAACTAAACCTTTCTGAAGTGAAGCACGATGAAATATGCGATTTCTTTTTCATTAATTTTGAATGCATGGGACACACTCTGAATTCTTGTAATATCAAAATCCCCTTTGAAGTTGTTCAGTTGTCCAGTACTTAACACTGTCAGCACCTTCCTGGGTTTCGAGTCATCCTTTCCTCAGGCTTTGGATTGAATGAGACCTTGCCTGAGAAAAAAATCTGAATATGGTGTTTGTTGATTAAATGAGAGGTCAGTATTTCTGTGAGTCATGAAGTTATCAGTGCACACTGGGCTGACTTCTTTAAAAGCTACCTACACAACCTTTGCCTCACAACATACTTATATACATATATATAAAAAAAACCACTTGTCACACTCTTGTTCTACAGCAAAGAGTAGATAGAAAGTAAAACTTTTTGATGTTTAGAACACTGCTGGTTTTCATATCAGGATCTTCCTGGGCCCTGAAAAAGGCTTTTATCTAACTAGTTCTTCCCCCTGCTTGAAACAGCACCTCATATTCTGGTAAAGATCAGGGACATGCTATATAAGGGAGACCAGGTTGTACAAATTTTGAAATGATACAATCATTCTGCCTTTACTTAAACTCATCACTACCTTACATGTCTCACTCTTCTGCTTTTCTTTCAATTTGGTTGATGGCATAGAAGATTTATTCAAGACTACATTTTGATATAATTCCTGTAACCTACAGTAAAGATATTATGAGGGGTATTGTGTGTTGTGTGTACTGTTAAAAAAAAAAAAAAAAGAAAAAGGTTTCTATTGTATCATTAATTCAGTTTATTATAACCATAAAATGTATTGAGTAGGAGTAATATTAGGTCTATGTTTTTCAAGTCTTTTTTTGTTTTTTTTTTTTTTTTTGCTACTGCAATTATGCCTCAGCAAAACTGGTTTGTTCTCCTTCATGCTCTATACTTCCTGCACACTCATTCTTACACTAATAAAAGCAGAAAGTCACGATGTTGAAAGCAAAAATTTCACCTTCTGGTCTTTCATACTGAAAAGGCTGTATGATTTAGTTGCTGTCTTCATTAATATCTCTAAAAAAGGATTCAAAATGTGCAAGTTTCTAGCAAAGGGCAAAAGAAGAACTGTCCATAAATCATTAAAGGCTTGAGGACCTTTAAATTATTTATTTTTAATTATTATAGTTAATAATCATTTAATGTATCCTAGAATAAGTGAATTGATTAATATTGATTTTTGTGATGACTTCAGAACAGAGAACTCTCACCCTGGCTTAGTAAATTGACTGATAAACTGACTACATTGTTAAACATCAGCCTGGAAGTAAAAGATAAGAAAGCACATGCTTTGTACTCTGATCAAGCAAGTTGTCAGTCAAAGATGCTGCAATATAGCTAAGGAGTTTAAGAACTGAAGGAGCATAAGTTTGAGGCCCAGGAGGGGAAACATAAGACCAGACAATATGCCAATTAATGGAATTAAAGTAAAAAGATTTAAAAGGGGTTTCCCTCAGGAGACAGCATGAAAGAAAAGACAACAGTTGATTCAATAAGGACAAAAGCACTAATGAGCCAGTTATGAAAAGGATCGGAATATTTACAAATGATGGTGTCTGAAGAATTAAGGAACACTGGCTTGCAATTGCTGTTAATTTATTATGTCCCAGTAGCATGTTCTAATTTGGGCTCATCTCGCCTCTGAACAAATGTGTTCATCCTTGAATTCCAGAGCAAAAGAAATAATCCCTTTCTGGTTGCAGTCAGACTATGAGACTGATTAAGATCAGCAAAAATTCAAATACTATAGCAAACAAAGGAAATTTCACTGAAGTTTCCTGTCCATCATCTGTATCAGCATTTGCAGGCTTCAGAGCAATTTAAAGTTCGTTTTAGCAATGCTGTGTTCATGAGATCCAACAGCAATACAGATTCTCACACTCACCTTCCCACACAATGCAAGGTAGAGAAGGATAAGATGAAGAGAAAGGCACAGAAAGTTGCCTTTCACATGAGGAGGTGTGCATGCAGATAGGAACTGCTCCTTGTGCTGGTTTTATTGCTGATGGAACCAGGTCCTCTCCCGGGAATGAGCTCTAACCACCCAACAAGAGAGTCTGACAAACTCTTTAAGGGGCATCTTTGGTTTTAATACATGTATGAGGCTCACAAATCATATTTTATCCTACACATTTTGAAGATATTTCAAAATATCTTCAAGAAAGAAGAAGATAACAAAAGTAAGAGGGAGAATGTTTTGGTGTCTCTATGACTGGGATTCAAAGGGTTTCAAATACTCAACTTTACAGAACTGTATGTTCAGAAATCTGCATGACCCAACGTCTTTTCTGAGGTGAAAACTATTGCTGAAGTATTCTGAATATCCCACAAATACAACAGGTTTGTGATTCAGAGCTTCCCCCTTTTCTTGCTGGAATGCAGTTGGTTTTGTATCAAACATTTGAAGAAAAGGCAATAAAAAGTAAACTTCCTGAGGTAATTCTACTCCTACAGAGCTAGCAAATACAAATATGCTGGCATAGTAAATCCAGAAAAATTTGTAAATGTGAGGAGATGAAAGTAAAATGGTGTTGGGGTCAATTTGCTAACCTGACATTTCCAGGACCAGGGGAGAATTTCTACAGCAGTAATTAACCTGTACTTATCAGTACAGGGACAAGCAAAGAGGAGATCACACATCTTAGGAAACTCTGCCCAGTCACAGGCAGGTACTCTGACCTTACACGTATTTCTCTTTTCTAAAAACTAAACTTCCATCAAAAAAGAATTACAAAGACTGTTTTCTGAACTAATAATTACAGTAAATTCACGACTATAGGGCACACCCTTTTGACTAAAATTTTCCCCCAAACCCGGAAGTGCGCCTTATAGTCCGGTGCGCCTCATATGATGTACAAAGTTGCGACATTTGCCACCCCAGAAGTGTGAGCCCGCAACAGTCCCCAGCCGAGTAGAGCCCACCCGGTGGCAGCATCAGGCCAGCGCTGGGCCGGGGTGTGCCTGGCAGCATCGGGGCATCCCCCTCGCGGGGTGGGGAAAGCGGGGCGGCGCAGCCCGGGCGGGGGGGCAAAGCCGCCCGCATCAGGACAGCGGTGGTCCAGTGCGAACTCGCCGGCATCGGGGTGGCTGCAGCACGGGGTGGGGAAAGCCACCGGAATTGTACCAGCAGCGGCGCAGGGTGAACCCGCCAGCATCAGGGCACCTGGAGCATCAGGGGACTCCTGGACCGCCCATGCAGCGCGGGGTTCCCGGAGTGCCAGGGGGGCTCCTGACACCCAGAACGCCAGGGAACTCCTGGAGCAGCGGGGCCCCGGGGATGCTGCACGCAGCCGCAGCAGGCATAGCCCAGCCCCGCCGGGTACAGGCGGGCCCGGGGGCCCATGGCTACCAGGTGGAGGCAGGACCTCGGCCAACAACCGAGCGGGAGAAGCTGGGAGCAGATCCTTGCTGCAAAAAAAAAGTGCGCCTTATAGTCCCGTGCGCCTTATGGTCATGAAATTACTGTAGGCAAAATGATTCCAGTAAATCAAATCCCTACTGAATGACATGCACAGTGATGTGCTTGTAGGGTAGAAGAGAGGAACAGGAATATTGCCTCTCATGAAGCTGAAAAGAGCAAACTGATATTTCTTAATTTGTTTAAACAAAAATTGCTCCCTAGATAGAACACTGTGTGCTGTGTTTTGCCTGGAGCAAATGTTTATGGTTGAGTTATAAAGTAGAAGTTTGTGGCATGTCATAGTGCTACACATGCACACACAGACACAAAGACACAAGTCAATTCCTGTCCAATTGCTTTACATCATGTTAAATCTCTGCTGTCTTAGCTGTTAATGGGTATCTTGGGGAGCATCAGGTTTGAAAAGGTCCTTCATCTAACACTAGTGTATCTTTTGTCAGCTTGTTAGGATGATATGTGGGATGCTTTTCTATGATTTCTATGACACCCATCAGTACTTCAGGTAACAGCACAGGGAACCAAAACTAGAGCAGTCATGTCCAGAGGAAAGATGCAAGTTGATGGCAACTCTAAAAGCAGAGATGGTGCTTCGTTTTATCAGAAGGTTCAAGCAAATGCTATCTTAGCTGTGTGTCTTCATAGACAATGCTAACAACTCATATTTCACCTCATTATAAACAAACTTGAACAACATAGGGACCATCAAGGATTCACCTGATTTGTTTTTCTATCTTTCATCACCTATTGAGAAAGTGAAGACTTATGTTTTTGCAATTTTTTCCTAGTGTATACTGTATAGCAAATGATCATTACATGGAACAGTGGTAGCTTGTGGTTCTACAGATTGCAAATGTTGCAGAAGAGTGGTTCATTAGTTGTCTTGGTCAGTGTTGTAAAACTAATTTTCTTTTTATATTGAGGGAAGTGCTTGCTGCTTTGACACAGCATAAGCTGTTTTGCTTGCACTGTATAATAATGAGTTTAGTTACTAAGGTATAATCTTAATAAGCAGAGCAAGGAGAATAATAATTCAGAGTTTGCACCTACTGTGGTCTCCACAAAGATTTTGAACAGCCTCTTTTGAACAGGACTGTTATGTACATAAAAATCTGTATTGTGGAGATCAAGTCTTGCTTTAAAATGATCTCCTGAACGGTGCAAAGTTCAGGCTGTACTAAGGGCTGCCCCCTTCCCATAAGTCTGCTTCCATCCTGCCCAGAATCCCACATGGCAACTGTATGCCATAAAATGAGTGAGAACCTTGCAGTGGGAAAAGGTTTCTCAAAGACTTTTGAGGTTGTGATGTAGGCTGAATTTTAAGTGTCTCTGTCTGACAGATCCATTACCACTGAGTACTCTCGAGGCCAACCAAAATTCCCAAGCTGGAGCACTAAAAGGTATTTATTTCCTTTTCTCTTTGGCTCATGCATACACATTCTGTTTATGAGAACAATCAGCAAGATATGCACTAGTCTTTGGGAGCTGGGATCTCACTGTCCTTCCAAAACATCTTGTCTCTTCCTGTGAAGCCTTTTCTTTTTTCCTCTTTCCTTTTAACATAATAATAATAACAACATTAGTTACTGTTGATAGGAAGGGTAAGGTATGCAGCACCAGACAAGACAACCTAGGAAAATCCCTCGTGAAAATTCATGTGGTCAGAGATGAGAAAGCATGAAAGCACATATCCTTCATTTCATATTCATTAGACCAATTTCTACGACTTAAGTTTCACTCCACAAAAATTTTGCAAATGTGATTTTAATTTTTTTTTTTCTGGAAGCAGGAAACTTCAAAGCACTTTACAAAGAAAATGATCTTTTTTGAGGTTATTGACTGTAATGAATAATGTGAGATGTAAAATATAAATTTATCCCTTCTGCTTCTATGGGGGCAGTCATGAAACGACCCACCTCCTTGAACAGGCTAAGTAGTTATGGATGTCCTGTTCCTGGAAGTGTTCAAGGACAGGTTGGAAGATGCTTTGAGAAATCTGGTGTAGTACAAGTTGTCCCTGTCCATGACAAGGGATTGGAACTAGATGATCTTTAGCATTCCTTCCAAATAAAACCAAAAAAAAAAAAGATTCTATGAAATTTCCTCGCTGCTGCTTTATAGAACTCTCCTAGGCTCAGGTAGCTGTGCTCTTCCTCCTGTTCAACAAAGTGATCAGTGTTCCCCAGAAAGCAATGGCTGCAGCCAGAGAAACCTAGCAAATGTGTTCTCGCACAAGTGGTGGCCAGGAAAATATGTGTCCTGGCATTTCTCTTAAATAACAACAAGAAACCTGAAGCAGGCATGTAATTCTTTTCCCCACTCTTGAAAGACATCAGTCAAGTAGCTTATTCTTTTTGCTGAGGTCATGAAGGGATGGTCTTTTCTTTTTTCTTTTTTTTTTGGTTTGTTTTTCTAGGTCACTGAATAAAGTGACTTCCCTAACTGAAGGTTCGAGCCTTCAGATCAGTACCTGTTAACAAACCTGATTCTCAATGACTTTTAAATTTATGTTAGAATGCAAGTAAGGCTAAAGTCCTCAGTATAGTAATAATCAAACCAAGTCCAATATATGAAGCACTCTGCAAGCATTGTCCCAACTGCAAATTAGTTCTGGTTCATAAAGGGCTCTCTGGAATAACAGCTGAATTACAAATCTTTGTCAGTAGGATAGTGATCAGCACCTGCTCATAGGCAGTAGCAGTTGCCAGTGGAGGCTTTCTTTTCTACAAAGGATAATGCATACTTCTAAATGCACATTCTCCTCTACCTGTTGTCAAAGACAGTGAGATAGCAAAGCAGTGAATTTTCATCAGTCACTTTCACTTTGATGTGTGTTGCCAAATGCCTGCCAATCAGTTCTGGGACAAGGGCAAGAAAGGAAAACTATCTGACAGATGGGGAAGCAGATGGGGGAGAGTGGGAGAAGAGCCACCCACCCCATCAAACTACAGGCAGTAGCCACAGCCACCGCAGGATTGCTGCCTTCTGGAGTCAGGGTGTTTTGTTGTTCTTTTTAGGTTTTTTCTTTTAACAGATATGGGCCCCATCATCTCCACCACAGCATCATCCACATTTTTGCAAGCTGGGATTCTCAGGGTGTCCTTCAGCACGTGATAAACGAAGTCATTGCTTTCACGTTTCATTGCAAGTAACCAGAAAGAAAGAGGGTTTTATTGGAGTCAGACTTTTGAGAAAGATTTCTTGGCCTTCCTTCCCATGGACCCCCTCACCTAGCCACAATAAAACTGTCTCTCCTCTGTCAGATATACCCTCTCAAAAACCTTTCTCTAATCAGCAATTTCTTAAAGTGGACACTAACACTGAAGGATAGCTGAGAAACCAAAAGACAATGGACAAGTTTAAGTCATTAAGCCCTTAAAAATCTATCCATCAAGTTTATTTTTGTGTGCAAACAGCCCATGAGAAGACTGTAGCTTCCTTCCCTGCTTTCTCCCCAGAAAAGCTGTTCGTGAAGCTTGTTTATGCCTTGTGATCAGAAGTAGCAGTCTCACGTCCTAGGTTTTTTCTTCTTTGAATAGCTGAACTATATAATATATATGTCATAATAATATATGTCATATAATTCAGTCTTCTGGTGTAAATAGGATTTCTTGTGATTTTTTTTTCTATTCACTTTCAAGGTGTATTTCTGTGTAACAGCTTTAAAGTGTTTTCTCAGCACTTGTGGTTAATAGAATTTGTTCACAGCAATCTGTCAAAATCAAATCAAACACGGGAAAGAGTGTCAACACAGCAATGTTTTATAAATGTACATCTATACACAGCAAGGTTTGGGGAGAGAATTACTTTGCGGATGGTTGGAGGTGTGGAGTGAGAATTGTCCATCTGCGATTCCAATGTCTCTTCAGCTTTAGCATATTTTGTAGACAGATAATAAAACATGTGATACATTCCAGAAGGAATCTCAGGAGCTCATCATCTCCAGCTCTTCATTTCAAAGACAAAACTATTTCAGTGTTATTCATCTCTCATGTTCTTCAGATAGTCCTAGGGATTCTGCAACTAACAATCTATTTCAATCTTCCTATTCCTTTAGACCTTTACTTCCCTAATTAAAATGTATTTCCTAATGTCTAAATCAAATCTCAATTAAATGACTGCAATTAAATTGCTGCAAATTAAACTTATTACCTCTTATCCAACCTGCAGTGGAGTCAGACAATGGTTATTACCACTCTCTTTGGTTAAATATCCTGCTTTTTCTCTTCTGTAGATTAACCAAATCCAAATGTTTTAAAAATGCATCATGTTTGTTAATCTTCTAGTCTTAGTTCTCTTACCAAGCATCTTTGCTATCTTTCATAATTGTGGTATTCAGATTGGATATAGTGTTTTTAAGTTGAAGCCTTGACAAAAAGCCTGCTATAATTTGTTTAGAAGAAATCATATCTCAAATCTTAACTATTCTCATCTAATGGGATTTATTTCCATAATTAGTAGAGAGTTGTTGAAACCTTGTAAAATCACTTGAAACCCTGAAGAAAGTAAATTTTCTGATTGAATATCCTATCTTCCATGTGAAGTAGTCATAATACATTGAAAACAGTCAGGATCAGATACACAATTGCACTTTTATTATTAGCACATGATGGTTAGGAAAGAACATTTCACTACATTTTCTTAAAGAGCTCCTTCAAATTGCTCATCAAGAGAACACAGAATCAATTAAGTTGGAAAAGACTTCTGAGATCATCAAGTCCAACCCGACAGTTTTGGTCTGTCAGACGTCTCGTGAATGTGAATTTAGTTCTAAGAAGAGATCCCAAGTTACTTCACTCCCTGTGCTGTACTTTAAGTCACTAAATACATATTTGCAAGTTTCTGTTTTCGGATTGTAGTTGGCTATATGTCAATGCTACTCCAGAAACAGGTGATTTGAGCAATTCTTAAAGGGCTGTGCATAAAAACCAAACATTTCTTGAAGTTAGGCCAATTCTAAAAGTAATATATGTAGAAAAAAATCTCCCAAAACTGCCACACAGAAATAAATTGCAGCAAAGGCGAAATGTCGTATTTTCATAATAAAATATTTCAATATTTTGCTTTCAAAACAACTTTTCTGTTACGGAATACTGTTAAAACCATATGAAGTATTTCACATGCAAAAATAGATTCTATAGGTATCTCTTTAATGGTGAACTGACATTATTTTTCTTCAATGCAGCTGCAAAATAAGGCTTGTTTCCAAGATCCTTAATGGCATGAGAAAGTCCTCCCCACAGCTCTCCTAAACTCTTATGCAAAGAATGCAGCTCAAAACAACCTACCTGCGCCATGAAATTTCTAGCCAGTAATGTAATGTAGTATTTGTTTGTGTATCAGCTGTATTCTCACAAAGGTAACGTATGTATATAGTGATGGAAGGAGTAAATAAAATTTTCTGCTATGTGTCCATTACTTCTATTCATCTTGGATAGAATCAGAATTGCCAGAGACCTGGCTTATGGTTTGAAGCATCTGTATCTTGCAAGGACCGTTTTAGAGCGCCAGTTCAGAAACAGAGACAGAAATAAGTCATTAGGCCAAAGCAGACAGACAGAATCATCTTAATCTGATGGTCAAAGACACCAAAGCAAATACCTTCTTGAACCACACTGTTGACTGTTCCAGTTTGCAATCTGTCATTTCAGTTTATATTTAAGCCCATCTACTTAACTGTTTATTTTGGCAAAGATGTAGTTTTGGGAGCAACTGAGAGGTTGGCAACAGTTCTGTTCTTCCAAACTCTGCCCTCCAGTGATATTCTTTATCAGAAAGGTGACACAGGCAACCAGGGAGGCACACAGTGCAGAAAAAATTGTTAAGGGTTATCTGTCAGAGCCCATTAGAAACCTGCTTTAATACCTCACCAAGCAACACCTAAAATTATAACTGAGTATGAATCCCTACATCTCTCCCACTATAGACTTCTGTTGTTTCTCATTTGCCTTATCATAAAAAGAGTTCAGGAACAACCCAAGCTTTCATACAGTATTTATATTTTTTCTGCCCTCACCCTAAGGCTGGAACATAAGATGAAAGACCAACAGCAAAAAACAACTGTTCTTGAATGTCTGAAGATCTAAGCTGATCATGCAGCTTTCAACTTGTTTTCTTTTCTAGATTGGTTCATCTCTGTCTCGTTATACTGCATACAAAAAAAAACCAAAAAAACAAAAAAACAAAAACAAAAACACCCTAACCCAAAAAAGTGTGTGCATGCACATTTATTTTATAAAATTTTACATAATTGCAATGATAATGTTTCCTGAAAATCAGCAGCTTGAAATGGCCATCTTCTTTCCCCCTCTCTATTTTTCCTTTCCAAATGTTAAATGTTCTTTGAAATAACAATAACTTGATTTTCTGTATTACTGCTGCTCCATTAATACTGATGTTGATGCCATTCTACATTTACCACCTTCTTATCACACTTCTCATTTAATAGTTCACATCATAAGACTACATACAAAGGCACAAAGATAAATAACTCTTACCAATTTAGGGCTCTCCTGAGTGAGTTTTATGATGGCATTTTTGAACGACCTTTACTGTTAAACAAAAGTCATGGTAGGACACATCTTATTTACAGCAACCATAAATTCAGATGCAAAACTATTATATTTTTTTTTTTGCATAAACACTGACATAATTGCAAATAAATCTATTTGAAGATTAAAAAAAAAAAAACACAACTACCTCTTGGTTATTTTACAACACAGTATTATACTAGAATATACAGTACTAGAGTACACAGTGCTGAATGGCTGCAGCTGTAGCTCCAGGCTGGTTATGAGTACCTTGGGGATCTCCAGGTTCTGTGCTGGAACCTCTCCTGGTCAATATCTTTATCAGTAATCTGGAGGAGAAGAACAAGTGCACACTCCACAAGTTTGCAGATGACACCAAACTGGGGTGGGGGGCAGTCAAGGAGCAGAGTTGCCTTTCAGGGAGACCTAGGAAGGCTGGAGGAATGGACCAACAGGGATCTCAAGAAATCCAATAAGGGCAAATGCAAGGTCCTGCACCTTGGACAGACTAATCCCCCGCAACTAGGGATCAGCCAACTGGGGAGCAGGTGTGATGGACAGGGCGTGGGGGTGTTGGCAGATACCAAACAGGGCTAAACAGGAGGTTTAAGGTAGGACAGGTTTAAGATACTAAGGCAATTTGCCCTTGGTTATGTGGATTTGGCGTGCTGTGAGAGAACAGAGAGAAGAGAGAGTAGAAAGAGCAGCCCAAGAGAGTTAGAGTTGTCAGAGTAACAGCTGAGACCGTCACTTTCAAACACGACTCATGGCCCAACATTTTTAATTCCAAGACGATTAAGAGATAAAGCTGACTCATCCATCAAAAGGGTGGCTATTCAGGAGGAGCTATGTGTTATCTTGACATGAATTTGAGCATTTTTAAATTCAATATATTTGTGAATAACATGGAAAATACAGTGAGCAGTGAAGTATAAAATTTGCTGATTCTAAGAGGTTGATCAGTGTAATAGAGAGACAATGTATTGGGGGGAGTGTCAACATCATCATTTTAGGTTTTATTGGGAATGTGCTTTCGAAGCAAATGTTTTGATTCTCAATGACTGCACTTTATTTCCCATTGTCAAAATGTCTTAGAGTGCACAATCTACATTGCAGTCAGGGGGAAACTAAGCTGGGATGATACACTCTGAATACAAAATGATTGTCAATCCACGAGCTCAGGCCAGTCCCAAGTAACCTCCCCCAACAATACATAAAATGTATATACTGTGAATATTGGATTCCCAGCATCAATTGGTTCACTCTAAAACTGGGTCACTTTAAGATCTTGTTTTACTGAGTTGTACCACTTGCTAATGTACAGGACAACAAAATGGAGACGAAATTCAGTTTATGTAACCATATAGCAATGCACTGGGAGAAAAGGGAGCCACTCCAGCAGTATGTGTAAAGCAAGATTTTTGTGAACAGGTTAGATCCATGAAAAAAGAGCTAAATGCTTCTTGTACCTAAAAACAGGTAATAATGGGTAATCACAAATGGCAAAGAATGACTGAGGAGCCTAGGAAAATGGTTAAAATGCACACAACATCCTGAAACAGATGTTGTTGACTCTTCACTGACTTTTCCTGTATCCTTGTATTGTCAGCCAACAAGTGACACTTGTCAGAGTCAGGTTTGAAGGTGGTTTTTTACCTATCTGCAGTGCACTGGTGGACGTCATGTTAGCACAAATTATTTTTTTTTCTCTTAGTATCTTCTTGTGCTCAATGCTGGGACCAGACTGATTTGACCCCCAAGCTGAAACAAGGTAAGAAAGGCAAGACAAGAAAGACAAGATAAGAAAGACAAGTGAATCCAGGCGGAAGCATGGACCTCAGAAAGTTGTGTTTTAACCACCAATTGTGAAATCTTTTTTCCCACAATCAAAACCTCTTCCTGTTCTTAGAAAGGTCAATAACAAAGTAAAACTGCAGAAAGAACTTCAAGGACGTATTCCATATTTGCCATCTTGAACATAGCATGGGTTATTGAATGCTTTTGTAACAGTGTATTCCTGCTTGATTGCTTTGAGTCAAAAAAGGAAAAGGTAAATTTAAGGCAATGAACCTTCTAAAGCAATGTTTTCCAACCTGTATTCTAAGTCCAGGAAAGTCTTTTGTTAGTAGAGGCTTCAATGACTTTACAGGAATGTCCTCACCTTCACTGGAATGCTTTAGGATACCTTGGTTTGAGAATTACTCTGTCCAAGGTTGAAAGGGAGACCTGTTTCTTTTCAAGTCCTTGAGTGCAAATGTTGAGTAATAACTTGCTTCAAGAATAGCTGTCAGTCCATCAGACTGAACTTGGAGCTGGAGGTGATCAGAAAACAAGAGAAATTTGTGTAACTTAAAGAGAGACAGAATAATATTTAAAGACACTTGCCCCTGAGCAAAGCAGAGTCCCTTCCTGCGCGCTGTTCCAGACACGCTGGCGGGATTTGACTGGGAGCTGGGGGTGTCAGACAAGAAAAATAAAGATAAAAGAATTAGTATAATTGGAAGACATCTTTTGCAGCAAGCCAAGATTTGAGCTTTTTAGTCACCATTCAGTTTGTGTTGGCTGGGAGCACTTGTTCTCTGCTTCCTTTTGTACTATATTGTTCTTTCTACTTCTTTCTGTAATTTTGAATATATGCTTCCTGGTCTTGGAATTAATATACCATTTGAGGTATGGCAGTTCTTAATAGAGGAATACCTCGAAGTAGTGCTGTAGCATGCATTATTCTTATAGTTCAGACCATTCTGACAGGATGCAATTGAACTTAACAGTTACCCCAGGGAGGAATTTGGCCCATTTAGTCTAGCAAGACCTTATGGTCCATCAGACACAGCCTTATAAACCCAAGAGATAAAAATCCACCTATATTTTGTCTTCCTTTAACTCTCATAATATAGGTAGCTGTCATTTTCCACTGCCTATTCAGATGATTTATACTACTTGTATTGATGACTTATGCGCCGTGTTCCTTTTGTGTGAGGATTTGACCTGAAATGCTTGTTGTCTACTCACTGTTTCAAGAACTTCAGTGCCATAGATTAAGTACTTGCAAGGAGAGTCTGGCATTTAATTTCCTCTTAGCTGAGTGCCATGACTTGTGATGCATTTTCTCAGCAGCTTGAACTCGATACCTGCGACGTGGCCACTGTCAGAGGGGCTCAAAAGAGATGTGAGTGGAGAAGGTGGGACAGATAGCTTCTGAACCAGAGCCATGGCAGAGTGAATTCCACTGCAGTGACCACAAGTGAATGGACAACATGAAGGATGTGATTCTAGACTGACAAGTTTATAACTGGAAACAGATGCTTACACATACCAGTTGAAATGGAAGACAAAATCAATGGTTTGAGACTGTTCTCAGTTCTTATCAGGTTCTAAGCAATATCTTTTAAAACCCACTACTGCCTTTTTTTTCTCAAGTGATAATGAATTCTGTGCTCATGTTGTTGGTTATAGACATAGTTCTTATTAATATTTTTCATGAATGTTTGTGGCATACCAAATCCAGAAATAAATTGTGATGTTGTAAAATGAAGGACTGTTTGCAGGTACCAAAATGCTAATTTAGCAGCTTGAGTGTAAGGAGCATTTGCAGGGAGATGTGTGATGTTCAGAGAAGTACTGAAATGGCAGCTGCTTTATACTGACTTATCCAACCACTACTGCAGAGAATTCATTGATGCTTTTTTGCTCAGCCCTGCAATGATAAATTTCAGTGATATCTTGCACTTGTGTAAAAGCTAAAGTCTGAACTCTGTGAAGGTAATTTGTAAGAGGAGGTGATGACCTGGGGTCTGACTGATGGTATCCTTCCCTCCTCACATCTGCTTTGTAAATCCTAATGGTCAAAAAATCAGTTAACTGCTAGACATGACTTGAAACGATACCATGTCCTCACACTAAGGACATTGGAGTCATCTGCTTTCTCACTGCTCAGAGAAATCTGCAGAGAAATAGGAACAAGTTGTGAGGAAGGAAGTTGTAGGAAGTTGTGAGGGGGCCTGAGCTCACTGTCATGGCAGAGCAAGCTCCTGTGAGTCCTGTGAGATGGGTCAGCCACAGCGGGGTCTGCCTGTAGGCACCTGGGGATGCCTCCCTGCTGCCTTGCACAGGCTGACAGCTGGAACCAATCTCCTGGGATGCTCTCAGGGCCTTGATAATAGTAGTGTTCTCATAATAGTATAGTTTGTTTGGGGAGCTATTTTGTTCCTAATGACCCAAACTTGGATATGGCAGTAGTACAAAGGGACCAGCCACACAAAAACTCTCCCCATGCAGTGGTGCATAAAAACACAAAGATTGTCTGAGCTAACAGCCTAACAATAAAGCTCACATTGCTCAGTTTTCTGCTGGAAGCTGGTGCAGAAGAAAAACATCTTTCTATGTAAAAACAGTCTTTTTGTTAAGGTCAGTAATGACTCCAAACTGGTATCTGCTATGTAGTTTTACAAATTTATGGCAAGAATGTGTGGATCCATTATGAGAAATGAATATTGATGTCTGTAGTATATAGAGACAAATTGAGCTCTAATGATTTCCTAATAAAGTAATTTGTTCATAGATCACAAGGGGATACGAGCAAGAAATTTTTAATGGTAAGGCCAAAGTAATTATTTTTCAGCATCTAATTACACCTATACAACTGATCTGGGCTACATTTGCTGAACTAAATGATGATATAGAATGTCCCACTGAGGTTCACATTCATCATTAAAAGCCAGTTCCTGGCCTTTGACAACAGGGCAGAGCAGCTCCTGAGAGGTAATTTAATATAATTAGGAGGATATTATGTTTACTATCTGCACACTGTGCTGGCTTTAGATTAGACCTGGCAACTGGAGAAGTAAAAGGACATTTTTCCCAAAATTAGCCTTGTCATCTCAGATCAAACTTTGTAGTTTTTTTTCTTTTCCCATCTCTAAATTGTAGCTAATGAGAAGGAAGGAGCTTGTCACAGGAGCCACAATAATACTATATGCTTGATGGTGCTGGAGATACAGAGAGACTTGTGCAGGGTTTATACAGACATGCAGGGAAGGGCCAGCCCTACTTTGCTGGATGCTGGATACAGGATGCTGTTGTTTGTAAACAAGTGCACTGGTATTTTTAGTGCATAATGCATGTTTCACTGGAAACTTAGAGAGTTTAAAATTTTTTGCAGTGTTTTCAGTGAACAGCATATTGACCAAAACATTTTTTTTCTCTAAGTTTGTTTATACAAACAAATCTAAACTGTGCTTCATGTTATCAAAAGCTCTTTAAGCTTTTTAAGTCTGTTGATTGCTGTTAGCATGCTCCCAGTGAGTTTTTTAGGGGGTTTTTTTGCCATGAAGGAATTCCTACACCTTCCAAAGGGATGGGGAAGTTGTGTATATGAGAGAGTAAGTTCGGTCTGAGCAATACAGAGTTTATCCACTTTTTCCTCTCTGTAACACCAGACTGACAAATTCACACTATTCTTTCCAGCAATGCCTTGAGGTTTAGGGCAGTGAAGAAGCTAGCAGATCTGAAGCAGAGTGGGTCAGAACATAACTTTGGAGTGGAACTTTTCCAGGCAATATGAACATCAAAAACAAAATAAATTCAGGATAGTTTAATGACATCTAGGAAAGAGGTTTTTGGTAAAAATTAGGTAGTTTCTCACAACATCTTGAACACAGGCTGAATGCCAAGGCATCAAGGCTCCCACAGGCCAACTAAGAATACTAAGAGAGAGGTTAAAAAACTGTGTTTCTTCCCTCCACTCTTTGAGGAAATATTTCCCACAAGACTCCCTGGTCTTTTCCTCTAAACCAACTTCCTCTGCACCAGAAACAGACCTGGATTCCTGCCATGAAAGGGAATACAAACTGGTACGTTAGAGATGAGGTCCTGGTGGTGAAGGGCTTCAATTTTTCTATCTATTTCTTCTACTGAACCTCATTGTACTTGCTGGCCAGGAGAAGGAAGGGTTTTTTTTCTTTCCACCAGGTCCTTCAGTGAGAAGATTGTCCAGCTTGTTTTGGCACTGTGATTTTTTCCTTCCACAGACTTTGCACGAAGTTGATTCCCCATCACACCTGAATGCAGGCACAGAGCAAATCCACCTAGCACCATGCACAAACAGCTCCCCCTCCCAGTGCCTCACACCCATCTCTGTCTTCTGCTCTTCTCACACCCACCAATTCATCTCTTCATTCCATGTGGCACAATATATCCCCAGATATCTCCCCAGATAGCTTCCGTGCTGCTTTTCCTGCATGATGAAATTCAGCTCCAGCCTCAAGTCAACCTTGTTTTGTGCAATTATCTTTGTGAAGATTATCTGAAAAAGTGTGTTCAGCACCAATTAGAAATTTAGTTTATAATTTACCTAGATTTTTAAGCCACTCCTTTCTGTTATTCAGTTCAGCATAATAACTATGCTCTATCTACAGCAAAGGACAACATGAGCTAGATATTAGACGGAAAGGGTTTTTTTGCTCTATGTATAACTGGTGCTGCAGTGCTGTGTAGGGCAATGTCACTCTGTGACACATTTTATCCCTGTAATGCTATTAAGAACAGTATCAAAACACCTTATTTGCTTTGCCAGTAGCAGTCACATAAATTAAAGATGCCCAGAAGCAGCTTACATTATTTCTAGCAGCTTTGAAAAATGATCTCATTTTGATTGCAAGTAGTGTAACAATCTCCTCTGTGATATAACTCTTTATTTGATTTTTTCCCTCCATTCTCCAGCCTCAACTTTTGCCAACTAAAAAAACTAAAACTAGATTCTAGATTCTCTCCAGAAAGTCAGAGCATGGAAAATTGAAATAATTTCTGCTTTGTTTTCCCATATTTTCAATTAAATTCTGGATCTGTTAATTTAAAGGGCATTATGGAATTGACTTCCTCTAATGTTAATCTCTCTCCATCCAGGGGAACCTTTTTCTGCTTCCAATATCAAAAATCCCACTTCTTGTTTGAAAACTGTTACTAGGTGTATTAGTCATGCAATGAGTTTGCTGTGAGCTTTTAAGCCAAGTGACCACCTTAGCAAGTGAGCTAAATGAAACAAGTCTTTTTGCCTTCATGTTAAACTCTGTGGTCACGTCCTCTTTTTAATTATTCTTTCATAAGTATCAGGAAGAACCTTGCCTGTGTCCCCAAATCCTCTGGTTTACCAGGTGTAAATCTATGACAACTCACTGATAGGAAATTTGTATAAATATATGAGACAGCTCAAAATTAAAATAAAGAAACAAACCCAGAGTCTACAAAGAGTAATATATTTCAGCCTTCATTGAAATGTTGTGTTAGAGCCTGGAATATATCTCTTTGTGGGAAGATATGCATGATTTAGTGGTACATCTGTTATCAGATATCTTAAAATTCTGATTTATTTGCTACATAAATTAAGAATTTCCTATTTTAACTTTGAAAATGCTTTCACATCCTATTTTTTATCTCAGTACACCATAAACTCCAATGGAAATTTTGTTCAGTCTTTCATCCAGGACACATCTAAGCAATTACTCCTGCCTTGCCCTGCTCCCAGAACAGATGGTATTCAGGATGGCGTTTTTTCCTTCATCAGATGGATTTAGTACTAGACTGGAAGATGACTGTTCTATGTCATGGCAACTTGCAAAGGGTTGAAATTAGTCTGTATTTCATGCCAGTCGTTAGAACTGGGTAGCCTGTGCTGTGGGTGACATAAATACAAGGCTGCCATCAAAACATGAGCCTGTAGCCAGTCAATTAGTTCAACACACAAAAGCTCTGGGCCAAAACTCCTTTTATTCCCCATCTTTCCACAACCTCATTCTTTCCCTCATTTCACAGGGGCAGTGCTGGCCCAGTGGCCACTGCTTTCTCACCACAGCTGCAGACTAGCAGGGCTGACACTCATTGTGTGCAAAAATCCACTGTTCTCTTTCTCTTGAGCCCTTTTCCCTGGCATTGGCACACCTCAGGAGGAAGGCATATATTGGTGGGTCCCAGATGTATCTTTAAAACACACAAACCAAAAGGCTCAGGCGCAGTGCTCAGAGAACAAACAATGTAAATCGATGTGTCATGATTTATAGCAGCTGGGGAATTTGGTTCAGGAAGGGAAGCAGTCTGATGGCATTGTGGAGGTGAAAATGCAGACAGTGAAGCCCACCATGTTTATTATGAACAATTTTGGGATGCAAGCTCTCTTCTCCTCAGAGGGAAGCATCCTGCTCAGGCAGGTGCAAGTGCTGTCTGGAATTCATCAGTATCTGAGTGCTTACAGCCCCCTGCTATGGCGCTGTAAATCAAAGGGATGCACACTAATGTAGAAGAACATTGCGTGCGTCAATTCATTAGTCAATGGAGTGGGAAAGATTGGCGTATCAGTCATGAAGATATATGAAGTCTGCCTCTTAATGATGTTAGCTCGTAGGCAGTTTGTGATGGAACCTTTGTGGCCTGATGACTGTGTTTAATACGTGCGATCCATACCCCAATAAATCTGTGGCTGGCAAGAGAGCATGGACACTTTGTTAGGTTTATGGAACAAAACACACCACGTACTGTGGGCAGCATTAACATTTAACAGTGTTAAGCCAGCATAAAGAGAAGCTCATTATATTAAAAAATAATAATTGCATAATGGAAGCAGTTCGTGTGGGCTGTAATACTTTTCAGGGCAGGATAGAGACCCATCAGACCCTGTTGCTGTTGCAGTCACGTCGGTGTCCGTAGGAACTGGGTGTTCTGTGGAGTGTGTGCAGCATTAATCAGTCTAGAATTTGTCACTGCTCAAGGTGCAGCAGCTCCAAGTGCAGGCAGGAACTGACTTGCATCAAAAATGTCATACTGACACATTGCTGAACAGAAGAACAAACCAACAAGCAAACAGAGAAGTACTACATAATGCGGATTTAAAAATCTATATTGGTGAAATAATCCTCATCAAAAGGAAAAGATCTCACAGCAAATCCATTTATCTGTAAGCAATTATTTTTCAAATTTTTAAAGACCTAGAGCCTTGGCTGAAATGAATGGCCCCTTCCAAAGTAAATTAAATAGCATAAATGTATACCTAACAAAGACCTGGCCCTACTTAGTGCTCCAGTTTCTTTCTGCTATGGCTTGCCATTGTAATAATATGTGAAGTTATCATCTACCTCCGTTTTGTTCTGCTCCCACGTGAAAAATGGGGAGTTTCTCCAGTTCTTAGAAGGCATTAATTTTCAGACACAGCTTTCTGATAAAGCAGCAGGAGCAGGTAGCAGCAGTGCTCCCTCCCACACAAGCTCCCTTCAGTGACTGGAGAGCAAAAGTAATTGCACCACAGCTAAGACAGGAGTAGCATGTATAGGAGTAAGGCTGGATGCAGGGATGAATTGCAAATGTTCCTTTAATCACTGCGTCATAAATGGTGAACCCTGGCTATGCTTTGCAAATAAACAGCAGCAAGGTAACCAGAATAGCTGTACCTCAGAATGAATTGTTTACTGAGATCAATAGATGAGACCATGCACTTTAGAGAAAAGGTTGTAAATTGCTTGAAGTCCTGGCATTAAGTTCATATTTAGAAGAAAGTTTCATTCCTAATAGATGTGAGCTTTTTTTAAATAGAGCTTAAAGTAATCAGGCAGACAGGCAAATTCAGTGCACTACCAAGCACTGGCTTAATCCTACCCGAGCACACACGTTGATCCTGAAAGATTTTTCTGATTGAACTGCAGAAAATTTTGAAATATTTCTGTGAATATGAGGTAAGCAGCCACTGAACTTTGTCGCATATGAAAACTCCAGATAAAGGTATGGGGACTTAACTGACAGTGCTGAAACAAGCTTATCTTCTTCTTAGCAGTGATTTTAAATACTGCCATTTGACTGTCAGGGAACATAGAGCCATATTTTAAAACCTGGATAAGAAATTCAGTAGGCAAACATGCTTACAGAAGAGGGCTTTTAAAATTTGTCATGTGTCCTGCATGACTTTCAATTACTGTATTTTTTCATATGCATGTTTATATATCCCTGACAGAGAAAAATTAAACCCCAAACTTCCCAAGCATTTAAAAGTACGTATATATGAAAATATAAATCCCATCTGGAAAAAGTACATGCTATTTATCAATATTTTACCTGCTAATTGCTAGTTTATAATGTTTATCCTAAATTTCTTATTCTAAACAGCAGGACAGAAAATGTACATCCAGGATTTGGCACATTTCACTTTACAAGTATCTACCTTTATTCAGATGACATTATTCCCCTAAACCACATATGGACCAGTGTGAGGAATTAAATTTGCACCTAACTTTATGCCTGTTTCATGTCAAAGCAGTCTTGTTGATCATCCAATCAGAGGGAAGTACTGGCAGAGAAAAGGGTGGCCATGACTGATTTTGTGTGTAACCTTCAGTGTAAGATGGTTAGAAGACAGTTGACCACTAGCTACAGGACTTAATTCAGCAAGCATCGATTTGGAGCTGAAGAGGTAGGTTTTCACCCTGGCAAAAGACTGAGGTGTATCACTCTTTTAACCACCATTTTGAGAAGAGAGAGGAAGCTTGAACAAAATAAACTCTTTTTCTTTCTCTGCAACAGAGAACATACTGGGTTTCTGCAAAGAAACAAAGACACTTACTTCAATGTATTTAGAATGTCTGCTGCTTGTTCTTAGTATGTGTTGGAGGGACTGCATGCTCTTTGGCATTTGAGAGGACTTTACTAATAGGCGTGGAAATTCCATGTTTGGCATCCAGACCACACCATGGCAAGAAGTTCCATAGTTTGACTCATTTTGTTTCTTTTGAACCCCGTGTGCGCTTGTTCCATTCGATGCCTCTGTTATGCTTCCACACTCACCCCTTCCTGGGCACCCCAAAGAGTTGTATTTTTGGGATGAATGGTAAATGAACTCACAAAAAATCACAAAAAACAAAAGCAGAAGGTTTCAGTACTAAATCAAGGAGGTTCATAGGGTAGGGTATTTCCATAAAACAGGGTTTGAGGTTGAAGACCAAGGAGCCTGTACAGAACAAAGGACAGTCAAAACACAAATTCAAGGTCTGCACCAAACACTCAAGTGTAAAGGATGCTGGGGAGGGAAGAGTTTTACAAATGGTGACAGCACTTTGGAAGATAGCCAAAGGAAATGGAGGTTCAGGAATAATATATACTTTTATAAGACATACTCCCAGGTCAGGTTTTGGGCAAAACTCTTTTTGCTGCAGGTGCACAGCTAGTCATCAGAAAGTTAATGCAGCAAAGCACCTCTTATTAGCTCTGGCTCTCTTATTCTAACTGGCTGTCATTCAGAGAATAGGAAGCTCAACACTGCGTGGAAAATTGTCCTCTCCACCTGTCAGTGATTAATTTCACACATTCACCCATCAGGGACTCTCTAGGAGATTCTGGTTATATTTCTTTCTTGTCTCAAAACAGAATTTACTGTCTGTATTTTGTATTCAGTTCTACATGAATTTTGATAGTTTGGGGGGGAAGTCTCATAATTCTTTGATTGCCTCGGAATTAAAAATATTTGCATTTTTTGCATTTGTAACAAACTATTTATGGACTTAATTTTTCAAACATGTTATTAAGCATATTGACACAAATAATTTTCAAGTATGGCAAGGAGCTGGGTTTTTCTCTAAATGAAAACTAATGAATAGATTTTTCTTCCTCTCTTCTCAGTGCTGCAAATGTGGATTCCTTGTCATTTTGGCTGGTCAAGTGAACCCAGGCCTAAGGCTGAAATTGATGATATTCCTCTTTTTGCTTACAGTATACAAGATGCCCAGAATCCTTCCTCTAAAAAATCTCAGATAGGTGAGGCCCTGAGACCTTGATGCAACTCCTAACATATGGAAACACTAGTTCTGAGAAACCATAAGGCCTCCAAACCACTTTGTGCTGCAGGCAAGCAAATCCTTCAGATACTTCAGCCTCTCCAAAGTTGCTGCTGTTGGGCAGAAGCTTTAGCTTGATTTGTGTTCTGAGAGATTGTGCCTCTAACAGGATTAATAAAAGATTAAGTTGACGGGTAATAACAGAAAGGGGTAACAAGACAAAAGTGGCTGAGATCCAGATGAGAAGGAGAATGTTACTGGTGAGAAAGCAGTTGAAGGGACAGGGTAGGACATAACTCACACTAAACGAGAGCTGGAGCAGGAGGAGGGAACAGGAGTTTGGATGGGGAAATTGATCTGAAAACTGGCATCTAAACAGTGTTTGTGTCCAACTAGGGGGATGTCCATATTAAGTTTTATCTTGAAAAATAAACAGAAATAGATTGTTGGATCAAGTTTAGTGTTAACTTCATGGTAAATTGATCTGTAACTTGTTAACGTTTGTTATGGCAAACAGAATAAAACTCATGCTGGCAATAAACAAAATCTTTTAACAAAATATGAAAGTTAAATCAAAACTCACAAGACATTCACAAAAAACACCCATGATTATTCTCTGGGAGCACTTGAGTTCATTCTACCACTTATAGAACACACATGGACCTGTTGACATGAAAGTCAAATATGTTGTTTAGAGGAAAGACAAGAAAGTAAAACAATACAACAGTGTTCAATTTCTATTAGTGTATTATGGACAAATCAGAAAAGGGGTATTAAGGAACACTGGTCAATCCAATGGCAAAATCATAGCAATGGAATGAAGAGGAAATTTCTTTATGTAATTCTTCAGAATCTTTGTGACAATGATTTCTTTAATAGAAGAATTTGATAAAATTGTAACAGTGTGAAAAGACCAAAAATTATCACATTTTTTCTCCTTTGGGAAACCATTCTAATGAAATGCCTGTTCAAGAACTTGATTTGACCCATGAGACTGGTAAATAAATAATTGTCTGGCTGGGGAGTAGTTTTGATTAGCAGATGGTTTTTCAATGGGACCTCCACTGTTTCCAGTGGTCACTTCCACTGAACACAGAGTTTGGAATTCCTTATGAACCAGCAAAAAAATCATACACATCTCAAAGGAGAGCCTAGATTACTGACAACACATTAACCAATGCTTTCAAAACTATTCAGGTGAAAAGGAAATTAAGTGAGGAAATAATGTCAAGGCCTTTGTGCATTTCTGCAATCCAAGGGGAAAATTATGAGGAAAGTTATTAGAAATCCTATTCTGAAACATGTTTTTTTGCACACAGGAACAGGGTTCTTGGAACGTTTATCTTTCTCATATTGGAAGTTCTGGGGATCCTGGTACTTATACTGTGATATGGATAGAGTGAATGGGGAAAGTTTTGTTATTTGACACAGCACAACCTATGGTAGAAAAGTGTATTTGTGTCCAATCAATTGTGCTTTCCACTGCTAAAGAATGGGAGAAGGTTCTGAGGGCTATTAAAGCCCTTGAAAACATGGCTCATAGCTTAGGGTTCTCAGCTGATTTATTCTAAGGAAACACGAATGCAGGAAGTGTTCCACTTGAAGGACTGAAGGCTCTTTGCTCTCCAGCAAAAAGAAAAACAAGGTCAAATGGATGAAAGCTGGAAGTAAAACTCTCTCCAAGATGCAGTGAACCAATTTACCAGTGTTTGTGGATTCTGTATCAATAGAAAGGATAAAAAACTAAACTTGAAGCTTTTTCTAAAGGATCTGCTCAGAAATAGAAGCATATTTCATATTTCTTTGATGTAACAGAGGTCACCTTAGGTATGTATGGTGGTCCTTGTATTCTCACAATTGGTGAAAGCAATTTCTCAGTAATGGGGGTGCTGTGACGGAAGAAGCAGAAGAGGAAGGCATGACCCCTCATTTTCAGGGAATGAATTTTACTCAGCCAAAGGGGTTGGTTGGAAGAATGGAGAAGAGTGGGTTTGTTTGCAGGCTAAGGAAGAAGAAATATAATCTGAAAAAGGTAAGCAAGGGTAGGAGGTTAAGTACAGAGAGAAGCAGCACTAACTTTTGGGGTTCATATGTTTGGTACAAGTGTGAAGTGTTAAATGGATACAGGTAAGGAAATCTTGATAAATCCAGTGCTGGTTATTGAGCCCTAAAAACCAAGTAGTAGATGTGACATTCTGACAGCTCTGGACAATGTGCCAAGCAGCAGTCTATGGGCTAAAAGCTAAGGGAAAGGTTTGACATGTTGGCAGTCCAGGGTCGTATTTAAATGGGTGTGAGCAGAGCTGACTGACCACTTGAAAGTAACAGGAGAAGAACTCACTGTCCTGTGAGCTCAAGCAGAGTCAGCAGAGCTGAACTCTCCTGTGGAGCCCTGGGAACATGTCTAGAGCAGGGAGGCCCGAGAGAAGAGTAAATTTGAACACCCTGTTACTACCTCTGCACCAGATTGGAGATTCTAAGATGCAGGAGATGAAGACAAGAAGAAAGATGGATTAAAAGCTTGGAAAAGTTGCTATTTTCAGAGCAAGTAATGCGAAACTTTATCTGAGGCTGAGTGGAAACTCCAGGATCACAGAGAGGAGTTGAGAACAAGCGGAAGTGAGGAAATATGACCAAGAGCAGGGAATCTCAGCTCTCTGAGGGAACATGGGTTGTGGATCTATTTCTCCTAGGTGGAGATTACTGATGACTTTACATTAGAGTTTGAAACTATTACAACAACTGATTAAGAAAAAAACAAGTTAAGAGTTAGAGAGAAATTTGCGTCTCAGGCAGACAAGCTGCTAGCACATTTTACAAATGACATCTGCTCTGAGCAGGAATGTTCCAGGGAGGGTTACATTTCAGCTCAATCAATTTTTTTATACATAATTTATTTCTATAAAGGGGACACACTGATCTGGTTTAATTAGGCTAATTAGAGGTCTGTGTCAAATACAGGAGTGAAGTATATGGAGGTGGGTGGAAGGCGTAGGAGTGGAAAGATAGGGGGGAAAGTCCTTGTAGAGAGAATTAGTTTTCACTCAGAAGAAAGAGACAGGAATCCAGACAGCATAAAATTGGGAAATCTGGATGCTACAGAAATTTTGCATGACTGAGTGCTATGATGATCCATATTGAAGCCTAAGGTAGACTGAACAATGGAAAAGTAACTTTTTTTTTTTGCTGAGCTGCAATGACTGCAGGTATGGGAAAGAATGGATTTTCAGACAGGTAGATTTGAATAAAGGAAGCGCAGCAATGAAGACCAAGAGACTGAATGCCACATGGAGATGTTAAAGCAGAAATTACTGGTTTATCTGTCGAGCCTGAAGGATCAAACCAGTGCTAGGAACAAGAAGACTTACGAAAGGAGAGCTGTCAGGAAGGCAACAAAGCAGAGTTTCTTATTCTTAGTGGCCCCATGCAGGAACGGTGTCCTTTGTTTCAGAAGGAGCAGGAGACAGTGGAACAAGCTGAGTGTCTCAAGTACATGACAGAAGTGATTTAAGTCAAGTTTCTACCACGACTGAAAATAACAATTGAACTAAATCCAAGATACTGACCTCTGCAAAGGTATTTACTGCATCCTGATGAAGACTGATAATGTAGCCATAAATATAGCAAGTAGCTGGAAATTCACAGTTGTGAAATACCAAGAGCCCTTGAGGCTTTTCTTCCCTTCACAGCGGGTAATGTGTTTCAGTGAAATGTGAGAACAAAAAGATGATATCCCAGAAAGATTTATCTTCTTGCTCTGCATTGCATATTGAGCCTGGATTCACTTCAGCCAACATTTTTGTGATCTAGTGTTGCTTTACCAAGGAGCTTCTAATAGAAAGGAGTTGTTCCAAGGAGACTCAAATAGAAAATTATGCAGTCAATATATCTGACTTAAAAAAGCAATAAAATAGTTAACTTGTTTGTAACAAATGTTAATTTGTGGTTGTCCTGGAGCATGAAGGGACAGAAAAATCTTTATCATTTGCATTACATAATTTCCAAACTAAAGCAGTGGAGGCTGATATCCAGCATGAGCACTTTGCTGTTGTAAGAAAGCAACATTTCATCACGTTTTATAAATAGAGAAGCTCAGTTACCAAGAAGTCCTGAGAGGTACTGAAAATGGAAGGGGAGTTTGAAGCGCAAGACATTGCAAGGACTGTTTGTGGTGCAGTGACTGCGGCTGAGATACAGGATAACTGGGGAAAGGTGTGAGTCCCTGCCTTTTGTTTCTTTGAAGAATAAACAGTTAAAGAATTGTGTCCCAAATTCTATGGCGTGAAAATCTCCTTTCCACTTGCTTCTCAAGAGCATTTAAGCACTTGGAATTTCCTTGAGAAAACAGTCATCTGAAACAGATTCTAAGCATTGCCAAAAAAAATTTTAAATCTTAGCAAAAGTATATTTGAATTATATTCTTTCGCTGAAAGGTGTTAATGACCATAGTCAAGTGGGACTTTGATCTGCAGATTATCAACAGATTTGAAGCAGATGGGTGTGTTAATCACACAGGCTGGTGAACCACACAGATGGGTCTGCTAATAACCCAGGCTTGTAAGGGAGGATGAAAAAAGTTTTGCAGTTTGATAAGTGAAAATAAAAGCCTGTGTCTAATAGCTAAGCCTGATAGCTTACGTGGCTAAATCATCTAAGCTGTTTATAAATGCCAAGGCTACAAGACTCACTGTGCAGAAGGTGATGAGAAGGACAAAAGAAACTGCAACATATTCCAGAGAACCAGCACAACCCCAAGGTGTGGAAACAGGCACTGCAGGAGCAGGGGGCATACAGGGACTGGAGGATAGGGGCACCACAGGGAGAAGAAGGTGGCACCCCACCTTTTGCATCCCCATCAGAGCTGCAGCACTCTGCAGATGGTGCTGAGTGATTGATTATCACAAACACACCACAGATTGCTCTCTGAATTCCTCAGAGCATTCTGAATTGCTGCTATTGCTACCCAATACTGGAGCTGTCCAGTGCCAAAAGAGCAAGTATTTATTCACCTGTTAGGTGTGTAGATTAGTTACTTTGTGAATAACATGTCTGAGGTAGGCTTCTCTTCCAAAGAAATCAATGAAAAAAATTGATTAATGAAATTTTTTATAAGAGTAACATTGTCCTCAATCCACAGAGAGACAGAGATAAAATGATGGCTTTGTTCAAATTAATTGTAGAGTTGCTAGTGATTTCAGTGTCGTCAGGGTTTCATGGATAATGTTGAAATACATTAAACAAAAGAATGGTTGGTTGTTTTTCATAATTTGTCATGTTAAGTTTCTGGACAAGTAGATAAAGTTTACATGCAAAATTAACTGTGAAATATGCACTACTGTTCAATCAGCACTTCAGTAGAGATTTAAAAGTTGAAAAATTTGGGAAAAAAATAAATATGTGTCTACTGAAATTAATACAATTACAATGCTAATAGCTTTTTTATGATTTTGCTATTAGTGAAACTGAACATTTGAAAGTTGTTGAAACAAATTTAGGGCAATGGGGAGACATGGATCAGGAAGGATACTCACACTTCTTTGAAACTTCTTCACCATTAGGGTTTTAGTTAAAATTTTGTTGTGTAAGACAGAAGGACATCAATGTTCCTCTGTGTGGCAACATGCCATAAGGACCAGATATACTCATCAAGACAAGTAAAAAAGTGGTTTTTTGTAGTACGTGCACATGAACATTATCATCCTTGGAAACTGAATTAGATTTTCAAATGTATGACTTTTTACCTATATCAGCATTTGACATTAGTGAGAATCTCCACATTAGGAAGGGGGGACAAAAAGACTGGAAAAATTTTGTGTATTCCCTTTCATCACACAAACAGGTTAGTTCTGCAAAAAAAAAAAAAAAAAAGCTCAATTTGCTTTCTAAATGCAACATATTTAAATTAAAATTGATTGAATTTGTAAGAGAAAATTACATACTAATCCATTATATAAATTTGTAATGCATTTTAAATTTGCATTTTTACTTGGTTGATTTCCACGTAAATCATATTTTTTATATGGAATCTTTATGCAATGAAAAGATAAAGGAAGAGTGAACAATTCAGAAATAAAGTTTTATTACAGATTTCATCCCTCACTGGCATTATCTTGAATAGTATCATTTGTTTTCTACTCTTTTTCATTTCATGCCTAGCCAGAATAAGACAGCTTGAGCACTGCCTTTATGCTTTTAGTTCGACACAGAGAGACCTCTACATGAGTAACCATTGTTTATGTTGGTGCCAGAGGTAGTGGGTCTTTAATGCACAGCACAAACCCAGTTCCTTACTCAGCATTTAAAGTGTTGGAAAGGAGGTGGAGATGAAGGATACAGGGTGTTTGGGTCTATTTTCATTTTTTTGAAGGGAACAATTCCTGAGTTTGTAATGATTGCAATTCTGTTCCATGTGTCTGATACTTCATGAGACTCTGTATTTGCTCCTTAATATAATGGAATTGATGTAATATAAAATTATCTGTTTCCTGCCCTGCATCAGATGCCCCAAATCATCCTGAATGATCAGGACAGCCCCAATGGCTGACTTGCATCAGAATGGAGAGAAGCTTCAGAGCTTCTCTTTCTGGGTAGATGTAACTGCAGAGATGGACACAGGATGTGTCCTGAATCAAAGCTGGGTGTGATCAGCTCTGTAGAGGCACAAAGAGCACCTCAGTTCTAACCCTAGAATTTATAATTGTTTTCAGACTTTCTGAGGTCATTAAACAATTTCATTCTTTGTACAGTATACAATACCTAGCTCACAGTTGGTCAGATGCCTGAGCTAAGATGTTTCCATAACAGTTTTTATGCTTTGAAAAACTGGGGACAATTCCCCACCTCTCTGGTCACAAGAGAAAAATGGGAGAAAAAGGAAAAACAAACCCACAAAAAACCTAAATGAAATAGGCAGGGAAAGTCTTCTGCCAGTTCTTAGATACACTCTCATACATGCCAGACCATTTTCAGCTCTGTTTGACTTTTGCACCAAGGGACAGCTGCTGTCCTGCCTGTTGCCAGCCTGCACTTCACTCTCCCATTTTCCAGGGTCTGGCACTATGTCCTGAGAAGAGGATATCCCAGTTCTTTCCAAAGGCAATCATACAAGCTGAAAAGTACTTTCTAGTTTGCCATTGTGCATTGTTTTTGTTTACCTTGGCCATGCTAGCGTTCCAGGCTGTTGTTACCAGTCATGGACTTGCTGGAGAGAGAGGAAAAGCCTGCATAGAATTTGAACTTGTATCACAACAGAGAAGTGTGTTGCATAAGCCTTCTTACAGAGAAGTTGTTAAAATGTACCCAAAGGATAGAAAAATAATAAGATGATTTATTCAGACCTTATTTCGTGATGAAGGTAATTTAAAAAGAAGAAAAAAAAAAAAACTCTGGCAATATTTGAATTTTATTATACTGGAGCTAAAATGCTATCCTTGTTTATGGCTCTTCCTAAGCAAATCTGCTTTTTTCCTATTCCCAGCATGGGTATATGACCTGATTGCTGCGCTGGACTCCATTCTCCTTCAAAGAAGGGACAGGACCCTGTGGGTCAGTTTTCCCCATAATGGAAGGATAACTGGTTAATTAACTCTTTTATTTCTTGGTAATCTGTACTTTTTTCCTGTACTTACATGTTTGTCTGAGACCAC
This sequence comes from Catharus ustulatus, assembly GCF_009819885.2. Taxonomy (NCBI): domain Eukaryota; kingdom Metazoa; phylum Chordata; class Aves; order Passeriformes; family Turdidae; genus Catharus; species Catharus ustulatus. The sequence continues at coordinate 114,179,345 of NC_046221.1, read as the reverse complement.
GAGAATACACAAATGCAGCAAAACCCGCCGTTGTGAAAACATTTGTACTTACTGTTTCCCAATCAAACACAGCGTTTGGGCAATGAGGGCATTGAAAACACTCCATACCTGACCTGAGGAGGATTTGTGGGGTCTCTGCCAGTGAGGTGCAGGCACAGAAAAAGCTTCTGCATTTGGGTGAGGGGCTGAACAAGCACTGTGCAGTCAATTCCAACTAACTGTGTTAAGAGTATGCCAGTGACATCTAGTGTTTAATAGAAAATTCCTATAAAACCCAGTGGGTTTGCTTTGTAAAACCCTTTGCTGGAGCTGGAGTGGTGGGTGCTGTCAAGGTGCCTGATACAAGGGGCAAGGCAGAAGGGCCAAGGCGACCTTGGCAGGGGACAAGGAGACCTGGGCTGTCATCCTGCAGCCAGGTGATCTCACAGCCAGCAGTGTGTTTGAGAGTTAATCACCCTCCACAGAAAATAAGTAACATTGCAGGGGTGTTTGCAGGGTGATGGAAACACTCTGGTCTGCCCTTTATGCCCTCCACATTTTTCTGTGTAACACACACCTTCTTACCTAATAAACTGGCGGAACATTCCAACTTGGTACTGTTTTACAAATGTTAGAATAAAGTCTAGTCACTGATAAGATGTCCGTGTACATACACATACCAAAATTGCAGGGGGTGCAGTATGGGAGGTAGTATACTATAGTTTAATTTTAACAAGAAAAGACAATTTCTCAGAATTAATTCTAAAATAAAATTCCAGCACAGTAGGGAGCTCAAAACTGGTGACACACCACCCAGATGCAAGGGAAAAGAGAAGAATATTCCAAGGACAATTGATATCACATTAATCAGATATAAGTTGATGAATTCAGTGTTCCTACAATTAACACTGAGAGTCAAGCAGCTCTTGCAGCTTTTTTTAATGTTTGGTTTGCTAAAATTCCTGGTTCTAAAAATAAGGATAAAATGGACTGTGAGATCATAAACTGTATAAAAATAGAGGTATGCTTAATGTTGTGAAACACAGTTAAAGAAGTTAGCATATGAATGACTAATCATCATTGCAAGTATCTCAATACATCATTAATGCAAAAGTACTATTACATTGCTAGTAGAAATAGAATATCAGCTTGAACTATATACAGATTTATGACATTTTTATCCCTTTTGATATTTACTGAATCATAGAATAGTTTGTGTTGAAAGGGACCTTTAAAGGTCATCTAATACAGCGTCCCCCACAAGGAGCAGGGACATCTTCTATCTCAACAAGCCCTAATAAAAAGTCCAGCCCATCTTTCTTATACTCTCCCTTTAAATATTTAAAGGCCACAATAACATCTCCCTGTTTTATCTCCTCCAGACTTAAAAACTCCAATCCTCTCAGTCTTTCCTCACAAGAGAGATGCTCCATCCCTCTGGTCATCTTTATGACCCTCTTCTGGATCTGCTGCGGGATCCATGCCTTTCCTGTACTTTCCTGTGGACCCTGAACTGAACGCAGCACTCCAGGTGGGATCTCACCAGAGCAGAGTTAGAGGGGCAGAATCACCTCCCTCAATCTTCTGGCCACACTGCTTTAGATGCAGACCAGGACTTGGCTGGCCTTCTCGACTGCAAGTGCACATTACTGGCTCATATACAAAAAAAAAAAATGTTACTGTGAAAGTAAAGAAATGGACAAACTCACAGGCTGATTCCCTAAAAAGAATCCAGACCAAAGTTTAAGATTGTTTTGGCTCCTGCAGACTTGCACACATCCATACATGATTAGATTACTTCAAGGCTTCAAAGATGCAAAGTATGTCTGTATCAGAGGCAAGCTGTAGGTCTGATGTCTTACATTAGATGAAGCTAATATGTTTAGTGCTTTGAAAGCCACACAAAGTCACCAGAGACATCTTGAATTACCTTTTGAAATAAATTCAGCATCTGTGTTGTTTGATAAAAAAGTGACACAGATGTCTGAAGCTTTTGAAGGCAGGGAATATCAGTGGAGGTCATTTGGAGAAGATTATGGGACACATCTGGAAAAGAGGAAAGAAATCCTAAGAATTATGCTGGGACCAGAGGAGAACTTTGTTGCAGGGCCCAAATTTTCACTGTTCTGTTCCTGAAGTAAATTAATCCTGCTGTATAAGTGTGATATTTTAGTTTAGACAGCTGCTGAAAGAGTTAAACAAGAATTCACATATATGGAGACAGTAGAAAGCCAACATTGTCTGTTCTGAATGAGTGAAGGCACTTGGTGTGACTGTTACACATTGAACTTCAGCCATGGCATAAGCAAAACTAAAATACACCTATAAATATAGGTCATAAACCCAAGTGATAAACCCCTTACTTTTAATGACTCCTTATTCTGTGGATAAGATTAGGTACTCCCAGATGAGTAGAATCAGTGAAAGTCTCACACTGTGCTTGATAGATGTAGTGGATTCTTACTCAATACTCCTTTCTTTGGGTTCAAACAGAGCAGGAGGAAAAAAAATGCTGACAGCTCTATAGTCATTATATCTCTGTAGGGTTCATTCATTTTGATTACTGCTGTTACTCTGATGATTTTCTTGGTATTAGAAACAAAACTGCAGTTCTCTACAGTTCAGCTCACTTTAAGACACAATCAAATTGGTATGACTCTCACAAGCTTTTGTTAAAGTCATGGTGACAGCTATTGAGCTTTAACTAGCACTGTTGTTATGCTTGCTATAAATAATTACTTTCATCAGCCCTTTTCTTGACCATAGATCACTGGAGGATGATGAAGCACATTCCAGGTCTCCACATACATTAGTGACTTACTGCCTCACCTTCTTCATCTGAATATAAGAACGGTAAAGGGAGAGTTATCCATCCAGGCTTTGATTTCCTTTTACTTTCTGTCTACTTTTAGAGCTTGACTCTAGTGACTTTGGGGATGGCTTTTGTGTTGTCTTCACATGAGCAGTATCTTAGCATGGGTCTATTGGGAAGATTCCCCTGTGCAGCATAGCTTTTTGCACTGCTAAGGCAGCAACAAGAAGATCTAACAGAGACACAAAGTGCCTGCTGAGTCCCCCAGGACAAGAAAATCTGCACAGCTTGACACTACCACTGCATATCTGTCTGTCTCCACATGAATAGGGGCCAGCATGTGCTTCAATGGCAAGAGAGGACACGCTGGAGACGTGGCAGAGGAGGCTGCTACTCATACGGAACTCCACTGCAGGTGATGGAGTGGAGTGATTTTCCAACAAAAGAAATGTTATAGTTTTCAAGAGTTAGATGGGTGAGAGGCCTTACACTACACCAGACTTCATGTTAGAGGCCTTCCTCATCCTTATAGCTGTGTTGTGGATCCACATCCTAAGCTGACATTGCAATTCCAGATAACAGACTGTCTTCATTTTCTATACAGTGGCATTGATGGTCATCTGAGCAGGCTCAGGGGAAAAGAAATTCAATCCAGAAAGTATATTTTTTTCACTTTACAGGAAGATCAAATACATACTTATGTCAGTGCAAGGAAAATGTGGGAAAAGCTGGAGATGGGAACAGAAAGGAAAGCAGAGTACCTCCAGTGGTACTGTGAAACTGCACCATTGAAGAAGCAACTTTATCCTGATTATTTGAGACATAGCATAGAGCCAGTACGGCACAAGGTCCCCTTATGTACCAAAGTATCATAATGACATTACTGTGCCTTTTTGACATATAAAAAAGTTGGCATACAGAACTAGGTGGGGTTGCCTGCTCTTTTGGGAGGACTGGAAAACAACCAAATCAAAGTATAATTCTATTAAATTCACTTGTGATCTATTGTATATGGGTTTTTGGGTTTTTTGTGGGTTTTGTTTTTGGTTTTTTGTTTTTTTGTTTTTTTGGTTTCTGAATTTATGAAATTACTCCTGTCTTTACTATGTTCACAAAAGATGAATGCAAAGAGGACTATAAAAAATTAAAAATTCTTTGTGACGCAGGTAAGAAATTAATTTCTAACATATGCTTTTCTTGACAGTGTCACTTTAATTTTCTCTTAATAGGTTGGTGGAATGGCTGTTTCCATGACAGCACAGCAAATATACAGTAGGGGCACTGATAAACAGTGATGAATAACAGATCATTAGACTTCAGGGAGAATTCTTCACTATTCTCTTGCTGCATTTTACATTTGTCAGATAGAGACAACACATTTCACCACCGTCCATGACACCAAGATAAAAGTTATGCAACTTCCAAAGGCCCTGTGTGCTAAAAGACAACAGTTACTGCCTTTGAAGGTAGGTCAAGTGCTGGCTTTAAACTATGTTAAAGTACCTCTTCTAAAAGCTAACTTGCTAACTACAATGATGTACAATACTGAATGTCTGATCCAGCCTCGTCAAACTAGTCATAAGCCCCCACCAAGCAACAGTGCTTTAAAGACAGAAGTAGTTTCTCTTGACCCACTGTCTCAGTCATGCTCTCGAACAAAAGCAAACTCTTGTAGAAAGCAAATTTACCCTCTGGTTCACTGCTCTGGGGTTCACTGTGCAATCTGTGTGAAAAGGTGTTGGGATAAGTCATTCTACTGAAAGCCATCAAAGGGGCTGCTCTCAGGGGGAGATGAAAGTGGAGGTGAGGGCTGTCTCATGCAAGGTAACCCCACTGCCACAAACGGTGTTTAACCAAGTTTCCCTTTAGCTCAGCCTTGAAACATACACACAGATGTCAGAAGGAAATCTATGATTGCCTTTGTATGGAGAAATGGCAGCTGAAATATTGCTGTTTGAAGGAGGCTTGATAGTTCTAGATGCATCCTAGTGCAAAATTAAAATAAACTTATATTTTGCAAGGATGTAGATACCACTGGGGGAAAAAAAAACACATCTCTTTCCTCTTTAAATCAATGACAATTTTGTCAAGAACTTAAGGGGAATCACAGTTTTATCCTTGTTCTCTTGCTTTTTATGATAATTCCCTGTTCTGATGAAACTAGAAAAGGCGGTATTGAATAAAACATTAAAATAATGACAATTATCTTCTTGTTTAGAAAATCTGCAATGCAGGATGAAACTGGAAGGTCATCTGCATGCTCGCAAATGTTGTGAAAAGTTTTTCTGAAGTTCCTCATGTTCTAACTATAAATGATACATTTAAACTTGCTAAGGAGTCAGTTCTCACTACCAAGACAAACTAGTACCCAACCTGAGGCAGCTGAAGCTTTGCTCTTATAACAAAATAACTGGTCTTAAGTGGGTCCTCTGGTTTACCTAGATTGCTGTCTATCAGGTTTTAAGTCTATAATTTACTAAACATTTATTTTGGTAACAGTCCAGCCTTCACAGCTTTGCACCTGTGACCAATCTCCTCCTTCTCTTACCTATTCCCCAAAGCACAGGTTCTGCTAATTTGTAAGACTACACAGTTAACAAAATCGGAGATTTAAACAGAGTGATTTTGGCCTCTCTTCTGTTTAAATACACGTAAGTTCTCATCTTATTAATTGCTAGCATGTGCAACTTTCATATATTTTAGAAAATGCCCAGCCATTTTTTAAAATTCTTGTATCCTTCCAAGATAACCAATTCGGGCTAAAGGTTACAGCAAAGCACTCAAATACTATTCCCTTTTTAAGGTTAGACTACTGCCTAGCCCCTCAGCTTTAGGGTTCATTGTTAATTTTTCCCCTCCTCAGAAAGAAATATTTTATTAGCAGTAATACTCCATAGAACTTCTGCTTTGTTTTATATGACTTTAGGGCAATGCGTTACTCCCAAAGAACAAAGATTGCTTCTGTATTGTTCTAAGACTCAGCAGTTGTTATAAATCACAAGGCTTTTCCTCTGCACTTGAAATGTAAGTGATAACTTTCATGCTTTGGCGCTAGAACTTCTGCAGTGGAACACTGTGCAGGCACCCGGGATAATACTGTGCAATAGAAATACGTGGCATTTCTCAACCATTCCCATTATACAAGACAGAGTGAAGCACCAGCATGGTGAGCCATCTGTGCTATTGCCAGTGATGTTATTATATCATTCATTAAATTTCACAATTTCATATTAGATAATTTAAATTCTTATTTTGGCATAGTGCATAGAAATTCTTCCTCTAGAAATATGAAATCAGTATGCAAATGTGTTTGTCCTGTTTTCTAATAAATTTATGTCTGCATTGAACATCCTTACAAGTGCTGTGGCTCGTGTAATTATGCCTTCAGATCTTGATAGTAGAAATAGAGTCTTACTTTTATGCCAGATAAATTGATCAGTTTTTACCACAAGTAAATTTGTGTTAAATGATGCATCCATTTCTGCCAACCTCTTCTGCCTATAAAACACAGTGCCATCCAGAGGTCTACCAGACCCCCTCTTCCTGCCTCTCTTTCCCAGGAAGGAAAGGTGTTTTCCTCTCACATTTGATGTCGCTTAAGAGTAGGAATATTTTCCTAGGATCGTATTATAGCAACAATCTAACACTGTGGTTTCACTGCTCACCATCCTGGTAGGCACCTATCGTACTGGTTGACCTATTTCTTCTAAGTGAGAGCTAAAGATATTGGTAAATGGACATACCTCTAGGCACTGTGCACACACAGCCTGCCCTAGAGACCTCACAGCTCAGGTGAGATGGCAGCTCAACAGACAGGGCTGTTAAACTGGAAAGGAAAATCACAAACTCACAAAATTATTTCACTGAAAATTTACATTGACTACCTGTTTATACATCTGAGAATTGCCATGGAAACACTGGTGACTTCTATGTAGCTGTGTTACGATTTTCATTTAAAGAAGAACAAAAAATCCTTTTCCACGTAATTTAGTGATGACTTCTAAACATGGTACAGCAAACCATCACAGGATAATCACAATTTTCTTGTTTATTTTTGAACACTGAATAATCTTGCAGATGGGACAGAAAAGCCTGCATGTGTCTGTAACTCCCCTGTGGGTGTATGTAATATCCAACATGAGGCCATCATGAGTGAGCTAATGAAGAAAAGTACCTGACTTCACTGTCACAGGCAATGTGCCAGAAGAAATCCTAACTTTAGGTGCTTTACACAACTGCACATTTTGTGAAACTGTATATGACCTGCAAGAGCACAAACCTTTACTCTGTTTTCTTGTTGCACAGTCCCCTTCAGCCTTTTGACTGAAATAAATAACAAACGTAGCCATGAAGTGGGAGAGAAAGGAGAATCATCGCTGGGTAGGTTTTACACTTGCTTTCCAAAACCTGCATGTGTTTAAGGACAACAGCCTGTAAGATGCCCTAAGTCCTTGCTATGTTTCACAAAAGTTTGCTCCAGGCTCAGGGAAACAATTGCCTTCCCCAGCAGAGTAGCTCTAAGTCACTTTTTGTGTATCTCTAGTGGCATGAAGAAGTTTCTGTGGGGTCCAAGGTCTGTCTACAGCTCCAGCTTAAGTTTGCGAAGTATATATAGTACTAAAAGAACAGTTCACAAGAACTGTATTTTTGTACTTGAAAGGGCTGCAGAACGCAGTGAAATCCTAAGAGAATAATGTTTTCTTCCTCAGTAGGCTGCACTTCAAAACCCAAGTGTACAGTGCCTTCTCCCTCTGCAGAGGCTCCCTGGCATCACAGGGAGCTAGCTTGTGAACGAAGCCTTTCAGAACAGGCTGAGAACACAGTGCAGCACAAAAGGCACAATGGGTCATGGTTTAAAGTTGCTGCAATTATTCCATGAAACTCAAGGTAAACATAAAAATAAAGCAGAGGAAAAAAACTTTTTCTTCTTTAAGATGAGGCTCTGGTAGCTCCCTGATGAATAATAGCTGACAGTCATGTTGGAGCAAATATTCAGACATTCTTATATCTAGCCAGAGGACATTTTTTTCCAACCAGTCCATCTTTACACTTTTTAGTCTTATTTTATAAATTATTGCCCTACTTGTCAGAACTAAAGCTGTCTCAGAGTCCAGTTTCAGGCTGAGTGCTTTTAGTGGGGAAAAGGGGAGGAAAGAGAGAATGGATGCTGGAAAGGCAGAGCAAGACCATCACAGAGATCTGACACAGTGAATTTGTGTGTGATTGTTCTCCAGGCCAGGAGCCAAACAATGCTGGCTCATAGGGTTTGCCTCTCACTCCTCAGTGAGAGCAGTAGCACAGCTCTGGATGACTCCACTTGCTGAGATGAATTCAGCTCTTGCATGGTAGCATTTTCTTGTCCAGGAATTCCTCATGAATCTTCTGGGATTCTCTTTTCTTTTAAACACCTCCATTCGGAGAGGATCCTGCTGTGCATGCTTGGAGATACAGAAAAGATAGAGAACTATCTGTGAGCATACAGTACAGCTAGGAAGGCCATGCTGCATGAAAAGCATCGTTCTTTTGACCCATTTTCATCCCTATTTTACCAAGCACAGAAAATTTTTCATTTTTACTTTGTCCACTCCCACTAACAATGCTTCATAATGTTAATTAATACTGCAAGCGGCTAAACCTCAGGCTGTCTCGCATGTGGATATTAGTTCTGTGGATTTGCAGAGCAACATCTGCCTGTGAATAGATTTTTTAAAATAATAATTAAATTAAACAAAAGAGAAGGACTAAGTTGAATTTGTGGTTAAATGATTAATATCACTCCATGTTTAAGAACTTTTTTTCAGCCTATTTTGTTTAATGATTTTAAAGTATGAATATTACATATCATTCTGCAGTCAATTATTTATGCTGAGGAAACATGGTACTCTCTGTACCCTTTTTGGATTGTAAATGGAAAGGAACATATTTTCTAGATAGTTCCTTCTGAATAGTGATGTCTCACAGAGGCTTCTTTCATCAGAGACTGAATCATCCTCAAGCCAGTTTAAGAAGGCTTGGAGTTCACTGGGAAAAGCTCTGGTGAGAATTGATCATTCACTGCTGGCCACCAGCCCTGCATGTCAGGCTGCCAGCTCTGGGTGGGCTTCAAAGAGCCTGGCCCCAGAAATCCTTTCCTTCCTGGTGGGAAAACCTTTTACATGAAAGATTAATTAATCATCAAGGTCTATATTTCAGAATTTTTTCAGGCTTTAGAACAGTTTGCATCTGCCCAGATGGATTTTGAACTGAGCCTGGAATCTGACTAAGCAGAACTTTGACATTTTGAGTTATCATTTTAAATTGACACAAAAGCAGTCATCAAATATTGAAATCCTCCAGGAGTTGGAAGTATCTTTTTCCATCCAGCTCCAATGATTACGGTTTACGGATCTCTTTGCAGCCAGATATCCCTCATTCTGTGAGATCTTCTAGGCAAGAGCTTTGGCTGAGAAAAAACCTGCAGATATTATCTCTGTTATTGTGTCATTTTAGTCGCAGAAAGGTCTGGCTCTCCTGCACCATAAATCCTGGTTAATCACCAAATCCTTGGAGTCAGGTCTTGAGAATTAGACTTCATAGTAAAATGATGGCACTTGAAGAGCCTGAACCATAAGAAATTGAATGAGATATAGGCCCCAGAAAAAAAAAATAAGATTGTTTTAACCAGTAAGACTACAAGGTTTTGTGACAACCAGTCCCGCTTATAAATTCAGAGTACTGCAGCATTTGGGGAAGCAAAGTGTTACAAGCTGCTAACTACACCTCTACTGCTATTAAGTTGAAGAGGCTTCTTCTCTGAGGACAATAAAGCACTAATACAAGGAATTAGAGAACACATCTTTTGCTGAATTAAGCAGTGGGATATAAAAACAACACTTGGTGGGACTTCTCTAGTTTAGTATGGAGGGTACACCAGCTGTGATTAGTCCTTTCTGGAGGTGAATTTGGACATACTCTTGAGCAGCCATAGAAATCAGGTCATGCAAAAACTGTGCTGCTGCTACTGCTGTTGTTAGGCAAACACAGAAGTAGACCTGGAAGCAGGCCTGGAAACAGACCTGGATTAGCACCTGGATCTCAAATCTGCCCTCCAGATGCAGAGATACTGGAAATGGTTGAGTCACAGCAGGGTTCTATCCCAATGGTGTCCCAAGGCTCCTCAACTGCTGTCCTGGCAGGGACCCCACTGCCATGTCTGGCTCTCTGTCTCCTTGCTTTACTCATCCCACCAATCTCTCATCAACGAAATAATGAGATTGGGCTGACATTTTTTCTGGGCAGTACAGAGTCTGAGCACTTACGCCCATTGCTGCAAGGTAGGGAACAGTCTTGGCTGCCAGGGGAGGGTGAAGTATTCCCAGCGCTATTAAACTGGCAAGTGGGTTTTCAGGTGCCTGTTCCCCAAACCACTAATTCAGTTCTAAATGGTGTAAGCACAGCCTGTTGGCAAGAGCATCTCAGATGTCCATATGGGCTGGGCAGAGAACAGCAAGAGAGAAAGGGATATTTCTCAGAGCCTGCCACTCTACCTGTAGCTCCTTGCATGTAATCAGTCTTGTACTCCCTGTAAGTCAGCCCAAATTGCACCTGTAAAACAAACTCCAAAACCTGTGTTACATGTATGAGCTATTCATAAGGAAGTTTGCTGATGTTCCCAATGACGTTCTGAGAATTTTTTTCATTCCATACAAAAAATTTTCATTATTAAATAATTAACAACAATGAAACAATAAAAATTCATGATGGTATATCCTTGACAGATGAAACTTTCAAAATAATTTTAAAAAAATATTTGGAAGAGTCTTTTCAGATACTTTATAACTCCCCCTATTTTAGCAGGACTGCTTAGGCTGTGTGAAAGTCAGTGCTTACAGAAGTTGTACCATTGCCAGTACACCAAGCTAGGCCATCCTCAGCTAACTCCAGCAGCTGCTGGTGCCATGTAAACATATTGTCAGGTGTTTTCTACATTTCCCCGAAGCCCCTTTTGCCTTGAAACCTTCCTCTTCTCAAGATTGTTTATGTTTAAACAAAAATATGTTTTCTGACTCCTAACAATGACATCTTAAATAAAATAACTTCCTGTAATTCTGATAGCAGCTACCACCCTTATTTCCATAGCTTTCATCATTCACCTTTAATCCTCTTTCTTTCTTGCTTGTCATTATTTGTCTTCGCCTTTATTCTTTCTGATCACTATTGTTATCCAATTTCCTTTCTTCTTTCATCTTTCCCTAACTCCCATTGCATTTGTGTCCCGTCGTTTTATGATTTTGTTTTTACTCCCACGTAGCTTTCTATCAAATATAGAACTTTGTAACTGACTTTACCTTCATCTTTCTACCTTTTTTCCCTTTTTCTAGTCATGCTCTGAGGATCAGACAAACCAATGCAGGCAGTTGCAGACTTTTCTCACACAAAATCCACAGAGCACAACTGCTCAGTCTCTTTCCCCGACAAATGGAAGAACAGCCTTTGGCTTCGTTTGTTATTCATATTAGGCTGAAGGCCCTGGGGGTTAACAGATCTCTCTTACACTGGAACAGGCTCCCCAGGGAAGTGGGCACAGCACCAAACCTACCTTCAAGAAGCATTTGGGCAATGCTCTCAGGCACACATTGTGATTCTTGGGGTAGCCTGCACAGGGCCAGGAGTTGGACTTTGGTGATTCTAGTGAGTACCTTCCAACTGAGATTATTCTACGATTCTATGATTATCTGCAGTGTGCAGTGCCTGGAATGTGGGGGTTCTGACTGTAAATGAGGTAGATGCCATCCTAGTAATATTATCATGAATTGGGGTCTGGCCTCACTGTCAGGCTTTGGCTCACTTGCATGAAGCAGGAAGAGCTTGGAGGAGGTACCTGTGCTACACGGGTTTATCCAGCATTTATTTATTCTTTTACTGAGACTATTAAAGGTAAGGGGGAAAGTGAGGTAAGAAAATATCCATGACTCTTAAAAATCTTTGCTATGCATTTGAATAGAAGCAAAGTAATGATCAGAAGTCAGTTTTCACCACCAGTCTAGTAAAAACAGAACCAAGGAAAACCAAAATCTCTTCAGAGATTACTGCATCCCAAGAATCATTTAGTCTAACATGGGGTCCATTACATGAGCTCATGATATGTCAGAAAGAAGTCAGAGGTGAATAAGATTTTTTTTCAGTTTCTCCCTAAAAATTTCAATATCTGGAATATATCTGTCTTACTTAGTTGAATTTGGTATTTGAGACCACTTGGCATCATATGACACGCAGCCATTTCTGAGGGGAAGGATTGTTCCCATGCCAGCAATTATCCAAAACAGAATAAATCTTCTGAATATATGAGGGAATTTCACTTTCTCCTTTTTCTCTTCCCCAGGGGGAATTGTCTTCAAAGTTCAGACGTACACACTCAAACAGATCGGAAGTTAATATTTAATACACCTTATTTGGGATTCAAGAAAGTGGAAAATGGGTCATCAGCTTTAACCGCAATTCTAAAAATTTCTGCGATGCCAAGTTACTTAGCTGAAGTTCTGGAACACAGCTGTATTTCTCTTAGTTGTCAAACATGGCCATACTGAATGATGTCTTATGCTGTTCCAAGAAAAAGAGATCGTGTCCTTCTCTTGAGAGAAACTTGTCCTGACAGAGGTGTCAGGGACAATCTACTTCACTCAATTCAGGATTCAGCTCTTTATCCCTGAAGTTGTTTGCTCAGTGGAGACAGACAACTCCAAGATGTTTCTCAGGAAAATTGAGCTCACGGAACTCGGCGAAAGACCTATCCTGAAATACTCATATTTGGGATGAAATCCCACTCGCCTTTCCATGAATCATTCTTTGGGCTTAAATAGCTCAGCAAGGCTAGACCTAGAAGACCTGAACAAAGGGTCTGTGCTGGATTGCACTCACAGACTAAGTTTGTTATCCAAACACACGGGACCATTGAACTTGCAATCCTCAGTCCCTCTTCTCTGCATTTTTGTTCTTGTTCTTGCTGCAACTCTTCTTCCTCTGTGGCACTGTCTCAAAGGAGGAGTGTTTGGTTTCAGACAGGTTGGGTTTCAGGAGCTCAGGTTGCAGAATTGTTCAGGGTATTACACAGCATGAAGAAACTCCCTCTTTGTGCTAGCGAGCACCTGCTCTGTAACCCTCACTGATACACTTTCAGGAACTGCAGAAGAACAGAACAACTGTATGGATCTGCTCATATGGCCATATAGGTGTAGAAATCCAACACCGAAATACAGGCACTTATATACCTCCAGGCTGAGCAGGCAAGCCCTTAAAACTTATGGTTTGATTCTGCCCCAATAGTTGTCTTAAATAATTTATAAGTGTTTTAGGGCGCTGACTTCAAGTACACGAATCAATCAACTGAGTTGGGCAGGCAGTCTGCCTGTGCAGCCAATGGAAATGAGAAGGCACCCCCTTGAGAAAGTATCCCAGACCTAAAAGCACGGTTTGCAATAGCCCTGTTGAAGAGAGCTATCCTTAGAATGCACTCATGGAGATCAGCTCTGTTGGCTTGTGCTGAAGCAGCGCAGTGATTAACCCCTTTAGTGGGGGGAAGCAGCCAGGGCAACACGCCCAAGGGCTGAGCACAATCACACCATGGCCCCCAGTGTCTGTGGGTCAGAGCTGGTGAGCTCTTGTCTTGGAAGAGGGCAGGCTGAAGGCATGGTGAGGGTGGGGAGGATGTGAAGTGAAACAGATGCTCGCCTGTCTTTTGATCTGGAGACTCTTCAGAGTGCTCATTAGGAGGAATTGCAGTTTCCTCTGTCAGCTTGGTAAATCTGCTTTCACTCAGACTGCACATTCAATAAATTTATTTGTCCTGTAATGAATACCAATTTAAACTTCTTGTGAAAAATTTTGTACTTTAAGTCCTCCTACCGCAGGGGGTGTAAGCATGGAAAACATCTCTTTGCATTTGTGTTTGTGCAGCACCAAGTGCCAGAGTGTTTTCAGGCTGGAAGTAGGGTTCTTGGCCATGCAATAATGAAAACAAAATTGACATTATTTGTTTTCTGGTAGTGCCTCTAGGCCTCAATCAAAAATGACACAAGACAACAGATGGATGCAAGTACACGGGGGAAACACAAGACAAAACATTTATTCATTTAGTAAGCATCGGCCACAGTGCACCAGCTGCTTACGTATTAAATATTTTGTAGGCATCATTGTATAGATATAAAATCATAATAATTGTTGTTATAACCTAGTCTATATGAGAGACAGAAAGGGTTTTTTTAGACTATTGTATCATGGGAATGGAAAATGTGGCCATTAAAAGCAAACATCTCTGTTAGTATAAGCATTCAGTAATTCTTCAGCTGTAAACATTACATTATCCTAGATTGTGTTGAAGCTGATAGTCATGTTCTCATTAAAAAGCTGATAAATATCATATTAGAATTTTCTGACAAGTTTGTCTACAGTACACAACTGGTTATACTGTCAATGTTGGCTAATTTTACATCTGTTCATATACTTAAACTGTTTTGAAAAGAAAACTTACCCCTTCCAAAAATACCCCAAAGCATATTAAAGTGTCGCTGTATATGAAGCACATAAGAAGGAAAAGTGGATAACAAATTTCATTGCAGACATTCAAACAATATCTTAAAGAGGGACTTAAGAAAATGTAGAGCATGTGATTTTAGATTTTATGACTTCTACCAATATTTTATTGACTGTTTTTGAAGCCTGATTCAAACAGAAAAATATTAGGCCCCAAATTTATTGCTCATCAATCCCTTGAACAGCTTGGTTGTTTTGAAGAGTCCATGGAACCACAGGGCAAATTCCAATGAATTTTCTTTTTTAGTTGGAATAATCAAAAGTGCCATTTTTTTAGGGCAATGTTCCATGATTGATTAAATTCTGCACAGGGTTACTTTCTCAGACATTTAATTTTATTTCTTCTGCAATCACAGAAGAAGAGTTATTGGTGCCTGATTTCCACATTTCTTTTCGTGTTAGAGGTCCATGCTCATGCTGTGGGTGGCCCATCAGGTATGACTACTGTGTATTATTCCCATTTCCAAAAGTTAAACTGAAAGATGCTTCTTTAATATGGAAAGACAAGGATATTTAGTTTAGGTCAAATCCATTTATGTCTAAAGCAAATATATTTTCCCAAGTGATTTTGCTGCCCGTTTACTTTGTTTGAAGCTTAAAAGCTCCTTGCTTTCAAATTTTAGAACTAACTGTTTTCATCTAAGGTAGTTTTTATTGTCTTCATTTTCATTTTTAAGGGATAGAAAATATTAACAGAAATTCTTCCCCCTAACTTTTCATAAACAACCTAAAGCAATTTTACAGGAAGCACATGAAGCAAGTGAAAATATATGGAGCAAGGAGTTTATGTATATAGTACATGGTATGCTTCACCAACATACGTAATATTTATCCCAACATACATAACATTTATCCATAGTTCCAGCTCTTTCTTATCTTTCTTTCTTGCTTGCTTGCTTTCTTGCTTTCTTTCTTGCTTTCTTTCTTGCTTTCTTTCTTTCCTTCTTTCTTTCCTTAAGAAAGGGAAGAATGACAGCAATACAGAATTCATTCAATTGGTTCCCTGCGTGTCAAATAGTCTGGAACATATTTCCAGCTAATATAACTAACCACCAACTCCAGAGAAGGCATTCCAGATAAGGTAGCAGACTTTCAATCTTTGCAAACACTAGGGAAACATGACATGAGATTTGGAACTGCTTATGGTTGCTTTCTCTCATCAATAAACAATAATTATCTTTCAGGGACTCATTATGTGTTTTGACAGATGACAAAATCTGTAAAGTACAATTCCCAGGTATATGGATCATGTGAGATTCAGATGTACTTTTTCTATATAAAAATCACATGTCAAAATTTGCACTCCTTAATATTTCCCTTAGCTGTTTTTTACCTCTGCAAGGGACTCTCTTGTTAGGACAAATGGAAGTAGCAAGAACCTTGGCTTGCTCCTGAGTGACAGAATGTTTGCATAGTGGGTAAGTAGTTATAAAACATTTACATGTACTTGGAAGTGAACATATATTACAATTTATTTTTTTTTTCTAAATAGGTATTTTTTAAAATTCTTGTCTGTCAGTGGATTTAATACGTACTTTGGAAAGGCTAAAAATTGGAATATCTCTAACCAGCCCTCTTACAGCTTGTCCCATCTCTTATTCTGACATCTAGACTAAATTACCCAACACAGGGGCAATGCCCATCTTTGAATAAATTCTCGTCTTAGTGCTGAATTAGTTTTTAGAAAGACATTTATATAGACAACTGCATTCCCCAGTAGTGCAAAATAAAATTTGCATACATTTGCCTCTAATTAAATTCTGGGATTTTGGTGGATGGAGTTAATTACTTGAATTTCAGTCTCATGTTTGCATAGTCAGTACCTGTCCTATGGAATTGCAGCCTCATTACACACCAAGCAGTCCAAAATCTTCCCCTCATGGACTAAGAAAATTTTTAGAATTTTGTCCATCTTCTGGATTCTTGAAAACCTAAGATTTTTTTTTACTCCTAAGAGGCCACTGAGATGGTCAGAGCAAGCTCTTTAGACTCTTCCTGCCCATGGTAAACTCTTCCTACCATGAGGAAGTTGAAGCCTCCTTCAGCAATGAGACGTAGTTTAGGTTACCACAAGGGGTCAGTAAAAATCAGAGAGAAATATTCCCTCCTTCTCCACCCCAGAAACGATGAAACGCTCACAGCCACTATGTCATTCCCTGTTAATTTCAGGAATCCAGTGAGGGAAAACCAGACGGGATTATTTTTTCCCTTCTAACAAGAGCTTTCCCCACTAAAATGTATGAGTGGTTTTCTATATATCTATTCTATTCTATTCTATTCCATTCTATTCTATTCTATTCTATTCTATTCTATTCTATTCTATTCTATTCTATTCTATTCTATTCTATTCTATTCTATTCTATATATTATATAGAAATTTGCTTTTGATCTAAGCTAGCTGGTGCTCAAAAGCTGGGATTTATTATTTTTTCCAGGATAATTTTTCTCTGTATTTGTTCACTAGGTTTGTTAAAAAGAGTGCTTCAAATATGGAACAGATTCATGATCAGGGAGCAAAATTTTTGTTTCTTCCAGACTAGGTTTTAAAGAATTATTCTTTCTAAATTAGTAAGAAAAGATTGAATTTAAAATAAATTTTAAATTAAATTTATTCATATGTCCTTGCAAGTAGTTGAGAACACTTGCATGCATATTCTCTCTCCAAATGCTTATGTAACTCTTTTCTATTTTATTCATGACTGCCCCATGAAATTCATTCATCACACTTGCACTGTTCTCTCTGTATCACATTCCTTTCATTCCAAAGGATGATGGGGAAAAAGAAAGATCACCAATTTGAAGTTTGATTCTCTGTCACTTCTGTGACAAAGCTGTGCAGGTAGGGAGCATTCCAGTCATAAATGACAGCGAATTAAAGACCTGCCTACACCTCAGTGGGAACCTGCATCTCATAAACTTTACCCAATACCATCTGACCATTTTCCTCCAGGCAAGTAGCAGGTCAAGCTGATGTCAGTTAATTGCGTACTGCAGTGCTACACTAGGCAGTGTTCATGGAGCCCTTGAAATTCCTCTCACCTTTTCTTGCTGTACCCATTCATCTTGAGCAGTCCAGGCATAATGCAGGGAAATAAATTTGGAAATATTCACATTTTAATTTATTGCAGACATGCAGGAAAAGCCTCAAAATACGGATAAAAAAGAAGTCCAGTGGTTGAAGCTGTCAAGGAATTATGGGTTTGTAGAGTCATTTGCTGGAAGTATTATTGTACTTTGGTTCATTTATTTGATACAGACAGAATAAGTGGTAGAAAATTAAACTAGATGGGAAATTTTACCTCCAACAAATCAGAGTTTGGTCAGTCCTGTTGATGCTTCAGAAAAAAAAAATTTGCATTGGTATCACTTTGCTTTGTTCAGAGCTGGTGTATAACGAATGTATGTTCAGCGTGTTGTGCAGAAAGAGTATGCAGAGTGAAAAAGGCTGATTTTTTATTGCATATTGCCAAATCAAAGCAACATTACTCTTTTAACCCAGGCAGTGACATTCCCTAAGCCTCTTGTGGCTAATATGTGCAGCAAGCAGGGGCTCTGAAACACCATTTTTCTTTTGCAACGCTTGCAATTAATTATGACTGTAAAATGCATGCTCATCAAAAACAGTTAAAAAAAACTAATTGCAGCTGAAAACATAAGAAGCAGTAGATTTAGAGCTGCATTCTGTTTTGTGCATTGAATGTTGTGGGAAATTTTGCTGAAAATGTAGCAGAAACTGGTCCCAATCTATGTTGGGGGGCAAAAAGCGCAAGTTCCTGCCACATGCAGTGTGAGAGGCTGATCAGCCGACGGCAGATGGAAGTGGAATTGTGGCTTTGGGATGCTGGTTGCACACACTGCATTCAGCTAAAGCCTGTAAGAAATCACCTCCTTCCCTGTTCCCAAGGGAACCTGGAGAATCACCTCTATGGATGGAAGTAAAGGAAAGGTGAAAATGAAATCAGAAGGCCCACAGTTATTGGTGGTGAGGAAGTGCTGTGTCTGCTCCTTGTCATTAAGAGATGTGTACAGACAAAGGAAGTCATGTCTTGGATTCAGAAGATAATAAAATGTTTATTTATTTTTTATTTATAGGATAATTTTTTTTTTTTATTTACTATATCCTGGAAAACTCAAAACCAGACTTTTTGGGCACCAGAACTCATTTCCTCCACTGTGCAGAATGTCATTCTTACTTGTGAAAATCTGATCAAAGTCATAGGGTTCAAAAAGTTTTGTGAGGAATGGTTGTGTCTAGAGGCCCAAAGTGAGACTGGACCCTTGATGTCTGCCTGCTGTAAAAAAATATTGGAAGTGGTTACTATTAATATAATAAATATTAGCTCATCCACTATGGACTGAATAATCATGGTGGAAATAAACTCCAAATATCACCATGCAGAGCCGAGATACAGGTAGTGACTAAATGGATTGCCTCAAGTCACATCAGAGCTCGAAACTGAACTCCAACATCCTGAATCTCCTTTCTGCCTCTTAAACATCCTGTCTTTATCTGCTCACTCCTGCAGTCATGATCCCAACTGGCACATGTGGCTTGACAGATGCACAGATGAGGAGGGACATGGTGCCAGTGTCCTCGGGAGGTAAGGTAGAAGGGGACCTCAGGACTGGAGCTCCAGGTGCTCAGAAAAGAGCTCAGACTGAAAGCTTCAGAGGAGCTGTGAGGTGAGGAAAGAAAAAAAAGGAAACGTTTATACTTGGTCGTGGGGGGAAAGGAAACTCTCTTGATAAATACAAACTCAAGACATATTTAGAAGCTGGGTATGCAAGCTGAACTTTCCCTGGGGCTAATTGCTGTAATGGCATGTTAAATAAATCCTTTCTAAACTTGGCTCTACCACATGAACACTGTTTAAACAACGAAGTGCTCATGGACAAATTATCAAAAGTGCGAGGCAAAACCAGGCTTTTATTTAACTGGAATTGAAACACATGGTGGTTTTTTCCATCTAGTTATTGTGACCATCACAAATCAGAATTTATTTTTTTCTGTTAATCTTGGGGCTTCCCCTCCTTTTGCTTCTTGGTTAAACACAAATACAGCACATGCTTTTCTTCTTTGCTGTTTTGTACTGTTCCAGGGCAGACACAGGAATGTTCTTTCTCCTTTATTGAGCAGTTGGGCCTTTCCTTTTCCATTGTGCATACTCAAGACAAGGCAAAACTGCTGGGAAATGGAAGATATTTATGAAATGGTAGTCTCCATGGCCAAGCTTCTTGAGGAAGGGTACTTCAACTGATAAGTTAGAACTGCATGTGCCCCAAGTAAATCTGAATTATGATGGTCCATTCTAAGGAAAATATAAAAGAAAAGAAGAGAGGAGTAGAGCATATTTCTACAATCTAAAATTCTTAAATCTGGAAAGTTTCTCTCATTCTGGTATATGAAAATAACTAGATTTCTATATACAAATATATGTGTATATAATTAAATAATATATAATTAATAATATAATTAATATAAGCATTAGTTCATCATTTTAGATATCATATATATGCAATAAATAAATTTATACTATTTTTATCTATTACATATGCATGCATATATATATTCTATAGAAATAGAGAAATTACTAAATTGTCAATCAAAGATTTCCTGTCATGCTCATTGTAGTGGAAAATTACACTAAAAAAGAGTGCAGGGGCTCAAATGGCTGATTGCATGTGAGGACTAACAGACTGCTAATGGAATTTTATAGTCTTTTCAAAGGCTTCCCTAGTCAATGAAATTATAGGAATGACCATCCTAATTGGAAAACCTAAGTGTCAGTTGCAAAACCACCCAGTAAAAGGGGGTGCTTTGTACTGGTTCTTTATCTGTTTGGTTGTCACTAGTGTGGCTGTAAAGCAGTAGAATCACCATTTAAAGCACATGCATGAATGGTCCTTGTAATTGATAAGAAGAAGGATCTCTTCTGATACTCACCCTCATGACCAGACATGATGTAATCACAGAATATCTCAAGTTGGAAGGGACCCATAAGGATCATCAGGTCCAAATCCCTACTCTTCACAGGACTACCTCACACTAAGCCATGAGAATGAGTGCTCTCCAGACAGGCTTGGTGCCACTCTGCACAGAACAAACCCTACAGATTCACATTATTTAGTGTTCAAAATTTTTAGTGTTCAAAAGTTGACATCTTTTAGTGTTTGTTTAAGTAAATATAAGGTAAAATCAGGAATGTATACATTCAATGTGAAAATGTAAGTTATATGTTTGGTGGCTGTTTTATCTGGGAACATACACAACACTTTATTTAATTCTTTTGATAAAATATTTCCTTCAAGTGTTTTCAGAAGACAGGAGAAATAAAAGTATATGATTCTTCTAAGCCTTAGAATAATGTGTTTACATATCAAGGAATCTCTTTCACAGAAATCAATATCTTTTCATTTCGTCTGGGGAAAAATAATATTAGACACTTGTTGGTTCTTGGCTTTCTTAACACTCGTTTGCAAAGGGAAACAAAAAATTTTATAGCAGTTTCCAAGAAAGCATATATTAGATCTTAATACTTAACTTCATTTCCTCACAAACATTAATTTGCTGCTCTTATTGTTGTGACAGCATCCAGGTGGTCATATAGTTTGAAGGAAATGTGCAATTAAGTTGATATCACTAAATTGTACATGGTATATTTGTGCCTGGCTAGGTCTCAGACTGAAAAGCAAATAATTTCATTTTTCTTCAGAAATGGGAAACTCAATTCCCTCTTATGAACTTCTTGATTGTTAACAACCATCAGGAGTGATAGAGAGGGAGGTACCATGGGCCAGCAGGGTGGTAGACATCCTCATTTAGATTCCCATGCACATTCCAGGAAATTGCCATTATCCCAGGCACGGTTTGGGCTGGGTTGGGGGACAGAAAGAAGTGTGAGGCAGAGGAGCTGGGGCAAGGCATTGTACAACTCTGAAAGTGCTTCCCACTTCCCACTTCCACCAGGAGTCTGGGCACTCTGAACCAGAGGTCCAGGTCCTTGACAACATGAGCTATAGAAACTACTTTCTATTCCTTCTGCCCAGGGGCAGCTGCAGTCAGTGGATAATTGGTTGTGCGTGTACTTTCACCAGGAATTCTTTCCACGCAGAAACTGTATATAAAGTATTGATGAAAGCTTTCTTTCACAAACCATTTTTTCTGTCTGAAAAATGTCTTCCTCTAAACATGCCCAGCCAGCTCCATTGTGTATTTGTTAAAGATGTGAATGCATATGCATTTTTGTTTTATTATTATCAGACTTTTCTGTCTGTTGACCTTTATTCTGTGTCTGTTCTAATATCAGGCTTGCAAAGATCATGTGATGTGAATACTTAAGTATCCTACCTAGAATACATTAAAAGAGCCTGAATTTCAGAAATCTGGGGCTGTGGTTTCCCAACATCAGCTTCATTTAAAAGTTTTGCAGTCCATTTGAGCTTTCAGGCAATGAGTCATTCCATCCATTTTTACACAGGTTGCAGCAAGGACATGAATTTTAATTTTCTCTAAATATCCCTGTGGATTTTAATTGCAGAGTAATAGGATGTGGTATTCTTTCCTCTGAAAGGTTTGTTCTTACACATCAACATTGACCACAGTCATCAGAAGTCCTTTCCAGGAAACAATCATTTAAGCCAGGCCTTAGCTCTGTGGTGTCTGGATGGAGACTTGCTCAGGTGCACAGTTATGGCACCTTGTCTCATCTGCTGCTACAGGGAATCTCTGCCCACGCTAAAGGGTGGGGGGAGAGGATCAGCTTTGGGCAGAGCGAAGCTCATTGAAGATTCATGTATTTTGCTCATTCTGTGGGACCATGACCCTGCTGATGGAACACGCTCTGCAGTGCCACAGCCATACACTGCACAGCCCAGAGCAGGGATGGGTTACACTGCACAGCTGCCCTGGTACTGCCCTCAGTCATCCATCCTGGCTGCAGATTCCCACCTGGGCCATGCACAAAACAGGCTCCATGGGCAGGGGTAGGGGACATGGGGTGAGGTGTCACTGTGCAGAAAGGTCAGTCACTCCTGCCCGTCGGTCTGGGCACGCAGAGGGCACGTGTGCAGCGAGCTGGAGCACATCACGCTTCCTGGCGGGGCTTCAACTCACAGGGAAAACTTCACTCGAGAAAACTATGCCAGATTCTGGCCTTTGAAGATTTGGGTAAGCTTCTTTTTCAGGGAGAAAGAGTTGCCAACTGGGATTTTTTGCGAGTTGACTGCTTTTCAAAGATCTTTGTGAAGGGGCTTGGTTCAGGGCATTGCTGGGGGAAACCAATTATAATTTTTAAATATGTTAGACTTAAATAAACATTTAATTAAAATACGACCAGCTTTTTCAGCCATTGCCTGTCTCCTCCTGTTTGTAGAGTTGGGGAGTTCTGGGGAATTCCTGATACTACACATTTTTTGAGAGCGTCAGCAAACTTCTCAAACTAACCTTCAATACTTCCTTTCCTTTCTCTTCCCTCCCTCCCAACCCTTTTCTTTAGACACTTTAACCTACTTTTAAGTCTCTCATTTTTCTGTTTTTCCCCATTTCTTGCAATATTAAATTTTCTTCTAGCATTTTCCTCCTTGCTCATTCTCCCCGGTCCCTTTTCCATGCATTTTCTCATCCACTTCAACTGAACCTCACCACAAGCCACGTTATCTCCATAATAGCCCCCTCCTAATGATAGAGGGAAATATCCTGGAACATCAGCTTTCAGCAGCTAGGAGCCAGGAGGGTATAGGTGACGTGACTTTTCATCTCTCACCACAATCTCTATTATATTTCTTCAAAAGTCTGCCTACATTTGGTGGCACCAAGAGATGTAGCTGGGCTAGCAAGAGGAAGAATGAGAAAAGATGACTTCAGCACTTGAGCAGCTCTAAACCGCTGTATTTATTTATGGCATTATCAGCATTGTTACCACAACAGAGAGTTCTGCATTAGATGCTGAGTGTGAGCCTTTGCACTTATTAAAACCTATAAATATCCTTGATAAAAGCAAAGGAAAAATATTTGCCACATGAGGATTTTCTTTACAAATCATCCAACTGATATTAGTTTGACCCAGGTTGAAAGTTCCCTCACCTACCAAAGTAATTTAATTCCAAATTGACCTGCTCTTTTTTTTTTCCTCGTTTTCTTTTTCCCACTCTTCTTCAGTGACTTCCAGTGTTTGTGTGTCTGCTTGACAGGACACGATTAAGGAGCACCATACCCCATTGAGATAAACTTTAAACAGTATTTTTGTTCCTATTTTGCTGAGAGACAAACATGATATTGTGCAGCAGTTTGACCCTGGCTGCTCTTGGACTGTCCGGGTTTTGTCTGGAATTGAGTCCAGTGGGATGAAGTTTACTAAGTCCAAGTTTCAAGTCCTGCATTTTGGCCACAATAACCCCCTGCAGCGTTATAGGTTGAGGATGGTGTGGCTGGACAGTGCCCAGGCAGAAAGGGACCTGGGGGTCCTGGTCAACAGCAGGATGGACATGAGCCAGCAGTGTGCCCAGGTGGCCAAGAAGGCCAATGGCATCCTGGCCTGTGTCAGGAATATGTGGCCAGCACGAGCAGGGAGGTCATTCTCCCCCTGTACTCAGCACTGGTGAGGCCACACCTTGAGTGCTGTGTCCAGTTCTGGCCCCTCAGTTCAGGGAGGACGTGGAGACGCTTGAGCTCGTCCAGAGGAGGTAGCGAGGCTGGGGAGGGGCTGGGAACACAAGCCCTGTGAGGAACGGCTGAGGGAGCTGGGGTTGTTCAGCCTGGAGAAAAGGAGACTCAGGGATGACCTTACCACTCTCCACAGCTCCCTGAAAGGCGTTTGTAGGCAGGTGGGGGTTGATCTCTTCTCCAGGCAGTGACTGACAGAAACAAGAGGGCACAGTCTCAAGCTGTGCCAGGGGAGATACAAGTTGGATATTAGAAAAAAGTTTTTTATTGAAAGAGTGATAAATTATTGGAATGCTCTGCCCTGGGAATGGTGGAGTCATCATCCCTGGATGTGTTTAAAAAAAGACTGGACGTGGCACTTGGTGCCATGGTCTGGTTGAGGTGCTAGGGCATGGGGTGCATTCGATGATCTTGAAGGTCTCTTCCAGCCTAGTGATTCTGTGATTTTGTGAATTCTGTGAGTAGTTACCCTAAGTCAAGGACTGTTCATTTTACCAGCCTCTGCACTGAGCAGGTGTGCAAGAAGTTGGGAGGAGCATGGGCAGAACAGGTGACCTCAGCTGGCCAGGGGGATATTTCACAGTACAGGACATTTTGCTCAGTACCTAAACTGGGCTGGGGGTGGCAGTGGGGCTGGTTGCTACTGGGAGGCAGGCTGCGCATCAGTCAGTGGGTGGTGAGCAACTGTATTGTGTGTCACTTTTTTCTCTCTTTTCATTGCAATTGCTGGTTTTGTTCTATTTTACTCTATTTCAATTGTTAAACTGTTCTTATCAAAGCCTGTGCGTTTTACCTTTTTCTGAATCTCCTCCTCACCTCACCAGTGTAGCGGGGGAGTGAATGAGCAGCTTCATGATGTTTAATTGCCAGTGGAATTAAACCACAACAAAGACAGGCATTGACAAAATAAACCATCCTAATTTTTTACATGGCTTCGAAAACACACAAAAGTACAGCTTAACAAACATGGGAAGCAAATACATATGTTTACCAACTGCAAGCAAATAATCAAAGCATAGCTTTAGCCTTTCCCATAATTTAGAGTTATGGCATTATTTGCAAAATAAAAATCAATATCTAAAATAGCCCAATGAAAAGCTCCAATTCTATTGAAAAGAATGAGAATGAATTCTTATACACAAGTCTCATACACATATCTCTCAGATTTGTCTTTCTTTGGCTCCACCCTAAGTATATTTTTTTCCCCCATTTTAAAGTATGTAAAACATACAAAAAGTATCCTGCGTACTTTGCCTGTTGACCTCAACTTCTAGGTTTTCCTTACTTTTAAATATTTGCTCTCATAAATGTAGTTTACCACCAATCTCAGCATTCTTATCCTTGTGCTGTAATTAAGGTTTTGGACACGTTTTGCTTTACATCTGCGGGTATTCTGTGAACTATCACTTGTCAATTTGTTCTTAAAAGCAGAAGTTCTTTTTAAATTTTCATAATGTAGAAAAGTTACTTCAGGGAGATTCAGCAGACTGAGGATTCAGTAGCAGTCTAAATTAATCTGGATCAGGTGAGAGAGTGTTTTCAGAGTCACACCATGAATGTCAGCCTGCTTACAAATTCTGTTTCAGCAGACTGTTCAGACTAGAGGCATTTCAAAAGCAGAGAAAACATTTAGATCCTACTAAAGATAAACAATTTCTAGGCATCTAGAAAAAATGTAAAAACACATTCAAAGTGACAGGTTCGTTTGCCAGTTAAAATTCTTGAATAGAAGTGGAAAGAAAAGCCTGAGTGGAGATCACATACACTGTTGTTTGTGTGGTGGATTTGATAATGGTGCTCTGAATTTTGGAAAGCTAATAGTTGCTAGATTGGAGGCTTGGCTGCAGAGATCTTTCTCTTCATTTTTGTACAAACAGAGTAAAATTCTGTAAAAAAACCCAACTTGATGATAATTTTTTTAGGAGATCTATGTCTAGCTATAATAAAAAAAACCCCAAAATATTATACTTCCCATTAATCTTCCCTACACCATGAGACAAATACTACCAGCTTCTACATAACTCCTGTCCTCTGATAAGGATTAAATTGTGCCATCTGTTAAAATACAAAATGTAGCATAATTTAAAAACTCATATAGAAAAAGACAAGAAACATAACTCCTGTTTTTCAGTTTCCAAGGTAAAGTGATCTATAATCAATGTGGGAACTTTAGTCTCATTCAGTTTTTTAGTCACTTCAATTTTCTTTGCTTTCTAGACACTATTAAAATACAGATTCAGTGTTCTATAAATGGAATTAAATTATTCATTATACCTATTAATATACATATGTATCACCTTGAATTGCACACACCGGTTATTACATAGTTCAGACAAATCACTAAATATTTAGTATATTGTACTACTATTTCACCTATGAAAAAAAAATTCAATGCATGATATTTACCAAACTACAGAAATTTGATACACTAAGCATGTCTGAAAGAGTCTGCCCTGTCTGATCAAATCATCAAACTAATGATGCAACCATGTAAAATGCCTCCTTCTAGTTAAAATTTTCATCATATCTTAATAGCCATTTTATATGTCATGTCCATCATTTAGAGGAGTCAATTTCCATACAAGCTAGAAAAAGAAAAACCAAACCCTTTCTCTTTTATTTAGTTACACAGGTCCTCATCTCCTGTCTACTTCTTACTACTAAGAATTCATGTGTGTGAGTAAAGAATAACATCCTTACACTATTTTAAGACTCTAACCATCTTCCCCAATGTAAGGAATTAATAACCAGTGGGATTTACTATATCTTGAAATAGGAATAAAGACACAGAGCTTTATCTGAGAAATTAGACCTCATATGCCATATGTTTTCCAGATTTTTATATCTTTCCATTTTGTTATAAAAGTTCAGAGAATATTATACCCATCTCTGAGGAGACATTTTATTTAGCATTTAAGTGTCTGCGTTCATATTTCGCTTACAACACTTTCCAAAAATACTGCTTTCAGCAATCTGAGAGCCAAAGCAGAGGGGTGGCTCCAAGAATGGGAATTATGGGAGTTTTCTTTTACTACCCACTAAATGCATTTCAGCTCTCATCAGTCAGGGGGTACCCCTCCACCCCACCCCCAACATTTTTGATATGTCTTGCAAAGTTGTAAATGACACTACTGTTTGTGAAAACAGACTTTTAGATGGTGAACTCTGTGTTGTGAACTACAGAACTGTCTTTATCTATTAAAAGGTCTGCTGGGTTGTCAAACCACTAAACTTGCGCTAATTTCTGATTGCTGGCAGAAAGTCATCTCAGTCAATGCTCATGTGACTCTAAGATTTTGTCCTTAAAAGAAAAGGTGATGTTGGCTAAGTTTTGTCTTAGGCATATGCAGTAGTGGCAGATGTTCTTGGCAATTGTTAAATGAGCTCCAGATGGTAGCTTAGAAGCTTGACCTTAAACATTTTCTCTCCTTCAACCATAATTTTTAAATGAAGAGATGTGTAGAGCTTGTTAAGTTTTTCTCCAGGATTTAGTCTGAAGATAAAATGATGAGGCTCATCAAGAAGATGGATGATGATATTATCTTGTCTTGAATTCATTGCAAGTGAAGTTTGACAGAATCATCTGTTCACCATTATCTAAAAAAAGATATTAAGGGAAAAGAAACAGACCGGTAATTTTGTTCTTTTTAAACCTCTTAGAAACAAAACAAAACCAATTTTCTGTTTGAATCTTTTATTCATTGTTTGATAAAATTTCATCTATTTATGCAGATTGTTTTCTGCTAGGCTGCTCAGGGTAAACCCTAACATGATGTGTTTATCCTAACAGAGAACAAACGACTCTGCTCTGAGATTTGAAGAACTCATGTAAAACTTCCTTTCTACTTCAAAAGACGATGTATGTATTTTTAGATCATTTACTACTCTTATCACAGTAATCACCAGATAGTTTGTCAGAGATTGCAAGTTCATCTCCACAGGAAGCTTTATAATTTAGAAAATAACATCTTAAATCATGAAACTCTCCAGCCTGCGGGATTTATTTTCTACTTGCAAGGTTAAAGGAGGACAACTCATTGTTCATTTCCTCATTAGAAAAGAAAACAACATGTCATTGCAGTAAAACTTCTGTATGCTACTTCTAGAATGAGTGCAGACAGGGCCATATCCATGTGTTATCCTAAAGAGGGCTTGAAAGCACAGTGAAGATGCCTGCATGGACAGGACTCTACATTAATAATGCATCTGGTAGTTTAGATATAATATTAAAAATAAAATCATCAGATATGGTCTGGACTTTCAGACCTCCTTGGCTAACTTGGTCTGTTTGTAGGACAGGGTGACCCGCTTAGTGGATGAGAGGAACACTGCAACTACAACTTTGGTGAAGCCTTGACACTTCTCCCACAGTATTCTTCTGGAGAAACTGGTTGTTCTTGGCTTGGCTGAGGAGTGCTTCAGTGAGTAAAAAAGCCACTGGATGGCCAGGCCAGAGTGGAGATGAACAGAGTTAAATGCAGCTGGTGGCCAATCACAAGTGGCAATCCCCAGGGCGCAGTGTTGGAGCTGTTTAATAACCAGTGAGTTCACAGAAAATACCAAGTTGGGTGGGAGTGCTGATGTGCTGGAGGGCAGGAAGGCTCTACAGAGGGAACTGGACAGGCTGGATTGATGGGCTGAGGCCAATTGTAATGAGGTTGAAAAGCAAAATGTTGGGTCCTGCATGTGGGTCACAATAACTCCATGCAGAGCTGCAGGCTAGGAGAGAGTGGCTGGAAAATTGTCTGAAGTAAAAAGCCCTGGGGGTGCTGAACATGAGCCAGCATTGCTTTGGCCAAGAAATACACTGGCTTGTATCAGAAGTGATGTGTCCAGCAGGACCAGGGCAGCAATTGTCCCCCTCTATTCAGCACAGGTGAGAGTACATGTTGAATGTGAGACCACATGTTGAATTCTGTTCAATCCCCTCTGCAAGAAAGATTTTGAGGGGTTGGAGCATATCCAGAGAAGGACAATGGAACTGGTGAAGGGTTTGGAGCCCCAGTCTTACCAGGAGTGGCTGAGAGAGCTGGGTTGTGTAGCCTGGAGAAAAGGAGGATGAGAGAACATCTTACTGCTCTCTACAACTACCAGAAAGAAGGTTGTACTTAAGTGGGGGTAGGCTGTTCTCTTAGATAACGAGAAATGGGACAAAAGGAAATGGCCTCCAGCCACATCAAGAAAGGTTTAGATTGGATACTGGGAAATTTTTTTCAATGGAAGATTTACCAAGTACTAAAGCAGGCTGTTAAGGGCCTGAGATCTCTGAAGCTATTTAAAAGTCTTATAAATATGGTGCTTACGGATATGGTTTAATGGTGAACTTGGCAGTGCTGGGTTAACTGTTCAACTTGATGATTTTAAAAGTCTTTTCCAACTTAAATTATTCTATTATTCTATATCCTACTGCTTCAACCATTTATAACATCAGAACTTCAGGACCCAAATTAATGACCTTAAGAAGAAAGAAAGTGAAGGCTAAATAAAGCTGGCAAGTAGAAGCTGAACCTTCAATTGTAAAACACTTCTAGGCCCTTTTGAATGAATAAATCTCTGGAACTATTGACTTGGAAATATTTAAGGGCTGCCATTGATCATATCTTTTAGATCATTGATCTATCTTTGATCTTTTTTCTATTCAATAAAATAAGATCCAATAACACATCTTATTAAAACTGAGGAATGTAATCAGTAGTTTTCAGCCTGACTGAATATTGAATATTCCTTTATATAGCAATAACTCAAAAGAGCAGGGAGTCATTGCCCAAGCTAAGTGGAAATAAAAGCATGAGGCCAAAAAGGATTCCCTAAAGTTAATTACAAAAGAGTCGCACTGTGGTATTGATTTATGTAAATGCCCATTCCTGTATGTGCATCAGACAGGCAGGGGTACATTTCACTGAGGGAGTGACCCTGGGGGAGGCAGAGAGGTTTGGGACAATCCCAGGTGTCTGAAACAGGCACCTTGGTGCCCATCATCCATGCCTCGTCTTCAAGGAGTAAAGGGGGGCCCGTAACACCCAAGCAGCACCTGAATGTAATCTGTAGGTAGAAGATTTTCTGGTATTTGATGAAAGGTATGAAAAGTATAGTTAATTTAGTCACTGTCCACTATAGACAGACTCATCCTTGGGTTCAGACAAACAAAATTCACTCTTCTTTTCTGCCTTTTCTCCTCAGAGTTGTCATGAGATGCAGGCTAAGGCCAGTTGACTGCTACAGTACATTGAGTGTGACACAAGTTTGGCCTGTGCAGAAGGGGAAAAAAAGCAGTTTGCTTCTTTTTCAAGTTGCTGGAGAATGGAAGTTTGTATATCAATAACCATGATGAATTCATCTTGTGTAATTTGAAACAAGCCTGGTCCAAAATTGTCCAGAAGTCTGTTAAAATCAATGTAACTATGGAGTGAATAATTTGAATTCAATCAACAGCAAACGTGCTGATTCCCAAGATAGAGAAATCAATATATAGTATGGCAGAAATCATAAATTGCAATGGCTACATTCAGAAGGCAACATGCTCTGTACTTTTAAGATTACCAAATAACTGCATCTTTCACTCTCTCTATGGATATGTACCCAGTTCATACAAAGCTCTCTCTAGATGTACTTAGAATTTTTTTCCTTAATCATGGAAATTTGGCTCATGATAAACGATTTTAATGTTCTGGTCAGCTTTGGGAAAGTTTAAAACAAAAAAGAAAATAGTCACAAAGACAGTTTTCTTCATGCAAATGCAAAATTCAGTCATGCAGATCACTTTAATAATTATATTAACCATTAAGGTAAATACAAGGGTTTAGTCTGAGGGTGTCATATAAAAAAAATGGTTCTGTTGGTATTTCAGGGATTTAGAGCCCTGCCTAGAGGTTCTAAAAGGTCTATAATGGGCCTAGAGGTGTGGAGATGGTAACTAAAATGGTTACCACCTCACAGTAGCAACTTGGGTGCAGAAAGTCATTAAAATTTAAGTACAAAGTGTGCAATATCCCAAGCTGTTATAATACCCTTCCTAGATTTCAGGAAGAATGTATTGAGAAGCAGATGTTTGCATCAAAGCTTCACAGTAAAGCTTTGAAACAAGCTTCTATGGTTTATTTTTGGGTTTTGATACAAATCCCACTTACAATAAAAGCACAGGAAAACCATGTGAAATTATAAGCAAATATATTGTAGTATCTCTATTAAGCCACCTCATTAAAGATGAGCAATAATAAATTCAGGAGGTTTCTGAGCAAGGCCCACCAATCTCAGTTGCTAAAACTAAGCTCTGGAGTGCAGAAAAGGAAGCAAACAAGTTACTGGAATAAAATAAGCAGAAAAGAGATGAGTGAAGAGAGTGACATGTAGTATATTGACCTAAAAATTGCTAAGTAATAGATTTTATTCTGTGATCTGTAGGTCATCCTCCGTTCATCTGCACATGGTTTTGCTTATAAAACAAAAAATCCATTTCTCAATCCTGCAAGCTGAGCTTAGCAGCTACTCCATCTGCTGAGCTAGAGTAGCAGGCAGAGGCTGTACTCCCTGCCTGGGTGTTATTTGCATCCAGGGTACAGTGTAAGATTGTAATTGCAGGCAGTGACCTCCTTTTCAGCTCTCTGCATGGGAATTTGTACCAGGGACCTCCAGACAGAGGCAGCATTTTGTAGATGGGCCCTGCCATAATTCTTTTTTTTTTCCCTGGGAACAGGGAAAAAAAGATCAGTGGGTTGCAAGTGGGTGCTGAATTTCTGTCCTGGGCTGGTCAAGGGGTGCTTTCCTTTAGTCCAGGGTATAAAGCCCTGCTTCTTTGCAACTCATCAGTCTCCAATTCAGGTCAACTGCGTGACTGGAGGCTGCTCTGAGCAATCATGGGAAGTTATTGCTGATCCCAGGATGCCCCGGTTTGGCATTAAGAGTAACCATTTTAGCAATCTAATATAAATCTCCGTTTTGTGTGTGTCTTCAGCTCTGTCCTGCAGTGAAGCATTTAAACTCTTTATGAGTCTCTGCCATTTAATATTATGCTATATGGGCTCAGCTTGCAAAAAGGAAAGTGCATTGGCAACTAGTTCCTTTCTTATCACTGCTAAATATCAGGCTGACAAGACAGGTAATCTTTCCTGATTACTTTCCTCATGTTTTATTAGAACATGCTCCTGCATTCATTCAGATATTTAATTTCACTATTGATGGCTGCTTCCTAAAATACAAACAATTCTGTCTTTGTTCGAAAAAAGGTTTATATGCTATCCAATAATTGCCTAAAGTGACAGCAACCACTAGTTCAATGCATTCTCCAAGGTTACTGGACTCAAGAGCATTTTCAACTACTAATTGTTTTTCTTCATGATTCTTCGTTTTTCCTTTAGTCTGGTAATTAATTTCATCATTCCTTCCTCAGGTTTTCATGTTCACACACTAATTTTCTTCCTCAAGCTCCTGAAATCTTTTTGTATATCTTAACCTTTGGATAGAGAGACCATCCTCCTGAGCATGCACCCCATTTCTTATGTGGGGCTCTGCTAAATGAGGTAATTCTAGGGCTGTCCTGTCAGACTCAGAAGGGGTCCTGCAGACTTACACAGGTATGATTAAATGTGGGGTTAGTTATTCACAGATAAAATACTTTTTCCCTTGCAGTTCCATTAAGCACTTAGCATTTGATTGCTACATGAACTGGTAAGCTCTAAACTTTTTACACTGGCTTCCTGGCTGGCCACTATTCATTGGAGAGAGCCTGAGGATCTCTTCCTTTGCTGCTTGAGAAAGGAATTGACAACAGCTAAAGGAAAATTCTGAATAATCATGGCATCAGCTGGGCTTACACTCCCTCTGAGAAACAGATAAAGATCTAGATGCTCTCAAAGAGGAAGTAGCAGTGAATTGCAGTGGCTGCCACTCTGTGGAAATAGCGACTCAATCTCTGTGGATGTGGAGGAGGGTGCTGGGTGGGTGATGGTAGCGAGACACAGCCACCACTGGCTTCAGGACTCTTATCCCAAAGGTTTTGGCAGCATCAACCTGACAGTTGCTCATGCTCATGCAGGAGAGCACAGACATGTCAGAGCAAAATGCCTTACCTGTGCCCATTAGAAGCTGTTAGTTGGCAACAGGATCTCATTCTCCCAGCACCATAAACTGCTGCTTCTGCCATGACATGTGCTCCCCATAGGTTTTGCAATAGCTGTGTGTAAACATTTCAAAATATTTACGCTGATTCACAAGATCACTGTAGGCAGTGAAAATCAGAAATGTCAAATTCATCAAACTGCTCTGATCAGTGCTTAATATAATCTCAAATGCAAAAGTGTGTATTTTTGGAATACAGGATATTTCATTATCAGAAAATTATTTAGAGGGAAAATGTTTGTTATGAAGCATCAGTCTTTGTGGTCCTGGCGCCTAGAAGAAAGCCATACTCTGTAAGCTACCATACATGAAACAGATGGAGAATACATGTCATCTGCTCACATCAAGATATTAAATTCTGTGTACTTGATATAACAGCTTTTGCTGTCAAATTATCCCGTCTTTTGGTGGTGATAGGGGGAATGGTGGTGGTTCTGGCTTTCTAACACTATGCTAGGGGAAGAAAATACCTTAGTGAAGCAGAAAGTGCGAGCATAACAACGTAGAAATGAAAAAGGTTGTTCAGGGGCAAGTGTAATACCTGAAAGGTGTTGTAATTCAGTTGTTGAAAATGACCGGGTTTCACGCTCTCATCATCTTCTTAAAGGATTGAACTCAGTCTTCTTTGATGGCTGAGAAGTCTCTTTTTCTATACAATGCAATCTTTATAGGCAGCTGCTACAGAATGCACCATAATGAAGGCAGGTGCTGAATGCAAGATACATTTATGTTATAAGGTGAATTTCCTACATTTTATTTGAAGCTGATCTATCAATTGCAAACCATGATCTGATGTAGATAAATGAGAGGCCCCATTTTGCTGGTAGGAGGGCAGAATGGAAATTGTAACTATAGACTGCAGACCCTGAATAGTATTACAGCACTATGCACACACTTATTGGAGATGAGGAGGCCTGAGCAAACTCTGTTAACCCATTTATTCTGACTGCCTATAGAAGATAAATTAACCCTATATTAAAAATAAAATCTAAAAGCATGTAGCAGAAACTTAGAAAGAAAATATTATCTGAAGGAAGAACTGTCTCTATCTCATTTGCTAAATATCATTTATTTCTTTTACCAAAACCTCTCTTCTCTCCCCTGTCCCAATGTAAATTGCAGTGAGGATAGTAAGAGCGGTGGTTCAGTGAGAGCCTGAATTTTTCCATCTTCTTAGTTCTTTTTGATGGTTTGGGGGCTGTTCACTGTAAAACCTGGTTGTTTCACAGCTGGCTACCAGCAGCTGGCTAGTTAGTCCACCTGGAAGAAGGGATGTGGCAGTAATTTTGTGTAGTCCTGGACTAGGAGAAGAGGAATCACAGATGGAAAATATGGCTGCACACACAACAGGAGTTTCATGTTGTGGAGCTGTGAACTTCTAGGTTCATAAATCCAAACTGTAGTGAGAGAATTTATTTGCTTCTGTGTCATGTATGGACCTCTGACAGCAGGGTGTCTGTGGGATTTGCTAATAATGGTTTCCCTGTAAGCTACCTAACATATGGAGTTTTTTTAACTGTAGATGATCCTGAAAATCCTGACTACTTCAATTTATTTGCTTTCAACAAAACTTGGCAGTCAGTGTTATTACACTGACACAAGCAGCAACTGTGTACCTCACACCAATTTGAGATTAAAGAAAACAAACAAAAAAATCCTGCTATTTTAATTCACTACTGGAAGTTTCAATTGTTTTTATAAGCTAAGTTCTTTTTAGATGACTTGCAAATCTGAAACAAAGGAACACACAGTTTCTTGGATACAAATGCATCATGTATGCATGTAGACTTAAACATGTTGACTTTAATATACACAATAAAAATAATTTGATGACAACTCATGAATGTTTGGTCAAGGATGTTCCTATTTGTGTACAGAGCCCACATTTCTTCCAGTTTCTGCTCCTGTCTAATATTAAAATAAAAAGACTTCCAGCTCTACTGACCAAGCACTTCTCAGTTTATAAACAATAAAATAAATAGTGGTATATGTGCTTTAGTTCTACAAGTACTGTCAAATATCTGCGGTGATGACTGTAAAGTTTTCCTGAGCAATATATTTCGTACCTAAGCATTTAGCTTTAAAGGAGTAATTACAAAGCAGAGCATTTATTTATAAAGCACACAAGAGAATAACAGGCTGCTTTGTTTATTCTTTAGCTGCTTTCCTATAGTAATTAAGATAATCCCAAAAATTACAAAACAGAAACATTTATGCTTTTCCATTTCCAAAATTAGATTAAATTCCCAAGCACACTTTTTTGTTTTTAATACTTAAAACAAGTATAAACAACCACTCCATTCATGCAGCCCATATCAGGTGTGTACTGGGAAGGGCACTTGAGACTATGTCCCTCAGGGTCATAATAAGTCCTGCCAGCAAACCTGCTCCAGTGTGGGCTTCTCTCCATGTTTCCATAGCTCCTGCCAGGAGCCTGCTCCAGCACAGGCTTCCCATGGGGTCACAGCCTCCTTCAGGCATCCACCTGCTCTGGTGTGAGGTCCTGCACAGGCTACACATGGATTTCTGCTCCAGCATGGATTTCCATGGGCTGCAGGGGCACAGCTGCCTTACCACGGTCTGCACCACAGGCTGCAGGGGAATCTCAGCCCTGGTGCCTGGAGCATCTCCTTCCCCTCCTTCTCCACTGACCTTGGTCTGAAGAGTTCTGCCTCTCACATATTCTCCTTTCTCTCTTTTCCAGCTACAACCTGCTCCTGTGAAGGAACTTTTTTCCCCTTCTTAACTCTGTTACCCCAGAAGTGCTACCTACCACTCTCACTGATGGTCTCAGCCTTGAGCAGTGGTGGCATCCGTCCTGTCAGACATGGGGGAAGCTTCTAGCAGCTTCTCACAGAAGCCATCCCTGTAGCCTGCCTCGCCTGCCCCCAGATATTCCCATGCAAGCCCAATATAGGGTGACAGATCACATTTCCCTCTCCAGATGTGGAGTAACAGTCTCTAGCAATGAAAGCACTGCAGGAGTGTATTTGTGGAAGCTCATGATCTGTCCCAAGTTACTTATTAAGTATTCTTACATTTCATTCCAAAGATGTAAAGGTGGAAAATTATGATACCATCTGGAAAGGATGAGTTTAGTAGTCGAAAGCCTAAAGGAAGTCCTAGAGAATGGGTTATTTAAAGCATCCATAAGAAAGTCACCTTTGTTCAGCAGGTTACGATGAGACAGAGACAGAAGGAAGGTGGCTTGCACTGGATTAAGGAGTGAGATAAATTCATTGCAGAATTCAAACACAGGGTGAAGGATGATTGTTTCCTTTAAAGGGAATAATATGCTGTGCACTGTGGTTTCCTTGGTAGGAATTTACCATGTAACATTCTCACAAAAAAAGGCAGTGAACTATCCCATGTCTTTCGGGAAAAGAACAAGAAGAAAAGTGCATGAAATAAACAGGGAGAATTCTGTATTGGTTATGAGGAAAAGTTTCCTAAAAATAAAGAAAAACCTTCCTGTGAAACCTAATTACTACGAGAAAGTAAGCCAAATCCTGGAGAGCATGGTTTATATACAGTTGAGCTGAGCCGAGCCAAGGGAAATTAGCAAGAATCCTGTGAGATGTGTTAGAATTTTATGTTCCTGAGGCTCCATCATGGCGTTCACTTGCATTTTTTTTCATACAGCATTTTGCAGCAGTGGGGCCTGAAGGCAGGAAAAACGGCTATGGGTATGTGACAGGAGGGAAATGCCACTGGCTAGAGAATTTTCTGCCATTACACATTTCCAGAATTGCTCTAAGCCTAGCTCCAAGCCTGAGCTGACATAGCTCTTCCAGATCTCTTTCCCTTTGAACAGTCCAACATTAGAGGCATGTTAGTTTTCCCAGGCTACTCTTCCATTTAGTGTGTGAAGTTATACACTTTAGCGTTTGGAAAGCTTGATCATGCTGTTATGAAGATGAAGAGTTTTATTGCCCATGCATGCTGCTGACTCCCAAATCCATCTCACAGCCCAGTCTTAAGGAAGAGTTTCAAATTCATGAGGCTATTCCCAGAATGAGGAGCACAATTCCAAACCAGGAAATGGTTAGGAGAAGGGTTAAGAGAATGAGATGTGTAGCTTTATCTACCCTGCTAGATCTTAATGTTAAAGAGCGCCACATGATGGCCAAGTCCATCAAACACTGCCAGCAGATTCAGCTACATTAGCACAGTTGGTCTAAAATTTTATAGGTAAAAGATGACCTACCAGAGCAATCACCATTGTCTCAGTGAAATATCTTAATCTAAAATCCCAGTTGTGAGAATATCTTTTGACATAAAATAGGCCTAATAACTTATTACTATAGGCTAAGCATCTTGGTTGTGCCCCCTGAAAAAACTGTCTTTTGTTTTATGTGTACCTCAGCCTCTAGCTAAAGGGAGATGTATGATGGGTAGTGAAATTACAGTAATTTCACTATTATAAGCTGCACCTGATTGTAAGCTGTACTTCCAGGTGTCGGCAACTTATTGCTCCTTGCCCATATATAATCCGCTCCGGATTATAAACCGCACTTTTGTTCACAGTGAGGATCTGCATGCAAATTTCACAAAGTTGCCAATTAGTAACAGAATCGCAGGAACGCGGGGTTTACTGGCTTGGCTCGGGGCCAGGCAGGCTTGGCTTGGCACTGCCCCGCTGCCCCAGGGCCAGGCGGGCTCTGGCGCGGCCCGTGCCGCCCTGGTGCTGCTTGGCAGTGGCGGTCGCTAGGCCTGCTGCCTGCACCGCCACCACCGGGCTTGGCCCGGACCGGCACTGCCCTGCAGTGCCGGTGGGAGTCCGCTCTCCCCGCCACCCAACAGAGTAACCAATTTGTAACAATCACGCAATCGCAGGTTTTACTGGCAGGTGCTCAGTTCGCAAGCTCGGCTCCGCCTGCGGCTTGCACTTCTGGGTTGGCAAATTTCAGAACTTTGTTCATATATTGGCTGCTCCGGAGTATAAGCCTCACCTCTAGGTTGGGACCAAAACTTTAGTCAAAATGATGGCGGCTTATAATCATGAAATTACTGTACTTGCAAATCTTATTCTGGCCGGTATATGTCCTACATCCAGTATAGAATACTTGACCTCATTTTCCTTAGACTGACCCTGTAATAATACCTTGTGGAGGTGCAAAACATGGGACAGTCCCAACACTTGCCCATTTGTAAACCATTACACAACTAAATACTTGGGACTAATGTTCACACGAGATTTTGGATAATTTTTTAATCTCTGGTTCTTTTTCTGTCAAGAAACAACCATATACTTTGGTTGTCAATTTGCCTAGTATTTATTCTACTTTTCACCTTCATTTGTCCCAGAATTTCTCAGGAACTTTATTTTTTTCCTGGCGCATATGCATACCATAATGTCATAATTTGCTCTGTGTTTGAATCCAAATGTCAGAATGGGTTCAAAATATGTTAATTGGTGTTAATAAGCAATGCAAATATTCAGTGTATAGTCCAATGCTGACACTGGTGAAGAAA
Source organism: Catharus ustulatus (assembly GCF_009819885.2). NCBI lineage: Eukaryota > Metazoa > Chordata > Aves > Passeriformes > Turdidae > Catharus > Catharus ustulatus. The sequence continues at coordinate 114,140,736 of NC_046221.1, read as the reverse complement.
AAGTCATCCTGTTTTATTTCATTCAGTCCTCCTTTAGTTTCAGGACAGCTGCCAGACTGTCGTGTCACTGTATTTCTGCTTTTTGTTCCAGGTACTTTAGGGTGCAAGAAGAACTGGAATTTCATATTTACTGATATGGTATCTGATTTCAACAGATTGTGAATTACTTTGGAGGCACCCCCAATTTCATGAATTAGTTTGTTTCACTGTCGGTTTATATAGACAGCTTGTCAACAGATGTTGAATTAGTACAGAACTCTGTACTATCAAGAGTGTTACTGGGAGCCAGGGAATTTTGTTTGTCTCACATTCAGGGGATGTGTAGAGACCAAAGGGCAATATGTAGAATTTAATTCCCTGACATTTAGTAGTCACGTGAAAGACAGTAAAATTGGTCTAAAAGAGGATTTTTGTAAGGGTGTTTTTTCATCTTTGTAATATCTAAGAGCAGTCAGTTGTAGCTAAGAAGTCTGGACAGCACAGTAAGGATGGAGAAGATCAGCAGTATTCCTTAGTGACAATTGGAAGACAAGAACATGTCCCTCAAGATCTTTATGGACACTTTTAAAGCATTTAAAACACACTGTTAGGGATTTTTTTTTCAACTCATTATGTGTGGCCACTATAATACCAACAACTGAAAGACCAAAGAAACTGTGTCCCAGCTCAGCACTCTGATACAGTAAGCTATTCTATTCCAGGAGGTACCATAATCAAGCATTATTTGGTGGAACAAAGATGAATGTTTCCTCTTCTATAGAAAGAGACAAACTAGAAATTACAATGTTACATAGCTTTTACAAACATATTTCAAAAGGCATGGAAAAATAGACTTCTTTTTTCAGAGGAACCTCCTCCTTTACAAACCACACTTCCACAGAAACCCTTCTGACATTAATTAAGGACTTCATTCATTTGTGGTCTGTGATTCTGGGGGGGAATTCAAACCTTAATTTTGTAGCAAGATGAGACCATTGTGGGGAAAATGTGACCTTCTGATTTTTAGATGAGCTATCCAGGAAGACAGCATAGGACAATTGCCACAGGACGGGATCACAGGGAACCTGGAGTCCCACCTCCAGCACATGACTGGGTCAGCCACGGGGTCAGGCCAGGCTGCTCAGGAGTCTATCCAGTCTTGTCTTGAAAAGGTTCTATGCATGGAACCTGTAAAACTGGATATACCTCCTCTGAGATAAAAATGCATCATATAACAGCATGAATACTCACATAAACCCTGTTCACTCAGAGCTAGGGCAGAGGGAGTAAGACAGAAGGAGCTAATCTCAGCCTTACATTTATACCTGTTAATGGAATTCCTCACCAACCACTCAAATACAGAATTAATTCACTTTTCTTTTTTTTTAGAAATAAACTTTTCAGGTCATCCTAAGGCATTTTGTAGTCCTGCAGCACTTGACAGAGTAGCATCTGCTATTTGAAGAACATTTTAGAATTGGAGTGAGATAATGCACCAACCTTCAGAAAAAAAATTGCTGCTACTGTTTACTTTTGGCTGTCTTCTGAGAACAGGAGCCCATTAGGATAAAAGAGCTTCACAGTCAACTCATTGAAGTGTTTAAGCTAAGTTTTTGGAGACTGCTTAAAAACAAAACTTTGTAATAGCTGAAGAACCACAGACACTTTGAATTGCCTAATATTTTTGAATGAGCACACAGCTTGCTTAGAAAGGCTTTGATAATTACCCCAGCATACACTACTGAGCAAATGAATTTTGTACCAAGTTGCTAGCAGTTTTTTTAAAGAACAAAGCAAATCCCCCATAGCAATGCTTGGTAGAGGCAAATTTTAGCCTCCTAACTGAGGAAAGGGGAATGTTTTAGGAGGTGTATTTCTAGCTAATTAGCTGAAAATGAAAAAAGCTCAAGGAAATAAAATGAAACTACTTGCTGAATGGTTTGTACCCTGGAGCAAAAGACACCTTCATAATGATAAAATGTTTTTAATCACCAAAGGCTTGTTTAATGGGCTCTATATTTATATATAACACACTGAAACTATGCCAGTGTGGCCTGTCCTAAAAGTCAGTGCAGCAAATGATAACAGCACTTGGAATGAATTTAGCTAATCTAAAAATGTCTCTGAAGGTCTAATCCTTCCCCTTTGGAAAAAGATCAGGCCAAACAAGCACAGTTTTGTCACTGCTGCTACTTGAGCCAGGGATTTTATATTAAATTTTTTTTTAAACCTAAGAATCTCAGATTTTGACTCCTTGAAATGTGCAGACGGTTGCACTAGCTTTGCAGAAAATTTTCAAAAATGACAAATTGAAACCCAGGCTGGGTGGAAAGTTCATCAAGTGAGGGGCATTTCTCAACAGCTTACAGCAATGATATGTATGGTTTCTGCCCTATGGTTTGAGCACCCACAAATTTAGGGGCCATACACAGTGCGCAGAGAAGCAGCTCTGAGTGTGGGTTACTGTGACCTACCTGCCTTCCCTCCACACCAAACTTTCCTCCAAAGGCTTCTGAAAATCTACACAGGAAATGCGTGTAGAGAGCCTCAGTTGATCTTATTGCAGAGTAAAGGTGGTTTTAGTTCAGCAAATTGGCCTCTAATTTTTGGCAGGTTGCAGTTTCAATTCACAACCTGTTACCATTCTTCTCTAAGTGCACTGACCACTCGTGTTCCTGCAAGAAGGCATCACCACCTGGCTGCTGTCTCACTGCTTTCAGAGGATGCTGCTGCTTCTTTAACTCTTGAGCTACTTGTCTACCAGAAATCATGGCAAACATGCAGAAACCTGCCAAGAATAGAGTTTCTGATGTAGGTGCTGGCTCCACACCAGCTCTGCTGACACAGACAGACTGCCGCCACCCTTTTGTAATTTGTTTCTTTTTTACTACATGTCAGGCTTCAGAAGGTGCTGATTACAATTACGTAATTGATGAGTTTCCTAATCCAGTGTCTAATTTCACCTGCATGTTGAATTTTTAATCTTTAATCTGATAAAGATTCTTATATCAATAGCTGGACTATACCCTCTGCACCAGAGAATCTGTGTGGAACAAGTATTGTCAAAAACTAAATGCACTAGTCCAGAGTTCTTTGTGGTTTGGGGTTTTTTCTTTAGTTGTTTTTTACTAAATTGTAAAACAAGACTTGGCTTTATCCCAAAGCAATTAATTTATTCCGTTAACTGAAGAAAAATAAAAATAAAGATGTCTGATCTATTCAGTTTTATATATAAGTTTAATTAGTTGATGGATACAGCCTGAGTAGATCAATCTGAAGAAATATGTTTTCTGCATGTACTTACTGAGTTAAATTAAATCTACAACACCCAGAAGGTTAACCTGTATATCCTTACTAGAAGCTTCAGTGACCTTCATTACAATCTTCTGAGTGTATTACATCAGGAAACTAAAATCCAGTTGGCATGTTGTTTTTCTCTAAAATCTCACTGGCCATCAGGGACTAATAGATCTGTAATTTAAATATGAGGTTGCAATTTTATTTTTTTTTTCTGTTAAGGTTAACATAAGATCACATCCCTGCCAGGTTGTCTAAAAGGGGAAATATGCTCAACTCCCCTGAAACAGCAAAACCCACCCGTATTCTACTTCACACTCCCCTTTCTCCCCTTTTATTTCTACTAGGCAGCCCAGACAAGCTACAGGTGTGAGGGATAGGCTTTACTCACTAGAATTTTAAAATGGATCCATGGTTGGCTTTAACAGAAAAATGTTTTCTCCCTGGCCTTTCTCTGAGCTGCTAGCTCCTATAATGAGCTGCGACTAGGGAGACCCTTAAGTGAGATAAACCAGAGAAAATTTACAGCACCACGGTGAGGTTATATGTATTCACACAACCCAAACTAAGCAGGAGCAGGACAGTTTAGCACCTGGATTGAAAATCCAAGGGAACACTCCCGAACACAGGTCTTGGCTGCCTACGGCTGTTACAGATCCTGGAGCACTTTCCAACCAACGTCTAAGCTTTGGACAGGGTAATTACACTCTGCCTAGTTAAACCCCCTTGGAAATCTAGCAGAGCCCAGCTCTCTACCCTCTGCTCTGAAGCACGATTTCAGCTCCCTGCCGAAGGCGGTGCTGTGCTGGTTGGGGAGGAGATCCCTGTGCGCTGTCTCAACTGCGTGCGAGAGGATTGGAGACCTCTTGGAGTAAAAGGTGTAGCAAAACCATGAATGGTTACAGTACTGTTACTCCAGAGGATGCCTCAATGCCATGAGTGAGCAGTGGGCAATGAATCCAGGAGCACTTTAGAAGTATCTCTGCTGGGATAGTTCTAGGAACACAGCACTCCAACGAAATGCCTAAGGGAGAGACAGAAGCCGTCTGAGCGCAGCTTTGGAAAGTCAGAACTCCTCTGTTCTTACCCCACCTTAGCAAGGGCCAGAGCTATTTCTTCAAGGACTTCCCTGAAGAAATGTAAGCAAAGCGATATTCGCGTTCAAGAAAGATAATGCAATTTATCTACGTGGTTGATCTATTGTCACAATATGCAGATAAGCTTTGCAAGGCACACGTGAAGCTCCAACAAGCACTAATTAAACATTTTTCTCTGTCATCCTGTTCCCCATGGACGGCAATAAAGTTTCTACGCTACCTGTTTTAGTAGCTAATTAAAGCTATGAGTTGCCTCTGCCTGGCAGCTCAGACATATTTATTCGCTAGCACAGGGAGAGCAGGATGTGTAACAGCAAACAAAACCTTTTAGCAAAGCTCTTCGTCTGCGGGCGGCGGGGAAGGAGCGCGATGTCGGGGGCGCACACGGGGGTGGCCGGGGGCACTCAGCTGCCCCGCTGGGGCCGGCGGTGTCCCTTTGCCTCCGGGGCCCCTCCCCGGCCCCAAAGTTTGGCGAGCAAAGTTTGCGAGCAGCAGGCGGGGCTGCGGCAGCGCCTCCCGGGAGCGGCGGGCAGGTGAGCGGCTGCCCCGGGCACCCACCTGGGACCGGCGGGAGGGCGGGCGAGCCCCGGCGGGATCTCCTCGGCCCCGGCACCGCCCAGCCCCGGGCAGAGCCGGGACTGCGGGCACGGCCAGCCCGGGGCGGGACGAGGCTCCCGGCGAGTCCGTGGCGAGGGTTCCGGCGCCGGGAGCGGCCCCGCGGGGTGCGGAGCGTCCCCAGGAGTTGGGGACACCGCGGAGCCCTGTCTGCGGCACCGCGCTCCGCACACCGAGCAACTTTCTGCTCCCGCACACCCCCCTCTGCCTTCGTCACACAGCGGGAATCGGGAATTCGTGGCACGTCTCCAAAATAAAAAAAAAATGGGCTGGTATTTTGCCTGTGCGTTGTGTAGCAGTGGAGTGAATGACTGGGGCAGGCTGCGAGTCCTGCCGGCGTGCTGATAGCGCCTCAGCTCACTGCAGCCCGTAAACAAGACCGTGTCATTTCAACACTTCAAAAAAAGGAAGATCTGGCTTTCACACAGTCCTTTTGCTAATGTTCCTTATCCTGAGAGTGGGAAGAAGTCCCACCTAAAATCCTGTTAGAAGATTGAGAGCCATCAAGTTGCTGTCTTGTGAGCAGTGTTTTTGTTTAACTTCCCAAAATCCAGGCGACTTCCCTGGGACGGCTCGCTGACTCCCAGGAGTGCTTCAGACAGGTAAGAGCTAAGCATACCAAACTTGCCTTTTTCTTCTGAGGTCTCTCAGCCCTTACTGGGAAATGTTCTGAAGAATAACAATGATTTTTCCTTTTTGAAGTGAGATGTCCAGCAACTGTAGGATGAAACCCTTGAAACTGAATATCCTGGTGAACTGGTGAAGTTTCGGACCTGGTGCTTTCAGTCTTCTCTGTTTTCTGTAAGTAACCAAAACTTTCCATGATGCTGATGTCTCAACCTGCATACACATGGGTAGGACAACTTAGCATTTTATCTGTTCTTAACACAAGCATGACTTTTTTTTGTTTAAAACTGCAGCTTTAAATTAATCTACAAGTGTCTGAGGCAAGTTGCTATTACATGCATTAAGCTGACATGGTCTAAAGTTTAGTAGGATTTGTGGTAGAGGAGCAGAACCAGGTAGGTGGTGTTCTTGTTCCCAGAAGCGATGATTCTTGCTTATGCCCATTGTTTCACTAAACTGATTTTTTTTCCCCTTTGGAAATATATCAAAAGGATAATGAGGAACTAGTGATGTTAATAGATTAAAATAATAAAATCAAATGCAAACCATATATTCTTTGTCATGTTATTAATTTTGTATAATATTTTATATGCTATAAAGTACATTTAAAACAAAATGTAATTGCTATAAGAGCATTGTGGTCTGCTATGTAACCAGGGAGAGTGAAGTTGAAAAATGTTAAATATGTACAAGTTGACTGGGTGGGAATTACTTTGGTGATGTTGGTATTTGGAATTTCCTAACTGCTGTTAAAATTTAAATTTTTAAGCTCTATTTTTTTAAAGGCGCTTTATTGTTTCTTAATTGGCAGTGGGTGAGTGAAGAATGCTCACTTTGATAAAAACAGGTCTCTCCTTTGAAGAGAAATCCCTATATATTTAATAAAAAAGTATTTCATCATTTGTGTCTTATGGAACTCTAACAGAATTCTCTTAACTTGATTTGCAGTGGTGGTAGGTAGTAATCTTCTATTATTGCCTGTAATAAAAGTTGTGCAGGCCAGATGGTGTCTTCAATTATACTTTTACACAGCCTTCTTATAAGCAGCTCTTCAGGTGAAGAAGTTGCTGAGGTATCAGCAGGACTGATGTAATAGTGGGCCTGTATGCTGTCTGTATACACCTAGTAAATTCCTATGGACAGGAAAAACTCCATTATGGGAATTTTGGTTTGGGTTTTGTTGGTTGTTTTTTTTTCTGGGGGATGTTTGGTGAGAGGTTGGTTGGTAGGTTGGTCAGTTCAGGTTTTTTTGTTTTTGCAGAATTTCTCAGCACCACTGTTTGACTATCTTGATCTGCTTACTCACTTAATTCAAATTTCTATAAGGCTTTTGACTTCACCCAGCCATAGCATTCAGCATAACTTGCTGGAGATAGAAAATGGCAAATGCTGTACATTTATTTCTAGCCACCTTTGTAATACACCAGAACAAAAAGTACTGCCTGATATGAGGATCTGTGCAAGCATTGTTAAGAGCTGGAGCTCTGCCTTGTGCTAGTTGTTGTGAAGGCAGAAAGTTGAGATGTGGACAGTGGAAAGGTGATCCTGGAGGATCATCTGCGTGTGAAGTGGGACATGAGCTAACAGATGACAAGAGAGGGAGGAGGGGGAGCGTTGAAGTGAGAAGATATCCTTGCCTCCTTCTACTGACTGAGCTGAAAGTAGCCTGGGCCAGTGTCCAGCAGAACATTCCTCACTGCAAAATTTTCTTGCCATAATAACTCCAGTGGAGGTATCAGAAAATGCAGTGCTTCTTGAGGTAAGGAAGGAGGGAAGAAAATGAAAAAAATATGAAAATAAACCACCCAAAACTGGGCACTTGCACTAACTTTCTTTTTCTCATTTAGTTTTCATTAATTCAGTACTGTCTAAGGAGATACTGAGTGGGTAGGAATCTGTATTACCCCACAGTAATATGAATGCTTTGACCATTATAAATATTGTCTGGGTTTTTTCATCTGTATTCTGCTGGTTAACCCTGCATCTTGATATTCTTTATTTCCAGGTGAAGGAAAAAAAGCTGGAATTAAAAGAAAAGGTTTCTAAATAGTTGGAGGTAACCTAATGTTTTGTATTTGTATGTCCTTGATTATGGAACTAGGTGATGGTGAGGGTTACGGTGGCAAGGAATTCTAAAGTTTGCCAAACATACTGACCAGATGCTGTTGGTTTTGTGTGGTCTAGAACAGGAAGGAACCAGGAATGATGCCTGAGTGCTGAGGTGCCTCTCCTCAGCTGCAGGTATATTGCTATGAAGAAAAAGTTGGATGATGCCCTGAAAGGCAGAATCGTGCCAAAAGCAGGAGGTTTACTCTTCCCTGTTTTTGGGTGGCTGTGTTATTTCAATTGCTTGTGTTTGCCCTGTACAGGAATGTACCTATTTGAACCCAAAACACAATGGGGAAAATGCAAGGCTTTTATATCAGTAAAATAGGGATTCTTGAAACTCTTAATATTTGACAAATGTAAATCAGTTTGGACTCAGAAATTAATTACTAGAGACCTGTAAAATTTCTAAATTTTTACTCTGTTTGTCAACTAAGGCACATAGCACTATTGTGTGCCAGATTTACTGCTTCTCCAGGATGGATAAGGATATGTAAGTAGTCTCTCTCCAGTACTCAAAATAACTTGAAATTTTAGGGTGTGTGGCTTGAGTTGAAACAGGTGGGACATTGGGGTCTATACCTCCCAAAGAGATGAGGGTGACCTTGGGCAGAAGCAAGAACCTAGTTCAGCATAGGTGGAAGCACAGACCAGTTTCTCAGGCTACATTAGTTGCCTCACAACAAGAACCAACCAGCAGGATGGTCAAGGTATTGCCCAGGACTGGAAGCAAAAAAAAAGATTCACAGGAATGCTGAACCTCTGTTTGGATCTCTTTTGAAAATACTTGGGTTGAAAGTAGCTGCTTCTTGGCCTTTCACAGCCACGAGAAACCATTTATCTTGATTAAAGAATATTTGCAGTTATTTCCTCTTGCCCAGGATGCCTGAGAGTGTAATCCATGACCATTGATTTTTAATACAAAAGGAGCAAATTTGTCAGTGTTGTGCAGCCATTTTTCAAGTTCTACTAGAAGATTCACAGACACAGACTTTTTTAAATGTCACTATAATTTTTTCATATGTGGGTTACAAATCGCTATGTTAAATAAATTAAACTACTCATTCAAGCTGAAAAGCCTTTAAAATCTTATAAGGTAGCAGAACAGTTGGGTTTGATGTATTTAAATTCTAACCTAAGTTAAAATCAGTAATTTAAAGTAATGTTCCTCTTGTTTAAAACTAATCTTAAAACTTTACCAACACAAAAATGACGACAGTTTAATATAAATTAAATTTAAATAAATTAAGCTAATTACAAGCAGCATGTAAACTCTTGATACAAAGATAATTATAGTGATGGTGGAGTAAATCTGCCTTAGGGTGTGTTTGGTATTTCAAAACAAAAAAAAAGAAGAAGAAATACACCTTGAACTGTTGTTTCCTTTTATAAACTTCTTTCCACTCAAAACTAAAACTAACCTAGTAGAAAAACATCTGTTTTCTTATTAACAGATTAAATTACTTAAAAGTGCATTTTCATCACCACCTTTCAAGGTTTGTAGATGGTGCTGCATGTAACCATGATGGTGTTTGGGCAAGGCCAGCTCTATATCTTATGCTGTCATGGGTCATTGATGTATGTGATACCAGCTACTGCTAAAGGAAAGGCCACTGGCACCGTTCTGTTGTGGGCTGTAATTTGGTTAAACTTGGTCAGAATGCCCTCATGGTGGTGGCAAGAGCTGAGCAGACAGGGAAGATGAGAGCAAGTGGCTGGAGAGCAGCAGTGCCAGCATACAAGTGTCAGAAATGTTCATGGAGATGTGATGTGAGACACTTCGCTTTCAGCATTATCCATGGGGCCTGAGAAAGCTTTCCTTGCCCACTCAAGGACACTGTTTTCATAAAGAAAGGCTGAATATATGGAGCTTTGTGTAGTCAGAGATGGAAGAAAGTAACAGCATCACAAAAGTTGGCTTATTTGGAAGCATGCACTGTCATTGTGTGTGTCTGGATTCCTCACCTTTTTATTGTGAGAGAAACTTGTGAATCCCAAACACCAAGAAACTGATTCCTGCTTTCTAGTATTAATCTAAGTAATTTATTTCAAAGATATATTCAAACCCTCATATCTTATTTATTTGCTGGGTTTTTTTTCCTCCTAATCCATGCTGTCAATGTCTTGTTACATGAACAACACGGCTTTTGTATGCAGGAAAACAGAAGAGGTTTGTATTCATCGATTGTATATCTGGTGTTTCTTGAAGCATTGCTTATGCTGGGAAGCTTCTGTCTCATCAGCAGAGTGACTTCTGAAGACAGTAAACAGTACATTTGCTGCAGCACTGAAGTTAGGTGCAAAGCCCTAAGTGGCCTTGTAGCATAGATAAAGAGCAGTGCAAGTCTGTGCTGAGAGCACAGTAGGGAAGAAAAGGTGCAAGTGTTGGCAGAGCTGGGTGAAAGGAGGCTCCACTACCCACACATATACAAAAAGCTTTGCACAGCATTCCCCGAGCATTTTCTTTGTTTTTGCTAATTCTTCACTGCTTCCTTCCAATCATGTGCATCATCACAATAGCTGCAAACAGGTACTTGTATATAACATAAAGGAAATTCCCTCTCTGTAGAATCAAAGCAGAAAAAGCAAGGTTAAGAATAAAGCCTCTATCACCTTCCTTTCATGTGCCTGGTTCAAACCAGTTGTCTCATGACCCTTACAAAAAAGACTTCAGACAGAACATTTACATTCTGTTAATGTCTAGCTATCTGTCTTTTACGGAACAATTACACATCAAATGATTAATATTTAAACCATGGCTTACATTTTCTGCAGGCAAGTTTGTGCTTAAGAGAAGTGTATAGTTTAATGACACAGAATTGGAAGAACATCTGAAAAATGCTGAACAGTTTTGTTGTTCTTGAAGCCTTTTGTGTCTTTCTAACACAGTTACTGTGTTCATTCAACAGCTGTTTTTGATGGGAGTTCCTGCTAAGCTTTATGTGTACTGTATTTTTAGAAACTCAGCAATTACAGATGTAACAGTGTTATTAAAAACTACAGACTTGTGGAACATGAAGTACTTGTATGATTCAGAATAACTGTTAAGTACCTGCATTTTCTTTTATGTGTATTTAACAGATTTATCTTTCAAATATCTTCCAAATATCTGTATTCCTTTAAAAACTTGAGTTTTTCCTAGCATTCTTTGTGGTGGTTCATCAGACACTTCTGTCATATGCACCGGCAACAGTGTCCATTATGTTGAATTTTAAGGAATTTTCTTTTGCTGTGCAGGCCAGTTTCAACAACTTCTCTCTTCAGCTTCTAATAATGCACTTTCAAAGTGAGCACATTCTCATTCAGATTAAGGAGTTGTCCTCTAGTGGTCTGCAGTGTCTTCATGTTCTGATGTTATAAAATGAATTTTATGGCCCTTTTGTGGCAGGTGCAGGGTATCAGGTAAATTACTTCCTCTGGGCCCACTCCTGTTCAATAAAGTAATCTTTTTGGTAAGTTTTTACAGTTGAGCTCGTTTCCATTAAACTTAGTAGCAAGAATTGAGTTCCTGACAAGTCCCTCTCCATATTGCAAAACACAGCTGAATAAAAAGATGAGCCATTAATTAATTTTCTGCTCTGTTACTGAGACCATCTTATGCTGGCATTTTCTAATTCTGCAAAACTCAACTTGGATTCATATTTGAGGTTGAACATCACTGTGTGGCTCCTCGAAGCACAGGCTGAGCTAGCAATAAGGCTCTGAGAGCAGAGTGGTCATGTTGTGTGACCTATCCTTAAGGATACATGATCATACTGTCCAGAAGCAGAGGGGCTGGGTTGCCCATCACAGGGGGCTGGCAGCCTCTTGGAGTGTGACCCAGCCTCCTGTAGCTTCCCAGCTGTGGTGGTTGGTGGGCACAGTGGGGCATTGGTGTGACACCCAATGACCTCATTTGGGTTGTTACCTCCCTCCGTTATGACAGCAGGTGATGTTTGCTCTTCTGGAGATAGAATGGTCTTTTCAGCCACTTTGAGAAGTGCATCTGCTTAGAACTCATCTGGGGGTAGAAAGAACATCAAGACTGTGGGCAGAAATACAAGCATTGAAAGCAATAGCTTGTGAGAGTTCCAGCTTGAATATAGTATGCTGTTAACACAGTCTCTGGTGAAGAATAAAAGTGTAACACGAGAACAACCTCCCTCTCTTGTTATTTCAGGTTGGTGTCTCTGGGGAAGATATTGTAGAAGATGCAGACATGCTAAAGACTTCAGAAAAGTGAGCAATGAGTTCTTCTGACAGCTGAGAGAAGCCCCCTTGTAGGGTCATGAACCTAAGACAAGTCTTCGTGTCTGTACTGCTGTTTGGAGTAGCTGGTCTACTCCTCTTCATGTATCTGCAAGCTTGGATTGAAGAGCAACATACAGGTACACTAGGTTTTCTCTCTCTTTTTTTTTTTTTTTTTTTACATAGTTGCATCTATTATTTTAAGATGACCATCAAACATATTGAGGATAGGTGAAGGTGGAGTCTCTCCACCCTCCTTTGGAAGTAAAATGGCATTGAAAATAGACTTGTTTTAATTGCTACACTTCATTAAGAAATTTCTTCAGTCACATGAAAAGATGCCCCCAGCTACCTAATCGTATTGTATCAGCTTCATTTGGAAAACTAAGCATTGCAAAAGCGTTCTGCACGTCCCATTTAGAAATTATTCTCTGTGATGATTTGTTGTGAGTTTTGTACATTACATTTTGTGTGGTAAAGCAATTTTTAGAGAATAACTGCTGCGTTTTATAGACAAAAGTGGTCTTCTAAGCAGCAGCACTTATGGAATCATCCTTTCAACCTTTCTTTTTTGTTGTTGTTTGTTTGAGACAGGGCTTACTAGACTTTTTATATATAGCGTCATAGTCATGTGGCAACTTTGGGTAAATCTGTGTTGGCATTGGCTCAGGATTACTCTTCTGAATTGTACTTCTGTTGTTTCCCATTTATGATGGTTTGGGTTGGTCTAGATTCTTATGGACAAATGGACAAAACTAAACCAGGTTATTTACCTCAACCCCTACTGGAAGCTCAGTTCATGGGACCAGTTTGGAGGGAGTCTGAAGTAAGTTTCCACAAAAGGTATTAATAAGGGATGCATGTCACTGAGGTCCTCCATGGTTTTGCTCTGCAGGTCTGCTTCTGTTATGTCACCTTAGTGAGGGCATATCCTTGATTTTACTTGTGTACTTGTATTGGGGGTTAGGGTTTTGTTTTCGAGGTTTGGGTTTGGTCGGGGGGGTTTTGGCATTTTTTTGATTGTTTGGTTTATATGCTTGAGGTTTTTTTGTCAGTGGTTTTTTGTTTGTTTGTTTCCAACTTGTTAAGTCTTGACTTCTAGATCCTCTTATCTCTCTCACTCAACTTTCATTTCCTCTGTAAAACTTTTATTTTACAGTATGTTGATACCATTGTGAAGAAATACATCTGTAAAACCACATTAGTCTCTGGCTTTATTGATCTGTGCTGTTATTCCATATGAGCTGCAAGGCTCCAGTGTGTTTTAGAGAGCAGGGTTGAGGGGGAAATATAGTGCATCATTTCTGCAATTGTTTGACAATGATCTTGAGGGTTTTTTCAACTAAGTGCAGTGATCACAACATTAATTTTGGCTTGTTAATTTTCCTGGGCTATCCAAAAGTGTTCACAAGCTTATATTAGCAAAACTGTTGTAAGAGGTAATCCAGGCTCCCTTTGGAAAGGTTCCCTTGTAATCAGTTGTTGACAGAAGGGTGCTGGCAGAAACTGAGCATGCAGCAGGGGGGGGTCTTCTTTGAAAATCTCTACTGTTGTCAGGAATGTTAAGGGCAGATATCCTTGCTTTCAAGGTAGTTCAGGAATGTAGATGATGACTGTAGATTATTGATTTATTTACTTGCTGACATTCTTCACATTCCTTGCATCTTTTCTTGTGCTGTAATTAACCTTTCTTTCCTTGAAGTGTTCATTGTTGCTGTTTCTCACTGCAGTTTTTTTTTACTTCTTTCTTTTGTATGTATCTCTCTACCATTAAAAAGAAACAAGAAAAATAAAATAAAGGTTGAATTAGGACAGACTCTTCTTTTGGCCAACCAGATGGGGTTTTCTTTGATATATTGCTATAATCTTCTTCAAGAGAGAGGCTTCTCCTCACACACATAAGTAATTTCCATGTGGAAACATTTCTCTAATAAAATGGAAGCTATCAGAGAATAACAGAATGCTTAGTGAGCTTAAAGTGTGACTGCAGTTTTGAGTGCCCTTTTAACTCACTGGACTGCTGTGACAGCACTTCATCAAGATACAAAAAAAGAATTTTGGCATTCTCTGCAGTAGCAGTAGAGAATGTATATGGTCATGCACGTTGGCAAGAGCATGGCAAAAACTCATTCTTTGGTGTCTGCTCTTGCTTCTTCTTCAAATTTAACATTTAGAGAGCCATTCTTTTTTATTTCAAACACCTGTATCTCCCCTAAAAACCTTCTGTGGCTCAATTCTCTAATGCTTCCCTCCTGTATGCTGCTTTAGAGTTGATATGAAATAGAACATATTTGCATATTCACAATATACATTTGTTTAGTTATGCACGTTTTGCAATTTTTTTCCCTCTTCTCTGTTTTTCATAATGCCATGTGTTGTGCACTGTGGCTTTTTTGGGGATGAGCTGTATCTGGAGAATCCTAAACTGACAAATATCTTTGCAAGGATTTTATGTGTTCCTTTAATCCTCTCACTAGCTGCACAGCTGTAAGACAGCTAGTTTTAATCTGCAAGTGGCTGAGCATGTGAGGTAAAGTTCTGTTAGGAAAAGGAAAGTGTGCCTTGTGCTTCTCAATTGCCGTACTATGAACCTGGAGAGATAAGTGTTTGTCGTAGACAGAACTATTTTTATCATCCACAGTGCCCTGCTCAAGACCTACAGCATTCATGTGTGCATTTGGTTGCTGAAGGGATGGAAAGTTGGATGTGTTTGAGTTTAGGAAAGTATCTGTTTTGCACCTGTGAAATACTTCTCCTTACTACCCCGTTCTTCTGAATATCTGGAGCCCATATAAATCACAATCTCTGGAAAAGTTAGTGAATTTTGCTCTGTTGTGGTTTGTAATGTTCATGCTTATTTCTCAGGCTCTCCTAACTGTGGGGTGAATTATTCTCAATCAGATGTAGATATTCTGGGGGAGTTGGAAAATTATATGGTAGATTTCAATTCCATTTGAAATGTTTGTCCTACTGTTTTAAAGTTGAACTGTTTTTTTTTCACATTGCCATTCTTATTGCCTCTTTTTTCAGCTATTCTAGAATTCTAGCTATTCTAGCCATTCTATAATTTTTCACACCAGATCCAGTGCCATTCATAGTTTGCTTTTTCTCTTTTGGGGTCTCTTATTTTTATTTCCTGTTCACTTCACTGAGATCTCAAGTGTGATTTTATTCCCCTCTATGTCTTATTTTGCTCTAGACTGATCTTAAATCAGAGAAAAAGGAACTTGGATATTTTTACAAACTTTCCTCATTACTCAAATGTATCCAGCTCAGGAACACCTCTAATTTTTCATCCTGTCCATCTACTCCAGATGCACCTGCAGGCTCAGCAGCTGGATGCACCTCTCATCACAGCCACGTCTTCTGCTCCCTCCCACCGTGCTTGGACTCCAGAATATTTCTAGCCATGTTTATCATCCCTATGCCTTAAAAAGGGAAAATCTTTCATTTAAAAATGTCTGAGAAACAGCTGCTAGCTACATGGTGGTCCTCTCTGATGGCTTTCAGAGACATTAGCAGACTGAGAGAACAGGGGAGTTTCATGGTTTGCCTCTGGGCATGGAGTGTATAAAGACAGGATGATATATCTTTACTTCTGTTGGGTAGCTTCAGCTCACCTCAGTGGAGTAATTGGGAACAGACTTGTCAATAGTCAATGTGAGCATCAATATGTACAGGCTACATCTGGATAAAAATTTAATTGACAATATTGATATTATGGTATAAATGGAGCACTTTATGTTCCCCATACATAAATATATTCATTGTATATAAATTCACATACATGAATGAAGCTTGATGTGAATTCACCTGGATCCCACAGCTTTGCTTGACAGCTCTCAATACAGTCTTGCATTATGCAGTGCATGCATCAAATATTGTGGCACTGATTAAGAAGCAATCACTATTTTTTACATGCTTAGAAATTTCCAGTGCTGTTCCTTTCATTCAGGTGAAGCAAACTGCTGGGTCTTCCAGGGCTGATATTGAGTTCTGTACCATGAATCACCTGAATTAGGGGGTTGTGGGGTACAAAGGACACTTGCAATTTAATCCTGAAATATTACAGATATGAATTCAAGTTTTAAAATAGATATTCTAATATCATACTTTAAAAACCGTCCTTTTTAGGGGGACTGATGCGATTTAGTGTGACTGATTACTACAAAATAATCTGAGACTATCTTTGAGATTAGAACTGTATGCAGGGTTTGTTTGGGCTTTTGCCATGGTTTTTTTTCCCCTTCTCTCAAATTTTGTGTAATTATTTTTTTGTGAACTGTGCCTAGTAAATCCATGATTATGAAGGACTACTTTAGAATTGTGTAGCCTTTCCACTAATTAAAGGGCTGCACTGCCTTCCCATAGATTTCTGGTTCTCTAGGGTGAAAAAGTTTGCATCTCCTCTTTCCCAGCAGTTTTGTATCTCACCTTAAGGATACAGAGATTTTTCCATGTGCTTTCTCTTCACTTTGCAGAGTGTCAGTTGTGTAGCATCAGTGGTTGCCCAGGCACCCTTCTGCAGTCCATGTGCTTTCCTGCAATTTTGGCATCCACCTCCTGAGGAGCTTCATGACAGACATGATATACATTGCTCAGGCCACAAGTCCTCCTTTTGTAGAGAAACAAATTAAAAATTCAGATAAAAATCACATTTTGAAAAAAGTTTGAAATTCCACGATCTTTCATGCAAGTCTTTGCATGAACTTTCACGATTTAGTCTGCTATTGCTGTAGCCATCCATTACACATATTCCTTGGCATAGACAGGTGGGTTTTTTCCCCACCTTGCCAGATTTGGGGATCCATAGGGGTCTTTTGGGTCCTTTAGTAATCTGGTGAATTATTTTGAGTCCAAAGACTGCCTTTCTTAGCACTCTAAGTAGCAATTGAATATGTATGCAGACATGATAATATTTACTCTTCGTTGTTTTTATGGGTTTATTTTTGTTTAAACTTTGTCTAAGTGAAGAAACATTGATGTGGCTTAAAGAACCGTGCATATGTGATGAATTGCAAAGGCAACTGTTTCATGGAAGTAATAGTTTTTCTAGACAATCTTCAGAAAATGCACTATTTGTAGAAAACAGGCTTGTAGATAAAGGTGAAAAGAACACTGCTTAATAATGATTCTTAATTATGAATAATTTAATTCTTCTAGTAAAATTGAAATATTTCTGCTGTCAAAGTCCTGGGTAGCTTATGGTAGTCTTCCTAAGTCTGCTGGAGAACATCACTTGTATGGCAAACAAATCTTTGGGTTTACAATGCCCAGTCACTAATGAGGCTGTTCTAATGAGTCTGGTTCTACTTAGATTTCACCCTTCTGGTTGGAATATACTGTGTTTTGTGTGTGAAATGTTTCTGTTTCTTTGTTGTTTTGGTTTTGTTTTGTTTTTGCTTTTTTTAATCTGCCCCATTGTTGGACTGCAGCACAAAAGAAAGAAGATTCAATAGGACCAGTAAATGCTACTTGGTGAACAATTACACAAGTATTGAAATCCCAGAAATGCTACAAAATTTTATTAGGTGAATTTCTCCATATAACATAGAATGGGCTTCCTTTCCCCCACCCAGTTTTCAGTAGATGGAAGCAGTAGGGAGAGAACAATTGCCTTTGCAGGAAAAAAAGCAGCTAAGAAACAAGTGGAAATTGGTATTTTCTTAAACAATAATGGTCTAAAAACACAATTAAAAGTTTAATATAAGAGAAGATGGTTTTCTGAGCTGATTGTAGAGTCTCACCCTGTCTTCCACAGCTGCAAACCCCAGAAGCTTTAAGAAAAAAAATTCATATTTTAGAACACTTAAGGCTGTATTTATCTATTTCTGAAGATATTTCTTCCCAAGTCTGGCTGTTTAGCAGCCATTTCATTCATTTTTTCAGTCAATCATTTTCATCTTGCATTTCATTCCTTTTACTTGTATCATTCCTATAGCATTTCATTCATTTTACTTTTATCATTCCTATAGCTAAATCACATGTAGTTTTATAAATCCTTCTGGCTTAGAAGAAATTCCAGCTTCCACATTCTGGTGGTATAAAACAAACTAAATAGGATGAGGTTTTGGGGCTCCTCTTAGCTATATATTCAATTTCATGTTTGAGCAGAAGCTGGTGACATTTCCTCTATTATTGTGTATAAGATTTAAACAACCCACACAACCTTGAGCATACCTAGATCACAGAGATTTACTTCTAGAAAGGTGTAGCACATGCCTTAATTATATATATAAAGACACCTGAATGTACTCTTTCTTGTCTGTTTTCAAACAGAACTTTTAGAAGAGGATTCTGTAATTTTCTTGTGTCTATGGGCATGTTACTGAACTCAATTCAAAGTTTTAATTGCAGGTACCCCTGGAGGACTTTTTGGCTTGATGTTGAAACACTTATGAATTGGGGTATCCTCCTTCCAGGAAAAGCTGAGTAACAGTAACACTGTTCTCTAAATGCTCTTTTGAATTCGATACAAAACATTTAATAGGTGCCCTTCATGATGTTTTCCGGTTAGTCAGACCCTCAGAGCAGAATATCTGGCTGATGTTCAGAAATGTAATTTTACAGAGACCTTAGTAGTCATTCTCTCTGTTAAGTAGCTATGCTTTTTCTGTTTTTTAACATGATATATATTAATTTCGTTTTGTTTTCCAACTTCTGTCTGATTTTCTGACAGATGTGCTGTCATTCAGTGATGTTGTTAATTTTCAGTTATTGTCCACCATTGTTGTTGCTTTTAATAATATTTGGTTCATGGCACTTCCTCAGTCCCAAAAAATCCTTACAAGCTTGTCATTCAGGCAGTACAGCCCTGCAGTCTTGTTTCTTTGGGGCATGGATTGTGTGATGCAGTATCATTTAAGACAAACATATAGTCTTACAAAGCAAGAAGGGTGGAGAGGTATTTTTCACCTGGCAAATCATCGTTTAGATATAACAGTAGAAAAGAATTGAGATCACAGAATCATTGAGGTTGGAAAAACCTGTCAGATCATCGAGTTCTACCTTTGACTAATAACCACATTGTCAGCTAAACCATAGCATGAAGTGCCATGTCCAGTCTTTCTTGAACACCTCCAAGATGATGACTTCGCCTCCCTGGGCAGTCAGTTCCAATTCTAAAATACCCTTTCCGTGAAGAAATTCTTCCTGATGTCCAACCTGAATGCCCCTGGTGCAGCTTCTGGTCATGTCATCTAATTCTGGTTTCCTGGAGGAAGAAATCCATCCCCATCTGCTATACCCTCCTTTCAGGGAGTTGTAAAGAGTGATGAGGCCTCCCCTGAGCCTCCTTTTCTCCAGAATAAACAAACCCAGCTCTCTCAGTTGTTCCTCATATGCAATTTACTATCTAGGAATGAGGATGGAAAGATGAATGTTTTTCTTTTCCTGACTTGTTCCATTTTCCTTACGTGCACCGCACATTTTTAGAAGAGGAAGTTATTTCTGCTGGAGTATATTTAAGGCTGTTTACCTTTGTGTCTGATGTTGAGCTGCTTTGATATGTCTCTTGATTGCAAACAGTCATGTTAAAACATGTGATGTGGTCTCTGCAAAAATCCAAATAAAAGCTCTGGTTTCTTACTGGAGTTAAATTAGAAATTTTGATGTTTGTTTTAAGTGTACATATATACATATAGGTATGCATATATATATATTTATTTAAAGTATCCCCTTTATTTTCCTTCCTTTTGTGGGAGTAGAGACTGCTGGTAGGAGAAATATTTTAGATGGAAACCGATCTTCTAACCACAGTCAGCTATTGGGATACTTGGAGATGAGTTTATATTGAAGAATTATTTTGTATTCACACTCTAGAGCCTTCATTTCTATATTTTCTTTTCTATTTTACTCATTTGGTCTTACTGTAAACAGGCTATTGCTATTAATTTGGGATATTTCTGGATCATCTTGCAATGTGTGAAACAAGCATTTAAAGATCAGGAGGCTGAGAGATTTCAAGTAATGGGAACCATTTTAGTGTACAAGGGGTTAACATGTGACAGATGATGTGTATAGTTTAGCTAGAAAAAAATTATTTGTGTCAAGGAGAAAAAGGTTCAAGGAAGACGAGAAGTGCCTTTAGGTTTTTTTTTTTTTAATGTGAAAAAAATGGTTTTATTTTTGTAGGGTTTTTTATTTTTAAAGGTTATCATTATTTCATGGTGGCAGGAATATTGGCTGGGTTTTCAAATTTGTGTCCCTGTTTCTTCAGACAAGTGTCTCACTTTTTGTAATTTTTTAAAATTTACATTATTAGCATATTCAAAGAAAAAGACTGTTTCTGCATTCTACAGTATTCCTGTGCAAGACATTTCCTATCTGTCAGTTTGAAACTGGGAAGATGCATGACACATCAGTATACAGAGCTTTTCTTTGCAGCTCCTTCAACCTTGAGCCTTGTGGCTATATATGTGGGAGTGAATGTTACTGTCTTCAGCCACAGAGAAGAGAGAGCTAGCTGGGTTCTATCAAATGCTATGTTTAAACAACAACAAAATCTAAAACAAACAAACAAACAAACCCCTTCCAAAACTCCCATATTTGCTCATTTCTCTTGAAAGTCATGGTCAATAATCAGGTCAGCTTAAAGATTCTGTTTTTTATAAAACAGTAAATATTCATTACTCAAGAAAACTGAAAAATATTATGTATTTTAAGCAATGCCTATAGATGAAACTGTTCCCAGGCATGTATGAGCATCACTTGATGTAAAGTGATGAGGAATAGAATATCACACACATCCCTTGGCCATGGAATTGTTTTGGTTTGATCTTGATTTAGTGAAGATGTGCAACAGCAGCATCCTGTACTGCCTGGAAAGCCATACTTGGCAGCAAGTGCAACCTAGAAAATATTATTGCCTGCAGTGGCTCTTTAGGAACCCTCACTCCCCCCAGTCCCACTCATATCATCAAAAATGATTGTTTCCCTATCACTTAGGAGAGGCTCCCCACGGTAACAAGATCCAAGACTATCATTGACCTCTATCAAACCTGTGTGAAACCTGTGCGCTAGAAGTACAATTTGTCCCTCACAGCTTTGTTGTTTCAAATGATTTTGTTTATATTGACCACTCAGCTTTCTGTCACACAATCCTGCCAGGAATTCACATCACATAGTTCTAGCAAAATCAGGCTGAGTAGGCACAGATTTTGTCTCTTGGCACAATCTGCAAGGGGAAATTACATGAGTTATCAAAATATTTGGGGAATAATAGACTTTTTTTTTTTCTGGAGAATGGTAGTAATAATTTTTGTGTTTACAGTTCCATAATATTCTAATTAAAAACAAACAAACAAAAAAGACTTGGTCACTATTAGACTTTTCCAAATGAGCAATGATTCCATTTTGTTTGGTTGAGTTTTTTGATTGGCTGGTTGGTTGGCTGAGGGTTTTTTTGTTGTTCAGGGATGCTGGAGCACAGAAGGTCCTGGAATGGCAGGGGTGGGATACAGTGTTGAGTCAATGGCTGCAAGGAGCTCAGTTCCCATGGACAAAAACTCCTATGAGCCAAGCAGACAACGAAGGGGAAAGGAAGGGAGGAGCTCTTAAGAAAGCCATTGGCTTTGAAAAATTGACTTTCTTAAGTAACAATGATAGCGAGGCAAAACTTGTCTCTTAGCAAAGAAATTAATTGCCCTAGAACATAACAGATGATGGCTTAATAGCCACAAATTTTGACATGCACATCAGGGAATGTCTTCTGCATGTCATCGACACTGGGTAACATCCAGGAAAGTAACTGAAAATCAGCAGCATAAGGTTAAGAATAATCAGAACCAATATTAAATTTCACTGTGGGTAAGTGCCAGGTGAAAGACGAGGTGTTAACTGACTTTATATTTAATGTGATTGGAATGGAGCAGCTCATTTCAGTGCTAATTATAATCCAACAATAGAAGAACTTGCCCAGCTTTGTGTACATGTGTAAGGGCATAGATGAAGGAAGAAGTTGTTAGAAGTTTGCAATACTTTCTGTGACAGATTTGTTATAACCTTGGCCTAATGCAAGCATGCATTTAGGATCAGCTCAAGTGGACTTGGGGTTGTATAGAGTCATATTGTTAGGCCTTGGGAATGGGCATATTGCCTCTCAGTAAATTATATGCAAGAGAAGTGAGGGTTTGGAGGTGTTTGGTTTTGATTATGGTCAGCTAGGGAGATGTGGTGCATGAGTTCTGATAGCTTCAGCTGGAAACATTCTGTTGTGTTAAACAGGAAAACATCAGTGCCTGATGCTTTGCCATTCATCCATAAAATAGCTCTGTTAAGAAAAGAAAATATGTCTAACAGGAAACAATAAGTATAGCAAACGTTGCTTGCAAAGACAGTTTTGATTATACTTTATATTCTTGCTTAAATTTTTTAAACGAGGAGCTTCTTCCTGGGAAGAGTGGAAAACAGTTGTTCCAGAATTGTTGCCATACCCGTATAATGTTTCTGCTGTTCAGAGGTGTATGTCATGAGAGGTTACTTTGACTTTGGCCTTACAACAGTGGCAGAGAAGAAAAAGCTTTAGTTAGCAAAAGCTTAATAGAACTGGGTAAATAGAATTTCACTTTCTGGTCCACTCATCTGTGTAAAATAATTTTTTATTCCTGGAAGAACACTTAGTGACCAAACAATGCATTAGAATCTGTTGCAATAACGCTATTGCATTAAAAAAAATACTATGATGTACTTCACACTACACTTTTTGAATGAATTCTGGCCATGCAAATTAGGAAAATACATAGATGCATTATTTTTTTTTCTTTGTTTCTAGCTTTTTCATGCTCTCATTAAAGAGTCATTATTGCACAGTATGCCTTGTCCACTACTGAGAACAAACAGGCCACAATCTGCTAGCACAAGTCATGGTATTTCAATTGTGTGTAAAATGCAGCCTGTTACTTTAAACATTGTGCACATAATTCATTAAATCTCATTGCTTTAATATTATTCCATACTTGCAGTCAAGAATTGTGGAGCACTTTCCAGAACGCACTTCTGTTCTTGATTTTGGGCCAAAAAATCAAGGATTTTCATGAACTTTAGCTTGATTTATAAACTATTTGGAAATGCTCAAGCCAAGTAGCTCTACAGGACAGTTGTTAATAGAGGTGATTTTTTTTTTCCCCTAGAAACTGAAAATTCTGTGGGAATATAAGATTCTCAAGTTCTCTAACATTTTCTGCCTACCAACAGTCCTCAAAGAGGTCATCAAATATGTAAAATTCTGACACTGGTGAAGAACCAAATCTGTCATGTTCTGTGATGGGAGGCAAAAATGCAGCTCAGGTAGGCTGGTAGAGGGATGGGAATTTACTTGGATGTGTTTTTATCTTTTTTTCCATGGGAGCTGCTGAATTATTAAGGCAATAATAGAGTCCATTTGATATAGATAGACTCCTAATCACTAAAGAAATTACTTGTAGGATCTGACTCGTTAAAGTGAGAGTTGGCTCACTGCCCCCCGATTAAATCCAATGAAGCAACAAACCGTAAAAAAATATACACTAATTTTTTTTTTACCAATAATTATTTGATGAGTTTTCTTCTTCCTGTGTGCATTGTTAAGTTAAGGATTTGCCATTGCATTCCGATGGCAGGTAGAAGACAGTGAAGAACGTCTCAAAAAACCCCTCTGGCATTGCTCCAGGATTTCAAGATACTTTCATGGAATGGGGCCAGCACAAAGTATATGTGAAATATAACAAATAATATGGACTTTAGGGATTTTTTTTTTTTATTATTAATTTGCTTTATCCTCTTACAGATGGCAAAATTAATTTCACCCTACTTCTTTTCTGTTACAATCTTTCCACTTCAGTGTGCCTATTTTGAAGAGGAACAGGCGAATGAGACCCGGCTTACGTAGGCTGAGGTAGTTGCAGTGAGGTATAAATACTTCATGATTTATTTAACCTTTGAGCAGAAATTTCTTTCTGGTAGAATTAATCTGCAAATAGCTGAGGTGTGCTACCACTTAAGTTATGATTGATCATGCAATATAACAAAACTCTATTGGCATCAGGTTTAGGACTGATGTACATATAAATATAATGCAGATAAAGCTGCCAGATGCTGTGACTGACAGGTGGGTTCAAGGTATTCTTGGCAAGAAGACTCAGCCTTGACTCTTCAGATAATAAAATGTGCATATTGGACAGCTTGTATTAATATTCTGTAAGTAAAATATAGTTGAATGACAGTTGGGAAGCAGTTTAAGCAAAGTCTAGTCTGTGATGACCAATGTTCACAAATTAATAACTGACTTTCTGGGAAGTTAGAAGTTAATCTTGGTATTTTAAATGAGCTAATCTACATGGACTAGTATCCACTTAAGGCAATCATATTAATTACTTGGGGGAGGTCAGATGTTTATTTGCAAAACTTTCCTATCCTTTCAGCTTTAATTTGGGACTGAGAACCAGGCATTTCACCTGTGTCAGAGGGCTGCCAGAATGTCTAACTCTAGAGCTGCTAGAACAACATCTTCTTGGTTTTGTCTGTCCATAAGGGCCAAAGACCAGAGAAAGGATTTATTCATTCTGTTCGATGTGTTTCTTGAAGCTGACACATTCGCTAACAAGTGTGTTACTCATTGTCTCCTGAGGTAAATCATAGAAAAACAAGAGCAGTTGAAAAAAAAATGGCAGAGAAAAGAAAATGGTTTCTGGATCCTTGATGATAGAAAAGGGGGGTAGGCCATAGACATTTAATTCCAACTTCTAATATGACTTCTGTTATAAGAAATGTGCTAAACTTGCTTTATATTATTGCTTATTTGTTGTTTATGTTTTTCATGATTGTGTTTTACTTTTCTCAGACTTCTGCTTGGCAGTTCCTATCACTAAAATATTTTTGTGCTTCGACTATGTTGTTTCTCACATATCAATCATTAGTTAAACTCTCTATCATAAAATTGTTCTCTGGTGGCACCATCTAAAGAAGGCTGCCATCACACAATCAGTCATTCTTTATAAGTATCCTGGCCACAACTGTGGTTTTGCCTTGAAAAAACTTCTGACACTTCAGTTTTTCCAGAACTCTGGTTCCCAGTAATATTTCTTTTCTTGCCCTCCAAATATCTGGAAGCAGCTAATGTGGCTGCAGTTTATAGAAGTTTTTAATGGGTGGATTTGTAGGACTTATATTTGCTTTTATGGTGCAATTTAAAAGTATCTTCTTCATGTTAAGATAACCATTTGCCAAAATGATCTGTGCTTCAGAGAATCAGTAGAATTAATGAAAACTTTATGTGTGTGTGAGGAACTTTGAAGTTTGACCAATTGAAAGTACCCAAGAGTCTGTTCCTGCTTTTTTTTTCTAAATATTTTTTTCTTTGGCTTTTGATGTTTTCCTCTGATGTGATATTGCACTTGCAAAACAGTGTTTGTGGCATAGAGGTAATGTTTCAGGTAGTTCTATTGCAGACAGTCGCAATTTGCTTTTCAATAAATAGCCATAAAACTGAGCAAATAATTATGTTTGCATTCATGCAATGACAAATACTATATTATCAAGAATGTTCACTTGAAACTGTACCTATGCAGGAGTGTTTTCCAGTTACTAATGAAACAAAATATTTGTTGTGGGGGAACAAGGCTTAATCTTATGTGTAAACATCCAAAGTAAGAGTAAACATTTGCATGTGGAGGCTCTGTAATGGTGCAATGCTGTGAGCTGGGGAACAAGGAATGGTGGAGAGGAGGGAAGGCAGAGCCTGAAGAGGAGCTAAAATAGTTTTGGTGGCATAAATTCAACAAGTTAGTCCAAAAAAAAGCCCAAATCCTACTGCTCTGAGTTTTCTTTTCTGAATAGGAAGACAGTGTAATCAAGTGGATCATATTTTTTTTTTTTTAATTAGAAATGTTCATAGGATCTAATGACTTAGTCTTAGATTACTGTGAATATGAGTGAGGGGAGGTATTCAAGCAGGTAAAAACGTGAAAATTTTAAGTTTCCAAGAGAAATGCTTCTTCAGCCAAGCAAGTATGGTAGCAAGATCATCCTGTGTCACGTAGGACATACCAGGTTACTTCTACCTTCAGGTAGCTCAAGCAGAGGCTTGGGAATCCAATTTTCTGTGGCAGAGAAAAAGAAGTAATAAATCATATCAGGTTCAAAGGTCTCTCCAGCTTCGTATATTGTCTCTACAAACAGTTCTTAGAGTAGACTATAAACTAGAGAAATTTATGATAGTAATTAAGAGAATTTTCTTTGCCTTTTGTGTTTTACAATTTAGAGGCCTTCTAGGTTGGAGGTGTTTTCAGTAGCCTTCAATTATTCCTTCTTCCATCCGTTTGTGTGATGTTGTCTTAATGGATGCCTTTCCTCTGAGATTCCTCTGATGAGAAATCCAGCTTGAATACTGGACACTACTGGAAGCATTTTTCCCATGATGCTCTTTAATTCAATAGAAATATTCTCCAGAGTGTCTATGGATCACTAAAAATATTTTCCACTTTCTGTCCCTGTGAGATCATAATATCAAAAAGTGACTAATGGATGGCTCAGCAGAATATCCTGGCTACATTTTTACTTTTTCAGTACTTTTCTGTGCATCTCTTTATCAAAAACTAATCAGGAATGATTGATTGTATCACTTCAGCTTTGTACCTATCAAAGTGTTGATAGTAAATTGGAGAATGTTGTTTTTCAATAATTTTTTTTGTAAGAGGGAAGGACATGTCTGTTTAACTATATTCATGACTGTTCTGGGATTGACTTTGCACATGTGTAAATAAACTGTCTTTCAAGAAGAGAAATTTTGATAAGAGCAAATCAGAGATGTGATAGATGTTTTAGGGGAGAGAGGTTAAGGTATTAAGGATTTTTTTCATAAGACAAAATTTAACATTTTTTAAAAATTAGTAACAAGTTAACTCACTTATCTGCCAGTCAGATCAGTAACGTGACTGAAATTATTAGGGGTTTTTTAGATGTATATTTTCTCCATACATTTGACAAAACATTCATCTCTTAGTGCCTAAAATTGAGAGGAAGATAAATAAGTGAGGATTTCTGCTTTTTTTGTATAAAGCATCAAGTGTTCCAAATGCCACATTTACTTAATGTTACTTGTACAGTGATTAGAAATGGAGCTGACAGTCTGAGTTGGGCGAAACGTTTGCTGGGTAAGGATAGCAAATAGAATTGTGTGATAGCTTGGGGTTTTTATCACTAGCTAGAATGAAATTTTAGCGTATCAATCAGCTGCAACACCTTTGGGAGCAGAATAGCGATTAAGCAGTGTTTGTGAAGCCATTTCCATTGCCCTGTGGATTGCTTAGAGGAACTAACCTGCTGCCACTCCGTCTCAGAAGAGCTGTCTGTCATTAGCAGCTCTAGGTATGCCAGTTCACTTCTGCAGCTTAGAGAAACTGAGCAGCTGACAGCACCTGACGGTGTTCTACCCATGGAACTGCTGCCTAAACTTCTGCAGACAAAAATTCAATTTTCTTGTCTTAGTCGACAATTAATGGGGAAAGTGGCTGTGCTGACAAGTGCTCGCTGTTGAATGATTTTTCTCAGCTGAGACGGGTGCATGAATGGAAAAATAACTTTACTAATTTCAAGCAATTTAGTTCTAACGACTTTTTAAAAGCCCCACAAGCTAGGTGGTCCAAAGAAAGGCTCTAGGAGAAGTTATGTAAACACTAAATAGATGCAATTAACTACATTTCCTTTCATTAAAAAAATTCACATATTTTCCCGGCAAGAGTTTATAATTTAAAAAAAAATGAAAAATTAAATAGTAAAGACGTTTTTAAATAATTTTTTAAGGATATGGGTTTTGGGTTTTTTTATCATAGAAGAATAATGATTAAATAGGTTAAAGCTGAGTTAACTTGGAAACCTTCAGAATGATTCTCAATGGAAAGTATAATTTAATCAAAGTAGAAACTAAATATAATTTAAAAATAAGAGTATTTCTTGTTTATTTAAAAAAAATAATAACATTTTTTATTTAATATTGGACTTTATTTTTTAAGGAACTTTTTGATTCAGATAAGTATATGATATATAGCTTAGCTAGAGTGTCCTGTTATGAATGGATAAAAAATAGAATGTCAGACTTTTCTTCAGAAGAGTAATTGAGGTTTTTACTGGCTGTAACAAAGGCTCCTTTAACTCATGCTGATATATTGGAGATGCATTATAGATTACTGAGAAGGCAAATGATAAAGTATCACTTAATTTATTTGACAAATGTACTTTCCTTAATTAGCTACAGTGCTTCATAGACTATTAGCAAATATTTTGCAGTCTGTCCTTTAAAGAATGATTTCACATAAAGAGCCCTTGCAACATCAATCTATTAAGTCTTGATTTGACATGAAATATCCTCAGAATTTTGTGAACAAAGTCTGCCTGGGCAGTTTCTTGAAGCATGAGTTGGAGAGTTTGATGTAGAAATCAGATTTTTTCATCCCTTATTAAACCTGTGAGGGTTTTATTTTAATTCTACTAAGTTGTATTTTCTGATAGGAACTGTACTGTATGTTGTTGGAATTGTTAGATAGAGATAGAGGTCACATTCCATATTAATTCAATTCCTGAAAGTTAGAAAAAGACAGCATGCTGTCATAATTAAATAAACTGCAAAACAGACCTAATCAAACATTTTAAAACTTTCCTTATAAAGGCAATATAAGCCATCTCACTCTGTTATTCCTTTCTTTTATGCATTTGTTGTTTGGAGGAACCTTGTGTCCTCCTTCAAGAGTAAAATTTCTAGAGGGAAGAATTCATCAAAAAGTCACCATGCATTTAGGAGGTGCAATAATGCATATTTTGGGCTGCTGAATCTCTTCCAAAGAAGTTCAATTCTTTTGTTTGTTCAAAAACACAAGTCTAGCTGCTGCCTAAACACATGGCAACTGTTTTAAGGGTGAGTTCTAGCCTGATGGTTTCCATCAAACAGGCTGTTCGAGTGGGCGCTATCCTGGAACAGGAAAGGCTCACTGTTGAACATAAAACACCATTTGAGAGGATACAGAGCATCATGTCCTCTCTGTGTGCAGTGCAGCTGGATAGGAGGAGAATGTCACATTATGCACTTCCTTCTCAGGGGTACAGTGACAAGCAGTGGATGGCACTGCAGGTTTATGCACGCTTCACACTTTCTTGCCTGACAGTAGAAATGCCAGTATGAATTTGACTCCTCTCTTGCTTAACTTGCAAAATGTCAGTCAGTAGCTGCGGTGGTTTATGGAAATGAGGGTAATGTCAACTTACTTCAGTGTTATGCTTTTCATGCTTTAAGCAAATAAGACCACTTCCATAGCTCACTTTTAGTCTGAAAAGTTTGAGATATTTTGGATTTGAGCAATAATTCATTGTAACATGTTTCCCACGTGATAGTGGACATGACATGGGTGTTGCCAACAAGATACTTTTGATGAATGCTTTTAGTCCTGGATTACAGAATTCCAAAGTAAGTGACTCTGGATGATCAAATAAATAGTTCTGTAGTGGATGGTGCTCCTCCTCCTGCTCAGGTACGTGCTGTTAGTCCTACAGGTCCTACAGAATTATTTTTTTTTAATGGACATTTGCTATATTATATTAGCTTCAAACGTTAGTAGATTATGGTTGTGGAGTCCTTTAAACCTTAATTTAATTGCAGAAGATCAAGATCTTCCATGTCTTGTTAAACCATGATGGTGATATATGAATAAGGGAGAAGATTTGTGTTGGTCTAAGGGAATTTATGTAAGGCTTTGTAAATTATGTATGGAGATTCATGAAAGAACATGTAAAAATATTTCAATTCACAATTCACATCTTAAGCCTAGGGATGCGAATTATGAAATATAGGAGAAAAAAAAATAAAAAGAGAAGAAAAAAGATGTGTAGGAGGAAATTGAAAGATAAATGTTCGGATTGGTAGGCTGTTCTTCCTGGCCAGTGTGGTTAGTGGAGAGTTGTTATCTTTCTTTTTGTCCTGCAAGATAATTTCAGTTCTCAATCTTTACTGTGGTGTAGCGTCAGTGGGGCTGGACTCACACACTGGTTTAGATTAAGGCTGGGGCAGAGAACTCGTAATATTTGTTATTAGGAACATGGGCAGACTGGGAGGAACAGGAACACTTGTCTGGATGAAGCTAAAAATGAGTGGTGAGCAGGCAGGTACAGTTGCAGGTGTGTGACTGGTATCAACAGGGCTCTTTTGCTTGCTTGCTTGCTTGCTTGCTTTTTTTATTTATTTTTTGTGTGTTTATAATTACAAATCGACTTTAAATATCCTTTTCTGACCATCTTCTATGGAGTCATAGTCGAGGACAGGCTTAAGAGTAAGTCTAGAAAGAGGTTGGTTTGCACTGCCTAAAATTAGCCTTGAGAATACCCCTTAGAGGTACTACAGTTTATGTTCTCTATACACTCCTTAAAGAGGATGTGTGAAGGAAGTCTAGCCAATAATAGAAAGGGGTTTCATATTGCTAGGCTATATAAAACTGCAGAGGTTTGCCAGGTTCTTCTGTGGTTCTTGAGCTTAGTTAACCCTCTGCGTGTTGCGTTGTTGTGTCCTGGTCTAACCCCAGACAGAAACCAAACACCACACAGTGCACTCCACCCCACAGCAGGATGAGAGAGAGAAGCAGATGAAGACTTAATGAGCCAGAAAAGGAAGAAAATAATAATACCAATGAAAGAAATAGAATATGCAGAACAAGAGATGCACAATATCATTGCTCACCCCGCTGCTAACTTATGCCCAGATAGTTCCCAAGCAGTGGCCCCCAGTCAGCTTTCCCCTGGGTTTATGTGCTGAGCTTGACACCTTGTGGTATGGAATATCCCTTTGGCCCAGTGCCCTGGCTGTGTCTTCCACCAACTTCTGCCCCTGCAACCTTCTTGCTGTCAGAGCATGAGAAGCTGGAAAGTCCTTGCCTTAGTATAAACACTCCCTAGCAATAACTGAAAACACCAGTGTTTTCACAACATCATTCTCATGCTAAATCCAAAACACAGCACAGTACCAATCTCTAGGAAGAAAGTTAACTCAATCCAAGCAGAAACCAAGGCAAGTTCTAGTCAACATTTTAAGGTCCTTTGGAAAGACCAGCTAAAGTGCTGATCAACAAAGTGCAGATACTGCTCTGTGAATATTAAAAAAAAAATGGAAAAAAGACCTGGCACATAAAATGCTGTAAGCAGAAGTGTTATATGGTGTGTTGCACCCCCTTTCAGCCATTATACATAGAGGAAGTTTCTTTTGGTTTCATGGAGGTGGACGACTTTTCCTTTACATGTGATATGCTTACCTGGTAAACAGGAAATTCAGCGATTCATGCCATCAAACTCTTTTGCTTTCCTTTCGTATGAAGAAGGAGTGATCTCTTATTCAAGGTCCTAGATATGGTGGAAGTTAACATGTTCTGAGTTTGCCAATGATTTCTTTAGAAAATAATACAGAAAACCTATGCCCTAGTTCTCTGTCTTCAAAGCAGAGGTGATGCTGGGTCCTGCTTTGAAGGATTCTTCCAGTATTAGAATCTTGCGCTAAGAGTGACACAGAATTTCAGGTTCAATAGAAGCTTGTATCATATTTGGCATGCTTTGAGAGCCTTCCTTACAAAGGCAAGAGAACATTCCTTACAGTAGGATGAAGCTCTTTATTCCATTTCTCCTTAGTAATTCAGAAAATCCATGTCATTATTAATTTAATCCTTAGAGGGAATTTCGCCATTGCTCAAGATTTATGCTCTTGTTTCATGGCTTTACAAAATTCTTATAAGCAATTAATTTGTATCATCAAAAGATATAATCTAGTCAGATAAAATGATTTCTTGTAAATGACAGGGGTCACTGCATCCAGGTTCAGAAGCTCTGTTTGCAAAGCAGACAGGAGGTGTATAAAATATGAACTATAAGAATACTTTCCAATTTATTGTAGTTTGTCAGTCTGTCAGTATGAGTATTTACAGTAATTTCACTATTATAAGCCGCACTGATTATAAGCCTCATGGCCAGGTGTCGGCAACATTTCATTCTTTGTCCATATATAAGCTGCACCGGATTGTAAACCGCTCTGTCGTTCACAGCGAGAATCCGCGTGCAACTTTCACAAAGTTGCCAATTAGTAACAAAATTGCAGGATCACGGGGTTTACTGGCTTGGGGCCAGGCAGGCCTGGCTTGGGGCCGCCTCCCCGAGGCCGGGGCATTGCCTGCCACCGCCCCGCACTGCCCCTCCGGGGCCGGGCTATGCCTGCCGCCGCTCCACCTCCACGGGGCCAGGTTATTCCTGCCGCCGCTCCGCCCCTCCGGGGCGGTGGGCTCATATTTCCGGGTTGGCAAATTTCTGAACTTTGTTCTTATATTGGCCGCATCTGATTATAAGCCGCACTTCCAGGTTGAGACCAAAATTTTAGTCAAAATGTTGTGGCTTATATGCGTGAAATTACTGTAGTTTGCTGCATTTAGAAGCAAAGTCTCTTCACTGTCTCAGATTTTCTGGGTCTGTATGTTCTTTTCTATATGGCTTAATAAAACAAAATTAAAAAATAAAAACAACACCCTCAACAAATACTGATTAAAATATTAAGTAGTATTGAATAGGTAATTAAAATAAGAAATTAAATATTGAACTAAAAAACTTGCATCTAATAAATTCACAATTTAGAATTTTTCAATAATTATGTCAATATCTGTAAGGCAGTTGTATATAACTTGAGTATTCACATATTTAAGAGCCAAAAGAAGTGGAAAAATACAATTTATAGTTCACTCACCATTTAAGCTAGAAATGTATACGAAGGTTACAGTCTTGTGTTTCAGCATCTATTCCCACCAAAGATGTAGTGGGAGATGTTTCAGTGCTGTTTATATTAAAGGTTTTAATGCTGATCACTGTGGTCTAACCACAAGTTGTTTCATAACCTTGATATATTCTTCTTTACATATCATAGATCTGTATTTGCTTCTCAGGTTTAATATTATTTGCTTCTCATGTTAATATTTAAACATTTTGCATCTGGTATATTAAGAGTCCTCATAGAGCCTGAATCTTTCTGCATATAAGTTTTTGCCCTGTTTGTTTCCCTTTTTGTTGCCTCATTATCAAAAGCAAAACAGATGCATTTTTGATGGAAGTTTTTTGAGCTTCATATAAAGATTTATTGATTTGTTCATGTTTTCTATGTACTTGAGCTATAAACTGCCCAGTTGTAGGAAAGATTGTCCTAAAGAGTGGAGTAAAGACAGTGGAAAAGGCAATGTGAGAGACAGTAATTTGTGTTAGCACATCAATTTGACATGACTACAGATACTCATCAAGGGAATACCATCTCAAGACACAGTTGTTAATTGTACATATTGTTTGGCAATATCCAAACTACCACCCATAATTCTTTGAGTATTCTTTTTATCTGAGCTTGTCAGATTCACTGCTTCTCTTTGTTCCCACATTTCTCTTGCAATCCCTCAGGCAGAATGTTCATTTCTTATAATTTTAATTCCAACAGCAATATATAATAAGGAGAAGGAAAATATTGAGAACCAATAGGCACAAATAAACAAAGGAAAGCAAGTTAACTTAAACACATTAACTTCCTTTGCTTTTCTTATTTGCACCGGAGAGCTCAAACTACCTCCTCTTTGAAGGTAATATTGTAATGATTTATTGCTAGGATGTTCTTTTGTACCAAAAGAACCTAAAAAGCAAATGTTTACAATATATGCTAAAGTAAAAAAGGAGTCCAGTTATACCAATAATCAGAGTCAGGGAAAAAACTATGCTCTTACTAGTGGTCCAAGATACAAAGCATGACTCTCTGTATGTATTCTTGTGTGCTATTCAAAACAGTGTCATCATAAAGCACTGGTTTGTTGCACAGGACAACTAATTCTGTCATTAAATTAAAGATTAAATTAAAGATAGTACACACATACATTCACACTATACACACTGGGGTTTTTTTTTGCACTCTTTCTTGTCCCTTTTACCTGGATATGCATCAGGATCTCAGGCACTGTGAAGAGAGTATCTTTTTGGTAGTAGGTAAGAAATGGAAAACTTTTTTCCAACTTGTTGGCTTTTCTTTCCAGATCAGCTTGGGCTTAGCACAAACTGTTCATGGTTTATTTTTGCTCCTCTGGTGCATCCATGACTTAAAACTGCTCATTGATTTGTTGTATTTTTACTATTTTTGTGTACAAGTGGTTATAGTTCATTATATTGTCATGCTTACTTGTCAAACATTAGATAGCTTCAGCCATATTTTTAATGCTTTATAAAGAAAATAGAATTAGTGAAGTATTGCAAGTGATGTAAGAGTTAGAGGCTGGCAGACAGAGCTATGCTTTGTTCCTTTTGGCTAGTAATGGCAGGGTTTGTTCTCCCACACCCTTACTTTATGCATGGAGCCTGCAGAACTGAATGTAAGATATTAAAAGATTTAACTTCTGGTAGTTTAATGGTTGGCTGGCTGACATGAAGAAACACAGTGCACTTTGCTCATAGGTACTATAGAAATAATGAAGTGTAAAGTATTTTTGTGACTCCTTATAAAACCAAAGAGCAGAAAATGGAGATGGAGTTATCTGCAGATGCTTTGTTATATTGCACTGCCTTCTCCATGTGTTACTGAGCTTCTCTGCTCTCTTCATTGGAGCATAAACGTGAGGGTATATAGAAACAAAGCAATTACTCTTTATTCTGACTGGTTTTGTACCTCCAAACATAAATGATTTCTTCATTTCTCCATGGCATCTTAAAAATATGTAATTTGGGTGAAACTTCTTAGTAGTGAGTCAGGCTTTCTAAGACACTTGAGAATCCAAATCATCCCAAAAAATCACACCCATGTTTAAAAGAAACCTGAGAAGCAAAAGACAACAACGTTCGTGCTTACCTGTATATGGACATAAAGTTTTAAAATAGTTTTTAAATTAATTTTAAGTTGATAAATTCCTAATTGGATGCTGAAACCTCAGAACGCATGTCTTCTTTCTTTCCTTCAGAAGATGGTGACACAAGCCTGTTCCCTCTTTGGGGAACAGCTAAGCCATAGTATAAAAAGGGAATTTCTTAATGTTCTGTCAGTTGTTTTTCTTCTTTTATTGTTCTTCTCCTACCTACTTGTTAGAATTTCTTCAACAGTCTATAGGGGACAAACTGTGTTGGAAAGTTTGCTTCTAATTTATATATACCATTTTTAGAGTAGTATTTTTGCAGTACTTTATTTTTCAGAGTTGTTTTTTTCTAAATTTCTGTGGGTTTTGCTATAGCAGCAGTGGAAACTCTCTGCTTGGAAAATTTTGTAGAATGCTATAGATGTTTGTTGATAACACTTATTTACAACTGGCATATTTGATATTCAGCAGAGTTTCAAATGTCACCTGAAGGCAGGTATCAGCAACATAGATGTTAGATTTTGAAATTTGCTTCAAAAATTTGCTTTTAATCAGACTGAGTCCTATTTATTATTTTTTTTCAGTTATTTGGTGCAAAGATTGGTGGATGCTATTATGAAAAAATTCCTAGAAGAGTTGAAAATCTTTGCTCTTTATGCATTTTCATTACTATTAATGAATTATAGAAATGCTACCAAGGAATACTGAAGAAAAAATGGCTCTGAATCTGAAAATGTATGAAGAGAGGGAAATAATTGGGAGAAAAATAGCTGCAGCTATGACTAATTAAGTTATTCATCAGTGCTACTTTAATAAACATTTTGAAGATGTATAGTCTATGCTATGACCTTCATGTTTTGCAGTTAACAATAATTGAAACTAAAGTGTGTTACAAAGCATGTCTTAAAACTTGTACACTTGTAGAGTACTGCAGAGATAAAAATCTTTTTTTCATTTATTTTGCCATGTGGAAGACTTCTGTCACAGCCCTCTGCCTGTTAATAACAAATATTTATGGGTTGGAATTAATCATCAGCTCAGACTGCAATTATTCTGGTATGAACAGTTGTGCATGGCCATCAGAGCTCAAATGCCATATCTCAAGGCCAGATCTCTTGAGCCAGTGGAACGGAGGTTGTTTGGATGGAAAATACAGAGGGATGCTGTCAGGTGGAACCAGGGTGGAACTCAAGCGGAAGGAGTTTTCCAGATGGGGAGACATATTTCATGAGGGGTGAAGATAACAAAGGTTAAGAAGGACAAACTGTATTTTAGATAACTCGTTTTCAATTACAGGTGGAAGAAAAGAAACACTTCTCAAGCTTGGAGCGTGCCAAAATATCTGTGTGTTGCTGTAAGATGGGCACGGACTGTAGCTCTGGAAAACACACTGGTAGTATTAGCTAAAATCTTACTTCTGTTACAAGAAACTTCAGATGCTGGGCTGCAAGCACAGTGCTAGCAGGACAAGAGGTGTTGAGGCTCCTGTACATCCAAGGAAAGAGTGAAGGGATTAGATCTGAAATGCACTATAGAAGAAATGAGAATGTGTTAAACAAAGCCTATCCACAAGGAAATGGCTTGTGTGTGAAGACTGAATGCATTGTTACAGGAAGCAGAATTATGTTTGATTGGTTAAATGAGGAGCGTAAAGAGTAACAAAGGTGGAAAGATGTCTCCATGGTGCCTGTGAAACAATAACTGTTCTTAAACCTTGGGAAAGAGCAAGTTGTCATTTTTAGCTGAACTTCAAAAAGCTAAATGTCAGTTGTAAGGTGAGAAGGGTGTGGTGTGTTTAGGTTCTTAAAGAACTACCTGCTCATTAGGAAATTAATTTCAGTTAGCTTTAAATCACTCTCACATATAATTGAGTGAAGGACAGCTTTTTGAGAAGCCCCTGGCCATAAGCTGAGCAGTTCTGGAGGGATGGAAGTTACTCCAATGTTCATGGGCTACAGAGGACTCCATGTGACATTGCCTACGGCAGCGCTTCACTGACATGTCCCCCAGGGCATTGAAGGATGAGATGAAGTTATCTTCTGGCTGGGGAGGAGACTATCCACTGCTTTCTCTCTATTGTGTTTGGGCATGCTAAGGCTGCAGAAAATATATCCTTGACCAAATCTGCCCTGCATGCTTTAGCTAGATGCTTACTTCAGGATGATACCCTGTTGGCATTGCTGGTTCATGATAAACTGATATCTCTTGGTTTAACTAAGAAGAGCACCTGCTCTTGGAAGTGCCCTCAATCTCTGCCACCCTAATGCCTTACTGAGAAAACAGTTGTAAGATGGCATGGTAGCAAAAAAACCCTAAATTTA
Source organism: Catharus ustulatus (assembly GCF_009819885.2). Taxonomy (NCBI): domain Eukaryota; kingdom Metazoa; phylum Chordata; class Aves; order Passeriformes; family Turdidae; genus Catharus; species Catharus ustulatus. The sequence goes on along the minus strand of NC_046221.1, from coordinate 114,103,614 downwards.
GGAAACAAGATATGAAATCTGCATACAAAATTGCAGGGTTCCATTCTCCAAATTAGTAAATCCTTTCCAATAAAAGCTATGCTTAGCTTTTCCCACTGAAGTGGAGGGGAGCAGCCTCTAACTTTAATGCTGCATAACTTTGAAAAGTTTTACCCAGGATAGAGGCTGGTTGCCCTCCATACCAGCAAGAATTATTCTTTGGCTTTTTAAAGATCAGCTGACCTGTGCAGTACATGTGGTAAGAAAAACAGAGGCAGCAATTCAGAAAAGGAAGACCAAGCAAAAAAAAAAAAAAAAATATAAAGTTATCAAGAGTATGAAATTAAATGGAAGTCTGTTATCTATGCTGTAAGGATCTCCCTCTGCAGTGCAGAAGCATGGAATTTGTTCCTATTAGAAGAGCTGAGGGATCAGGACATGTGGACCAGGTCTGTTTCACACCATAAGTGTGGCAGTAGTGGTTATCAGAGCACCAGGCACAGCACAATTTTAAAATTATTTATTTATTTGAATTTTTTTTTCCTTCTGGTGAGATGTAATTGCCTTAATGCCTTTGTAGTCAACTTCAAAACAAAATGAGGTTATACATTTACAGCTATCCTTTTTAACTCTTACGCGTGGGATATTTCACTACACTTTTTATTTAATAAAACTGTAATAAGCTAAAATTAGGCTTTTTTGTAATTGTAGTTCATTTCAAGAAAGGATGTTTTGGTTTGGATATTTTTTAATTCCCCTACCCAGCTGAAATCTGAAATAAAAGAGAAAAATAACTTGGGTGGCAATATGGAGATAGTACTGCTACAAAGCCCTATCAAAGCAGAACTACCAAACCAGAACGCATAGTCTGGTAAACCTAGAGCAGTAGCACATTTGTCCTGGGTGTTTTTCTCTCTCTGAAGAAGTCCTTGGTCTTCTAAATGAAGCTGAACCTTGTCTTCCTTGAATTAATTTTTTAAATGCCACAGTGTGAAACAATTTACAGTAAATTCACGAATACAAGCCGCACGGAATATAAGCCGCACTGCTGGTGTGTTGGCAACATTGTTGCCTTTGTTAATAGATAAGCCGCACCCGGAATATTAGCCGCACTTTAGTTCGCAGCGAACTTTCACAAAGTCATCATTTAGTAACACAATCGCGGGATCGCTGGGGCTTACTGGCTTACTGCCGACCTCGGAAACATTGTTTCCAAGTGAAAAAAGACACACCCTTTATTTACAAGCCGAAAAAGACAGGAACAATAGTGTGGTCATTTTGCGAGCATTCCCAATGGATCCGCGTTGCCTTTAAACAGCCGCTCAGCCGCGCGGGCAGGCATCTGAGCTCCGAGCGGAGCCACATCTCCGTGCTCCGTGCTGGCACAGGAGCGGCCGTTGTAGCCCTTGCGGCCCACGGGGGGAGCGGCCCCGTTTTAGCCCTCGCGGCCCGCGGGGGGAGCGCTGCTCCGGCCCTCGCAGCCCGCGGGGGGAGCGGCCCCGTTTTAGCCCTCGCGGCCCGCGGGGCGAGCGCCGCTCTGGCCCTCGCAGCCCCGTGGGGGCTAGCGGCCCCGTTTTAGCCCTCGCGGCCCGCGGGGCGAGCACCGCTCTGGCCCTCGCAGCCCCGTGGGGGCTAGCGGCCCCGTTTTAGCCCCCGCGGCCCGCGGGGGGAGCGCCGCTCTGACCCTCGCAGCCCCGCAGGGGCAGCGGCCCCGTTGTAGCCATTGCGACTGCGGGGGGAGCGGCCGTTGTAGCCCTCTCCCTGCAGGCTGAGCAGCTCCCCCAGCCCTCTCCCTGCGAGCCGATTGCCCGCTTCATCCCTCTCCCTGCGGGGAGAGAGGCTCCCCCAGCCCTCTCCCTGCGAGCCCAGCCAGCCCCGTAGCCGCACAAGACTGAAAACACTTTAAAAAGTACAGAGAAATATCGCACACTTTTATCGAACTGCCGAGGTAACTCACCCCGATAACAACCCCCGCCCCTCAGTAACGCCGCCATCCACAGGCAGGCAATAAACTGTTCTCTGATTGGTTCATCGTCGGAACAACGGGAAACCATGGATTTCAGACTGTTTTGGCTCGGGACTGGACCAGCATGATACTAGGTAAGGGCAGACATCACATTTTTGTCCATAGATTAGCCGCACCGGAATATTGGCCGCATTTTCGGGTTTCCACCAAAATTTTAGTCTTCTTGCTGCGGCTTGTATTCGTGAAATTACTGTAATTGTAAGATTTTAAGCAAAATAGATCTTCATTGAAGAAACAGCTGTCTGGTACAACATTTACAATAAAAACAGTGATAGAGGTACAGGTCCTGGATCTTCTCGTGATATCAGCAGCACTAACTTTGTCCTCAGCATTGTCTGTTTGGCTTCATCTCAGCTTTCTCATAGGATAACATGACTGCAGTTAGGAATCTTAGACCAGAATTGGTGCTGGAAATGTACCTGTTGGCATTTAGGTTTGTTGTGGGCAATGTTTTATTGTCTTTCTCCATAAAGAATAAATAGAATTAAATATTGTTTAAAACAAATTCTTCTTAAGCTAACCAGTACATACTTCAAACGCCAATGCCATAGACCCAGCTCTTTAAAAAAATCTCTACTCAAGGACTTAAAAATCCCATGCTTAGTACTTCTGAAAATGCTGAATGCAAACTTTTCCACGCCTATAATACTAGTGCAGAAATGAAAGTTAATTTGAAATAATGTCTGTAATAAAGAAACTCTGAAAAATCACTTACTCTTCTATACTAGAGCCATTTTTGTACTCTTTTTTTGCTGACATATCCATGCACTACAGTAATGTCTTCCAGAAGTATTTTGCATATATTTTTCACATAAAGAATCAGAAAGAGCATTGCTTGCAGGTGTTACTTGGAAAGCACCAAGGTAGCAGGAGTTTAAAAAAGGAGTCCAGAGTCACTGCTGGTCTCTGGAAGCAATTTTTTGTTTTCTTAACTCTGTAAATGTTGAAGACTACTTTCGTTATTGCACCCATGTGTGTTTCTGGTGATAACCAGAATCCAAGTCAGGAATCTGTATTGAAAAGTCTATTACACTGTTTAGTGTCATTTTGTCAAAGTGCTATGTTAGCTTGCAGGTCAAAACTTCAGAAAACAGCTCACTGTCCCCAGAAACAGAGAAGATTTGCCAGTCTATACTGGTATTCAGAATATTTGCTTTTCAACAGAATGGATGGATTAGGAAGTTATGAGGGACCACCACGCTGAGTGGGTGCTGCTGCTTGTATGTTTTTAAGGGCTATAACCCAAATTTCCAAATGAGTGTGTGCACCAGATACTGATACTCTCAAAGTGAATGCTTTCTGTCTTCAGTAATGGAAAGGGATCCTAACATAGAATTAAAATTAGTATCAGTATTCCAAAATACTTGAAAAGTCATTCATGTATATCCAGATTTTTTTTAGACAAGCTGGAGTAGAGTGAAAGGGAAACAATTTGGACTGTTTTGCTTTAGTTCCCTAACGTGATTAAAGCTGCAACATAGACAAGGCCTTTTGCAGATTTTTAAATGAGATAGCTGATTGTATAGAGACCTTGAGAGGGTCAGAGAACTTCATCCTGCTGGTCTTGGAGTAAAATTATATATGGCCTTGTCTTTGCTAGAATTTTGCTTCATGTTTTCCAATTCCACTGAGTGACTGCTACTCGCTAGGTTTGAAGAGCCGTTTAAGGCACATCCTGCATTTGTGCTGCTCCATCTCTTGTTACACAGAACTTTTTAACCTGTGACTTAAGCCTGAGTCAAGTCCTTGGTAACTCTTCCTAGATGTGGCAGATTATGAATGGATATGAATTTTTATGCAGAGGTGTGTATCTTCACATAAGCTTGATCCAAAAACCTTATAAATAATATGCTAATTTACATGGACATATATGGTATTTTTATTTAAATTGTGTGTAATTTATACATTTCTGTTTATTTCATTGAATATTAGATAATGCTCTCATTGCAGAATTATTTCTAATAAAGACACTGTAGCGTCTTTAAAGCTCTTCCAACAGTTATGATGCTGAGCACTAAGCCTCAGTTTTAATTCATGTGCATCAGTTATCTAAAAGTTTAATGTTAAAATGTAGCTCTACTATGCAAACTATAGACTATACTGGGGTTTTAAAAAATTATTTTTCTTGTTAATATATATTCTATTGTGAGAGCCTTGATTTTATTTTATGTTTTAAGCAGCTTCTGCAAAGTAGTTTTCTTGTCTCAGATCTGTGTGTTCCTCATGGCACTTTATAACAAAGAGAAACATTAAGCTTAAATGAACATCTCCAGGTAGCCTAGCAACAGGATATGATTAATAATACCTTTCACCTAACTGTATGCAGATAAATGTCTGAAAGTGAAAGCAAATTCAGAATTGGCTGGCCAGAGCCTGGCAGTGCAGTGAGAGAGAAAAGGTAATATGATAATATCTTGTCATCTCTGTTGAAAAAAGGAGAAAAAGGTAAAATATATATTTAGTGGGTTATATCTGTCTTATGTAGTAAAATACAGAGCATAATGGATTTTTTTAATAATAAGTGAATGGTGTACAAAGAAAAAGTATAAATGCTCTTGCTTCTCATTATTGGTTATCATCACTAATTCACCAGCCATGCTTTTTAATATGTGAGAGATCAGAAACAATCAGTAGTAATTACTGGACCATCACAGCTAAAATGAAATGTAGTATAAATGAAATGTAGTATAATTTAACACAGAGTTAATGGCTTTATAGCACCATACCAAGGATTTTAGGTCTGAAATGGACTTTTGTATTGAGTGCTATACTTACAAAATATACAAAACATTGGGTATGGCATTAAGCTTATAATTACAGTTTTCTAACAGAGGAAAGGAGAAACTGCAATGGATGTTTTGTCTTAAAGGCACTTTAATTTTAGCTTTTCGTCAAAACTTCATGTGTATATATATGCAAAAAATAAGAGGACTCTGAATTTTATCTATACATATTTGAATGTTATATATTTATAAAATGTTAGACACATTTACTTTTCAGGCACTCAAAACATGTTAGACTATGAGTTGGCCACACAAGCTTAATTCTTTCGCATTTTGTATTCATTCAGTATAAAGAGGCACTGTGGGAGAAGGGTGAATATGAGATTCATTGTATGCTCATTTCATAATAGTGGGAAATTGCTGTTTGTATAGGAATAAAATGGAGTAATGTATTTGTGTGCTGAATGCAGAAGAACTAGTTATCTTGAGACAATCCCATGGACTGGCATAATATCATAAACATTTGCCTTTAGAGAAGAAATAGACTATTACAATGCAGGAGCACAGATTTCTGTCCTGTGCTTTAAAACCTGCCGAACCTGCTTTTTTTTTCAGTTTTCAAATTACTTAATTATACCGGTCTTGCCCTGTCTTCTGTGTGAAATCCATAGAGATGTTTATTCCCGTTCATTGGACGGTGTGTATTTATATTTGCTGCTCAGTGACAATGTGAACCTTTCAGGCTGTGAAAGGTTAGCTGCTGATTGTGCTCCTTGTAGCTGTCCTGATGCATTTTTAGCCTATTTAGCATGGGCTAACATCCATCAGCAATCATTTTGGTTTTCACTTTTTTTTTTCCTTTACACAGTCTAATTCTTTAGTGCCTGGTAGTATTCCAGGTTTTGTTGCCAAAACGGAGAGGGCAGATTTTTGCATTTAATAGGCAATTCCTCGGTATGTTCACAGCTGGTAGTCTACTGTTAAAGTATGGTGAGTGTTTTGATTTAGCACGGATGTCTATTTAAGTCCAGACTCCCTTCAAAGGAAAATTGCTACTTTTTTCTCTAACCACTGCCATCTGAACATACTACACAGCGATCTTGGTGTAAGTGTGTTATGGCATTTGATGGTGTAGCAGGGGATCTCTGACTCATCCTTCTGAGGCTTGTCCCTCATTAGCTGAAAGTCCCTTCTGCAACATATCAGGCCTCAGTATTTGGCTTTGGCTAGAGATGAGTGTTCTCTCTCGGAAAACTGCTTCTATAAGATTCCCCCTGCCTCCTTTCACCTCAATTGTCACCTGAATCAGTACCACCAGCTACATCTCCTCTTAACCCCTTGTGAATATATCACTTAGTGTGACAACACAGGCATAAAGACATGCCTTTCATTTTCTTTTATTGTTTAAATAAACACCAAATCCAGAATTTTTGAGAGCTTTCTCTAACATGTCTCTCTAGTATTAGTAGAAAGAATTTCTGGTTAGGAAATAAATGCCATCCTTACTCTTGAAATCCAAAACTCCTCTTTTTGAAATCACCATAAATTGTGCCATGGATTTACCTGAGATTTACCTGATGGTGCCCTTTATCTCTGGGTTTACTGAATGAAATGTCTTTTAACTCTCTGCTTGCAGCCTATCCTAACTAACTGGTTATGCAAACAGTTCTTGGTGCTTTTAATTCTTTAAAAGTGCAATCAGCAAAAATGGTTCGCAGAACTAGTTTGACTTGTATCTTGGGTAATTATTTATTTTCTGAGAATTACAGCTTCTAACCAGTATAAGATATTCATGCAACTGTTTCTTAGCTTCATTGACCTTGTAGCTTGAGTCAGCTGTGTTTCCTTCGACCTTTTGCCCTTAAATACATTTTTTAGGTTTTTGGTTGAAAACCACCCAGCAAGAAAAGAATTAAAATAAAATGCCCCTTTTTTCCTGCACTGCAGATTTAGTGCAGCATTTATTTAACTGGTGAATCACATTTTCAGGTCAAATAAGAGAGACTTTCATAGGGGGTTCTGGAAACTTAAATGAGTTCAGAAATGATTGTTTTCAGACAAACTTCATTTTGCAGCCAGTCAATTTTAAGATGGAGTATAAGTAACAAAACAGCTGTGCACTGCAATTTTGCAAATGCATAAGATTTTGTTGTATAATGCAGCTCTGAAACATAGTACGACTAAACAAGCAAAATAGTTCTACAATTAAAAATTACTGTTTAAAAAAAATATATATATATAGCTGCACATTAACTAAAGCCAGATTTGAAGATTTTTATGTGCAGTTATTCTTAAGAAGCCATTATATTTGTAAAGGTGGATAGAATAACAATAAATGGAAGAGAGCATAATTAAATTCTATGCCCCTTGAATAATTAGTAACAAAATAGTGCTTACCTGCTAATTACACATTACCTAGTTTAAATTTTCAGAAGTCCTATGTGTCCTGAATGTCTCTGTCTCTTTTGTAATTTAACTGAGAAAGTGCTGTAAATCTTACTTGAATTTTGAGGCACAGTGATGTGTGTGAAGCTGCATCCTTTACGCCTTTTTGTATGAATCATAGTTCTGTGTCTTTTTCTCTTACGGAATTGAAAAGAGTAAGGAGACTTATTTGGCTGAGAAGCGTAGAGGGAATTATGAGTGGGATTTCTTGCATTATCAGTGCGTGCATGTGTGTTTGGCCCTCTCTGCCCTCTACCTCAGCTGCCAAAACACATTACAGTGTGTATCTCTGACTAGCACTGAAGTGCTCTGTACTTCTATGAGTGAAAGAGGTGTCCCTCTGTTTCAATTAGCAGCTGCTGTGTTGCAAAATGCCCTCAGGATCCCTAGGCTGTTGAAGGAATTGCACAAGCCAGGTGATCCACTTCCTAAATTGCTTGTTACCTGTTTGCATGACCCCACTAACCTTGTGTCTTAAATACAAGAAAACAGAATTAGAGCAGCTCCTCTCTTTAAAATCTGTTCAAGGGTCTCCTGGTCTATTTGGTGGTGTAACACTCATGATGCTATCATTAATCTTAATATTTTCATTCTTGTGGAGATCAATGACATTCACAGAAGTCTGAGCAAATCCATTTTGTTCACTGAACCCTGTTCCACGTATCCACAGTGTTCCTGGATGGCCTCACGGAGTTTTCAGTTTCACAGATGTCTGAAAGGTTGAATGTTTTTTTCTTTTCTTTGGAATAAGCAGAAGTGGTTTATTTAATAAAACAAAAGGGAAGGGGAATAAAAAAAGGAGAGTAAACACAGTGATTTAAATTGCTTCTGCATGCAATTCAGGCTGAACATTGTTGTTCCACTTTAGTCACTGCTTGTTTGTCAGCATTTGCTTTACTATTCCCCAATTTCATCTGTTCCTGCATTGTATTCCCTTTTATTTGGGTGCATTTTCTGGAGCAGTCTCTATCATGATTATTGTTAACATTGTGATTTTTTTAATGCCTTATTATTAAGAATCACATCTCTTTTGACTTCTCCTCTTGACTTTTCTTTCTCTGTTTACCTCCCCTACTGTGTTCATGCTTTTCTTTTGCTGAACAGTTTCAGATATTTGCTGTTGTTGCTGAAAATCCTGCTTTTGGTCAGGGACTCTTTAACTGACCTATGACAGTATCATCTTTCCATTACGGAGAGGAGAAGCTACTTTTTCATGTGAAACTGAATTGGCATGTGTTGTTACCCTTTCAGATGCTATTTATTTATTTATTTCATTTATTTTTCCTTGACCTCTTGTGAAGCAGCATCATAGCATTATAGTGCAGTAATGGTGGATTCATTTTGTCTTGGACTACTTGAGTGGGTTTGGGAGTTTTAGCAGGGTTGGTTTTGTGAGGTGGCTTGGGTTTTGCTGGCTTGAGGAAAATATACCTAAGGAAAAATGTTGTAGGGATACTCAGTAAGTCTCAATGTGTAATGGGATTTGAAAAATTATGGTTCTGTGGACAAAATTGAGATGCCTGTTTAAAACAGAGGCTGCCTGTTCCTTTACTTTTGTTGGTTTTTTTTCCTGGTGACTAAAGAACCTCTACTTGATCTGCAGTGTACTGAGTAACATCTCAAACCATTTTTGCAATTTGCTGGTGCAGAGGGCAATTCTGTGCCCTCTCCACTTAGTAGCAAGACAAGAGTATAACCTCTTAGAAAAGATCCATCCAGAAAATGGCAAAATCAAAGCTCAGAAACCGAACAGCAAATAATAAAGAGAATGAGGAATATGAATGAATGCTGATCAAGAGGCATAACAGGAAAAAGCACAAGCACTGACTTGTGCAAAGCCAGGTTTGGAACTCACAGCCCCTCAGTGGCACCAATATCCATGCTTATATTCTTGCTTCCTCCATCTGCAGGATGTAGGCCCTCAGAGCTAATAAATGAGGCTTGTGATTTACTGTGGCTGATATTTTTCCTTCTGTGAAGCTTGTGCTTAGCTTGTGACACTTGAGTAGACCCTGAAGTCAAGAGGGACTTTTCATGTGGTTAAAGCTAAGGCAGCGCTGAAGTGCTCTGGCTGGCTGATTTGTAGTGCTGGCTGCAGAACTGAATTTTAGCATACACAGTTTATTGTGGTCAGAAGAGGCAGATTTAGGATCAAAAATTGCTATACCTTGTGTTCTATTTCTGTTTCTAATGAATTTGTGTTTCTACTTCTTTCCACAATCATTATTCTTACTGTGCACATTTCTTTTTCCATGTTAGGGTCCATTTTTGAGAGTGTTTCATGACTATAACTGGAAGAGCCAGTGAAATTAGAACCATAAAAAGCAGGGAAATGATAAATGCATTGCGAGGTCGAGTAAAGAAGATTATTTTCCTCAGCTTTAATAATGGAACCATAAGCAATAAGACAAATAGGCTTAGAAAGGATAAATCTAGCCAGATTGCTTTTTTACCTTTCTGATAAGATTACAAAATAAGCAGATGAAAGGCAAGTGGTATAATACATGCATTTCAGTAAACCTTTTGATACCATCTTGCCAAAGCATACACAAATAACTAATACATGTTTGCTTAGATAGAAACATGGTTGTACAGACTGTAGATGAGTTGAAGGACTATAAATAATGAGCAGTGATGACTGGTGATGAATTGAGACAGAGTGAATTGTACTAATGAGGCTCTGTAGGGATGAGGATTTAAGTTCAAGTTTTTATTCTTTAACATCTTTTTTACAGCTAGCATCTTTTACATCTTTTCAGCCTGCTGTTGATGCCCCCCCACCCACCGCCAAAAATGACAGTGAGACAGATAAGTAAAATATTGACTAGATTAACCTCAGACAGAAGATAAAACAAAATTCATATTTATTAGAATTGCTTAGACCTTAGAAGTAAGGATGTTAAAGAACACTTTCTTTCAAAATTATTATTTCAAGAGAAAAGACTTAATTTGCACTAATGCTGATAACCACAGAACTGCAAAGTGAATCTGGGTGACTGAGGAGTTGCAGCAATGTTCAGCTGGATTCCAGGAATCCTTAAAATAAAGGGAGTTTAGGTTTCTGTCAAAGATGTGTTGCAAGCTATGGAATGATTTCCTAAAGAAAGCTGCTCAAAGCTCTGCTGCTTGAAACTTCACATTGTGTACTGGGGGAGAAAAGCAACAAAATGTGCTGTCTTTAAAGAAAGATGGTCTGAGTACCTTTTGTCTCTGTAGTCTTTTTTAAACCTTCTTTCTTGAAGACATGGGATGAAACAGAAAATGGCAGTGAGTAGTCAGTATTTCATAGGTGCTCTCTGCTGCATGCCAGGAGTGCTCAGCTTTGATGACCAGAAGTAGTGTAGGCTGACTTTTGGAGTGTTGTTGCTCAAAGATGTTGACAACAATAATATAGCAGAATGTCTAAGAAGAGAGCATGTACTAAATGCCATCAAAGCAGCCAAATCAGGAATGGATTAGGCCTGCTCCAAATTCTTTTGTCAGGTTACTTCCAGTGAAATATGCGTTTCTTGTAAAAGTCAGCATTGCTGGAAAAACTTTGGGGGTTTTCTTGATAGACTGCCACCAAGCATTGAAATTATTTCAGCTGTTCTGGAACTTGTCTGTATCTCCAAAATATTGTAATACACAACTTAAGATGAACACATAATGGTGTGTTCCAAGCAGTCTAGATAAAAGTCTGTGTGAATTGGTCAATGGTGCAATAATCAATACAGCATTAGCATTTTTCACCTAAATCTGTCCCCCCAAGTTGCAATGAAAAGTCATCACTTGTATCTAAATAACTGTGTAAAACTGCAACTGATATGTCATGAAATAATGAAAATTAAAATTTATAATACCAATTTTCATAAAGTTGTTGTATGGCTTACTGTGGAAATATACTTTTTTCAATTTCTTCTCATTTTCTGTGCCCAGAAACCAACTTGTTTCAAGTTGCCTCTGTGGAAGAAATAGTGTATTTCAACTAGTCCTGAAATGACTGGCTTACTTATGTGGGCATATAGACTATTTTCTCTATGTATTGGGAATTAAATAAGGATATCAAAGAATATAACAATAGCAATATTTTATCCTGAATTTATAAGAAGAAAAAAAAGCAAACCAGTTGCTGCAGAAATCAGAACTCATAAATGCAGGCTTTCAATTCCCCAAACTTCTTGTGGAAATGCTATGTTTATTATTACAAAATTCATCAAACTAATTCAGTTATCCATTTCTTTGTGGCAGTTGTGATATGTATATCAGCCTGAATAACAAATGCAAATTCTGTATGCAGGCAGTAAGCAATTAATAGCACTTCTGTACTAAAAGTTTGGGAAACATGCTTGATAACTTTTCTCTAATGATGAAATGTTGCAGGTTCTTTCTGCCACTTCTTGTAATTAAGCCTGTATGAGATGTAATTAAGCTCTATTATATGTGTCTCGTGCTGCTGCTGATACTTGTCTTCTTAAATCTAAATCCAAGCTAAAAGAAAAACAAAACTGTTTTCCTCCACATTTTTTAGGTTCAGTTGGAGCAGACTTAGCATAAATGATAATGAAATTAATCAGATGTGAAAATATATCTTTAGTCTTGTGTGTAGCTTGAATTTAGAAAAAGGAAAAAATACAATTAGTTAATGATGTGAATTGCATACAGATTATGCATAACTGTAATGCCATAAGGAAACTAAATTATTAGTTTGAAAGACTGGCAGACAGTGGCAACTGGGTTGTATTTGAAGTCTATCTGGTATTACCATACACATCTACAATTTGGGTTGTGAAATAAATGATTTGTTTTGTGATAATTTACATTGGCATCATCAGAAGCAGTTGTTCCTTGACTTTGTAATACAAACAACTTGATGTCTAATCCAATAAATTAGCATGAACATTTTGCTTTATTTTTAATGGATATTAAACCAATTATCATCCACTGTCATACCAATGGCAGACAGTAACTGATGCAGGTCTGTTGTACAGAAGGAGAAAATTGCTACCATTGCTACAAATTTGGTTCTGATGATGCTGTTCAGCAAAGGAAGTCCTGTATTTATAGTTTTTGAAGAGACTGAAGTATATAATACTGCACAGACTAGTTCTTTACCTCTTTTAGTTTAGAGAGGCTTGTGAATGAGATGCCATTTGAGAGCCTCAGGAGTTGTGGAACTGTACAATGGCTGGTGGTCAGTGTGCCTGTTTGCTTGAGCAAGCTTTGGAAAAAGTCTTCCCAGTTTGGTGTTACATAAAAGGAACTGGATGTGTTCATTTTGGTCTTGGCTCCAACAGTAGGAAGATCATAATTCTTAAACTAAATCTATGAGAGCAAAAGGAATTTTTTTTATGTTAGTGCAGAGCCAAGTCTAGCTTTGGGCCACAGCCCAATCACAGTTCCAGTACACACCTTTCACCTGATCAGGATGGCATCTTATTTTCTGGAAATTTTTGAAGTATCCTTCTTTGCAGAACATGCTGCAGAGCCCTAGCCAGATGGGGCATGTCTCATTCAGACCACAAGCTCTGCTTTCCCAGCTAAACCTGAATGTCTCGTAACCTGGATGGTGTGGTGACCATCAACCCATTTGCCTGTACTGCATCATCTTCCCTTATATTGAACCAGGTTTGGAAGTTTATGAGGTGAGAAGCAGGGTTTCTTAAATCAAAAAAGAGTTTATTCAGAAAAGAGGAAACATGTCATCTAAAAGAAAGCTACATGTATGGTTAGTTAAGAGTAGGTCACCTGTCTTCTGCAGCAGGAGAATTAATAAATGCATGATAAATAATACATGTCCTTGTTGTAGACCACTGTGGGTATGATATAGAACCTGCCTTTCAGGAATCACTATCCCAAATCCACTCTGATCACTTGTTCCTCTGGTAATTCATCTCCTGATCACTTAGGTTGTGATACAATCACTGGCAAGCCTGTGTGGATATATATATAGCACTTCTTCTAAAATTAATATACTAATATTCAAATGTTCATGATTCCATAGCATCTGTCATGCAGTGCCCCTAGCCACACTGCCTGGTAAGTGCTTAAAAATAGTATTGGAAAATGTGTTTTATCAGGAAGCCACTAGATGTACAGATTTACCATGATTCATTCTAAGCTATGAGATGAGGCTATAGGATAAACAATGCCATAAAATGGGAATAATCGGGTAAGATTAGACCATTGACACACAGAAGCATGCAGATCAAAAATTAAGTATTCTACAGATAGATTATTTGAGGATAATACTAAATACTGTTTTATTCATTCATGGATAGCCAATACCTACTTTAGCAATGGGAGCTGAGTTAAAATTGCACAGATTGATATTTGAGATTATAATTGAACTTCCACTGCAGTCAGTTTAGTTGTCTGTTCAGTGCTTTTTCTTTTTCAATACTCATTAGTTCCAGAAATTAGAGAACAGAAGGAAACAGTTAAGATGCTGTATTTTTTTTTCCAGTCCCCTAAATACTTTATACTTTCTCATGTTGGTGATTTTCTCTTGAATCCTGCAACAGCATCCATCCTCAGCTCAATAACTGCATCTCTGCCATTCTTTTGTTGTGTGGCTCTAGCCCATTTTCTAACACCCCTGCCTCACAAGTAACCAATTTTCTCAGGAATATGAGCCAAGGTAGGACAGCTGGGCTGGACAAACCCTTGGCTTGGGATCACAGGCAGCTGGACCCCAAGGAGGAAGGGGTTTTCTTACTTTTCAGTAAGAAAACATCTTTTCAGGACTTGATTGTCCTGTTGCTAAAATACAAGTAAGCACAATGCCCTAGATCAAGTCAGGGATTTTTGTGACAGAACATTCTCCTTCAGAAGGAAGTGCTGATCCAGTGCAACTGCACAACAGTGTGTGGGAAAGAAAATTTCAAATTAATTTTTTACTTACAATTCATTTCTTTGGAGAACTGTGCTGACATTATTGTTTTGACATCTTCTGAATAAAAGAATTCTTTCTTAGTTATTCTGAATTTGTCAAGAGTCTGCAGCCTGAGTGAAAGGACAACGTGTTTTGAAATTATTTTGAAAATTCAGCCAGTCAAAAGAGTGAAAAGTACTCCTTTTTTAGTTAAAAGTCATTCTAATCTTATCTTCTTCTTCCTGATTTAGAGTAGGAAAGTTTTTTTTTAAACCCCAAATATTTTCCCAAAGTAGGATAAGTGTTTCATAGCTCTCAAGGTAACTGATAATTAGTAACATTCTTAAAAATAATGTATTTTTTCAAAAATAAAAAAGGATGTTGAATCTGTATTTTTGTCTAGCAGATGACAAGGGAATTAGAGATAAAAAGTTCTGCTACTTTAGAGAAAGGAAGAGGATAAGGCACACATATGCAAGCCAAGAGGCTCAGAAAAAGAGAGATCCTTCTTAGGATGATAGAAACACAAAAGGCTAGCCATGACTGTGTTCATTTTCATATTATAGCTTCATCCCAGAACAATTCTGTCCAGAATCGTATTTTTCTTTATGGTCCAGAGTATTTTTTCTCTTTTTGCAAATTAAATTATCCTTTCGGACTTAATTACAAAAAGAAGAAGACAGCTAACACAGGGAAAACTGGGTTACCCTGTGCCTGTTTGTGATACAGAGACTGAAAACTGGGAAGATGGAAATGGCCAAAAGAAAGATTGGCAGATTTTTGTCTGATCATGCCTGGTGTTCCCACCCAAGGGTAGCAGGGACTTACCCAGCTAGGCCTGTGGCCAGAGGGCCCCCAATTGATATTTGCAAAAGGAACTAGCTTTTTTGTAATGGGGCGGTTGATACACAGATGAAAAATCTTAGTACAATATGTAAAGCTACCATCCTTTCAAAAAAAAAAATGAAAAAGCAAACCACATGGTCACATGAACATTATGTGATATATTTTAGATTTTAGATTATGGACAAAGTCTATATAGAATGCATATGAGATCTGTGGTGTATATCATGCCTGCCAAGAGAACTTTGTGTTTACACATACTTGTTTCTTGAAAATATATACTGTTACTACTACCTTTTCCAAATAAACAAAAATGGCTTATTTTTACAGATGTCTTCAAAATCAATAAAATATATTTTTGGTCACTAACAGCTGCAAAGGTGTACACCTTCAATGGAAAAATGCATCCACATTTTATGACTTTTGGAAGAGTTACCAATCCAACTACATTTGTAGGGAAGTTTAGAGACTGGTTGTTAAAATCTTCCTCTTCTGCAGTCTATGTACATTGAAAGCTACCTATCAAAGAATCTGCCTCTTAAGATGGAGATGAGTTTATGCTAATGCAATTTACTTGTTGTATTTAAAATAAGCCCAAGGGAATTTTTGTTGTGATTTGATTAACACTATTTCCTTGGAAAGGTGGGCCTTAAAGGTCAAGTGCAAGAGTCTGTTTTGGAAGAAACCACCACTATTTGCATTAGCATCAAGATAATTTCTTACCACAGCCTCTGTGCCCTCTGTATCCTTTTTGAACTTGATTACCAGAAAAGCACTATTCCTGATATTATCTCATGTTCTTTCTACTTCTGGTCCAAAAATTATGTCCCAAGGAGTGATATCCTCAGGGCAGTGTCACAGAATATGGGTTAGGCTGCTCAGACCAATGCAGTGGGCCATGCATGGTGAAGGGCACTTCATATTCTGGTTTCCTTCTCTTCTCTGTCACACAATTCCTGAGGCTGAACTCCAGCTCATGTTTCTCTGCTTTCTGCCAGGTAAAGGGATTAGATGTACAGTAATTTCACTAATACAAGCCGCACTGAGTATAAGCCGCATCTCTGGGTGTTGGCAAACATTTCGTTCTTTGTCCATAAATAAGCCACACCTGAGGATAAGCCGCTCTGTCGTTCGCAGCGAGGACCCGCGTGCAACAAAGTTGCCAATTGGTAACAGAACTGCGGCAGGGCGGGGTTTACTGGCTCGGCTCGGGCTGTGAAGGCTCAGCCCCCTCGTGGCTGCCGACGGGGCCAGGTGGCCCAGCCCGGCGCTGCCGCTCGGCGGGGCCGCTTGGGGCCAACCACCACCTCTGGGCTCGCTCGCCCTGGCCCGGCGCTGCCCCATCGTGGCAGGCAGGGATGGAGCCCCCCCCCGCTCCTGTGGCGGCGGAGGTAGGTGGGGACAGAGCCCCCCGCCTCCTCCCCGAGCCGCGGCAATGGCGGCGCGGGGCCCCCCTGTCTCTCCCCCGGGCTGCGGCAGAGAAGGGAAGGAGGGAGCTCTCCCTCCTCTCTCCCCGCCCCCCGTGCTGCCTGCAGGGAGCCAGGCTCCACCCGTGGTGCAACAGAGTAACAATTTGTAACAATCGCGAAATACCGGCTTTTACTGGCAGCTGCTCCGCTCGGCAACCTGACTGGCACTTCTGAGGTTGGAAATGTCAGAAAATTATTCACATATTAGCCACTCCTGAGTATAAGCCGCATTTTCGGTGTAGGAGCAAAATCTTAGTCAAATTGGTGCGGCTTGTATTCGTGAAATTACTGTAATTGGTTTAGGTCAGTGCTGATGAAGGGAAGGGTACAAAAGGAGGGTAAAATCAACATATCAGTGCTGGGGGAGGAGGCTCATGGCTCTTCTTTGTGGCTGGTGCCGTGTTAACAGAGTTCAAGGGAACACAGGCTGACCCGATGGGGTGGGCAGACCTTCAGAATCCACTATCCACACATCCCTTCATCTGTGTCTGGGTTTGAAAGGTTCTGTGTAGGTCACAGCCTCACCCATGTCAGTGGCAGTGCATCCAGGACAGATGTCACCCTGCATCCCATATCTTGCTCTTTAGAAGAAAAGAAGAAACTGTCCAAATCAGGTCTGGATTTGACCCCCTCAACATCCTCTTACAAACTCTAAATTAGGAGCTGCTGAACCCAATGTTCGGAAATGTTACAAAATCATTAGGAAATTGTTGAGATTATCCTGGATTTTTATTTAATATTTCCACTCCTTCTTATCAGAAGGAGGAAATCTTTCATATTGTTTTAATTTTTACAGCTGTACTCTGAGATTGTAACATACAGGTTTCTATCTGCCTCCAGTGTCTGAAACCACAGTTTATAAATGTGTTTTAAGGTAACAGAGGTGGATTTCTTTTTGTTGAAAATGTGACTCTGGAACACCATTTTTTCTATTACATATTCCTTTGATGATGCCTTGTCCCCCTGGCATCACATCGGAGAAGCAAAATTCTTCTACTGGGTGAAGGATTTCTCTCTCAGACTAGTAAAAATGACAGCATTTTTTCCCCCTCATCAAATTGACCTCTTTCTTCTGTATCCAAATATAACTCCTCTTGCTTTTTTGAGTTAAATTATGCACAATTACAGCAAAACACTATTCTGAATTTTGTCATGCATAGTAATTTCATGATTAGTACTTAGGTTCCCTTCACACTTGGGCATTTACAAGTTGATTAAATGCCTTGGTTACCTACTTGGGTAGCAGTTGTTAAAAACTTGCATCATTTTGAAGGGAGAGGGATTCTTACTTCTTTGTAAAAAAATTCACAGTGCTGTAGAAAAGGTGGGAATGTGGGAACCTCGTCTGTCCTGAAGAACCTGGTGCAGGCAGTAGTTTTTCTTTTCATCTTTGCTTCTTTTTTACAGCATGTGGTCCTCTGCTCCATGGTGGCTGGGCTGTAGCTGTGTTGGGCAGTGCCACTGTTCAGAGGTACCTGTGGTAGGACAGGATTGAAAAGGAGAGTGGGAATGATGCAGTGAAGAGGCACTGTCAGTGCTCCCTCTTTTTTTCCCTCTGTGGCGGGAGCTGTGGTGGGATGTGCAACTCTGCCTTTGGTACCACCATGGGCAAGTCCGTGTCAGTGCTGCAGGCACAAGTATTTAGAAGGTCAGTCTGCCAGGAGTTATAAAATATACTCCTCTCTGAAAGTGCTGGCTCAGTTATCTGTCCCTAAGAAATCGAGATGTAGAAGCCTGCTTTAAGGAATTCCACCTTCTACTTTCTTTATCAAGGGTTGCAACTGAGCCTCGAGAATTCTTCCTCTCTGAAACTTACCACCCCACCAGTGCCATCTGTTTATTTTCTTAGGAGGATAGAAAGTGTCTCTCTTTCCCATAGAAATATGTAGCCATTACTGTTTAAAATGAGAAAATACTGAAAACAACATATATGTGTATGTATATATATACACACATACATATATAAAGACATGAAATAGAAATAGCAGTCACAAATTTGAGAGGGTTTTATTTTAGCTTGCTGCCTTGGGTAGTGTGGTGAGCGGCATGTGGGGCTGATCTGAGATCCTTTATGCATGCTTCCACCTTCTTTTCAAAACCAAATAGCATTGTAAGGGTCTGTGTGGGGTTTGGGTTGCTTTTTTAATTTCTCAGTCTTTCAGTAGAATTAATATCCCTTCCACTGTCTCTACAGCCTGGCATCAATATTCTATACCTTACTGCATTTATGTGTAGCTGTCTGTCACTGAAGACAGAAGTTCTCAAAGTGTTACTACTCCCCTTGCTGGTCTGTTGCAGCCATGGCACTCAGACACTTGACTTTCCAGTGCCAAGCTGCTTCTTCCTATTTGAATTCATGAGGATGATTTTGTGAAGAGACAGAGACAAATTTAAGAATATAGGTTTTTTTTCTCCTTTCTTATACCATGTGACTGTTAAATGAATCGAATTACTTTCACACGTCTCTTTGATTTACACAGACACGGACCTTGGATGTGTGCAGGCTCGTCAGCACAGTTTTATTTGTGGTGGGAGCTATTTAAACAGTGGCATGATAACTATTTTAGCTGGTTTTGTTTTGTTGTTTGGTTTTTTTTTTCAGAACAGTTTATTCTCTTGAATGAAAAAAAATAAAAAAGAACTGTAGATATTTGGGTAAAGATTTACCAATATTGCTCTATTAAGGAATAATAATAATAATAATAAATTTTCCAAAACTTTAAAGATGCAACTGTTTAGCATGGTAAACATGTGGTTTTTTTTCAGGCCCCATGTAACTGGTGAAGTCAAGTGTTACTTTCAGGTAAAATCAATTCTTCATCATGCAAATAGAAGAAGCTGTAAGGCTCTTTTGTCTCACTGTACAACTCACCAAAATATTAATTTACATGAAGGGATTATAAATAAGATAGACCAGGTTTTTTAGGAAAATTTGGATCTTCAGAAGGAACTTGCTGAAGTTTTGCTTCGGTTTTTTTTTCATATCTTGACAAAAAGCACCAGAAACAACACAGATCTCTATTTCAGGAATTCACCAGCTACAACACAGAATAATTACCTCCTCCTGCATCTGGTGTCGCACTTTCATAAGATTTTATAGAAGCAGGTTTCTTATCTGCCCAGTTCTAATGGGCCACATGGAGCCAGATCAAAGTTCTGCTGACTACAGTTACCTGATCTGCAGCAGGTAACCAAAAGCAGATTACAAGTGAAGAATGCAAGAAAAAAAGCAGTAATTCATGATCCCTTCCCCCAGGGCTCTGCCAGTTCCACTTAGGTAATGCCATAACAATGTTACAGAATAAATTTTGGGGGAAACAATTATCCTTCTTTGAAGGACCCAAAGAGAAGAAAAGCTGGTGATGTTTGTTGAAATGGCCCTAGAATGTAACAAGGCTTTAAGGAAAGGTGGGGGCAGCGGATTTTCTTTTATTTTTAAATTGAGAGGGTGGGTCTTTGTCTGAGGATAGCAGCGTGGAGACCTAGTGAAACACTAAAACAGAACAAGAATAGGAAAATACACTTTGTGCTCATCTTTGTGAACCAGATCAAGCCAAATGCTGAGCAGTGGGGTATTGGGGTCAGAGCTTGTGATGTACACACCTCTGGCTTATGGATGTTGAGTCTGAGATGCAGCATCTAATTCTTTATTTTCATTGTAGCAAGCCAATCCATTTGATTCAGGGTGCTTTTCCTCCTTTTGTATAGGCAGTCCAGGTGAGGTGTCCCAACCATGTGGGTGCTTGGTAGGGAGATTTTATGGCTAAAACAGGTGAAAAATAGAGGGATAGTGTCACCCCCATGCTTTCATCTCTCACCTCAGTAGTATATCCTGCAGGATACTCTGCTCTTTCTGCTTTTTGCAACCCATCTGTTCCTTATGCTTATTTAAGAACATTTGTACTTAAGGAATGACATTTCATTTTATAATTAAAATATAAGTTGGCACTTTTCATTGTTTTCCTGTCTGGCTTTGTATCGCATACTGGAAAAAAATATTTAAGAATCGTGTTTGCAAAGATTTCTGCTTGAGTGAGCTGCATTACTTTACAATTTTTTTTTTTTAAAAAGCAGCCACAAAACCCCCTAAATATTTTAAAATTAACCACCCTAAGGCTTAATGTGGCTAGTTGAAGACACTGTGGGATTGTAATCCAGAAACACAGAACCAATTTTCTTGTTTTAATTTTAAATTAGAGGACTTTTTTTTTGTTAACTAGAATTGAAATGTTTCAATTATGAATAATGCCAGGAAGAACCACACACTTGAGTGGACTTAATGAATTGCATGTGTTTTTGCTGCTTTGTGAACGTGTGTGTGGTGGTGGAGTTTCTGAGACCTGTCACTTAATATATACAGAAATGCATGTTTTATTTATGATGTATTAATTTTAACTATCCTAGCTTTTTTGTTTTATGAGCAGAGTTTCTGCAGAGCCCTAAGATCATTTTAATATGATCAGAAGAAATTTCCACAGACACTGAACTGCAGAACTTTATGTCTCATGAAAGTGTAAGAGTAACATGTTTCTTGTCTACATTTATTAGCCTTAAGAAGGCACTGGATGTTTCTGTCATGACTGAGAAAATACTTAAGGGTAGTTTATTCCTTCCACTGGGTAGCTAGGTCATTTGCATTTACAATCCTTGATCTTTTATGTCAATTCTAACCAATATTAGGCAGTGTTGAGTATGGACAAAGAGGCAGAAATGTAACTGCTGCGATAAAACTTGAGAACAGGAACTAACAATAAAACTGTACCCTTTTTTTGACAGTAATTTGAAAGGTCAAATTGCAATTCAGAGCATCTTAGTATTGGTGTTTGCTGTTTTTAAGGAAGCAAAATTTCCTTAGGAGATTTGAATTTCCTTCAGTGCATTTTATGCTGTGTGCATTAGAAAAATATGTCTCTTTTGCTGCATCTTTTTTTGGTTTATGAGCTGTTTTTTATCTTCTCTAAGAAACTGCTTACTGAAAGGCTGTATTTTAAGCCTTCAATTTAATGTTCCAGAGGAATATAGGAGTACTTCTGACTAAATTCCCAGTTTTACAGTAACTTGAGAGAACACTGGCAAACTGCTTTTCTAGCTAACATCATTGATTGTCTTAGTGCAAAGACACTGAGTACAGCAAAGAAAATTAATGTGGTAAGGTTATTACTTCATTAGAAAAACCAGAAAATATAATTCATGCTCATTAAGTGTGAAGACAAAAAAAAGCATGCTTTCATTGAAATGTTTTCATTTTTTTAAAAAAAATGCGTAGAAGAGAACAGTTTTGCTTAAATCATTCATTGCTGGTCTTTTAAAAAATTACTGAGAGCTGTTTCACAGACTGAAGTGTCAGTGTGAGATTCTCCACAGTAGAAAGCAAATCGCAACATTTGAAAAAAAAGGAAAAATGCTATTTACAGAATAGTGATGAATAATTTTGAAGTGGTGCCTAAAAATCTGATCAGGGAAAAGCTATGGGTGTGTGTATACATATATATGTGTGTATATATATGTGTGTGCGCACTACATTATTTATAATATTTAATGTATTAATTTATGTATTATAACATAGTATAGAAAATATATATTGTGTATTATATATATATTAAAATCATAATACCATTTTCTTCTCTGTTAAGAACAGATTGTAAATCTTCAGCTGTCACCTAAAGGAGTAGGACTACAAAGTAAAGACATTAGTATCCTTTCTATGATTTCTCCAATTTCACAAATTCAAAATTATTGAGGGACAAAAAAAATACAGTATTTTTTTTTTCTTTTGGAGAGTTTTTTTGTTCCCTAAGAGCTCATTAATAAGCCAGGCTTCCCAAAGTACATGTTTTTCACTTACATGTTTGGAGAAGGTAATGAAGCAGGTGGAGCTCCACGCCTGCCTTTTAGACACATTTACTCCAGCATGTGTGTGGGCTGTTCTGGGGAAGGAATGCCTGATTTGAGGTGGGTTTCTGTGTGGAGTGAGGAATTTGTAAAAAGGGGAAAGGGTTGCCAGGCTGGCCCAAAGTTAATTCTCTCTTCTACTTTGCAGCATCACCACTCAGTGGCAGACAGCTCTTAGAAGCAGCAGCAGTTCAAGCAATGTTGAGCAATTTAAACAACCCACCATGTGTCTCCCTTGAGTTATGGGAATAATAACATTGATGCAGAAAAATACTCATCATGTTTCAGTAAATAAGGTGTATTTTAGACTAACACAGTGATTGGTGCTTATTATTAGTAATTTTTATTATTATTACAGATAGATTTTGCTTGTCCGCTTTCTTTATTTTCTTTAAATAAAACAAAGCAAAATTAAACCAAAAAACAAAAACAACAAAAAAAGAAAAACAAAAAACAAAAACAGATTAAAAAAAAAAAACAAACAAAAAACCCCATGATGTTTCAGGTACTACTGACAACCGAAACTGTGTAACACATGAAAGTGACTGTGAAAGTTATATGGAGTAGGACTTGTCACTAGAGGGCACTTAGTCACATAAAATTAACCATCTTTGGGTTGGGTTGGTTTTGGGTTTGTTTTCTTTTTGGTAATAGCTTCTTACTCTAAAATATCTTCTAAAGCATTTGTTGATTTTACTGGATTTTATTATTGATTTAAGAGCATGCAAGTATAGCCATAAATATCTGTAAACCTGAGAGTATCAGAGCAGTGATCTGCAGTAAAACATTTCCTTTGGGACAGGAGATAGAACGGGAAGCTAAGGAGAGGCTACAGTGTACAGGATTTAGTGCAAAAAGCACTCAGGCTAAAATTATACCAGGAGATTGCTCAATTAGTATTAATTTAATTAATAAAACCTGAAGTGGAACAAATCATCATACTTAGCAGCAGGGGTGTATAATCACAAACACAGACACAGTTCTCGAGTATCAAAATCTCTGCTGTAAATTGACAAATGAAAAAACTCCTCTTCTTGCAAACAAACAAAGCCAGAGCCCTCATTTACACACACCACTCGTGAAGTACCTAAGATACCAAGTGGAGTGCACTTTTCTAACTGGGTTTAACATGACACTTCACTGTAGACCACCTAGCTTATTATGCTCCAGCGATTTGCTTTGCTGGACACCAAACCCCAGTGATTTCTGATGAGTGCTTAAAGTTCACAGGCAGCCTGGCCACACAAGGGCATATTGGCAGCTCATGGCACATCTTTAAAGCTGCCTTTGTGCTGGGAAGTTGTGCACTTTACCTCCTGGCTTCACGATTTGCCATGGGACCTCTTTTCTCTGATGGATAAACAATTCCAGTGGGCTGGAGAGCCCACCACCCCAAGGGGTGTCCCAAGAGGGTGGAGTTTGCTTTATTTTTTTCCTGGCTGTTACTGCCAATCACAGAGAGAAAGAAGGCACTGAGGGACCCATCTGCCAGGCCAGCTTAATGCTGAGGTATGCAGAATGCCCAGTATAAATTTACACATGCTTTCAGCAAGCATGGCATGCAGTCGTGGTATGTCTGTTTGTTAGCTCTGTCCTTGGCTTCTGACCAAAGCCTCTCATAGAAGACCTTGGTCCAGTGTTACTTGGGTTTTTTTAGCTGTCTAGGCAGTCTGACAGGTTAATTATCAAAATAATCAGCTGTTGTGAGTGGGTGGAACCAGGGGTAAATATTCCAGGTGTGAACCTAAATGAGTCTGTGAAGGGAAGGGATGGTAACTGCCAGACCATGGATGATAGAGCTTGTGAAGAAGCAGAAGCAGTGACAAGGACCAAATATACTGGAAGCACATGGTTTGTTTTATTTCTAAACCAAACTGCATCAAGTTAAGCCTTTGCTGGAAATTTAAAGATTTTTGAAAACACAAGTAGCTACATATGTAAATGGACTTTTATATTTTCCTGTATCTCCTGCCTTATATGGAGGGAGTGCTACTGGCGTGCATTTTGGAAGACATGCAGGTGGGATAATAGAATTGTAAGAGTTGCCAGGATTTCCTGTGTCTTTTCTGTTCAGAATTGTAGGTCATGATTAACAGACATATACACAGGGCTACAGTATTGCCTTTGCATTCATGGACTTGAGGTTAGGTGTGACTCCCTGAATGCCATTTGCATGGCTTCTGCCCCTCCACAAATGGACATGGAAATATTTTCTATTCTCTAGGTCAGAGAAAAACAGTTTAAAAGTCCAGAGGTTAGTGTACCCTCTAGCAAAACCCAAGGGAATAGATTTCCTATTGATTTTCTATATCTAAGGAATTTCAAGCAATTCTCTTGGGCAGAAGTGAGAATTTGAAGTGCAAGTCAGAGTCAATAACGGTGGATTATCACTTAAGCTGAATACGAGGTCAAAACCATTGAGACAGACTTTTTCTGAGTCCCCATTCATGGTGCTGCCTGTCTGCTGTGGCTTAAAGGAACTTTGTCCTTGATGGTGCAGATAAGAATCTGTATAGGCATCAAGGTCTGTCCCTTTGTAGTATGTGCCAGCTACTCAGATGGCCTGTATACGTGTTTCTCTACATGGATCGTATTGCAGGGCAAGGATTTACAAGCTGGAATTCTTTTTTCTCTGTCTGTCATGATGAACTTCAGCACAGTACACCTCCCACCACATTTCCTGGGAAGATATGGTGAACCTCTGAATTCATAATCCCACTGATTGCTAAGAGAAATTTAAAATTACATTATATGAAAACAGGATAAAATTATGCAAGAAATATATATCTGCACATTTTGTAATGACAATCCCTACCTAGACTGCAATGTAGAGGAGAATAACACTTCCTACTCTTGCAATCAAAAGAAATAGATTAGAAATCAGTTCCAATCAGAGTGATAAGACCAAATATTTAAAAAATTGGAAAGTGAAGTTTTGTCTAGTTTTACTGCCTAAGCTTTTTAAGTGGAGCAGGTAGAGGGCAGTAGGTGCTAACATTCAGGATCTCTTCTCCATAGCCCCAGTGCTGGGCAAACCACGAGGCTGCTCCTCAGCCCGGATTGTAGGTAATCTGATTTTACATGGAAATAGACTGGGAGAACTCACACAATCTGTTAACAATAGCTCAGCAGCTGGAGCTGTAACAACTCAGAATGCAAAAAGTGAACCTCTTGGTAGGACTTTAAAATCAGCAATGAAAAGAGTGTAGGCATTGACTGGGGATCTCCATGCAGGTGAACTTTGAAGTAGACACTGATTTGTCTAACACAGCTGAGACAATTCATGTCTTGCACAGATTTTGTCTTTTGCTTTTAAAATAAATTAAGTGATAAGCATTATTTGCCATGAAAATGTATCTCTAGAAAAAGTGATTAATTTCCTCCTCTAGAAGGAGAAAAATCATACGTGGATGATGGCATGAACAAAGCTTAATTAAAATATAGTTGTGTTTAATCAATGGAGTATAATTAGAAATAGTGCTTAAGAGTTCATTTTAATGGCTGTTGGGCTATTTGTATTCTTTAAATTAATATCTGCCTTATGAACAAAGATCCAACAGAGCTCACTTTTCAAAAACACTCCTTTGCTTTTCTCTAGTGATTTTTGCCTAATTCCAAGGAAGTAGAACCAGTAAACCAGAAAATTGATAGGTGGTAAAAAGTTCCTGTAATGCCTTCTAAACCCTTTGTGTTTGCAGCCTGTGGCATAACAGAGTGGTCTGGTGTTAGCATCTACCTTAGGATACTGCAGATCAATCTCTTGCTCCCAGTAAACTTTCCAGGGAATTTTGCAAGTCACTGAGATAATTTTGTTTGTTCATTTTTCACTGCACACAGTCTAGTGCTTTTAATATTCAGTGAGTCAGTTCTTCGTGTTTCTTGGAAATTTATCTAAGTACTGGTCAGTCCCCTGTGGTTGGAGGCTCAGCAGGAAGGGTCAACAGCTTGTGCAGGTGGTGCATGTTGTTATTGAAGGTGTCCAGACTGAAGTGTTTTAAACCAGTGCCTTTCTTTTTTGGCTGCCTTGTGTTATATATGCACACAGCAGTAACACTGCCTGAGACCAGAGCTCTGTCTTGCTCAATATCCTAGCAGCAAAGTGAAACCTTCTCACGTTACTTTCTCCAACTCCAGCAGTCTGTGTTTCAGAAACTTCCTGTGCCAGAGGTGGTTTTTGTTTGCTTATCAGCCCCAAAAGGATTTCCCGTCTCTCAGCTTGTTCAGTTGTCCCCTGAATCCATGTAGAGTTTTAGCAGCTGTAGCATCCCCTGGCAAAGAGTTCCTGAGTTTCCTTTTCTCGGTTGCATGGAGAGCTGCTTCCTCATGTTTGTTTTCCACCTGCCATCTGCCTGCTTCATCTGATGCCCCCAGCCTTGTGTTACAATGGGCAGCAGTCAGTTCTGATTCACCCCTTCCATGTCACTCATAATTTTACAGATCCCTATCATATCTCCTCTGGATCATTGCTTTCCCAGGTTTCATAGTTGTTGCTCCTTTTAAGCCAGTTTATACTTTCAGTTCACCCTCTTTTCTTCTTCTTCAACTCTGTACATGAGTGGAAGGATCAGAATTGCAGATAATATTCAAGATGCAAGTGTGTGGATATGCAGAAACACAATAGTTGCCTTTTGGGTTTTCTCTGGTCTTAAATTTGCTTTCTCTACTGGGGAGAAGGAAGATGACATTTATACAGAAGTTTTACCACCCCAAGATCTTGTTCCTAGGTAGCAGTGTGCTCATAACTCAGTTCAGAGTCCACTACTTTTGAGTCTCAATTAAGCTTTCCCGTAAAAGATTTCAAGCATAATTTTGTATAAATTGCGCTTCACATGTCAGTTTATTATGAACCTCATAGAAAGTTCTTTAGCCTCCATCATTTCTGCCTCATATAGTTTAGTATCACCAGTAAACATTGTGTCTTCTCTGTTTGCTCCCTTTCTCAGGTGATTTCAGAACAGCCTGACGACCATCAATATCCTCATCATGAGGCAGCAGGACTCCAGCTTCAGCAAGGGCTGGGCATTGGGAAGCTTAAACCAATCATAAAAGCAAACCCTAAGAACCATTGTTTGTCTGTAGCTTGTATAAAAGGGTATTTTAACCTAAGATTATTTGGGTCTTGAGTGTGTGTAGGTGACTGCATGATGGCGTAAGTTTTCCAGTAAAGAAATAGTAGTCCACACTGGATTTGTTGAACTGGTCTAGTCTCTTCTCAGAGATGAGACTTAAAAATGAAGGCATTTCTTTATAACTCTTTTTTTTTTCTGTCATGTTTTCTCCTGTGATCAATGAACATAGCTTCCATTACTACAGTAAGTTTGTTACTGTGTTTGACCTAAGCTTGGTTCTATACAGCTGTAACCAGCAGTGTTTCTGGTTTTTAATGTGATTCTGGGAGCTAGTTATCTGTAATCTATGAGAGAAAAAGTACTGAAAGTAGGAACATTATTACTGTGCTTGTATGAAGAGAAGAAATATTAAGTTCTGAGGTGTTTGCATCTCTGTTCTTCCAGATTCTGTGACTGCACGTCTAATTAACCAGCCATTTAAAAATACTAAGCACTTCTTTCACCCCCTGCCAGCAGCATCAATATGTAAAATTAATTTCTCTGAAGATTTCCATCTCACATGCTTACAACATTTGGACCTAACCTTTAAATTATACACAATCCACAGTATACAAATTACTTTCATTATAGCAATAGGTCAGTATGTTAGTGATGTCCAAAAGTTACATAAGAGGTGAATGCTCATTTATCACATTTTCTTTTTTAGATTCTGAGGAAGGCAGGAAGTTCAGTCTTCTCAAAACTACTTTTTTACCCTTCACTAAATATTTAAGTAATAGCAATTTATGTGGCTTTAGTCCAAAATAATTTCTAATCTGAAGAGAATTTTTTCCATATTTAATTTGTGTTTCTTTTCACATATGAAAATATGCATTTTCCCCTTAGTCTTGGACATATGTGAAGACCTTGTCCCTGCAATTAGCAGGAAGTCATTGCCAGGTTGGTAAACACATACAATATTGACTGTGTTCTCCTGTCAGAAGAAAAAATAAATGTTTAATCCTGAGTGCTCACTTCATTAGAAATCAGTAATTTACACGTGAATAAAGTCACCGTATTATGGTACTGTGTTGCTTAGTACTTGCTGAAGCTTACTTTGGTCAGTAATTCTCATGCTGATTCATGTCAGGCTTGCAGAATTAATTTTAATGCCTGGAAAAGAATGCAGTTCACTAGAAAAGAATCAACAAGGTGGGCTTTTTCAGTCATAGAAAACCATGTTGAATCACTTGGTGCAAAGGACTCTCTCAGAAATTTTTTTCACCTTTGCAACTGACACATTCATCTTGCCCTCAGTTTGGGGTATCATCAGAGCTACCAGAATTAGTACACACCCATGGTTTGCAAACCAGGACTGAGTAGGCTTGTTTCTTAAATCAGTCTGCCAGTCTGCACAACTGCAATTTCAGCTGTGAATTCTGCCTCTCCTTGCTGTGCCTGGCATGGCACATCCTATGGAAAGATTGTTTTCTGAAGACTGCTGTGTAAGTAGTATTTGTTTGCTGTGTGGTCACGTTCTTCTCATGGGTCTCCACAGAACTGCACCTGCACATTTATGGATGCAAATTGTACCTCAGTACCAGCTTTTGGTATGTACATATGGTCCTTTGCAAGCAGCAGCAGTATATATTTTGTGGGCAGAATTTGCTGGCATGTACAAAACCTGCAGGTGTGGTTTTAAAGCTTATTTTACCCTCTGTACATGAAAAGGATGCACTGTACCTGAGAACATCTACTAAAACTTTGCTCGAGTGATCAAACAGATCCAGTTCAGCATTTATGCTTTTGGTGTTGGGGTGCTTTGCATTTTCTGGGTACTGAAAACCTTACCATATACCACTGTACTGCTGTTGTTTTGAGTCTCTGTTTAATTAAAAAGAATAATTTAACTACATTTTCAGTGACATATGTTGAGTTCAGTTCTCATAAAGATTTCTCCAGCTGAAGTTGTTTCATCACTCCTGCTGCTTTCCACTTTTGAGCGCTGCCAGCATCCTCACGGGTGTAGCAAGGATGGCACACACGGGGAGGCTCAACAGGCATTCCTAAAGTGAGCAAAAGGCTCCCCCCAAGCAGAGCATGGTGCTGCTTGTGAGGCTTGGAGCATCAGGGTGTTTCACCTGCAAGAGAGGAGGTGGCTGCAATTATCCATAGCAAACGCAATATATACTCAGTTTCTACACAGCTGCCCAAAGCTAGGGGTAGGGCAGATAGCAAGCTTGAGCTAAAGGTCTGGCTTTAAAGACACCAAGCATAAAATAATATTTTTTTTGCATAATTTTAAATGAGCTCTCATATAGCAGTGTGAATCTTTTACAGACTGGCCTTCTGAATTAATTTAGGTTTCTGGAGAAGTGTTGTCATGAGATCTTAGTTAAATAACTGCTGACAGTTCTCTCTAACATGAATTTTCCTTTACTTCTACACATAAATTATTGTACAATTTTTCTTTTCCCTAGTCAGCTACTTTGGACTATACAGTTTGAATTTTCTGATCTTCAGAGAACATGACTAACAAGCTTGTATACATGTATATATATATATATCTATGTATATAATTGCACTTTGCTTGTTGAGGATTGCTTGTGCATCATTATCAGCTCTTCTTGTAAGGAGCTCCTTAAAATATCATGCTTTTAATGGAAAAAACAAGAAAAAAACAAAAAAACCCCACACCAAAACCAAACAGCGCTAAGGTTTTGTATGTGTAAAGTCAGATAAATACGTTATTTCGGGCTACAATCTATCTTTGCCTAAGAACATTATTTCTTTATAACAGTAAAAACTGAGGGTCCATAATCTTTTCTTGTCGTGGACAATCTGTGGGAAGAAGTGGTTCTACTATGCTCTAGACAACAAAAATTGACTCAAGTTACATTACTGAATAAGTAGCCTTGTTTGATAATATAATCTCCTTTGGTAATATTTAAGTAATGTAGACATAAATGACAAGCATAAAAACTGCGTATCCTCTCATAATTTGCACTCACATATTGGAAATTGATTACTTAGATTAATTGCTCTTACCAAATTACAAATCCATATGATAACTAAATCTGTGGCAGTAGATGATCTTCCTGCCCTCTTTCTCCTTCCCCAAGTTCTTTTGAGTAGCACAAACCTGCGTCCTTGTGCATCTGGGATTCATATTTTGTTCTCAGTCGTGGATGACCTTTTACAATGGCTTCCAATAGATGCAACTGAAGTCAACCACAAGATTTGGTCGCAAAAGGTCATGTTCCAGTCATACAAAATGTGGATAAATTTGCACTCCCTGCAGCAACTGATTGCTGTAGGTTTTTGGTTTGTATCTAAACCAATTTTAATTCAAAGCCAAGCATTAGAAAAGGTCATGCTCTAGCTTTGTTTCTCTTGGCCTTTCTTCACTTTCTTCACCTAATTTTCATTCACTATAAAATTATTTGGTTTACAGATTTTTTTTTTTTTTTTTTTGCTTTTTCAGTTGTTAAAGTTCTATTTCATAGGGTTCCTATTTCACCTTTTCCTTTTTCCACTCTCTTCTTTACTAGTGGACTAACTACAGATTATTCCTCGTAAATGTGAACAGTGTCTTTCTGTTACTGTCAGGGTCTCACTGGGGAATATTCTACTTCTAACTGGAATGATTTCAGAGAAGTTGTTTGGGGCCATTTGCTAAGAGCATGCCTTAGAGTGTCACATTTAGACCTTAAACAAAGAAACAAGAAAGATTTAAACAAGTAGAGTTTGTTTATGTACGCATAGCTCAGAATGAGTAGTAAATTAAAAGAATATTTGCCCTCATCACCACTGGTCACTTCCTGGCCTTATGTTGTACAAACAATTCATCTTCTTTTTATTTCTGAAATACAGAAACTGTACACTGAGCCTTCCCATGGTGTCTTTGCCGTGGGACTCTACTTTGTAATTAGTGCCAAGAATCTGAATTTTTCCATCTCTGTTTGGGCTTGCAGTGTCCTTTACTTGCTCACACTGCTGCTTCTGATTCACACTGGAGAAGCTTTGTAGCTTAGCTGCTTGTGGTGCAGTTGTCCTAGCAGGTGAGTCAGAATAAGTCTCTCTGGGCTTGTGTGCTGCTTCCCATTGGTACTGGTACATTCAGATGCCATTTCCAGGGTGTTCTAATTAAGATTATATGGGTATAGATGGCTCCAGAAGCGGAGATCAATTTATATTTGCTACCAAAACCAATGAAAAACCAATAGCTGACCATGATGATGATCAGGAGGATGATGACTCTGCCTAGAGGTGGTTAATTGGACTGCAAATTTCAACTGCACTCGTATTCCTCATCTAGAGAGGAACAATCATGTTCTTAATATGAACAGAACCCCAGCAGCAACCGAAACCAAAGCCAGATTACTGCAATGTTTCAGTCCACTGTGAGCCAATGCAAAGGTTCAGCTGCCTAAGACCATAGCCTGGTATGTTAAAGAGAGAGCTGTATACCCACAGCTTTATTTCTGTGTGGGGTCTGAGCATGTGGATTAAAGCTCCAGCTTCTCTCCATGGTCTTTTCTATCATGACAGCTCTTACTGTGATGTTCTTAGAATAAAAAACCCAGACAGTTTTCCTTTGTTGGAAAAAAATCAGTCAACCATCCAAGGCCATGTGGTTGGAACTCTGAACAATCTGGTCAAGTGAGAGGTATCCCTGCCCATGGCAGCAGGGTTAGAACTAGAACATCTTTAATGGCACTTCCAGCCCAACCATTGTATGATTTTATGATTTCTCCCAGAATGATGTGCTAAGAACCCTGATACAGGAAACTGAAACAGGTGGGTAGAAACAACTTCCTTTGTGCCAAAGCCTGGAAACCTATTTTTTTTTAATACAACTGCATAAGCAATTGAGCTTGACAAAAGCACGTCAAAAAGGTATTTTAACAGATTGTGTGACCTACCCTGCAGATGATCATAATATAAAGCAGTGTAAAGCACCATACATAACTAGCAACATGAAAGGGGAGACTTTGTGGTTTGTATAGTTCTGATGAAAAGGCAGTGGCCCTTGCAGTGTGGGAACTGAGAATTTTTACCATTGGATTTGGATCACATTGTGATAGGATTTGAAAAAATGCACCTACTAAGACATAATTAACTGAGCTTTGCTTGTCTATTACAGATGAATAGGGACGTGTGATTTGCTCCATTCAGTTCCTTAAGAGTGCAGGAATGTGAAAAAAGTAGTGAAACAGTTGGATAAAAGGAAAAAAAACTTTTCAAAGCGGTTGCACAGTGAGCTGTAAAACAAAATTGAAACAAACTACTCTTGTTGTTAGACACAGGATGAATGCCAAATAGGCATTGAAAATATGTGCCATGTTCAGCTGGAAACCATCCAAATCATGATATTAATATTGTGTTGATGTTACAACCAAATACACTGTCTGGCACTTTTCCATTATCTCAAATCTTCCATCCTTAAAGGAAAAATATGACAAATTTTTGCTTTCCCTTTTCCCAGTTATAGAAAGCACAGCCTTCTAGAAGAAAACTGGCAAACAAGGCTGCTTTCTAATTCCATTAGTGGGCATCCTGGCAATTCTGTCTCATTTGAAAAATTTTATCACTGCTGATGAGGTAGAGAGCAGGTAAAATTTCAAATTTTTAATTAATTTATGTTGTAACGTCTCCTTGCCCCAAGTACAGTTACACAATGTTAGTCAATGCAGGATTTGGTCCAGGAATGGATTTGAGTTATACCCTCACCTCCTTTTTACGCTCAACAGAATTAATGAATGAGAGCCCTCAGTCTTATTAAGACTAATGTTCCTTTGTCAGTCCAATTTTTTTTTTTTTCCTTTGGGGTTCCTTCTTGTTATGACTTCGTTAGGTGGAAACTGAATGGTCTATGTTAATCAGCACAAGACATTTGGCTACTCAAGCTTTCGTAAATGTTTAGTTTCCCAGGGTCCTTTGAACCTCCCAGGGAACAGTTCTGCATCCTTATTAGAGACTGACAATTAAAGGTCTGTTTTCATATCAAAAGTAATCACAAAAAATTAGCCAGGGAGACCTTGGAATGCTGTGAGAGTTTCAGTGTTTTGAGATGGCCAACTTGCCTTCATTTGCTTCAATCAGTATCAACTTGGGTTTCTTTTTATGTTTCCTTCTACCAGAGCAACTTATGAGTTGGCATTGTGACAACTGAGAAGGATTATGCAATACCATGAAGATGTGATTAATATATTTTAGGCCACTGTAATCATATTCAGTTGCATAATTATCACAGAGGTGCAGCAGTGAACTAAACTGGGTTTTGAAGGCGATTGTATAAATGAGCACTTTCAGTTTATTGAATTCCTCGTTAGAAGGAGGAGGAAATGATGACCAGACCTGCAAGAGCTGTGTTGCTTCAGAGATTCTGCTGATAATACATAGGAAGTGTATGGTTCTGCCCTAAATATTTTAATCTTTGTGTGCCAAGTTACAGGCTTTCACAGAAGATCATCTGTTAGTGTCACACCTTGTCTGTTAAAAACCTGAAAAACAAATCTGAGTGTTGCTTCCCCAGGCTCTTGTGCCTCGGGTATTTGCTAAAGAAGTTTATGAAAAATGAGTGCTTTGATTATTTACGCTTCTCAGAATGTGTGCTGGTAGATCAGGACTGCAGTAATCAAAGTGGGGTGGGTCACAACTTAATAGGTTGAATATGTGTTTAAGTCTAGAAACATGAACTAAAAGATGAAGTTTATAGGGTTCATTTCACAAACTGGAAAAACAGAAGTAACTTGGTATTAGAGCATCGAATTCCCTCTTGACTAATGATTTTTTTATAAGTACCATTCCCACTTGAAGTTAAGTAAATATGGCTGTTCCACATTATGCATAGGCAGTTTCAGAGCAAGGCTGAGGGTCCCCTTTGTCCCCTGAGATCTCCGCGCTACTCTTAGTCTTTCTGGAAACCGTCAGATACATTGGAACTGAGAAGCAGACTCAGCATTTCTGTTCATCCCCTGCCTTTCTGCCATGCCACAAATATTAGTAGAATTATTTGAAGGCTTAAGGAAACTTTTTATTCCAAAGCTTTTATTTTGACATTGATGATGAAAGTATATAAAAACTTTAAGTATATAAATTTGGATTTTGGAAGAAAAAAAAATCCTTTGTTGCTAGGTTGCTATGTCTTATAGCAGTCACGTCACATAAAAATTGGCAGATCTATATACTTAAGGGATTTTTCTCTCTAATTAAATACAGTAGTCATTTCTTGCCTTTTGAAATGAAACCTTTGTTTTTTTCATCTACATACTTATAGAACAAACATGCTGTCAAAATCCTTAATGTATCCAACTATTTGAACATAAAAAACAGCATCAAGCTGTTATTTGTTCTGTTGGAGTGTACTCATATTTCCAATCTGAATCTTTTGTACCTGGTGATCTTAATTATATTTGAGCTGGAAGTAGTTTAACATTAAAGGGAATTACAGCAGATTAATCTGTAAACCTGCACAAATATCACATTCCTTTGTATGGAGGTAAGCAGGGCATAGAGTGCATAATTATGTGTTGTTCTCTGTGTAGGCTGTGTGCATAAGGCTGAGGAGTTGGTGTTGCCATTCCTCGTGACAGCAGCAGTTATGGCACACTCTCATGTCTTGCAGCTGTCAGTTACATTAGAAAACATACATTATTCCTCTCAGTAAGGTAATCTTTTAATCATGGACAAGCAACAAAAAAAAAAAAAAAAAACAAAATTGAAAAAACCACCTTGCCCTGGAAACATGAATTAGTATACTAATTAGTGTATGAACATACAGAGAAATCTTTTAAACAATGTTTGTTGTAATTTTTTTTTTCCAAAGTGATATAGCTCGAGGTCAACCCAAGAAGGCCATTTATCTCAACCAGTCAACCACCCATTACACTTTTTGCAGCTAGAGAGACAAAAGAAAATCACTAAAAATTAGTTGGGAGTGGTATGTTTCTCAGTCCTGATGCAAAAACACCACTGGAATCCTGTTGCAGCAGTCTGGCCTCAGCTAGCACGGTAGGAAAGCACGGTGTCAGCAAACAAGAATGATAGTTCATACTGGTAAATATAACTTTTAAATCACAAAGTATCAGTTATTTGTCTGTGATTAAGGCATTTGGACTTGCTTGTGATTTTAAGGCTGCTCAGGTGGCACTATTGAGCCCATTTAGGAACAGTTTGCAAGATGACAGGTAGAAAAATGAAGTTGCAGAAAAAATATAGAAGAGCAAGCTGCTCACAAGCAGTCTGAGTTGCAGGAGGTGAGCTCTGAGACTGCACTGGCTACCTACTGGGCAGCTTCTAAGTAAATTTTCAGATGGCAGTAATTTTCCCAGTTAGTTTGATGTTGTTGCATAGGCTGCTGCCTCATTGCAGCAGCTTGGGAAAAACTGTAAAAAAATTTTAAGTTTAGCATGTGTGTATTTACCAGAAATGAAACTTCTTGCAAGTGTCACGTATTACCTGCATTTCATGAGATTGATGCAGGTGTTGGCGTTTTTTGAATCCTGCTGGTGAATGTTGATGGTCACCACAAATGATCACAAGGCACCGACACGGGAACATCCTCCTCAAAACTGAGAGTGCCAAAAATAAAACAGATTAGCAACTAGTTGTTATAAGATAATTCTGGGAATGAAAAAAAAAAAAAAAAAAAAAATGCAAACAAAAAACCCCCCAAAGTGGGACAAACAAAATTCTGCCCACTTTTGAAACTGAACCCCTTTTCAGCAGTGTAGGTGTCATGTTTTTTCACTGCTTTTTGTGATGTTTCTTCTAAAACAATAGTACTGTACACACCAGGACTTTTCAGGTTTCCCCATGTAATGGTGCCAATATATTTCCACCCTAATTTGCAGCGTGTCTGTTATTACAGACCTTGGTCCCTTCTGAGCACAAGTGCTGACTCTGCCAAATGCACACAGTTGTTCTGTGATGAGGACAAGGATCATCTAGCAAATAAATGGAGAACTCAGTATTCAATTTAGTGGTGACCTTGAATTTGATCTCTCTTCTATCCTTAACAGCCCAGTCAATCTCTGTCCTGTTTAACCATGCCACCATTGCTGTCGTATCATACAGCCACTTCTGCAGCTACCTTTGCCTTGATACTGTACATTTAAATCATGAAAAGAAAGAAGAGAGAACAAGGAAAGAATTAACCATAAATTCTTCTTCACCTTTATCTTAGTAGTGTCAGGAATGGCTGCACAGGTCTTTCCCAGTCTTTCTGGTTTTTTTATATTTGTCTGAGGTAGAGACCACAAGTTTGATTGATAATGCAGTTTGCATCTTGAGGGATCACTGGAAATACAATGGCATGAAAGGCTACTCTGGCAGAGTACACTTTTCCCTCAGGGCTGACTTTAGAAACTCATTGATGTCACTTCCTTCCTCAGTCAGCAAGTGAATTTTCACTAATTCTCAAGACCAGCTGTCCATGCTGTCAACAGAAAGTTATTAAAATTCCTTTAAAGTGAATCAAAATAGCCTAAAAACAAATGTACTGGGAAACAGGAAAGCATCAGTATTCAAAGTCCACAAACCTTTGAGCAAAATAGTGTTGATCTAACCAGAGATTTCAAACACTCTGCTTTCCTAGCAACTTGTATATCATTAGAGAATGCTAAAAACACATACTCCTTTAATCTTCTATTACCAACAATCTATTTGGCTAAAATATTTGTTTCAAGAATAAATCTTATTTCTCCTAAAGATCAACTCAGGGATGAGCAAGGGAATACATTTTAAGAAGTCTCCCTTAAACAATAGTTCTGTGGAGTTTTTTAAAAGCACAATTTTTATATTTAGTAAATAAAAACACAACACAAGCATGCAGGAAGTCATTATCATAGGAGACAATCTTATAGCCTAAAGTAATTATCTTCATCTGAATAATCTATGATGCTTTCATTGAAAAGAGGAGTAGTCTCAGGGATGAGAGGGGAAGATAATTAAGTAGAATCTTTATTCTGTATTTTAACACTTTATATAATTTTACTTCATTTTAAAAATTCTGTTTGTGTCACACTTATCAATATGGAAAATTTTGGTTGAAATGGAGTATCCTTCCCAGGGTTGGAGATGGCAGCCACCCAAGCTAGGCAGGCTCCTGTGACAGTTAATAGTGATACTGACAGGTTGTAAGTCCTGTCCTATCACTATTATTTTTAAAAACCGTCTGGGTGCACGTAGCCTAGCTGGATGGGCAAGTGTGAAATTCCTGACTTTCCCCAATATGTGTGGACAGTCTCCAGTAGCAAACTGATACCAGCTGCCCTTTTGACAACCAGTGCATGGGAGCAGTAAATGAGCAAATTACTGCCCCTTTTGGCTGGAAAGCAACAAACAGGTTTGAGGTGTCCTTGCTGCTCAAGTCCAAGGCAAGTTGTGTAGAAAAGCAGTGCTCAGTCTAGGTTTTGATTTTATCTCCAGGAGCACAGTGAAGAACGCTGCAGAAGAAGGCCAGAATAAGGAAACAAGACCATAATTCAACTTGCCACTTTGTGGATAATATCAGGATAGAATTTCTCCCTGGGCCAGCTGGTGCTGAGCCTCAGTCTTGACACAGGCATTTCATTTTATTTTAAGGTAATGGCAGAAGTTGCTTTTCTCCTCCAGTGGTCAAATCCTGAGCTAGATGCTACCAGCATCCAGGTCACGTAGTACATCTTGCAATATTGAGAGGCTTCATATTACATATTAGAATTTTTTTTTCTCCCTTTTGAATGTTTAAATTTCTTGTGGGGTTTCAGGTTAGCAAGATTGACTACTTATCTTAATGTTCTTGCTATCACACTTTTTTTTATAACAGAGGCTTGTGTTTCTTTTATTTTAGGTGTATTTCCATTTCAAAAGATCAAGTAATTTCTACATGTTAAACTCTGTTTCCTAATTATAGATTTTGATTATTTTTTTACTAATTTACTGTTTGTTGCTCTGCAAGTCCCCTATTGTATTGATCAGAATATATGCAAACTAATTATTTTCTTTCTCTTTCAGAGTCTGGAAAAAAACTGCAACAAGAAACAATTAATCAGGTATTTGGAAACTTTCATACTTTTTGTCAACATAATTTTTTCAGGCAGAAGAAAGGAGAATTTCACAAGATACACTAATATTAACAATACAGATGTGCTAAGGAGCAGACAACTGACTGGCTCTGCAGATGTGTTGAATTCACAAATGTAGCCATCATTTTGATCTTTGAGATTTGCCATTTGAGCAATTTAGTTCATCTACTTCCCAGCATGTTGGTGCTGAGGACAAAGCCCAGAGGTAATTTGTTCATTGGTATTACATTTTGTAGCACAACATTATGCTTTTCTTTCCGTTCTGTTTGCTAGTATTCCTTTTAAAAGTCAGAAAGCTATTGACACAAATACCTGAACAGCAGTGTATTTCAGTGTTTCTTAGGTTATTTCTGCCATGAATTTTCATTGAGGCTGCACTAAACTGTGACATTGCTTGCAGAGGCATTTTCCGCCTTGTCTTTATTACTGTATCAAGAGTAATTACTTGGAAAAAAACCTTTATTGTAATTTGTCATTTCAGCATCAGGAAAAGCATATAGGAACTAAACTGAAAAAATTTCTAACCAGAAAGACAGGAGGAAACACAGAGTTTGCTTTCCTCAATTACATGCCCTTGTGGATCAAAGGGACCTGACTCTACAGAAGCAGTGTTCTTGCTTATCATTCTTTGGTTTCTTGTCCTCTTGCTGAATACTGTTATCCAGATGGCATATAAATGGGCATCTGGATTGTTTGTGAGATTTATTTTGAAATGCCACTTAAAAAGCAGTCATTAAAATATTTGCAGTCCAGCAATTACCCTCCCTTAAGCCATCTTCCTTCTAAGCTATACATCAAGGCATTGGTATAATTACACCACAGTTATCTGTGAACTGATCACCAAGATGAAGGACTAACCTGACAGGGGACTGACCACCTAAAGAAACTTGGTTTGGGTCCAACAGCAAGTCCCCTGCCACGGTTGAGCATGGCACAGCTGTCACTGTGTCACTTTCAGTGGTCTGAGCTGGCACCACTCTTCACCAGGTAAACCCTTGCAAGTCTGGACTCTTGTGGGAAGCCTGGTCCTGTGGCACAATGTAATATTCAGAGTTTTTACAACATACTCTTTATTGGGAAACTGATGGATAGATATTTAGTTCAGAATATGGCATTGCATAAGCACTGCATAAGAAATCTTTCACTTTTTAAGATATATTTTGGATTTTACTGGGAGTTCTGTGCTTTGACTGAGAGTTTATATCCTAGAACAAGTCTAATTAACTTTTATAACGGCATTTTGAAATTAGCCTGAAATGTCTTGCAAAACCACTTTTGGGAGTCTTTGTTGGCCAGAAGGGGGGGCACTTGTATTTTTAAAGCACAACTTGAGGCAACATTGGCCATGTGTGAATGGTTGATTGGAGACCTAATTCTGCACATTTTCTGTCTGACAAAATCTGCTCTGTGCATGCCATTGCCCTTTTCTGAGGAAGAATGTACTGTTACAAAAAAAAGGAATTGCCACATTTTGAAAGGTTGACTCATGTGCTGTACTTTGTGTGTTCAGTCTTGGTCTCTTCCTGCATGCCTTCTTGAATGGTTCACCTGCTCTGTCTCTCTGCAGTTAACCTAAGAATATCTAATTTTGTAAGAATATTGCGTTGTCTTGATAAGCTGAATCTATCTAAATAAAGCTGTAAAAAGTTGATTTGTAGACATTCCCATTTAAATGGATGCTACTTAAGCTGGTGATGTCCCATTCCATAGGAATTTTCTTTGGATATCCAAGAACTGGAAGAGTGTTTCAGAACAGAAATCAATTTCATATTCAAGTCTATCATTTACGACACAATTACAGAAGCACTTCATATATGATTTGTACTTTTATTGCTTCAACAAAAATATTTAAACCGGTATTGATCCCGATGGAATATCTGATGTGTAAGGATTCTTTTTATTTTCAATACTGAACTTAAAATTTTATATGGAGGGTAAGATCCTTTCGTCCCTTTTAAGCTCAGCTCAGCAACAGTATGTTAAACTGGCTGCCAGAAACTTAAGTGAGGGAGAAGCTCTCTGCAGAAGATGGATGATGTTACAAGTTGACAGGAACAGGAGTGCAAAGGAAATATCTTGTTGAGAGGTCAGTGAAAGAGAGGGGATGGAGAAATGATAAAGCTGCTGTTCCAGTGATCTCCTGCTGGGTAAACCCCTCACTGTGTGCATCTGGGATCTCTCTAATCTTGAAGACCATTGTGGTTTCTGTGTGGTTCTTGGCTCTTCTAAAGCCTAAGCAAAGTTTAGTGAAACATGACATAGACAAAACACTAAGGGAGTATCTGCTTCCAGAAACCTTTCACTGCAGTTATCATCTTCACTAGCTTTTGTTCCCTTTGATTATAAGGCATTTGCTGGTTTTCCTCAAACATCATTTTTGTCATTTATGTATATAAATATGTATGGTCATTTGACAGCAGTGGTCACCTACCACCAGCAGTCAACCAGATGTAGCATACACTCTGCTTTTCAATACCTGTCTTTAGCTACCATTGCAACTTCAAGGGTAAATCCTGCCACCAATGTACAGCCTGTTTACTGTAGCATCTTAACGACCGCTGAGGAAAATGCAAGGAAACAAGAAAAAACCTTGTGTTTCTATGTAACTGTCTTGAGAAAACAACACATTGCAGACCACCAATCAAAATGTGTCTGGGGAAATCCTTTATGTTTCATCCTTACCACTCATATTTTATCGTGTTGTGGTCTTAATGTACTCTCCTACATACAGTTCTGTCCAGTGCCTCTGAATCTGTGAAGGACTGAGATGAATATGTATAATTGCATTTGGAAGTTGAAGTTGCTTGCAGAGTCAGACTTTTGGGTTAAAATCCCAGCTGTGTTTGAGCTCAGACTTGAGGCTGTCCCTTCTGCAGTGAAGCTCCAGGTCAAGCTGGAAGACCAGTGAGAATGCTCCACAATATCTGTCACAGTTTTGTCACGGAGGAGTTTTTTGTCAAGGCAGATTCCCTTGGAGTGGCACATCCATCCCTCAGTCTTTCAAGTGCTCTGTCAGGGAGCATTTTCTTTTCTGCACATGGGGTTGTGAAGCAGGAACACAGGATAATGATGAGACAATGTACAGTAATTTCACGAATACAAGCCGCACCAATTTGACCAAAATTTTGGTGGAAACCCGCAAGTGCGGCCAATATTCCGGGGTGGCTAATACATTAACAAAATTCTAAAAGCTGCCAACACGGAAGTGAGAGCCCACGGCAGCCCCAAGCCAAGCTGGAGCCCGGCCGGCCCCGGCAGAGGTGGGAAAGCCTGGCAGAGGCAGGGCCAGCAGTGTGGGGGGCGGGCGGCAGAGCCTGAGCCAGCAGGGCGGGGCAGGGGGGCGGCAGAGCCCGGGCCAGCAGGGCGGGGGAGCCCGGGAGAACTGGGGCTAGCAGTGCAGGGGAGCATGGCAGAAGCAGGAAGGCCGGCGGGTGGGGCTGCCTGGCAGCGGGGGAAGCCCAGCAGAATCGGGGCCAGCAGCGTGGGGGAGCCCGGCGGTGCGGGGGCCCGCAGTGCCGGTCAGGGCGAGGAAACGCGGCGGCGGTGCAGACGGGAGGGGGCGGCCGGCGAGCCTGGTGGCGGCGGCGGCAGCCCTGCTGGCGGGGCGAGCGAACGCGGCGCGGCGCGAGCAAACGCGGTGCGAGCGAAAACGGCGCGGCGCGAGTGAACGCGGCGCGAGCGAACGCGGCGCGAGCGAAAGCGGCGCGAGCGAAAGCGGCGCGGGGCGAGCGCGGCGCGGGGCGAGCGAGGCGCGGCGCGAGCGAAAGCGGCGTGAGCGAACGCGGTGCGGGGCGAACGCGGCGCGGGGCGAGCGAGCGCGGCGCGGGGTGAGCGGCGAGCCCGGCGGCGGTGGCAGCCCGCCGGCCGGGCGAGCGAACGCGGCAGCGGGGCGGTGCTGACGGGAGAGGGGGGCCAGCGAGCCCGGCGGCGGCGGCAGCACCACCCGGCCAGTCCCGCCGAGCCGTGGCGCTGAGCTGGGCCACCCGGCCCCGTCGGCAACCATGAGCGGGCCGAGCCTGCCTGGCCCCGCCCCGAGCCAGTAAAGCCCGCTATGCCGCGATCCTGTTACTAATTGGCCAATTTGTGAAAGCTGCGCACGGATTCTCGCGACGAACGAAAGTGCGGCTAATATTCGGGGTGCGGCTTATCTATTGACAAAGACAGCAACATTGTCGAGGCAGCGGGGGTGCGGCTTATAATCCGTGCGGCTTGTATTTGTGAAACTACTGTACTTGCTAGAGCTGGGGTTAGACCATGGGTAACTGCAGCTCTGACACACTGTCAGTATGTGTACACCTTGTGCCAAAGAAAAGAAGTCAAAGTCAACTCAAACCTTTGTTAAATGACAATATAAGTCTGTTGCACAGACCATGATGAAGAATAGCTTATGACCTGAAGGTTGCTGCAGGCACATATAAATCTTCACAGTTCAGACCAAACTCCTTGGTTGCCCTTGTGCACTACTGTAGCTTACTCCAGTACTCTCCTCTATCTCCTTCATCGTCTCATGTGACCTAGCTAAAAAAAACTTCAGTCCATTTATGCCAGCTTCCATGTCCTGCCACTTTGAGGTTATCTGATAGGTATGGCCCTTGCTTCTGTTTTCCCAGTTTGAGGTCATATTCCTCAGTGTTACATACTTTATCCCCCAAAAATAAAGAGTTTGAAAATCTATGAGAGAACTAATGCATTTAGTCCACTGAACAAACTGAACAATTGTTTCATCCTCATGTGCTTTATAGAATCACCAA
Source organism: Catharus ustulatus (assembly GCF_009819885.2). NCBI lineage: Eukaryota > Metazoa > Chordata > Aves > Passeriformes > Turdidae > Catharus > Catharus ustulatus. Next base: position 114,060,513 of record NC_046221.1, on the reverse strand, counting down.
ATGGTTGAGGTTGAAACACATCTCTGGAGATCATCTTGTCTATCCCTTTACTCATAGAGCAGGTTGTCCAGGATCACATCTGGCTGGATTTTGAGTACCTTCAAGTATTGTTGTTCCTCTATTCCTGGACATTCCTGGATGCCTGTGCTTGATATCCATGGAGTAGAAATGTATTTTGTTATATTTATATGGCATTCCTTATGTTTCACTTAGTGCCCACTTCCTCCTGTCCTATCACTGGACACATCTAAGAGGAGTCTGGCACCATCATTTTCACTCCCCCACTTCTTCCCTCCCAGGTTATATATATATTGATAAGATCTCTCCAAGCATTCTCTTCTCCAAGCTAAACAGCACCAACTCTCTTGGCCACTGCTTGTATGCCACATGCTTCTAATCTTTAAATACCTTGCTCCTTCACTGAACTCACTCCAGCATGTCTACCTCCATGTCCATTTGTACACTGGAGGCATCACAGTACACCCATGTCACCTGCATTGGGAAGTCCAGAACTGGACACAGCAGTGTGTCTGTGTCTCACCAGGGCTGTAAAAATGTGAAGGATCACCTCTCCTGATCTGCTGGAATTGCACTGCCTAATGCATCCCAGGATGCTGTTGGCCTTTTTTGCTTTGAGAGCACATTGCTGGCTCACAGTCAGGTTGTTCTCTAGTACCCTCAGGTCCATTCCTACAAAGCTGCTTTCCCACTCTGCAGCCCCCAGCCTGTGCTGGTTCCTGGGGTTGTTCTTCCCCAGCTGCAGGACTTTGCATTCCATTCTGTCAAATCCCATGAAGTCCCTGTTTAGCCATTTCTCAAGTCTGTTGAGGTCCTTGTGAATGGCAGCACAACCCTCTGGTGTATCAGCCACTCCTCCCAATTTTGTATTGCCTGCGGGCTTGGTTAGGATACATTCTGTCTCATTATCCAGGTCAGTAATAAAGACACGAGACACTTTTGGACCCACCATCAACCTTGGGGCAGTAGTGAATGGCCTCCAGCTGCATTTTGTGCAGAACTGTTTAAGTTGTCAGTCCAACTCACTAAGCACTTACCTAACTTGTTCTTCGTGAAGATGTTATGGGAGTGCCAAAAGCCTTAGTAAATTTGAGATAAAAAGATCCAGTACTCTCCCCTCACCACTGATCCAGTCATCTCCTTGTACAGGGCTATTAGACGGGTCAGACTCAATTTCCCCTCCATAAATCCATGCAACATGAGATTTAGCTGGAGGACAATCACCAATGGAGTACTCATGGGTCACAGCTGAATAAATACCATTTAACTTCTTCATTACATACAAAGATGATGGGATGGAGTGTACCCTGAAGTTGTCACAGGATGTAAAACTGGGCTGAGGAATTGCTGATACAACAGAGGGTTGTGCTCTCATTCAGAGGGACTTCAACAGGGTGGAGAAATGGACCAACAGTAACCTCATGAAGTTCATCAAGGTGAACTGGCTGCTCTGTCATGCTCCCAGGTGATGAAGTGAAGGTGATCAACCTGCAATTTCCTTGCTATCCAACCTTAAAGATAAGAGTGATGTTTTCTTTCTTCCAGTCCTCAGGAAACCTTCCCCAGTCACCATGATTTTTCAAAGATAAGCAAGGATAGGCTCACAGTGACATCCTCCAGCTCCTTCAACACTCATGGGTGCATTCCATAAGCTCCTTTTTTCTGTTCTGTAAGGACTTGTTTCTGTCTAGTTTGTTTAAATATTCTCTAAGCTGATCCTTTTCCACCAAGGGAAATTTTCCTTGTTTCAGTCTTGAAGTGTGGCCTCACCAGTGCTGAGAACAGAGGGACAAACCTTTTCCTAGTCCTGTTGGCTGTATGATTTTTGATACAAACCAAGATTCCATTGACCTTCTTGGCTACATGAGCATACACAGTGGCTGAGAGCCAGCTGCTGTTAGCCAACACCCCCAAGTCCTTTTTCACTGGACAGCTTTCCAGTCACTCCTCTTTTCCCTGATCCACTGGGTGGGTCAGCTGGTCATGTCCTGTAGGTTCTCACTTGTTTACTTGAGGCAGACAGCTCTGAGCCCAGCCTGGTTGAATATGAGACCCTTCGTACTCCCACTGCATGTTTTGTTTATCAGTAAGCAGAAATTGCATTTTTTAAAAATAATTTTTATTTTTTTATCTGATATATTATCAGATAAAAATCAGTTGGGAAAAAAATGTTTAGTTTTTCCCAACACAAAGCATTTTAATTCTTCCAAGCTGATAAGGGCTGCTTCTGATAACATTCTCTGCCCCCTCTGAGTTCAAATAACATAACAGTCCTTCACTGATTAGTGCTTAATATATAGGACCAAGATGGTGACTCTCAGAAAAAAATGCAGGAGGAACTACTATTTAAATAAGTACAGAAGGCACTTTTATGTGAGAAACTTTTCAGTCTCTTGTGGAGGAAACTGTTTATCGGGCTATATTGGCAGGAACATAAGTGCAGTGTCTGAAGAGAAAAATATCTTTAATTTTATGAAGAATTATTATTTTTGTGAAAAAAAAAAACAAAAACCCAAGCATTAGAATCTGCAACAGATTGAATGCTTAACAAAAGTACTGAAAGACATGGTGTGAGGTTTGAGCAATAAAGGGCAGCATGGACTGGGAAGTTGTGCTGCAATCCCAGTTACCAGATTTCTGTGTCTTTCTCTGTAAAATGGCAAGGTTTTTCTACCAGTGTTAATCAGAAAGTAGGAATCACAATATTCACATGGGCTAGGCAATTATTATCTTTCCTTGGTTTACAGACATGGAAAAATAAAGTGTGAAGGTCAAGGGACTTGGATAAAACCAAACACTCTGGTGGGTGCAGCTGCCCTCGAACACAGTGCTGCTCTTATGATTCCTGTGCTTCAAGGAGGGATGGTGCTTGAACTAGTTATTGTTTGGGTGGCATATTGTCAGCTGTGGCACTGCTTGCATATTAATGCATATTGAGTGGATAGCCTCACAAAAATCTGCTACAGAATAAGCTGATGTATTTTCTTTTACTTGTGATAGACATGACTTAGCCAGCCAGTGAAACAGGGTCAGTGAGTGTGAGGATGGAGTGTACAGTGAATAATGCCCTTTGCCAATTCACAGTGTATTTTTTCCCACTGTAATTTATGAATGCAATCAATTCTCAAGTATTATTATTTCTGTCTAGAAATGAACACACAAATTTGTTTAAAAGTGTACAAATGTAGGCAAACATGTATTTGAGCTATTTGCCAACCTAGAGTGCATTTATATTTCTATTTCCTTTTTATTTACCAATAAAGTAATCTAATTTGAATTAAATGCTAATTGTGATTGAAGGGAAAATGCTTTGAGACCTCTAGAGATCTTAGTATCTCTTTCAAAGCAATTTGGAAGAAATTGAATTCTTCATGCCTGAACATACATTAATATTCTTCATCTGAACTTAGTTTCATTTGAAACTTTTCTTATTATTTCTAAAAGAGCAAGATTACTCATTTATGCTGGAAGATAAGTATGTTTACCTGCAAACAAGATAGAGATGGATTCTGTTTACCAGAAAAAAAAAATCCCTGTGAATCTTGCCACAGCCACTAATGTGAGGAATTCTGCTTTGCAGAAGCACAGCATTAGATTCTCAAAGCCCTTGCTGGAAAATGGGAGCCAGAGTTTCAGTCCAAGCATGCAGGGTTAACTCCCAGCAGTTTGGATAACTTCCTGCAAAATATGTCTATTCATGCAGACAGGGAAATAGGCACTGGTCTCTCCTACACAGGCTGGGTGTTGATCAGCAAGGGCTGAGACATGATCCCTCTTTGGATAAAAAGTGTTGGTGTCCCTTTTCTTTGGAGAGGAAAATAGATGTCTGTAATATGAAATGTGCTCAAAAATTCCTGCCTGACTTGACTTCTGAACGTGCGAGAGACATTCTTTTGTTTCAAATACGTGTTTCAAATACACTTGAAAATAGCAATTTTGGGAATTGGATTTGTCAAGAGCAGGAACTGTTTGGGTCATTTGGTTTGCTTCAGTGCTCGAAGTTATGAAAAAGTAGGCATGTTAGCATTACTTAATCAGTTAAAATAAGAGATCAATATGTAATATACAGAGATTGCCTGAAAGTGTCATCTTCAGATTTAAGCTCCCTCCATACATAAGGTTATCAAGCCCTTTGCCTCATAAAATGAATATTGCATGCTTTCTTTAGTCAGTTTTGAATTTCAGGCTGTTTAAATTGCTTTCCTGTGAGATTGTTCTGCATAGAAATGTGAGTGAGTGTTGGTGAAGATTTCTGGCCACTGACCACAGTGTTTGACTTGGGTTTTACTGATACAGAGGAGAACTGAGCTCAGAATTAAATAGCTTGAACACACTGGTTTACCTGTATGCAAAACAAGTGTTGCTAGGTAGGAAGGAAGTTGGACTAAATATGGCCAAGTGTCAAGAGGTCCATGACCTGAAAATTGCCTTTTATTTACAGTGCATTTTAGCTGCACATCTAGAGACATGCACTCCATGCCAGGTGGCTGCAGAGTCTGCCCAAACACTAGTTGTATGGGCTGCAGTGGTTCTGTGCTTGTTCTCAAGTCTGTAAATTGAAGTGCAAAGAACCTGCACCATAAAACTGTTATCAGGAGGCAAGGCAAGCAGCATCAGCATTGCACTATCCTGAAACCAATTTATTATTGCTATCAATTGACCTTCCCTATTATTTATTTATTAGGAGTAAGGGAGTGGAGTGTTGTTTTTTTTTTTACTTGCTATACTTGGTTGCAGTTGTATTGGTGAATCTTTAATCTGCCAAACAAGACTTGGTTTCTGATAATAATACCATCTTTATTGCTACTTTTTTCTATTATTTATGCCTTGATCTGTCTTATTCCTCCCATTCAAGGCATGCTTTGGAGAATCCAAACGCTTTGACTGTGAAGGTGGAAACAGGAGGGAGTTAATTCCAGATTTGATCGAGAATTGGCAAGTAAATTAGAGCTTAATTTCCTTCATCCAAGTTGCTGACCATGTGAATCAGCTTGTGGAAGTGGCTCGTGCAGACTGTCTTGCCTCATTAGCATGATTTCGTGCTTTCTGTCGATGAAGACAGGGCAGGGAGAGGAGGGGAACCTGGTGCAGAGCCAGGAGTTGGGTATCTGTGAGGTCTCAGGCAAATAGAAATGGATTTCTCCTCTCTCCTTATTAAGTGGGGACGGTAGGCTACTATACTTGTGATAGTGTTACTGTTCATCTTACCCCACTGGACCTCTCCACTTTCCCCACTGCCTGTGGGCCTGGGTTCTTCTCCTCCAAAACCTCCTCTGGACTGGGGCTCTTCATTCAAATTTTTCCACACCAATCACTGACGCTTGGCCGCAGCATATAACAAGAAAAAAACCCGTCTCTTTCCCTCTGCCCTTTCCTTCTTCACTGTCTTGGTCTGTATTCTTGCCATAACTCCAAGTCACCGTGCAATGAGATGCTGGACTTTCTGCTAACAGATTCTAGGCGTGATAGTCACTGATTCACAAAGCTGTGTTTTGAAAAGCAGTATTTAAAATTACTGGCATCTGTTAATTAAAATTTACCTGCAGTATTTTTTTCTTACTATGATCACTTACTCTATTTTGTGTCTGGCTCAGAGTTCACAAGGATCTCCTTTGAACCTAATTGGAATTCAGCTACACACTATGAGGTTTGCCTTTTAGTCTCTGAATGAAGTTCTGAGTATCTTGTATACTCTTTTTTCTTATTTTTTTTTCCCTCAACCCATTTAGTAATCTTAGAGATGCTTGGTACAAGCACATGGGTTTTAGGGATACATATCTCATAGGAAAATGTGGTATCTGTGACAGTAAGGTCTTGCCTCTGGCTTTTGAGGAATGTAGCATCAGTGATATGCCCTAATAAATTAGATAAGCCAAAAATTCATGGCTCTACTGGGAGGTGAGGGGTTAGTGGTGCCTATTATCTTTGGAGTAGCTGATACAAGCACAAGTGATGAATTAAGAAGTGTATCTCCACTGCACAGAAGGTGAAGCACCTCATCAGCAAATATTTTCTGTCACTTGTGGCCAGCCTGAATAGTCTCTCCATTGGGAGATCCTGTGGGAGTTTGTTTAGCTCACCAACATTACACTAAACAACTGCTATGACATGAGAGAGTTCTGACCATATTTACATGTTAGCTCAGGTAGCATAGTAGTAGTAGAGGAGTCTGGCCATTCTGAGTTACATTTCCCAAAGAGTCTTCTGGCACAAAAGAAGTTAGGATAATCTCCCCTTTTGGCAGGCTTATGAAAACTTGCACATACAAGTACAGCTTGTCATGCTTGTACAACTGAAGGGAGGTAGTAACAGATCCAGGCTTCACTGGCTTGCTGAAATAGGAATCTTCTCAACTTTTCCTCATGTTTAAACTGCATACCAAATCTAAGCTATCTGCCACAATCATGGTCCTCTGATTAAGAGATTCTTCTAAGTGTGCCCAACAATTATCACAGAATTACAGAACAGTTTGGTTTGGAAGGTACCTTCCAAAGGTCACTTGTCCACTAGTCCAATCCACCTGCAATAAACTGGGACATCTTGAACTAAATCAGTTTGCTCAGAGCCCCATCCAACCATTATGTGAAAAACTTGACGTTTTAGCCTGAAACTATTGGTTCCAAAGTTTTCAAAGACTCACAGATACATACCATCCAAGTAAGAGGATGTTTGTTTTATTTTCTCCCAGTATTCAAGCTGCCTTCAGCTAAAAACCTAAATTAAGAGACTCATCTATATATGCTCCGTGATCAATTTAGAGGCAGAGTGTGAACTGGAAAATTAACCTCAAATTGCTCTTTGTCAGTTTTCTACAGAGAGATCCTAGGTAAACAGGTAAGTTGGCAGCAGAGAAAAGCACAAGAAAACAGAGTATTTCTTTCCTTTACTATTCTTCATGCTATGTTTTCTGTTGGGCTTATTTAATTTTATTATCTTTATTAGAAAAAATGAATATCCAGCACTAAGGCTTTTAAGAAGAACAGCGCTGTCTGCACTGCAGGCCATTAAATCTTTGTAAATCAGCCCTGGAATATCAGCCTTTCCAATACATCATTATCTTTCTGCATGGGGAGTTGCTCTAATTGCAAACTGCCTAGATGAGATCCCACCCATGTATTGTAAAATCACCACACAGCATAATTGGATGAGTCTTAACCATTCTTGGCAGTAGTCAATCTCTTCTATCCCAGTAGCTTGTGAAGGTATTAAAGGAAAAGACAGATTCAATGTGTATAAAAGAAGGTATTGGCTACTTATTTTTACAGTGAGGAGAAATCTTTTTGTGAATGAAGAGGAGCAGAGAACATCCAGCAATAAAAATATATATTTTTTTAAAAATCCATGAACCTATTAATTACTCTAAAATGCATTTTGTTTCAGCAGCTTCACTGAGTTGCTTGCCAGTAGCTAAACATCACACAAATACTCTATTCAATTTTTCCTCAAATTTAAACTCACTTTTAAATCTGTCTTCCGTTAAAGTGAGACAGAGGCAATGTGCATACTCTTCTATTCTTCTACTCTTCTAAATTAGGTTCATGGCCACTTTTTACGTTCCTTTCAAATGTGTTCATGCAAACAGAGGCCAGGGATCTCTGCACAATTACTGGCAAAGGTGCAACACTTCACAGGGTTTCAATTCTCAGACTAAATGTACCCAACCTGCTGCACAGGTTGTCAGCATGTCTCAAGGACAGCCTTGCATCTTTCCAAAGTTCATCTCCCATGTCAGGCAGCTGGTTCCCAAACTTAGCAGCTCTTTAAAAAGCCATAAATGGACATCCCTGCCCTTGGACACTTGGCTCAAAGAGTTTGGTAAGGGCTGTCTCCTTGGGAAGATCTGGATCCAGAGTCTGGATCTGGATCCAATACTGCCTGCATGCTGCCTCTCTTTGGTGTATGTTCAGGTGTTTTCCAGAACAACAATGCCTGTGGGATGGACTGTTAGGAATTTAGATGTATGGATACGGATATGGATGTTTTCTAAAAGTGTTTATTGTTTTCACAAGTTTTTGTTTACCTGTTATTGCTGGGGGAAAAAAAAATATAACATGGAGATGTTCAGATCTTTAAAGTGTCATAAAATGCACAACAAAAACTCACTGACACCGAGAGCAAGCCAAAGAAGGCACCTCTCTTTATGTAAGACTGGTGTCATAAAATATTTAAATCCTTTCAGAGTGTGTGGCTTTCAGTTCTTTCATGCAGATAAGTGTCAGACTGTCAGGCAGCTTTGCTTAAGGAACATGGCACTATCTATTAAACAATTTCTCTTCGTTTCCTAGGAAAACTGTCTAGATAAATATTTCACATCCAAAATAAAGCTTGATTCATCTTTTCATTCATCTCACCTATATTAGGTACTAACCTAGTTACTCAGGCAAGTGTATAGAAAGGTTTGATCTCTTTCTTTCCTCTTTTTCTTTTTAAATTTTTTGGAGTTAGAAAACTTCCATGGGAATGTACCAGCCATTTATGCCTTTGGAAAATATCACTATCCATTGCTATTCTTACACCAAATTACAGCCAGCATTTACTGCAAGGACACAATCCCTCATGGAGATCATAAAAAACTTATATTAACCAACATGAGTAGGATGTAGTATTACAGCCATCTACCACTGGAGACTGTCCTCTAAATTTTCAAAATTACCAGACTTGTACTAAGGAGCTTACAATCTTTAGTTACCTCAGCACTGTTACAATTTTATTCCTAGTTCTGTTGAGCTTTGTATTGTGTAGCTGGTTTCTGAGTATCCCATATTTCTTATCTCACCTTTTTAAGTTCCAGCTTTCCCTTTTAAGTTAAAAACATTTAAATTATTTGTAAGTCTGTGGTTCTGCAGTAGCAGTTGCAAGAATGGCACTTTGCCATTCACTGTGATGCTGAAACTCCCATTAGACTCATAGTCACACCCCGGCTTACTATTACCACTGCTTTCTGTTGTTACACACTGACTTAGCTCCTGAATTATTTCCATCCTAGGGCAGAAGGGATAAATCTCTAGACACATGTGTTTCATTTGTTTTAAAGAATAAAATATTAAACAGAATATATTTTTTAAAAATATATTAGAAAAGCTGACCACATCAAATCCAATGAATTCAAGTATCCTTTTGCATCTCCAAATACACCAACATGCCTTCTCTTTCACAGACATGCAAGTCTTCCATTAATTTCTTCTTTCATTTTTTTTTCACCAACACAAAAATCAGTTCAGTGGCAAAACGACCTGCTTGTCAGTGGCTTGCAGCAGTACAGAAAAGCCTGATCCCCTACATTTGTTTTTGTTATGGGAAACTATTACGCTGCAACATATGCTAACTTTTCCTTGAACTGCTTGTTTTTTCATAGGCTTTTTTTCAAACTGGAATTCAAATTGTGTTCCACTCATTATCATTTCTTATATTTTTCCTCTGAATTTTTAACAGCTTCATTTGAATTGGCCTATGAACTTTAACATCTCCCCAAATTCACACTTTTGATCTGCCAGTGCACAAATCAACTTTCCAGTAAATGTTTAATCAGTTTATGCCAGAAAAGCCTTTTTATGTAGATTTCCAAAAAAGTTAGACTTATGGGAGCAGTCAGGTAGTCTGTGTTTGTCTGTCCATCTAAGCATTTTTCTGTTACTTGCAATAAGATGTTTGAAAACCTGTCAATCAGCATCCTTCCTCTCCAGATGTGTAATGAAAATAAGCAGCTGTGGAGGTGTCCCAATGCATCAGGCTTTCTTACCAACTGGACAAAAAATCTGCAAGGCTTAACAGACACAGAGAATCCACTCAGGAATGAGTGAGCAGAAATACCCATACTGCAAGAAATTCTGCAGTCAACTTGCATGATTCAAGACCCTGAAGAATTTTACATCAAAACAGATGCAAGCTTTGCTGTTCCTGCAGTTTGTGGATTGCACAATGGGTGGGGACATACACAGAGATGTTTAGGAGGAAAGTCTCATCTTTTCACATTCTTTGCAGGGTCACTAGTTGATGTTTAGTTAGTTGGTGTCATTAATGTTGATGTTTAAATAAGTCAGATGGAATAGGCTCCAAAGGCTTCTACTTTTCCTTATCATCTGTGAAAGCAGCTGAGGTGCAGGCATCTGTGTCACAGACACCTGTATGTACATTCAGTGTATCCACTTCCATTACCTCTCTGTATGCAGACAGCAGTAGGACCCTTTTGGAGGGACAATTCTGTCTGTCACTATACCCTGCTCAAACCAACTGATGTCAAATGTTTAGGAACCCTGGGTTTGTCCCCTGCTGGGGACAAGGGCTGTTCCAAGTCTCAGTGGTGGGAGTAGATCCAACTCCTGTTACTGTGATTGTGCCAGGGCACTCCAGAGAATAACTGTGCAACTCCACCAGTGCCAGTGCTGTCACAGGGGAAAATGTGTTCAGTAGAGAAAAGCCACCCCTACCAAGACTATCAACCACCCTGTGTGAACCATTTTTGTTTTCTTAAGAGGTGTGAACTAATTTTTTTTTTTTTTTGTAGGGAGACCTATTTTGTGCTAACAGGTAATCTTCAGAAGCATGTATTTCAGTAATTAGCTCAACTTGTTCCTAAATTAGGTGTATTGATTGAGCAGTTCAAAAGGGACTTTGTAGGTACCAGATGTGGCTTGGTTATGAGCACACCCCACCATCCTCGCTGCTGCTGCAGCTGTCACTGCTGTCACTGTGCTCTAAGCTCTGATCCTTTCCATGTTTGCAGGATTTCACTCTGCAGCCTCTGGGGATGCCGAGGAAAGCAGCATGGAGGAGAAGTGCTCCTGTGGGCCTCAGTAACCACGAGATGGCTGTCTCAAGCAGCAGGCACTGGCAGGGCAGGGCTGACCCTTTCGGAGTGGTAGCTGCCTCCTCGGGGAACCGAGTGCCTGAGCAGCAGAGGACGAGTGAGTCCCCTCTCAGCTGGTTCAGAGGGGTGTATTTACCTCCTGCTCTGCACCCATTAAACAAGACATTTGTCAAGGGTGGCGAGTGGCAGGACATAGACAGCGCCCAGGAAAAGCGCAGAGCCTTCCTGCAGGACTTCTGTAGGAAATACAACAGCAGAAAGAAGCTACAAACCCATCTGGTGCACCTGGTGTCGAGAATTTACGTGGAGGACAGGCACAAGGTTCTGTACTGTGAGGTGCCCAAAGCAGGCTGCTCCAACTGGAAAAGGGTCCTCATGGTGCTCAGTGGACTCGCTGCTTCAGCAAACAACATCTCCCATGACGATGTGCACTATGGAAAGCATCTAAGGAAATTGGACAGCTATGACCTAAAAGGGATCTACACACGCCTGAACATGTACACCAAGTTTATATTTGTACGTGACCCTATGGAAAGACTGGTATCTGCCTTCAGGGATAAGTTTGAACATCCAAACAGCTATTACCATCCAGTATTTGGGAAGGCAATAATTAAAAAGTACAGACATAATGCAGATGAAGAAGCATTGAAAACAGGATCAGGAGTTAAATTCAAGGAGTTTATCCAATATTTGTTAGATTCCCACCGACCAGTTGGAATGGACATTCACTGGGAGCAAGTCAGTAAGCTGTGCTATCCCTGCCTCATCAACTATGATTTTATAGGAAAGTTTGAAACCCTGGAAGAAGATGCCAATTACTTTCTGCAGCTGGTAGGAGCTCCAGCCAATCTGAAGTTCCCTAAATTCAAAGACAGACATTCCTCTGATGAGAGAACAAGTACAGAAGTAGTAAGGCAATATTTAAAGGAACTGTCTAAGGAGGAGAGACAGCTGACCTATGACTTCTATTACTTGGATTACTTAATGTTCAATTATACATCACCACTTGTATAGCACTAGAATAACTTCAGGCTTCCATTAGATATTTATCATTTTGGGATTCAAAACAACTACTTTGATAAAAGCCCTGAAAGGAAATGAAGTTACTGCTAAGTAGAGTTGTCTTGAATTAGTGGGGATTTTATAAGCTAGAGTGATATCAATTGATATTAAATTATGGAGAATGCAAAGAAAGAAAAGACCTGTAAACAGCATAAATTGCACTAAAATGCCTGAAAAAGCTGCTTTTACCATTATGGATTATACTATGGAAGCAGTAGCTCAGACAGCTGTTGCATTAGCTTACCTAATGTTCTTTTAATGGTTTCAGGAAAAAACCTCAGAGTGGCATGATTCTTTTTTTGGTGTGTTTGCTTTAAAAATGGGTTTTGGAAAAACTTTTGAATGTATTTTTACTTTATGTCACTTATTAATAAAGAATCATTGGCTAATTTTCTAAAATGTTTACAATGTTCTCAGCTGCAAGGCTTGATTTTTTGATTACTATTAGACTGTAGCCAATTTTAGACCTGATTTTTTTATTGAAAGACGCTCTTGAATACAAATGCACCGAACTAAAAATAACACAGCACCTCAGCTGATGAGCAGAGTAAATTTGGGTAAGCCTGTGAAGGACCAGTCCACTACCTCAGTTTGATTGATGCACTCGAGTTGACAAGTATGACCCTCCTTTCAGAGAGCTGCTGCATTCAAAAAAATTGAGATTTTAATGCACAGTGCATCATTACATATGATACTGTGATCCCAATATTCATGGTACTCTTCATTTTTGGTGAAATGGAAAAAGTTTCAGTGTGGCAGCTCTGGGATATTCTCTGCACTGAGAAGCAACTTCAGTGCAACTGCTGTGAGCATTCTCTGGGGTCTGCTGAGGTCTGATTATCAGCCCAGCTCCCAGTAATCTGTTACAGACAAGGTGTGTGTGCCCATTGCCTCCCAAACCTATAAACTGGTCCTGCCCCCAGAGCTTCTTGAAGTCACCTGTGTTTTGCTGTGCTGCCTGCCTTGCCAGCAGTCACCAAGCCCCAGGAGTGGGGTGCATGGTGCAGTTTTATGTTGTATAATGTGTATTGCTGATTTGTCCTAGAGGAAGATGCGTACAGAATCTGGTTTTAAAAGGAAAAGATACTTTCTACCCTTCCTTTCTCTCTCCTCCCACAAGTGCTGCCTGACCAGCACATGCAGTTGTTCCTGCAACTTGTCTTGCCCAGTGGCTGGGCCACGGTGTCCCAGGAGGAGGAGAAATCTCTGCCAAACCATAGGATCATGGAACCATTGAAAAAGGTGTCTAACATCATTGAGTCCAATGATTAACCTAACACTACCAAGTCCATCACTATACCAAATCCCTAAAATGGATAGGGAAAATTGTCTATGCCTTTCCACAATAAAGATGTCACCTATGCCTTTCTTTCTGAAATAGTTTGGGGAATCTTGCTTCAGTGTCTCAATATAGCCAGTTGTAGTGTGAGGAAACAGCCTGGAGGGAAAGTGATGCAAGTAAAATGTCCTCTCCCTCTGTTCCCAACTAATGCTATTATTGTTGTCTTTTCCTTCATCTCAGGCAAAGTAGGATGTACAGATTCAGTCCTTTCACAGGAGTAATTGTGGGTCCCAACTGAAAGGACAGATCATTTCCTAGGTACCCTCGCTGCTTGATTCTTCCTGAATCTTCTCCTCAGAAGAGGAAAAAAGCCACCTCCAGTCTCCATGGTGCCAGAGTGCCACCAAACAGGCTCTGCACATCTCTCCTTGTGGCAGGACAAACCACTCCAAGGGGAAAAGTCAAAAGCACACTGGGTAGCCCAAGTCAGGGGTTGTGCTGTCTGCAATACCCATAAGCTTAAACCACCCTGTTCCCTGACGCCATGGAGCAAAGAGGAGAAGCAAAAAGCCATCCATCAGCATATGAGGTGTGGAGATTTGCTCAGCACTAGTGAGAAGCTGGAAGGATGCCTTGGACAGGTAAACACACACACTGCTACTTGTGTGAGCTGTTGCTGTGCGTGGGTGGACCCACAGATGTTAACACCTAGAAGTGTTTGGGAGATATATCTGATAATTGAACCTCCCCCATGCATGTTTCTCCTCAGCTGAACAAAAATCTCCCCCTTTTAACACAGGATGGTTCAAGTCCCACCTTCCCTGCCAGAAATCCCTCCTGGTTTTCCTTCCTGGAGTGTGCCAGAGCTGCACAGTCTGCCTGAGGCACAGACATTCCATGACTGATGCTGAGCCCCTGGCTGGCGAGGTGATGGTTCCTTGTATTCCTTTTTGTGCTGGACACCAGCACAGAGCCACTGTGCTGCCACACCAGCCATGCTGTTAATGGCTGTCACTGAGTTCCCATTTGTCTTTACCTTGAAGGATTTTTTTTTTATTTAACTTAACTGTGCATTTTCATGGCTGTTGCTCTCAAGTGCAACTGTGGGTCAGGACATTAAAGAAGAGCTCCTGAAAGTTTTGATTTTGTACCGTGCTACCTTCTAACTCATGTGAAAACTGCATTGGATTTGACCTTGGTATGACCTCTAGGTTCTCTGCTCTTTTAAGTACTAGATTCAATCTCCAATCCTGAGTGAATCTGTCTTGCCTTATAAGAAGACCACTGAATGTAATAAATTTAAATAAAAGATAAATGTCCACCAACCTTTGGGTGTCTATACATTTACCTTGTCTTGTCTCTTGTGGATGTGTGTTAATTAACTGAAAATTTATAGACAAAAAAATGGCACACTAGTGGTATTTTCAAAAAAGCACATGAGGAAAAAAATGCAACATGCTAATGAAGAACAGAGGCCAATTTATAGATGAGTTAGGTATGAATACTTCAGTTCAGAGAAATAAATTAATATTAGTAAATGACAAAGTCTCTGAAGAACTTAAGCTTCACACTGAGTTCATTTTAGTGGCAAACTTTCTGCCTTCTTATCAGAGAATGACAGAGGTTTGGGGGGCAGCTGTAATTGCATTGAAAAAGCTGCACAGTCTCATAAGATTTTGTCTACTAGCAGGACTTAGATAAAGCTATTGTTTGAGTCAGGGAGGAGATTAAAAAAATTTATTAGCAAATGTTTGGTTTCTGCAAATGATAGGAAAAATGACATTGATTTGCATACATCCATGGACATCAGGTCCCCAGACTGTCATCTTGAAAATCTGGTATGGTTTGCATTTGTGATTTAACAGGGGAGGACACCAGTTAAGGCCTTTAAAGCATGTATGTGCACAGAGGCGTAATTGTTTTAGCTGCACTGTTGTTCTATGGCTCTAGTGAAAGTAATTTAACTTCTTTGTACGTTCAACTTCAAATTTCATAGCCCCTAACTGCACTTAAAAATTCATTTTTTGAGAATCTAACCCAGACTTTTGTAAAGAAGAGCCTCTCCATAGTCATGTTCAGCGACCTAAGGGATTCAGATGATCTCAATAGCAGAATCTAGATGGTACTTTGCCTCATTAACCACATTTTGAAAATCACCAGCCTGCTTTGCCAGGAATTAAGTTACATGATTTAAAATTAACATAAGAGTTTAGCATAATTGAAGTGGGACTGTGATATCTGACTTATGGGATTATAAGAGATAAAGGCATAATTTGCAGTGTAAAAGATAACCTCTATTTTTAAAAGTAAAATTTAAAAGGTCAAAGTGGGAGGCTGCATCGTAACTTTGTTTATATTTTGTAAGAATCCTGGGCAAAAACAAAAACTGAAGGTCGTCCGTCATAACAAGCACAAAATCTCATCTCCACAACTGTGCACAGATGTTTGTTTTACTCAGAAAATTATAGATAATGTATGCAGAAGAGGAATGAAAATACACTTCACAACATTCAGTGCAATTACATCTACACTAGACATCAGCTGTGGAATACAGAGCCCCTTTTAAGGGGCTTCATTACAGTAAATGCTTTTTAGTTATGAACATTTCTTCATTTGAAGATCTCTGAGCACTTCTCTAATGCAGGTCAGTTGTCAGAGCAAGTCAAATGTGCTGTAAAGGCATCATAGGGAGTCTGTGGGAGGGCTGGAAGGGCAGGAGAAAGCTCCCTTGGCTCATGTATCTCTTCCAAACACCAGACAGTCATGCATCCCTCCTGAAATTAAAACTTGATTTTTAGAACCTAATGTTCTACATCTGCCTTTCTTCTCAAACGAATCAGTATTAATGAAACCAAATTATTTAATAACATTTTTTTAAAATAATAAATCAATTTTAAAAAATAAATTAAACTTCATAGGTGTGCATTCCCATCAACATAGGGCAGCTTCTTTTTTCCAGGTAGGATTTGACTTGCAAAGCTCAGACATAGCCATTGTACTCATCTCTTCTAAAACTTCTGCTAAACTGTTGCTTGCTGAAAGTCAGAGGTGTGCAACCACAGTGCAGTCAAACACAGCACATAGTCCTGGAAATTTCCTCTGGTGGAACTCCCCCAAAAGGCTAAATTTATTGGAGCTACTCCTGCCTCAGGCTCAGCTATCTTGGTGATATGTCATTGGAGATCACTGCTTTAATTTTAAATGCAGCTTAACTGAAAATTGCAATGTGACACTTTGCATAAGACTGAGGGGAAAATATTTTCATAGAGCTTTGTATTGTATATGTAGGTTACGTATAAACATCTTTGTTGTATGTGCCTTAAGGCTAACAATACATCAGAAAAGTCTCTTAAACTGTAATGCTAATACCAGTTTATCAACTTTATAACTCCTGTGATGCCTTCTGAACCAAACTGATTTGGTCTTGGAACATAAAGTCTGAAATCTGACCATAAATCATTATATTTCATTACAAATATGGATGCACCTCTCCTATATCAACCAATTAATGTACAGTTCAGAGGGCAGGGCAGGCACACACACTACTGGGAGGTGGAACTATCTGATTAAGCAGAGGACATCTGTTTATATCCCCAGATATCTGGGATTGCTTTTCCTTCAGAAATGTGTGCAAGTGGGTGAATTCAGGAAACAGTCATATTATTTAATTTAATGAGAATGTCTTAGATTGTTTGGTTATCAAATACCTGTTTTACGAGAGAAAAGTTGTGCTTTTGGCAATGTAGATAATTGAAGTGAGTTCCACGTATCTCTTCAATGTTGGATGTAGCTCTGCTTGTGGCTGGAGTGACAGACTTGGACTTAAGAGATCTGGGTCTTCATCCAGGTTCTGTAACTTCATGCACTTGTGGGACATGAAATGCATTGGTGCCCCCACTGGTAAAGTGGTCCTGTAAATGGGAGGAAATTACACCATGTGTCTTCTCCTAAAATCATTAAACCTGTGTGGCTAAAGAGCAGTGGTTAGAAATTAAGTGTTAGTTCAGAATTTAACTCACAGGATGTTCATTGCCTTTCCTTATGCTTTACTTCCAATGGCTTGGAGGAAGCTGGGGACTTCCCAGCTTTGCTCCAGATGAGAAACACATCATTCAGCTCTGTTCTGGGCAGTTGGCAGCCTTAAGAATGCAAGCTCTGTTTCAAAACACTGTGCATCTGTCAAGCCTATCCAGGCACTGCCTCAGCATAAAACCAGTGCCAGGATGTCTGACGTGGGGAAAGTGTCCCTCCAGTTCCTTTGGGAGAGCAGACAGGGTGAGAATCTTGCTGTCTCAATTTATTCTGAGCTCAGATGAAAGAGAGGCTGTTTTATTTTGGTGTAGTAGCTGTAAATAAAGTGATGCTCAACTAGAGGGTTCTGCAAAAGCAGTGGATCCCATCCACTGCAAACTCCTGCCTAGTCCTAAACACCAGAGCTGCATGACCCAGTGCCCAGGGCTGTGTTCCCCCAGCCCTTTCTGAGGTCCTGCCACTCCTTGTGACAGACTCCACTTTACCTGGCATGCTGGAACATCTCAGGATTTATCTCCTAGTAACATAGCCACTGTTTCTGTGACCCTGTGGAGGCTACAAATAACACAGGGATGGCAATGAGACAGACTATGTTGCTTTCTTCCTTTTATCTTCAAAAAATGATGACTAACAACTGTGAGAGAGGGAAAGGGGTCTTTACAAAGGAAAGGAAAAATCTCAAGGCCATGACCATAGCTTTTTTTTTTTTTTTTTTTTTTTATAGTATGTGTAATTGTCACTTCCTTTCCTCTGTCTCCTCACATAGAATTTCCCTCCCTCTCTAATTATGTCAGCACAAATGGGTGAGACCAATTGCCGGGTTGCTCTCAGCTGACAAGTGTGAGCCACCTCCAGTCCAGCACATCTATGTTATCATGGCACTGAGGCTGCACTAATAAGCCTGCCTGAGAGTATGGTACTGTCAGCCACCATCTGTGCACACATATCTGGCTTGACCTTGTCATGTAAAAATTCCTTCTGTCTCAGGGCTCGGGTTTTTTTCTCTCAAATTCCTTGCAGAAGCCACATTTTCCACAAAAGCTCACAGTACTGCTCATTTCCCAAGATCTGTAAATTTTGAGTGACCTGTATAATTTGCATTCAAGAAACAGCACTCTGAGATGTAAGGTGTAGGAGCAAAGCTGGTTTACCAGGGCATTTCAGCGCACAGAGAGGCAAATCAATACTCAGTAGATTATAAATACATGTCAGTAGGATATTAAATGCTAAAGATTTAATTATCTCAGGGTTGTCACTTGGATGCAAAAACTGGATGTCTGCAGAGCAGCACCTGCATATTGAATTATCTCATTTTTGACAAAAGCAGATGCACAGAGACAGATTTTCAAGTTCTAGGAAAGATCATAAGTTACAGCTCATCTGAGAAAAAATTTGTGTTTCTCAGTGTTCAGAAAGCTGAGTTCAACTATATAGCTCCCTTCCTACAAGCTTGCACAAATGCAATATAAATAGATGCACATGTTTTATAAATGAATGTGCACATACACAGTATTGTATGTCAGTCTTATGACACCCAGACAAAGGTTTTGCAACAATGGTAGTGGCAGCTACAGAGTTAAAGTCCTGCATTTGACTTTAAAGACCTTAAATGTGCACGAAAACATATGCACATAAACATCCTGTTAGCATGTTGCAGAAACACAGCATTATTCCAAGCAAACCTAAACTATTTGCAGGGACTGCGAGTTTGCCTCTTGCACAGCCTGTCTTTTTGCTTCTTTAGCTTGCTTGGAGCAGGATGGTCCAAAACTGGGTCTGCAGTTTTACAGCTGTGCCTCTTTCTGGTCATGGGTACAGCTACAGGTTTTGGGAAGAGTTCCTGGTGGGACACTTGGTAGGGGGGTGAAGTAGGCGGAGGAATACAGCATCTGTCTGCTTCCAAGGAAGTTATGGTATTATCCCTATAGTGCACTCCAAGCCACACACAAGCTTCACCTTTGTTATGACTTCTGCTATTCTCTTAAAAAAGCAAAAAACAAAAAAGTGAAACAGAAAAGGGACAGAGGAAAAACTTCTAATGAGAAGGGGAAATGTTAATTGTGGCTGGAGGTGACAATGAACAATAATAAATTACTGGTTTGCTATTGTATCTCTGATCAAAGTACTCTCAGGCTGCAGCAGAGCAAAAGCTCAGCTCCAAGGGAGGATGATGTTTCTCAAAATCCTCGTGATCCCTGCAGGTCCTCCTGAATAGCAGGGAAAACACAAACACTGAACCAAAGTTAGATAAATTTTTTCTCTGTCTCAGACTTGCTGCCAACAAGGCTTCTGTTTCTCCATGTATCTTTTTGTCTGTCTCCAGTCTAGTGGCTACAGTGGGTCCAAGACAATGCGCTGCCCCTGAGTACAGAAACTCCCCTAATGGAAGCACTCTTACCAAGCAGAATCTGGCCCACAAATTGTTTTCTGCCTTGCTTTATTTAAAAGTGATGCTAGCACTGAAATTTTCAGTTTAAGCTGATGTATGTTAGGCTACTGAACCTGCAAGTTAGCAGGCAAAACTTTTAGGTGGGCTGAGCCATTGCTGCTGCATGGCACATCTTTGGGAGTTGCAAAGGCCACCTCTGAAAAGCAGGTTGGCCCTAAGGGATACTCCTAAGTGCTGCTGAAGAACCCAGTTCTTGGGGAGCTGTGCTTCACAGACTTTTAGTATAAAAATCTACCCCTAAACATACTTATAATTGGAAGCAGCAGAAGCTACTTTGTCTAACCCATACTTTTCCAAGCAAGATCTGGAGAAAAAGAGGGAATATTTTGGTACATTTTCAGAGATTCTTTCTAGAATTTTCAATTTTACTTTCTGTGCCACCCTTGGCTCCAAAGCACCAAGGCATTTCTTTAATTTACCAAAGGAAAACAAGCTCTACCCATTGACACATTTACAGCTAAAATCTGCTCTCTCTGCTGCCCTGGTTGCAGAAACAGGCACAAGCTGAATGAGAGAAGCTGGGAACTTGTTATGTAAAATCTACAGCAAGTGAGCTTTTCTAGTGCTATTATGCCTTGACCCCTTATTTTGGCACAGTAACAAAACCACTGAGACTGGACAGTTATAGGGTTTCACAGGCTTTTTTTTTTCCCCTTTTCCCTTTTTGGCCTCATCACAAAACCTGAGTGAATCAATGGTGTGCCAAAACTTCTGAACTAGTCTAGGACTTTCAGTGTCTTCTACACACAAAGAAAGAGTGGGGAAAATTTGCCTTTTATTTATTCATTACTTAATCAGGGCAGACTACTGTCTAAAAATACCTTGCTCAGGATCATGATAGAAATCTCTCACACATTTTTCCAATTGCTTGGGCTACACTATGATCCCTACTGTTTTGCATTCACATTGTTTTCTCTGTGTAGCTTAAAATCTCCATTTTTCTCAATAGATTACACTTGCCGTGACTCAGGTGATAATTTTCCCTTGCAAGACTTGATTTTTGTTCTGCTTCAGGATCATCACTTGAGTAAAAAATAAAAGTATAAAAAAACTAAGTAACTAAATAACTCAAATGGGAAGGGAAGGGAAGGGAAGGGAAGGGAAGGGAAGGGAAGGGAAGGGAAGGGAAGGGAAGGGAAGGGAAGGGAAGGGAAGGGAAGGGAAGGGAAGGGAAGGGAAGGGAAGGGAAGGGAAGGGAAGGGAAGGGAAGGGAAGGGAAGGGAAGGGAAGGGAAGGGAAGGGAAGGGAAGGGAAGGGAAGGGAAGGGAAGGGAAGGGAAGGGAAGGGAAGGGAAGGGAAGGGAAGGGAAGGGGAGGGGAGGGGAGGGGAGGGGAGGGGAGGGGAGGGGAGGGGAGGGGAGGGGAGGGGAGGGGAGGGAAGGGAAGGGAAGGGAAGGGGAGGGGAGGGAAGGGAAGGGAAGGGAAGGGAAGGGAAGGGAAGGGAAGGGAAGGGAAGGGAAGGGAAGGGAAGGGAAGGGAAGGGAAGGGAAGGGAAGGGAAGGGAAGGGAAGGGAAGGGAAGGGAAGGGAAGGGAAGGGAAGGGAAGGGAAGGGAAGGGAAGGGAAGGGAAGGGAAGGGAAGGGAAGGGAAGGGAAGGGAAGGGAAGGGGAGGGGAGGGGAGGG
The DNA here is from genome assembly GCF_009819885.2 of Catharus ustulatus. Taxonomy (NCBI): domain Eukaryota; kingdom Metazoa; phylum Chordata; class Aves; order Passeriformes; family Turdidae; genus Catharus; species Catharus ustulatus. Next base: position 114,039,241 of record NC_046221.1, on the reverse strand, counting down.
GAGGGGAGGGGAGGGGAGGGAAGGGGAGGGAAAAAATTGCTTTTTTGGCTACAGTCTACATGGACTTTATAGGCATTTTATACCTCTTCATGATTTTGGATACTTTGAAGTGTCTACGATTTCTCAGGTATACAGAGAACAAGTCTTTGAGGCAGGGCACATTGGATCAGGGTGACCTTTTAAGAATGGGTTACAAATTTCTGGCATTGTACAGCAGAAATTGCATTGTGAAACTGTGTGGAAGTGCCCTCCTGTGCCTTTTGTACTAAATAGATTCAGTTTGGAAGTCAAGTCTAATTTCTGAATTTGCAAATTGCACCCTGCAACACTGAGGCACAGGCTGGGTGGTTTTCCATGCCCTCCCACACCCCAAGAAGCAGCCAGGCCACAGTGGGAGCAGCAGGGATAAGGGTGCCGGTGAGGCGTGTAGCTGAAAAGAATCCCTTTCACTGCTGTGTTGGTTCTGCCGCGCTGCGGTGAGGCAAATGTGCTCGTGTCGGTCAAGTGTGCAGGCTGACACAGAAAATCAGATAGGTGTTGGACACTTTAAGCTTCAACAAAAGGGGACACATCAAACCATAAACCCCTCAGAAATCTCCCTTTCTCTGTGTGTATTTTTATAAAGTTACATCTGTTTTTAACCAGGATCAGACTGTTTTGACCTGGAAAGGTGTCCCAGAATCATAGAATGGTTTGGGTTGGAAGAGGGCCTTGGAGATCTTCTCCTTCCAATCCCCTGCTTTGGAGTCCCCACCAGCCTTGTCTCTTTCATAGACACTAATTCAGTACAATACCTGTCGGCACAAAAGTAGTTTTCTCCATATAACTCATAAAATCCACTTCAAACAGCTACTTATAGCAAGGCTATCTGTCTAAAACATTGATGCAAATAAAGAGATGACTGATGAGTTTAAAGAAGTAAGTCATGAAGAATGGTCGCAGACCAGTTTTTCTATATTAAGCCTGAAAAAAAGTTTTAAAAAAATACTTTTTTTTTTTAACATCTCCTGCAATAAATGTATTTTTGTGTTATTTTTAGTTAAGGATTGAATAGCTCCAATTGCCATTTCTGAGTTTGAAACCTTTCTCCTAGTCCAGTAAAAATGCAGCACCTGAATCAATAGCTTGATGTGTTGGAGTTTTTCCAAGCTGTAGACACAAAAATCTGTCAGAAATAAAGTTACTGTTCTATAAAGGATTTTGAGAAAAACATGCTATCAGGTTTTCTTTAGAAGCTTATGGACAAAAGGACTTGTAAATATTCATAGTCAGACCTTCCTTTTTTGGGTAGTTCAATGAAAGATGCACCACTCCATGGGAAAAGGATCAACATCTTCACATCTGTCCCCCGAGGTTTTAGCTTTTAGAAAGTATTAGTGTTGAGAGGGAAGATAACCCCTGTAAAATACATAGTACTAAGACAACAGTTACTGCAATAATCTACAAAGATAACCTAAATGATCTGAATCAAAAATGTCTTTCTTGGAATGTTATGCACAAGCCCATTCATGGCATATATTTCCATTAGATATATAAATCCTATGAACATGAAGCTATGGATGCATTACACATATTTTCATTATATTGTATACAAAAAAACAACAAACCCCTCTCCCCCTCACCAAAAAAAATAAAAAAATAAAAAAAGAAAACAAAACAACTTGGACAAAGAACAAATTCCTTGCATTTGGCCACATGTCAAATATACACCACTGAAGCTCAGCCTTGCTGAAGGAAAAAAAGAAAGAAAATGAACACAGGACAGATATAATTTTTAAAATCCTCCAATGGTTGACAGAGGTAGCTGAAGAGAGCAGTGTGTTTCAGTGCTTCTAGAGCCTTTGCTGTTATATTTGCTTAGAGCATTATCACTGTTCATTTGCCACAGAACAGTAAATGGGTTCACTGACTGAGAGATCTCTGAAAATACTTAAAGTACTAATCATGGCAGCTGTTGGGTGATCTGAAGGGATCTCTGTGAGGCCTCGTGTGCATTTTCCTCAGCAGGGAAGTCTGCAAGTAAATACAGAATCACGGCCAGTATAGTTTGAACATGACTTAAATCAGTAGATTGAGAAAAGGATGGCCAAACACAGCAGACAGGATTATGCTCCAGTGTGATGCCTGTAGACAGAATGACTGCAAAATTGCATTGCCTCAGAGTGAAACAAGACTTATCTACAGAATGAGGGCTATATCCCCAGAAGGTCTCAGGAGTTATTGTGGAACAGCAAGAAAGAAGGCTTCCTCGATGCAATACTGTGGCAAGAATGACTAATTCAATTCCCAGGTGTGCTAAAAGAAATGCCTTTACTTCAGAATATGCCTTCTGGGAGGCCAATATTAAATATGCATTTTAAAAAGCATGTTGAAAAAGTGGAGAAGGCACAAACAAGACCTGAAAAAAAATAAAGTTACTGAATTTTCTTTAGAGGGAGAGACTGAGAGCTCACTCTGCTAAGCTTATCAAAAGGATGATGAAAAGATGAATTGCTCACATTATATAAGTATCCTCATGGGGAGACAGTAGAAGAGGCTTTTTAATCTGGCACATAACAGCATAATAAGAAGCAGCATATGGCAGAGGAATTCATGCAAACTCAGTTTAGAGACAAAGACCATTTTTTGGTGATGAAAATTATTAGTCTGGGGAAAAAGCTACCAAGAGAATGGGTGGATTTTCTTTCCCATGAGTTTTCAAATCTAAGCAAGGATGCTTTTTCAAAATATATTTAACCAAATATAAGTTACTGCACTCATGAAATGCGTCTTGAGGTAAAGTGTGATGGTCTACAATATACAAAGTTAAACAGAAAATGTTATGTTACTATCTAGTCTTGAACTCCACAGTTCTTTGACTGAGTTCATTTTCTGTAGGAATCTGAAGTGGTGATGAGGGAAGAAGATGAGCATTTCGAGGTGAGTAGCTTAGGAACAGCAGAAGGACTGTGAGAGTAACACAGACTGATCAGGAAAACATGGTTGGATGTCACAGAGTGTGTAACAGTGGTGTTTACTGAGTACTACATTTTCTGTGGCTGATAAAATCTGTGAGTGCTTCACTGAATTTCAGTGTCTCACCTAGCAAAGACAGATAAATCTCCTTGGTCCCACTGGCTAAGGCCACAACAGCCCTGGCAGACAGACCACCAGTATGATGGGCTGGTTTTCCCTCCTGGCACATTCAGAGCTGACTGCATCTTGCTCTGTGCTGCTGCTGCATGTCACTGCCCCCCTCCACAAGAGACCTTTCTTCTCTATTTTCAGTTGACTTGGGGCTGTTCCCCTAACTTTCCTTTGCCCCCACAAGTGCCAAGGGCAGCTTCCCTCCCCCTTCTGTCCAGTTCATCAAATCCTGCCAAGCTGTGCCACTGATGCAGCTTTTCACAACTGACATCGCAGCAGTTTGCGGCAGGAGGAGAGAAAAAGATTTTTGTTTGGTTTGGTTTGTTTTTTTTCCTCCAAGCAGTGTCTGTCCATGCCATGTTCAAATTAAACTATTTCTAAAGATGAAAAACCTCTAGGTGGTTCTTGTACTACCTAGTTCTTAATTTTGCTTTTCCAACAGTAATTGAAGTCTATTGAGGTGGGGGAGAGGGCAAAGAAAAAGCACTCAATCCAAATTGTCTTGTGAGGGAGGTAATAGGGCAGGGCTAAGGAAGCTCAGCAGTCATTTAAGTGCACAGCTTCTTGTAAATCCTTTCTGAAAAGCCTGAATGAATCCCCCAAATGAATGGCCATTTTGTCCCTTTTAGTTCTCCTTCTCTAGTACAGAACTCAATGTGCAGCTTGTGGACAGACAGATTCCACAATAAATAGAGAAGGAGAGTAAAACTAAACCTACTGGAGCTTGGCCAGCAGCAATGTCAAATCTCTTGACTGATTTCCCAGGGAATTCTTGCTCTAAATGTCAGGAGAACATAGCCCTGCAGCCAAACCTGGACCAGACTGATACCAAGGCGTGACAAAATGAATGACCTAAGTAACAAGATTACACGGCAGGAAAATTAAAACTTCAGAAATGTGCAAAGATCACATTTCAGTAAGCGGTGTTTTATGTACGATCCTTTTAGTATACAAAGCTTAACCCAAACTTATAAAACATGAATTGATGAGGGGAGGGGGATTTATTGGTGGCAACAGAATGAAACTTTTCATCACTCAGGAATAAAAAAAAAAAGCCTGGAGTTTCTGCAAATGGTGTCTGAAAAGGCTCACAGCCCGCTCTTAAACACTCTTGTCGACAGGAGCCAAGGAAGGTCAAAGGAATTTGGTCTCCTAGGAGTCTGCACTACTTTGAAAATAGCAACTAAGTCCTCCATCACTAGGGCACTTCTACAAATCCTCTTGGAGTCTGCCCCGCCAGTGACAACAAGTGTCCCCTTTGCTGTGGTTACCTGCAGCCACTCATGCCCATGGAACTGGCAGGAGCCTAAACAGCTTTGGGATTTCTGATCCTCCATCAGCTGTAGCTGAAACTGGCTAGTGGGTTCAAGACCTGTTGAAAAGGGCAGGAACACCCAGAACAAAGAGAGGGGAAGAGAGACAGAGGGAGAGAGAGCACAGGCATGTAAACCTCTTTGCTTTTGGAAACTAAAAACCTGAAGTGATGCTGAGAGGACTTGAGCAAGCTGAAGAGTTTAACAACAGCAACATAAGGAAAGATAGAGTCCAGATCCACTGGGTGCAAGTGGGAAAGGACTAAGACACTGAGAAAACACACAGTGCTTCTAAATTGTGTTCTTTTTTTAGTTTTGGCCTTTCTTTTAATCTGTTTCAGTCTTTGCTGACGAACCCCACAGTCTGGCAGAGTTGCCCAGGATGGGTATCTATGAGATTTGCCATAGCAGTGAAGGGACTCTTCCCACACTGCTATTCAGTGAGACGACAAAATCTTGTGCTGAGAGTTTTTCTGCCCCTCTCCCTCATATTGTTTTAGCTGGAATTAGCTGTTTGCACATTCCTCTCTGACTTTGGCATTGTGCCCTCTCCTCCATAACCGACCAAACTGAAATCCCAGATCCAGTCTGCTTCAACTGCCTGGGAAGTTCTTGATCAGAATAGGGATGTCTTATGTGTAGCAGCATCTTCTCACCATGGCTTAAGTTCTTACAAAGATCTTTAATTCATGATGTCCTAGAAATTACTGTAGAAACTCAGACTTAATGTTCAGTGAAGGAGAAGTAGAAACACAGCAAGATTCCCCTGCACATTTTTCCCCACCCTGACACAGATTAAGTTTTAACACCATCTCTAAATTTTTCATAATACTCTTTTGTAAGTTATTTCCATAACTATGTTGAGCACAGTAGTAGGAGTCTTTCACTGTTGGATAGAAATACAAAACTAGTTAACCCAGGTTTTATAAAGATGATGATATACAAGGAAAAAAAAGAAGAAAACTATGAACAAACAAAAAAAAGAACATATGTGGCCCCAGCTCCCAACACTGACAAATTTATCCCTGGACAAACTGGGGCAGCTTTCCTCTGATTTTCAGTGCCATCCCAAGGGATGTCTTCCTTGCCTTCTGTGCTTTCAACAGAACATAGTCTGTTTGATCAGAGCTGGCACAGAGCACTTCGCTCCAGGTTTGTGCCCGAAGCATTGCCTTTCTCTGTTTTATGTGGCCACAATCTTTGTCTAATCCTCCAGAAGATCTTTCACAATAAGAATGGTAGCAGTGACAGAAGCTATCAATGTTCTGGCTTCTCTGTGAGACAGTGATCTGCTCTGCAGATCAAAAAGAGCAGATATACACTGCCAGAAAAGGAAAAGCAATTACTGGTTTTGCTAAGTGAATTTTGTGAACAAACAAACATGCCAAAGGAGCAGAGTCCACAAGGTGTCAAAGAACAAGTGAGTTTTTTTCTGAAATCACTGTAGCAGGTTGTGAAGGGCTTTGATTGAAAACCCAAACACAGCAAATGATATGTGCAATGATGACTGTACATAACCACCCCCCCCATCCCTTGACTAAGCTCAAAACACAAATAAAAAGAAGCTTGAAAACAAAAAAAGCAAGTATCAAGCCTGCAGTTTCTCTTTTGCCCTCAAATTTTGAGTGTCTCTTGGCATCCTTTATGGCATGGCTTTAGAGGAGGAAGAGGTAAATTGAGAGAAACACCTACATTCGTACATTATGATAGCCTGTACTTGCCATAAACTGTGATTGGCAAGCATTTAATATAAGAACATGGTTTTTTTATTGCTGTGTCTGCAAATTGGTCTAGGGCATCCCTAATTGATAGTGTTATACATTATACTCACTTTTCACTGTTGTAAATTATCATCTATAATCTCCTAGCAGAAGCTCAGGGAGGACTTTCTGTCTGTGGTTTCCTGGAGTAGTTCTTCAGATGTGGCACCATTTACTTGTGGTTAGAAGGATTATCTGGTACAATGTGTCTTGTACAGGATGGCTGATCATACCAAACTGATTTTTCACTTTTTGCTGCATGGATGCATGGCTTTATCTGTAGTTTAACCTCATTTAACAGCTGAACATGTTCCTTAGAATGTTTTCTGTATAACTTGTGCACATATTCTTCTACAGCATGCAAAGGTCTAAGCCAGATTTTCTATATACTTTGTTCCATTCTCAACCATGTCTTCTTCAAGTGACAGTTTCTGTGCATTCTGCGCCTGGTGCCTTAGGCAAATTTGTGGGTTTTCTTATTACATGAAGGGCTGTTTTTCACTGAATTGTTTTCATGCTATAGAGGCACTGAATTTCCTCAACAGACAGCATCACAGTCTAATTTAAACACTACTTTACGGTGGCCTCCATTTGGCATTTCATACTAGTCCAAACTTCATTCAATTTATCAACTTCAACAAACAAAACACAATATAAGAATTATATAAAGCCATTCATCCAAAGGAGGGCTACAGGGAGGGTGAAGGACCTACAGTGGAAGCTATGTGCTTCCCATATGCTATATGGGTCACTTGGCTTGTTCAGCCAGGAGAAAAGGAGACTGAGGGGAGACCTCATCACAGTCTAGAGCTCCTTCATGAGAGGCAGTGGAGCAGCAGGTACTGATCAGCTTCCCTATGGTGACCAATGATAGGACCCCAGGGAACAGCACCAAGGTGTATCAGGGGATGTTTAAATTGCCCACTACAAAAAGGTTCTTCACCAAGAGTGTGGTTTGACAGTGGAACAGGCTCACCAGGGAAGTGGTCACAGCACCAGGGCTCAAAAGGTGTTTGGTCAATGCTCTCGGGCACATGGCGTGATTCTTTAGGGCTGCCTTTAGCAGAGCCAGGAGTTGGACTCGATCTTAGTGGGTCCCTTCCAACTCAGGATATTCTATGATTCTGTGATTTTGTAACCAGTAGCGTTCCAGTAATGTACTAACAGGCATTTTAGATGGATAAAACTCCCCAGCTGCTGAACTACTAGGGCTTTCTTCCCCCTCCACACAGTGCGTGGCGGAGAAGAAACTGAGAAGCCCTAGAGTCCTGCCCATAGCCGGGCGGCCGCGCTCGGCGGGAGCACAGCGCTCTCGCTCCGGCGCTGCCCGCTGCTCCCTGCCCGCGGCCGGGACCCCCCTGCCTCGCCCCGCAGAGGCACATGACCGCAGCGGGCCCGCAGCCGGCGCTCCGCCGCCCGTTCCTCGAGTGCCGCCCGCCCGCCCGGCGCACCAGGTACGGGGGAGGGAGGCACGGAGGGAGGGCAGCGCCGCACGCTCGGGACCCGAGCCGAGCCCCCGCCCCGGCTCCCGCCCCGGCCACGGCCCCCGGCCCGGCCCCGCCGCTCACCGCGCCCGCTGGGGAGGCATGAGCGACGGAGCGGCCGCTCCGCGCCGCGGGTGAGTGCGCGGGGAGCGGAGCGGGGGAGGGAAGGCAGGAGACAGGCAGGACAGACAGGAGACAGACAGACAGGCAGGCGGGCGGGGACAGCCCCCCCAAACCGAAGAGGAGTTTATGGGAAAGCTTCGGCGAGGGGGTGCGCGGCCGCGGGAGGGGATGCGCGGCCCCGGCAGGAGTGCGCAGCCAGGTGAGGGCTCCGCGCTGGTGCCTTTCTCCTGCGTTTGGCACCGAGGGATGGCAGCCAGGCAGCGGCTCCCCCTTCCCGAAGGCACTGTCGGAGCCTGTGGGTCACTCTGGAGTTTTAACAGCAGAGGTGCGAAGGATACAGAGAGAAGGAAACTCTTCGCATGTTAAAACTCTCTTGTCCGCTTGCGGTCCTGCAATGGAGAGTCATATGTGGAGAAAGCCCAGGCACCGCACATCGAAAAAATTGCGGTGCTGAGCTCCAGAGGCTCCCCACCTCCTGCAGCTCATTTAACAGCTTTTTGGAAAAAGAGGCAGAATTGTTACAAGCAAGCCCTGCGGCAGTGCGCTGGTTTTGCAGCAGTGGCCTCCTCCCGCAGAGTTGGCCGGCAGGTGCCCGATGCCATCCCAGCTCCGGCCGGCCGTGCGAGCTCGGGGCGGGCAGCGTGGGAGGGTGCTGCGGAGATGCCGCTGTAAATAGCCACAGCACGCACAGAGCTTGTGTGTGACAGCAGCGTCCTGTGCACTGGCTGGCCACAAGCCTGCCTCCAGGATGTGTGCTCTGCTCCTTGAAATTATGTTAGTTAGAAAATGAAGAACTTTTTACATACTGTTTGGCTTTTGTGCCGAAACCTTTGTTAGGGTTTATATTGTTATGGCTTTGAAGCCATAGCCGTGCCTGAAGCCCTGCTGGCAACGTGATGTGCAAAATCCACCTTGTGTCCTATCAGACACAATTTACTGTGTAATCTTCTAGCCCGGACCAGAGAAGTTCCAGTGTGGCCACGTGTGAAATTAATGTGTGACCATCACATTAAAGTGTTTTTCTGTTGTATTTTGAGTTTATCTAAGGAAAACGTGAACAACTACTAAAAACAAACTGGTTTGCAGCTTTGGTGGCAAATCTTAGCTGCTGAGAGGTCCCATTTCAATTTCAGACCTGTTACAACCATCACTGCCTCATCTCCAGCATTTAAATTTAACTGCATGCTGAACAAATAGTGGATGTTCGAGATAATTTTGATTTCAAAGTTGCTGATTGGCTTTGGATTTAAATTAAAACCTGGGCTCAGGGCTCAAACACAGTATTAAGCTTTTATTAACATTTATAGGGGGAGTTGCTATAGGGAGGAAAGGTGTGTAGTTTAAAAGAAAAATTTGGCCCTGACACCTGAGCATTTTGCTTGGTGTTGAAATCATAGAAAAAGGGGTATGGATTAAAAATAGATGTTTAGCTTATTAACTGTCAATATGTCTGACAGAATTCTATGTATATGATGTTCTAGAAAAACAAAACTTAGGTTGATGAGCTAGCTTTTGTATTCGAAGCATTTGGCATTGCATGCAGCATTTTTGCATTTTCAGGGCTGCAAATAATATTGACTGAATTGACTGCGTGTGCTCTCAGCTGGAGAAGCAATATGAGATCTGTCTTTCATAAGTGGTAGCCTCCTTCTAGTCAGGCCCACCAGCAGTCCAGTAGAAGGTGTGATCTTCCACATGTACATGCACACACACTCACTCTCGAGGTGATTTTCCAAGATGTTCCACAACTAGTGAGAAGCCAGTTGCATGATATTAATGCCAAATACAAACACTTTTTTCTGTCCACTTTGTGGGATGAAGGTGTGTAATTAATTTGCTGATCTCACTGTTTTCTGAGTACAGAAAGAGATGGTCAGGCACATTTGAACAAAGACATCAGAAACCACCGTGCTCCATAAACCTACATTCCCCTCACAGTGCCCTTGGTGGCGAGAAATTTTTCAAACCTCTTGAATATAACACCAGGGCTTCCACCAGGGAAATCCAGGTTACATCGCAGCTGAGCTGAGGGATAAAAGAGTAGCTAGTTGGGTGCTGCTTCCCTTGTCTGTGCACCCAGATCCCAGGTTTCTCTTCCGTGGGCTACACTATAGGTGTTATCCCTGTGTTCACCTGGAACATGCCCAGGGAATGGGGAAAATTAGCTTTTTCAGTATGGATATAGCTCTTATATCTTACTCAGGTCACTAAGATAAATTATTAATGAGGAAGCAGTAAGGGATTCAGAGGTAAGCCTTTAAGTTTCAGTGTGAATCTGGGCATAGGGATCAAAGGTAAGAACAGCCAAATACCTGTGAGCTTCAGCTTTGAGGGAGGCAAATGATTTTGGGTTCATTTTGTACAAAAAGTCTAGTCTAGATGGTTGGTCATTAACTGACTGTTAATATGAGATCTTACAAAAACATTTTTCCATTTATCTTGAGTTCAACCTAAAATCAGAAGATTTGGGGTATTACTTTATTCTCTTTTGAGGTTCTGGCTTCACTTCTCTAGAAGAACAAGTCTTGTTCAAGTGTCTTAGATCCCTTCATAAGCAAGAGCCATTTTTAGGAGAGAATGTAATTGTTCTCATCTGAGAGTCTAGAGAACTGAGATAGAGCTCAAAAGACTATCCAAAATACAGAGTAAATTAGCATAGGAAATGAGTCAGGGAAACAAATTATTTGCTCCAGTCACAGCATTAAATTGCTTTTCCCTAACTCTCTGGAACTGTTAAGAAATTCATGGGCCATTCCTCTTGCAATGACTTGAAAAGGGCAGACATGCCTTTTATGCTTCTTTCTGATGTAACTGGTATTAAATATGCACTGCAGCTCAGTTACCTCAGATAACTGAACATAAATTCATCCATCTTCCACTTGAAATTCTGTTCCCAAATGTAACAGCTGAATATTCTTTCTTTTGTTTTCTATTTTTTGGATGAGTTGGACATTTCTTACTTTTGTTTTTAGAGAAGAATCTTTTTAGCATTCCTTAGAAACTAATTAAAATGCTTCCCTTTTGGCTTATTCTCCTAATTTATTAATACCACAAATAACTTTTCTTTGGTGACCCACTTTCATAGGTATCTGAACATCTAGCAAAATTGTAACTCATCAGGAAGGCAGTGTAGACTATTAAATAGCATCTCCAGACAGGAAGAAAATCCAAGACACTTCCTTCTTTGCCATGCAGAGTTTTACCCACCACACATACAGAAAATATTGCTCCATTCCCCAACTCAGTCAGCACCATTAGCCCAAAAGAACACACTTTATTGAGTAGACAATTGATTTAAATGTCAGAATGTAGGATTGCATCTATTCTCCTGCCTGAATTCAATTTTCACCCAATATCCACAGTGAAGAAACTACTCTTTGCATAAATATGAATTGAAATCTGGTCTGTGTGAGTGTTCAAGCAAATAAACTTTCTTTTCTAGCTCTCAGGGCAGCTCCCCAACACTACACTGTCATCAAAACCACTAGGTTTTGACTAAGATACTGCTTTTCATTGAATTATCTTAACAGCTTTGTGAAAATTACAGATTTGCATAGAAGAAGAGGATACTCACTGCTTTAATGAACATGATGATCAACAGGCCACTGGAAGTGACAGAGCTATACATATATACATAAATATACATATATACATATATAGAGTCTTTAAATCAGAGACCAACAAGCATAGAAGAGTACACTTAATTTCATGATCATTTCAGAAAGCACAAAGGTTGCTTTTTGGGAGCTGAAACTTTAAGAGTTATCACAAGGAGTGATTAATTACCCTGTGTCCTGCAGACCCTCCAACACTGGGCAGGTTTTAGGGGCAGTCTGCTCTAAGAGTGTAGTCTGTGGGTGTCCCAGCCCAAGGATACTCAGTGTTGCTGCCTTCTCTTCGAAGTCTGCTGAAGAACAACCCCTGACAGGAGAACCTAAGGTTTATTTGGTGACGTCTGATGAAGATTTGCTTTCCTTTTCAGTAAGTGTGGACGTCTGTGTAAGTGTGAGAAAATTATGGTGGCGTTTAAAGGAGTCTGGACTCAGCCCTTCTGGAAAGCCGTTTCGGCAGAATTTTTGGCCATGCTCATTTTTGTCCTCCTCAGCCTCGGCTCCACGATCAACTGGAGTGGAGCAGAGAAGCCCCTGCCTGTAGACATGGTCCTTATCTCCCTCTGCTTTGGGCTCAGCATTGCCACCATGGTGCAGTGCTTCGGGCACATCAGCGGAGGCCACATCAACCCTGCTGTCACCGTGGCAATGGTCTGCACGAGGAAGATCAGCCTGGCCAAGTCCGTCTTCTACATTGTTGCCCAGTGCCTGGGGGCCATCGTGGGCGCGGGCATCCTGTACCTTGTCACACCGCCCAGCGTGGTGGGAGGCCTGGGAGTCACTGCGGTAAACACTTCTCCTCTGCCTCTTCCACTAGGCTAGCTCAGACCCTGAGAAAATAGAATCAGTGTCAGGCAGAATGAGGAGAGCTCAGGTACAGATTTTAACAGCTTGCTGGTTTATTTACAGCATCCAGACAGGGCTTAAGGCTCTCCTTAGGATGGGTTTATGCAGCATAATAGCTGTTCTTTTTATAGAAGCTTTCTTTCCTAGAACTTCCCCAAATCTGATGACATCAGGTAATGTTAATTTACATACAAAATTTAAATAATACATGCATGAAATGCCATTTCTATATGGTCCGGGGAGGGGGGAAATTAATTCCATGCTATTATGATGGGGATTGAAAAAACATCAATTTAAAATGACATACTTTTGAAATAGATTGTGGCTTAGATTTCAGCTTTGTTCTAAACTAATAAGGAATGCCATCAGTTAGCCCTGTTGCAGGACTTATTAAAAATGCACTTGAGCTGCACACTGCTTAATTTTTAATTGAAATTTAAATTAATTAAGTCAGGGCTAATTAATGAATTTATAATTGAATAGTAAATTACAGTGCTCCCAAGAAAAAAAAATGGTGAAAGGGAACTGCAGCATTTGCAAATCCCCGTGTAAAAATAAACTATACTTCTGCAGTCTAACTTTGAAGTTCTAGTTAGATGTTACTGTTAAACCTTCTGCTCTCAGTCCAGCAGTGATTTTCCATTGCTCTCAAAACAAAACAAAAAACAACAACAAAAAAATTAAGTTAAAAAAAGAAAAAATAAAGGGAGAAGAGTGAAGAGGTGGGAATCTGTACCTCTAAAAGTTCATCATTGTCTTTCACTTTCTGCTACTTTAGAAATACCACTCATTGAAATACAATCTATGCATGTAATGTATTTCTGATTTGCAAAATCACCTTTTCTTCATTTCTGGTGTTTCTTTGCCTTCTTCCAGGTACACAGAGATCTTTCTGCTGGCCATGGACTCCTGGTGGAATTGATAATTACATTCCAGCTGGTTTTTACTATTTTTGCTAGCTGTGATTCAAAACGAAGTGATGTCACTGGTTCAGTAGCTTTAGCAATTGGATTTTCTGTTGCAATTGGACATTTATTTGCTGTAAGTTAATGGTTTCTCTTTAAAAAATAGATCCCTTTACCCTTTATGACTACTTCAGAAGTAAATGGAAACTTCTGTGACCTTTAGAGCAATTACAGCTATATAGCTGCTATATTCTTTATGCCAAAAGCCTTTTGGAATCTCAGCAGTGTCCCCTTGGGTAGAGTGTTGCACCAGAACTTTTCTGGCTGTTCATGCGATGACTTTTTTTTAACTTTGTGTTAAGACTCAGGAGAGTGATGCTATCTGCTGTAAAGAGGAGGAGCTGTACAAAACCAGGGTGTCCCATAGAAATTTAATCACTACCTCCCAGACTTTAATAACAGGCAACATTTTCTCTCTGCTTTAGATCAATTACACCGGTGCCAGTATGAACCCAGCTCGATCATTTGGACCTGCTGTCATTATGGGCAGATGGGAAAACCAATGGGTAACTCTCATGCTTCCTTCATCACGATTTTTCATACATCACTTGCTTTCAGTTATCTCTCCCAGTGTATCTCATAGAGACCATCCCCAAGGAAGACAGGCACTGACCTGCCCCAAGCTTAGGCATCATCATGCCCCTCACCTAGGACTGCAGTGCAGCATGCAGTGTGTTGGAATAGCATCTTACTATTTAGGGGCCATTTTGTGGAGGTAATAGCTGGACTAGAAAGGAAATAATATGAAAAGTTCAAAACAAACAAACAAACAAACAAAAAAAGGCAACCCAGGGAGACTGAAAGAATTGAACTGCTGGAAAGAAAAATTCTCCAAGGCAGATTGGAAACCCGTCTGGTCATGCTGGGGAGGAGTTATGGAAGTAATTCTGTTGAATTCACATTTCACCTGGTTCTGCAGCAAACTGGGACAGATGTATAAAATGAGAACAGGGACCCTCTGTGATCTGGTTCCTGGGGGAGAGCCTGCCTCAGCAAATGCCTGCAGTGAGAGATGAAGAGGTTGCAGTCTGGTATTTGCAGACCAGGCCAGATGTTACCTGCTTCAGTTTGAAAGTGTCAGCTTAGCCAGGAGCAGTGCACAGGAAACAATGTTATAAGCAGGCTGTGAATGATGCAGTAAATTTCTATAGCATCTAACGATCTGACATAAAAAAACATTTCATATTTTATAAGGGAGAGATGGATCACAGCTCAGCCTCACCTCATTATAGAGAGGGAAATCACTTCTAGGGACACTTTCAGTGCTAACTGAAAGAGTTGCATATTACAGTGCATGTAAGGATTTTCTTGATTTTTAAAGTATGAAGCCCACATTGCTCCCACTGCAGCTAATAATAGAAATAGCATTGTCTTCAGGCCCTAAGGCTTCAATTCTGCAAACACGATACCATGTGTAACTTTGTTCCCAAGAGTTATCCTATTGAGGCAGATTTACCCAGTTATCAGTGAATGGCTTGTTCATATGAAAAACTGCACTAGTTTTTCACAAGATTAATTATCCATACTCTGAGGAAGCCTGTAATTTATAACTAAAGCTATAAACAATAAACAAATGTACCATGGAGAAACTTGCAGGGGAAGCTTAGTTCCTGTCCTGGTCACTTGGAAAGACAGCTTTTTCTCCTCCTCCAGAGCAGTGAAATCAGCATACCATCGACAGGAGCCTGTGGGCTTTGGCACATACTAATGTTACTGCACTGGTGCCTGTCATGATGAAATAGATAGGTACCTAAAAAGTTGTGTTGTGTGCTTTGTATTCACTTATTCAAATTAGATTATCAGACTGTCTGTTATGGTTGAGTACCTGTTGTATTCTGTAGGGTTAAATGCCAAATTCAAAATATTTTGGAAACAAAATTTTGAAATACCAAAGCATAGCTTCGTGTTTGTGTGTATACTAGGAAGAGGTTTTTTCCCTTGAAAGTTCATTGTCATCTTGGTTCAAAATGCAGAAAGAAAATCACTTTTCTAGATCGATGTTTCCTTTGTGTGTCTTCTTGCAAAGAGTCCATATTCATGGTCTACAGCTGGCAATGAAAAGTTTAGAAGAGGTCTCCTATAAAGAGATAGATCAATAAAACTTGACAAAATTCTTTCACTTTGAAGAAGTAAGCCTGCTTTTCACTCTTCTTACCACTGCTATTTTAAAACCTTAATGCCTGGGGGTTTTCCCACCTCCTTTTTTGCAGGTGTACTGGGTGGGGCCAATAATCGGAGCAGTCCTTGCCGGTGCCCTGTATGAGTACGTCTATTGCCCAGATGTTGAACTTAAACGCCGCTTCAAAGATGTCTTCGGTAAGGCTACCCAGCCTTCCAAGGGCAAGTACATCGAGGTGGACGACAACAGGAGCCACGTGGAGACTGATGACCTGATCCTGAAGCCTGGCATAGTTCATGTGATTGATATCGACAGGGGTGAGGACAAGAAGGGAAGAGATCCATCCAGTGAAGTGTTGTCTTCTGTATGACTAGCAAGAAGCACTGAAAGCAGAGAGCAGCCTGCTAGCACGTCCACAGATATCCTTCCACCCATTAAAGAAACAGACCTTCTATAGAATGAGCACCTTCCACTTCTTGAAAGGTTTGGTGTGGGTAGCTGCATGGAGTGGTGTCACCAAACCATATGCTTGCTCAGTTGGAAGATTAGGACTTTGCTGTAATTAGGATTCCCCATCTATTATTCCAAATTTAGACTTGTTCCTAGTATTTTCCTTTCCTTCTTTCTGGAGCAACCCCAAAGTCAAAAAAAGAGATGAAAGCATTCTCCTTTAGTAAATCAGTCAATAATGAGATAAAGATAGAGATGTGTAACATTCAGATTGACAGTTAAGACGTATCAGGAAATGCCTATAGACAAGAAGACCTACTTATCAGATTGTTCTTCTGACACTTAATTGGCTGTTGTCAGCTCCGATTATAACATTTTACCCATTAAGGGTTCTCTGTGAGGTTCAGAGACAGCATCAGCACTATTTAATAGTTTTATCCACAGTCAAGCAAAGGAGTGTTGTTTCCACTCATGTACATCACTATTGCCTTGGAAACTACCTCTGAAAAGAATGATACTTTAACAGGCCTTTAAAAAAAATTCTATCAACCCATCAAATTTCACTCATGTGATTCGCCATATAAATACATTACTTTCATCCCCAGGAGTAAATATGCTGAAATGGAATGTTGAAGTGTACGGTAATAAGGCTGCAAAGCAGTTGATTGTACTTCATGCTCCCTCTTGTCATTGTCTATCTGTGAAACATTCTCCTGGGGTTTGACTATTGACCATTTAGTGTTAGCAGACTCTCAAGGTCATGCAAAGAGTATAAAGGCTTTCCTGTTACTAAATAACTTAAATAAGAGATATCAGAAGAAAAGAAGGCATATCTGTTTTCAGTGCACTTGTTTGAATACACATTTCTGTGCTAATTTATGTAAACTAAAGATTTAAATTACTTACCTATTTTCTTACGAGATGGTTGGAGATAGTGTTTTTTTAATTTATTAGTAATGCAGAGGGGTTTTAACTTTTAGCTATATTGAGACACTGATCGGGAAATATTTTTTTATAACAGATGATAAAAATATGACTGCTTCTGGCTTTTTTTGTCATAACAGATTCCTAACTATTTGAACAGGTTCCCTGCTTGTTCCAGTGTTCCTATAGTCATAAACTACACCTCTGGCAAAGGTTTTTTTATCTGTTGTTAGAAAAAGGTTCAACTGCTTGCAGGATGTTTTAGGGGGAAAAGGACATGAAGTGTGTTTGGTAAACAGTCATTCCCCTATAGAGGTTTTTGCCAGGCATAATCACCTCAGCAGAACATTTCGGTAAAGCTGTTACTTACTTACTGCTTTTGTTTCTGATCAGTGGCTTTGAGTTTTACAATATGCAACTGCAGAGCAGTCAGGAGCATGGTATTATTACTGTAATTATATAGTTTTTATTTTTAAATTGAAAAGCTACCCCTGCTTGTTTAGCAACAAGAGCAGAAAAAAAGTATTAGTCCTGACTGTGGGCTGTATTAGCCTCATCTGTTGTTTGACATACTCTACATGCAGTCTTTATTACAGGGAATTAGATGTTTCTAATGAGATAATAAACCACTACAGCCCTCAAATCTGTGCACTATGATCCAAGGGCAATTCTAGTATCCCAGCTTGCAGGCATGTATAGTCCCAGCACGTCCTTTTTCAAGTTTCACATTTTTCTTGTTTTAAACCCTGTTAGTGTGGCACATGTTCCCTGCACTGAGCATGAGATTCATGACTCCTTCGTGCATTTGCAGTTGAGTGTGGCTGGGGACCTGCAATGGACAATGTCAAATTGCAGATAAGAGCTCCTTCCCACAGCAAGGACTAAGTCTCCCAGGGAAGGGCAGCACAGATGTGGTGTTAGACCTCTGCTCAGACTGATAAATACCATTATGAAAAGATTCAATAAGAAAGATCAAAACTTGTTGGGGGATTTGCCTAGGCATTTAGTTGGGCACTTTTTTATATAGCTCCAATCTGTGTTTGTTAAAGGGACATTTTGGTTAAACCTTCTGCATGGCTTAAAAACACACAGAATTGGTGGATTTTTAAGCAAAGGTTTGCATTTTTTTTTTATTTAAAGACACTCCTTAATTTGTGAATTTTGCATGGTACTGTGTTATTTAAATAAGAAGCTGTGATTTGTTTTATGCTTAAGGGTCCTTTACACAAATGGCTTGATGTGTGTTTTCCTCACCCAGCCTGATTCTGCTGCTGAGGTGAGCATAATGTGAGCATAGCACCAGCCACCTCTGTTAGGAGGAGCTTTTTCCTGAAACACTCTGTATTAATGAACTGTGGCAAACTCAGAACCAGCCCCAGAAGCAGCAGAGCTCTTTGCTGAGGATAAGATCCTGAGACTTCTGAAAAGATCAGGGAAAAAGGGATGCTAAAACAGAGGCCACCAGACAGTAAAGGTTGATGCCATGCCATTAAACATTAGCAGGTGAGCAATGTGTGGTAGGTCTGCTCCTGATCCCACAGATTGAAACTCATGGAGGAGTTTGTCATTGACTACAATGGAAATGATCCTGAGGTTTTTTGGGCCTGATGGCTTCTCTTACACTCTTCACTGTGCTTTTTCTAAAATCCAAGTTTTTCAGCAGTATACTTAATTTTGGAAGAAGATGCATTCAATTTGAGGTTTATGACCCACCCTAAAGTAAATCCCTAGGAGTGGCTGTGGTTCTGCCCCACCACAAGACATCAGCATTCATATAAGGGAACAGCACTCTTCAGCATCTATTAGGACTTAGTTTAGCACAGGGATATGTGCTCCTCTAAGCTGTATTGCAATGGTATCATCACTGTACAATAGTCATACTTGGTTAAATAATAGACTAGTATGACCTTTCTATGGATTCAAGATACTTTTGCTTTAGTATTTTTTTAAATATATATTTTGATACTGTTTGAGTGAGATTTGTGTTCTAAAGCTCTTCAGTTCTATATGGCACCTTATAAGATACTTGATGTCCTCTTAAAACATTTCTTGTTTTTGGTGGGAAATGTTTTTTGTTTATGATGGTGGATGGATATTGCAGGAAGACTGCCAGGTCTGTCATCATTTTGGGGCCCCAAAAAATTGGATGAGTCTCACTCCTCCATGATGGCACAATTGTTTTCAATGCTATATTTGCACTTTAACAAGCATCTTCATAATATTAAGTCATTGGGTTTCAGAAAAGAAAACATGGAAGCTAAGGGTGATTCCATTGAAGCACACAAATACCTTTTAGGCTGTGTGTACCCTGAGGAATTCATCACCCAAACTCTAACTATTCTCAGGAAAAAAAATATAAAGAAACCCTGCAGCATTGAAGTTGTCATGATAACCCTTCTGTTGAAGTCTTCCACCTTTCAGTGGAAGTAGGAGTGAGATTCATCTCATGCTGTGGTTAACTTGTCACGTGTATTTGCATATCAGCTTTTCAAAATGTGCTTTATTTCTGATTATTAGAAATTACCACAGTATGTGCTTAGAAAGCTAGATGGCCATCTACCTTTCTTGTGCTTGATGGCAGAGCAGCTGCTGCTGTGCTCTGAAGCATCTTGTCTGCTGGCTGTGTAACACATTCAGGATATTATACACCATCCAATATTTTTAATATTTTTAAAATATGTGAGAATTTACATTGTGAGTCTTTCTTTTCAAGGTGAGAGATGAAAACACCATGCACAATTTTTTGTATCTCAATTTAGCCTGTGTGTATCTAAGTTTCTCAAGGACTTTCTAAATAGACAATATGTAAATAAAGACTGAAGTATTTTCTACCCACTTATATGATCTAAGTCATCCTGTTGCAGTTTGAAATTTAGGACAAATTAAGTAAAGCAAACTGTATATGGATTTTTTCACAAGACTGCTTATTGTTTAAGTGCTTAGTCACCATGATATCAGAACTAATGTAGTAGGACTTATAATTTCCATATGTAATATTTGGAATAATCTACTGAAAAATTCACTATAAAATAATACATTATTATCTGGTTCCCACATGTATTCTACTGTATCTCACACTACTGTTGCAAATAAACATTTGTCAAAAAAAAAAAGAGGCATCTTGTGATCATTGGAAACATTTCATGATCCTAAAGCTCAGGACTGAAATCTAAGGAAAGATCCTGAAACCAACCCCTAGAACATGTCTAAGAGGAGTCGGGAAGTGTATGCAACAGAGAATGAATGATTTACTGTAGAAAAATATTTATCAGAGAAGAGAGCTGCTCGTGCAAAAGATTTAATATCTTTAAGGAAGTGAGCTAAACCAATTAAAGCAAAAATTATGCTGGCGTGCTCTTGTGTTTTAAGCCCAGCTGGCATCTAAGCACCACACAGCCATTCACTCATATCCCACACTCCTAGTCCAGTGGAATGGGGAGGAGAATCAAAACTAAAACTTGTATGTTGAGATAAGAGCAGTTTACTAAAGAAACCCCAAAACATCAGTGTGTTATCAACATTATTCTCATACTGAATCAAAAAAAAACCAGCTCTGTACCAACTACTGAGAAGAAATTAACTCTAGCCCAGCTGAAACCAGGTCATATATGTACATCACTGATATTGCCAAATGGATTAAAAACTCATAAGACTAGTGGAGAGCCAAGGTTTTGAAAAGTGATAGAAATTATACTGGCACCTCAGACCCCTTTCACTAAAACACAGCTTGTGAGACCCAACTCCCATGACGATCTTCAGCAATTGAAATCAAATCTTGTGGCATTTACATTTCTAGCTGTCTAGCTCTTTGCTTGGAATGCAAAGTTTAGCTCCTACGACATTAATGGAGGTAAATCAGGATCCTGAAAATGACTAATACGAAAACACATCTCCTGGGATAGCTTCTAATCAGTAGGAACAGCTCATGCCTGATATTCACCCCTTGCAGTGCTTCAGCTTTTGCCTTCAGCTTTTTCAAGCTCCAGAGGCACCTCAGAAGAAGTTTAGGGGAGTGTGTATGTTGCACATAACTTAATACACATGATTTGTGTACTGAAACAGGTTCCCAAGGGAATTTAGGGAGAACTACTAAAATTACACGAGGAAGGAGCCACTCCGACATTTTGAAACAAGGAAATAGGAATATGAGTGTTTGGAGAGTTACAAGACGAACACATGGTGATGGAGCTGTCTGCAGTATTAAGATGAAGGGTCCTGGGAAGAACACAAACACAACCATGTGGGCAGAGGAGATCTTTGTATTATACCTCTTACCTGGGGGTAAGGTATCGTGGGATTAAAACATGGTCCCCATTGTATGAGGATGTGGATGAGGCTTTTGGATCTCATCTGAGCCTTTTTTGGATCCCATGGAGAGGCTGAGCTGTGCTGGGTCAATAACGTCCTTACTATAGGCTTCGGTGGCAGCACTGGCTTCAGCAGCAACAGCAACAAACAGCAACTGTGACCCAGTCATCTGCTTAAAAAGAGAACTTAGAGAGTAGATATTTCCAATAACAGCTTCCTTTTAAACCCTCATTTGGCTTTAGACTCCTTTATCAGTTGTAGATTGTAGTGTATTGCAAACCTTATACACTGCCTTATTTATATCAGACTGATAACTGTTACCTTGGCTATTAATTTCTATTGACCTTTCTTGCCTCGTTAGAAAAACAATCCTTACAAGTACAAGATCTGTGGCATAATCTGACTGAAAATGATGTCCTAATGTTCTCTAGAAAGGCAAAAGCAGCTGTGTTATTTGTCCCTCACCTTGCCATGTGGGATGGGGAGAGGCAGAGGTTTTCTGTGCACGTGCCTGGCAGAGTTCCCAATTGCTATTCCCCACTCATGCACAGCCATGAGCTCCCTGTGATGTTTCATCTCTATTTTCCTTCTGATATGAATCTTCCACAAAAACCTCTGGAATTCACAGCATGCCTAGAGTTTCTTGTTAATATACATGTGTCTATTGAAATGTGCATATATGTGTGTTGTGTGCACACACCTGTGTGTGAGAGGTGCAGGGAGGCACAATGTGGCACAGCCACAGTGTTTATTTCTTCCCAGCAGTGGACAAGATCAGTGGGTAAAACTGTGGGAGATCAGCTGCCATTTGCGATTGTTGCATGTCCCACTGGGATCCTAATGACTTGGTCATTTATTTCCACTTATTTCTGAGCCACATGGTTTTCAGCTTGAAATGGGGTCATGGCCATCTCCTATTGCCATGGAGCCAATTGGGTTCTGCTGCTCTTCCTCCCAAAGTTCATTTGCCACAAGGTTTTCTTTCCCCATATTTCAACCATTTAAAATTTGATTACCTTAGACATTTTGTAACTTTATAGCATGCAAAATATTTTACCATTATTCCACTCTACCTTAGTGTTAAATCCATTTATTCTGTGGGAATTGTTTCATTATTTTAGAACAACAAATCTCAGGGCTTTGGAGATTCATTCATTTATCCTCAAAAATTTCCTTTGATACTTCCCAGTGATATCTCTGCTATCCTGTTCCAATACTTAATTATTTCCATTTGCATGGTATCTCAGTGCCTAACTGCCTTGTGGTCCCATATTCAGACAGGAATGCATGCATATTTTGTTTTGTTTTGCCTTTCCAGCTGAATGAGCTCATCAGAGCTGGAATGAGATGATTTAGTCTCTAGATCCCCCTTCTGTGAGCTTCTTCAAGCTGCTACTGCCACTTCAGACTTGGGGCCACTTTTTCTAGCCAGCAGCAGAGTTACCCTGGGGCAGGGGGACATTTCATCTGCTTTGACTTTCCAGAGCTGTACAGTATATAGGGTAAATCCTGCCTTTGCTTCCAGAAGAGATGAAGTAGGTTTGCACCAGCCAAACCCAGTCTTAGACAACTGCAGTAGAGCAAACAGTTTCCCAGCAAAGAAGTAATCAGTTTTGAAAAGATGGGATTTGGGCTTGTGGCCAGTCCCTGGGCTCTGATTTGCAAGAAAAACATCAATAGGAAAACTGGAACAATGGCTGATTGTCCCTGTAAGTTTTGAACATATGTGCATGAATATCCAGTAAGAAAAAGCCTAATGCTCCATGATTAAAGATGACAGAGCAGGGACAAAATGAACTCTGGAGATCAGGAAGATGTACACAGAGGTTGGACTCTGCTGTTGTTTGCCCACAGGTATTGCTCCAGAGAAACAGCTGCACAGCATCTTAGAGCTGAGTCAGACCAGCTGTACGGGGTAGGATGCACACAAACACAAATGTTTCAGACACAAGGCTTTTTTGTTTTTCTCCCTCCTTCCACAGCTGCCCAGCATACTTCAGATTTACTGGAGGCAAACATTGCTAGGGCATGAATGCAGAAGCTTTTCTAGCCTCAAGACTAAAATGTGAGAATAAAGCTTTGTGTCCTCCAAGCTTTTAGCTTTGAAAAAGCCCAACAAATGCCATGGAGGGAGCTTTAACAAAAGAGGTCAAAACTCCATCTGGATTCCTCTTCATCCTAGTCGTTCCTAGAGCTACCCTTAGAGAAATGATCCATAGGTTAATTTATTATTGTGTAAAGAAAATGTCCCTCAACTTCTTTTACCACTTGCCTTTCTGAGTTAAAATAAATATGCTTCGGTAGAGCAAAGCTGAAGAGCATCTAAGGTTTATATTTAACAACTATTGCTATAGTGTCTGAGTGGTGAGGAAAAGGTCAAGGCAAAATGATTTTATTATCCCCCCAATAGGAAAAATTGTTCTGTGTGTTTGGGGGGCACTAGGGGGAGGGAGCAGTTTGGTCTTTTTTCTTCTTACAGTGTTCTGGTTTTTTTTCAGGTTGACCACATTTAGCTTTATTTTTTCTACAGATTGAATCCTCAAACATATGGAATTAAGTAGAACAATTAATTTTCTTTTTTTTTTTTTTTGGTCAAAGAGGATGAACTTTTCTGGCTGTTTGACATGTTTGCTGTGCAGGATCTGATGGCACACTCCATCATATGGTCTCCATTTCTCTAAATTTCCTGCACAGACAATTACCCTTTCAACAAATTTGGGACCCTATGGAAACTGCAAAGATTTTCACAATGAAGCTCCAAGCATCTGAATTTTTGATTCAGATTTTTAATTTTCATTTCAAATTCCATTTTTCTTAACAAAATACACTTTTTCTATGAGCTCTCTTTCATTATGTACCAAATTTTTTATTCAGAATCCAGCCTTCTTTAATCCATTTTCTCAACATTTTGCTAGTTATTTAGAATTTGTCATTAAACCTACCTATTTGAGACAATTGCCTATATAAAACTTGTTTTTCTTATATTCCTCTTCATTTGTTTCTCATTTTAAGTGTCTGAGGAGAAAACTCACATTCAGGCAATAATATATAGCAGTGCTGGAGTCTTGGGTGATGGAAGGAGCCTGAAAAGTTGTCATTTTATATCCATGCGAACACAAACTTTTGTCAATAATAGAACATCTCAGGTTTGAGGGTAAACTGGGAAATGTGTAATCCTAACAACATGAGGTAAAAATCTAGACACTGATTTCCAGTTTTGCAGTTAGAGGGTGGGAAATCTCTAAGCTTTTCTGTGGTCAGAAGGAAATGCTATAGCTAAAGCAGGTTTCAAATGCTGAGCTCTGTAGTTCTAGGAATGGTCAAAACTATTTTTACTCTTACATTTATGTATGTTTCTATATGTAATTCCATGTTTAAATTTGCATAGATATGTGTGTATATAATGTCATATACATACATATAAACATAGGTATATTACATTATAAACACACATAAGAATATAATGTTATATATATATAAATATATATATTTATATATCTTTTATATATATATACCTCTCTGTGTGTACATGTAAATTTTATGTGTGTGTGTGTGTGTGTGTGTGTGTATGTAACCAATGGCTAATAAGCCATTGTTACTCCATAGATTTGATAGTAAACTTTAACAGGAAAGATAACACAGGCACTCTGACTCCCATCTTTCTTTTCTGAACATTGGTATTTTCTCTCTTATGAGTGTTAACACTTCTCCAGCCAACATAAAGCGTTTATGCTGCAGACAAATCTGGAAAGAGGAAGCCTTGTCTGCTCTCATGGTTGTTCCACAGACAGTGAATTCCTTGCGGTTTGATTTAACATGCAGCTATGAATGCTCTCTGTAAGTAACAAATAATTACACCTGCACTGAGTAAATTTAATACAGCTTGCTTTTGCTGGAACGTGATGGGTTTTTCTTACCTGCTTTGTACTTTCTGCAATGTAATCCATGTCAGGAAGTCCTGAAGATCAGCCAGTTTGTTTCCAGCCATGACTGCAGATCTTACCAGATCCTTTCCTTCAGAATATCAACAGAGCTAATACAGACTATTTTGTGTGTTATTTTGTGTATGTGTGTGTGTGTGTGTGTGTGTGTGTGTGTGTGTGTGTGTGTGTGTGTGTATCCTTCTACCTGCTTGGAGCATCTCTGGTGGTGATAAGACATTGATGAAAATAATCATGGGGTTTTTAGGGTGTTTTTTTACAGACCAAATCTTTCTAATGAGGTTGATGCTTGAGAGGCATCTGTATAACATAGGCATGGTGATTTATGCAGGTCAGCTATTTTTCTTCTACAGACCTACATGGGAACCTAAAGGAAGAGCAGTGCCAGAAACAAAATCCTGATTATGTATACATTTACACTGTGGCTGTGCCCCTCCCATCCCTCGTTCATGGTGGTAGCAGGGCTGTAAAAGCCTGCTCAGTCATGAGGGTGAGTTTTTAGCTGATAAAACAGAACTCCCTTCCACTAGCTCACTAGTGCCAGCTCTCCTGCTTGACAAGGCTGCAGGGGTTTATCCGTACTACTGAGCTGCCCCAGACCCACAAATCTGGTTTAGTGTTGAAAGAGAATGTTAATGAGTACTTGGGGACAGACAGCTACTGTTAAATAGGAGGGAGGTTAGTTTTGTCTTGGTTTGGTTTGCGCTGTCTGTTTGGTGAGAACAAGACAACTAGATTTGCAATAACATTAGGAAAACTTTACAATAGCTATTGTGTGGAATCCAAAATACTGCCAGTTGTGCTGCAAGATTCAGAATCAAAACATTATTTTTGTAAATCAGATGTTTTAAATTTAAAACATTTTATTTGCCTTTTTTTTTTAATCTCATGATCATCTGATAAAAGTGTGAGAGCTGGAAACACCACGATCTGAGACTCCAGGGTTTAAAGAATACAGCCAGGCTGATGAAACACTTTACAAGTAGCAATGATATTATACACTTGCGTTATTCGTTTGTTTCTAATGATGCAGTGCTTCTGCAGCAGTTGAAGTATGTGAAGCATCTCCACTAGGAATGATTCAGGAATTAAATTCTGTCAGGGGATTAGGTTGGTGATGCCTCTCAGAGCAGTGCAGAGGAGCTCAAAAAACCTCTGGATGGGGCTAGATCTGTTGGAAACAGAAGTGGTGATCTGTATAGTACGAGATGACTTGGAATCTGTCTCAGACAATGGTTAACAAAAATTGCCAGAGATGCTTCAGTAGTGGTGGTGGTGTGTTTCTGTGCAGTGTGACACTGCTAACATAAATTCAAAGGGACTATGGGAAAATTGTTTGTGCTAAGAATAAAATTTGTATAAAAAGAGGGTGAAATAAAGAGCATGAAAGTAGACACTTCAAAAAACATTTCACAGTGAGTAATATCTCACTTTAATAGTTTCACATGAGGAATTGCACTGTATTTTTGGGCTTTTTCTTCAATTTATCATCCTGAGTAGTTTCTCAGAACATTTCTTTATAGCTTCTGTCAAATTCCAGTTGCAAACCAATCTCATAAGGGAAGCAGGAGTTTATGTTGCTAATTAGTAAGGCCAACTTGAAGATGAGTTCAAAGTCCCAGATGCAACTATGAATTGCTCTAATCTCTGTTAAGAAATCTCCTTTTTCTGCTGCTCCTACTCAGTCAAACTAATATATGAGAACAATACTCTTGTTCTGGGAGGTTAAGTCAGGATTCTCTCCAGTGATAGCAAAAATAAGTTTTTCGAGTTACAAGATGATGTGCTTTAAGTCCTCATTACCAGAATTGAAGTTACCCCATTGGACTGTGCTCCATAAAGCAGCCAATCTTCTTGGACGAAGCAAATGTCTTTAATCTTGATGTCAGGACTCTGGAGCCGAAGTTCTCCAAGTCCTTTTCTCTGTCCCTGACACAGACAAAGGATGCCAGATGTCGCAAGAGGCTGCTTCGGAGTCAAAGACAAAGCCTCATAGAGGTAGAGTCAATGCTCGTTTATTGCAAATCTGAAGGTTGCATTTATAATGCACTGCAGGGTTCATGTGCTTTGTGCTTACACATGATTGGCTTAAGGATATTGTCCACGCGAATATATGTTAGTAGTAAGTGGTCTACAGCTACTGTTCATGAGAATAATTGCTAACGTAAGCTGGCTCTGGTCTTTGGCCTACACTCAGAACCGCATTCTGAGCATCTGCAAGCTTGTGTCTAACTGTCTCTACACATCCTTTGATTGCTCCCTCTTAGCAGCTGTAGCAAGGACAACATCTTGCAGCTGGCTCCCTTAATTGCAGCTACCTACTTCAGTAACCGTGTCTTCTATCACATAGCCTGTGTCCTCTTCTACATAGGCCACATTAGGCAACCAGGCCCTATAGAGAACCTCATAGACTGTTCCTTCATAAATTCCATTAACATCTCCCCCTTTTTCTTTTTGCACCGCTAAAATTTAGATATTGTTTTGTTCAGTAGTTGCCACACACATTGGAGTATGCAAGGTACTATTACTATAATAACAACTATTATTATCGAAATAAGCAAGCCTATTTTGCAGAATTCCTTTAGCAAAGGTGCAAAACTCCATCCTTCAAACAAACTGTCTAGCCATGATGGGTCATTCGTTGTAATTTGGTTGGCTAGATCCCTTAGATTTTTTAACTGTTGATGAATGGAAACAGAATGATCTGATAAATTCATACAGCACAACCCTAGAAAATCTTCACAACCATGTCTATGAACTAGTAAAAGATAATCAAGGGCAGTTCTATTTTGCAAGGTGGCATGTTTGACTGCCTCTTCATCAGTTAACAAATCACTGATGGTAGTCAAGGTGGCATTTACTTACTTACTGAGCCAACACCCCAATTTGTTTAATTGTTTTAATGCAATTGCAGAACTCAGCTGTGGTAAAAAATTACTTGTGACAATTGACTCTCCAGAATTCCAAGGGTGAATGTGACTATCACTATCACTTTCATATTGATGTTCTGTGAAGGATCTAATCTTTCTGTTCTTTCTTTTGACTACTTCCTTAACACTGGGAGCAATTATTTTAAGTTGCCCCATGGCACAAGGGCCACCATCTAGTTTGGAGGGTATAGCTGGCCAGACCCATCTCCACAGAAAAGCCAAATTCCTTTAGGAAATCGAATCAGAAGTTTGTTAAGGTGGTCTACATAAGGTTCATCGTATAAGATAAGATGAGTGTGATGACACCAAGAAGTTATATTATTGTTAACTGGGTGATATGGGGTAGCATTTAAGTAAGGACCATTCTCTCCTTTGAAGTGAAGGTAGTAACAGGTATCCATAGTTAATGAGCCTAGAATTTCAAACTCTTGTAGGTCAGATTTGTCAACTTTAAAATTATCAATGTAAGTTTGGTGTCTCAGGGGAGGAGTTGGGGAAAAATGGTGGTCATCATATGGCCAATATTATTTAAAAGTGACATTGTCAAAGCCTTCTGGGAGACGTACACCAACTAAGCAGGTTGAAAAGGGTTTGTCAGGACTTGTGTTGGATAGGCAAGTGGTATCGGAGCCTGCAGACTTAGCTAAAGCAACCCAGACATTCGTCTTTGGTTGATTTACAGGTAAAGCTTCACTACCAAAATTAGAACAAAGGAAAAGGAGCAACATGCTTTTGCACAAGCAATAAAGCTCTATTCTGTTCTTGAGTTGCTTCTGGCAGATCATTTTCTTCTATAGGCTCTGCACTATTTCTTGGCTTCTTCTTGTGGGGTTACTGGCTGATGTGGAAGATTCATCAGGCTTCCGTGTGCAGTACGGATTCTTTACTGAGATCCACTTAACTCTCCACGTTTCTTTGTCCTCAGGAATGGACTCTGGATCCTCCCTAGAGAGATAACTAAAATCTCACGCAAAAGCTCAAGGGGAATCTTCATAGCATTCAGAGCAAAGCAAATTCCCTTTATCTGGGTCATAGCTAGATCTAGCAAATGGCAGTTTGCAAAGCCCACATTGTATGTTAAGCATTAAAATGCCTAAGCACTTTTGGCACTGCTGACATGCCACTCTTTCAATTTGTTCATTTGCCTCCCATTGCCAGAGTGATTCCTGACGAGTGAAAATATGGAGTGTTATGTCAGCTGGATCAATGGGATGGAGTCCAGGACTTCGACTGTAGCTATCTAGTCGTTCGATGGCATTATAGATAGCTCTTGTGAGTAGCTGTCGCTGTCTTTCCTCTTGGTTTTGCTGTCTGGACATGCAGGATGCGTCCATTTGCTAGGCACCCAAAGTGGTCCGTGATCTGTGGAGATACAACTGTATCCTCTGCCAGTAAATAGCAACGGCCTGGGGCCCTCCCCTTGCCCAGTTTGTGGGTTCCTATATCGTAGTTGCACTCCAGAAGTTAGCTGCATGCAAACATTGCTATAGCATATTGCTACTGGAGGCTGCTCTTGTTCCCCTGTTACACTAATAAAATTAAGGGTGAATGGGACTTACTGTAATCTAACTGTGGGGTCATTTTCTTCAGGTCACTTTTGTTTATTAAGATTCTCTTTCAGTGTGCGATGTGCTCTTGCAATTATGGCCTGCCCCGTGGATTCATGTGGGATACTCGTAGTATGTTTAATCCCCCACCTTTGCAGGAATCTCCCAACTTTCTGGCTGCGGTAGGCAGGTCCATTGTCTGGTTTTATTTCTTTAGGTACTCTCATTACAACAAAGCAGACTGATAAATGCCTGATCACATTTATTACTCATTCTCCCTCCTGGGCTGTGGCCCACAGCATTTTTGAAAAGGCGTCTATACTGACATGCACGTATTTCAACTGTCCGAACTCGGGCACATATGTGACATCCATTTGCCATAGCTCACATGCCTTCAACCCCCTTGGATTCACCCCTAAACCTAATCCTGTCCCATGTTGACTGCATTGGGAACACACTCGAACAAACCCTTGAGCATTACTCCAGGTAAGCCCAAATTGCCATTTGAGAACCTTTGCCAACTGGTGAAACATGGCGTGACTTTCTCTTGCAGCACTAAAAGAGTCTGTGGGTGCGTGAAAGGCAGGAATGACGACTGCATCAGCCTTAGTATTGCCTTCACCTAGTCCTAATTCAGTTTGATGGCTTCATACATAGATGATGCAACAAGGCTCTTGCCTAATTTGAATATTTTGGCGAACTTGGAAAAATACAGTAAATTCATGACTATAAGGCGCACCCTTTTGACTAAAATTATCCCCCAAACCCGGAAGTGCGCCTTATAGTCCGGTGCACCTTATCTGATTGACAAAGTTCAGAAATTTGCCTACCCAGAAGTGAGAGCTGCGAGTCGTGGGGGGAGCCGGTAGTGCCATGGTTGCCAGGTGGAGGCGGGGCGGAGCGGCGGCAGGCACGCCCCGGCCCCGTGGAGGCAGGATGGCCCCTCCAGAGGCACACCCTGGCCCCGTGGAGGCAGAATGACCCCTCTACAGGCACACCCTGGCGCCATGGAAGGGGCACGGAGAGGCGGTGGCCATAGCCCGGCCCCGGAGAGGCAGCACGGAGCAGCAGTGGGCATGCCCCGGCCCCGCCGGGTACAGGCGGACCTGGGGGCCCACGGCACCGCCCCTGCCGAGTACAGGCGGGCCCGGGGACCAATGGCTGCCAGGTTGAGGTGGGGCCTCGACCAGCAACTGTGCTGGGGGAGCTGGGGGCGGAGCCTCGCTACAAAAAAAAAGTGCACCTTATAGTCCGGTGCACCTTATCTGATCTACAAAGTTGCAAATTTTGCCCACTCCCCAGGGGTGCACCTTATAGTCCAGTGCGCTTTATGGTCATGAAATTACTGTAACTGCCCTAATAGTTTATTTTTTGGTGTTCGAATGAGAGCTTCATCAATTCTTTGTACTACTTCTAAGACGTATTGAGAATCGATATAACATTGATTAGCTCTACGGCCTATTGACTTAGTGCCCAGGACACAGCAGCTAATTCGAGAGTCTGTAAGGTGTCATTTGTTTGTCACTGTATAACATGAGTGCTCCATCCTCCATGCTCGTTCTTCCAGACTCAGGCAGCTTTTTTGGATCGTATTCCACCATCTGTGAACATACTAAGTCCTTTGACAGGTCGGGGTACTACCTTTGGGCGTTCCACCCAGGGCTGCATCATCACAAATCTCAGTCGGGGGTCTGCCAGTTGTTCATTTCAAATTGTGCACGTGAATCCAAGCAAAACTAGCTGGAGTGATTCTGGCTGACATAGTAGGATGTCGTCCATGTAGTGATATATGATGGTTTTTGGCAATTGTTCTCACACTGGTTGTAAAGCCCATGCCACATACAATTGGCACATAGTAGGTGAGTTCTTCATTCCTTGGGGCAAGACCACCCACTCATATCTGCTTGATGGGCAGTCTATTGATCGCTGGAAGGGTGAAAGCAAACCTGACTGTATCTGGAGGTTGCAAAGGGATAGTAAAGAAACAGTCCTTTAAGTCGATGACAAGAAGATGCCAATCTGATGGCAGCATCGTGGGTAGCAGCATGCTGGGTTGAAGGGCTCCCACTGCATGCCTTTGATCATTTACTTTTCGTAGGTCATGCAGTAGTCGCCACTTTCCTGACATTTCTGGGATAGCAAAGATTGGAGCATTCCAGGGACTGATAGAAGGTTTAATGTGTCCAGCTTTCAATTCTTCTTCTACTAATTGATGTGCTTCTTGCAACCGCTCTTTAGTTAGTGGTCATTGCTCCACCCACACAGGAGTATCTGTCTTCCATTGAATCTTTGGGATGGGCGGCTGCCTGGCAGTGGCTGTTAGTAAAAATTCTTGTCTGGAATTATAAGAGAAGCACCTAGCTGAGCCATGATGTCTCGACCAAGCAGGCCTTCCAGATCTCCTGGTAGATTCATGACATATGGTTGCAAAGTGACGGTTTGTCCTTCTGGCAATACAAATTGAATGATGTCAACACTCTGCTTAGGCATAGATCCACCACCAACTCCTTGCACAGCATCGACTGAGGGCTTTAAAGGCCAGTTTGTTGGCCATACGTGTTCACTGATGATTGTAACATCTGCTCCGGTATCGGCCATGGTTCGAAAGGCACATTGTTGTTGCTTGCATCTCAGCTGTACTTGCATGACAGGCCGCTGTTGTAGCTTCTGTACTAATGATACAATGGTGTCTCCTGTCGACCCAAAGTCTCTTGCTCCTCTCCTGGGGACGTGGTGAAAAATATCCTCATCTACTGGGTATTTTTGATACAGGATTAATTGAGTAATTTGAGTCCCTTTTGTGACAGTGAGAGGTGGATTAAGTGTATAAGCACAAATCATAATTTCTCCTGTAAAATCAGCATCAATGACTCCAGGTAAAACTATGAGGCCTGCTAAACCAGATGATGATCTATCAAACAACAGTGCACCTAAGGCACTGTCTTTCTCATGGTAGATAGGTCCAGTGATTAATCCTAGGAGCTTTGTTCAGGAGATAGTAAAGGGACAACATGCCGGTGGCACCCCATAAGCCTTAGACTGATTTTTGAGAGGATGTCTGATCATTACCCTGCTTAGCAGGATAGAAAACCAGCATTTGCAAACAGCATACAATCTCTGCAAGCAGCAAGCATTATTCAAGTGTTTTTGGGGGACCATGGCATAGAAAAGTGGTGCCACAATACTTGAAAGTAAGCATTTTCATCTTCTTGACAGCAACCAGGCTGACAACAATATATAGGAGCTGTGGTATTTCCAGCAAACACAGATGTGGCCTAACAGCCTAATCAATGCATTTAGGAAGGCTGCGAGTTCTGCTCTTTGACCTAGATGTTCATCTCTTTTTATTACTTGCAATTCTGTACCATCAGATCAGATTATCGTCATTAGGTGTTACCATAGCATGACAACCCAGAGGTCAAGGCTTCACTCTTCTAGAAAGTGTGGAAGTATAACAAAGTATGATCTCTGTCACAGAAGCCTGGCACTCAAACTAGAGGGCTATTGGCTAGAAAGGTGATAAAACAAACAGCCCTGGGGAGTGGAGGTAACTGGAACAGTGCAGAGGCAGCAGGTTAACAAGGATCACATCAAACCAGGTGCTGTCTTTTATCCTCATGCCAAGTACCTTTGGAATATAAAGGTAATTTATCCTTAATCTCTGCCTGGTACACTTATCCAAGTTACTTAATAAGGAAAGAAGTATTGAGTATATCCAAGGTACCCCTCTATCAGAGAGAACTTTTTTCCCACCACATATGTGGGAAAAAATAATTAAATTAAAATTGTTAATACTTTTCCACCCTACCTACAAAAGGACTTTACTGTTCTTGTTCTGAAATTAGTAGATTTGTCATAGCCTCTGCTTATTTCAATTTTCCTAAACCCTCTTTCTATTAAGTTACACAGTTTCTCTCTGTCCAGTAAGTTTGTGGCCTTCAAATCTTGTGGAGTTTTTTTAGTGTTATTTTAACCAAAGAACACCTGTTGTTCTTGATGTACATGTTGACCTTTTCAGCCTCTTGATCACTTTTCTTATTTTTGTCTGCCCTCCTGATACTGTTAGTGTTAGAATTATTTTAGCTATGTAAGGACTGGGACCCATTGCAAAAATTGCTGTTGGCAGGGTTTCAGTTTCTCATACAATCAGTGATCTGCATCTCTTCACCCCAAGACAGGATGCCTTTGTATGCACCTGCACTCTTCTGCTCGCTTAGAGCAGTACACTCTCCAAAGCAGTGCAGTGTGCTCCCTGGATGTAATACACTTGGCAAGAAAAATTGCAAGTTCATCAAAACTGTGGTGAAGAATGATAACTTTAAGGAACAACAGTTCTGCAAGCTTTGAAAATTTCCCTTAAAAGCAACCCAAGAAAGACTACAAGGGTGAAAGGCAGGATGGGGAGGCAGAAGCCATCAGTCAAAAAGACACTTGAGAAACTTAATCGAAAGCCTCCTGGACTTTCTTCAGTACAAAA
Organism: Catharus ustulatus; assembly: GCF_009819885.2. Lineage (NCBI taxonomy): Eukaryota > Metazoa > Chordata > Aves > Passeriformes > Turdidae > Catharus > Catharus ustulatus. Next base: position 114,005,317 of record NC_046221.1, on the reverse strand, counting down.
ACTGCACAGTGTCAGAGGGAAAGTAACTGCCACTTCTCATTCCTAAGAAAGGTTTGCTGGACTATGTGGAAACTACAGCTGCAGTGTGCCCTCTTATGGCAACACCAGTTGCTTTCTCTGTTTCACACAATAGTACTACAGGGGGGAGGCTGGAATTCCTTTGGTATATTTGTTCTTCTCTTTTTATTTTCCCTGAGAAAAGACATGTGAGAAGAAAGTGTTAACTCTGTATACTGTAGCATGGCTGGAAAAACAGGCTTGAAGCTTCTTGTCCCTAGCACAAGCAGTGCCTCATCTACCAAAGAATATGAGTTAGCGAACAAAACCAAAAGAGAGGCTAAATATCATCATTTGCAGATGAGACACGGCTTTCACACCAAGGTATATGTGAAGTGAAAACATATTGGTGCTTAAAGGCACTGCATTCAATAGACAACATCCAATTAGTTGACAGAATGTTTCTGTGCTGTCTCCACTGCAGGTTCTGCACATGTTCCTCTGCAGTGCTACTGCATTTTGAGTAAGAGTGTTGAGCAATACATGGGGTACAAGTAGCCAGGCTCACAAGCTGTAGACTGAGATGATCTGGGTAGGAGCCTGAGAAGAGAGGCCATGAACTGCCAGCTTTTGGGATAACACAGGGCATGATGGTGGGTGACACCAGCCAGGTGAATGGACACTGGGAAATGCAGCAAGAGTCAGGAACTGTAGCCTTTTGGATTAAAAAGTAGATAAAGCTGTTTTATGAGCCAGTGAGATGGATGGACATAGAGAGGAGGGCAGGAGTCAAAGACTCAGGAGGAAGAGGAGACTTCTGGAGACTGTGAGGGTATAAAAGCCATGGGGTTCCTTGTTGGGGATCCTGCTCAGAGGCACCAGCTTGGGCTGTTTCTGTGTTACTACACCATGAATAAATGACTTTATGGAAGACATCTGGAACTTTACCATGGGGAACCTGGGGTTGAACCAGTGAGGAAACCTGGTCTGACTGTGTGAGTGAGGTGTGTGAGGAGTCAAGTGGGGACCTGTTTGGTCACTGGAGCCTCCTGCTATGAAGGAGTTTCAGTCCCAGCAGTGAAAGTCTCTGGCCTTGGGAGTGAGGCTACCAGGTAGTCACATGAATGAGAAGCTTCCTTAACATGAGGATGACTAATGTACTGTCATTATTTTGTAAATATTCTATTATAGACCTGTTTTAAGATTGTCTTCCCATGGCTTCTTCTGCTTCTGGTGCCTTGTTCTCCTTTGGTGTTTTCCCCTTGTTACTTCTCAACACCACCACCAACACAAGCACCTTGGAGCCTCTCCCATTCCAATACAGCATCCCACAGCTCCATTCCCAAGAGGACTCTCCTCCTCTGCTCACTGAAGATGCTTCCAGTCTCCTGGCATTTGCCAACCCACAAAATCATAGCTGGAATACTCTGGGACTCATACACATCTTTTTTATCAGAACAGCCACATCAGTATTGCTTACTTGATATTGCCCCTCTGCTCACTGAATGTTTAAAAGCACACAGAAATCCCTAAGAGCTCAAGCAAAGAGTTGCAATTAGCATTAATGACTTTCACTGCAGCAGCTTAGCACTGTCAAAAAAAAAAAAAAAAAGAGCAAGGGGCAAACTCTCTTTCCCCAATGTACTCTGACCACATTTCCAGTTGCAAAGCTGACCCAACCTCATGTGTGAGGAAAATGAATTCATTCCCCTGCCAGGCTCCTGGCTTCTCCATCAAAATAAAACCTGGCACCACATGACAGTACGTGCATTTCCTCGCCAACAACACTGAATGCTCCAAGCAAAGGCTATTCCTGGGATGACCTGTTGTCCTGGGGTGCAGGTCATAGTTGTGCCCAGGAGTCATGCACGCACACCATGGTATTTCTAACTGCAGTGTATTTGTGTTTCTACTTTCCCTCTGGCTCTTTGCCTTTTACATTTGCTTCAGAATGCCCATCCACCTTAACATTATTTAAAAAACAAAAAGAAGAAAAGAGTCTAAACACTTTTTGTGTCAATCAGGCAGATTCTGTTGCTCTTAGTCTGCTGCGGTCTATCTTCCTAAAACCCATCCTTCATTTTAATAGTATAATAATCAGGCAGTTCCAATACCTCTGAATATTTACACTGAGATCGATTATATTTTCTACAAAAAGGTGAAGTGGTCCTTAGCAAATAGAAATCAACCTGCAGGCTCACTCTGGATTTCAACTGAACCCCACTGGAATTGTGCTAAAAAGCTATGATAAATCTATCCAAAATGTATTATTTTGGCCCTGCTTGCCTTAGAAATATGAAGTGTAAGGTGATACTGTCTAAACTTACACCACTTCTGCCCAACCCTTGGGAGCATAGTTCAATGACCTTTATATGTTCCTTTTGTACCTTCTGCTAGAAGATTTGACAGGAATTTTGTAATTAAGTCAGCTTCTGTCACCAAGTTACAGTTTTCTATGTCAGAAGAAATGTTTTTTCTGGTAGACAAGGAGTGAGGATGTCAGAATATGGCCCTTCTTATTAACCTGCATAGAAGCAGGTTGAGGGCTTCACTGTTTAACATAATTCCCTGGCTGTATTTTTCTGTTCTTCAAGCCTTGCATTTATTTTACTGTTTACAGGAAGGTTTGTGCTGTCAAGGAGACTGCTGGTAGGGAAGCTCTAGGAGGAACAGAAAGGCTTCTGTGCCTATGAGATGTTTGTTCACATCCCTCCAGCTTTATACACAGCAAAAAACTCCTACTTCATTTAATTAGGAACACAGGCCAGCAAAGGATCGTGTAGGCTACAGAGCCCAGTCCTCTACTGTCTCTCATAACAATAGAATGCTTTCTACCCAACACTTCAACCTTTCCTAAAGTCCTAACCTACCTAAAGTTATGATAACCAGTTTTTCTATAGCTGGTCTAATTGGAAGGTTGCTCCAGAGGTTACAGATCTCAAAATTAGAAAACTTCTCATAATTCCCATCCTGAATTCATTCATGGCTAGCTCACACTCACCTGTGCTTTACCAACCTTGGTTTACCATACCTTTTCCTTCTTCTGTTTCATTATACCCTGCCCCCCCTTCTCGGTGGAAATGTTTCTTCATCCTTGCATCTTCCTCTTGGTTTCCTTCCCCCTTACCCAGACCCTATGCCTGCTGCCTGTGGGGGCTATCCTTCTTGCACAAACACAGCCCTTCACCCCTCTCCTTCCCTGGCACTGGAACAGTGTGACAGCCCCTGGTGACCCCAGGGGTGAAAGGAAGGGCCTGTCTCAGCAGGGAGCTCATCATCCCACTCTTACCTCTGCTGCCAGTGGCTCTCAATGAGCATTTATTGGTTTCCCTAACTGCATTTGCCTCTTAACTGCATTTGCCTGCCTTCCTTCTTCCCTTCTTGTTTTAACACACATAGAAAATGAAGGTGTGAACACTCTTACTTGAGTCATTACCTTAAGGCTTCTGTTTTTCTTCCTTGGTTTCCCCTCCAGCAGTCCCAAAAATAAAGGAATGGATTCTAAAGGGATAAAATAATATAGACCTGTGCAAGGAACAGGAAAAACTCCCACCCAAATGAATGCCAATAGCTGCCAATTCTAGTCTCTTGATTTTTGCTTTCAAGGCTGGGAAGCTCTCCATATATCTGCAGGGATATAAACGAGCTGATACTGGATAACATTCAAATGAATATGTTCTATGAGAGCTGAAGTACATTTTGCAGAATACGTGTAGGCAAAATAAAGTCTGTGAAAGGATTTTATCCAAAATTGAAAGCAAGCTGCTACCTCTTCTTAACAAAAGCATAGAGAAAACCATCCTTTGTAATGCTCAACTTAAGCAGAAGAAAGCAGAGAAAATTAGGGTGAAATGGCATTTGAAAGTGTACCAAGGTGGGGAGTACACAGTGAGGATACTTGGACATCGTAGCTGAGCTGAAGTGTTGCATTTTCTCCATTTCTTCACTTATTGTCACCACTCTCAGATTCCCAGGCAGATCTTTGTGTCAACACCCAGAGCATCTTTCCCTCTAGAAAACATGAGAACTATTCAGAGTCCTGTCTCAGAGAGATGATGTCTCCTGTAATCAAACGTGTGGTGGTACGATGCCTGACAAACTTCAACCAAATTTTGCAGATTTATTTTTATTTTTCCTAGAAGCAGTCTATGTGCTTTCACAACCAGTGAAGCCTAGAGCATGCTTCTCTGTGTGTGTCCCACTTGTGTATGCTCTTTTCAAGCAAGGATCTGCTTTCCCCAAAGACACTTTGCTGTGAAAATCATATTATAATGAATCCGGGCTCATTCATGATGCTGACAATGATAATTTATCTGAGGTTACCTAAAAATTTCATTTATTTTAGTAATGAAGTCTGTGGATTTGAAGACTATGTCATCTGCGGTGATATGTCAATAAAAATGGAAATCCAAAATTTTATTTCAGTAGAGAGAAAGAAGGAAGCAAGCAAGCAAGCAAGTAAGTAAGCAAATCAGCACACTGTCTTTCGGGAGTATTTTTAACTAAATTTGAAAATTTCTAGATTTCTAAATTGGCTCAATAAGTTTTCTTATATAAGAGAAAAATGTCCTACTATGACGGTCATATAAATCTGATTATGCCCACAATGAATAACAATTGATTTTCTTAAAGTGTGGAGCGGGGGGTGATGGGTCAGGAAAGAGGAGTTTCTTATGCTTAAATTCTGTAACTATCACTCTAGGCAAGTTCTCTGATTTCCAGAACCAACCAGCAACAGTATCATAACCTACCAGCCACTACAACAGCTGTTGTATTTAAAACACCTCCCTTTCATTGATTCAGCAGGTAAAAGTAAGAGGAGACCAAGTATTAAGAAAGAGGGTGGCACAAAAGGTGGGTAAAAAAGGGAGTATGGAGGCTTCACAGCATCCCATTAGCACTGCCCACTGTAACTGCCTCCCTTGACAAGGGAGAGATGAGGCCAAGTGCAGTTCCTCCACCTCTCCTCCATCTCTTTCCTGGCTGCCCCAGCAGAGGGACACAGCAGCAAATTTTAAACGAGCCAAATCAGACGATGGGACTGTTGTGACTTTATTCCACTGCAAACAGCTGATTCTGATGCCTGAATAAAGCTATTTAAATCTTGCTCATATATCTTTACATAATATATCTTTACTTCCAAGTGCAGTACAGCTGCAGGGTGTGGTTTAGGTCGGAGAAGGGGTGGATGAAGCATGGGTCTCTGCCATCCCACATAGGATGTGTGGGATATCAGTGTTTCTGTAATCACACTTCCAGTGGCTCTAAATCTCCATTTTGATTGCTCATGACGCCATAAGATGGATGTTGAAAATAAATTACATTAATTTAATAGTGATCCATAAAAATGGCTACACAAGAGGAGACTAGAAGTTAAGGCTTGGAAGGACTCAATGTACAGGACTCTTTGCAACACTCTGAGACTGCAAGAAAGCTTCAACTGCCCTCTGGCAGCCATGTAGTAATGTCAATTAGAGGTGCAGGGGTAGGTGGAGTTTTATGGGGTATGAGCCCATGGGGTGACCTGCATGAGTGGTTCTGCACCCACTCTGCTGCTGGCAGGGTGGCCTCTCACCTGGCCTACACCTAAAGCCTGCTCCATGTGTCTCTCTAGTCTTACATGAAAAACCCCAGGAGCTTATAGGAAGGTTTCAAGGGAAATAGGGTCCCCAGGCCCACCCAAGCCTGCACAACTGGGGACCATGGAAAGCCATTTCACTCCTCTCCTGCCATCCTGAGTTATTGTTTGTGCTGTCCTTTTGCTTTCTCACAGGGAGCAGAGACCACCAGGAAACACATTTAAAAATCATCTGTGGCACACAGAAGGAGAAGAGAGAAAGTTGTTGGTACATTTCAGCAAGCCTCGTTAAAAACATCTCTAGGCACTACAAAGTGCATGTTATCAATATGCATATGTGATGTCTCTGAGGCAGAGTTGCCTTTAAGGTACATATTCAGCAGGACAACATTTTCCCATGTGAGGCAAGGAACAACAGTGAATCATATGTGTAGGAGGGAAAGGCCTTCTGGCTATGTACAGTATTTATTCCCTTTTGTGTCTTGCTTCCCCCCCTCCCCTCTTTTATTAATGGCTTTTGCAATTAGTCGTAACAGGGTATTGCTAGCTGGCAGAAAGCAGTGACTTCTGCAGTCAATTCTTTGTGGGAAACTGGATGTGTAGGGGAAGGAAATGATGCTTGTGTGCTGCCTTTGCTCGTTCCTCTGACCCCCGAGCAAGAGGCAGCCAACACTATTTGTGTTCAGCACTTGCCTCCCCAGCTGAATGTCACATTACTTGACCTCGCATAAATACACATACAGATGTAGAAATGCAGAAGGTGAGGCCTGCAGTGCACACATTAAAAATTCCTACTGAAGATGTCAGCAAGGGGCCCAGAGAAACTGGATTAAATTTAGAGGGAATCCAAAGGGAAAGTATGGCACCTTGCTCTACCTGCAACACAGCTTGGCTGGGGTTTTATTTGTCACCCCACTAAAGAAATGTTCCACCCCAGAACCTATAGTGCTGGAAAGCATTGCAAAAAACATATGGCAGATGGACAAGCACAGGTGATGAATCCTGCAGTATTTTGGGATGTTAGCTGAGTTCCCAGTAAGCTGATTGGACAGAACTGGAATTCAGTGACACAAAGTCAACAGACAGCAGGTTGCCTATGGTGTCCTGGTTTCAACAACAAATTACAGCCAAGCAAGAGGGAGTACCTAGGAAGGTGTAGGTGTGAGTACCCAGGAGGGTGTAGTTTTCTTACAACACCTTCTTCTTGCCTTCCCTCCCCACTTTCCCTTAGTTCAGCTACATGTAGATTTAGAGACTCCTGCTAAAGCTGAAATGTCATAATGCAATATGCTGTATAATTATGGGAGTAGAAGTGACCTAAGAAATTTTAACTGTGAATAGAGTGAAAGAATTAAGAAAGAGAAATGAAAGCTGGCATCACTGAGCAGGCAGCACTATGATTTCCAAGCACTAGTAGCAAGATATCTCTGACTGGCGAGTTATGCTGCTTTCTTCTTATTTTATTCTTGTTGGAAAAGCAGAGGGGCACTGATTAGAGGGAGAAGGGTACAAAGGATAATGGGCATGTGAAGTGAGCAGGGTGAGGCTCATAGAAGAGGATGTGAGAGGGGTTGCAAGAGGAAATCAGAGGCAATGGCTTATGGATGAGAAAAGAGCATCTGGAAAAGAACTGAAAGGTTTTGAGGCACCAGTGAGTGGAAATGGTTGGTAGTTTCCTGTCAGGGAGGAAAAGATGTCATTTTTTTCCTGTGGAAAATGCTGTTTTAATAACTGTCTATCAGAGAATAATTCTTTGAGAATTTTCAATTTTACCTGACTCTTATTTTAAATTTGTGTTGGAGAGGAATTGTCACGCAGCTGGAAGCTGACATTTCTGTCAGGCTCTTATCATTCACGTTTTCTACCTAGAGGCAAAGAGCGTGAGATCCTTCCAATCTGGGAGCTACAGCTGGGCTGACGGGGAGGCACTGAGCCTCGTGCTTGCTTCCAGCCATCTGCCTGCAAGCCTCACACCATGGCAGTTCTCTCCCCCTAGGCAAAAGTCAGGCTGACAAGAGCCTTTCAAGACAGCAACCAGCAAATCAAATAAAGCCTTTGTTCCTTCAGACTGGAATGTTTCCCTTTTCCGCCCAAATGAGACATGGATGTACAAACAATTTTGTGAGAAAACTCTGACTCTACAGATGACCTTAGAGAGTACAAAGGTCCTTTGGTACCTGCTTGCCTCTGCTTCCACTAGCTAAATGTCTTGACAGACCAGTTATTTTATGCCTGAATTTCACATGGTTTTAAGCAGGACCAGTTGCCCTGGGGAAAAAGGCTCCCCTGTACAAAATTCTGTCCCTGGGAGTGCTCAGAAACAAGAAATGCCTGACTTCCTGTCTGCTCTGCCTCCTCAGTGTGCCTGTCACAGGCATTTGCTCTGCTCTTACTGGGATTGCTGTCTAGCTGACACAATTAAGCAATGAGTAAATCTAGTACAGCCTGGCATCAGTGCTGGTATACACATCAGGCAGCAAATTTCACCGGCTCTGTTAGGGACCATTATCCAGGCTACCTGACTCCTGCAGGGTCTGTCAGATTCTGCAGAGGGCCCCACAGACCAAGATCTATGAGCAGCTGACCCTGCAGATTGCTTCCCGCTGGACCTCAGCTGGACCATCCTGTAAATAAAAATGATTTTGAGCAACTGGGAGAAAGCTTCTTCATGACACTTGAGGGGGAAAAAAAAACTTGAAGGAGACCTCTTTTTTTTGCCATTCTATTCTAGAATACTGTGAGATCTGGGCACTGAACTTCAAGAAGGAATTAGGCCAAGTGGAGACAGTCCAGAGGAGTGCAACGAGAATAATCAGAGGTCTAGAAAATGGGAAAGACTAACCTGAATAATTCATAGTCTCCAGAAGAGACAGCTGGAAGAGAGTACTGAGAGATTTGTTAAACAGAGTCCGATGTGATGGAAATATTAGGAAATAATTGATTTCATTTCAATCAGAAAATTCATATGTAGTACAAGAAAAAGTCAGGATAAAGAACACAAAAAAAAACAGTAAGGGAAAAGAAGTAAGGATAAAGAATGCATTGACAGGAGAGTTCTCTGAGTAGATATCCTGGGACATCTTCAGGAACTAATCAGAGAAAGATCTGTCAGAAATGGCAGTTGATCCTGGCTTGGGTGAGGGGAAGGACCAGATGACTTTTTATGTCCTTTCCAGCATGATGCTTGTGTGTTCTTATGTTCTTTCATGGAAAACCATGGTTTCGGTTTGCATGCTTTTTTCTAACGCTTAAGTTGACTGGGAAGCAGATAGGTAAAGGGAATTCAAATGCGTAAAGGAAAACAAAAAAAAAACAAAACAAAACAAAACAAAAAAAAAAAAAACCAAAAAAAAGAGAGAGCAATTAGAGAAAGAAAGGTAGGGGAAGTCTGGACAGCTTCAAACAAACCAAACAGACTGTCTGAACCCTTAGCAGGGCAGACTCCAGGCAGCTACTCACTGGTTCTGCTAAGGACCCAGGCGTATGCCTGAGAGTTGGATGGAAATTGGGAAATTGTTATGCAGTTGAGATTGATGTATCTGCTGTTTTGTCTTTGCCTGCACTACATTTACCTGTGTTAAATAAACAAAGAAAGTGCTCTAAGTATTGCTCTAAGAGTGAATAATAAGTGGAACATTTCTTCTTTTGTTAGTAGCTTGTGTCCTTGCTTATTAAGTCTCAGGCTGAGCAGCCAAAGGGAGTGTTTGAGACATAAATGCCGGAGGGGACTCCCACTGCTGAAAGCAAAGGGCAAGCAGCTTGAAATGTGCTACTTCTATTCCTGGAAGACCATGATGATCAGAAATACAAGCTCTGTATCCTTTATTCCCTGCCTTTTCTTCTCTTCTTCCTACTCCTTCTCCATCCCTTTGAACAGCATTCAGGAAGTTCAAAACTCATTTGTAATGGCAAACCAGTGACTAACAGAGAGAAATTGTTCTTTTGTCTTTTGCTAACTAAATTAGAAGAGATCAGTTTTGGACAAACTTCTCATTTTAGTCAGTGGCAATATAAATACTAAGATACAACCTGTTTTTCTCTGTCCCTGAGTGTTTATAAGCTGTTTTCAAATCACTGAAACCAAGGTTTCAACTCCTTGGAAAAATATAAGAGAAAGATCAAGTCTATCAAGATTCACCTGCCCTTTCAAAACCAAATCTGTCTCTCATAAAAAGAAAGGGAATACTTATCCAATACTCTGAAAAGTAACAACTTCTCACACCAGACCTTCATGTGTCTTTTAAGTCATTTCCTCAAATCTTCCTCTGACTTACCAAAAATCTCCAACAAAACCAAGCTCTGTTAATCCTCGCAAGAAACATGAGTTCCTTTTCTAAGGAAATAGGAAAAGTACAGGGGGAAAAAGCTCTATCACGTCTGTTAAAGTTTTTAGCCCCACCACAGCCACTAACCACAACTGCTTGCTGTCAACCAGAGAGCAAGACACAGTCTCTCAATCTCCACCTGAGACTTCTCCAGAAGGTCACTGGAGCCAGTACAGATATTGTAAAGTGCTCCCTTTGCAAAGCAACGACATGACAGAGAGCTGATCTAATGTGGAATGAGCAGTGTCATGCTTTACTTTATAACAACTCACCCCTACAATTATTGCCAGATGTCTGCAAATGTTCTGGAAGTCTCCCCTCTAACATTAACTAATCCTCCCAAATTTTTTTCATCATTCAAAGACTGAGGGTGCTGGTGGTGCTGGTTAGCTACAGCCAGAAAAAAAAAAAAAAAAAAAAAAAAAAAAAAGGATCATAGGGGATCATATAGCACTTTTCCTTTTTTCCTTTTGTTATTTCTGCTGTTAGTAATAGAATGAAACCACTTGAGTAATAGGGAAGTCCACAGTCTACTGAGACATATGATAAGAATTTTATTTTCAATTCTCTTATCAAAATTATATACTTCAGCCTCAGTACAGTATGTGAGCTCCCTTCTATTCAATCATGTAATTGAAAAAGTTGATATTCCATTGCTAGTGTATGCCATAATTTTGCAAAAAGAGAACCTATCTATTTTAGATAATGCTTATTAATATACTGATTGAGTGTCTCAGAATAAAATTTGATGGCACTACTCCTTCATATACTCATATTTGTAGGCAGCAGAATGAAATGCATTGACCCCTACATCCTTCTTTGGAACAGCTGCTGGAGGATTTACCTGCAATTACCTGCTGAAAATGAAATAAAAGATTAGTAGAAATGAGATGTCACTTTGGACTTACAGCTCCTGTTGCTAGGGAAACCTTAGAGTTAGCATCCTGATTAGGGCAAACATTGCTGTAACCCAGCTGAACCTTTGTCAGCATCAGTGGTTGGCAGAGCTGCAACATCTGTTTGTCTGGCCAGGGACAGTGATTTCCCACTGTCATCTGGTTGACTGAACAGCCCTTTCTGATGGTGCCCCATCCAGACATCAGCTTACAAAGATACATAGCTGGGTCTGTGTAACCGAATTACACAAATGCAACACCAGTGCAATTAGATGGGTAAAAGGGAAAGACTGATGGAGGAGGGAGATTAATTATGTTTAATGCCCACTACCCCTAGTATACAACAATTCAGAGCCATCCAAGCCCCAGTGCCTGCCAAGTGATGGAGAGACATCAGTCAAGTGAGAGCTTGGCAAGAACACCTACAAGAGGACTTGAAACAGTGGAGCGAGGCCAAAGAAAATTAAAACTATTCTTATATGTTTGTGCCTGGGCCTCCAGAGAGGAAAAACAGGTGGTTATGAAGAAATTAATGGAGGCTGGAAGATAAAAATGTTATACCCTCAGTGTTATATCCTCCCTATGGAAGGAGGTGTTACCTCCTTACACTGTCCTGAGGAACAGGCTCTTTTGCATTTATGGAGTGTTAAGGGGAAATAATTTCAGGAAATCTGGACTCTTAACACTTTTCCCCCATATTGGGGAACTCTCTTTGAATATCTCAATGCCTGCAGCTTCACTTAAGTGCATTCAGTACAGCATTCCTGACACTGCAAGACATTGAGAAAGGCTCACACTTGGGCAATGGGGAGGCAACAGGTTTCAGACAAGTTCAGAGGCTTCAGAAGATAAGTTAATGCTTTTTATTTGTGGAATCTGGAAGCTGCCAGGGATTAGCCTGTCAGCACAACAGAATTAATTGCAGTCAGCACTTGGCTGGATTCAATGAAATAGATGCTATTGTGTTTTTTTATTCCTGTACTTCTGTACTTCTGCTACAAATCTATTGGGGGTCTGACTTCTAAAAACACCCTATTTCTCAAAAACACAAAAGAGTGGTACTGTAAGCTGGTAAGTCATTTTGTTTACCAAAGATTTTGTTAATACAGTGCATTGCCCGTCTTTTCAGCCAACACAAATACTGTACTTGATCTACAAGCAAATTAGAGTGTAAGTCTATAAAATTATCTCATATTTAAATTATTAGATTACTTTGTCTCTGCCCTTTGGAAAAGAATCACCATTCCTAAGAAATGCAAATGCTGCATAATTAGTTCATGACCAGAAACACCAAAACCAAACCACTTCATCTGTTCTTTCTTCTTTCATTTTACCTAAGCACTGACTTTCAAAAATAATCTGGGATTAGTATCTTAAATATGCATAGAGATTCTTGCACTCTTCTAGCTAAAACTTCAGTACCAAAAGAAACATTACAAATGCCAGGACTGTAGGAGTGTTGAAAGGAAAATTACATTAAGAGTTCAGGAAATTCTGCTTGTCTGTGTGCTTATGACACTCATTCCTTACAGATTTGCAAACTTCAGCACTGAAATCTGATGTATTCTAATAGCTGAATGTCATTTAGCTGCAGTGACTTCACTACCACTTCCAGTAGCCAGCCACATCTTTCTGTTGTAGATTACACCATGTTGCTTAAGGTGTGGCAAAAAGGAAGGTGAGCCTGTCCCTTAGCCATCCCAGGTGACAGCAAAATGAGCCATTACGCTGAAATTCTCCCAAAATATCCCAGGTTGTAAATAGTGCAATGCAGTTCAGCACTTGCAGCTATGGCAGGGCTGTGTTTCTAAAGAGAACTTAAATATTTAGCTTTTTACTCAGGTGGAAAACTCCTTTCTGATCTCTATAATTCTAAGCAAACTGCCATCCAATTGCTAAATTTGACAAAAACAATTTCTTTTATTGTTTTATAACTCTGTTTAATTAAGGAATATTTTCATCTCATCAGAGACCTTTCTTTGGAGAATTGTCGGCATGTGTGTACATATATATAAAATATATGTGCATGTTTATATCTATATAATACATATGTGTACATGTGAATATATTTGTGTATATCTATGTATTTATACATATTAATATATATTAACATATATACGTATGTTAATTATTTTCAGTCTCCAATAGTTATTTGGCCAGTTCATAACAATTAAACAGAAGAAACTTTGATACTTTTGAGCACATTAAAGCCTTTTATTAAAGTACACAATCAAAATATTCTAGTTTGTAATATATTACAATATATTTTACTCGCAGCCATGTATCTCTTCCATCTTAAGAACTGAAGGTGCAGTAGTAACAAAATAAGTGCACCTTGTTATGTATGGAAACACAGCTGAAGGGTTGCTGTTCCCGATATCATAAGAGGATTTCCTTTGTTCTTTTTCCCATGAGTTTTTGAAATTTGTTATGAGTTCTGTGAGAACACAGTCCAAGGAATAAAAACTCTCCTTTAACCCAAATGAGAGAACACATAAAATTGTTTTTATTACCTCCCCATCATACAAGAGCACCTTGGTGCTATTCACACCACCATTTTGGTGTGTGGACCCCAGCCAACAGCCAAACACCCGCACAGCTCCTCCTTCAGTCCCCTCTTTAGCTGGATCTCTTCCCTGATATTATGGTCTGAGATATCTGCAGGCATGTTTGCTCCAAGTGGCCATCCTTCCACGTTCCTGCCTATTCCTCCAATAAGGATGGATCAGCAAAGGGCTTCTCAGATCCAAGGTCTGCTGTGTACCCACTGCCTCGGATTGGTTCCCAACTGAAACCTGCTCACCCTCCTCTCCCAGCACAGAGAGAAAATAGAAGGAAACCAGTAAGACTCATGAGAGAAGATCCTCTGTTCTGCTGATGGTGCTGGATATGCTGTCCTAGAGATGAGGAAGGCAAGCCACTGCCTTTGAAGGGATGCTAATTCAGAATGGCTGAGACAGAGAGACCCAGCTCCCAATTCCAGTAATCTCCACAGTAGGCAGAATGAACAAAGCAGAGGTCAACAGATCCATTCCAACCATGATAATTAAAAGGCAGAGAGGATTTGTTGGCTGCACTTTTCTTTTCTGAAGTATTCAAGTGTCCTTATCTTGAAAAATATTTACCACCAAAAAGCTAGGAAATAGTGCCAATATTAGTAGCACATATAGTGTGTGTGGATGGAGAGCATAACACTGTCAGTGGAAGACTGACATTAGCATAAACCATTTTTAACTCCAGGCTGAGAGGAAGTTCATCATTATGTGCCTATCCATCCACGATGCCTCATGGCATTTATAGCTGCAATCTGAGCTGGGATAGAGCCTTAACTAGTAGGGTATCATGTTAGCTGAGGATTTTTTTATACTTCTTATAGTCTACAACAATAAGAACTTATGGAATTTTTGGTCCTGTGATGGTTGCTCATATCAGTTGCTGATATTAGAGGAACCTTTACTACAAGAACAATAGGAAAATTTTGAAGCAGTGACAGAAAAAGCATCTGCAAAACTAGGAAAAAGGAGAAAGGAGACCACAGCAAGGTACAGAAGAGATTAAATATCTCTAGCCAAGAAAATGCTTCAGCGTGTGCACCTTAGTAATCAAAACAGGAGTGGGATTCTATGAGACTATTTTAGCAACAGTTTAGCAATGTTTTCTTTTCCAGATTAAGTTTATAGATTACTAGAACTCTCTAAAAAATAATGATCAGAGACAGGTGCTACCTGAATTAAATGAGCAACCATTGCACACAGAAGCAGCAACCTTGAGGAAAAACACATTTGAAAATATTCCTCACAAGCATTCATCAAACTAGAATTTTACAGTTTTCATGTTCCTTCTGTCCAAAGGATAGCTTCTGGTAATGTCTGTCCTGGTGATGAAGGTAAAAGTGAAATTTATGCTTTACAACAGAAAGGAAAAAGACATCTTCAGACTACTTTGAGATTTTGTAGTCTTGCACCAAAGGCAAAACAAAAACTAGAAATCCTGATTCCCTTGAAATCGATGGTAGAAATCCATTTCATTCAGTTATTTTAAGATTTTATACCAGAGGGGAATAAAAAAATTGAGGATACAAAATATATGTACCTGTAGCCATCCCATCACAGCAATCCTACATTTAATATATGGGCTGTAATATAGGTTGGTAACCCTGATCAGATCCTATTGTGGCTGATCTAATTAGTTCAGGGCTAGTACAAATGTTCAGGTGTAAGCATAACCTAAGACACACAGAGCAACAATTAATATGCATTAAATAAACTTTCCCAGGAATTGACATTTTGCTGTGCAATAGACTGCTCCAGAAAGAAAGCAAAGAGCAAACTTCGGTTCAGTTTGTCCATGGGAAGACTCTGTCCTTAAAATCTGCTCTTTTTCTAATAAAGTCTGTCTTTTAAACAGCGGAATTTGAAGCTGAACATCTGTGAAATGAATATTTTCAGTACATGCTAATTCAGAATGTGCTGCAGGCGAAAAAGGTGCAGCAGCTGTGAGCACCACAGGTTCTGGTTGGGTGCCAGTACGAGGCAGTAAGTGTACAGCAGACCTGCACTGCTGAGTACACTCTCCAGATCTGAGAGGACCTCTGCTGAACAGTCCTCACTGAAATCATAGCCAGGAACACAGCAGGAAAGCCACTCACAGCAAAAGCCACTGCAAGTTTTGTGGAATATATCAGGGAAGAGATCAAACTAAAGAATCAAATCTAGAAAGTCTAAGAAGTTCACTATGACTAATCTAAGGAGTTAAAAGAGATACTGGGAAATATAAGCTTAGGAAACTTCCAGAGAAGCCAAGGATAAGCTTTGACCCAGTAGGAGGACTGATTTTCTACTCAGCAAAGAGGCTGCACCTGGAAAAAGTGTTTGGACCTGGATTTCCTGTATATGTGTATAGATATAGATATAGATTAGATATAGATATAGATATAGATATAGATATAGATATAGATATAGATATAGATATAGATGATATAGATATAGATATAGATGATATAGATATAGATATAGATATAGATATAGATATAGACATAGACATAGACATAGACATAGACATAGACATAGACATAGACATAGACATAGACATAGATATATTTGATTATATGTGTGTGTGTGTGTGTGTGTGTGTGTGTGTGTTCATGCATGTGAATGTGTATATAGATAAATACAAGGGATGAAGAAAAAGATTGATAAAATTTTTCCAGAATCAAAAGTGCTCAATAATTATCAAATGTTAATAACTGACTGTACTAAACGGACAGCAGCAGGTCCCATCTTATTTTGAGGATACAATGGGTTAGATGCCCTCTGTGGGTTAAAAGTTTTGGTATGTGTTACACATAATACATAGTAGTGCTCTTTGAAAAGATAAAAATCAGACAAAGAGTACACAAAATGAAATGCTGTATTCATTTATGTATGGATTCAGCTAACTATAATTTGGAGGAGAGGAGAGGAGAGGAGAGGAGAGGAGAGGAGAGGAGAGGAGAGGAGAGGAGAGGAGAGGAGAGGAGAGGAGAGGAGAGGAGAGGAGAGGAGAGGAGAGGAGAGGAGAGGAGAGGAGAGGAGAGGAGAGGAGAGGAGAGGAGAGGAGAGGAGAGGAGAGGAGAGGAGAGGAGAGGAGAGGAGAGGAGAGGAGAGGAGAGGAGAGGAGAGGAGAGGAGAGGAGAGGAGAGGAGAGGAGAGGAGAGGAGAGGAGAGGAGAGGAGAGGAGAGGAGAGGAGAGGACTGGGGAAAGGAAGGGCTGGAAACTGAAGAGAAGGGAAAGGGAACAATGAGGATGATGAACAGGGCTGAAGAAGAACAGGGCCAGCCAGGCTCAACAACAAGGAGAAAGCAACCAAGGAATAGTGGCACAGAGGTAAGAACAAGTCTGACTTGATTAAATCTAACTGAGGCAGGAGCTGGTCTTGCCACTGCAGTAGGAAGCAAGATGGCACAGGTCAGCACTAGCCTGGAGAGCTGGGAAAACTGTTGAACACATCCAGTGTAAGCATGAGCAGAGTGTCCTGCAGAGCCTGCCTCAGCAAACAATAAAACGGGGCAAATATACTCAAGTCCTGCTTATTGAGCTGCCTGTCTCCTGGAATAAGCCCAGGGCAGACTATTTTCTGAAGTAAGAAACCACAAATGGCAAATATCTAGTGAATTAAAACCTTCCTGGAAAGATGAGAATGAAGAGTATGAGCCAGAGCTATTTTCTTTTCTCCTGTAGGACAATAACAATTTTCACCTTCATTTGCTCTCACTCTGGGTAGGATTCCTAAACATGGGAATTTAAGAAGTGCACTTTAGCAGTTTCAAGCTCTTTTAGCCTTCTTCTTGATTCCTTGGGTACAGAGGGAGATGGCAAAAATGGCCTGAGACCCTGTGACATGATCATGACACAGTCACTTCCATGCTTGCTCCTGAAGGTATGCCCTGCTCTCCCATCTCCCATCTCAGGGTTACCATCCACTCCTGCAGGTGATGCCTTTAGCTTTCATATTTTCAGTTTCTGTACTGCATTGGTGTGTGACTCTGATTTTCACACAGTGTCAGCAAGTTCTCTTCACAGTTTAGTCAGACAAAACAATCCTTTTCCAGCCTGAGAACCAAGGACACTGCTGCAGCTTAGGTCCAAAAAGTGTGAACAACAGCAAATTGAGGAGACCAGTCTGGGAGGATGGGACTTCAGAACCTGAAGCTGTAACTGGACAATTAACCCAAATATGTAAATGGACCAAAACTTATAAAAGTGTGAAAACCCATGACACGCTGTCCATCTTGGGTGGAGCCACACCTGGGCTCCTGTACTGCCCAAGGTGTATCCTTTGAAGGCCTTTTCAATAAATACCTTCTTTATTCCTTTAACATTGTCTAGCCTCTGTTCCAGGTAGCCTCTCACAGGCATCCCAGGCAGCCAGGTGTGCAGGAGTTCTCCTTTCTGCCATGCTTCTGGAGAGATCCCAGTGCAGAGACTGCCATTCTGCTGCCTACCCTGCTGTCAGTGCCCACTCACGTTCACTGCATTTGAGAGGATTTAACCACAGCAGTTAAAGTGACAATAAAGAGATGCTGTAATGGGAGTGCCAAAAACAATACTCTTCTAGTGGGTTTAAAAGCACCAGCTGCAGAGGAGGTATGATGGGGATCTGACCCTTCATCATCTACATATATCAGGTATGTGTATTCCCTATCTGTCTTGACATTTTTTTAGGCCACATCCACTAATTAAATTAGGGTGCTCCTTTCTTACAATAAGTAGTGACAGGACTAACAGAGAGGAGAAGGAAGAACGCTTTTTCTTGACCAAGTTAAAACCAGTCCTACGCAAACCTGAGTAAGACGGATGAATATGCATGTGCTAATTTGAATATGTGGTTTGTCAGCTATTTGCCTACATGCATTTAACACCCACAGATGGCCTAAGGCAGCAGCCATAGACTTTCTTCTACTTGCTTTTTTGCAGAGATCTTACAGAAGCCCCAGAGGAGTTAAATTACTGGCATTATGATGCTATGAATGACTTATAGAAGTGTATTACTTTCCAAAGCATTGGTTGGCTTAATGTAAGTAAAAATGCAGGTAGTGCTTAATGGCTGGGATCTAATTCTGCTGAACTCCCAGCTATGGCCTTTAGCAGCTCAGAAATGTTGGCTTGTGTTTGTTGCACCATCATTTTCTTTTATTCTGTACCTCCAAAAGTGATATAAGTTGAGTCTTGGGGTTAACTGGTATTTCAGTGCTTATATGCAGGTGCAGATAACTGACAAATTAGGGAAGATAATTCTGATTCCTCCATCTTTTGCCTCAGCTGTTTAAGCTAGGTGAAAAATGAGTTTAATTTGGACTTGGCTAGTCAACAATAGTAATGTACATGATTTGTAAGCTGAAGCATAGCCCATTTCAGCTTCTTGATAGAAGAAAATGTTTCATTTCTAGGATGAGGAGGGTTGGGAACAGAAGAAAGCAAAAGGGGACAGTGTAAAAACAGAAGACAGGACAGAAGAAGGGGACTCTGACTGTAGTGAAACCATTAAGTGAAGGGTTTATATGTATGTATGGTTTATATACAATAAGAAAGCAATTTGGACAAAATCTTGATTCTGTTGAAATTAAGAGTTAAAGTACTTTCCATATGAAATAAAGAGAAATTAAGAGAAAGAAAGCATGAAATCCCATTTTTATACACCATTTCCATAGGGGCTAGAGTAAATTTTTAAAATTCTACAGCCATAATGGAGACCTGCCTGGGTCAAAGCAATGCACATCTCCTTAGAAATATAAAGGAATCTCTATCTCAAGGTATGCTTGTTGCCTTCGTTGGGGGGAAACGAAGGCAAGTGGCGACCTGGTTAGAGCGGGCCACGGCGAACACACACACACACACACTTACAATCCCAGTCGCCGGACAAATCACTGGCTACACTGATGCAGTCGACGGTGAAATGCATTTATTGCTCGGCAAACGCCGGTTTAAGTAACTTCGATACAGCTGTGATTGGCTAACGCCATGGAGAGGGCGGGGCCTAACTCCTCGTGCATAGCGATGTCTTCTGAACGAACTTTCTAGCTCGCCACATATGCTTCTCACAGAAATCCTTGGGTTCCCTCTAGCAGCCTCCTTAGCATCTATCTGCATGCCTTTGTGACATGGATCCAATCATTTACAGCTCTGGGGCTCGTTTGGAGGGCTGATAATTATTGAGATTCCCATGTTTCTGTCTCACTGGCTTATCCTATCTCCCTTTAAAATGTTTGATGGACACTGTATGGGACTGTATTGACATGAGTGTTTCCTAATAGACATCTGGTATCATGATAATTTGAAGTCCAGCATCAGTGATGGTGCCCTTTTCTCTAGGCAGCAAAGGGGTTTCCTTTTGCTAAGTAGCAAACTACTGAGTGTGCTGAGAAAAGAAAGGGGAAATATAGAAGCCAAACTGCTTATTTGGTAGTTTTGTGCTGAGACTCACAGAAAAAGAAATGTAACACATGAAAAACTAGGTAATAGAGGAGATGAATGGCTGTCAGATAAAAGAGTTTGGGGGAAGGATGTAACTGAAGAAGGAGATGGAGGGAAAAGGGGACGATGCAGCACCACAGACCAGGGGAAATTCTGAGTTCTATGGTATGGAGAATCAGCAGACCTAAAGCCCAATGGAGGTAAGGGTTGATTGAAAAGCAGGCAGAGGTTGATTTTTCAGTCTGCTGATTGAAAAAAATATTGTCTTCACATCAGTATTCTAGAGGAGAATTCAAAAGCATTCCAGAAATTCCAACAATGATGAGGTGCTTCTAATTGGTAAATAAAAAAAATTCCTCTGCCATTGGGGAAAAAATTCTAGTTTGCAATACTTTTGATGTCATGTTGCAGATTGGAGCAAGGCCTCTGTTACCTGAATTCCTAGATGTTGTGTTTTCTATTGGAACAGTTGGTTTAGAAACTACAAATTAAATTGCTTTCCAAAACACCTTTCTCATTGCAAAAGTTTTGAATGCTGAACTGTTATATTAGACTCCATCAGACAATTTTCTTTGTCTGATGGAGTCTAATATAAGTCTAAAGGACTTTTCTTCCTCCCATCCTCTCAATAAAGTGCCTCCTAATCAATTGCAGTATTTAAAGTAAACCACTTGGTACTGTGTACGTCAATGCATTTTTTGCCTGTTTTTCACTTTAGTAGCGAAATGAAATTGTGTTTGCATGCTGTTAAGGTTGGTTTGTTTTCTTTAATTTAAATTAAATCTTTTCAACTCCTGCCATTCCAATATGCCAACTTTTAACCCAGGAGGATGGGGAAACATCTGCAGAAACTCAAATATTAGCCAGACTGATCCCCTCTGTACAAGGCAAATGAACATTCTGTAAATACAAACCCTGTGTATTGATTTCCAGCTTCAAACTTTCCAGATTCTTTGCACTGGAAATAACTTTTAGAAAATTTCACTTATCTGTGCACAATCACAGGCTTTGCCCTGGGGCCTGCAGAAGGCCTACAGAAGGGATCAGTCTCTTCCAAGCTCTTTGTTGACATCCTGCAGTCAGCATCCCTTTCCTCTCCCCATGGGTCTCTCACAGAGCATCACAAGTGGAAATCATGCCCAGAAATCCTCTCTTATGCACCTGCTTTCTATTCTGCTTTTTTCATCACGGTCAGTTGGAGACCAGGGTATTCTTTGACTTATTCTTCCCTTCACTGAACTGCTCTAAATACTTGTTTTATACATTCAAATCCAGGTTCTTGCCTGTTCTCGGATCATCTTTAAACTCTCTGTAAATATTAAATTGAATAGTCCCAGTTATATCTGCCCCTCTCTTTATGTGTATAGGGAAGGCAGTTTCTACTGCTAAGATATGAAAACAGCTGCAAAGACTACAATATAATTGTAATATTGTCACCTTTATTTAATAAAACATTTGGAGTGATTAAGTAGCAGTAATTTAGTGGATTAGGAGCAAATGCTAGCTCGATTATCTGCATCCATTACACTTGTACCTTGACTTAATTTTTCCTAAATTCTGTATTTTGGAAGCATAAACTAAATGTCAGGGCTGCTGTTTGTAAAGTCTTGGGGAGTGAATGTTATTATCTTTAGTATCTCTATTATTCTTACCTTCTATGACTTTTACATCTTCTGCACCATATATATCTATAATATGGATATTTTTTATAACCAGCTAAGGCTATGAAGCTTAGCACATAGAGTTGTGGCACTGTGCTGTAAATGAGCACTTCATTTACACAGAGATTGCCCTTTTTTTTTTTTTTTAAATAAAAATAAAGGTCTTTAGGGAGTAACTCTGGTGTTCATTTTGCAAGGCATGCTTCCCTGAGGTCCATCAGGCTGTGTGCAGAACACAGGGAACTCTGCCCATGGCGAAATGCCGCAGCTTCAGAAACAGCTGCCGAGCTCCACAACACGTTTCCAGGCCCTCCTGCCCAGCAGCTCCCCAGTCTCTCCCACTTGGGATGAGAAGCACCAAATGGAGCATGCAGAATAGAGAAGCTGGATCTTTGCTGTGTGTCTGATCTCCAGATGGAACCTTCCAGCCTGCTTCCTGGAAACACTTTCAGGAAGCAAGTGGTTGAAAGATGCAAGGAAGAGTCTGTACCAAGGCGCTTGGGATAGAAGAATAGAATAGAAATAGAAATGAATAGAATAGAATAGAATAGAATAGAATAGAATAGAATAGAATAGAATAGAATAGAATAGAATAGAATAGAATAGAATATTTCAGTTGGAAGGAACCTATAATGGTTATCTAGTTGAATTGACTGACCACTTCAGGTGTGTCCAAAAGTTTGAGCAAATTATTGAGGGCATTATCCAAACACTTTTTAAATATTGACAGCCCTAGGGCATCGATCACCTCCCTAGGAAGTCTGTTCCAGTGTTTGACCACACCCTTGGTAAAGAAATGCTTCTTGATGTCCAGTCTGAACCTCCCTGAGCATAACTGTGATGATTCCCATGTGTCCTGTCACTGGAGAGAAGACACCAGCACCTGCCTCTCCGCTTTCCCTCCTCAGGAAGCTGTAGGGAGCAGTGAGGTTGCCCCCAGCCTTCTTTACTGCAAACTAGAGAAATCCTAAGTCCTCAGCCTTCTTCCTCCTAGGACATACCTCCCAGCCTTTTCACCAGCTTAGTTGCTCTCCTCTGAATGCAATTTGATGAGGCATGGAGACAAAGTCCTTTTAGCAGCAGTATTATTTCTCCTTCTCCTGACACTGCTCTTTGATCAATGGCAGAAGAAAGCAGCTCTTCATGTGCTTCTTTGATGTTAGCCTCTTCCTGAAGCTTTGCTGTGTACTTTGAAAAAGTCACATCTTTGCAGCAAAGGCAGAGATGAAGATGCTGCAGCCTGCAGCAACCAGTGCCTCATTTCCTGAGTCACTTTCTCCTTGACTGCCACTAGATTTTTGCCCGAGGAGCCCTGAGGTCCAGCATTATTAGTGGTATCATAAGTAAAGGGTGGCATTGACTTGGTAGAGTACAAAGAGATATTTTTATACCCGGAGTTATCATGCAACACAAACCATAGAACCATAGAATCATAGACGGAAGGGGCATTTAAAGGTCATTCAGTTCAGCAATAAGCAGAAACATCTTAAACTAGATCAGGTTGCTCAGAGCCCTGAGCATTCAAACCCGGCCTTGAACGTTTCAAGGGACAGAACATCCACCCCCTCTCTGGGCAACATGTCCCAGGGTTTTACTATCCTCACTGTAAAAGATTCCTTCTCTGTATCTAATCTGAATAAGGCAGTGACCGATTGATTGAGCATACTATACGTTAACTGCAAGTAAAATAATTGCTGCTATCATTGTCAGTCTCCATTTTAATACTTGTGCTCTGGAATGTTCACACAAACGTGTGACTCTGTCCTACTGCACTGCTCCATGCAGGAGAATGGAAGCTGGGATAAAGCTAATTCCCTCACCAGAAATGTGTGCTTTCTCAGCAGCTCCATAGGATTTGGACATTGATTAGCTGATAGTAAGATGTTAGAAAGCTTAGAGATCTGCTAATGGAATATCAATACTGCAAACCTTGCAGGTTGAAAAACTCAGGAGGTCCACACAAAGGATCCTGTGGGATTATTCTACTTTATTCTGAAACCTCATCTGGTCACACGAATTACTGTGATTTTAAAACTCCCACATTATCCTTTCCTGAGAAGGAAAACCACCAGTAAAACCCACTGGAGACATGGGATGTTTTCGCTGTTTGGAGACTGCCCCCTAACACTCCTAGAATCAGGCAGTTTCATATTACCTCTGCTACATCCACTCCTACAAAACTCCATCTTCTCTTCTATCTTCTACTAGCAAGACAGGCTGTGATAAGGCACGGGGCACATCTTCCTTTCCATTTTTACCACTACTGGCTCCCAGGAGCTGGAGGCCAATGGGTAGGACTTTCCACTTTGACATCACATCATCCCTCTACCTTCCGTAATGCTAAGAGAGGTGATAGGACTTTGAGCATCACTCTCTTTTGATGATGACCAGTAGCAGAATTTAGTGGCCCAAGTACTGTCTCAAAGAAGATTTTGATCTGAAGTCTTCAGACGTGAGGAGTTTGAACTTTTCAATGAAGTATAACTTCCCCAAAGCCGCAACAGTTGTGAAAGCATTCTGTTTGACAGCCTTGGTGAGCAGAGAGGCTTTACAGCTGGGTAAGCACTTTGAATGCATCACCTCAGGAAGATCCTAACGGTGAAGTAAGCGCCTGAAAACTGAGAGGTGTGAACAATGAAAGCAGAACAAAGCTGAACAACAGAGCAGTGGAAGTGTGTTGTAGCCATAAGTTGCAGGCTCTCCTTGGAACAGGGCTGGTACACAGGGGTCACTGGTTATGTATGCAGTTGATGAGTATCTCTGTTTGGTGTGGCTACTCAGCAGGTGAGCCAGCTACATGCCTGGACAGAAAAGTAAATACTAAAACTAAAAGCTGCTATTTTGTCAGGAATTTTGGAAGGAGATTCTAATACCTCAAGTGGACTTTCTGCTTTTGTCTTTCAATGGTTGCTAAATGAAAAACTTGCATGCAATTGTGAGACTTTCCCCCATTTCTCTGGACCTAAGAAATTATGCAAAGTAATGTTGTTAATTCCATGCCTGGAATTCTAGGGAAAACTGCAGATTTCTTCCTTGAATTCTTCCAGTAACACAGGCACTATGTATGTTCTGAAGCTATTCCTTGACAACATTACTCTTCTGGAGAGACAGCAGTTCCTGCCTGCTGTTTACATTTGTTTCTGTTCAAGGGGAGGCAAAATTAAGAATTTAAAAGAAAACAAGAAACAGCTTGGGAGGTTCTGGTGCCTGCCACCACTAGGCTGAAAGTGTAGGTTTTCTTGAAAATTGTCCTGAATACTAAGCACTGGCTGTTTACTACAAGCAAGGATCCAAGTGGCTTGGAAGAAAATTAATCTCCAGATTAATTACCTCCTTTACCTCCTATTTACCTGCAGACCATCTCCCTCCTCTACTGTCTCATTTCTGTATCTTTCCTGTTAAATCCACACATATATTTAAGGTATTTATGTGCTTGTTTTCCATGCATAGTTGTTTCCAGTCAGAAATGGGTTGTAAGCCTGGCTTTGTACTTAGGTTAGGTTTGCATATGTGAATGTCTGGCTTCCTTGTGCTTATTCTGCATTTTTTTCCCAGTAGAGAGCAGTTTGACCCTCTGATGCAGAAGGGTGAAGGATTTACTTCTACTTCTTTGCCTTGCATAAGTATGTGGTCTTAGGTGTAGTTATTTCATAAGGAATTTCTTACTTGATAGTGAGTTACTATGATAACAGGGTCTGTAATTACCAGTGTGATACAGGGCTTCATCTAAACATGCCTATTCAAGCAGATTCAAGTCTTCTTTTAGACTGTTGGCAAGTTGCCTGATGTTTGGCTTGTTTGGATTTTTTTTTAATTTGAACAAAATATTTGCCATGCCAAAATAATCTGGAGGTGCCTGACCCTGAATGGCTTCTACCCTCCTTTGAAACCCCTTTTCCCCGCTGCCAAGTTGCCCCAGGACAGGGGCAAGGCTCTTTTCAGCCACAGAATGGAGTGGCTCAAAATGACCAGAAACCTTGCAAAGAGGAGTTTAGACCAATTTAAACTAATTCTGTATTTTAAACGTAGCCACAGAACAAAGCCAGAGTTCAAACTGGTCACAGAAATCACCTGCATGTGGAGGTCACAGTCCGCATGTAATATTTTTGCAATATTTTCCAGAGCGAAGAGATGAAGGAGCACAGCAGATGTGTTTTGCACAGAAGTCATCCTTTACAAAGTGCAGAAGTTCATGACTGCTGGATTAACAGATACAGACCTGTATTGCATCAATTTATCAGATTTGTCCCTCAGTGCTCAGCTCCTTGCCTTGGCTGCAGCTTCTGTAAATTACCTGGGAGTTTTGAAGGCATTAGTGCCTTTCTCTGTTGTATCTATAACAACATTAAGGCTGAAATTATTTTCTTATAGGTTTAAAAATAATGTAAGTACCTGCTTCAAATCTGGCTGAAGTTAATGGGAACTGGCTTAAGTGAGTTTCAGTCAAGGTCTGGAGATTGCAAAAAGTTGTTCAGAATTACCTGCATTTATTACAATATTACATGGTTGAGCTATAGCAGGTGAGGAGCCCTAGCCAGGTCAGTTTTCAGCTGCTAGCAGAGCTGTTCCCTGGGCAGGGAAGCAGTGCCCAGAAAGTTCTGACACCACCAGCCAGTTCAAGTCCTCCAGCATGAGGTGTGAACTCTGCAATCACAGCACATCAGAGGCTGGCAGTGAAGACCCCAGCCCCATCCCCTGCTTTCCCCTTGGCTGTCACAGAGGCTCAGTGAGCAGCCAGGTGTCTTTAGCCTGTCCCAAGTTCTGGGCTGCCCCCAGGGTCTTCTCACTCTGCTCCAGCAGCATCCATGAGTGTCCACAGTCTCTGAGCTGCAACAGGTGCCTCAAACATCATCCCCTGAACCTCAGTCTCCTCTGCAGCCATCAGGATTGAGATAAACACTTTCTAGGAGCAGAAGTGTTATGGTCTGGTGCCTTCCAAGAAGTTATCACTTAGCCACAGTATCCCAGCAGAGAATCAGCTCTCTCCCAGGCTGGTCGCCAGACACACATATAGCACTGATAGTGTTTCTGCCTCAGGAAATTCACTGTCAAGAATTTATAGTGGGGCTACTTAATACACTTTTACTATTTTCTGCTGGGTAATTTTATCATCATGATTTTAAGATTAGGAAGGGAGCATGTGTTTTCTTCTTTGTCAGGCTTGTCTTACACATAATACCATCTTCAGATGGGGAAATATCCTCTGCCTGGAATATGGGAAGGATAACCAAGAAAGCAAATAATTTGAGGGAATACAGAGAGATCCAGAAGCATTTACGCTCTGAGTTGGGTATATAAGCCAAAAAAATATAGACATTACCAGAGCCAAAGCTCCTAAGGTTTTATGGTAGCTGTCTGACAAAACTCCAACCTTTCTGGAGCTTGTTCAATTTACAAAAGGTGAAGGAGGATGTAGGAACTGTGATAACTGGTTTTGCACAGCTTAATGCTTGTGGTGATCTCTCCTCATCTTCACCTGCAGCCTGAGAAGCACCTTAAAGTGTCAGATTCTGCCTGCAAATTTCTAACTCAAAAATTCCACATACAGGCTTCCTAGCATGGCACTCCTAATGTTTTTCAGACAGCCCTTCTCCCCAGCCTGGAGGCTGCTGACAACACCTTTACTTCAAAACCTAACCCTAATACCTACACCTCTCTCCAGTTCTTGTATTCCTGGATGTGCTAAAGTGATTTTTGTGCTGTTATTTTTGGAAGTGTGGGATAAGGAAAAAATACCTTGCACATTAAAGCTACAGTTGACCCTTTCAGATTGACTGCTTGTCATATTCTCCTTCAAAGATGTACTTTCCTAAAAGTAAGAATGCTCAGGAGCAGGGAGGGAGCAACAAATCCAACCACTAAGCCTTGTATTCCTGTTTGATAGGAGAGAATCATTCCTTCCAGAATATAAAATAATTCCTGTATCCCTGCCAAAACAATTGCTTGATGTGCTCTCCCTAATAGCTCATAATGAACCACAAACAAGCTTTTAAAGTAAGGATAGGGAATCACATGCTTATAGTGTTCATAGACTTTGCATCCAGAGAACTGAACAATGAGCCAAAGAATAGCACAGCTAAATGGGGACAGTGTGCTTTTTAGCACTTTACTAATTAAAATAATGGCCCTCTAAATTACAATATTTTCATGGTTTTGGATATTTAAATACTGAGATTGCATAAGGGCTTTTCTCCAATCAGTGTGTTGGAAGAAAAGCCCTGATCCTGGAAGAGATGCATATAGGTGCTTCCCTTCCTCCATGATATCAGTGAAGATGTATGCAGGAAAAAGACATAGACAGGCCCCTTTGTTTGAAATCGTATAATTCCTTCAATGATGTGGACTGTGTATATTGTGATATAGAATATTTGACCTACAGCAGTATCTGTAAAATACACTTGGCACCTACATCAAACATGCTGAAGTCAGGGTGCACCTTCCTACTGGCTTGGGTGGCCTTCATTTTCTGTCCTCCCTTTTTTTCATATCTTCTTAAAAGTCTTTAAAATTAGACTGTTTCCTCTTGTAATAAACTAGACTTTAAAGGAAAATTAGTGGATATCCAAAGTACTTATTTAATGCTTTCCATCTATATATCTCAATCACAAGAAAGTTGAATATGTGTGGGTTTGATATCCATTTTTGATCACTGGGACAGGAGAGGCACACAATATTCAGGTGACTCACCCAAGGTCAGAGCAAGACAATGGTGCAAAAAGAAATTCAAGTATCCTTAATTTCCCAGGTTGTATCCACAGGAGAATGTTTCCTTTTACATGAAAGGATCAAAAAAAGCTTTTATTCATTCATGGGAAAGAAGGAAAACAAGTATCCCTGAGGATGAAAATAAATTATTAGTCCAAACTTCATAGAAAGTTTTTATGCTGTATGATTTGCAATATCCAGCAAAGTTCAAGAGATGCAGCGCTAAATGATAGACAGAAATTAAGAGTTATAAGCAAGGGTGGGGGGGAAATAGTTTTTTTAATAAAATGTGGGGGGAAAGGAGGAATTGTTGTGTCAGAAAGCTGGAGGCAAAAGCATTGCAAGGGACTGGAAGTTTGAAGCCTCTTGCACCAAGATGTGAGTTTATATTAATCTATAGCAACCACAGTGACTCAGGTTGAAAGGTATAATGTGCAAACACATATGTGCAGAGGGAGCAGCACATACAGCTAAAACACAGGCTAGGATGGGTTTGAGATATCTCCCTATTGCTTTAGTTCACACAAATAGTTCCTGTTGTTGGTGCTATCTTTGAGACTAAAAAGAGAAAAAAATCTCTGGGGCCCAGATCAAGTTTTAACTTGGTCAAATGCTGAACAGCTGGAATATATTTTTGAATGCCATTTTTTTCTAACTACTATTTCCAAGGGTTTTCTCAGTAAAAGTCTATTTTGTTTCCTTTCCTATTTTAAAAATTTCAGGCTTCACCAAAAGCCCTTGCTCTCTGTATGTTCCCACCGCATAAAACACAATGTAATTGCAGGTGCTAATTGCCCACTCAGGCACTGCTGCTGTATGCTCAGGTGGGTGCAGCTCTTCAGAGTACATCTCAGTGTTCATCAGCTGCACAAGGGTGTGAGTAGCGGAATAAGTTACAGTAATTTCACGAATACAAGCCGCACCAATTTGACTAAGATTTTGCACCTAAACCGGAAATGCGGCTAATACTCAGGAGCGGCTAATATGTGAATAATTTTCTGACATTTACAACCTCAGAAGTGCCAGCCAGAGTGCCAAGCCGAGCAGCTGCAAAGTCGGCATTTTGCCATTGTTACAAATCGCTACTCTGTTGCACCGCGGGTGGAGCCTGGCTGCCTGCAGGCAGCACGGGGGGCAGGGAGAGAGGCGGGAGAGCTCTTTCCTTCCCTCCTCTACCGCAGCCCGGGGGAGAGACGGGGGGGCCCTGCTCCGCCACTGCCGCAGCTCTGGGAGGCGGCAGGGGACTCCATCCCCGCCCGCCGCCGCGGGAGCGGGGGGGGCTCTGTCCCTGCCTGCCACCACAGGGCAGCGCCGGGCCGTGGTGACCGAGCCCAGTGGCCCCGCCGAGCGGCAGCGCCGGGCTGGGCTACCTGGCCCCGTCGGCAGCCCCTAGCGGGCCGAGCCTGCACAGCCTGAGCTGAGCCAGTAAACCCCGCCCTGCCACCATTCTGTTAGTATTTGGCAACTTTGTTGCACGCGGGTCCTCGCTGCGAACGACAGAGCGGCTTATACTCGGGTGCGGCTTATTTATGGACAAAAAACGAAATATTTGCCAACACCCAGAGATGCGGCTTATACTCAGTGCGGCTTGTATTCATGAATTTACTGTACATCAGGCACAGGACTCTAGCAAGAAACCTGTATGGAAAGAAATTGTTCTGTGGAGTCAAGCCCAGAGAACATAAAGGTCTCACTGAAGCAACACAAACCAGCCTCTGCGGTAGGGCACTGAGCTCAAGGGAGTTA
Source organism: Catharus ustulatus (assembly GCF_009819885.2). NCBI lineage: Eukaryota > Metazoa > Chordata > Aves > Passeriformes > Turdidae > Catharus > Catharus ustulatus. Next base: position 113,975,457 of record NC_046221.1, on the reverse strand, counting down.
GGTTCAATTTTCCAGTAGTTCAGCCCAAAATTTGTTTGATTCTGAGCTGGTTAGATAGATACATCAAAACACAGGTGCTGACAAATCAAAGCCCATGATATCACCTCCCTTGTTCCTATACAAGATATCTTCAAAACCAGAATTTTTTAGAAACCACTAGCTGCTAAGGCAGCCACTGAAACTCCACGTGAGCTCCTTTCTCCAATCAGTTACCTGGTGGGAGAGGCTTGTAATTGGTGGAAGTGCATTGTGAATATTCCCCAAGAACCGCATGTTCGTCTTTTGCTAATACTAGGCAGTATTTAGTTCACTTTTCCAGCAAGAATTACGCTGAAGCCTGAGCTCATTGTTCCTATATTAGCAGAAGGTTTCTCACTGCCTTACCTAGATAAACAGCTGGGCCTGGTGCACAAATAGCCAAAGCATATTTTTTTCCTACTGAGACTTATTCATGCTCTGTGTTTATGTTACTCTCACAACAAAACTCAGAGTGGCTGTGCAGAATGTGATTTGGACACGTGTCTCTGGAGGTGCATGGAAAAAAAACCAAAAACGCTAATGGACTCATATCCTGGCATCACTGACTGCTCTCCCCCTTACAAAATAAACTAATAGCATTTTCAGTACATTTCCAACCACTTTTGTCTTTGCTGATCCCAGAGGGAGAAGAGCTATGGAAAATGATGCCATTTAGAGGAAGGGCTGTTTCTGAGCGGTACCAGTGCATTTAGAGGAAAGGTTACAAAGCCAGAGTCACATTTTATCTAAAAGGGATGTTACCTTCCATTGCGTGCCAACAGCTGCCATTAATCTAAATGGTGCAGGAATTCCACCCTAATCTAAGATCACTGATGGACATTTTGTGAAGACACATGGTATGTTGTTGCACTCAGACTGTGCTGTAGATGCTTACTTACCCAAGACCTTCATCAAGGACCTCACAAAAACCATTACACATGTCAGAAAAGCACAGTGAGAATAGCTCAATCATATAAAGATGTTTTGCATAGAAAAAGGTTGGCAGCTTAAAAGGTCAAGTTAAGTGAAATGTAACCATTGTTTTCTTTCTATTCAGAAGTCCCATAATTGGTTTTATATGGCTTAGAAGGTTGGGCAAAAGTCCTTTATTGTCCTGTTTCACTTTAACATTTAAACATGTTCATACTTATGAATCCTTACATGGTTCACAAGCTGAGACAGGGTGGGGAACTATATTTGGGCTGGGCTTTTTTTTTAATGTGCCAAATATTGGATTAAGTACTGTTTTGCTTGAGAAAAGGGACAATACCTTACCATTTGTCACAAGAGTGACTATCTAACTGGCATTAAAAATAGACTATTAAAGCAACAGACTAATCCTACATTAATTTAAAACTTGCTGTTTCTGCAGTATGATGCAGGTTAGCGAAGAGGTCCAAATTAGCTCGAATGTGAAACTCACACTGCCTTGCAATTGTTCTCAACACATACAATAATTTGTCTTCCTTCTAAACTGCATTGGCTTCTGTACAGTTGAGTCTCATATGAATAGTACTAATAATTCAGAAAAGACTGAGCTGGGCTGTTAATTCATCAATAGAACAAAAAATATGGTATTTGCATAAGGAAAACATGTTGACAGCACAGTTGCAAAAGTTTTTGCATGCTCTAAAATAGTCACATATTCACTTGTACCTGAATAAAACAAAGAGGCCTAAGAAATTATTTTCCTCCTCAATCATACAGGTTATTTCTATCAGGTTCTTGTATATTGAACAAAAGTTTTGAGGTGCTTTGTGGATCTTTGCAATCTATAAATTAAAACTTAGAATTATTTATGCTTGGTCTAACAGCAAGCACTCTCCAACACACCAGCCACATCCAAACCAAGATTAAAATCTTAGCTGCCACCCTGCTCTAAAAGCCACTCAGTTCTTCACAGTGGAGATAAGTGCTTGGGGATGGAGAGACACCAGGATCTAATCCCTGAGGGCCTCTTGGTCCCTTTGTAGCACTGTAAGGTGGCACTGTGACCCTGCAATGCCACCATGGTGCTGAGACTCTTCCCCATGACAGCTCATGGTCTTCTTCATCCATCACATATCTCCAGAGAGCCCCAGGGGCTTGGCCCATGGGCCACAACATACAGGCTTACCAGCTGTAGCTGAAGCACAGCTGGAAAGAAATTGTAGAGGTGGGAGCTGTCTGCTGGGGGAGTCTCTCAGCAAACATTTAAATAAACTGATGAAGCAAGTCCATTTGTAATGGCATGCATAAATAGCTTGTAGAAAAATAGGAAAAATAAGGACAAGGATAAAATGTGATGTTTCATGATAGTTGAATGTTACCAGGGTGGTTCCACAAGATTTGTACTGGGATTTGTGCACTTCGAAATTGTCAAAAGTAATCTGTATGCACAGGTTAAAAATGAGGCAAGGAAGTCTGCAGAAGACAAATAATTATTTGGGATAATGAAATGTGCAATTGGCTGCAAACAGCTACAGAAGCATCTCACAATACAAGTGATAAGGCAATAAAATCACAAATTAAATTCAATGGGAATCACAAATGAAATGTCAATAAATGCAAGTAAGGTGCATGAAGGAGAAAAAACAACTATCTGTATGACTATATACACAGAGATGAACTCTAAATTAGCTATTAGCTAGGGAAATTAGCTATTACCAGTCTAGCAAGAGATCTGGGAGTCATTATGGATAGTGCTCTGAAAAGTCAGCTCCATGGCAGTGAAGTGGCAAATAGTGCATTGAGAATTATTAGAGAAGGAAGTGAAAATAAAAAAGAGCATCCTTGTAACATTATATACCTGCATGGTGAGTTTGCATCTTAAATACTACTGGTAATTTTACCTCCAAAGTTACCTCTTTGGCATAGGCTATGATAACTTTAGGAAATGTACTGAGAAGAATCACAGGGAAGAGCAAATAGGTCAGAACATTTCTACATTGAAAAAGAGATGATGGAGCAGATATATGACATGGCAAAGAGTAGGAAAGGGCCTTTCTAACAGGAGCAGAAAAGGGGAGCTCTAAATATCTCCATGCAGCTGACAGAAACTCCAGGAATGTGCCATAAAACTTTTTTCTCTTTCCATTTCTCTTGTCTACAGTAATTTTTTTCCCATTATAGTACCTGCTTGAGACACAGCATTTGCCTTGTAGCACAGTGGAATAGAGAAGCGAGCAGAACCAGAGGATCCAGTTGAGACAGGGACCACAGGGTGACCTCAGCTGAGCACCTTCCTCTCACCAGAGCCCAGGATAAGAAAGGCAGCTGCATTGTCAGGGTGCCAAGAGCCAGGATGACAAGGGGGGTGTGGGGTTGAAGTTATTCTTCTCTCTGCCGTGCAAAAATCAAGTAGGAAGGGGAGACCCTGGCCTCAAGGGGAGATCAGATGTTTTTGAAGAGGCTCCTTAGAAGTTCTGGGAGCAAGCTGGGCAACAAGGAGTTATTTCTAAAAGCTGGTACAAGCTTTGCTGGGAATTGGCATGCAAGAACTTGGGAAGGGACAGAAAGTTATGCTTCAAAGAAGGAGGGAGGGAGCAGATTGATGGGCTTTATTTGGGAAAGGTCAAAGAATGAAGTTAGGCACATGTGACAGGGAAAGTGTAGAAGAAAATGTGAATAAACAGTCAAATCTGAATTCTCAGGCAGTTTAATTATCGTATAGAAAATCATGGATGGTACAGAAAAGGCAAACAGGAAATTATTATTCAATTTTTTTTTAAAAAAACACCCTGAGTAATGATCACATGGCAGATTTAAAGCAAACTTTCAGAAATCCTTTTTAATACACAAGTGGAAATCGCTATGAAATGCTGTGGAGGCCAGCAGGACTGAAAAAGAAGCAAACAGACAATGACAAACCTGAAAAAGATTATGTTGTCATCCTTTCAGTTAGCACCACCTGTACCTTCCTCTGTTTTCAAAGCAGAAGCCACTAAGGACCACCTTAGAGCCTTGTCCATGGAGTATGTCCATCATTGTGCATTAGCTTCCCCACATGGGAGGGCACTGAGTGGGAGTGGGTATAATTTGTACTATCACAAAGCAGATTAAAAAGCAACATCTCTACACTTTAAATTAGCCCTTTCTGTTTTATTCTACACAAAACTGTAGGAGCATCTAATGTAGATCTTAAAATATATGTAATGGAAAAAGTACTGCTTTGCAAGGAACCTCTCCATCTCAACCTTTGGATTGAATTTCTTACAGTAAATTATGTTCTAATCTTGACACTGACACTAAGAACTGCAAACTAGGCTGTAGCATGACTCTTTTAAAAATATACCTGTATCTGTTTTTGTGAGGGACAATAGGAATCAAAATCACTTTCTTGGCAATATATCTCAAGTTCTGGGAAAAAAAAATTGTCTTTGCATAGAGAATAATAACATGATTGTTATTATTTCAGCTTTTCTAGCAGCTGAAATCATTGTTATGACTCAATTAGCCCATTCAGATAAGGAGAAGTAGACAATGTTCTCCTTTCTTCGTGAGGCAGCACTAGTGCATTTACAAGGGAAGTCTTCTTCAAAGAGCATGCAGTATCTATGTATGTAATTTCCAGGGGAGACTGGCTTTTCTGATTTCCACGTAGTAGCCATGGCTTGTTTCCCACTGAAATTCTTTTTAAAATAGACAAGTAGGCAATTACCATGTAAGAGATAAATTGAATATACAGTTAATGTCAAGATATATCCTTGTTGTATCATTACAACATTCATGTTAACCCACAGTCAATGTGCCTGTGTATTCTCTGTTTCTTGGACAGAATGTGCCTGAGTTGCACAAAGCCTTTTCTACTCTGTCTCTCCCTCCCTTTTCCCATACTGGTGTGGTTATAAATTAGGAAGCATGCTACAAGACCAAGGTTCTGCTCTAAAGACCAATTGCAGCAATTCCAGGAGAGCAGGCTGCCAGTGGCTGTGTAGGAGGAGTTGGTGATGGGCTATATTAACCCAAACATGACCTGAGAGAGGAAAAGCCAAAGCATAGATCCTTCACTCTGGGAGGGGCAGTTCAGCAAACATCAGTGAATGGAAAGCTGCACTGCTTGTCCTCTGCCAAGCAGCAGTAGGAAAACTGCTGGAAATGACAACGCTGTTTAGTTTTTTTTCCTTCCAGGCAGATTTTCCACAAAAAATAAAGTTTGCACCTGCTTTAACATAGGTTGTTAGAAACATGAATGAGGTAAATTAATTCTCATATGTGAGATAATTCAGCAACCAGGGAGAAAAATCTACAGTTTTCAAATGCAATACCTTTTTGTGAATTGGTGGGAAAGCACATATTCATTGGCTCCACCAATAATCTGAATCTTGTTTAAACAAATGTTTTCCCACCTGCAAAAAAGCCACAGATAAATTTAGTGAATGCATGCTATTTATGAAGCTCTTTCTTGCAGTAAAAAACAGATGGATCATATAAAGTTGCTGCAGTTTCGCTCCTAAAAACAATGTGACCCATTAAGGATGTTAGGAGAGTTAGGAGAGGGTACCTGGCTCTTGAACATGCCCAGGAGACAGGAATTTAATTGCTCTCCATACTAGATTTCATGAATGTTTCCTTGATATAATGACTCCTCTGCTCTTCCCTCATAAAGATAACACTCTTCTACCTTCTGGGATGTTTTCAAGGATAAATATATTAAACATGTTTAGGTGCTATGGCACAGATAAGGGATTTATAAAAGTGTCTAACAAGGACAGTGTATTCTCCATTGCACCATACACAGTTCTTGACTCCCACAAGCACTTCCACCTTGGAGCAGTGATTCACATGTGAGAGATGGGAGCAGAGCCATCAGGCTGAACACCCTCTGGAACAAGTCTATACACATTGCAAAGTATTCATCAATGCAATGCTCTTCTGCCCACCTTAGACTTCATGTGTCATCTTAACAAAATTTTAGTGATGGTGGATTTATCTGAAAGACAACTATGCAATGCATTAAATACTGCACTGGCATAAACCATTATAGCTTTAGTGAAAGTACTCTGAATTATACATAGTACCTCAAGATCTGGTCTAAAGCCTAATTGAATTAATGTATATTTCATATCTAAACAGCTAAGAGACAGGTACTGTCTCTGGTTGTATAAACTTGTAGGAAAGTGAAATATTTATCCTGGAGCATAAACTGTGGATGGCTTAAATAGATGCATTTCCCTAGTTTTGGTATACGTTCATTAGGGTTATTAACATATTTCAGCCAGATTGCTGACAGAAAGAAAGAAGGAAAACAAACAACAAGCAGTTTTATTATTTGGTTTACTGAGCTATTTTTTTCTGAAGTTGATATTCTGGTTTAGATCAGTGACTTTTGCAGTGCAATCAGCCCAAAGCAGAAAGTAGGCTTAAACAAACATACATGTCTATATAATTTTTCTGATTTTCTGATTAATTAATATTTTCTATTTTTTGGCTGATCAGCGACAAAATACCCAAACAATTCATATCCAATTCTAGCTAATCAAACAATTTTTATTACTAAAATGCTTATGGGTGCAGGCAATCAAGTGAAGAACCTTCCCCTGAAAACCAACCCATCCTTGATGTCTCTGATACCCAAGTCCTCTGGGCAGGGTTTGTGGTTCTGGCTGGAGAAAAGCCCCACTGTAGGCCAACTCCAATGACTGTATTGCTCAGTTTCATTGAAAAAACTCCTGGTGGAACAAGTAGTCTTCCTTTTGTAGCTATGGGATGACAGTTTTCTCCAGCTGTCTGAGAGGTGTATGACTGCACTGTGTGCCTCGGAGTTCAGGGGCAAATGCATGGATCAAACATGTGCCTGGTTCCACTTCTCTCTCACAATCTCTGACAAGGCAACAGAGATGAAAGGGCTTAGGGTGGCACAGTGGTCTGTATCACCTGCTCTATGCCAGAATAAACTCTCCACAAAAGTGGACAAAAAGAAAGCAGGTGGAGAACTGTGTCATGGACTACCTTGGAGAGATAATGCTTACTAAGCTACTTACACTCCCTTTTTTATTCTTCTCACCATTTTTCCTTGTAAAGGAAATGTTCCTCCAGAGATAAAAGGGGGTTATCAAAAAAGTGTCAGAAATTCAATACTCTAAAAGGAGTATATTTCCTCTCAAGAGTGAAACTGGAAAACTTACCTGTCCAAAAAACGGGGTCCCATAGAAGTACAGGCCCATAGATTTTACTGAGGATGAGTACATGAAAAGAATTTACAGCTGTAGATCTTTTTAATGTACTACGTCTTCCAAAAAGCTGCAACAGGTGAATAGATCTTGTTCCCTATATGAAACCCTGAGTATTACAGTTGCTGTGTTGAGGCACCTGAGGATCAGGAAATCTTTTATGTCAGAGGTCTGGATTTCTAAAACTGATGTGGTGATGATGGTTCCTTCGGAATTATAAGCTGTCCTCCACAGAACAGGTGTGAAGGGTTTTTTTCCTACAGCCAGCTCTGACTTCCCACCTCTACGTGCAGTGCTTCATTCAGTACTTATGGCACCCTAACATGTTGCCAGCACACCCTTTATTGTGCCAGGGACACCCTCATGAGATGTTATGAGCTGCTAAAACCTTCATGTAACCAGTTCCTGAAAACAGTAATCCCAAGAGTTTGTTGACCTTACTGGCTCAATGGAACCTAGAAATTCCCCATCAACATCTTAAGTCATGGACAGAAACATTACCTGAAACCCAAATAAACTCAAGCCTTACAGGGGACTGTGTCCTATTATATATTTTGTTGACTATTAAAAATAAATTGTAAGTAGAGCAAAGAGGCTCAGCTCACTCGGTTTATTAAACACAAATGTTCACTGCTAATGAGCAAAGCAGTTATCATAATCACATGTCTTTGCTTCAATACAAGTGTCCCACCAGCTGAGAAACGGCCAAGATCACTTGACAAAAGGATTATTTACCAAAATATATACCCCATTTTTTCACTACAAAAATCCTGAACTGTTCCCTGATTTCCATCTCCTATTTCATAAGCAGAAAGGAAGAAAACCACTATAGTACCATGACAACAAATAGAAGAGGAATCTTGTTGATCTTCCTTAAAGTAACAAGTAAATATATTAACTGGGAAAATACATACCAAAATTGGTCATTCATGCTATGGAACAAGAAAGCTTTTTGTCAGTGACTATGAACTATGAAAAGGAGCTAACTAGGCTACAGGTCATGGAGAGTTCAGCTGACATAAATAGCAGAGTTGCAGAAGTTTGCCTGGGAGTTTAGAGCAGCAACAGTAAACTTTAATAACAGTAAAGTGTTTAATACAAATACTGCCTTAACTAGATCTACAGTTACAGGCCTGAGCTATTGATCTCACAGCATTATATTGATGCATTATAGCCGCAGGGGACAGGAACACCTTATTCCAGGGAACAGCCAGCATGATGCCATGTTGATTTAGGCTCTTTCTAACTGCTCTGCTTTCAGTATGTGTAGTTCAAAATGCAGAGAGTACATATTTCCCATCTATTCCTTCTCTAAACCATCATGCCATTGCTGAGTTTGCAGTGTCAGCAACCATACACACTTATACACCATTTGATGATAAATTTTGGGCTGTGTAGCTCTTGTTCTGTTTTTCAAACATTTTTTGCCAACTTCACTTCTAGCAAAAACAGTTCCTTCACAGAGATTAATTAAGAGCTTGAAAAGAAAGAACTTTTATTGTATCAATAGGTACAGAAAAATAAAAGCCCAAAGATAATTTCTGTGTCTCTCAGCCTCACTAGTTCCCTGCGCTTTGATGTAATGCGACATGAGGTCTGACTATTCCCAAGCGATATTTCCCCTTTCTTCCAAAGCTGTTTTAAAGGAATTCAGATAAGTTCACAACCACCCATCCTGCTCCTCTGTGCCTCAGCGTACTGCACACACAGTCTGGATGCAAAGGAGCAGCAAATGGAGCGTTTGAGGCAAGGATGCTGAAATAGCCGGGCTCTGAGCAGCGCCTGGGGCTCGGATCAGGAGCGCTATCCTCCCCAGGCACCCTGCCCTGTGCTTCAGTGCCTCTCCCACCCTTGTGCGAGCCGCCCCTGGAATGCACAGGCGAATTCCTTGGACATGTCATCTCTTGAGTCCCCTTTCATCCGGCTGAGGGTGGAGGCAGGTGTTGAATCAGCTTGAGCACCCACCGCACCTCACCGCAGATGCTGGTGGGGAAAAATGAGAAGAAAAAGACAATGTCCCTCTTGTCCATGCTATAATTTCTGTTAAGACAGAACCTGTGTTGCTTCTTCATGTTCAGTCAAGTCCTTTGTCACTAACTCCTTGCACTCCATCACCTGGATTGGATGCCTCAGGAGATTAGGATGAACCTTTCTTGCCACAGTGACCTGGAAGAGGTTTTTGGCAGCCGCACACTGTAACACATAACAAATAAAAGAGATAAAATACACAATTCTGAGTATGGTTGAGAGGATTTTACTCTATTAGGAGAGACATATCCTTCTGCCATTATCCCCAAACCCTAAGAAACAGAGTGCATTCCTGAGTATCATGCACAGACATCATTTTAACCTTGAAAGTGTTTGTTTTTATATATTGTATAGCTTAAAATAAAAGCAATCATGCTGAAATCTTTAGTATAAAGATTATAGTTTCCAGCTTTGCCTGCTTGTTTCTCATATTTACAAAACATGCATCTAGTTTTATTTATAGATAAAACACCTTTTAAACCATCTTTACAATCACAGTCCCACCTTATAAGCATTTATTAAAACACCAGCTTTTAGCGCAATAAAATCTGTGACAGAGCAAACAAAAATCCCTATATGAACTGCAATATGTGCCCTGCTAAACTCACATATAAAGAGCACATGGAACAGATTTAGGATTAGAGTTGAACCCAAAGGAATGTGCATAATTTTCAGTCATCCTCAGTTGTATTACAGCAGCACAACCTGTATGCTCTGAGCATAGAGTAGCCTTTTGTGGAAGCCTCCTTTCTATTTGCTCAGTACCTCCTTCAGCCTCCCTTCTCAGACACACAGAAAGTCTCACTGCTAGGCTTACCAAAGCTCTGCAGAGCAAATAAAACCAATGCAATGATTTCAGCTACTTCTTGCTACCCATCAGAGCTATTATTAGACTCCTTAATCTGTCATTCAGTCACTCAGGTACCACTCGTACTCCTTGCTTCTATCCAAACAATCTATGAGAAGTTTCCACCCAATTCTCTCTGAAAGGCTGAAGCAACAGCTACTCTGGGGATGATTTATCAAGTCTCCAGGAAAGGGTGGTGATGTGTGTCTAGCACTTGGAGTGAAGCTTGCAGCAGTTGCTCAAACATTAGGAAGATCAGCAAGAGCATCCTGCCCCAAGACAGCAGTATCTTGGCTTGGCTCTGAAGTTGGAGCACCCCAGGAAAACAATGCCAAAGGAACATATGCTTGATTTCAGGCATTGCCAGAGGTGTCCTGAGCCATGAAATTGCAGCCTGGGGGAAATTAAGCTAAGCCATGCCTGTCTGTATTCATCACCATGAGGACTGCAACACCCAACAGTGTCTCTGCCATGCTGCCACCTGGGAAGTGACATGGTCTCACAAGCAGATGTACAGTGGGATGAAAGTGGGGGAATGCTGGGAGATAAATAACTCAGTCCTGAGCTTGTTGTCTCCCTGAAGACCATCATGGAGCAGCAGGACAGCGCACAGTGGGGTGCATGACCAGATTTTCCTGTTGAAGTATGTTGAAGTAGGGTGGTGTGGTGTGGCCACAGCTTAGTCAGCAGTGGCTAATGCTTGTGTGAGCACTGCTGGTGCAACAGGGACTGCAAATCAACTAATGCAGGATCTGCAGAAACCACAATAATTGCCAGGTGTGAACATGCCACAGCTGCATTGGTCCAGCCCTTTGCCCAGGCCCTTGGGTAGGTATAAAGGATGGCTCTAATTCCTTCCTCCCCCACAGCTTCTCCAGAGGCAAACTGTGGCCTGCACAGGAAAGTACAAACCTTTTGTTCAGAGGCAGACTCTGAGATAAGAAATTGCAGGAAATTAGGAATCTGTATGTACTCCTGAATCCAAATTCCCAGGGTGTAGACTGAACCAAAAAATAATGGAATTAACTGGAACCTACTCTAATTTAGAGTGGGTAGAGTCCCAAGAGTTAGAGTTCAAATTCTGAGCAGCTCAGATGTTATTGCTAAACGACTCCTGCAAGTTGAGATGACCAGATTGCCTGATTTTCTGAGAGATATGTCTGAGACTTGACATTTTGCCCTGGCCTGGTTTCTGTCTTGCAAAGACTATTCTCAGTTCCCTCCTCTTTCTCACCTCCTCATCTTTTTTAACTTATCACTTGTATGTTTTATGTATTTTAAATCTTTATACATGAAAATTAAAAAATAAAAAAAAATCTAGGCTTATAGTGTCCCATTTAATGTCATCTCCTATTACTCTGTGTGACATGACAGACCCTGATATGGATATGATGTATTATGACATGACACATGACACCAGTTACCCAACATTGTACCTCATTAGAGGAAACTATAAAGGCATAAACCAGGGGTGACCCCCTCCTATTAATCTCTTGTTCATTTTACTACCATCATTTGGTGTTCATGTGGTTGTTCCAGGTTTTCCCCCTTGGACAGACTCATAATTGTTTTTGACTACAGATGAGGAACAAAAAGGAAAAAAACACCCTGAAAGATTAAAACCCATCACACTCTTTTCTCTGTAAACATAGAAATAATATATTTTGAAACAGTCCTAATTAATCCCTCCTTAATATCTAGAAGGAAAATAAGAATCTGTATATCCCTGACAGCACATCCCAGGTTTAATTATTTCCTGACCACAGAATGGTTTGATCAGAATTACTGTTAGCCAGACAGGAAAAAAATTGTCATGGAAGGTGCTGGGTTCACCTTTAGCCACAGTTTGGCAAAAAAAAATTGACCATTCCCAGATCACATTGACATGTTTTCTGTCAAAATCTGCTGGAGAGAAAAAATGCAAATGTTCATGCAGGACAGAAAGATTATTGTTACTGTTCCTTCTAGTTTATCACCTCTGCTTGATAAATGACATCTCTGAATTTTGCTTTCTAATTTTGCCTAACAAATACCATCAGAACCAACCTGCATAGTTTTTGTTCAAAGCTGTGTGTGGAAAGCAACTGAGGCCAGTTTCTCATTTGTTTCTGTGGAGCTCGTATGTTCCAAGGACAGGAGGATGCTGTTATGAAGGTGGATATTTGTCAGCCACAGCAGATTAGCCTCAGTCTGAACCTCAGTTACCGCAGCTCACACTGTCTCTGTGCTCCGTGTGGGCATCCTCTGCGTTTTACTAACATCCCAGACCTGGCTAACAAATTCCTGCTCACTATATGGTGACTACACTCATGAAACACCACGGCTGTCTCTCTATTCTTTTACAAAACTTCAGCAGCAGAGAGGATGAATGAGAAATGGATGTTTATAAAACTGTAGGAAGCAGTAGAGGAAAATCTATGAATACCAACAGCAGATCAGACACCTGGAGACAAGCTGCTCGCTCCTGCAGTTAAATCAAAGTCTGGGGATACAGCTGCAAACTTTTGTTTGTTGTGTATTTCCCAACTGATAGAAGATGTATGCAGGCATACATATATCTGCATACATGCATACATGCATACATGCATACATACATACATACAATGTAGGCATATAGTTCAGGTGACTGAAGATGTTTCAGAAGAATGTAATTTACATTCCTTGACAACATCTGGCATCATGAAGAGACTTTGTGCATTAAAAAAAGGAAAACATTCACTTTGAGTTCACTTCATTGAACAAGTTATGACTGGCAGTCACCAGCCACCTGATGAGGGCAGATACTTGCATGCTCAAAACACACATTTGGCTTAATTGGCATCTTTAATGTCCTTCTCATTGAACAAACTAAAGACTGAGTAAAAGTGGTAGAAGTGATACTAAACTGGATCCTTCAGGCTGGAAGGAAAGGAATGATCCTTTGCTGACTATGCAGATGTGAGATGGTGTCTTGGTGCCACACCTGAAGATGAATGAGTGTTCTTGCTCTTTTACTTTGGCATTCCATACCCTTTGGTTTAAAGAGAAGGATGGGGTGTTTTTAGAATTGGATTTACATTTTGAACCTTATGGTCCTGCTACTGAGCTTGCTATTTCTAGACAAATACACTCTACAAAGCAGACAGCTCATTTTCTGTTTGTTAGTAGAAGAAAGTCAGTAGAAGAAATCTGAGCCACTCACCTTGACTAATTGGTACAGGCAATTATGGGATGTCTTAATGTGAAGGAGATTAGCAACATCCTTAAAATCCTCAATCAAAATTATTTCCGAACATTTGTTTGCATGTTTAGGACTTAAGCTGGAACAAAATATAAAGCCCTGTAGAAAAGCTTCTAACCTTTTTCAATCTGCTAAGCTTTTTCTCTTTATTGGGTGTGTTTGCCACTGAGCTTCTGACAACTTTGGCAGTTAATTATAAAGCAATGAACTTCCTCTAACTCTGTGGGGCTTTTTCATCTCTAAGTGCCCTAAATAACAAGCGAGTGAGCTATACATAAGTGGGGTTTTTTTTCACTGAAGAATGCATATTCCCCATCTGTAATGGCTTTATTTTGACACTGCAGGTGTTAAGAGCTAACACAGCAAACACTTCCATAGTGAGGTGCTAGTAAATTCTAGGTTACAGGAGACCTCATTCTGAAAAACAAGATGTGTGCAAGGGCAGCCACCAGCTGCCAGACAGTCCATCTGTAGTATCCCTTTCTCTGCATTTTGCTTCCACCTACCATAGGCTGTTCAGAGAGGTAAACCTGCTGCTAGGTTTGTCTCTGCTGATTTGTAGCCTAAATTACCAACTACCCCTCCACACAATATTTCAGTTGCCAAGCCCAGCTCTAGTATGATAAATCCATTTGCTAGAAGTCCACATAAGGATTAGTTGTTGCAGTGGTGCCTAAAGCACAGTACCCTTGATCAGGCAAGTATTATAACAAGAGAATAATCTGTGGAATACTGAAGTCAAAGGAAATATTTCCACTAATACAAATGGATTTAATTAGGAATTGCAAATCTTTGCAGCAGATACTGCTCTCCAAGCATAGTCTCTTTACTAATGGTAATTATACATACCTCTTTAAAACCAGAAATAAAAAAAAAAATTACTTGTTACTTGCAAGAGGACACCACCTCCCACCTGGCTAGGCCCTCCTTTCAGGTTGTTGTTAAGAGTGATAAGGTCTCATGGGCAGTCCTCTGGTAAAAGGCACCAGAAATGAGTCTGGGGATGCTTCAGTGGTCATTGGTGCTCAGACATGGGGTGATCTTTGACCAGTATGAGCAGTTCCTTCCTTTCCCATGGTATGCCACAGCAGGAACTTTGGTCTGGATGCATTCACCAGGATTTGCTCACCAGATCTTAACTTTGGCCAGCCCTGGAATTAGCACACCTGTCACAAATTCCTCCTTTCTGCACTCACCGTGGTGACTTTTCTTATGGCAAGTTCCTTCTGTGGCCTTGGCAGTGTTTGGAACAGATAGCTGTGCTCGTTGAGTCCTCACAGCTGTGGAGAAGAAGGGATGTTTCAGCGGCATTCAATCATTTGGTGGGGCTGGAGAACACAACGTATAGCTGAGTTTCTGTCCAAAGGGCAATTTAAAGTTGTTACATCTGTCCAGGACCCTCCCCAAAGCCTTTTCCTCACACCTATCTGGCTTGCAGGATTGTCCCCTTGCCTCCATGCTTGATGATGGGAGAGAGGAAGGTGTGAGGCAGCTGCACACCTGCAAGGGGAGTGGATCTGTAAGTTCTGCCTCCTGCCAGCTAAAACCACTCATTTTACTTTAAAATCTCCTTCGAAGGAAAGATGATCTTTCTCTCTTTGTTCTCAGTAATGGCTGAGCTGTGACACAGGTGCAAGGCAGCTCCGGCACCAGCTAAACTCAAGAGCTCTAAAAGCAGCTCCTGAGGGAGGGAGTCCTAGGAGGACAGCTGCAATCCTAGAAGCAGAAGGAGTGTGCCCCAGGTCCTAAGTTACCTTCAGTTTTTAGCTGGCCTTTTCCACTGTAAAGGACTGCTGCAAGGTCTTCACTGCAGTTTTAGTCCTTACCTGAGCATCTACAAAATGTGGACAAGCCTGCCCGGGGTCAGATGGGTTACTAGAGAGATGAAAAATTCATTGTTTATAAAGGTGGTCTCTCTGCCAGCTTCACTTATCTACAAGGGTATCAAGGATGCTGAAAACAGCCTGGAGGGAGAAGATGAAACTGAGTTTTAAAGGCATGTGACAATGTCTGTATAATCCCAACAGATTAGCCAGTAGTCCTACATACCACAGTGATTTCTGTCCCTGTGACTCCCTGTATGTCAGCCAGGTACTGTATGTGGGCAAGGGAAGACTTCTGAAGAATTAGGGAGAGGTACAAAAGACAAGCCCAACGTCTCAGATTGTATGTGAGGATGTACAGCACAAAGCTGCTTTGAGACAAGGGCCTGATGTCATCTCTCAGGGTGACTTGCCTGGAGTTATCCCTCCTTGTGTGTGCAGGCATGTTGCTAGAAAACTGCATATTCTTGGGCCTGGATTCAGCTGCTCCATGACCTGAGGGTGGCAGGAAGGGAAGCTGCACAGCTGGATGCCTGTCACCACTTCTGTGCCTGCCAGGGGCTGACAGAGAGGAGGGCTGTCCCATTAACCCCATCCTCTGTAAACCTCTGCTAGCAGGTGGTGATCACAACCAAGACCTCATTACCTCCACACAAATCCATGCTGTTCAAAGGCTGTCACCAGCATCACGACTAGAAAATGCTCAGCTTGGTTTTTCCAGGAGGGGACAGGATGAGGAGTAGTCACAGTGCACCCACCAGTGAGCCCCAGCTGGATCTCTAGGACAGGCAATCAGTAGAGCAGGACTGCAGCTAACCAGAATTGGGCTGAAACCTGAAACACTCTCTTGTCTTCCTGTTTTGACTTCAGCTCTGCTCTGGAACAGAAAAGCTTTTGGTACAGGATGCTGCCTATCTAAAATGGACCAAAGACTAGATAAGTGTTATCTTGCCAATCTTGCCTTGGGTGACACCCACAATGTTTTCTTGGAAGTCCTTTGCCCATACAGTTTAATTGTTTCCTCTTTCGAGCAAGACAGCAAAGACTCAATTAAGTGGAATTTTTTCCTGTTCACAGAAAAAAAAAATTGTCTTTGATTTCTAATTGTCTTCTGCTCCAGCTGGCTCCAGTTCTGTTGTAGCAAGGTCTCAAATACTACTGAAGAAAGTACATTGATGTAAAAATTTATGTAATCCTTGTTGTTCCCAGAAAATCTTGGGAACGTATTTTATAAAAGTTTGTGCTCTCTTTACTTAAACTTTTGACTAAGCAAAGCCAACAAAATATTTTTAATACCAGCAGAGAAACAGCTGGATATAAGGCAGAAAAAGGGGGGAAAAAGGAAGCACTAAACTTACTGCAGTGCTGTAGTATGTGTATTGTAATAGGTTCCCTGAGACATCAATAGGGTTTAGGCATGCTTAGCTCTGTAGGCTTCTTCTAAAGTTTTTGAATATATTAAGGCAGAATTTACTTTGGTTTCAATAGCTGAGCTTTATTAAGATGAAGTCTAAAGTTTTTTAAAGCATAAGTAGAAACAATAGAGTTGTTGAAGTACTGGGGAGTCTAACTATAATCATGTCCAGAAGCATTTGAACTGAAGGATAAATCTAAAAAACTGTGGAAAACAATAGCCCATTACAGTGGCAAAATCCATCAGCTGAAGAAAGCAGGGCAGACATGGTCAAGGCATTGTGCTTAAAGGATATCCATAAGATACACACATACAGTAACAGAGAGTGACATTCTTCATGTTGTATCAGTTTAAAAATCCAGATAGATCTAGATATAGATGTCAGCTACTAGGACAACCAGGCTTCATCGCCCATGGACATCAGCACAGCCAGCACCTGTCTGCTCAGCAGGTTGTGTGCCTCGTGGTGAAGGGATAAACATGATCTGCTCCTCCAGCCCCCCCTGCCCCTGTGCTCGGGCACCAGCAGCCCGCAGCCCCAGCGCGCCTCCCACCAGCCTGTGCCAGCACACGGAGTGCAGTCAGGGGAGGCAACTCGTAATTATTTCATGCAGAATGCAGATGGTCACTTCATTAGCATCCGTGCAGAGGCACCCCTCTCATGGTGTGGGGTTGCCTTTGTCCCTCTGCAGAGGGGGATGGCTGGCTTGTTCTGGTCTCTTAATGCCTCTCCCAGGGCTTGATCCGGGGAGGTGCTGAGCAAGGTCTCTTACATTAAAGTAGAAAATATCAAATTAAAACCCCTTTGGGATAGAAGCTTGAAAAGGAAATTAGAGAATAGAATATCTGCATCATAAAATATTAGGAACAGAATGCATTAAATTGCTCCTAAATGGTGACAAAGGAGATCTGTTTCAATGTCTGTTTTATAATTGTTTTAACTAAAGGATGTGTCTGTCTTGTGGGGTATTGACTGTTAATTCCTAAAGCACAAATATTGGTGGTGTGTTACAATTACCCTACTATGCTAATTTTTAATGAAATAACAATCAAGTTGTGTGCATTCTGCTCCTAATATTTATTTACTTGCTAAAACCAGACCTTTTATTGAGAGTGGTTTCATGCATTCTTTCACCAGTCAAGTCAACGTTACTGTCTTTTTAAAACAGCTGTAAATCTCTTTGATTGGGACTTGAGGCTGGAATCATTCGTGCTGTGTTAAACTAAACTGTCTTATCTCCTTGAGTGCTATGCAGCCTCTAGCATGTCCAGAGCTGCATCTGTCCATGGCCTAAGGAGGCCAATATTTGAAAGCTATTAATAAAGACATTTGGGGAGGAGATGGAGACACGCCTTTAACCCTCAGTGCAATGTGTTAGAAGAGAGACAGAGTAGGAGAGGCATGCTTTTTCGTTTTCAAGGATAAGGAGGTTTGTCTTTTTCCTGTTCTTTTTTTTTCTTTTTTTTTTCAGTGGGGACAATCACTGCCCTACAAATAGCCCATTATTTTCAAAGGAATGCAGGCTGATGAACCTCTGCACCACCGGACCAAAGGTTAGCCCAGATAAAGGTTTAAAAAAAATAGGAGGAAAAAACAAAATTGCCATAAAGCTGACCACCAGCAGCACTACAGCAGGGAAATCCATACCTCTGAAGACTCCTTCTGCCCTTACTGCCTCAAGTTGCTGAACTGCAGACAGAGGGGACACCCTTCCACGGGTCTGGAGCACCCTGGAAGTTTCCATAGGGCTTAGTTAAGCAGGGAAAATATAAAGCACCTTTACATAGGACCAGGACTCCCTTTCCATGGGGTATTCTTGTTTTCTAACCCATGCTGAATCTCTTGTTTTTCTGCTGAGGTGGCAAAAAAAGAGTTTCAAACTAGTCCCATCATATCTTAGTATTAGACAGGAAGTCAAGTACTATTGCATTTACTGCATTTAGTGCATCTCAATGTGCATGCTGAGGAGCAAGTCCTTGGTGAAAAACTTCTGTTGGATGAAGTTTTAAAAATCTCCAGGCTTCTGGGGACAAGTGGCAGTAACTTCCTCAGGCATCTGAGCCTTTGTATGGTCAACACTGAGAACCAGGACACATCCAGAGCAGAGTTATCACATCCTTTGTGGGCACCTATCCAGAAGACAGCTTAATTCCTTCCTGAGTGACAAGCGGACAAGGCACTGGAGACACATGACACATGACATCACTCTGACTTCAGCCTCTACAGAGATGGGTTTCACCCTGAGCAGCATCTGGGGCTTTGTTGTGGCAAAGCTACTGGCACTGATTTACGATGTACCTCATAAAACTAGGGTGGACACAAGGAAGGGAAGCTGGGACATTACTCTAGAATATTTGTTCCTGGTTTTCCTCATAGTCAGCTCTGCTGGAGATATTACCTTTCCAGGGCAGAAGGTGTTGGTGACATGGACCAAACAGTTTTGTGCCCCTGTCTGTACTCTTCCTACCCCTACATGTCTGCCTTCAGGAGCCATCTGTTTCTCACAACTCGCCAAATAACCTACATGTTTCATGTTGGAGGTTATGCCCAGAGCTGTCTACCAGGCTGTTTCCCAGGCTGGGCTACCAATATTTAACCTCAGGTGGCCAGAAAGGGCTGTGTTTGTCGGTAGGGGAAAGGCAAACAAATTATCACATTGCAAGACAGGGTATGCCTTTGCAGCTATCATTGCTTATTGCAGTAGAAGAGAGAAATATCCTCGTTCTTTGAAATCAAGATTTAGCTTCAGCTTTTCCTCCTGTTGTGGTCTCCTCTGCTGCAGTAAAAACTCAATGACCTCAACTCCCCCTGCTGCCACTGCAGCCTTTTTATCTCCGCAATATCCGCTGAAGTAAAAAGAAAATCCGAATACTATCTCTTACCAAAGTCCGCGGGGAGGTGAGATAGGAAAGCCCAGCCTTGCCCCTGAGAAGAGCAAGACTTATCTCATGGACTCTTAGCTGAAGAGCATGGACTGTAAATTCTTTCAGAGAAAAATGTGACAGTTTTCTCACTGACAAAACTTTGCTTTGCACCTGGTATTTGATGTCTATTCAAATTAGGAATTTCTCTGAGCTCTTGGATCATTTACCTATGTGACAAGGATGTAAAACACACGATAAACTGAAGTCACAAACCCCACAGTATTTACTTCAAGATGTCAAATTGTTGCTGTGTAAAGATCTCAGAGTGATGAGACCTGCTTCCTCAATGCCAAGTCTGGAAAGCCCCAGTGAAATCATCATTCCCTGGATAGCACATAAATGGGTTCACTCAGCAGGACTTCAAATTCTGTCCTCACCCAAAAAACTCAGAAGGGTTACACTGTAGTTCATTTTCCTGGCTTCCAAAATGCCTTTAGCTTTTTCTTCCATTACAACTTTCTTTGTTCATATTTTTTTGCAGCCACAGAAATCCCATTACAAAAAGAGGAAAATGTCATGAATCAATGCTGCAGTTATAACAGATCTAACAATGCATTCAAAACAAATGTGTGACAATTAAATTTTTATTATTTTATCCAGAATTCAGATGGATTTATTCCAAACCAAATATTTCTATTTAAACTGAAAAACTCAAATATTCTTATTTAAACTAAGAAATTACAAAGATAGGAAATTGCAGTGGGAGGTTATGAAGTGTAGTCCCACAAAAATATATACTATTTTCTGTCTACCAGTTTCCCTTATTTCTAAAATTCCCATCACTGCAGTAGCTGAGGACCATGAACTCCAGATTGCATTTAGGTTCATTTCAGAAGTGCTGAAGAGATTAAACACCTTGAGATTATATGATATTGCATGATCTGCCCTAGACATAATCGTACAAAAACTTGAGCTCAGTTTGCCATTAATTGTGCATAGATTCACTTTAAACAGGCTCTAGATACAGGCTGAGATGTATTAATAATATTTTATTGTATTTTAACTCATTTCTGTTCTTATTAATGTGTTAATTTGTTTTAATGAATTATTTAGTTTCTCTCATAAGATTTATTAATGTGACAGACCATACTTTGACCTGTACTTTTATGTTATATCTCTGGCTGAGAAGAAATACCAAGAGAAAAAAGCTGGAAGAAATTTTGTAGAGCATCTTTGTTCCAGTTGTACTATGTTTTGTAATTTATTATTATAATTTTGTTGCCTTACTCTGCACAAGTAAATTAACCAATGGGTGCCTAAGGACATGTAGCACATGTTCAGGGTTTGTGGTGTAGGAGTGGATAAACAAAGATGGTAATATCGGCTAATGGAACATCACATCCCACAAGGGGGGTTAATTTCTTTTCTTTGCACAATTCCAGTAAGAAATGCTAACACTTTAGATGAAGAAAGACATTTGCCCCATGAGGTTTAGGCTAGCAGGACCTAGGCTGTCCAGGCAACCATTTTCTTCCCTATCAGCTTGCAGTTGGTGCTGTTCTGCAGTTCTCCTGCCTACATGTGACCTTCAAGATTGTCTGCAGTGTTATTTCTTCAGCATCAAAAATCACAACAGACTGGGGCAGAATTGGCACAGGAAACCTGTGCTAGAAACCACACCATCTCAAAGGAGCATAAGGAAATTGGTGAAGCAGAGATTATCTCCCTGTAATTGCAAGTGATCCTTTCCTCAAACAGAAAGATTTCGGTGCCCCACATTTAGTAGAACTGAAATGTGCAAGCATTAAAAGTTTCAGCAGCATTACCTTTGGAATGAAATATTGCCATTACACTCAGATCAGAATATTTTAATTACTGCTTTCTTGTGACACCTGGGCTTTGATCATGTTCTATCCTATATCCTTTAACTTTCCTATATCCTTTTTCCCCATTATAAAATCAAAATGTCTGTATGAATCTACTAGGGGCAAAACAGACCCTGAACACTGCCTTTCCAAGCAAGCACACACCAGCACATTCCCTTATGCTCACAAGCTGTGGTGACTCATCTAGGACCAAAGATTCATCAAACTTAAGAAAAAAAAATTGTATTTGTTCAAGCAATTTATTCCCTGATTTATGTTGATTTAAAGATACTGAGAAACGAAACCCATTCAATTCCCTGGCCCCTTTATTTCACATTTACTCACCCTCTGTATTGAGAACTGCACTTTATTCCTGTGTAAATGTCTGTGGTTTCAGCTTCCAGACATCAGCTTGAATTTAGAGCCCTTCAGCAGTCAGTAATATTTTTCTGTCTCACACTCATACACCACAGCACAACTATCAGTGTGACTCTCTTCACTGCCCCTTTCTGTTCTTCCCACCTTCCCTTTACCATGTGAGTACAAGGTCTGCAGGTAGCACACCAGTATTGGTCTCACAAGGCTTCGGCAAAAGACTGTTCCTTCTCTTTGTAAACCTACTGAGTACCACAGGATGTTCATTTTCAGCTCCTTTTCTGAGCATCATCTCCTTCCTCTGCTGTACCCTACAGACCACCTCCCCCAGCTTGTATTTTTACCATGGAAATGCTTTTTTTTTTAATGGTCCTATTCTTCCAATATATTTAATCACTATGTAATTGTCCCCACTTCTGTTTATCACTTACAGTTGTCAGCAGTGATGTTGCAATTCCAGAGCCCTGAAGAAAATGTTAAAGATTATCATCTTTAATGTTCTAGCTTTCTTTTCCCTATTGTTCAAAACCCACTGAATCTCTGTCCTCCTTTGTGATGTCTGCAGCTTTTTTTGGAGTGACATGACCTGCAATTTTTATTTCAAGTTGTGCTTTTCCTTCATCTTCTCCTGGATCATAGCCTTCAGGCTGCCTGTGATCTAGGAACTTTTTCTGTCCTTTGGCAAAAATAACACATCTACAGCAGGACCAGAAGTTGTTCCTTCTGCTAACACACCAATTCCTTTCATCTAGGTAGAGAGAATAAGCCCTAAATTCCCTCTCAGAACTTTTGCTCACTCATACAGTGCTAGTGATGAGGTCTCCTTACACAGCTGTACCACCAACAGTGGATTGATCTGCCGGACGTACCAAATCTTGGACTGATCAAGGGTTCAAGCCCTGGGCTCAAGCCTTGTGTTCTTCAGATAAAGCCACATAGCTGGAGGCAGACAAGACAGGCAGCAAGGTAACCCTTGTGTGCAGCTTTTGGCTGAAATAAGCCCAGCAGACATATCCCCAGGGCTCAGTCAGCAGGGCTATCTCTGTGTCTCTGTGGCCTCCCCTCCCCTCCACCACACACTGGGACAGTCGAGGAGAAATCCAGAATTTATGCACTTGAGCAAATGGGGGAAATTATGAAGCAGAGATGTACCTGGCAGACTATGGCAGCAAAAGTCTGTATGGAAGCATTTTTCTGTAGGGAGTGAAAAGGGCAGGGGCAGCAAGGAGAAATGTCCTGGCTCCATCTCCCACGTGGGAGCTGCAGCATTCCAGCCAACAAAGGCAATTCCTGAGAAAAGTCAGAGTTGCATCCCAGGAGCTGTATCACCACGGCTTTTCCTACCTATACCTCACAACCCTGTGAGTAGCCAGCTGTTTGGCTGAAGTAGCTGGAAAGCTGCTTCCTTCTTCCTCTACCCTTATTAAAGTCAAGGAGGAATCGTTAGTGCTGATTTTTAAGCAGACTGAGAGAAAAAAAGTGCAGTTGGATGGCATTCGCTTACCCTTGGCCAAATTTGAGATGGAAGTTTATGTGTTCAAAGAAATATAGATAGCAATCTTGACTTTTTTGTTTGTTGTTTGGGTTTCACAAGTATCAGGAAGCAAAGGTGCTCTGGAACTAATTTCTATTGTATTCTCCAGACAGCTTGCTCAGTAGCATAAATCCTATTAATAAATTACCTCAGATGATGGCTTTTGAGCAGTGGTGTACTTTTGAGGAGCAATGTTTGGTCATGTCTCTATAATTTCCCCACTGAATAAATAATGCTTTTTCTTCCCCTTCCCCCAAGCATGACTGCTTCATCAGAATTCCCCTGGCTGTGCGTGAAACATGGGTGTGCTAAACAATAAACCCTCTGTTTTCCACAGCTATGTTTGCACCAGTAAGGCTCTGTACCATCCTGAGGATGAAAGATCTCACCCTTCTCCCCATTCTCCTTGTGGGGATGCAAAAGATCCTAGAGAAAAACCCAGCTTGTTTCAGCTACAGTGAGGCTTACTTCATTAGCCCTTTAATCGACGAGAAGAAAGTCACTGGACTATGTGACATAGCTGGAGTGTTGCTGAGTCCAGCTTCCAAAAGAAGTAGCTAAGTCTGGAAATACTTGTGATGTTACTTTGAGCACTCAAAAGGGAACTTGTCACCTGCTGAGAAAAAGTCCCTGGCAGCCTCATTAACTGTGGTCAATGCAATGGAAACTCCTGTGCATGCCTCTCTTCAAACAACACTGATCAACAGATAAAAAAAAATATCTCTGAGCTTATTCTTTCTCTCCCTCCCTCCTTCTGTCCTTTTCAAGATCATGGGTCTCAGACCTGCTAAGGATGAAGGATCCATTCAGAATTAAGATGCTTTAAAAGAGGAGAGCTGAAGACAGCTCTGCAGCTCTTATAAGAGATTTTAATAGAGTCAGATGAAAAATTCAATGCTAAAACCATCTTCCATTTTGTTTTGTTTACCTACCTGAAGCAGGCTCTTACCAAAACCTTTTTTGCATAATTTCCCAAAATATGAAAAAACCAGGACTCATCTCTGGGAAGAATGGCCAGAAGGGAATGGAAAAGTTACTGCTAACCTTTCCCCAGCAAGCCTCTATGCAGATGAAAGGTGTTGTGCCTTCAATTTTTAAGTCCTACTATGAAAGGCACATGTGCTCTGTCAACTTCCAAGTCTCCAGCTCATTCGCCTTGAAGAGCCATGGGGCTGAACCAGCCCTGTTGGGCTGTGAGCAGCACAGGGGTTTAACACCTATGTTAGTGCTCTCCATCTGTCACCATGTGTAATTGTACTTCCCTACTGCTGTTTGCAGAGTGGGGGACGACCACGCAGAGCTACAGCTCTCTTCTAATTAAAGTTCTTGGATTTAATCAAGGTTACGGCAGCTTGAGGATGAGAGGCTGCCCACAGAACAGGCAGCATCCTGAACCATCTTAACTGAGTGGATAGATAAAGAGGAGAGAAAGGAAGCAGTGCTTTTGTTCCTTTCGCTTTGCACTCCTGCATTCCAGCTGCCAGGGCTGAAGGCCAGCACTTGCTTTTGCAGGCAGCCAGAACTGCAGGCTGTGTGTGCTTTCTTCGGTATCAGAGCTGTGGAGCTGTGCTGCTGGACAGATCAAACTGGGTGACATCACGGGGAGGGCATCCCTTGGATCACCCCTCCATCTGACACTGCCACTGGGGGATGCTGGAAGGCAGAAGTGGAGAGAGACTGGAGGAGGAAGATGTGAGCCAGAAGTCCTGCAACCCTGTGGCTGCCCAAGTACTGTGTGCCAAGCCCTCTAATGCCTCTAGTGCCAGATTTCCACCATCTGTAAATCTTGTTTGCCATTGTCTAGCTAATTTTCAAGTGACACTTGAAGTTTTCATACTAGGTCATGGATTCTACAAACAGCTGTGCCTGTCAAAGACTATCATTCCTACTTGGGGGTTACCGTGCCCCTGCAAGAAAGCATTGTCTCCTCAGCTCTGACAAGAAAGGGGCATGCAAGCCCTTCCTTATCTGCTTCAAGCAGACAGCTAAAAAAATTGCCTTCCTCATCTGTGCAACCTCACCCAGCTGTTTGCTCAGAAACCCTCGCTGAATCATGTCTTCTGGCAGGAGTAATAACTTCCAGCAACTAGGACAGGAATACCTTCATCCAGGGTTGTTGAGTGCAGGAAGAACACACACCTAGAGCTTCACTCTGCAGCACCAGCAGCAGGTACAAGACTATTCTTGCACATGTATTCTGTCCCTCCTGTGGACATCTCAGAAACTCTGTAGCTAAAACAAGAATGGAGATGTCTAGATTTGGCATTCACTTCTGTTGGTTTTACTTTCACGGCTCTGGAAAAGGGACACCAAGCCCTTATTGCAGACAGTCTTAAAAGCCATGCAACCATTTACTCTCATAGTCAGAACGTTTAGGATTCGGATTTTGTCATTTTTGCCAGCTAAGACAAATCACCTGAATCCTCCACTGAAATAAAAGAGTCATCAGTGGTCCAGACATGGTTCCCTACTGGAAGGCACTTGCCTGAAAGCCATGTTTGTGTTACTTCAGTGTCATGCCTGAGCTTGCAGTACTGACACACCGGGTACCAGAATTCTCTGTCAATGCTGAACCAATTTCTTGACATGGACTTACGGACTGCTTCAAAGTTCACATCTTAAAGGCACAAAAATTACCTAGAATTTCTTTGGGCAGGGTCATGCCATTTGCTATTGGCTAACTTTTGAGTGTCTGGTTACTACAGAAGATTCTGCCAAAATACACTACACAATGCTTGACAAAAGACAGAGCATCACATAACAGAGACCAAAACACAGATGCAATATAACACGAAATTGGGGAAAAATGTGTGTACCTTCAGTTTTCTCTGATTCAGGGGCTGAGGTATTTAGTCTCTTTTAAGGTAGAATTAATATATGTTTAGTGTTCACTGCCTAAACTCCTGTTCCAAGTGGGTCATGGGACTCCTTTTCTAGGAGTTGTCAGAAAAAGAGCTGGTCCTTTCA
Source organism: Catharus ustulatus (assembly GCF_009819885.2). Classification (NCBI taxonomy): domain Eukaryota; kingdom Metazoa; phylum Chordata; class Aves; order Passeriformes; family Turdidae; genus Catharus; species Catharus ustulatus. The sequence continues at coordinate 113,949,350 of NC_046221.1, read as the reverse complement.
ACAGCTGGGACTGACCTTGTATGGGTCCTCCCAGAAAGTGCGGAGGGACAATTCAAATACCCTTATCCTTTGGGCTCCCTCCAGCTGGGAACGAGAGAGGAGGTTGAATTCCCTTGGACAGAGGAAAGCAAAGAACTAGAAACTTCATGGTACATGTCTCATGGCACTGGCACTTGGTCTCATCTGTCCTGGGCATGGCAAGGTTTAGGTTTGTGTGCCAACTGAAGCAAAAATCTGTTTTAGGTCTGGCTGTGTCTAATTGCATAGCATTGAAACCATCAGACACTCCCTGAAAAATTAAAGCTCACTGAGTGATCCCTGCATAATTGTAAGCTAAATATTTTTTTCTTTTTTTTTTTTTCAATGTGAAAGTCCAAGCTATTTGTGTCTTTCCTCACTTATCCAGAGCTTGCTAGGACACTAAGCCTGAGGCATTTAAAGTACTGCTGCAAAGTATTGTTCCTCATTAAATTCTGTCCTTCCACACCCTCATCCCCTTGCCTCACAGTATTAGATGACACTGCTACCTTGCAGCAGAAAGCCATCAGCTCTGAGAAGTGATGATAGCCTATTTCAGGACTGCAGCACTGCTGTGAACAAGGTGCTCAAGTATGATACATTATCCCTCCAAGGCTGAAAGTATCACCTCTGCAATGCTCCTAAACTCTGAGCTAGGTGAGGTTAACACCACAGACCAGGTTTCTCCTGTGATAGAACGTTATGCTCCTAACCAAAAAATCAAGACTGTTTATACACACAGGACACTGAAGCTTAATACCTTTTGCACTGCCCTGTGCCCGATTTATATATCCCATGTGGCAGAAGAGCTTATTGCTCAGAATACTTTCCAATAACTTTTACACATACGGCAGAATTGGTTTAATTAGCAATAGCTGGTGGAAGCTCCACTATGAAATACTGAATTTTGTAAACTAATAGCTATGTGAGTAAAGACTATCATAAAAACCAGCAAAGGATACTTCCTCAGACATTAGATTTATTTTCTTGACAGATATAGTATAGTTTTATACAACAGTGTGATAATATGGTAGATTACTATAACATAGTATACACTGTAGTACAGTTTTGCACTGCTGTGTATTTTCAGCAGTTGTTCCGGTAAAGTCTGGTGTAAACTTTAAATAGTTTAATATATTTGTAATGACAAACCAAATCCTGTAAAAGAAAACCCAAGCACGTTCACCAAAATGGAGCTCTGCTACTGCAGTTTCCAACAGAGCCAGATTACACAATAAAGGGATTCCTGTCACCTAGGCAATAAAGGACAGATTTATTTTAAAGCAGGTTTTTCTGCTGTGTCACATTAATGACCTGTACCATAGCTCATGCCATTCAGATGTTTAAATAAAGGGGTAGGTAGGTACTTCTCTGGCAGCAACCACTTCTCTATGAACCTGTGTTTATAAACTTGTAGGCACCTGAAATATGATTCTTCTAAGGCTTCACTTGAACTCAAAATTCCCACACACTCAGCCAAGATGAATCTTCCTCCAAGCAGAATACACTTGCTAGTCCTATCATAGAGCAACACTGCACAAAACTGCTGGGAACAAACTGAAGAGTGTTTTATCCAATTGCAACTGCCTGAGGTCAATGAAGAAGGTATTAGTTTTATTTTTAGCTTCCTTTTACAGCCTGATTGCATTTTCCATAAGATAATCCAGTAGAGGTTCTCCTCACTGTTGCTTTGGGTTTCTTTTTAATCATCAAGTTTGCCACGTTACTAATTAACAAGCTCTTAATAAATCACTGATTGTTTAATATGAATCAGAAGAAGAAAACACTGGCATCCCATGACTAAATTTTTTCATCATTTTGTTAATAGATACTCCAGGATATTTGTCACTGAAGCATCCCAGCACCCCTCAAAAAATGAAGGACTTGGTCTTGTAGCAGCAATGGGAAAGTGCAAGAGTGATGTCAAAATAGGTTGACAAGTAGGAAGCAGAGCAAAGAAATGGTAACACCAATGTCAAGGCAGAGTAGGCTGTTTATCAGCTTGTTCTGACAACCATTTTAAAAATTATAGAAATGTTTTCAAAGAAATTCTTCTTGTTGTTTTCATATTTGTCTCTTTTTTTTCTCTTTAACAGCACTGAGCTATTTGCTTTGCATGACCAACTGTCAAAGCACTGTGCAACTGCAAGGAGAAAATTCCCACCAGAAAATTCTGTACCTTTTAGTAAAAATATTTCAGCCATGCATTTGTCTTTTCAGTATGTAAAATACACTGTTGGTCTTAAAATGGTAGTCTTTTCTCTGTTAATTTCCTCCCAGATAGGACTTTGTGGCTGGGAACTTTTAATTCCTCTCTTCAGCCACTTTTTTTACTGTTACAATAAATCTTTTGATCTGAAGCTAGAATACTGGAGCTGGATAAGAGTGTATGCAAATTCAGTCAAAGCCTTTGCCCAGTTGATTCAATCTTCCCTTTAATCCCCATGATGATCTGCAGTAATGGATAAAAATTATGAGCAGGAGAAAGAAGGGAAAAAAACAAACCAACCCTCAGGAAGCAATTTTGATTGCTGTGAGGAAGAACTGGAGGCTCTTAGCCCCAGGGAACTCTCCCCAGTTCACTGGAGGCTTTCAGATACCATGGTGATGAGGGACTTTATGAATAACTAGGTAGATAAATGGTAAGTGCTTTTGATCTCTGCTAGCCTGCTTTTCATTCTGTCAGCTGGAGAAGAGGCTATTCAAATCTGTCGGCTGTAGGAGGTCAGCCAGGAGAGAGCAAATGTCTTCATTACAGCCTTCTGTTCAGCCAGGCCTCCCAGCTGACCTCAGTGCCCAGGCTTGTCAGTCAGATGAGGCAAATTTTCCAACCGAGGGAAGATGTCGCTGCGCCAGATTTTTATCCCTGGTGTAAGAGCTCGGAGGCAGCAGCATAAGGCCAAGGAAGAGCTAGCTTGCATTTTGACATCTCCCCCAAAACTGCTGTGGGGTTCATGGGAATCCTGCTCTGGTGGGGTGCATGTGGGGAGCATGAACTCGTTTTCCTCAGCACTTTTTCAGCACCACTGGGGTAGGAGGCTCTGAAGGCAGGTGCGAACAGAACCACTATAGAAGACAGAGTAACTCTGTCATTAGAAATGCCTCGATTTTGATTACATTTTGTGCCTTGAATCTTCTCATTCAGTGAGTCTCCTCTCACAGGTCTGATATAAATTTCAGACAAAGGAGCTGGAGTTCTCTTTAGCTTCCATTCCAGGCTGAAAGTGAATTTCTCATGTTTAAAGATCCCACAGATTTTTGTGGCAATACCCAGGAAGGAAGCCAGGACAGGTTATAATGATGCAGAGCCCTGTCCAAGGGAGAAGGAAGATCTCAGCTATTCAGGATAGAGAAGGAGGTCACATTTTTGCAAAAGGATGCATAAAAATTGAAATAGGAATTCCAATCCCATTATTTGGTAATGGGATTTGTAAACCTCATGTTCACAGGCTGAGATAAACAATATATGCTTCCCGAATCCCTCTTGGAAGAAGAACTCCTTGCAGCATAGCTAAATTACACAGTAAGTTATCATTCACAAAGAACAAAAATAGGAAAAGGAGCCAGTGAAATTAATTTATGTCTAAAGGATTTCTCACTTTTTGGATTGAAGCGCAGGGAAACAGAGTCTCCTCTAAAACCACACTTGTAATGGAAATGATTTTACTGTGTTAGATCATTTCCAGAAAACATTATAAAAATGTTTCTTTTACTCAAGCCAGCCAGGTTTTAATAGTAACAAAGCAAAATATAGTCTGCTATTAGCATGAAATAACATTAGCATAAATAGAAAAGAGTAAGGACACTTGAAAAAAATTCCACATAAATGGCCTGCTTATTTCACTAGACACCACTATAGCTGAGAAACTGTGAAATTTCCATAATAATCGAGTGCAGAGAAAAACAAACAATTTTATTGATAGGGAAATTACATCCTGTTGCTGAATATAAAACTACAGTTTTGTTCAATGGCCCTTTAACAGCACTGAAAGTATATATTAATTTGTAAGTGTAAATGAAATGTAAACAAAATATTCAGCTCGGCATGGCCACAGAAACCTCCTGATAGTATTTCAGGGCAGGAACCCAGGAGACATATATTTGGATTCCATATCCTAGACCCCGAGCTAGTGGCATCTGATACCTTTGTGGAAAAGATTTACACAGCTGCTGTGCGGTGATACACTTGTGACAAAAAGCACCATACCAACTGCCCTGTGAGACATCACTGGCTTTGGGGGACAAGCGCTCCTTTGTGGCTTTTGCTTGTATGGTTTTAAAAAGAGGATCCTTCAGCACTTTGCGGCAATAATCCCAGATACTGCAGTTAGAAGTTACACTGCTGCAGCACTCAGGACTGTTGCAGCAGAGCCTTCCTGTGCTACAGGACTGCATTCCCAAGGGAAGCTGAGTGCTTCTATTGTGTGAAGTGCAGTAAGGAAAGCAGCTATGGAAAGGGAGTCCAGCTGGGAGGGGCCACACCAGTTGTCACTACAGAGACACAGAGCTGGCAGCCAGGGGATGCCCCAGCACCCCCTGGTTCCTTCGGGGCTGGGACATGTGTGGTGAAGGCAGCAGAGCTGCTCAGTTTTCTTTATGAGCACCTTCCCAGCTGAACTTCAGCAGCTGCCACCATGAATCTTGGAAAACCCACTGGGAGTCTGGGGATTGTGGCACACAAATTTTCTGGAGTCCCAGGAGCTGCCGTGGTCCCAGAGCCTGGGTTGCTGTGGTTCCAGCCAGGAACCTGCTCTGGAGCCAGGCAATGGGGACCCCACCACCCATCACAACAGTGCTGGTAGCAGCAGATTCCTTCCTCCTGCCTGCAAACGTGCCTAGGTGCTGAGCACCTCTCTCCCCATCACCTCCTGCACCCATGAACGCTGCTGCAAAGCAGGGCTGAGGAGCTTCCCAGTCAGCACAAGGGTGCTTTACATCCTCTGCATGCTCTGCATGGCAGCGAGTGATTTCCCCCGGGGCAGCACAATGAAAGGAAAGGCCCTAAAATGATGCCTCTAGCTGCACTCCTGCCAGGCAGCCCCCACCAAACCCACCCTGCATGCCTTGTCCTCAAAATAGTGTTGGGGGAGAAAGGTTTGGGGGGATGGGAGAGATTGTGTGGCTGCACAGAGCCCGTTGAACAGTTAATGCTTTAACCTTGCGTATAATTTATACAATAAACAAAGTCACATGTTTCTCTAATAATTTAGATGTAAGCAAATGTTGATTTATTCAGGAAGGCTACTGCCAGCAGCAAAGCCTGCAGCACTGAAATTTGAATTAAACTAGGACAGAAGCAGGCTAGTCTATAATAACATTTGTATAATTTTATTTTTGCCCTTGGCTCAGTTCATTTCCTTCTACAGTAGATGCATGAAATTGGTTCTTCAGCCACCTTTAGCTGATGTTCATTGATATCAGGGGTAGGCAGAGAAGCAAGAGAATGTAACCTTTTTAGACTTTGTGTTTGCAATCATAAGGCCATGAATTCTTAGGCCATTTATGACAATAATTTTCTTCTGTGACTTTCCTATCCACAGTACTCTCTGAACAGCTCCATGTCACCTGAAATGATGGGGATTTTCTCCCCACTTTTTTTTCCTGCATGGAGACTTCTAGAATAGAGCTTGCTAAACAGATGCAAATGTTGTGTTGTTTTTATTCTTTTATTCAGGCCTGAGGGTATGAAATTGGAGTTGTCTTACTCTGCTTTCAACATGAAGGAAGGGGACTATATGAAACTTCAAAAATGATGGTGAAAAAAATACACACTAGTACAGATATCTGCAATGGATCCCTTGGCCAACTTTGTGTTTGAGGAGAAGAAAATAAGCTGGATAAGAGGGAAGATGCAGACCAGCACAGGGCAGTGGTTCTGTTAGGGGTTCCTGGTGGCAGTGAAAGTCCTGCTCCCAAGCCTCAGAAGGACAAGAGGACAAAGATAAAGTGTTTTGTTTTTGTCCAGAGAACCCACAATAGGTTTCCAAGTGAGGTCAGAGGATCCCTCTCTGCAAGTGAGCTCCTGTGTTCCCTTTCTGGCCATCACTGGGCACTAAGTGGGCACTATCCCACTGCAGAGGGAAGCCCAGTGTTACCTGCCTGTAAGCCCACAAGTCCTCTGCACTGCTGGGCTGATATGCCCTGGAGACCCTGCTTGAAATGCTTCTAAAGTCACTGTTTCCAGCTGAGCTGAGCCAGGAGCACACTCTTAGGCTGAAAGGACTTTATGGGTGAAGGAATGAAAGCAGAGAGAAGACTGGAGAAAGGGGAGGGGAGGGGAGGAAGACAGGAGCTAAGAACAGCATTTGTAGAAGAGTGATAACTTCTCTGTCTGGTAATGCCACAAAATCATCCTTTAACTGCAGTCAGGATGAGCAAGAATGTTGCCCAAGATTGACTTATTTTCTTCCAGACATACACCTGGCCAGGTGCAAAAGCTCCCATGCCCATCACAGACTAAGGTAGTAGTGCTCTTATGCATAACACCCATGTCTATGGTGATCTCACAGCTGCAGCTTTTGATAAGGAGTGACTACATTTTTGCAGTCCTCTCAGTTGCAAACAAAAGCTTCTTAAAAATTAAACCAAGCCCTGGGAGTCCAGGGCAGTTTCTGGGACTCATGACCTGTCCACATCCCCAGCACACACAGACCCTGAAACCTGTCAGTGACACTTTCAAGACCAGCCCAATAAAAGTTTGAGCAGAAACAGCCACCTGATGAGCTTTAGCAGGGAGCTGTGCCTGACTGCTAGAATGGGAAATGCCAGCCTCAAGCTCCTCCATTGTAAAAGTAATACACTCCCTCTCCTCACCACAGAGCAACCACAAAAATGGTACCAGTCCATGCCCCTCTGAACAACCCACTGTCTCAGGAGTGCAAACACTGAAACAGGACAGTTTTCCAATCCTAAATCCCAAGAGTATGTGACCTAAGGATGTCTTGAATCTTATGGCCCTACATGACCCATCTTGCACTGCCTCACCTAAAAAGTAAGGGACATGCCACATTTCCCTTCAAGCAGCTTTCCCTGGCTGTGGGCCACAGTGAAGGGAGCAGAACCATCCATGTGACTGCTGTGTCCATTCAGTTCTGTCCATGGCAATACTCACAGACCTCTGTTCCAGCCCCCGCTCCTCTTCCTCTCCCCACTTGCTGGTTACTGTGAGCAAGGGAAGGACAAGCTGAGGGTATTTCCCTTGCCAAAGCATGTGGGAAGCAGCAGCAGACTGCAACACCACCAGCCACAGCATCTCAGACTGCTCTTTGGACACCACAGCCATGTGCCCCTGACCTGGGGCAAAGTCATGGCTGAGCCCTTACTTCCCTTATTATTAATTAAAACATTGGAGGAGATCCTCAGCTGGAGTAAATATTCATTGCTCCTGGCTCTCGCCCACTGGTTTCTGAAAGCACACAGAAGTAGTCACATTTATGCTGTTAACACTGATCTTGGCTCACACTTCTGTGGTCAAATAAATAAATATCACTGCATCCCATTTAGCTCTGTTAATGCCACATTAAGAATGGCATGTGTTTTGACATAACCACCCCTTCCCACATTTTTTTTTAAACACCATAAATGAAGCATTAAAACTCCCAATCCATCACAGTGACATCAGATCAGTGGACTGTGACTTTTATGACATCAGAACAATTGATTATATGACTCTTTTATGTGTAGCTTCCTATGTGATGATTGCTCTTCTCTCCATATATTACATCCTAACATCTTGGAAAAATCTCAAGAGATAAAAAGGAATCACTGTGAAGCAGTAATGTACAGTAGTTACAGAATTGCCATAAAACTGTCATAAAAATTGTAAAAACAAAAATGCCTTTAAAGACAGCATTTTTCCATTATGAGTCCCTAGCTAATGGTCTGGAGTTACCCTATGCATACCTTACCATATTTACTCCTTCTGGATATTTCTGTGCCTTTCTCCCAGAAGCTTATATAGATATCAAGACACGCTGGTTTCCCTGCATACTTTAAGTCTCTTTACCCCATTATATCACGTCTAACAAATCAAGTGATGTTTTTGCCAGGCAAAACTCAGGGTTTCTTTTCAAATAGCCCAAAAAAGGAATGAAAAGTAAGAAAAAAAAATCTGACAAGGAAAGGGAGGTATTACCCGTTTGTTGTTACAAGATTGCTGAAAGAAAATAGATATTCTGTAGTGTTTATAAAGAAAGGTATTGTTAAAATTAGAATCAAGGTGAAGAATAAGCAGCTCTCTCCTGCTGAGAGGCGACATGGAAAGCTCTGCCCAGAAGAAAGACCTCCAACTGGATTTTTTATTGTAAACCCACATGTGTTAACATGCTAGGTGCTGTGCCACATAGCTGTATGTTTTCTTGTGCTTTCCAGATTATCCACACAAAGAATACCAGGATCAGTGAGCCAGTGCTTCTCTTTTTCAGATACAGATGTGGCTTGTGTTGCTCTGCGGGACGAAAAGGCCCAATGGGCAAGAGTGAAATTATTTTTTTCATTGTTATTTTATCTTTTGTTTTAATTTCAAGGCAATTCAATGTAAACAAAAAGGTGCTGCAGTCATAAGGATGGTGTAAGTCATAGCAGAAGTTAATGCCTCGGGGTCCTGAACAATGAGCTGTAGCAAACCCCATCCCTGCTGCTGCAGATGTGCAGGGTCACAGAAAGCATCATGTGCCAGTGCCCTCCCTGATCCATCTCTCTGTGCTTTCCTGGAGAACCAGGATGCAAGTGCACCATTGCTCCAGCACCCACAGGAGCCACAGAAGCATGGGCAGGCATCTGTCTCACTACCTCTGCTCCTGCAAGGGGTGACTTCTGGCAGAGGAGATGGGCCACCAGCCAGAGCAAGGGCTGCTGTCCCTTGAGCAACTGCAGCTGTTGCTGCTGCACATGTGAGTGGGCACCCATAGCTTCTTCCTCACTAGAACAATACAGCAGCTTCAAGAAGCACCTTAACATCTTTAAAATACTTTGGGATCCTTACACAGAAGGCACTACAGAAAATATTTATTTGTAGTTAAGTCTTGATGGGTAGCCAGGTGTGCCAACACCCTCCAGTCACCTTCAGAAATGATGCAGTGGAAGAAAAGCAGGGCCTCTCCAGCTGTTTTTTTCCAGCCCCTCCAGCACACACACACACAGTGACATACACATACCTGGGAGCTCCAAACCACAGCTGGACAGGACATTTGCCATGGGGAGTAAACCCAGACTGTTCGCGCTCCAGTCAAAACTGCCAAGCAAGGAAAGCTGCAGATTTCAGCAGCCTAAAAACCAACCTCCAGGTATGGTGGCACCTCTGGGAAAACCCTGGTACTTTAGTGGGAGGGGAGCTTCACCAGATACTCCCAGCCTGGCTTGGTACTCACAAGAAGCAGGGACCTGGATAAATTTACCCCTGGATAAATTGCACCTTTTTTTCTTCTTCCTTTGTCCCTCACAAAGTGGCATATTCTAGGAGGCTGAGAGAAAATCTAAGCTATCAAAGATGATGAATATTTGCTACTTATCCCTCTTTCAAGGATCTGCACTCTCTTTCATTGGGGTGAGAAGGGAAGAGATGTGTGGCTGGGACCTTTTCAAGTGCCCTTTGCAGACTCCAGGGTGATTTCAAGGGCAGCTTATGGCACAGGATATTGACAACAACAGAGCCCATCTTGAACACACACCCTTAACTCATTCTTAATTTATATGCAGACCAAGCAGCAACATTATTGTTCAGCTGGGGGCATATTTAATTGCTGAATGTTCTGCAGATGTCTTGCAGGCTGTATAGATAAAGGCATTTTAAGTTGCTGACTTATAACAGCACATCTTTCTTCTTTTAACATAAAAATTCCTACCTTCTTTGATGGATGTGGAATTTTTAAGACTGAAATCCTGTGCTAGTCCTTGAGAATATTTTAGTGAATGTTAAACTCCCTGACACTGCGAGGGAGCATTTCAACCCTGATGCCTTTTCACTGGGGAAAAAAATTAGCTTCATTACTGTAAAAGCAATGTTTTCCCATGACATGAAATTAAAGAAGGCCCATTATTGTTTCGTGAAACCCAGCAGTGTGACTTTCCAGGCTCTAGCCAGATACTGAAGCAATGGCAGTTTGAGTGCAAGCAGCCTGCTCAGTGCTGAGTAAGACATGAAGGAGCCCAGAGCCTTACCCCAAGTGACTGCAACCCAAGGCCAGCTCTGCAAAGCATTGCTGGTGCCAAGGGTCCAGCACAGCTTCCCTTCACTGCAGCACTGAGAGGTGCCAAGCAATGCAGGGTCAGCCCCATGAACTCAAAGCTCTTGTCCATTGAGAGCTCCTATCTTATACTTAAGGCCTAAATACTGCATATTGTGTCGGGGTTTTGGGGTGTTTTTAAATCTCTCCCAACCTTCAAGACTAATCAGACTTACAAATGACTGTCCCAAATAAATTTTTTAATGATACCTGCAATGTCCTTTCTGGCTTGTGCCGCACTAGGACACCTCTGTCCTAGCGACATAGGTGTCTGACAATTTGTCAAGGAGATAGCCATAAATTAGGCAGAAAACCGGACTCCATTAAAAAAAAAAAAAAACAAAAAAAACCCATAAAAGCTGGGAGGAGGCAACTTGATGTGGCATGGCTCCTGGCAATGAGGAAGCATGAGTGCATACTGAAGCTTAGAAATAGAAAGTGATGTCCTCATAAAAATATGGCTCTAGGCTGGTGTGCCACTAGAAATTCTTCTGTCAGTTTAGAATATTTAGCTCTAAGGGATCTCTACTTTCAAATGGATCTTTTGATGCAAAATAGGCTGCACAGACAGAGATAGTGTTGAAGAAGGGAGAGTTGCATTTGCTCCCAGTTATGCTTGGTAAACTGGAGATTTTTAGATAGGCTTTTTGATCCCAAAGTATTGAAAGGGCAGGTGGGTTACCTTACCAGTGCGTTGGGTCTCTGGGTTCTTCTAACTGAAAACTGTTACTGATACCAGGGCAGCTAAATAATACTGAAAGCTTCAACACTGCTGGTTATCAGGGGAACCTCTTTAGCCTAATTTGAAAGCTCAAAGCTTCAGGCAACTGTTTTTTTTTTCGTTACAGCCTCTTTTGTGTGATGTTCCAATGCAGTATAACCAATCAATGATGCCATATCACGCATGGTACCATCATGTGGATGTTTATTCCCCCTGTGTTTTGTATTTGACTTGTTAAACTGCAAGAAGAGTTCAGGGAACAAACGGGGGGAAAAAAATAAAAAGCAAACTCCTCGGCTCCCCTACTGCAGAAATTTGAAACTAGTGAACACACAAGCCTCAGCGCTGCAAGAGAAATGAAAAGAAGCGGAAAGTGAAAATATATACATATGTATACCCATGAACAAAACATGAGCCATAGTCATGGCAATCTGGGCTCCAATGTGCCAAACAAAAGGAGTTATTCCTTCAAGCAATCTTTCTGTCGTAAAATTTAGGACACTGCAAGACTGGTTTATGATCACACTGTAGATTCCACTATAAAACTACACAGACTCTGTACAGTAAATTCCACTGGCTAATTAGAGCAGGCTGCTTTGGAAGATTTTAATATTGCGTCTTCTAAAAAAGAGATGTTAAGGATAGTCTGGCTGGAGAGAAGGGGACGAGCCTAATTACCAAGATACTCATTCTTCCTTTCTTCTGTACTTCTTTTCACACACACACACTTCATTATTTAGGTTCATTTGGGGAAATGACAAAAATTGTGAGGATTTTTTCCACGTAGCCTTTTAATGTAAATAATAATGGGTCAGATCTTCAGATTAAATAAATCAGACTATTTCATTTACAGTGTTCCTGTGTAAATAATGTTGAATTGATTTTACTTATTAGGAAAAAATAAAAGTAAAATCAGGCTCCATGATGAATGTTTAATTTACAGAGGGTGCTGATGCCTTCTGAGGTTTTTGCCTGGAAGAGCTTAAGGAAAGTCCATCATTTCATAACACTTTTGATTTAATTTTTTGTGAGCTAGCTCACTTTGGAACTAAGATCTGAGCTCAACTAAAGCCAGTGCCCATATTAACTGCATTTTTTATTGTGTTTTCAAAAATTTATTTTCAATTTAGTTTCTCTTGCCCCTCTGTTCTGAAGCAAGCCACAAATTTACATTTCTGGTGCTGTAGTCCCTGGTCAGTGGGATAACTACGAAGGTCATTTTCTCATTGCCTTTTCACACAATCACTCTCAATTAGGAACTAATATTTGTATCTTAATATCAGCAACAATGGGACAAACAGGCAGTCAAAAGTGTCAGGCATCCAACAGTGATGTTTTCTTAGACCAGGAGAAGAATCCCTTCTTTCATTGGCTTGATGGTGCTTAGTGATAAGAGCTGATGGTGCTGATAACCTCGTGCTGTCATTGACACGAGCCAGGCATGAGGCTGTTCCATCCTGCAGGAGCATCCTGCATTTGCCATTACCCTGAAGCACTTACCAGGTAGCTGGATCCTACCTTTTTTTTTTTATCCTAAAATATACAAGATTATCTAACCGCTGTTTATACATTTCCATGAACACAAAGTGTCTGTGGACACACACTGGCCTTGAGTTCAACCAGTGATGCTGCTCCTTTCCTGCATTAGATCCCTGCCATGTGAATCTTCACAGTAACTCCAAGATTACTTTGTTGATTCCTGGAAGATGTCATCAATGCAGTTGTGACAGTGAGGAATGAAGCAACACTTACACATTCACAGTGGGTGTATTAATCTAATTTACAAGGGAGGTGTTATCTAAAATTAAAGGTATTGTCAACTTAGTAAACAAATCACTGCTGGAGTCAGCTGGGTGTAATTAGATGAGACCTCTTTTCTCCCTTAAAGGCTTTGGTGTCAGAATAGCAAATCAAACAGCAAATTGATCAAATTCATGCAAAAAGAGCATAATTTTCCTTCTTACACCTACCTGTCTTATTCTGTATCCACACAGTTCAGATATGTTTGCCCACCTTTCAGGATATTTTCAGTTCATGTCATTTGTAAGCAGGAGTTAAGAAGGAAAACCTAAGGAGGAGGCAATGTCTGCCACTCAGGATAAATAGTTAAATGGTGAGGATAAATAGTTAAATAGTGAGAAAATAGCACTCTCCAGCTAGGAAGCACAGCAGAAAAGCAAAGAAATGCATGATTAGTAAGCAAGGTGATCCCTCTAAGCTCTCAATCCAGCCAGGCAGAAACAATGGAAAGGCCCGCCCATGTCTGCAGGGGAACTGCAGTCCCCAGGAGTCCTGGAAATTGTGCCAGCACCTGCCAAAATGTGCCTGGAGTGGCACAACATCACCTACCTTTTGGAGTCCTCTAAAATCTGAAATGAAGCTCAGCAAACCAAAGCTAAATACAACTGTAGGGTTTGGGCATTTACCCTGTGAATGCCTGGCATTGAGAAACTGAAAAAAAACGCAAAACAAGCTCCCAAAAAACCAAACCACCAACAACAAAACCCCCAAACGTGCAGGGTTTATTTACACATCATAGCTAAGAGATGTATGAACCCAGGCGTGTTACAAACATTATGCTCAAATGATGTAGCAATGACATTAGAAGAAATGCTTTCCATACAGGCAAAGACAACCAGGTATAGAATTACCTGCAGGATTCAGCACAGCAAGGACAGCACCTGTTTTACCTACTGCCAGCTTATTTTGTATGACTGTCTGGGAGCAGCATTTTTCTTAAATATCATGACCCAGACATTCTGGAAGCACCAGCATCCCCACAAGCAAGGGTTGCCGTCCTGTTTTTTTCACTTTTTTCACTCATTTTTCCAAACAGAAAATTTTAATTGCCACCTTAATCAGTGTAATAATCAGTGCAATATGGAGGGTTTAGGGCCCAGTTCATCAAAGCATTTAAACATGTGCTAAGTATCATTGCACTTGTGCAAAGAGTGCAAGAGAATAAGCAGGGCTGAAGGACAAAATGCAACTCTTAAAACCAGTGAATGATATTGTCAGTATTATAAAATCATGGAATAGAATCATTTTGGTTGGAAAAGACCTTTGAGATCATTGAGTCCAACAAATTATACAAGTCCACCACTAAACCCTGAGTGCCATGTTTACACATCTCTTAAATACCTCCAGGGATGGTGACTCAGAACTGCTTCCCTGGACAGCCTGTTCCAGTGTTTGGCAACCCTTCTGGTGAAGAAATTTTTCCTAGGATCCAACCTAATCCTCCCCTGGTGCAACTTGAGATAAGGTCTCCCTTTATAAATCTCCTTTTCTCCAGACACCCCAGCTCCCTCAGCTGCTCCTCATCAAAGTGCTCCTCTCTAAACTCTCCACCAGCTCCATTGCCCTTCTCTGGACACACTCCAGCATCTCAAAGTCTTCTAGTGAGGGGCCCAACACTGAGCACAATGTTCAGGTATTGTGAGGAATCTCTCTAAGGAGGATCCGACCTGCATTTCCATGCCAAAAAGAATCAGTAAAAAACAATCAAATTTCAGTACCCTGCAGAATCCAGCAAGTCAGACTCAGAAAACACTCTTTGAAAAGATGAGATCGTGTCCAAACAGTGATCAGGAAACAGGTGCCCTGCCCTGACTGGCGATGCCATTGTGTGCAGGGGTGGCTGCCATCTGCAGTCACCCAGGAACACCCAGTGGCTGAGCAGGGTAATGAGCACCTGGACCTCGAGAGAGCCTCCAGGCAGTCTGAGATCCAGCTCAGGGGGTTAACACTTCTTCCTGCAGTTCATTCCACAGTCTGGCCAGCAGTATTTCTGATTGTCTCATCTTTCTTTAAAAATATTTAACAGAACTCAGGTGGAGAATAAAGCATTGAGAGTATAGCTCATAATTTTAAAATTAGGAAATGGAGGGGATTGGTGCATAGCTTTGACTCTGCTGCTCTCAGATAGATATGTATATGTTTATACACACATACAGATACACACAGAAGAGTATTCATTATTACTAGTCTTCTAAAGGAGTTCTCATAAAACCAAGTAATTTTTAAAACCTGAAAAAAAAGGTAACACAACATATTTGTTCCCAGTACTAAAAATAATGTGAAATTGCAGTATGTTTGTTTCCACAAGCTTATACTGTGGATCTGTGCTATGATCCCCACAGTAAAATTCATTTAGAGATCAAGATAGAAATGAGAAGTATAAACCTGAGGTATTTAAATCTACAGGAACTTTTCTATTTACTTCAGTTTGATAAGGAGTACAGTTGCCATTAAAATTATTTTTTCTTGGGATGTACAAAGCCCTGAAGAACCAAGTATCCAAAAAATCCAGAAGGGTGGTGTGTGGTACACATCTATTTGTAAGTTCCTCATTCCCTGAAGTGCTGTGATAAAAGGAAGTTTGTGACTTACTTATTTCACTTAGTAAAGTTTTGCAACTAAGTTAGTTAAGAAGACTGAAAACACATACATAAAAAGAAATCCTGCAGCTGTATAGCTAAGGCCGTAGAGGAAAGTTGTATTAATTTTACTTGAGAAATAGATTGTGCCTTTGTGATTTTACAACATCATTTCTCACTGAAATCTGACAAGCACGTAAATTCCTTTCACAAACAGAAGTCATCCACACCAATACAGTAGAATTAAGATTATTTGTTTGTAATTCCTTCAAGTTTTTAACAAGATCCTTTCCTAAAAAAAAAAATCCTGTAAAAGCTATACAGTAGAAAAGTGGTGTTGTTCTCTGTTGTAAAAAGCAGACTGGGAGACAGGAACTCCTGAGTGCTCATTGTATTTCCTTTGATCTATATGCCCTGTTCATAATACGCCTGACACTTATTCCATCTGTGGCTTTGGGCAAGTCATATAATCTCTCCGCCTCGTTTTCCTATCTCGAGGGGTATTGCATGGATTAGTTAGTCAATGTTTGCAAAGCAGCTGAAAGAGTATTCACCAGATTCTCCCAGGGAAGCAAGGACACTTCTCTTCTCGGGAAGTCATGACCCATAATTCTAAGGCATGCTACAGAAAATAAAAACCAGAAGAAAAAGGAGCCCAGCTTTGACACAGACTCCACCTAGTTTAGTTCAGCTTGTTACTGAATAAGGTTGTACACACCAACTCCATTTCCACAACTATTAAGAGATCCCAGGACCTGCCTAGATCCTTCAGGTTTGGGAGTGGCTGCTGTTGAGAAAGGACAATGAAGGGCTCCCAAAGAGGACACCAAAACCTCTCTCAATGAGTGTTTGCACTAGTGAGCTGGCAGAGGAAAATAAACAATGAGTGAGTGACACTTGCTGATATTTATTGTCCTATGCCATTGAAGAGAACTGTGAGAATACTGAGAGGAATTGAAAAGCATTGGTGTATCCTGAATTTGGGGATGACTGATGATCAAATGAAATTTATCTTGGATTACTACAGGGGAATAAACATTGGCAGTGTTTTCTCATAGCTTTTTTTGGCAGGTGACCTTACAGCTTTTACTTTGATTTAAGTTTGGCTTGAATTTGCTGCACAGTCACAACCAGTAGATTTTCATGTCTCTCTGTATCATACCGTAGAGAAATAACTCAGGATCGTTCCTAGGCATCAGTGTGGATGGTTTAGCTGACCCCTGAATTTAAAAGGCAAATTGAAAACAAAAGCTAGGAGAGAAATCAAAAGAGACAGTATCACAGCCAAGCCACTGGTAAGTGGCAGCAAATCACCAGGCAAAGGTAAAAGAGTATCTTCCCAGCCTTTGTGATCCTTCCTGACCATTTTGGTAACTGCTTTTCTCTGTTGGCTGTCATAAGAGCAAAGGTGGCTGCCTCTGCATTAGCAGCATTTTCTCCTGCAGAAGATAAATTCAGAACACAGAGGGATAAGCCACCTTTGGCAGTGTGGGTGCATCTGCAGTAGCTGTTTTTCACTTTGGAGTAGCTACCAGTGCACGCAGGTAGTGTAATTGCAGGGAGAGGAGAAGGCAATCAGCTGCCTTGGCACAAGCCCTTCTCCCTTCCTTGCACCAGCAACTCTGCCAGCCACGTCAAGCCACTGACTCTTGGGCCAGCACCATTTGCTTTTATATTTGTCAGGGGACTGTTCCTAGCATAGATGTCACCTTGGCAGCAATGCTTTCCTGCTGATTTGTTGTTACTTTTGAGATGCTTCTTTTGTACCACCTTCCTTGAATTGTCTCTGGATTTATATTTGGTGATCGTCATGTCCTTTCTCTTCTAGGAGCACCCCTTTCCTCTGTACTCCCCATGGTTCTGTTGCTTACTGGAAGGCTGAAGACTGGAA
Source organism: Catharus ustulatus (assembly GCF_009819885.2). Taxonomy (NCBI): domain Eukaryota; kingdom Metazoa; phylum Chordata; class Aves; order Passeriformes; family Turdidae; genus Catharus; species Catharus ustulatus. The sequence goes on along the minus strand of NC_046221.1, from coordinate 113,932,118 downwards.
GAAATACCACAAAAAAAAAAAAAAAAAAAACAAAAAACCAAAAACACCAAAAACATAGCAGTCTAGCAGGAGAGACTTCTCTCAACATCTGTCTTCTGCTGGTCTGGATGGAGAAAGGTTGCCCGAAGGTATGTATGGCAGTATTGCCTTTGCATGAACTAGCACAGCAATTTTCATTGACTGTGGCATGAGAGGGAGAGTTTTGCCAGATGGACATTTTTCCCTGGCAGACATTTTCAGCCTCTGCCTTAGGAGATGTGACTGTGTTTATTTTCACAGGCAGTCAACTAAAATCCTCTTTAACTTCTCTTCATGTAGGTCTCTTCATGTCCCTCTAGCAGCTGTGATAGGACCAGCAGGGCATGGATTAAAATATCGACGTGCTTCTGGTAAGCCACTGGTTTTGACCAAGAAATTAACAAATATGGATTGTGATGAGGCCTCAAGGTTCATATCCCTGACTGCTATCATTACCCAAAAAACTACTGTTGTCTATCACCACTACTATATACTTTTTTCTTATATAAAAATAGGTAGTGAGACATTAATAAAACATGACAATTACCCTTATAAGTGCAGCTGGTTTGTATACACTATATATGGAACCAAGTACCTTAGCATTTAAGGAACTTCCCTCCTTTGCATAAACTCATCCATCAAATACAGCCAGAGTAGTCCAGGTCCTGAAATTCCCTACAAACCCAGAAAATTGCAGTGGTATAAAATAAGCATGTGAAAAACTGTTGCTTTTCAGGAAGTGGCTGGGAGAAAAACATTATTGATTTAAAAGTGGATTTCTCCAAGTTATTCGAAATAAAAAAGTACCACTGCTTTCCACAGATTCTTGTTTCTACAAAGAAAGGAGATGCTGGCAACATCAGTTTTTCAAAGCTCCTGTATAATTTTGAAAGCATAACATTGTTTCTGTCACACATAAATATAATATGAATAATAACAAGCTTTTGCTTTGGAAAGGGGCTGTTGCAGACCCTTGCTGCTTCTTTAGCAGAAGGGTCGTGAGTATCTCCTTCAAACATCCTTTTCACAAGTTACACTTACTCTACAATGAGTCTAGAAAATTAGTCTGGTTCCAAAATCTGCAGGTCTTTCCTTACAAGCAGTATTTATAAGTCTGAAGCCTTGTTTCTTTAAAACACGTTTCTGAAGGGTGGATGAAGCAACAGCCCTGTTCACATTCTGTGATCTGCCCCTCTCTTTATCCAGATCAGCTCCTTGAAAATCCCAAATCATAATATCCACTCCCAGACTTTGGGCTATTCAAAACACAGACACAAATCCAGATTTCACAGCCTGAGTTTCTCTTGCAGCTGTATAGTGTATCACTCTGATATATTTCCTCAGTTCAGTAGGATGGTTTCTTGGGTAGAAATTCACACTTCAAATAATGATCTCAATGTATTTCCATATCATGCTGAATCCCACATTTTCTGGAGGAGAGTGTTTAGAAATATATCTCTGTTAAAAAACTGCAACATCAGTGTCAATTTCCTTTCTGAAATCTCAAGGTACAGTTGAGTAACACTTCTGAGAATGGTAGTTTTAATGTTAAAACTCCACGAGGGAAGGTTGTTGGTGTGTTTTATTATTTAACAACACCAAATACCTCTGCTCATTGTGTCTGTGTATATACGTGTGCTCAGGGAATCGTTTTTATAGGTAGGAATGCAGAGAGATTCTGACACCCAAAGGATGCACAAAGAGATACACTAACATAAATTTCTATGGTGCCCTGAAGGTACTTCCATTGTATTATAGGGCTTCTCACGAGCAGTTCTGGCTCAGGCAATAGGACCATGAAGTAAAACTGAGTGTTTCTGGACTAGATGAACTGAGAATGAGGCAGATTATACTACCTGTAGAAACCATGTTTTCTGTTACAGGCTAATGAAATATGAAACAGCAAAACAATTTAATCAGATGCTTACTTTTCTCCTTACCAATTTCCCTTCTCCCCCAACATACACACACATACCCACAAAAGCACATTTTCCCCACTTTTCCTCACTGTAGTCTTTAATTAGAATGAGTTGAGCAGTTAAATTGGAACGCTCTTAGAGCAATTTGTACAATCTCAAGAGATACATTATCAGTTATGCCCTGAATTCTGCACGATCTCTCTGAACAGTGAGACCAGCTGAAGCTCCTTCCACATTCAACCCTGCTGGTGTTTCACTTGATCCAGCCCAGAAAAGCTTACAGTAACCATAAGAGTGCATTAATCCTTTTGCAAAAGGGTGTTGACTAATCTGAAGAAAACGTCTTCCTTGCAGTGAGGGGTAAATGTTTCCAGTGTGCATTGGGGAAATTCAGTCAGAGTAAAAGCAGGAGCAGAGGTAAACTCTGACTTGCCTCTGCCCTCACAAGTTGTATAGAATGGGTCCTTTCTCACCTATCTTGCAGCACAGACAGGTTTTCTGTACAGAAATGTCTGAAGGCAGGAAACAAAGCCAGCGTGGTGCTATCCTCTTGTGCCCCTCAGAACGTCTTTGCAATCACCAAGCAAGCAGAGGAGCTGCTTCTCAGGGGAAAGAATAACTAGGGAGGGAAGAGAAAAGCAGAGAACATGACAGAAATGCAGAGAATTCCCCAAAGTTAATTATAAATGTGTATGCACATAGGAGGCAATGACACCAGGGTTCACATTTTCAAACCTACATGCTCAAAGGCAACACTCTAACCTTTTTAACCTATCCACAAGTGTCGTGATTTGCTGGAGGTTTTAGCACCTCTAGCCTCCATTGCTGGCAGAGGGATTTAGAAGTGCTGAAGGCTTCCAAAAGACACTTACAGAACAGCCCCCAAAACCTGAAGAGAGGCTTTCTGGGAAACTACTCTGTGATCCTTTGATTACCCATCCAGGCTGTAAGATTATCCATAGCTTCATAAGGGAGTGAGAAGCTCCAGGAGAATTTTGTACACTACTTCTCTAAAAATTTATGTTTCTGGAGAAGGGAGTTCACTCTGTGAGTTTTCATACCAATGACAAAATTACAAAAAATGGGCTTCATGTCGCATTCTAGTGATGCTATTTCACTTTAAAACAGCGACTCCACAAGTCTGATGGTACTCTCTGAAGCAGACAGCTGAAGGAGCTTGCAGCTCAAGGGATTTTGGTGCTGGGATGTAGAGAGAGACATCACCCACTCTTACAGTGACTGGCAGGCAGAACAGTCATATCTGGTCATGACATGAGGCCAGAGCTAAGGGATCCACAAGGAAATCCACCACTCCTTCTGTTTCTGAATGGATTTGCATTGCCTAACAGAGGGACAACCATATAACCAGGAAGTGTAGTGGGGTGTAGAAGAAGTTTTGTTCAAGTTCATCTTTAACTAGTTGCAAAAGGACATGAGTGCAAGTGGTCCACAAGGACAATGTAGAAACATGGTAGGAGCACTTGTTGCTGCTCAAGTTCAGTTTCCTCCCTATAGAAGATCCAACACCTTCTTATTCTCACAAATGCAGAAGGGAAGATGTTGCTTAGGCTCCTTCACTGTTTGAGAGAGTTCACACTGTTCAACCCATTTCATGGCTAAATAACAAAATCTATTTCTTCAAACACTGCATTAAAATGTTACTGGTAATAAAAAAAAAAAAAGATACATTATTTTTAACGCTCCTTGGGGAAAACAAATCTGGGAAAACTGTGTTTATAAATCTCCCCCATTCAAATGCAATGTAATATTTCTATTTCTGTACTTAAATGTATCTTTCTATTTTTCTCAAAGGTAAAAAGAGCCACTGACAAAATATCTAGTGCAGGCAAGTGTTGCTAGCTTTGTATTTCCACACTAAGCTGTTCTTCCAAGTGTTTTTGAAACAAGTCTGCAGCACACATGAAGTCCATGAACTGCAGGAGGGAACTTTTAAATGAAGGTCAAGCTGACAAGAGGGCCTTCCTGAAAAAGCCAGTGTACGTACTTGTTTCCAGGCAATTATAGCTAAATCAGAACTATAGCTAAATCAGAAATAATGCCCTTTAGGAAGTGGACACATATGATCTGCAGCCATTGGAAAACCTCCCTGTTCAAAAGCTGCAATTTTCCAAACTGTTAACAGTGACAATGATATGGAAAAACTACTGTAGTTTTCCAGAGGCTAATTATGAACAGGTGATGATTTGAGGAAAAATTCAGAAGTCAAATATTGAGCTCAGTTTGAGCTCATTAAGGTTGCTATTCAGCATCAGTAAAATATTCATAATGCACAAACATGTTGTAGTTTATATAAATCTGTTTAAAAAAAGATAACTCCAAGTAAAATGGAACATAATTTGGTTTAATGTGTTCTCCTTTGTATGCAAATTACCTCTCAGCAGTTAATAAAGGTAAACACTGCTATCTTATTTAGATATACGTGGCAGCCTGTATGGGTTATATTTATATCTAGTGAACATTACCTATGTCAAAATACATCCCTAGATCAGAGTTTGGCCTCATCAGTAGTAAACTCGGGTCTGAGTTTAGACAGCGAAGGCTGAGGATACTGCAAACTGAGAAGAAAGAATAACCAGAGCCAGGGTCTCTCTCCTCTTCTGGGGACTTACTATGGAAATGTTTAATTTGCATGTGAAAAGAGATGCAGATAGTACTTCAGTGGAGCAGTTACTTCTTTGAACAAATCTCCATTTTATTCATGTGCCTTTATATTTTGGATCCCGGTGTAGAGGGAAGAACCAGGCTGCAGTCCCATCTTGATATGAAACTGAGGCAGCATTATCTACCCAAAAGGGCTTGCAGCTGCCCCTGTGGGCATTTACCCTATCCCATTTCAGCCCATGATTTTCTGTCTTGGAGAAGAAAGTTTTACCAAATGAGCCTCCTTAAGGTAAAAAATAATATGATTTTTTACTTTATGAGAAAATATACCTTTTCTTATCTAGTGCTGACATCATTTGATAAATACTTTGCTGCAGGTAAAATAACTGTACAAGGATATTTTTCATATTTTTAAAGGATGCTATATTGCTATTTTTCTTCACCTTTCACCATAATAAACATTTGCTAGCTTGGAATTAAAGTTGGTTCCTTTACTGATTATTTTTCTCTGTGTTATGCAGGTCGCTAATGAGTGCCAGGCTGCTGGCATGGCTTTATTTATTTATTAGAAAGACAGGAGCAGTGAAGCATTTAAAAGTCACATACACAGGCCATAAAAATTTTTTTTTTGTTGACACATTGTAATACAGAAATAAAGTTAGGTCATGACACAGGTGTATTGGACTTTATGTGAGCTTTTATTCCATCTGGATGGGAAACTGAAATTTTTCTTTGCTGCGAACTGACAAATCATGAGAACCTTTAAATTGTTGAACCAGCTTTAAGTACTTGAAAATGACTGTGCTCAAGCTGCATAACATTAGTAAGGGTTGCAATGATCCTGTTTCATACAAACCCAGTTGGGAAAGGCGCATATGGCTGAGGGGAGTTTTTCCTCTTGTGTGCTACTAGTTTTTTGGAAGAATATTAAAAATAGTATTTGAAGATGAAGTCACGTTTCTTGGGGCATGTGTGATTACTCTAGCTTTTCCTTTTAATTTCTGTCAGCCATTCCTGGTTAATTAACCTATTTATTCTCGTTACAACAGAATGACAAAGCACTCGCAAATGGTGTGAGATTCCTACGCGAGAAGTCCTACCATGTTGTTAGGCTTATCACTTAAAAAAAAGAGGAAAAACCAAAAAGAATGCATTGGGCTGGATGTGGTTTTAAGCAAGAGAATTAGTCATTCCTTAGGCTGCAGCAGCTGCCGTAGGAGAAAAGGCGATTGTTATATTTTGCATTACTTTCTCTAAAATGCTAAAAACATATCATAAAAAGCTAATTGCAGATATTCTCTGGACAAGTCTGGTTCTATTCAGGGGCTTTACTGGGCAGTTTTGGCCTCGTAGCCTGGTCTTTATCCTAAGAAATGTCAGTTTAGTCCCTGAATTAATGGACTGTGAAGTGCTTAGAAACATACCGTTTCACAAAAGTATACCGCGAGGATGTGACACTAATGGGAGGTGACCCGTGGGTTTATGACAAAATGGTCCACTCTAACAAGAACAACAACAAATTAATACAGCTTCTATGCACAGTAGCTTTGAACAAAGCAATATACAGTGGGGTGGGAGGTGTAGAAAGGTAGAATAACGGAAAAGTGACCAAGAATAAGGTTTGTGAGTTATTTGTCTGTTCACGGTTTCGTTATCTTCAGGAGAACGCAGCTGCAAACTGCAGGATACAGAAAATGAAAAAGGCAAGGCTCCATTGTAATTGGGTAATTGGAGAAGGAAAGTTAGTAGCATATAAGAGATGTCACATGAACCTAAGTGGTAAATTCCTGGATTTGCTTACACGGATTTGTTTTCTTTTAATTTTGCTGCTTAAAAAAAATAATTTTAGATAGACACATATATAAAAATTTTAAAAATGCAGTGCAACTCCCTCAATCTTTTTGCAATTCTGCATGGTTGAACATTTGAAATGAGTTTGTGTATCACCCCCAGGCACTGATTCAGACTTGACTGGGGCAAAGCAGACTCCATGTGCTTATTTTTATACACGTCATTTGGGAAGTTATATAGCCAAGGGAACAGAAAATGTGTTGCTCCACTGCCAAATTATCCCATATCCCTCGATCAAAACGGGAGGTGATCCTAATCAACAAGTTGTGCGACCTTAGTGCAATGGCAATGTCAGGTCAACTCGGGAAAGTGAAGAGACAGATCTAAATACAAATAAAACGAAAGAGAGAGACAGAAAGAAAGAAAGAAACAACCAACAATCCTTATAATTATCATCATCTGCTGCTTTTCCCTCTTCTGGCAAAGAAACACTCCATCCATTTGCAGAAATCGCCCGCGGAAACGTTACATCAAAACTAATCACAACGATTAAAATCAGCTTTTCTGTGCAAGAGGAGAGTAAAAAGCAAGTTGTAGGCTGGAATGAGACTGTTTTTTCCACCAAAAAAATCCGAAAAAAATTACACGCGATATATATATATATCTTTCTATATGCACGTTTCGAAGGAGATCAATTTTATGCCCGTGTGATCAGTTAATTTAATTTAACTTTTATTTCGGAGATTGATTCAGACTGGAGGTAGAGACATGAGCTAATTGTATCCTGATCCTTGCCTTGAGGGGTTTCAAAGCCCTGGAGCAACTATTCTCTGTATTTTGCTCTGTCTACCTTAGCCAAGCTATTGCATTTCTCTCTGGTGTAGCGAGGAGAGCAGACCGCTGCCGGGAGAGAGAAATATCGGAAGTGTGAGTTGTGGGGGGAAAAGGGGAAAAAGAAGGGGGGGAAGAAAAAAAAAAAAAAAAAAAAAAAGGGACGGGGAAAAAAAAAAAAAAAGAAAAGGAAAAAAAAAAAAAAAAAGAGGGACACTTTGGCGGCTCCGATGTTCCAGGTAAGGGCTGCTCGGGATTGTTGTTGTTTGCAGCGGAGGGTGCGGAGGGACTCGGGCGCCTCTCGCTTCCACGCATGTGCCGGGCGCTCCGCTCGCACCCCGCGCGGGGACGCGGCCGCCGCGCTCCCCCGCGCAACCCGCGCAGCGCCGCGGGGAGGCGGGCGGGGAGCGGCGCCGGGCGGCAGCGGGAAGGAGGGAGCCAGGGAAGGAAGGAGGGAAGGAGGGAGGGAGGGGGCCGCGCGGCGCCTCCTTTCCCCGCAGCTGCCATGGGGGGACTCGAGCGGCGGCGTGTGCGGGGCGGGGGGATGTGTTTGATGCAAACGTGAGTGTTTCCGCGCTGGGGGTGCGCGCCTGGCATTGTTCTCCGCCGGGCTGCAGGAGGGGGCCGCCATTGTGTGTGTGTGTGTGTGTGTGTGTGTGTCAGTGTGTGAGTGTGCGAGGGCGGGAGGCGCCTTCCCCCATGCCCGCGCCCCCTCCGGAGCGCCCCGCGGTGCCCTTTGTTGCTGGGGCGGCGAAGGAAAGGGAAGGGAAAGGAAGGGAAGCCCCGCGGTTCTCCCTCCGCGCCAGCACCGCGGGTGCCCCCCGGGACCGGCAGCGCTGCCCCGTCCCCCGTGTCCGACGCCGGCCCGGATGAGGGAGCCGGGTCCGCCGGCTAAAAAAAAAAAAAAAAAAGAAAAAAAAAAAAAAGAAAAGGGAAGAAGAAAGCAAGCGCCCGCCGCCTGTTTCCAATCAGCGCGGTACAAGTTTATGTGAGCGTGCCCCGCGGGCTCCGAGCGTGCTCGGACTGTTCGGGAGAATTAAAGATGGGCGAAACGCTTCCCTCTCCCGAGCGGCGGGGCTGCCGAGGAGCGCGGCTCCTCCCGGCAAGGGAAGGGAAAAGAAGGGAAGGGGCAGCACCGCCCGGTGCCCGCAGGCAGCGCCCGGTGCGGGGGGAGGCGCGGTGCGGCTGGTGGCTCCCGTAATTGCTGTTCCCGGTCACGAGCCCGGAGGGAAGGCTGGGCCTGGAACGCAACTTTCCAGCTTCAGCTGCCCCCGAGCGCCGGGGGCGGCCGGGAGCCGGGGGCCGTGCAAGGGGAGCTGGGCGCGGGGAGTGGGGAAACTCCGGGGTGACCTGGGCAAGTTGGTTCCTTGCGCACGCCGAGTCCGGCAGGTCACAAGAAAAAAAAAAAAAACAAAAAGGAAAAAAAAAAGTGTCAGTTTAATAATTACCGGTGGGGTTCGGCAGCGCCCGCGGAAGGATGCTCGGCCCGCGGAAAGATGAAGCCCCGCGGGTCGGAGGCACTTGGCAAAACTTCCCTTTGCCTATTCAAAATGACTGCGGTGATTTTGGTGTATTAATTGCACCCGAAGCACGACACGAAATGTTCTAGCACACGCTAGAGGTCCCTCGCAGAGCTGTCAGACGTTTGGGTGTTTTCAGGTTGGGTTGTTCTTCATTATTTATTTTTCCCCGCTTTAACTGTGTGAACAAAACCGGCTGTCCCTTCAAATGCCAGCGCAGCGTGCCATGTTCAAATAAGGGTGAAGAAAGATTTGCGGTTTTCTTGTTTGTGCCCTGGTTGTTTGGGTATCAGTTCATAACGGCGCTCTTGGAAAAACGAGCCTAAACGGTATTAATTTCATGCAGTGATTTACGAGTTTTGTTTGAAATAGCCTCACCGTTTGTAGCTGGGGCCAATTCCAAATCTTGTACTCGGCTTTCTCTTGTGAATCTTGCCATGGAAGTAAACAGCGTAAAACTTGAATAAGGATACCAGGATATGGCTTGTGGTTTTTAAGAGAGAAACATGCAAGCAAGCAAAAAGCCAAGTATTATGAGATAAAGAGTCAATAAAGATGACGGAGGTGACTAAAAATCATTGATCCCGAGAAATTTCCATATCCAGACTGTGTTAGAGAACTAATTGCCCCCCCAATCTTCGTGTATTACAACAATATTATCACCATTTTACGGATGGAGAAACTGAGAAATAAAAAGAAGGTCACTGACTTGCCTGAAGCCATATAGCAAATAAAAGATAGATCTGGAATCAGCTAGGACAGATTTAGATCTCTTGCTGATTTGCACTGCTGTAACCATTGATTTCAGTGGAATTCTTCTGGATTTGAGTCAAGTTTGGACCTTAGTGTTCCTCTGTCCCTTAGAAACACTGACTTAATGTAAATTGCATTTTGACCATGAGTGAATTAGATGCAAGATTCTAGGGGGAGTATTTGGTGTACATCCGCTTCTTGAAAGACAAACTACTGTGAAACTTTGGGACTCAGTTGGGTTTTGATTATTCTTTTTTTTTCCCCCATTACAATTTCATTTGTCACCTGAGCGTAGTTCCCTAGTTGGGTTTTGATATTGTGGGGGTTTTTAAACGAGCGATTTCCTCATGTCTAGTGCAGCACTTTTTTACTGGATTCTGAGAAGCATTTCTTACTAGCTGTCTCTGAATTAAACCTTCAGTTTGATGTTGGAACACCCTAAGATTTTGTGTGAGGAAAACTTTCATTCATTGCAGATCTCACTCAGGCAGAAATGAAAAATTGCATGAACGTTGTATGTAAAACCAGGCAGGCTTTCCCCTGCATAGTGGAAAGGCTGCATGTAGAAGACTTGCTCACATAGGCTCTTTATTGGATTATGGTAAGTTTATGTATGGAGAAAATGCGATGTGAAGGGAAATATTCACTGATCATAACAAATGTTTGTACATTATTCAAAGTGGGGTCTCTCACAATTAACAAAATACCAAATCTGCCAGTCACAGTCAGATAGCATTTCATATGAGCCTAGCTGGGAAGGAATGATAATTTCTGCTTTCTGTATTCCAACTACTTTAGAAATATTTTTAAGGATGCCATAAAGCAGACACAGATGTGCAGATTGTGGTTGTGGTGCTTTACTCTTCGTTTATTAATGTGTGCTGGTATATACAAACTGCCACCTCTAAAGCACAGAATAAAGTTCCTGCTTTCATGTCATCAGATGAATTTAGTAAGACGCTGGTACTTCAGGGAGCTGACAGTCCCTCAGCATTACTGACATCGCTGCAGTGAAGGTCTGACCTGACATCCTCATGTGTGGGAAAGCAGGCATAGGATTTGGGTGTAATTAAGACTATTCCACCCCCTCCCCACCCCCTCCAATTTGAGTTTAAATGTCTGAAATAGAAAGCATTTAGTTGGGAATTAGCTCCACAGAGTGCATATGGTTTGTTTAAGACCTTTTTCTGGCTCCCTGGCTGAGCAGAGTTTTAAATGCCAGAGCTTTAGCCTCCTTTCTCATGTTCTGTGCAGTAAACTACTGTGCCTCATTTGCAGTACGTGTTCAACTCTTCTCTTGTACCAGAGGAAAAATAATGTTGATCAGAAGCAAATTTTAGTGGAGATGCCTGCTGTTACTTATTTTGGATCCTTTTACACTGTTGCAGCGGAGCCAAGTTGGATCTCCTTCCAGGAAATAAATTTAGTTAGTTGTTGGTTTTTTTTCTGACAGAAACATAATTCTTACTCTAAATGGAATATTTTCTGTTCGTCTGTGTTGCATTTATGTTTTCTTTTTACAGCCTGGGTAAAATTCATCTCTGGTAGAGTGCCATTGACTTCTGTGTTGTTTCACAAAGCATTAATTTGTTTTTCTGTGTTAAAATACAGATTTCTCTTGTCCTGCCTTCCACAGAATGCATTTTTACTATAAGAAAGAAGTTTAATTTTTAGGACGAGACAAATATAAAATTTGTACATCTTCGTTTTTTATTTTGCCCACCTTTACTACTCGTGCAGAGATTTCTTCTTTCTCTACTTCTCTGGTAAATTTAGTTGAATGTGTATGTTTAGAGAATGTCTGTGGCAGGAGAAGGGAGTAGCTGCTATCTTCCTAGCTGATAACACCTCAAAAAAAATCTTGAAGTGAAAGCCATTAGCACATTCCATATTGATGATGTATGCTGTAGCTTTAATCATCTTGGGTTCTCTAATGTTTGTTTTAACCATGCTTTTAATGCAGAAATCAAATGAACAACATCCCATATCCATATGAGCCAAAGCTGATGCTGTGGAAAGTTCGGTTGTAATCCCGTGTTTATGAAGTGAATAGCTCACCTGATAACCCCTTCCTGCCAGCTCCTCATCCGGCTGCCTACCCCCACTGGCGGTGGAAGTCAGGGTTTGATGTTTGATGTGGTTGGCAGGTTTGTGCAGACGCGGCTTTGCAGGTGCTTTGTAGCAGCCCAAGTCTGCTGGTGAGGAATACAAAGTTTAGGAGCGCTTGTTGGGGCTAAGGATAACTCATCCTGACAAACTATTTAGTGGCTTTTACTCAACTAGTCTTCCTTGCCCAGTGCACTTATGGATAAGGAACAGCCTTAAAAACACCCCAAAACTGAAAAAACCACGTCTGAACAGCAGAGGTGCTCAGAGATGGTAGGAAGAATTCTCTTTCTGCTTCTCATTCTCAAACAAGACCTTTACATCTGTGGTTGTTACCCCTCAGCCAGCGTTTATGACTTAGTTCTGCCTCAAACCTCAGATTCTGTATAGGGATCTATGGGTTTTCCCAATTTTCCCTGACATAGCTCAGGATGATTTGCAGGACAGAGTCACAGGCACGTGCATTCCGCTTCTGACTCTGTGATTGTGGTTGTCTCTCTTAATAGGCTGCTGGTGTGGGAACAAAACTGCTGTCCTAGGCTGTCAGACCTCACCTGTCAGCTTTTAGTTCCCACAGGTGATATCTGAAGCCACATCATGATTGGATCAGGCAGAAATGATGGGAGGTTGTCTCAAGCAAAATATCTCCAGCACACATGAGGAAATATTTAATATTTCTGTGAAGTCATGGATGAAACTTAATCTGTAGCACAGTGTGCATCTTCGAGCATTCATCTTTGAGGAAGGTGAACTTAAGCTGGAACCACATCTAGAAGGATGACTGGGAATGGACAGTATGTCTTTTGAAAGGAGATTAGAAGAGGCTTAAATGTCCTTTTTAGCAATGTGTAGTCTGCAAAGTGTTATGAAGGTTCCCTGTGAAGTCATACAGGCAGTGAATCCCACAGAGGAGAGAAGTAGCTATTCAAGCTAAATGACAATAAACATAGATATAAACTGGGCCTGTTTAGGCAGTGATTTCCCAAAACACTTTCGGATGCATTATCTAGAAGATGCAGCATTGAAAGTGAGATCTTAAATTTGTTAATATTCTGTTTTTACATGCCTTTAAAACCTGGGCTACTTGGAGAATATTTCCAAAAAGGTAGCTTAGTTGTGACCAATGGGCTATGACTGACTAAGTTTTTTTCATCAACATTTCTGTCAGTGGATAAAATTGTTAGCTTTTTAAAAAGAATATACACATTTATATGTGTGGGAGGGGAGGGGAGAGGGAGAGGGAGAGGAGAGAGTTTAACTGTTGGAAACCAAAGAATAACTGTTGGAAACCAAAGAATCCAGGGGCTGCCGAAGTAGCTGAAAGTTTACTTCCTAAGAGCACTTTGCCTTAAAACAGCTTTATTTCCCTCTGTGAACTGGACTTGGCGGCGGCATTAGGTGGAAGAGATGCGAAGCGCAGCTTGCAAAGCATCCTGACAGAGCTGGCAAGGGAAGGAGGGAGGGAACGGGATGAAATGGAGGTCTCTAGCTAAAATACCGGTGCGGGTCTTCCCGAGATGTACAGCTTTCTAAAGAAGGGAAGAGTCACCTCGAGGTTTGTTGTTAAGTTGCCCTTAAGAGAGATTGATGGGCCATCCGTTCAGCACAGGGGACCAGTGCTGAATAATTCATAGATCGTTATCATTTCTGTAGCCCATTATGTACCCATTACACCAAATCTTTTCTAAACACTAAAGAGAGATAATCCCTTTGCTAAGGACCACTCACACAAGGTAAACAGACATTCCTGGATCGCCAGTAACAGGCAGGTTTGACACCACTAGTCTCTAGCAGCCTGTTCTGCTCTAAGTGGGATGGCAGGAAAGGGGTTTGAGAGGCTTAACATCTGTGTGGGAGAGGGTCTGGAGTGATGTCAGGGCAGCTGTCCCAGCTGGTGGCTGTAGGTGAAGGCATGAAGACCATTACAGGAGAAAATGAGAAACAGGATGGCTAAACCGGCAGAGGACAATTTACACCCTGGGATAGCAAAGGGGGCTCACAATGCAAGGAAGTCAGGGAGAGCCTTGGAGATGGTGGAAACCCAATGGAGGGATTCAGAGTCAAAAGGGAGAGCTGGGACAGCTGCATGCTGTGTGGACAAACAAAAGGCCAATGGGTTTATTCTAGGCTTTCAATAGATGTCCACTGATGAGATCCAGGTGGAATCTTACACGGATCTGCAGCCTGGAGAAGGGGGAAAGAAGTAGTGGAGTCCAAGATGTCTGCAGATGTGAGCTGAGAGACAAAATGAGAAAGTGCAACCTTCCATATCCTCCAGCTTTTCCTTACAGTGGCCTCTGTGGTACAAAAATAGCTTGGGATTCCTGGAGGCAACACGAAGACATGATTTTTGCTATTAGCAGAAAACTGAGTTTCTGAGGCTGGTAATGCTGCTTCAAGGAAGAGATTTCCTGAGAAACAAGTAGGCAGGAGAGTTCCTGTTGGGGAAGAGCTCTGGTCAGGAATAAAACAGTTAGCTCTTTCTCAGGGAGAGAGGTGGTTCTTTCAGGGAAAACTGGCTTTGAAGAAGCATTTTCTTTAACTCAAAAATCTGTATTTATTACTGGCTGTGTACAGTCTTTCCTTTTTTCCTTCTTCTTCCCAAAGTATTTGCATCAATGTCCTGCAACTGAGAGTTCCACAGGTTGCTGAGAGATATCCTTATTCATTTATAAGCTAATGCCTTTTTTAATTCCATTAGATGCCTTCTTGTTTTATGAAGGGCATCTGATTTCTCCTTCACACCATTCATTATTTTATACACCTCAATTCCATCGTCTTTTACTGCTTTCCTTTCTAAATGAAATAGTTCTGGTTTTAATCTTTTTGTTTAGAAATGCCCCCACATGTCTCTAATCTTTTTCGTTGCCTTTGGCTATCTAGTGTAGCTATCTATCACTCCCATCTTGCTTCTCACTGGATCTTTTAAAGCTAGTTCCAAAGTCATCAGCGTGAAAGAGACTGAAGGATGGTCTTGTGGTTAAAGTATATTACCAAGACTCCAAAGTTCCTCTTCCAGATCCCCTGCCCTATGACCTTAGACTAATCACTTGACTGCAGTTTCACAGTTTCCCTTTTAGTTCCAGAAAATACAACAGGGAAATCTCAAGCAAAGTATGCCAAGTGTTTCTCCATGTCTAGATGGAAATTACTCTAGATGCATAGCTGTATTAAATGTAGTGGTTTTGATTGTTTTTCCACAAGGCAGCTGCTTGTGTGTTGAAATTTGTAACTTCTCTCTAACTCTTTGATTGTATGGTGCTTGACTGTTTCCTATTTGTTACACTCCTCTGATTATTAGGTTCCAAACATATTCAATTAAGTAATTTCTTTTTGTTATTTTATGGTGAGCTTCATATGGAAAGTATGAGTTACTAACAGCTTGGGCCAAACAGACATATGACTTTCATGTGTCCTTGGGGATTTGGAAAGTCAGCACAGTCCGGATGAAAGTGAAAAACAGGATCAAATTCTGACATTTTACGTATAGGACACAGCCTGTTCCTGGGAGACACAAGGTACCCCTAACTCCCACTCATACTTCCCACATGTGGGATCTAGACCAAGGTATTGCTGGCTTGCCTCCAGCCTACACAAACTAATTATCCACAACCTGTCAAGGCTCTTACAAGGAGCTTAAGACTCGCCCATCTGGTTCCCTCCTCTGACGTTTTCAGCAAGTCCTGGCTGTTACATATTTCTAGCACCTCCATCACTCTCCAAAAGCCCACGTCAGGTCTGGGGCACCTCACTGCCTGGGTGTGCCATTTGGTGCCTCATTTCTGGCACACAGGAGCCAGGAGCACTCTGGTTGGGTGTGCATTGCTGTCACAGCCCCACACTCCAGTCTCCCAAGCACACACCTTCCCAAGTGTTATTGCTTGCTGCAAAAAGGTCATGTATCAAGCAGTGGGAGGAGAGATCTATGAGGTGTCTGAACTATAAAACCTTTCTTTTTAAATCTTCTTGTGCCACAAAAGATGCTGGCAGAATACACTTTAGTAGGATGCTATTCTACAAGAATGATAAAACTAAGAATAAAACTAAGGAAAAGTACATTATTCTTTAAACTGCATTTTTTTGTCTGCTTGTTTTCCCCCATCGCTCCTTTTTTTTTTTTTTTTTAATTCTTGATGTCTCTCTTTCCTTTTGTATGCAGAGTCAGTTCCTGGTTTCTTGAGTCCCCCAGACAGCACTGTCTGCTCGTGCCACTGGAGCTCAAGCCTCTGTACATATTCCTGTGTAAGCCCCAGGAAATTTGGTGCTCTTCTGGTCTCTATGGAAAGAGGCCAATCCTCGAAAACTCCTGATAACCCCATTCAGGTCAATAGGCTTGTTTGTGTGATTAAGGATTACACATAAGGATGCTCAGGGGTGTTGAGACATCAAGAATGTTTGCAGCTTTAAAAGAGAAAAAGGATGGTTTGGATTTTGGTGGGGTTTGGAGTGCTTTGTTTCCCTTATGCCTTATAGCTGGCATTTTGTCATAGCCTTCTGCTCACTAGCATTCCCATGACACATGAACATGCTAAAAAAAATTCCTGTGAGAAGTCAGTGGGCTTCATTAAATTTTCAAAGTTTAGAGCTGTGATCCTCTTTGCCCCTCTCCACGGGCGGCTGGCCATGCCAGGTTCTGATTGCTTATGTGAACATTTGATAAATCTCACTGTGGACTACATTTGCTCTTTCACCCAAGCAGTCATCACACACATTTTCCTAACACTTTAAAATTATGCCTGCCAAACATTCTCTGATGTAAAGTTAAAAGCCATCTATTACTGAAGTGATTTTTCAGCCCTTGTGGGCATGTTTTTCTTTCTTTTTTTTTTTTTCCTTGTGTAGTTCAGATAGTTTCAAGCTCTTTTAAACAGGCTGCCAAGGGTCAATTTCAAAAAAAATGTTCTTCTTTCATTTTCTCCTAAAAAGTATGGTGGTGCTATTACTTTCTTTTATGCAACTCCTTTCAAAGCTGAATTCCAGTGAACGTAATGTTGTCTTACTGCCATGGCCACAGAGAGCTTAGTATAAAGCTGGAGATTGCTACTTTTTCTCTGTAAAGGTGTCAGTCCTGCAGTTAGATCAGGAAGGAGGCTTTTCCCATTGACTTCAGTTAACCACAGCCAAACAGCCCCACCCCACTGTGCTGAAGTCAGACACTCTCTCTGGAGTGGGCTCCACTGTGTGCATTTATGCCCTGCTGTGCTCCTGGGACACCCAGACTGCTGATGCGGCTTGAAGGGTGCACAGCTCCCACCTGGCTGCTGTGCTCACTCACAGGGAATGGAACTGGGATGGAGCTGGATCAGTCATCCAGCCTTGGAACACTCCCAGGTCCCCCAGCCTAAGCTGGACCTGTGTGGGTTTGGTTGCTTCTTTGCAGTTCAGTGATCTGATGTCGTTCATAGCCAGGCTCTACATGCAAACCATTTGTTCATATACAGGGCTTTGCCTGACCCTTCCCTAATTTTTGTTTCCTGTACAGATCATATTCCTCCTGTCAGTGTGTGAGCAGAAGGCAAGATGTCATTTCTTTCCTCCCTGATCCTCTTTCCTCCCTTTTCCAGTGCTCTGGGCATTTTCTTTTAAATGCCTCTATTTTTCCTCTGGGTTCCAGAGCTGTGCGTGGCTTTTGAAACTGATTAAAGCTGTTTGTCCTACCATGGCAGAGAGATGCTAAAACAAAGCATGTGTGTCTCTTGGTCTTAAACCAGGATTTTTCTGACTCTTTTCTTCCCAGTTTCTTGTTTAACAAAAATGGTTAAACAGGATCATGGTGTAAAAAAAAAAAAAAAAAAATCTAACACACACAGCTTTTTTTCAAAACCCTGCTAGTGCTCTTGAACTCTCTGAAGCCTGCTCCTGCATCAAATGGTCTGACCAATCTGAATTTATCATTTCCCTTCAAATGGCCTTGGCAGGACCTTTATTTTAAATTCTATTTGTTGCTTGTTTGTGTCACAATTGCAATTCATGCAGTTTCTACAAGTGTAGAGACTTGGGTCTGGGCCAGTCCTAAATAAAGAAGCTAATATGCTATTACCCCTTCACCCTGGTGAAACACAAAAAACATCATATAAAGCCTCCTGGGGTGCAGATAGAAGCCTAATAACAATATAACACTTAAACTGCACTGCAATTAAAATATAATCCTTTAAATTCCTTGCATTTGGAGGGAGGAGAGGGTTGGAAAGAAGAGCAGAGAGCAAGTCAGGATTGAAGGCATTACAATCCTTACCCTCAACATGGAACTACTTAAACATACCATAATTGCATCACAGAAGGTATGCATACCCTGAAACCAAAAAGGAAGCAGGAAGGCTAGAAAAAACAAACACAGCATGATGAACCAAACAGGTAACCTTCAGGAAAAGGAAATCAAGCCCTGGCTAACCCAAAAGACAGGAACATAGTAAACTGGCTGGGGAAACAGGAGGATGAGAGGATATTTCAAATGCAAAAAGACACATTTCTACAAACAAATGATAAATTTAAATATCTAAAACAGAATTAGTGAATTTGCTGGATCAAAGGGGCAGTTAAAAATGACAAGATACAATTACAGGGACTGCATTACATCCTTCCATCAGTCTATACCAATTGAAAATACAGTCAGTCTCTACATATTCTATTTAATTACTGTAGATGGGTGCCTGTCAAACACTGAGGTATCAGAAGAGAAACTGCAGGATTGACATGCTAAAGTAACAAACCTCCCAGAGCAGATGGCATCAATCAAGACTGATAGCTGTTAAAAAAAATCATGCAAGTTTCCCTTAAAAATAGGGTATTCTGCTATACCAAAGCAATGGAACATTGCATGTATTTTACTTTAAAATCATGATCATCTCAACCAAATGAAAAAGAAAGAAATGTTCAAATATAAGTTAGCAAACTAAAAAAATCTGCTTAATCCAGTCCTTTTATAACTTCCTAAAAAAATCTTGAAGATCTCAGTGATTATGCAGAGCCATTTAATATAAATTTTTAAGGAAATTTCAGAAAGTCTTTGATAATTTATCTCAGAAGATGTTGTTAAGAAAATCCAGTAATCGTGAAGTGAGATGTGAAAATCTGCCCTAGATCTGTTTTGCAAAACAAAGCAAGTGTTGCAAGAATGAAGCATGAAAGGTTGGCAAAGAAGGCAGTAGAATCCTTTGATGAGTTATCAGAACAATAAGGTGGGACATATAAACGTAACAACATCGGGAAAATTATCTGGCCCCTTGGTCACCAGGGGGAGACGACTCTGAAAAACTTGGATACTCAAATAAACTAGGATGAAAAGGAAGGTGACATTAATTTTATTGCTTTGCCAACATGGAAAGTGCCCAATATAAGAGGAAATATTTTGTGTTCTCTGAAAACACTCTCAGGTTATGAAAAACCTCTTAAACCGTCTTATTTTCTTTGTCACGTAAGAGCAGAGCAGCAGTGGAAGGGACAGACTGTGGTGCTGGTTCTCCTGAAAGCAAAGCTGGAGAGGCTCCAGGCAGCACCAGAACCTGGAGGGCAGTGAGAGGGGGGTCCCCTAACACAGCCAGGCTCCTCACCCAAGTGAACTCATCTGGTCACCCCATTGAACAAGAGTTAAACACAGAACGGACCGAAAATGCACCAAAAGAGCTGGTTTGTTAAGAGAGGATGGAGCACATCATAGAAGTAAATTATATAATTAATACAGTTGGGAAGATAAATTCAATCTTTCATTTTGCCCTACCACAATATTAGGAAATTCTTTGTGTAGCAGCGTTAGTTTGTAAAAAAGAAAATAGTGTTATTTCTGGAGGACAGCTTTTCTAAATTCTTGGCTAGAACTGGCTGCAGCATCACTCCTGCCCATTTCCATGTTTATTTCCCTGCCTTTGCATACTGAACCAGCCAGGGCAACGGTCTCACAACAATCAGAAATGCAAAAGAAAACATTAAGCTAGAAAGTCTAAAGCTGATAAGAGGAATTATATTTTGATACTAAATGGAAACTCCCTGGTGCAGGATGAACTAGATGACCTTTAATGGTCCCTTCAAACCCAAACTATTCTATGATTTGAAGATTTTATAACTGACAGCAAATATGATTCAGCTCAGCATGGGCTGGCAGAGTGAGGTTCACCCAGGGCTGGTCCTTGAGAGAGAGACAGAAGAGAGGACTGTACAAGGATGGGACTTAGTGCCTTACAACAAAGCTGTGATCCAGTTTTAAGGAGAACTGTACTGAAGCCTTCATATTGTTTTTCTCTAAAAATTAGGAAATTTTGTAATCCAAAGGTTCCTTTCACTGCTCTTGTGCATTTTCCTTCCCTTACTCCTGTAGTGATCATATTCTGCTGCAAAAAGTGTTCAGTTTGTCATGAGTTATTTGAAATTTTGTCAGTCCTATAGTGGGAAAGAAAAAAATGGAGAGTTGCTTGAATAGAGAAATCCTAGAAATGAATAGGACATGATTAAAGCAGTGAATAAGTTCCTTTCATCTCACACCAGTATTTGTGGGATGTCAGGCTTATGAATTTCTTGTGAATGACTGAAGTTCAAAATACTCATATCTATAATTTTGCAGCTAGTGGCACTTCAGGGTCCAGGAGTCACCAGAGGAAATTACAAAGAGGGAAATAATTTAGAGAAGAAACTTAAAGTTTATTATGACACAAATCACAGTAGAGAAACGGAAGATGAATTTAGTTCCAACACACAGTACATGCTTTAGTCTTCAAGCTAAGAAATAATCATATGAAACCTCTCTGCCTAACCTGATCTACAAATAAAATCCATTTAATATCTCCACCTTTCCCTGGCAAAGAGTAACATTACCGGTAAAATGGTAGATAGCTTCAGGGTGATATTACCAACACTGAATTTTTTTACAAAACAAAACAAAACAAAACAAAACAAAACAAAACAAAATAAACAAAACAAAGCAAAGCAAAACAAAAGAGATTGCATTTTGTTCTCCTTAATCAGTGTCCCCAGTGGATGCTTCTGGTCTTCCCTAACAGAGTATTTTAGAAGAAACTGCATTTGAAATCCCGGGATGTGACTTTTGTGTTTTATAACTGATAATCTTAGGTGCAAAATTGCTAAACTCCGAGCGTGCCAAGATTCCAGGTTTTAGAGGCCACCAGAAAATACAAAGCATTCAATATCTAATGCCTTCCCACAAACTCTTTTACTCTACTCCTAGGCTAATACCTCTCACTGAGTGTACACCAGAAGGGGAAGGAGGAAAGTGAAAAGCCACATCACACAGTTTTCTGTTCACAAGCACAGACTGTAATCTCCATAGCTCGGTGCACATCTTTAAATATATTCTGGGATTAATGAATGTGGCATGCATATCTGCCAGTCACAAAATAGCAATTTGCAAGCTGCTCTGAGCGTTTCTGCCTGTGCCAGGTTTTCGTGGAGGTGGTCAGAACCTCACAGGATCAGACCTGCTGGACAAAAATGACTATATTTAGCTATGCTTAGGGAATTCCCCTGTTATCTAGTACATTTGCAAATAGATGTTCCACTGAAGGCGTTTTCCAGTGTTATCAATAACTTCTTCAGTCCATAGGCTGATCACAGAGCAGGGTAAAACTGATTTCTAAATAGAAAGCACAACTACATCCCAGTAGACTGGCAAACAGAACAGCAGGAGTCACTGTTCCAAGGCAAAGAAATGAATACCAAGGTTTGTCCAGAAATTAAAACAGAGCAGGTGGAACATTCCCTAGTCACTCACAGGGAAGGACATGGTTGCTTGGTGCACCATGCATTTGTGAATGGTGGGAAGATTATGAGCAGACAGTTAAACAAGGAGAATTTTTCTGCTCTGTTCTACATGAAACAGGAGACAAATTCCCAAAAGACACAGACAGTCAGCCAAAGAAGTTGTGGATTTGTTTTCACTGTGTTCAGATCCTTTCTTTTACTATGAGCAGATGACTGCAAAGGTTAATTTAAAATTATGATTATTTGAATAAAATAACCACAGATTAATATAATGGCAGTAATGATATTGACCACCTATCTTGCTGCATTTTTTATCAGCAGATTTCAAAGATTATAAAAAAGAGGTATTTTACTTTGAATTCATTTTCCAGAGAGGGAAACTGCTGCACAAAAGATGGAGTGACCTATCCAAATTCAGCCAGGAGGCAACTGGCTGAGTCAGGAGTAGAAACCAGAGTGCCAGCCCAATGAAGAAGGCATACTAAAACAAATGGAATCAAGCAGAAATGGGAACAATGTCCGCACATTTCAGCAGTGAGAAGTGCCAGCTGCCTTATTCACCATTTCTTTAGAATATTAGCACACACTTTTTTTCTTTTTTTTTTTTTTGAGTATTTAATTAATTTCTGAACTGGCTCTGCCGTTCCTCTACAGGATGAAAACAAACACTTAAGTCTCTCCTGCCAACCCCACCCAACACCTACTCAGTTACAACAGATGGATGAGCGCCACAGACCAGATGTCAGAATGATCCCAAATTCGACTCTGCACAAGAAACTGTAGCATGCTGCAGAAAAGAATCGCTCCCACGGTAGTATTATTTAAATGCAGGTTGCACTGATCCCTGTTAGAAGCGATGTGCACAAAACCCAGACAGCAAAGGCTGTTGTTGCTGCCATAGCCTCCTGAAATCTTTCCATCTCTTCTAGTAGTCTTGCCTAAATTTTGTTGTCTTCTAAAAGTGGGAAGGTTTGATAGAAAAGGAAATGGAAATACCTGGCTGGAGTCCAAGAGGAATGAGATGAGTGTCTCCTGTCCTTGAAACAGCTTTGATTACACCTGCTTTTGTAGTGCCTAGCAAATAGGGCAGCTTAGGATCTTCCTTGCTGTCCTTGGACATCAGCCTTGAAGGACAGGTGATCTCTCTTCTGAGACACTATCTTCTCCTTAAGGATGAAGAGATTCAGATGTGGTGTGGACAGGGATGTATGTATGTGAAAAAGCTATAAAGCTTTGACATTTACATAGGTGCCAGCTTCATTCAAATGGTTTTTGTAATGTTGTATCCGTTGACTACTCTAAGCCTGAAGCAAACTTTTGCTTTGTGGGCAAACCTGAGTGTCTTGAGGTTGGATAGACTGCCCAGAGTTACTGGGCTTACCAAGGAAATTGGTCACCCTCTGTGTCTGTAGCATGGCATGATGACCTGAGCCAGGAGAGCTCCTCTGGAACTGTGGAGCATCTGTAGTTGATACAGAAGAGTTCAGATGAACTTCAGACATGCCTTTGCAAGCCTAGTTTGACTACTCCCAGAGCAACACCTCTTGAAAACAAAAACTTGTACAGTGGGACTGGCACACTCATCCCAGAGTCCTGCCATAGTCTCAGCTGTTCAAACAGGAAATATGCACAAAACAGTAATCTTTTTTTTTGGTCTGGAATTTTAAAGTTTTGAATAAATCATGAAGGTCAAAGCCTTCTTGGTTAAACTGAGTGGACATATGATCTAGAAGTAACAAAAGTCTGCTGATTTGAGCAACTACATAGGAGAGCCTAAACACTTGGAACCTGTATGAGACAGAGGTCCACCCTTCTGACCTGAGAATGGTTTTCCTTTTGTCCTAATGGGCATTTGAAATCTCAAAACTACCATTTCCCAGATATGTACTTGTTACTGTCTCACCGTCCCTATGCTGGAAGAACTGTTTTGGATACAGGAAAGGGAGATTATGGATTACACTGTTTTACTAATTTTAATTTTGAGCCTCTGAGTGTCTGTCTCTTTTTCAGAGTATTTAGCATTTTGCAGCATTCTGCCCCAGTTGCATGTAATGAGCACTTACCTTTTTCACAAATGAGATCCCAAGTCATTACAATCAGATACCCACCGCAAAAAAAAAGAAGAAGGGTTTTTGTGCCACTCTGTTTGGTTTAAGTGACTCGTCCAGTACCCTAACACAGAAACTTTGCAGCAGAGACAGGGATATAATCAAAGGATGTATCTTCAGCTCCAGGCAAATCTGAGACAAACTGTCAGACTACAGATGCCTATTCAATGAGTCGCATCCATCCTGGGCACTGAATGAGGCAAAGGCCCTGTAGAAAAGGGAGGATGTGATTAGATCATTAAGTGCAAAAGAAAATGTGGCAGTAGGAGAAGCAACATAGCTATGCTGGCTTTAAGCTAATTAGTGGGGAAAGAGATTTATTTTAGCTGTGGCTGTATGGAAGACTCTAGTGTTGGGTAACTTGTATTAATGTCACACGTCTAGTTGGCTGAGCAAACTTACCATATTCTCTTTGGTGCCCACAAACTCTCCGCAGCATAAGAGAGTCAAGATCCTTTTTCAGATCAAAGCTTAATCGTGTTTCTGCTGCCTTATCACGTTCTCTTTGTTTTCAGCACATGTGTGGGATAACTAGGCAGACATGGCCTGAAATACCAAGGCACTACATGTAAAATGATGGCTGACTCTTGGCAGCAGAGTCAGGAATTCAACACATTTCTAATATTCTGTAAAATCTCTGCTTTCCAACACTATGTAATCTTAAAGAATAGAATCTATTCCCAAAATCCCTACAGCGTCTGTACCCCTACATTTTTGAGAAACCCTGATATTATGTCCATAAGGCACAAGAAGTTAATCCATGTTAATCGTTAAGTGCCTCCAGAACAATAACCAGTGCGTGCAAGTTATTTGTGGATAATGGACCTCATTACTGTGTTCCTATTGGAGCAGTGACCTCACCATTTTGGCTTGTATTGTACCAACACTGTAGCAATGGAGGTACCAGAGAGTTATATACATGGTTATTGAATTCTTTGTGCTTTAGTAGGGATTTTTTATGTCACATAATTTTGCAAGACAAAATTTTGCAGCTCTGATTCCCAAGAGGGAAAGCAGTTTCTGTGATCTTACCAAGATCAAAGAGGTGATGCCCATGTGTATCTTCACATCAATGCAATTGTGCTAACAGTGATGAGACTCTCTCAGTACAATTGTTGGTCAAAATAAAAGGAAAACTTCCCCATTAATCAGTCATATTAGTAGAACTGTCAACACACAAGTCCTGATATAGTAAAGGAAGACTACTGACAGAGGGCAGTAAGGACTCGGGAGATTTTTCCTATTTCTGTAGTTGATTATTTTGTACTAGTTGATTAGCAGTTCATTGAAACTTCTTGGAATAAATATTTTCCTTGTGACAATTATGTTTGTTAAAGTGTTGGAGAGAGCAAGGAATAGTAAAGAAGAGCACCAAGGAACACATATCAACTCTCTAGGTGAGGATGATACAAGTTGAAAGAGGAGTCATGGAAGAAGGGATGTCTGAAAAAGAAAGGAGGAAGAAAAGGCAATGGAAATGTGAGGCATAAGAGAGCAATCAAGGGAGATATTTGACAGCTGAAAAGTGCCAAATATGTGTCTCTGAACTGCTCTGAGTTCCCAGTGAAGGCCCCAAATAAGGGTGCAAATCAGAGTTTGAAATGTTTTCCATAGTCTGTTACCAGACCCAGTTATCTACCCCTGAACATCCAACAGCCCTTCAGGAGCCCCGGCTAAAGGCAAAGAGAAGGAGCAGCTGAGGCCATGCTTTCTGTGGCTCAGAAGACTGATTTCCCTTCATTTAAGGATTAATGTTTTTCACAGTTCTAAGGATGACTGCTCAAATGTTCTTAATCGTGTGTGTGCTTGCGTGATGGGAAATGTGCAAGAGCATTTGGGGACTGTGGCATCGGTACATGGCAAATGGCAATTAACAGAACAAACTCTGCCTCTGGCAAATTAACTTTGCCCAGAATTCTAAGGGGGGTTTTGTAGTGGTGGTAGTAGGTTTAATTTTAAGTGAATTTATTTGATAAAATAAAGGAAATTGAGGTTGTAATTTCAAAAGTTTTGTGAGGATGGAGTGCTTCTTCCCTGACACGTGCACTTATTTTTCAACTCTGCTTTCCCACTTCTGTTTGCCTAGGCATTGGCCTGCATCCTTTCATGTGCATTGCCTCTGACTCATTATGGCAACAGAAATGTTGATGCCAGACCCAGAAGCAGTACTTAAAAACCTGCTATTCTCTCTCCTTCAAGCTCAAAGCTAACCCAGTTTGTGGCAAATGAATGAAATGCAATCATTTGGCACCTTGTCTATGCATCAGTTTGGAAATATAGGACCTTTCTCCTCTGCTTTTCTGTGTCTTTTTCTCTTTGACCAGGCTGCCATAAAGACCAGTAACTCTAGGGTGTGGAGTTTAATGATTGAAAAAGAAATAACTGGTTTATTGCATTCTCTTTTGCACTGCCAAGCCTCTCCTCTCACCTCCTAGTGTGTTCCCATTGTCTCACATCCCAGGATTAAAGAGATTCCTGGATTTAAAAGGGGAAAAACAATCATTATTATCCTTTATATTTGGGATGGAGGATAATTAGCCTATATGTTTGAGGTGGAGGATAAATGGATAAAGCAGTAAGAGAATGGAAAGGTAGAACAGGACTTAAAAATTATTGCAGTCTGAAAACTCAAACCCAGAAGTTAAGTGACTACTCCCAAATACACTGTTTAAAAAATAATCCAGGCTTCATCTCTTTCCTCATGCTTTGTTTTGGAACATCATGTGGTCATGAATACTAGAGATTAGCAAGAGGTGGGCACTGTTTTACCCAAACACCAGCAAGGATACGTGGCTGAAAGCACAGAGATTCCCCCACACATGGCTGGGGACAACAGTCCTGGCAGGACTGCAGTGTTTGGTTTCATCTTGAGTAGAGCATCACAAATGCTGGGCACAGTGTGCCAAGGTGAGGAGCTGGAACCTCCTGAGGAGGCAGGCATGGTTATAGAAAAATGAAGAAAGTTGGGGGAAGAGGGGTAGAATCATCCTGTCTTTCCCACAGATATTACTGCTGTTTGTTCAGCTGTTTGTGTGGCCCCACAGGAGCAAGAGAGCAGCCAGGGGTTCTCCCAGAGAAGTGTGGGAAGTCATCTATACAGAGATGTAATCACAGCTCAGAGAGGAAGGGGTTTTTCTTTTCTCCTCCTTTGAAGCCATGCAGTGGTTTTTTTCCTGATTTCCCCCTGGTTTCCACAGAATTGCAAAGCAGCAGAGATAAAGCAGAAGGAAGAGATTGTAGAAGGTATGCTCAGTGTAGCTTCATTCAGTATATTTTCTGCACCACTTTTCCCTATCTTTCATCTTCCCAATCTCTCCTAGCAGAAACATAGGAAACAGTTAACACAGATGAGTATGTAATTCTGCTCATTCCCAAAGGAAAAACAGATGGTGAAGGAGAGGGAATGGGAGAAAGTATGACATGATTTGGAGAGAGCATAGGATGAATGAGGAGGGGAAGCATTGTCCAAGCTGGGACTGATGTGTAGCATTTCAGTTACTGGGTGTGATGCACAAGGAAGAGGGGAAAAACCAAGGAGTTTATCTTCGAATAAGAAAGAAGAGTCCCAGGCCCAGGATAATTATCAGCCAGATTTACCAGCTCAAGACTGGACTGTTGACAGTGGCATCAAAATTAAATTTCTAGTTTCTTTCATCTGGAGTGAACAAAGAGAAACTACTAGGTTTTGTACCCCTTTTGAGAGTTGTGAAAATGGCAAATGAGAAAACCTTTGGTGTGCCTTGCAACCCAATGTTTTGTTCACTTTCAGCCACCTTTGGGGTGAAGTGTCCCAGTCTGATGAAGGTAACTGCAAGATCTGTGCTGCTTGGCATCACTGTTTGAAGTCCTTACCAGGTGTCCCAGAAGAAATCATCTCTTGCCTCTGAGGGCACAGCAAATTTATTTAGGCTTCGCCCGTGACTGCAGGAGTTTGTCTTGAGAGAAGGTTGCTAGAGTTTTTGAACAGAGCTGACCTGAGGTTCTAGGAACACAGAAGCTGCTGAGGTCAGCAGATTGCCTCGAGGAACAAATCAGCTCTGGTCCCAAGTCTACATCATCTGTGCCAGAGCCATAGAAAATGAGACTTGCTCCTGCTGCTGCTTTCACCAAGGCAGAGTCACTGCTGGGAGGGAAAAGAGGCAAATCCCACCTCTTGTCAGCTGTGGGATGAAGGAAATCTGATTCTACAGCATCCTTTTATGCCTCTGTCAGATCTGTCCCCTATCTTTTCTGTGTCAAATGTGCTCTTGCCCTGAACCCAAACGTCCACCACTGCCCTTCACTAGGAGAACAGAGTACAAATTTGTGCTGTTAAGAATAATTCACCTGTTTTGGATATAGAGCTCATGAATATGCATGTGCCAAAGGAACATCAATGGATCAGGGCTACAGGAATGTTCCTACAGTGACTCTTTCTATCCACTGTGTCTGCTGATGGGAAAAACTGCAGGCAACCAGACCATATCTTCCTCTGTTAAATGCTCCTCTCAGCAAAATTTAGACAGTTTGACAATAGGATGGCTTTAGGACTCTAAAGGTTTGGCTAACTGCCAACAAACTTAGAGGGCACACAGCAATTGTTAGAGGAAAGTACAACCTGAGTGGGAGTAATTTCAGAATTATTTCATATTCTTTTGTAGTACAACTCGATCCCCCCACCTTTTCCTGTTGCTCACTGTTGTTCCATCTTATGTGGCTTGGTTAACCCAGCCCAGCTCTGATATCCCAGTATCAAATGTTCCCTGATACAGCAGTGACAGTGGTTCAAAAAGACCAAGACAGGATGCTAATGGGGGAAAGAGCCATTTGTTTGATCTGGATTTCTGTGGGGTTTGGTTGGAGTTCTTTTTGGCAGAGGAGGTGATCTTTACTCAATAAAAATGTCCACAGTGAAATTTTACTTCTCTCTGTTATGACTTTGCAAGTTATCATGGGTCAGACTAGTTGTCACGAGTCCAAGAAGAGTTCCCCTCAACATTGCTAATTTTGCTAATGTGGTGGTAGATTTTCTAAAGCTCCCGCTCTCTCCTAGAAAATCTTCGTGACCCTGAGCTGTGTATCAACATTAAGGTCTCACATATATCATTAGGTCACAGCAGCAGCCTTGGCATCCTTGCAGTTTACTGAGAATGTCATTTAAAAATATAATAGTTAGTTGAATGATGGTTGATTTCACAGAGCAAGGGGACTTTCTATTTCTTGCATTGGGAAACTAAGCCAAATATGTGATTCTGATTATTCTACCGGAAAGTTTTTAGCTCTTGTGCCCAGATTACTAATATTTTCCCCCAAGGTGTATGCATTTTGCAGCAAGCACAAACAGAGTGGCATGGATCACCAGAAGCTCTCAGATGACTGCAAACAGCTGAGACTGAATTCTCCTTTCCCCAGTCTATTTGCTAAGCCTTATTCTGTTGGCAGATTCAACAGAGTCAACCCAGGCAGTGTCAGCCCAGAACAGAAGGATGCTCTTCATGGCTGGATGCAAAAGGACAGGTGCAACCAGTGGACTCAGATTCTCTTTTCTTGCTTTTGGAGTGCTTCTTGAAGTACTTTGCAGGATTAGGTAATAGATGCTTTATAGTAATAGGTAATTTCCACAGGATAAAAGTTTGTTCTCCATTATCCAGCTGAGTGTCTTCAAGCTGGTTATGCCAATACAAGAAAATCCCTGTCCATTTCTGCGTACTATTCTGTGATTTGGCAACATTTTACACACACTTGAGAGATACACTCTTTTAGCACCATGTAAAACAATTGTGTCATCAAAGCCAGAAGTTCTGTTAAGTGTTTTTGATTGTTTCCTCAGTCGGTTTTCAGCTGAAGTGGTTTTTTTGCTTTGGTTTATTTTTTTATTCCAGTCGAAGTTGTAGAACATTCACAACATTTTCTGTTTGTTTCATGTCCTTTCTGCAAAGCAGAAGAAATCGAGAAGAATGATTCTCTCTCTGAGGTTAAAATGAAGGATAAATCTTTCATACAGACAAGTGATAGCTTGCCTACTGCCTACTAAAATAATCATTAATGCATAGGACTTTGAGAAACTACTACTGTAGGGCCAATATTTGCCACCACAATGCTTATGTTCACATTATGCTGCAAAGTGTTGTTTTGTGGACAGAAAGTATAAAGAAATAAAGGCCTGGCAAAATTCCCCAACGTGGAGGTGGTTTGTAGCTTCCATGTGTTTCTGGTACTGCTGCAGAGAGCAGGAATTCTCAACATGACTTCCTAGAATAGTACCAGGCTTCTTGGACTTCACAGAGCTTAAGAGCCAGGCAGACAGGTGCCCCTGCAAGGGTCAAACTCCTTCTGTTGAGCACCCAAAAGGTCTCTTGGTTTGTATTCTCCATGCAACAAAATTTCAGCAGCACCAGTGAGTGAGAATGGTTATAAAAGTCCTGGGTGGACAGGCTAGCCCATGAGCATCCCACCATGTGCTTCTGGCAGGATATAGCACCAGAATCATTTCCCTGTATGATTTTGGACGTGACCAAAGGAAAGCAGGCAGGTTCAAACAGATGTCCTGTCTGTGGATGCTAATTAGTGCTCTGACCTCAGTAGGACATCAGGATTTTTCTAGTTTATTCATCTGTGTGTGTGCTTCTCTCTACCCACCCCCAATTAGCCCAGGCACTAGTGGCCAAACTGGAATTCAGTAGCCAAAATCCTGTCCCCACCTCCTATTTGGGATCTGACAAACTCATTTTAAGCAATGGATTAACAAAATGAATTTACAACTTCCTTTGAAGTACAGCGCCTGCCCAAAAAAACGTTAAAAATTGTTCCAGATACTTTGATCCATTTTGCTTTACAAACAAAGCTCCTATAATTCATCCTTTACACTTTAGATATGACTGACATTCCTAAGTACTTAAACTCCACTACTTTCTGATTGAATAAAACTAGTTCTTAGAGAATATTATGAAACATTTTAGTGTAAGCCAAGCCAAATATATCTTGCTGGACAAAAAAGAAAGCTTAAAAATTTGGAAACTCCAGTGAAAATAGAAGAACTAAGATGATTAAATGCTCTGTCTGGAGTTGTGCAGAACAATCCAAGGGTAGCTGTTGAAAACACAGTTCAGAGAAGGAGATTTTGGTAAAGTATCCAGAAAGTATTATCTAGCTAGTCTTAAGGAAAAGAAAAACGTGGTACAGGAAATATGAATAGAAAGAATGTATTTCCCTTCACTCTACCACTAGTGTGCCAGAAAGACTGAAGGTCAGCTGTTCAGAACATTGTGTTCACTAACTCTAATTTAATTATCTACATAAGCAGCCATGTTTGCAAATGGCTGAGGACCAAGCAGCTCCCATGGAAACCATATCAGGTGCAAGCCTGTTTAAAAGTACAGCTGGCTTAAATACCTATACAACCATTTTTGAGTGCAGAGACCTTCTGATAATCAGAACAAAAAAAGTTCTTGGTTCTGAGAACTCGAAGAAATCTGGGTATGAATTTCTTGAAGTAGCTCTTTGTGGTGTTTTGACTCTTCTAAACATATTGCCAAAGAGGTAGCAAAAATGGCTTCTGTAGGATTTGGATGGTGATTTTTTATTAAGAAATTATGTGAGGCAAAGGATTCAGTAATTTAGAGACCTGTCCAGAAAACCAATTCAAGCTGTCAGCTCAGTTCTCAGAGGCAATTTCATCTGGGAAATCCCAGGAGTTCCAACCACCAGTGTTCAGAATAAAATCTTAATCATATCTTAAAATTACAGGGATTTCTTCTTCCTAAAATTACAAAACTGTGGATCGCCACCTGATTTCCAAGTATTTACAGAGCAATAATTCAAGGTTTCAAAGTTGTCTGCCAAAGTCTAATTTTAAACCTCTCAGTTCCAGCATATGGAGGAGGAAACTCCAACCAAGAATCGTGAGGCTCTGAGATTTGGCAACCCCTGTTGTCAAGATGCTTCTGTTGAGGCCAAATCCATAGGAATGGAATTGAAAGAAAGACCCTGTTATCTCTCACCAGCTCTTCAAACTATCCACCCCCCAAGAAACTCTCGATTGGAATAGGATGTTGGTCTGTTTGGAGAGAGATTAAATTGTTCAGAGCTGCTTGGGAATTAACAAACTTCCTCCTCTAACGTGGCGTATTTCTGAGCCAGGTGGAGGACACCATGTGAGGTTCTTGTAGGACCTGGAGTTGGCACAAAGAACAACGTTTTCAAGTCTGCACATATATCTGAGTTACCAGGGCTCAATAATAATTTTCTGGCAGATTAGTCCTGCCCTACAGCAGGTTTCTATGATCACTAAAGCCAGAATGAAAGCAATGGGTCTGGATTTCACACTTTATATCCTTCCACACTGAAGCTTTGATTTTAGACAATCCTTTTTTATTTTTATTTTTTTTTCTTTTGACACCCATCAGCAAGAACGAGTGTGACAATTCACAGGTAAACAGCAGAGTAAACTGAAGGAACAGGTCCATAACAGAGCAAGTGACACACTCATAACTTGAAGGAAAATATCCAGAATAACTTGATAAACCTTTGCCAAGATTGCTAATGGAGAGATCAAGCACTGCAAATTGCAAATGTGACCTTGTTTTGTCCAAGGCAAAGGAAGACCTTGTAATTTTTCTCTTGCTTATTTCAACAATGCTCATTTCTACTAAAACCAGAGCCTTTACTAGCAAATAACTACCTGCTTGTAGTTGTATAATTCAGTTCATGAAGTTCAGTCTTGGCTCTAGGATTTTTTAGATTATTTAAATTTATTTTATGATACCATTTTTTCTGTAAAAAGAAATTGAGTTTTAGCCTTGATCGTCAAATAATAAGAAAACTTTGATTCAAGCTCAGCTTAGCCTTTCAGTGATAGAAAAAACAAGGTTTTTCAAAGCATAGTGTAATTCAGGGATGGACAAAAAAAGCTTTGCAGTTAAGCATTCTCAGCAGTTGCAGAAGTGGTTTGTTGGGGTTTTTTTAATGCCAAACTCCTACAAAATACTGATGCTTACCAGATGCTAGAAGGTATTTTTCATCTGTTTTATTACCTGATGCTGAAAAAAGAGAGGTGCATCCAATACATCCAGTCTTTTTTACTAAACTTTATCAATTTTCTTTATATTTTCTCTGAATCATTTTAGGTTTTCTACTTTTCCAGGCTTTACTCTCTATAACTTAAAATGGAGCAAATGCAGGTGCAAACTGAAAGGTCTTTTATGGCCTCTGGCTTTAAACCTCAAACAAAAGTCCTGACAGTACCCTGAGGCTTTTCCCCCAGTTTCACAGGAAGACAGATACAGTGGGAACATTTAATTCATGCAAGTACTTTTGTATAAAGGACTTTACTTATTTTTTTAATTTTTTAATATTTTTCCACATGCTCTACCATTTTTTTCTTGGTATGAATTAAATCACTCTGATGAAGAAGGTGATTGGGTCTGGCAGTAAACATTGCTGTACTTTTTTTATCCCAGTACTCTTCTTTCATATGACCTATGAATTTATTCCCTTCTACTCGAATGCTGCTTTACAAGTTAGTGTAACTTAAAATTCAACAGCAACGGAAAGGTGGGTCTGGGTGACAGCCTGAGCAGGGCTCTGACACTGTTTAACAGTATGTTTACACCCTTTGTGGGCTTCCGTTGAACTCACACAACTCTAAAGTTGCTTAAATTGGGTTTGTGTCAACCCAGCTGAGATAACTCAATTGAGAAAAGAAAATCCAAGAAGACAGACCATTGGTACTGAGGGTTTTGCTATATAAATACCTGAAAGGGAATTTCCAAATTCATGATGACACAGACATAATACTGGTGGAAAAGGGGAATAATCAGTTTATTTCAGTCACTAAATCAAAACAAAAGTATATTGACAGTGAATTCATGGTATAAAGAGGCTTTAAAGCCACTAGTTGATGGTCAAAAGAAGATTCCCTTTTCCATGCTGGGCTGTAGGCCAGCTGTTGTCCTGTCCCTTGAGGACCCCATGCTCTGAGAAAAGCCTGGTATGAATAAGTTGCACAGGCTGTAAAGCTCTACCTCTGGCCCTGTGCGGGAATCAGTGCCCAGCACAGCTCATGGCAACACAGAAACTTTGGGTCACGCAATGGGGATGGTAAAAGGAACCAAGACAAAATCCATGTGGTACAGAAACAAGTTGGAAAGTGCACTTCTTCAGAGTCTTGTTATATTACATTCTTGTTTGGATTTGGTTTTGTTTTTTCCTTTTTTCTTAAAGGAATGTTTAAGGAATTTTCTCAACCAAAACTTGTTACCATATAACCAGTTGTCCTTCCCTGCATTTCTAGACCTCTTCCAGCCCAGTGTGACTTCCAGCCTGAGCTCATAGTTCAAAATGAATGTTTACTGGAAGACTGTGATTAGAAAATAGGATTTCAAGAACTCCATATCCAATACAGAATAAAGTTATGCTTTATTACACAGTACTTAAAACACTGTATGAAGTGAAAACTTGTGCTTAGACCTACAACAAATAAGCTTTGTGGTTTCACAGGGATCTCTCTCTTTGGAGCTCCCTTTCTTAAGTTACTAACTTGGTCCTTCTGAATTTCCGTCACCTTCATGTAGGATGTAAGGACTCAGTTGAGAAGGAATAAAAACTAACCAATTATCAGCCTGGATAGAAAGAGCTCTTTCTCCCTCCACAGAGACCAAACTTCGTGCCACTAACACAGCAGGTTGCTTGGTGTCAGTAGTTCATAGAAATGATCAGACAACCACTTAGAGCAAATTTAACCAGCTACCACTGTGCCACACAGACCGGCCAATTTGCTTCAAGTGCCCTCAACGCCAGAGAAGCAAAGACAAACACAAACTGAAATACAGCTAAATAACAGCATTAATGTATCTCCTGGCAACTTACCTGCAGCACATTTTAAAAGACCCTTAAAACCCTTTATGCAGCACAATGCGATTTATTACCTGCCTCTCTCCAGGCTGTCTGACAACATAGCTCTTCTATATTTTTAGAAGTAAAAATGCTCCAGCTGCTTGACACTGAAAATAAAGGTGATTTGCAAAGTCCTGCCTTGTAATTTGGCAAGCACTGAATGTGTGCTTTCTTACAAAGATGATGGCTCGGGTTTTCTCTGGTTTATTTTGAAAACAAAGCAATCGGGAAACAAATCGTGGCCTCAGCAGCAGAAATATTGCTTTTGTAAAAGGATAAAAAAAAAAAAAAAAACAGTGAATGAGTAACGGCAAATACCTGCGGGAAGAAAAAAAAAAACATAGGAGCGTACTGGGGAAATAGGCTTTCAGTTGGCACCGGGGAGCTTCTCAAGGGGGCTGGCTTGATGCTGCCTTCAGTTTCACAAGGTTTGGGTGGTAGCTGGTGCTTTGATATGTGCAACTACTACTAACATTTCAAAATATGACAATCTAAGAGGTGAAATAGCTTTTGTATTTTAAAATCCATTAAGAACAGCTGCAACTTAGTGCTGATGGATACATCCTCACTTTACTAAATCAGCGTCTCCTTTGTTGAGTTATATGAAGCTGTTTCATTGCCACACAGATGGGAGATGCTAAAAAAAAAAAAAAAGGAAAATAAAGGAGATTTAAAATCTGTTATAGCACACTACATGTTAGCATTAGCTGTCCCTAGTATGAAGAAGTAATGAAACAAGTAGAAATATCATATACAAAAATAACAGAGTAAAATAAAAATGGAATTAGCATTTGAAGTGACAGTTCTGAAATGCTAAAAAAGCTTATCTCAAAACTGCATGTTTCTGGGTGGGAGAAGGATTTCTAGGACATGCTTTTTCCCTAAGTGAATTTTCCAAGAGTCCCAAGTGTTATTTGCCTTCTAGTTCTGTAGTGTCAATATGGATTTCTCATACCAATTTCCACATAGCCTGTCTCTACAGTGAAAACATCTTGTGTTTAGAATATGTATTAAGACATTTAAAGAAAATGTTTATTGTATTTAAACTAACAGTAAAATTGTACATGGAGAAACAGTTACTATCTTTAAAAAATGCCAGGTGGCCAGCATTAGGGTTAACCCACCAGCTTGTTTTAAGCACTGTTTTTAAAATAAACTTTTCTAGATGCCTAGACAGGATCCTAAGAAGCAAACGGACCCAATGTTTTTTCTTTTTTTTCTTGGCGTTTGGGGGTATTCCAGTTTAGTTCCTCGTGAAGCCTCATGATGAAACACGTTCCAGCACTCACCGAAGCATGAAGGTTTAGGTGTCTGTAAGTGAAATAACCACTTACAGAGGCTACGGAGAAGTAGATTGTGTTAGTCTGAAGGAGAATTAGACTGTGGAAAGCTTTAGCACAATAGTCGATTGTCAAAGAACACAACTCTAGCAAGCTCTCTGCTTGCCAGGAGCGAGGCCAGGGGCAAGAGTAGCTTAAAAAAAGAAGTGAAGAAAGACTTGAAACTATTTGCTAATGTGGTAACAAGCACTACCTTTATTGTAAACCAACTGACTCATGGAGAAGGTTGTTTTGGTTTTTAAACTGGCATGCTCATTCTGTGGCATATGAACTGATCTCAAGTACGCATAAGGATAATCTTTAGTGAGGCCAGTCCATTATTAGTGTTCTGTGGGTTTCACATCTTCTTTACTGACAGCAGTAATAAAATGTATTCTCCAAGTGCGGACAGGACCTATTTGAGAATCAGCCTCAAACCTTACGTCCTAGGGGAGAATGCAGAATGCTGTCTATGCCTGCACAGAGCTCTCAGCAGGATAAACCCCTGATTAGTGATGTGGAGGGTGGAGTGGATGTAAGTTTAATGTTATATGCCAGCTCACATTAGACAACCTTGTGCAACTCTGTCAGTTTTGGAATGCAGTTCGATTACCTTATCTAACTGGAGAGCTTGAACAATAGGATTTAAACTTCTGGAATACACCTGACTAGGCTAAGTGCTATTTTTAGGAACATAGGTAACATACATGTGTGTGATTATCTTACCTGTATGCATATAGGTTGTAGAGGTATATAACTTATGCATGTCTCTTCCCAGTTATGGGCACCTGCAGCACTCTGAACACCTCACTTGCCACTCTCTGAATTCCCCCTGGCTGCTGAGGTGCTTCCAGTTGATGTGTGTAATACGGATGCTCCGTATACATTTTTCCCCTCCAACCTCACTGCAAGTTCTTTATGTCCTTTATACTTACTATTCGTATACCGGGCTGCATATTCATCTGCAAGTCTGTCAGCATAGTTCACCTCCTGTGATCAGAAAATGGTGATTAAATGAACATCCAAGTACAGAAGCTGTCAACCTGGTGCTCGTCTTTTTTAAAGTTAAAAAAATATTCAATTACCTTTTGCACTCATATGGCTCTGAAAAGGTCTTTAAAAAAAAAGTGGTTTCCACGATCTTAAGACAGAATCAAAGGTCAATGCCGATCACGTAATTTTTAGCATTTACGGGAACAATAAAGAAAAATAATCTCTGTAAAAAAAAGTTTATGCTGCAAGCCCTGCAGTTCTCTGTCTTCTAAGGTGGGTTGTAATAGCTCCTAAAAGGAGCTTGTCTGGGGCATTTAGCTTTTAACCACAACAAGGTATTGTTTATTTTATCTATCTGTTTCATCATCTTCTCCATCTCATGGGAAGGTCTTTGAGACTGTTTCAGGATTAGGTTACAGATGAAGTATGACAAGGGAAAAAAACCCTTATTTATACGCGCATAGGCGAAAAAAGTGCAGAATTTTATACGTGTGCCATCGACCTAAGAGGGAACATAATCCGCTCTAAAACTACAGAGTGAGCACAACTTCTGTAGTGCGTGCAACAACTTTGACCTCCGTGTAATTACTCCAGGCTTACATCAATATAACAGTGCCGGGTTTCTCTTCAATTATTTCCCGGGAGTGGCAGGCTCTCTTCCCGCAGTGCTTATTTATTTCGAATTGGCCTAATTTGCTCAACAATTTGCACATCCCTTCTTTGGCATCCCCGGACGGCGGGAGCTGGTCCGGTACGCCCCGTCCGTGGCCGTCGGTCCCTGCCCCAGGGGAGCGGCCACGGGGCTCGGCCCCGCCCAGCACCGAGCCCCCCCAGAGGGAACCACCACGGCTGGGGCCCGGCGCTGAGCAATTCTTACGGATGAGTAAGCAGCAAATGTGGTAACTCAGGCCAACAGCTCTGCAATTAGGGCTATAATTTCAGGTGTAGCCAGCAGTCGAAATGAATATTTATTTCATCGTCCCGAATAAAAGAAATGGCCCGGCTAAACAGCACGGGGAGTTCTGTGGGGTAGTTTGGTTCGGAGAGTGGGGGTGCTCCCAGCGGGGACCGACCTGGTCCCATCCCGAGTGGGACAGGCTCCCTCTCCCCGCGGTGCGCGGCCCTAGGCTTATGCCCTCGCTCCTGCCCTCGCCCAGCCCGGCCAGGGACCCTTCCCGGGAAGGAAGGGTAAGGAAGGCAGCGTGCAGCCGGCCGCCTTCCCGGGGCAGAGCCGGGCGGGACGGAGCGCCCCGCGGGCGCGCTCGGGGCGGGGGGCTCGGGCCGGCGGGGGCAGGGCTGGGCTGAGCCGGGGCTCCGCGCCCCCCGCCCGCGCTGCGCCGCTCCGGGGCTCCCCTCTGCCAAAACACCCTCAAAGTGCCCTGTTGAGTCCGGCGGCTCCGCACCCCGGCGCGGTTGCGGGAGTGCCCTCGGGTTTCGCTCCGTGGCTGAAGACAGTAGCGGAGGAAGGACGCGGGCGCGATGGGAGGCAGCGGCGGCACGGGGGGGCTGAGGCCCCTCCGGCTGCCCTGAGGTCTGCAGCCCCAGCGAGCAAGAGGGCGGCCCGGAGCGCCCGTCAGCCCCCGAGTCCTTATTGCTCCCTCTCCGCAGCCAACCTCGCCGGGGCTCCCGCAAGCCAAGCGAGCGCCGCGGCTACCGACTGGCTGTTCCCGGGCGGACTCCGAGCCGCACGGATGCAATGCCCCGAGCGTCCTTCTCCTCCCGAGCCCCTCGACCGAAATCCGGGCGCCCGATCAAAGGTGCGAGGTCGGCGGCGGGCGATGTCGCGGCAGCACGGCAGGCGGGGAGCGGGGCCGGCTCCTCCGCCCGCTCCCCGGCAGCATCCTAGCGAGGTCTGAGCCGTGCTGCGGACAGCCTGAGTCTTTTGTGTGTGTGTGTGTTTGGGTTTTGATTGGTTTTTTGTTTGGTTTTTCTTTTCTTCGTTTTGCGGGTTTTGTTTTTGGTTTTGGTTTTTTTTTCTTTTTGGTCTGTGTTTAAGTTACTGTAGAACGAGGAGGTGCGAGGCGTCGTAGCAGCTCGGTGGCGGTCCGTCCCTACCGAAAGAGCCGCTCCCCAGGCGGAGCGCTTTCTTTTTCGGGGATGGGGAGGTGGGACGGGCGCCGGGGGTGGCGGGGGAACCTCCGGGCCGGGGCGCACCTGCCCGGCGGCTCTCCCCGCGCCCGGCGCCCAGCAGCGTTGTTCGACGGGACGGACCCGAGGTGAGCGGCGGGCGCGGTAAGTACCGCTCCCTTTCCCCGCGGTACCCCCTGAGCGCGACTCAGCCTCCTCCCCATCCATCCCAACCTCTCCCGCCCCTTCCCCGGCGCCGCCAGTGGGAGCGCGGCCCCTTTAAGAGCCCGGCTTTGCCTCCCGGTAGCTGAAGGTCATTAAAACACAAAAGCGCTCCAGCGCTGCGGTCCAATATAGCGCATGCGCCCTGCCCGAGGACTGGCAGGGAGACGGCAATATGGCGAGAATGCCTGGCAGCGGCGGCGGCGGCGGAGAGTGGAGCGGCGGCGGCGGAGGGGGCGGCGGACGCGGCGGAGGCGGCGGCAGCAATGCGGGGGACCGGCCGTCCGGCCGCGGCGTCGCCCCCCGCCCGCACCGCTACTGCAGCGCCGGCGAGGAGGAGGAGGGCGAGGAGGAGGATGAGATCCAGGAGGTGCAGATAACGGGGGACGAGGAGGAGGAGGACGGAGCCGATGGGGGGCTGCTGCTGGACGAGGAGGAGGAGGAAGAGGAGATGGGTCTGGAGTGGGACGGCGAGGAGGACACGGAGCCGCTGCCGCCCGCCCCGGGCCGTACGCCGGGCGGCGGCAGCAGCGGCGTCGGGGCTGCCCCGGGGGGAGCCGCGGCGGCTGCCCCGGGGGGCGGCGGCGGCCCCGGGGGGGCGGCGGAGGACGCGGAGCTGGAGGCGGCCCTGCTGCTGCAGCGGCCGGAGCGGGCGCGGCTGAGCGAGAACACGCGGCTGGCCACCCGCTACGCCGTGCGCATCTTCCGCGAGTACCTGAGCGAGAAGGCGCAGAGCCCCGACTTCGAGACCATGGACAAGGGGGCGCTCTGCCGGGTCCTGCGCTCCTTCTACGCCGAGGCGCGCTCCAAGAGCGGACAGCTCTACTCCAAGTCGTCCCTCATCAGCATCCGCAGCTCCCTCAACCGCTACCTCAACGAGCCGCCCTACTGCCGCACCCTCGACCTCACCAAGGACCCCGAGCTCCGCGCCGCCAACCTCACCCTGGCCGCTGTCATCCGCAAGCTGGAGGAGCAGGGCGCCGGGCCGGTGGTGCAGAAGCAGGCCATCACCCGCGCCGACCTCCGCAAGCTCTACACGTGCAGCGTGTTCAGCACCCAGAGCCCTTTCGGGCTCCTCAACAAGGTCTGGTTTGAGACCTGCATGTACTTCTGCACCCGGGGCCGGGAGAACCAGCGGGAGCTGGAGGAGGACTCCTTTGGGCTGGCCGTGGATGAGGATGGACGCAAGTTCGTCTACTTCAAGGCACTGGGGCCCTACCACAAGTCGCGCTCGTCCTCCTGGAGCAAGAAGCGGGCAGAGAGCAGCGACGAGGAGAACCTGCCTCGTATGTATGAGACTGGCACAGAGTTCTGCCCCTACGCGAGCTTTGTCAAGTACCTCTCCAAGCGCAACCCCCTGTGCAAGGCCTTCTTCCAGCGCCCGCGGGACCACTGCAGCGAGGGTGACATCACCTGGTACGAGAACAAGGCCATCGGGAAGAACCTCCTGGGCACCCGCATGCAGATGCTCTCCAAGGCGGCCAAGCTCTCCAAGACCTACACCAACCACTGCATTGGTGCCGTCTCCATTGCCACCCTTAACAGTATCGCTGGCATTGGCACCAAGCTGGGAGGACTGCAGCCGCCCCACCACCACCACCCCCCTCCCCACCACCACCACCTCCTCCACCACCCCGCTGGCGGGGGCTGCTACACCCCTGCTGCCCTCAATGGTGGGCCTCGGCCGCGGCCACCCGCTGCCAACCCCTACGTGCTGCCCAAAGACGGTGACGCTGCGCCAGTGAAAGCAGAAGTGGCCGCCGTGGCCCCGGCCAAGCGGGCGCTCTACGAGGCAGTGTTCCCGGCAGGGGCTGCGGCCGGCGGCGACGCATGTGGGCCCTCTGCCTCCCCCAAAAGACTCTGCCGCCGCCCTGCCGAGCCCCTGGATGCCGCTGCGCCCGCCGTGGTGGTGGTCTCAGTGAAACATGACCCCTTGCCTCACCTTCTCCCCGAAGCAAATGGGCACAGAAGCACCACCTCACCCACAGTAGTTTCACCTGCTATTGTTTCCCCCACACAGGTAACCGGAAAAAGAAAAAAGGAAAAAAAAAAAAAAAAAGTGGCAACCCCTCACTTGCCCCACATAGTCTGCACTGCCCCCTTCCTTTCTTCCCCCAAGGCTGGGCACTGAGGCACACTGCCAGGATTGGGGTGGCTCTTGGGGTCATGCTCACTCTTCAGATGCCCAAAGAGCTCGGATGCGAGTTATCCAATTTACCTGCCCCCCCAATCTCTTCATGCCCTGCCACTGGTCCAGTGGCCACTCACTGTGTGCCTGGGTGTTGGACTCGAATGGTGCCTCGTGCTGCCGTGCTCCCCCTCAGCAGCAGCACTGACAGCTCAGCCCTTTTCCTCCTTTTTATTTATTTTCCCCATCTTTTATTTTTCTTCTTGCAGGAGATGTGACTTGTGAAAGTCGGGCCAGAATAGTAGATAGGGGCATCAGGTATCATTAGTGTGTGTGGTGTTCTTGATGTGCTAATGAACTATTTGAATAACCTCAAATGCAGGAAACAGCCGGGAGAATACTCAATTACACACTAGTAATGAGGGTGTAATTTTAAACTTCAGAAGTTAACAAGAGGGTTAATATGGCAATTGCATTCATCTTGTATTTGTTTATTTAAAATAGCTCTGTGTCCTGGCAGGGATCCTCTTTTTTTTTTTTTAAAGGCAAATTGGCTTTAGTTGCATTAGTTACCATAGTGGCGAAATATACAGTAAGAGCACAATCAAACGGGTTTAGGTGCAGCTTAGCTGTGGAATGAGCCCAAATTTGTGAGATGCGTTTCGTTGAGGTAAAACGATGTTGTCGGAAACGCTGTTGAGCTGTGCCTTAATGTGTGCCTTACAGAGCCCCCTCTGCCGTGTGCCAGCACGTGCTGGTGCCTGCTCCCCATCCCCTCCAAAAGTACTTTCCTCTCGGGTGTTTGAGCGCCGGAGCTAAATTACTTCAATTAAAGACTCGCTGCACCTCTGCAATTGGCTTGAAGTTTGGAAGTCATTCTAACTAAATCTGTAAAGCGCATGCAGTTACGTTGTGCCCCATAAAATACCGCGTTTCAGGCAAGAACTTTACTGCTGGCTGCCCTACATGATTACAAAACCCCTCTGACATTCTTGTGTCAAGTAATAACAGGGATCACAGCTGTCAGCCAGGGAGCGCGGTGCTGGGCAGGCACAGGTATATGACATGCCTGAGCTGTTTCCCGAGTGGAAATACCAGTTCTGGACAGACTGACCCTTTCAAAGAGTTTGCCAACTAATCAACCAGCCTGAAGGCTAATTGGGGTGGGGAAGGGGAGGGCAGAGCTCCCAGTGAATGCCTGCATAAGCATCTATGTTCTTTAAGATACCTGTGACCTTTCTTTCAGGGAAGCTTTTTTTTGGACCACTTCAGTGGAGTGCTGTAGCTTGATCTCCTGCTGTGTGTATCTGGTGTCTCTGAATGGCTTAGAGGCTTGATTAGGTGCAGATAATGTTTTTGTTCTAGCTCATTATTTCAGGTAAAAGCTAATGCTCCTCTCTGTATTTAACCCTAGATTCCTCTTCCCCGTACTTTTAATGATCTTCAAAGTAATTTTGAAACTTCTAGCATAGTTGAGCTTTTTAGGAGGAGCACCGCACTTGGGGCTGGGAAGGGGAAGAGGGAACTGGGCAGAGCAGTCAGTGGCCAGGGACTGTGTGTGTCTTTAACCTGTTAAATGAAGTGTCTTGGTACTTTCAGTTGTCAGACTAGAGAACCCAGTCTCTACCCTAGCCCACAAATCCCTTCACACTTGCATAAAGCTTAGGCGAGGAGAAATCCAGCTGCCGTAGCATTTGTTGCAAAGCTGTACTTCCTACGGGAAGCGTTCGGAGCTGTTATTCTCATTAACAGCGGGCTGAGGGGAGAAAGGGAGAAATAGTTAAAAGAGAGTACACAGGCATCTGCTGTTTTCCTAAGTGTATCAAGAAAGAAAATGAGCAATCAGCAAGGGTACTAGAACTAGACAGTGTGGGCTTTTTTCAGTAATTATATGGAAATATTCACCTCCGTTCACAATTTCATGAGTTAAATGAGATGCTCAGTCACTTTTGTAGCTGAGTCTTGCCTTTGCTGCAAACCTCATTAATTTAAATCTTTAAGAGAAAAAAAATCTTTTTTTTCCCCCCTTTTTTTTATCACCAATTTTTCTGTGTCAATTTTAACTTATGCACTTCTGGGATGTGACAAAATGAAAAAATACTGACTGTGGAATGGATTTCCTTGGGAGAATGTTAATGCAAAACTTTTTCTCTCTAGCTACCTTTTATGATACTTACACTAATCGAGGTCCAGGGCATTTCCTGGGGAAATTAATGACTGGCTGAGGTTAATGGCCCAAGGCATTGCCTCAAGCCATTGACTCTCCCAGTCGGTCATTAATTCCCAGGAAATGCCCTGACCCTCAATCGTTATTGCTTAATTATAAACAAAGAGTTTCTAGGCCTTTTTGCTGAATATATATCATCGAGTACCATGACACTAAATTCCACTGTTGACAAATATTACTGATTCCTTGAAAACATGAAGGTCGTAAGTTTGTGGTTCATTGGTTGTCTTTGTAATTAGTCTTCCAGGGGACAGATTCTGCTGAGCCCAAGGATTTATGCAATACTCCGGTGAAAAAGTGGTGGCATAATGTGTGGGTTTCTTAGCATCTTTGTACTGTGCATTTTGTTGGGGTTTTTTAATAGCATTAAGCAAAGTGTGGAAAATGAAAGTACTAAATGGAGTGTCTTCCATTTGCATTGACTATCTGAGCAAGAATGTTAATTTTATGCTTTTGTGTTGTAGCTCCCATTTTTCATTTTAGCCCCAAATTGTCTTTTCGATGCTGAGTTTGTAGGAGCCTCTTCCAGAGCTCAGGAAACGTACATTAAATGTTCATCTTGATCCAGCTATTGCTTTAGGTTTTAGCCTTAAGAGCAGCATTTATAGTATATTTTCAGCATACAGCACTGCCATCATGGCACAACTTTATTTTCAGTCCTTATTTGCTCTGAAGTGTAGCAATTTTCCTGCCACTGACAGCAGTACTTCAGTTCAAGTTGATGACAGAGAGATGTAATTTGGCTGTTGTTCATCTCCCATGTTGCTGAAAGATGAACAATAGCTAAAGCTTAAACTTTTGATGCTACAATGTGGTGGTAGCTTTTGGGTTTTATAGATCTGGTACATGCTGAACTTGCTACAGTAGTAATACCCAAAAATAGGTGTAGGGAAATAGTTTGGCCTCTGCCACGGGGGAGGAGAGTTGCCTGTCACTTGCA
Source organism: Catharus ustulatus (assembly GCF_009819885.2). Lineage (NCBI taxonomy): Eukaryota > Metazoa > Chordata > Aves > Passeriformes > Turdidae > Catharus > Catharus ustulatus. Next base: position 113,887,974 of record NC_046221.1, on the reverse strand, counting down.
AATGTTTTGGTTACATTTGTTCTGTTGCTTGGTTGGGTTTCTCTGGGCTGTGAAGAATTTATTAGCTATTAACATATCTACCAAAAGCTTGGTCATTAAAACCTGAGCCATGTGCATTTGTCATAGCTGTTTCGGGGAATCCTGAAATGCCTTTTATTTTTTTTTCTGCTTTAAATTCAGAGTTGCCCTTTTTGCTGTCTTTTGATCTGGCACGTCTTTTCATTGCCTTACATTCTCTTTGAAGGGCTTACTTTGACCAAAACCAGAAATCTAGTTCTGGCTGCAGGTTTTGCAAAAGAAGGCAGAACAACAGCATGTGAGGAATACGAGTAGGCAGTAGGCACAACTGGGAGCAAATCAAAAGTAGCTAACAAGTCTAGCCCATTTTAGTCTTGGAGTTTGGAGGAGATGGATAAGAATCTGTCTGCTTGATCTTTGATCTGACAACATCCTGCACGTTCCATGCCACAAAAGAGACTTGTGTTTTGTACAGATATCTCTAATACTCTGACCAGAATCGTTGTTAGGTGCTTTCCCAGTAGGCAGAGCTGGAGAACTCATCAGGTAGCTTCAGGGGAGGATGCTTGGGATAGTGGTGTAAAGATGCTAAGCTTTATTTCTACCAGGGTAATAGATGGAGCAATATCCCTATCTTAAGGGCTTGCAGTACAGTGGCTATTAAGACTGATGACTGCTAAATACCTTGTTAGTTCTTGTGACAGTACTACTGTTGATCAGGTTTCAGAGGTTAGTGCTGGCTGCCCTACTGCATAGTTAGTGCTCTTCTCTTTTGGTTATTGGATTATCCCAGATTGCAAGAAAATCCACAATTTGCTAGGTGCCTTTTTTATGAGAAGCACTGGGGTTACAATTGTAGAAGGTAAGGATTAAAGAAACTTTAATTTATGGATTAATAAACTGTATCTACCTTAGAAGCTACTGTTTGTTGCTTTGTTACTTATGGGTTTTTTACTGATGAAGATTTTTTGTCTTCTGCTGAGTTACAGATGTGGAAAGTAGAACTGTAGAAGGGACTATTGTGGTCATCAAAATCGCTCTGAAATGCTTGGAGGGCAGGGAATAAGGTAGTAGTGGGTGTCAAGTATGGTCCCCAAAGCTTTCTTATCAATCTCCTGAGTGAAACGCAGGAATCCTGGCTATTGATTGCTCTCTTGGGTGGAAGTCAGTGCTGTTTGTAACTGAGTGCTTCTAAAGATTGTGGAAGAGAGGCTGTGTTCCTTATAATGAACATGTAGCTTGGTAGGCATGTGTTTCCCAAGATGAGTACAAGACAAGCAGAATAGAGTTTAGGCTTGGTGGTCTCATATACAGATATGGGGGCAGTACGTGCACTGAAAGGAATGAAGGGAACTGGTTTTTCTTTCCTAGACTGAGGTTGGTCCATGTTGAATTGGCTGTTAGGGAGGGAGTTGATTTAAGGTGATTTGGGAGAGTGTTTCAGAGCAGGTCCAAGAATGGTGTTTTGATACGTGCATTTAGAATGGTGGCTGTGGAACTAAAGGTCCAGTGCTGTCTTTGTAGGTCCTTTGTAGGTTGTACTGGCATGATATGTTAGAGGTATTAAATCGTGCAACTATTTCAGCTGGTGATTTCTACTAATTTCACTTAATTTTTCAAAATATTTTTCATTTTTAGAAGTTAGAATAATTTTATTTCATATCACATGAGCTGGTCAGAGAACTTGCTCTGTCCAGTTCTTCAGTGATGGCAGGAATGCAAGAAGTGACCAGGTCCTTGTAGCTCAAATAAATATGACCTTTGTAATACAATCAGGAGAATAAAACATCACTGAAGTGCTGCTGTATTTTGACACTCTTTTACATCCTGTAGAATCTGAAATGACTGTGTTGGTACTCTATGCATATCAAAGATAAAATGCACAAGCTTAAAGGCAGCAGAGAGCTGATTTTTTTTTTTTAAATAAAAAGTGTTCTGTGATTATCCTGTGAAAGATTTCCCATTGCCCACTGCTCTGTTTCTAGAGAGCAAGAGATCAGAAACTGCTCAGTCTAATTGGTGAGTCTGTATGACAGGGAGCTGCCTTATTTCATGTACGGTGTAGAAATAAATGAGTGCTTAAACCCTTTGAAACACACCACTACTGCAAAAGCCATAGGCTGTAATTAAATTGAATGTGGGGTTGTATTGTCTTGTGCCCTTGGCTATAAACTTGATAACAGGCCATGGTACCCCCACTATTGTGTTCGAAGCTGGAACCTAATTAGAGATGTTGTAGATTTTCAGTCACTTTCGAAACCCTTCTGTTCATCTCTTTCCCTGTGTCCTTTCTGACTATTTTGCTTTACTGTTTCTGAACCAACCAATGCACCCATCTTTTTCCGAAGGAAATTGTTAAGGGCATGAAGCCAAATATGTATGTGCAAGATAATTTTTTTATCATATTTTGGATTCAAGGGACAAGTGTTGGTAACTGCATTTTATCTGATGTGGAAGAGATTTATTAGTGTTGAGACAGTAAAAATATATAATCATGTTTCCAGGGAAAGCTTTCAGATTCTTCCAGGCGTTAGAATGGGGAATAAGGAAGGGATTGGAACTTCTCGTAATACCTTGATCTAAAAGTAACATTGGAAGACGTACAATTGAATTGTGTTCTGGTTGTTTTTTGGGGATTATCAACAAGGAAAAATGGCATTTCTGAGCTTTTAGAAATTTACATGCTTTGCACTCAGCCAGTTTTAGTTGATCTGAAAAGCTTCAAACTTGCTAAGGACTTAATCCCTGATGAGAACAAGTACCTTTGATGTGTTCTTAATGCAACTTTTAGTTTTGAAAATAATCAAAATTGTAGTGCACAAATGTATTATAAACATTCCCAATAAAATTTTAGTTCATTGATAAGCTTGCCTATTGTATGCACCTGTACACTTCTGTGGCTAGGACAGATCATTTTAATGAAATGGAAATAGAATGACATTCACTTTACCAATGTATGGATTTTTTAAATTTTCTTTCTTTCATTGTATGTTTAGCACACATTTGCTCCATATAGCACAGTTCTGAGCTAGCACCTCCTTGGGACTTCTGACTTGCTTCAAATCCCGAGTGTTCTCATGTGGTTTGCAGTGTTCTTGATACTTAAAATAGGTCATGTAGTCTTGATATAATGCATTATTGTGTGACTTCTGGAAAGAGGTAATCACTTCTCTTCAAACAGTGTCACCACTCCTTCCCCAGGTGGATGTAGGAGATGAGGACTGAGTGGAGCTTTTTTGGGTAGTGAGGGTAGCTCGTGGCAGGAGGGAAGTTGTTTGGTAGGTGCTGCAGGTGACACAGGCTGGAACACTTGTCTGTCTAAAGGGACGAGAGCTGAAAACTCTTTGCAGGAGGCAAGGTGTGAAGCTGAATTTTGGCTTTCCTTTCCAAAGGAATTTTGGCTTTCCTTTTCCAGTTTCCTTATCCAAAAAGTCTTGAGGAGGTGCTGGGGTGATTTCTGAACTGAATTTATCTCTACCACAGTGCTTCACTTCCCACTCTCCTCCAAAAACTGCCCAGGGACCAGGTCTGATGATGCTGTTGTTTTAGTTTGATTTTTGATATCAGGAGTGAGAGGAAGAGCAGCCTGTGCAGTTGAGACTCTAATTCTTGGTAGCTCTAATGAAGGAGCCACAGCTCTCAGGCTCCCCTGTAAACTGGCACCTGTGTACTCTGTTACTACTTCTGTGTCAGCCTATCAGAAATGTAATGCAGAAGTGAATTACTCCCCTAAAATACCTTTATTTTAAGCCTTTTCTGTGTGTGTGTGCACTTATGTTTATTCAAAACTAAAGATTGCTGGAAAAATTTCAAAAGTGATTTCTCAACACCCTTCAGCTGAATCCTGAGCTTTTACTCACCACTCTTTAGCTGCTTCTTTTGCTGCTGTTTATTTTTGTCTGTATGGTTCTAGTAGGCTTCAAAAGTGTCAGAGGGAGGTTGGTCTGCAGTAGGGGCAGCATGCTGTGTCTGAAGCCTTGGCTTTGAGTCACTCAAGTCCAGTGCAGTCATACTGAGCTCTGACTGATGCAGGCTGGCCAGATGGGGAGCTTGTCCTCACCTTGCTGGTGAGAGTTCCTGTTTCATGGGTGAGCTGTCTGCAGTGCACACAGAGGGACAGCATTGAAACTCTTGGGCTCAGTAGCACCAGTGGTTAATTACTGAGCATCCTCTGGCTGAAAGCTCCCCTGGGGAAGTAGCAGCAGAAGTGTGTGGTGTCTGGCCAGTGTAAGGGGTGGGAGCATGGGTGTGTGGGTTTAGCATGGAAGAGAAGGGGAAATCCGCTCATGTCGCCCTCCCCACTTCATTTCTACTTGGGGTGGCTTGAGACTCTTTTTGACCTCTTGCCTGAAATGTGGGGAAGAGGAGAAGGTGAAGCAGACTTAAATAGCTTCCTTCCTTCTTAACAAGGGGTAGCTGTTTCACCTGTGACATGCCTGATAAATTCCTTCCCTTGTACTGAAATCGCCCCATTCAGAAGAATTCCAGTCATCTGAAGTGCTGTAATTAACCCATCTAGTTTTGATGCCAAATTGGGAGGACCTAGCTAAGGGTTGGGTTGACAAGTTGGAAAGTGTAAATGGGAGCACAGATGTCCTAACAGAATCCTGTGGCTGTAGTACAAACTGTGTTTGAAATTCAGATAAAGAGGGAGCCTGCTTCAACTGATTGCCTTTTTGAGGGTTTCTCTGTGTTTCTAATGATTTTATAACTAGCAGCACTGGCTAGTCACAAAAAAAGCTTTAGTGCTATTCCTCCTTATCTCAGATGTGACAGTGATACTGGCTGTTTGTGGTGACACTTTCTGTAGGCTTTTATCACGTTGATCAGTACTAGTTTCCATCTTGGGTGTAGAAAATGTCTTTCTTGTCATGATACAGCAGTTTCTGGAACTCTCCCTTAAACTGTTGTGAACCAGGTTCACATTTTGCTCAAGGTTTTAAAATGCTTTTTAAGGGATAGGGGAAATAATAAAATGCTCTAAGCTTGTGTGGTTTAGCTAATCAGCAATTCAGAAAGAACTGTTGAGTTTTTTGGTTTATTTTGTCTCTTAATTTAGAAATGCTGAAGTGTGTGTCTTGCTGATTATCTCTTTGAAAATACAGTTTCTCAGAAAAAAACCCCAACACTTTCTCTGAAAACAAACATTGATAGTGACTGATGGACTTGGGAGTGGAAAGTAATTTTTCTTAGAGGAAAACCAGATAAGGCAAAGCTATGTGGTCCATGAAAACCATGTGAGGAAAACTTAAATTCTCTAGAACTGACTGATTCTGGTAAGAATATGATTTTTTTTTTCTCAGCACAAACACTTGAAAAAGTTGTATTCCGTAGCAGAGATGGCAATGCAAAATTCCTCAGCCTTTGAATCTGCTTCCCCCCTGCCCCAAGTACTGTTTGAAAATAAAATAGACAGAATGGGACTAATGTGGTTTCCGTGTCAACCTCGAACTGCTGCAAAATCTGCTTTCTGAAGCTTCTGCCAATCCAAAGCAGTATGTGTAATACAGTTACAGTTTGATTTTTGAAAAGCAGAAACAACTTTAATGTCCTTTCAAGAACTTTGTAGTTTTGCCTTCCTTTTGGGATATTTGACACACTTCCAAAGCAACCTTATTACTGGTTTTATCTCTTAGAAGTCTTTGTAAGTTACCTTTTTAGAGAGACTTTTAGTGTGTTACTTTTGAGGTGTGCTTGAATACAAATTTTTTTTGTTGTTTCCACTGAAAGTACTCTAGATACAAGCTATTCTGTTCAAGTTTAGGCATTGCAAAGTATCAGAAGTAAGGATTTTTTTTAAAAAGCTGAGGAAAATGAGGTTTATTCTAACTAGGAAGTACAAATGTGTCAAAATGGGCATGGCATGTAGAATGTACCATGACTCAATACTAAATATAGTATTAGTTGAGTTGCTAATGCATTGTATTGATGTATGGAAGTAGCACTATATTACTATGTAACTCGCAAAATTATCCCCATGGTACAGAGGAGGATAATTCAACACTTCTGAGTTTACTGTGGCAATTCATTAAGAAAAGATCTCTCCTTCTTGTGCTAAAATAGAATTCTAACCACTCAGTTTTTCTCAGTACAGTATATTCACTTCCAGACTGCTAGTGGATATAATCAGGATCGTGAACGTAATAGTAGGCTGGATTTGCAGTACAGGATAATGATATGGTAGTAACTGTGATTGTCATGTAAAACATTCAGAAGCTTGTGTATGTTGTTTTAATTGTTAAGAGATACAGAAGCATCAGGTCAAATCTGTATCTTTCCAGGAAAAAAAAATATAATAGATGAGAACTTTTTTTTGTTTGTTCTTTAAATACGGATTTCACAAGTCCCATGTCCAAATTTTTGCTAAAACAGCAAAACACACTCCTCCTTCTGCTTGGTACCTCAGCTGACTATTCTAACTTATCAAGTAATTTTTATTTCTGTAAAGTGCTGGACTGATTTGACCAGACACTTCTTTTGCTACAGGGTTATGATCTTACCAGTGTTAGTTGCTGTGAAATGCTCTGGTGTCATGGTGTTCTGGCATTGTTCTGCATGGATTACCAGCAGCAGGTGCTAGACCTGCCCAGCTACCCTACCCCTCACAGCAGCTGCCCCTTGCCTGGCACAGGGGGTGGCAGTGCCTCCGTGGTCCTGTCCTTCCTACAGGGAGCCTGGTTCAGGCTCTGGCCACTGGAGCAGTGGCCATGCAGCCCTGCCTGTGGTTCAGGGTTCTGCAGGTCTTCTCAGGCTCTCCTCCCAAAATGACAACTAATCCTATAAGGAAAAATTAAAATGTCTCCCCCCCCACCCCACTCCAATATTTATAATATCAAAAAGCTCCAAAAAAGCCTCGCCCTAAAAAGCTTTGTTTGTCTTTAACACTAATGATAGTGGGCTGAAATGGCTGTTACTTTATCTGAAGGGAATAGATTTTTAGGAGGGGAAAGGAGCAGATGTGAGCTTTCCAACCTATCTAGAGGCCAGAAAGGGTTAAATAACGGAGCTAGCAGGATTTTGAAGGCAGAGCATGATTAATTTGTGAGAAGAAAGAGATGGAAGGAATAAGTTGAAATAGAAAATAAGGAGAGGAAAAGCAGGGTGATAATACCATACCAACTATCTTGTTGCAGCATATCAGTTCGGGAACTAGATTAACTTCCGTTTACCAGTGTACTTCTGCTGGATTAGTTTAATGGGTTAAAGGAGCAAAAAATGATGTCTCTGTTTGGAAAGGGGCTAAAATTGGAGGAAGAAATTAGGAGGGAAAACCTCCTTCTTTCCTAATGCTAAATAACAAATGTAGTAGGTACACTGAAACAAAATCTGATCAAGGAAAAGATAAACCCAGAGGGATGGCAAAGAAGAACTATGCACTTCTTTTCTTTAAAGTAGAAAAACTAAAGGAAAATACAGAAGAACAGTTAAGGGGCAGGGAGGGAAGTCTGGGTTTTCTTCAGCTTTAGAGTGAGTTTAAAAAAAATGTGAGTAGAACTTAATTTAAGTATTATTGCCTCTAGGGGAACTAAAATCTTAACCTTAACCTTAAAAATGTGAAATTTAAAACAGTGGTTTCCTGTAGAGTTCCGTGTTGGAGTAAGTGTTGGTCTTGGGTATGTATTCTGAAAGAAATCTGCTGTCAGCACGGTGGTAAAGTGGCCTGTAAGCATTGTGTTTGGTTTTATGCCTAATGGACAATAAAGTAGTTTCCTCGAGCTACTTGAAATGCTCCTTGTAAACTAAAGTGTCCGGATCAATTTCTCATTCACATCTTATTAAAGCTCACTGAGGAAGTTGGGAAAACGTGTTTTTGATCAGAGAGCTGTAGAAGTTAGTCATATACTTTCTTAATCTTTCAGCTACTTCATAAAATTCCTGAGAAGAGCCCTGGTGGGTTCCTGCTTTCAAAGACAGCTTCATCCCACCTGGAAGCCAGAGAGCAGCTCCATTGTATGATGGGAAAGCACATGGGAAGTGTACAGGGTTGAGGGGAGACAGTTGGAGTGTCTTGTTTTCCCCATGTTTACCTGACCCACCTATTCCTAGTGGAATAGTAGGTTTGTTGAATTATTTGCATGAATAACTGTCTGCATCCAAAATGACTTGTGCGTGCCAGTCTATTCTGTGTATGTTAATGCCTGAATTTCTCTTGTGTAGTCAGTTCATGTTGCATGACAACTTTAAATGCTTCGGTGGTGTGCTTGATCAAAACACTTTTTTTTCCCCCCTAAGGAAACACATGGTGTCACAGCTCTGAGAAGTCAGGAATTTCTTGTTGGTAGGTAGATGTCCAGGTGCTAGCTTTCAGCAACCCATTCTTGAGAAGAAGTCAAGCTGCTGTCATAGTGTACTCCACTTTTTCATAAATATATTTTAAACTTTTATGATCTCTTCTATCAAGTTTCTGCCTATGCATCTGTATGAGTAGGAGGCTCAAATCAATATTTACAGGGTCTACTTTCATGCTTTATATATACAGCACTATCAAGATACATGGTTATGCATTTTATAAGAAATTTATTCACGGGGAAGTGTTTATCAGATCAGCAATATCTCTTCTTTTAAACAATGATAGGAGGATGCTTTGAGCACAGTTGTATAAGAAATGTGCTTTGGAGAAACTGCCAAATATGCTGGCCTTTGCTGTGACTTGAAAATTGTGTTTAACTGTGGAGAAAAGTGGCCACCACAACATCAAGCCTCCCTGGAGCAAAAAATGTGCTGCCTCCGTGCCAGTGAGACAGTGCCACTAAAGTAAGTTGTGTTTCAAGACATGGGAGATGACAATGTTGGAGATGCTGTACCAGCTAATGGAAGGCTGTAAGCAGGATACAGGATACATGGTAGAAATGTTATTCTGAAAGAGTCAAAAAAAAGTGGGTGGGGAAAAAGGTCCCCATCTGTAAAAATGGAAAGCATCTTTAGCTGTTCCTAAAGAGCATTTTTTGGTGACTTGTGGGAAAATTCGCAGTCTCAGTCTGGGTCTTAGTGGGCAAGTATCCTTGCAGTGGAGGCTACTGCACTCATGCTGGTTGTCCCTGCTGTTGGCAGCCTGGGTGGTGAAGAGCTGCTCTTGCCCCAGAGCTGAGCTCCTGACCAGCAGGACAGGGTGACAGACACAAGAGAAAGCTCTCTCTGCTGCCTGGATGGTCTGCTAGACTGTTGATGTGATGTTACCTCAAAGCAACAGACTCCTGTACCAATTTAAGTGGAAAAACAAGACTAATGGCCAAATTTCTACACATGTGTCTTTCACTAATCATGAAAAATAGCAGTTTGCTTCTCTGTCCTCCTGGCTTCACCATCTTTTTCATATAACTCACTGACTTTTACTTATGGCTCCTTGTCTCTAATAATTTCTTAATGAAGCAGACAATTATATTTTATTTTATCCTCTGTGAACTGCTTCTCATCATTTATTCTTGTTTTCCTCTACTCCATTTCCACTCCAGGCAAAAATTATTTCCAGTGAAGAAGGGCTGGATGTGTGTCATTCCAGCGCTATTGTAAGTGACCCTACAGATTTGCTTGCATACCCCATTTTCTCTCCTAGAGTGCATGCAAGGAAGGTCATATGGGGCCTGTCCCTGTACCCCATCCCCACATCAGTGGCCAAGAGCAGATGTCTGTAGAAGAGAGCAAAAATGGACAGATAGGTGATGCTTTTCATGTGGGTGTTATAAAGATGTTTGTCACTCTCCTTCTGAGGTGCGACATATCAGAAGCACATTAATCATTAAAAAGCAGATATTAACAGAGTCACATTGGGCATGTGGGATGTATGGACCCCTTTACATTTTCCTCTCAAACAGTTTTGATGGGAACGTTGATTACAGACAAGGTAAACTTGTTTGTACTTCATTCATTAATAACAAACTATAAACTGCCCTGCCTCCCCTCCCCACAGGCAAGGCACTTGAGGAGATGCCAGGCAATTAAAGTACTTAAGACAGTAATTACAGTCAAATATACAACAAAAATAAAATCACTGCACATGATTTTTTTTATGCTTGGTTTTGTTCTGCGCTTTTATTAAACCACAATTCTTGCCTCACGATTGAACAGGAATCTCTCAACTGGTAATACCAAAGTGTTTGACAAGCTTTCTTTGGTTCAGCTGGGTATTTAGTAAACTCTTTGATGGTCTTCCTACTGAATTCATCTCTGCTCAGATTCCTGCTTTTTAGATGTATCTTAGTATGTAAAGCTGGTGTACCTCTGAGCCTTAGCACCAATTGGTAGGGAGGTGATACCAATGCTATCTTGAAACTCTTCTTTTTTTTACTTTCCTTGCTGGTTTTCTTACTGTACAAGGAGTAGCATCTCTAGTTATCATGATGCTTAGGAGGGGAAGACTGAATTAGGCTGAGGTGTTCAGTTGGCTTCACATATTTGAATTGTACCTGATGCATTTTAAACTCCAGAAATTAGTGTCCACAGGTTTGATTTGTGGACTTATTTACTGAGCATCCTGCAGTAGAAAGTTGTGTGTATGTCAGCTCAGTATTTTTAAGTGAAATTCTAAGGGACTTCAATGTTCCAGATAAAGTACATTTTAAAAAGACAGAAACTTAGCTGTAATGAGATCCAGCTGGTGTGCATAAACCTTTCACATTGTGTTACATAGTTAAGTTGGTAAGTAATGTATGGGGAAAAGTTCTGGTGGCTTATTCTTTTGTACTGGAGTTTTATGAGGCTGTATAAATGCTGTAAGTTTTTAACAGGGGAAATGCAGGATTAAAAGCAAACAGCTGATGATGTACGGTACAGAAATGTGTGGAGCAAATGTGTAGTAACGTCCTTTCAGTAAATATTAAATGACTGAAACTTGACAGTGTTCACCTGTGTAAAAATAGCTCTCATGAGAACAATTTCCATTTGATAAGTTTGATTAATGTGACTATTTCAGAAGTAGGTTGTTTTATGCTGGATGGCATCAGAGTGTAGATTCTCTCTGACTAATGTTTTGACTGGTCTTTGTATTTGGTAAAATCTACATCACTATGGTATTCAAAGCAGAGGACAGGCTCATGGGCTCCTTACCATAACTTAACAACCTGTTCTCCTTTTAACAAACTGTAATTACAGAAACATAAACTACATCTTCATTTACTTCAACGGTAAGAGCATGGGAGAAGAATGTGGGAAGGCATTCTTTGTGCCGCCATCAATTTACTTGCCTACCCTGCAGTTGTTTCATAAACATCCTAGAAAGCTCCTGAAAATACCGAATGTGGAATGTGCCAAAAGTGGTTAAAATGCAAAACTTTGTCCGCTGACAGACAAGCCCTGGCAAATCTTAGCTTGATGTTACTGCCCTCGGCTGCCCTCCTCCTTTGTGGAAGGCTTTTGCTCCCTTGTGGAGTCAGCAAAAGGAACCGTGTGCCTGCACTTCAGCAGCTACGACAAACCTTGGTCAAGGGATTAGTATTTTTTAGGTGCCATCATTGTCACTGGTAAATTGGGTTGCCACATTTAGTCTGTGAACTGGAACAGTGGAGGCAGGGGCATGCAGTCTGTTTTGCCAGCTCTGCTATGGGGGTGGTAGCCCTGGGGAGAGGAGTGGTTAAAAAAGAGTTGTCCGAAATTGCACAGCTATTTGCTGCATGATGATGTCTGAGCCCTCAGCTATCCTCATTTAAAGGGAATGGTCAGGGAGGTATCACAACATATTTAGAGCTTAGGTAGCTGCTCTTATGAAGAGTATAATTTACAATAATTGCCACTTTTAATAATGAACTGATCTATTTGAGATGGCTCAATGCCTGCTAAACAGTTAAAATGACAACCTAATTTTAAGATGCTCTTACCAATGTAGATATATTGACCTCGAGCTGTTCAGAGGGATATTGTGGGGTGATTTTTCCATAGCAAAGGTATGTTATGCTTAGGCACCCTTCTACAAAAGGGAAGCTGAATTTCAAACTAGAAATAAATCTTCACTTTCTCAAGATTCATTCAATGAAAGGTGAAAGGAACATTCAGAACATGAGTGAATAATAAAAATCTTCTGGTTATGTAGGTTTGTAAGTTCTCGTAAATCAGTCGGCAAGTTCCCAGTCATGACAACCACGTCCCATACTCTGACATTGCAACCACCGCAAAACTCAGGAGAGGGATGTAATCAACCCCTAGTAAAAGTGACCAACCAAATGAGCAGCAAGAAAGAAACCAAGGTGCTGCAATCTTGCAGATTTCTGACTTAATTTTTTGTGGGCTGTCAGTATGCTGACAGACTTTCAATTTTCCTCCCTTTCCTCTATGGGTCTCCACTTTGCCTCTTTCTGCTTGGTAGAGAAGCAAGCAAAAATCACATATGGGACTTTGTGCAGGGAAAATGGGCTGAAGACCTTTAATAGCTTATACATAAGGATTTGCCATGGCTGAGTTTCGTGATCCTTGTTTTTAAATAAATGCTCATGTAAAATTTGGAAAAGAAAGAAGTTAAAAGTCAAAGCAGCGATAATGAGTGCTCCTCTTTTTTCTCACTGCTCTGGGGGCTGAGGTTCCCACTGCCCCTGGTGAAGCCAGTGTGAGGAGTGGGGCTGCACTGCTGGACATCAGCCCTGACTCAGGATTTCCAGCAAGGGTGAGCTATGGGCACACAGCACCATGTCACCCACATGTCAGGGCTGTGCTACTAAGGGCTGCTGGGGATGACTGAGTACCCAACACCTTGTGTGCTTCTCCTGTGTGAATTGGCCTCACTGGAAGAGATGTGAGCTTGCTTCGACCTCGGAATGGCTGATTCCAGTGCTCTGCCAGCCTCTAGCCAAAAGCTAGCCTGAGCTGACCCTGCTTGGCTTGAGATCCGGTGGGATCACAGTGCAGTGGGAATAAGAGGCACTTTGTTCTCCATCACAGATATACTGTGATTAAACTTGGTAGTCATGAGGCCAGATTTACTGCTGTGCTCTCCCTGCTTTGCGTTGCACAACAGCACAAACACCCAGAGAGCGAGCAAATTTGATCCGTGTTTCCTAAGGATTGTGAAATTCTCCTTCTGTACAAATTTGCTGGCTGAATTTAAAGCATGATTTATAAAAAGGACCTTTCCTCTTAGAGTAAATGTGATTGCCCTTTCTGCAGAGCTGCAAGATAAATGTTCTTAGTCTTCAAGGGAACTTTTTTGGCATGCTATCCTTAACATGGTTTTGGCTCATCTTCCCTGCTGCACACTTTTTAAACTTAAAGCTATTTAACTGAGATGCAAAAGAAAAGTGTTGTTCCTTCAGTATTTGGGCTTGGTGATGGTATACAAGAAATGCAGAGTAAGGCAGGCATTTGTTTTGCACTGTTCAGAGGCTTTTTTAAATCCTCCAAAGTCTGCTGTGGTTCTTAATTTTGGTCAGTTTCCTCTGACTGCCATTGCAAGTAGACTTTCTCTTGCTAATCTGCTGCCTGAAATACTCTTTGTTCAGGAAAGCAAGTCTCTTTCTGTTGTAATCAGGGCTAGGAATTCAGCTGCAGGGTCACTCTTTGTGCTGTAGAGTTCACTGACCATGTTTTGCTTCTGGCAGTCCTAGTTTTGGCCCCTTTACACAGATCAATGCCAGGCTAACCCCATTTATTGCTACTACTGAATCAAAACTCCGCTTCTCCTATTTAATTTAGCTCAAAATAGATGTAATGCAAACAAGCGTCAGCATGGAAAAAGAACCAGAAGAAGGGGGAGAAGAAAAAGACATACTCAGGGTTCTTTTGGATTAAATGTATGCTAAATGGTGCCAGACTGCAGGTGGGAAGAATTATTTGGCATTGTATCATTAGACCCTTTATAAAAATCAATCATCATCATCGATTCTAATTTGCATGTGAGTATTAGAGTTTGTCTGCTTGTCTTCTGATCCTTTTTTGTGTTTAAAACCATCTTTAAGGTAACTGCTACTGCTTAAGCTCAGCCATGCATTCACATTTCTCCTGGGTTTCTGAGTCCTAGGTGAACCTCCTGGCTTGCTTCACTGTGCCCTCGCAAGCTGAACCTTCATCTGTCTCCTACTGCATTCCACAGTGTCAGCATCGTAGAAACTTCCAAACTTGCTGCTGGTCAAGTGAGGCTGCTGTTGGCAGGAGTGTGTTATTCTCTGTGAAGCTACTCAATGCTGAGCACTTTGTAAGACTCATCACTGTGAGATGGGTTAAGAGGTTTTGTTGAAGCAAGCATGTGGCAGGCAAGACTCCTGTGGCTATCAAACCCTGTGAGTCTAATATAAGGGCTTTTCCTGTGTCTGTGGCACACCTCAGTGTGAGAAAGTGTTGGGCACCTCAGGACTTACTTGAATTTTAGATGACAAGACCTTCATGGCGTGGTTGGCATCCAGCCATCTTTCCTGGCCAGGGCTGGAATCAGGAACTCCACTTGCCACACCTCATTCCATGCTGCTTTTCAAATATGTGGAATAAGGCACACACATACCCTCACCCATTGTTGATTTCTGGATTGAAGTTCCATTCGTTGTGCAAGGCAGTGTGAGTGGAAATCATGTTTTTTCGGCTGAAAAACAAAATCTAGCCATTCATCCTTCCACTCAGCCCCCTTTCCCCACAGATAAACTTCTCCCCAAGCTATTCCCTTTTGCTTCTTCAGCTGTAAGGTGGTGTTCATCAGAAATCAAGTGTTCAGTTGACTGTATTTGTAATGGGATGGAAGAGAGCTGAGACAATCTACAACTTTGGGATTGTTACTGGAGTTAAGTTCTCTTATGCTCTGCTGGATGATCACCACAAGACTCCTGAAACCCTTTCTGTTTGTTTCAAATGCTGCTTTATTTCTGTCATTACAAATCTTCTGTTCTTGAAGCCAGGCTTTTCAAATTTTTCTTGGAGGAGAGACCTATCAACTGAAATGTTTGGCATTTGTGGGAGTTTGGTTTTGGTTTTTCCCCCCCTCTATTAGCAATTTAATGCCTCCTCCTTCTTCTATCTGCTCTTTCCTTTTCCTTGCAGTGTTTTGGTGTTTCAAAAGGGGATACTTTGGTTTCCCACTCCCAACATGCAGTCGTGTCTCTGTTGCACCCTGTCCTTGCCATTTTCAGGAATGCTAGTGCTTCAGCCTCTGCTTTCTTCCTTTTCCACACCAGGGAGAGCTGATGGTTTCCTCCACTGCTCCTGAGTGGGAGGCAAGTATGAAGTGAAACACAAGCTGTAAGGCCTTCCAGATGTTTCCCTCAAATTTACCTGGTTTCAGATAAAATTCCTTGCAGTTGCCTCCCATACTTTATCTGAGATTGGTTTTTTTAAAGGCTCTGGATGTGTTGCCATGTACAGTTGTCCCTGACAACTTTTTCTGTTGTGAATGTTTCTTCCATGTTTCAGGTCCCTATTGGAATGTGGTGGGTTTCTTGCATATGGTTTTAAAAAATTATTTCATCATAGTTGATGATTTTCTGTACCTGGCACCTTCTCATACTTTTGATACTCAAAACTGTTCTTCTAATGATTTTTTTTAAAAATCTTTTTTTGTCCGAACTCTTCTAGTCTTTATTATTCTTTAAAGTTGTTTTTTCTATATTGAAGAAGATAAGTTCAAAACTCTGTTTGGGCCTCGAGAGGCCCCTGAGCAGCATGGTCTTACTGGTTATTATCACTCAAGATATTCAGTGAGTTTCTTTCCTCTAGCTTTGGTTAAATTAATTCTTCCTCTGCTTCCCTACAAACACAACAAAAGATTTCTTCAAGTATTATTCCAAATGAGGGTAAATTCATCTAAAGCTCAATAGCAGTTTAAGTGGCCTGAGCTGAGCTTCTGGCCACTGCCAACTTCTCTGAGAGCCCTGTTACAGAGCAGCCTGTCAGAAGAGACATTTATTTCATAGCTAAATGCCTCTTACTCCTTGGTGGCTGGTCCAGCTGTGGCAAGTGGCAGCTTGTGTCCAGGGCTGTCTCACTTAACTTCTGTGTATTTCAAAAATAATGTACCTTTATTATGTTTATCTTTTATTTTCTTGATGAAGCTGCTGTTTGCTGGTTTGAGCTGTCCCTTGGAATCATCTAAGGATGTGATTCTTCTCTGTGCAATGGCATAGATATGTTGGCTATTAGTTAATGTCAATGTGTTTGTATTTTCAATTTTATTGAAATGTGTTGTACATTAGAGGCAATAAAAACTAGTAGCTAGAGGAAATGAGATAGGCATTTATCTTTGATTGACAGGCATAGATTTTTCTACTTCTTTAAACATTTTCAGGTCCTTTTATTGCCCAACCACTGGTGTTTTGTGTTTTAGTAATGACCAGAGAAGTATTACCTTAGAAGCAGGCTGTGCTATCCAGAAAAGTGCATATTGTATATAATATAGAATTCATCCATTCTTCTAAGGTTGTATGCATGGTCTGATTTGGTGTTGGATCAAGTAAAAGCCTTTTAATACAGAATTAAGAGTTTGCCAAGCTATTTAGCAGAGACTGTTTGTCCACAACTAAATAGTAGATTGCTTCTTCATAGGGTTGGCAGAGGCAATGATGGCTGCTGTTAACATATAGAACAGGGTTATATAGACTCAGGGTTAATCACCCACGTGGGTAAAAAATGCTAAAATAAGCTGCCAATGGATGTTTTTATTGTATGAGCTACAAGGACTACTTGGAGAAATCCCTACAGGTCTGAAAACAATAACCAAAATTGTATTTCTTAGCTGTGGATCTTAGAGTATCTTTTACATATAATGGAATCAAATGAACCAAATCTAAAATATGCTTTGTTCATGTGCCATATGGTCGTTGTCTTGCCAAGCACTCTTTTTGCCTGCCAGAGCAGACTCCTGTGTTCTCCTTTCCTTGAATCCTGCCCTTAAACTAACAAAACAGAATTGCTGTTTGACCCGCATAAGGAATGGTGGGCATATGACTTTCTCCATTCATCCTTGAATACATTTCCAGCATTTAAGAAAACTCTAAACACCAGAAAAGAGGCACAGTGAAGTAAAAAACTTTCATGCACTACTGCATTGAAGGAACCTTTTTAATTTAGTCACAGTTGTATTTAGCTTAGTTCAGGAGTTCAGCCTCTTCCTACTAGCCACCCAGAAAAAACCTTGCTTCTCTAAGGGATTTAAAATTCAAAGATGGACAGATTTTGCAGTGGGGCAGAGGCAGGGAAGTCAAAACGGGTGGGTTTGAGTGCAGGTTTCATGTGCCACATGCAGAGCCCATTCCCATTGCTCTGTGTGTGTATTTTTAGCAGGGGGCTGTTTCCTGTCCCCATACTGTGACACCTTGGTGGTATTATGCTGCCAGTCCCAAGCTATTAGGTAACCCACAGGCATTTTGAAATAGTTAATCATAATACGATTTCTCTCACGATAATGTTTGGGTTTTTCATTCTCCTGCTTGTTATGAAATCTGTAGGCTGATAATTTTAATGGGAGTTACAAGGGGAGAGGAAGAAGTCCCAGCTAGCCCTGGAAATGCATGGGATCGTGGTAGAGGCGGGTAAATGCTCCCTATTGCAGTCCGTCTTGACAAGAACTTCCAAAAAGCCTCAGCCATATCAGTAAGTTCAACTCTTACCCTTTCCTTGCACTGTTCTCCCTCTTGGCAGCCTCTGTCCCTCTAGTGGGGTTTTGATAGATTATCATTTTGGTGAGACTGTGATGTTGCTTTGCTAAGTTCAGCTTCAGAGACTTGTTGGAAGTGGAATAGATGAGGAAGGAAGGAAGAAAGAAAGAAAACTGAGTGACACAGAGATTCTAAAGGTCAACAGGGTTTTTTGCTCATGGTGTTTCATTGATACTGGAGTAAGGAATGTGTAATTTAAAATTACAATTTTACACCCTGTTTCTAATTCTCTCTGAGACTGAGCTGTGACTCTTAAAATTGTGGTTCTGTTTACATCCTTATCATAAATAAGATAATTGCAAATGTGTGGCTTCAAAGCACTTTCAAAGCACTTTTTCCTGCAGTCAGGTTATAGATGACTGTCTGTTTTACTGGCTACTGCCATAATTACCAAGACGATTCAATGTCTTCAAAATTGCAATTCCAGCTGACAATATTTTATTGCTGGTTGCTTCAAGAAACATCTGGAGAGTGCTTAAAACTCTTGTGTCATGCAACATTTCAGAGACATGGTTTTATCAGATCCTTCTGTTTTGTCCCTTTTTCCTCTCCATATGGCCAGGAGACCTAATGAAGACTTTCTTATATTTTTCTTAAGTGTGGTAAAGGTGGTTTTAGATACAAAATTCTTCAGACAATTGCACAAGTGGGGGTGTTTTTTTTTGTTTTCCTGTTCGGTCTGAAGTAGATATCTTCTCTAGATGGGTCAGTGTTATTTCTTTCTGCTCCTAGGCAAATTAATAAACCAAATTTAAAAGTGCAAAGGAAAGCAGGCGGCTGGCTGATTCAAAGGGAGAGGCTATGTTTTTCATCACCACCCTTTCAAAGCCTCTCTGAATCAAAAGAACCATTGGATTGCGAAGGCAAGACCTATGCCACACCAGAAGCTCCCAGTTCAGCAATTTTCCCAGGGTAAAATTATAACTCATGTTTCCTCAGCACAGGCTGTAACTGGCAGCGTTCCTTCTACTTCTAAGGGTGAAATTGCTGGGGGGAGAACAGACATCTAATGTGCCTCTGGAAGTTTTACAATGGGTGTTAGCCTCCCTTTGTGGAAAGGTAGATGTTCTTCTGGAATATACCCAAGGGCAGGTGCTATTCAAAGTGGAGTGTAAACTGACTTCAAATAAGGCAGTACAGGCTTACTTTTGTTCAGTTTGTGAGCCAAATCTAAAGAAGAAAAACCCATTTCTCAAATTCTGAGAATTCATTACAATCTTCCAGTTATTCCACTGCAGTCTACATTTTTATGGGTCTTTAAAATCTTCAGCTGCAACTGCAATTCAAGACATTAATCTTTATTCATGTACTGCTGATAGGATCTTACCTTGCAAACAAAACAGATTTTAACAATGCTTGTTTTTTAGTGTTACTTCTCACCAGAAGATTATTGGACAGATTGCAAATTCGGTCCAAGAAGAATGTAACCAGTTGGTTTCTTTCCCACTCAAATCTTGACACCATTTGTAAGGATTTGTTTGACTTTGCATTCAAATATACCAGGATGGTTCTGGCAAAGAGAAGTCCTTTCCTTGTGAACCCAGGAGGGAGTGTTTGTTGTTGTGTTTCCCTTATCCTTACGTGAAGACTCTTGCAAAATATGTGTAGAGTGCCTGCTACAAGTGGATAAAAGGCAACAGCACTTGAGTGAAAAGTCTGACTAAAAATTACATTATTAGTAAATATCAACCTACAAGTAGTCTACTTGGGAGCAGCTGAAAGATGGATTCCAGTGTTCAGAGTTCCCTTATTCCTGGCCCAAATCCCATGTACATGTGAAGGTGGCTGTCACACTCCTGCCTTCACTGGTGCAGGAGATGAGATGCTGCATCCCTCACAGAGGCAGTGGGAGCTGTTGACTGCTCTGTGCTGGACTTTTCCCTGGGAATGGGGAGAGCTGGCTGAGTGGCTGCCTCTTTCAGGGAGGCCCAGAGTATTTAGGTGTGCTGTCTGCAAAGTAGCTGGCATGTTAAACCTCTTGCAGCAGGGATGAAGTGGTCCAAGATATTTGGATGGATGGTTCACTGGAATGAGTGAAGCCTTGTATGGTGGGGAAGTAGTCTCATCTACTGATGAAACTCCCTTTGTATGTGCTTACTTTCCTATGAAGTACAAGTAAATTCACATTGTCTCTGCTACCTGAGGTTTGATAGAGGTACGAGAAGAAAAGCGACCTATTTTCCAGGTTTAAAGGAAAGTAAATGAAACTGTCCTCAGGGCAGCAGAACACTTTTGTATCAAGCTGTAGTGTTGTGGGCAGGGCTGCCAGGCTGCTAAAGGCTCTTCAGACCTGGAAGCCTTTCCCAGGGACTGCTCATCTTTTAATAGCATTTCCTCCTTTTCTTTTTCTTTTTCTTTTTCTTTTTCTTTTTCTTTTTCTTTTTCTTTTTTTTCTTTTCTTTTTTTTTTTTTTTTTTTTAAGTGTCCACAGTGACTGCAGTCATTCTCTGCTCAGACCAAGGGATCACTTCATACTTACTGGCTTGTTTCTGCAGTATCTGACAAGATACTTGTCCCCTCTTGCAAGTGAGAATAAAGAAGCGCTGCATTGTGTACCTCGTGAAGTATTTTGAACTGGTCATGTCCAGCTCAGGCTGGGAGTTACATTTTTGTTTGGTCACTCCTAACTCTGTTTTATTGCTAATTGGAGTAGATGCTGGTGCAGAACAGACAAACCCTTGGTGGAGCAAGTGGCCTGAAATGCCAGCTGTCCAGTCTACCACTATCATAGGACACCCTTAGCAGTGTAATGGCAAGTCTGTTACCTTTGGTCCCATGTCCTCCTGCATCTAAACACTGTGTCCTCCAGCATGGTTAGGGGATGTTTTTGCCTTCTGCATCCTGGGGTGAACACCCTGTGATTACAGTGTCAGGTGGACAGCAGTGATGTGCTATGCACTAATTGGGAGCAGCTTTCAAATCCGGTTTTGCTTGTAAATCAAATGGACACTTTTGCTGAGTGAGAATTGAATCGGCACCTCTGAAGGCTGTAGAAGTTCTCCTTCCACCATGGAAGGCAAAGTGTTTGTGTTTGGGGGTAGTGAGTCTGGGCTGGACCCCCAAGTTTGGTTTGTTGTTTTGTAATACAGTGTGTTGGATGTATTCCAAAGATCCTGCTTGTGCTAGGGGCTTCAGTCAGATTCTGTGCTGGCCATGTTTGCCACTTGCTTGGCCCAGGCACAGCAAGTGTGCACATCAGCCACCTCCGGCAGAAGGGTTGTGCTTGACCCAAGGAAGAAGTGACATGTAATAAATGACAACATTTGGGCTGACCTCAGCACTACTCACCCAAACAAGCAAGGGGCTGAGTTAATCTTCCATAAAGAGTGCAAACTTATAAAATATTTTGAGGGAGGTATTAAACTTTTGTCTGCAGTTTCGAGGCTTAGGGAAGTTTTCAGAGAAATTTTATAAGCACTTGAGAAGATACAACCAGTCTCTGTAAACTTTGCCAGGTGTTTGGACTCGCCTTTACTGCTGTACTGGTGTAAGCACAGCCCTCATTTGATTTCTGCTATTATCCATGAATTCTTTTTCTCCACTTAAAGATTTTTCTTAAGTGCTCAGTGACAAGTTTCTGATGAAAGTGTGGTTAGAGCTGTTCTGCTCAAGCAAGTTGTGTGCTATAGACTTGGCTCCTGGGCTCTGGAATTATCAAGGTGCCTCCAAGCTCTTGTCCAAGGGTGGTTTTTAACTGTCCTGTGTCTCCAGGTAGGCAACTTTCTCCACCCAGCACAAACAAATACCTTGCTTCCTTCAGCCCCTTGCCTTGCATTTGGTTCTCTGCACCTGTGTCATTTATTCTAGGTCCTGGTCAGCTCTGAAATCTCAGCAAGGCTCATTTTACCAAGGAAATACCAGCACATCTCTCCAGCGCTTGCAGCACTTAGCATGTGCATATACCCAGCAGTGTCAGCATCTCAAGGAGGAGAAGGCTGTAAGCAGCCAGCATTTGGGATGTGCTGCAAGGGAACCCCCTCTTGAGGGGCCAGATCAGCATTCCACTGCGGGGCCAGTGACTCTGGGACAAGGAGAATGTGCCAGTTAAAACTGTCCCATCAGGTAAGTGCTCCAGTCACCACTGCTGTAGCCACTCTGGTGTGACCAGAGGTGCATTTATCACCTTTGTAGGCTTGATCTGCATTTGGACTATTTCAAGATACAGAGAGCCTAATACTGTTCCTGACACCTTCAGGAAAGAGTTTTGGCCAAGGTTTCTGTTTCACAATTAACTGTACCCTACACCCTGGCTATGAGGGACCCTTCTGGGTATCTCTGTCCCCTCTCTCAGGTGTCCTTGTGACATCCACCTTTCTAAAATGCATTGCTGCATCTATTTCTGCAAATAATACTGCGTGCCCCAAGCATGGCACTTGTGGTGTGAGGGGTGAGCAGCTGCTTGGCATAGTAGATCTTCTGCAGTTTGGTGGCTCAGCATATCCAGAAAACCTTCATGCTTCTCAAGCTCTCCATTGTATTTGACAGTCTTGCATAGCATCATTTGACCTTCTCTCGTATGTTGACAGACATTCAGGATTTTAAATGAAGCTTTAGAGATTTAGAATAATAAATCTAGTACTACTATTGAGTCTCAGTGGACCTGGTGTCTTAACTTACTGTGGCATTGAATTGCAGCTGATTGTGTTTTGGGCCCATTTCTCGTGTGACGCTCAAACACAATTGTTCTGGAGTTTTGCCTTATAAACATAATTCCTAATGTTCAGAGTCAGCAATCCCAAACCTTGCAGCTGTGAGAGAAAGGGCAGTTGGATTATATTGATGAAAGGCAAAACATGACAGTGCAATTGGCATATTTTTGCTGGGGAAAACAATGGGCTGTTTCTTTGTTTTGCAGACCCAGTGGCAGCAGTAAAGCCCAACCATGTCCTCAGGGAGCTACCGACCATTGGTGTCAGGGTGAAGAAGCAGAAGAAAAGGATGGATGTGCTTACATGTAAAGACTTTTTGACAAAGATCTGAGCAATTTCTTTGTCCTTCTGGACTCTTCAGAATGAAGGTGAAGAGAAAGCACCATGATGGCATGCACATCTTGAGATCAAAATGCAGTTTGCATGCTCTTTGTGGTGCACATGGTCATCTTTGACCACCTTGCAGGGCTCTGTCTGAGGGGCCAGCACAGTTTGGTATCATCTATGGATGCTGAGTACCAGAGCCACAGCCAGAGAATTTGGTGTGAGGACATCAGCAGCCCATAGAGGTACCCAGGGTGGGATTTTCCCCTTCCAGCAGGATAAGCTCCTGGGTTTCTTGGACACATAGCTTTGTATCTCTGTCTACTTGCTACACCTTCCAGAAGTGCTGTTTGTACTATACTGATACTGTTTATGTTGAATAAATGCTTTCTCCAGCCTCTTTGTTGTGGCAACTCTTTTTGCTGAATTCAAAAAAGTGGGGGGATACTTGTTTAAGCATTGTGGTGAGACATGATCATGATTATTTTTTTAATCTTTAATGAAATGTTTGTTTTGAAAAAGTGCATCTTCAAAATGGGGACACTTGTGCAGAAGCCAAATTCTAGAGCAATCCTAATGTTCCTGGTTTGGATGAGGTTCTTGAGCTGCACTTTCCCCCATCCCACAAGCACCCCAGAGCATCAGCCTGCTGTTTATTTCAGAGTGCAGGCACACAGATGTCCCTGACACTTGAGTGATTTCTGCTCTGTACTGGAGGAAAAGGGATTTGATGCCAGCTTCTGAAGTTTGTTTGCTGTTTGTATTCGTTCCCTAAACAGTGGGATATATGTGTTCAGACTCTTCTGCTGGAGGTGGCTGATGTGGATGTGTTAACTGCTGTTTCCACTTGTTTCTGGGCACCAAGCTTTTGTGAGGAGAAGCATCTGTCTCATATCTCTGTGTTGTGAAAAAAGAACAATGAACACAGACTGATTTGATACTTTAGAATAAACTACTGCATGGTTATTTGTTCTAATGTCCAGAACAGATATGACAAGCTTGCCCTCACCTCCTCCCCAAAAATACAAGGGAGTTAGAAATGTGTAAATTTGAGTTTCTCAGCAGTAATAAATGCTGGGGCTTTGACAGGGAGTATATATGCTACTGAGAAGCATATACACTTCTGCTTGAGCTGGGCTGGCTTACAGGGAAGACATTGCCTAAAATAATTCCAGCCAGCAGTGTCTTGACCTGCAAACTGGAATGATCCTCACAGTCCAGTGAGTCAAGCACATAGTTTGTACTTGAAGGCCGGTCCTTCTGTACCTGAGCTTGGGTTGTCTTATAGTGGCATGGTTTTTGTCAGGCCTTCTGTCTTAAGAAGGGAACCAAGATGATTTTACTCAAGACCACAGAGTGTGAATGAATAATGCTTAGGACACCAGTGCTAATATTTTGAGGGGAGGAGTAAGCCTCCCATCTCTTTGATTTTTGTACACTTAGCACATTGTAATGACTCATGTTCTTCAGATATCTCCTATGCCTTCCACTTGCTACCAGAACATTGACATGGTTCCTGTGTTATTGTTGTGGTAGACAAGTTGCGTGAGTGCACATCTCAACCCTGCAGCTACCGTGGGTTTTTTTCAACCCAGGTGTAAAGGCTTATTCTTTAGCAATTTTTTTGGAGTGGAGTTGGGGAGAAGATGGTATAGAAGAAAAGGCAGGGAGAGGAGAAGGGATTTGTGAGCACTTCTCCATGATCCTTGGCTCCCTTTGGTAGGAAGACTTCTAAATGATACATATTTTTGTAAATCCTAGGCAGAGTAGTTAAGGCAGGGCTGCTTTTGCTGAGGCTACAGGAGGGCTTGCCTAGAGCAAAAAATGTGAAGCAGGTTCAGATATACTCTAAAGACCTGTGCCTATGAGCTACTTCATGTGAAAAGACTCCTTCAAATATCAGCAAGGAGCTCCAGACTCCTTTAAGAGCAGTGCTTTTGTGTGCTGAACCAAAACTGAAAAGTTTTAGACAACCTAAATGCCTTTAGCCTGCCTAGCACACAGATTTTGGCACTTTTGATTGCACAGTTTCAGTCATACACTGATTCTGAGTCAAAGTGGGAACTAATTTTTATGAAAAGTTGTTGGAGTGAGGGGAAATCATCTGTATATTAAAAATTATACATGCTTTATGGGGCATTTGAAGTATTCTGGTTCATGGAATTGTTATAAAACTGTATTTTCTGTTCTTACTTAATTTTATGTGTAGATAAATAGTAAAATGTTTGAGAAAGAAAGCTATGAAGGGTCAGACTGTTGACAGGTCAGGAGGGTCACTGCTCATCCAGCCAGTGCAGGTTGTGGCCACGCTTTGTGCCCCCCTCAAGAGCAAAGCTGTAGCAGTTCCCAAGGCAGACAACAACCTCTGTGATCTCCTTTGTGGGAACAACCATGGCTGAGCTCTGAACCTGTTCCTGGGTTCATGTCTCACCTGCCTGACACCAAGAAAGGCTTCTGAAGAGCTTTTTGATTCTTTTTGTTGTCAGGTCTTCCAGATAGCTTGCTGGAGCTCGCTGAGTTTAGTTTCTCTTCTCTCCACCTGTAATTCTTGCTAAGGAATTGTATTTGTAATCACATTAGGTGGTACAAGGTTAGCTTACCAGCAGTGCCTTGTTTTAGCTACTTTTTACCAAAGCTTGTTCACTTCCATGTTTGCAATAATCCAACACAAGCAATGTATTTCTTCAGGAACTGTTTGCCCCTGTGTTGTCCTTTCCATAGCTGGACAATACAGTTATTTAAGAAATGCAGTTGTATAACTCTGATCTGTTAAATGCTGTACCTATTGGATGGTGATCTTCTGCGTTCTGACAGTGCCACATTAAAAAAAAATGGGATTCTGCTTCTCTGAATCCCATTTCTGCTTTAGTTTCTCTGGGACAACTGCAGTAGAAATGCACTTGCCTCATTTCAAAGTGTCTCCAAAATGGTACCGAACTGTTTTTGTGCAGGGACATGTGCTTTGTGGGCTAGGACTGAAGCAAGGTTAGCATTGTTGAGCTTAAATATCAGCCATTGAGAAGAAGGACTTTGTTCCATGAAACACAATAAACACAGGTAACTTGAAGAGGAAATGTTGAATAGGAGAAGGGTGAAATAAAAGAGCAAAAGGTTTTACTGTAAAGCATTTTTATTTCTTGGGAGTTTTAGTCAGGAAACTGTGTAAACAGCAGCTTGGTTATGACTTGGGTTTGGAAACTGGTTCCCTTTTCTTATATTTTGTGGATTCTGCCTTTTAAAATGCTCATGGTCCCCCACCCTATCTCCCATCCTGGCAGTGATGTTTATATTACACATTCTTCTGCTGTTTTGTGCAGCCAGTGCTATCACAGCTACACTGAATGAGGTTCCAGCCTAACTACAATATTAACCCTGCAAATCTGTTCATTTTCTCTCGAGCAGCCCCAGGCAGGGTATACAGGAGAATGTGTCCAATTGAAAAACTATGACAGACTAGGTGGTGCTGCACGGTGCTAAATTGCAAGACAGCTATGTTTTCTTTCTGCCAGAGAGGATCCTGTGAAGGGACATGTGGGTGTCCATCTCATACAAGTTACAGAATTTGTTTTTCTTTTTAGTCTCAACTTCCATTGATAATTTTATCTTTGTTTTTGCCAAACTGTTTGTCTGCTTTTAAGCACTGAAATGGGTTTCTCAGACCTGCTGCTTTCCTCCTGCTAATCGTCCAGCACATGCTCCCCTCACCCCCAGTTTGTATCAGTCCTTGAATTCTTACTTTCACCTTTGTAGTCGTTGTTTTTGATTTTTTCTTCATTATTTTACTAAATACTGCTCTGCAGATCAGTAGCATCTTGGGTGGTGGTTGTACCACATAGCATTTGTAGCAGACATTAGTTTTGCATAGCGTGTGTACCTTATTTTGTCTGGACTTGTCTTCTTTGCGCTGCAGGCACCTCCTCCAGCAATTGTAGTGATTAAGCCTGGTATTTCTGCAGATTTATATTAACTTCTGCTTATAAAGAAAGAGAAGAAACCCAACCCTTCCCCCCCCCAAAAGCTAAACTAGATGTTTTTCTTCATTCCCTTAGTTTTTATCAGTATTGGACCTAAGCTTGCTTTTGGGTTTGAAAGAAAATTAGTTAAGTACCTTGTGGTTTATAGATGCCTTTTGTTACATATTACTCGGATTTATTGTGCAACGTTGGCCTGTAAATCATTTCAGCCAGACGATTACCTGGCTCACGTTGCCTTTATGGTTTGAGCCTTTTAAGAGCCATGAAAAACGGAGGAATGCTGCTTTTGGCGGCGGAGAGGGCTCTGCTAGTCCGAGCGCCCCGTAACTCTCTCATGGCTGAGGTTTTGCTGATGTTTACAAGGAATCCATTACTTCGTGCAGCCCAAAGACAGTGTGGAAAGAACAAAGGGAGTTTTGTGATGAAGTGTATCTGACTTCTCGCTGCTTTGCTTACCTTTTAAATGTAAAACTCGGTCATTTGCAAGGGCTTTTAGTTCTCAGGGCATCCCTATAAGATTCCACCCCGCGCGGAGCTGTCCTCCAGTCGAAAGCGGGGCTGTCTCTCG
Organism: Catharus ustulatus; assembly: GCF_009819885.2. Classification (NCBI taxonomy): domain Eukaryota; kingdom Metazoa; phylum Chordata; class Aves; order Passeriformes; family Turdidae; genus Catharus; species Catharus ustulatus. The sequence continues at coordinate 113,860,886 of NC_046221.1, read as the reverse complement.
AGCGCTCTCGGATGCATTTCTATTTTAATCCCCACCTTAGCCCGCCGCCTGCCTCGCTGGCTGCAGCTCAGCGCCCTGCCCTGCCCTGCCCCACCCGCGGCTCGCTCCGTGCGGGCGCAGCGCTCCCTCCGTGACTCAAAGTTGGCTCTGCCGGCGCAGCCTCGGCTCCCGCTCCGCTCCCGCCAGCCCCGCCGAGCCGCGGCACCGCAGCCTGTGCGCCGCACGCGGGGGCAGCTGGCGCCGGACGCCTGACTCTTAAATGGAAAATGTCTTTCTCAAAGGCTGTCGATGTCCAGTGGTCTGCAGCCCATGAGCAGTTGACTAGTCCAGGTGTTTCTGCTTCTGTTCCTGTGCTATGTGAATTGGGAGTTCCAGAGAAGAGTGTGCAGGATGGAGGAGTTGAGGGTTTGTATTTCTGTTCTGGTGGTACGGCAGTCACGGAGGGCTTGGGAAGGAGCAGAAAGTCTACCTGGGGTCTTAATTACGAAATATACTGTTCTCAGCCTTTTTGTCTGTATCTCTTTCTGTCAGTGCTTTCATCAACTCTTAAAAATGAGAATGACCCTTTTTGTTGGTATGGATTGACTGTCGCGGGTAGTGTTCAGGAAAAACTTGTTTTATTGAACGTGGTTTCTTTGTGGATTTTATCAGTGCGGTTTGCCCCACTTATTTAAAATGTAGCCGTTTCAAACTCTTGGAGTTGGATTCATTTCAAAAACTGCCGAATATTTGTCTGTGCTTTACCAAGATAAAAGTCATAATATGAGACTATGAGACAGTCCTATCGATTCAAGACTGGAGGTTTCAGTAAGGTTTTTCAGGAGATCATTAACCCAGGTCTATCTTTTCACAGGACAGTCGGCCCAATATGTCAAGACCTCTGATCACTAGATCCCCTGCATCTCCATTGAACAATCAAGGCATCCCCACTCCAGCACAGCTCACAAAATCCAACGCACCAGTTCACATTGATGTGGGTGGGCACATGTATACCAGCAGCTTGGCCACGCTTACAAAATACCCCGATTCCAGGTAACTTTAAAAAGCTTCTTCTGCATGTCTTTGGCAAATTCCTTTTCTTCCTTTTCTTCCTTTTCTTCATTTTTGCGCTTGGACGTCCTGGGGCTGTTTCAGAATGATGAATTTAGCTCCTTTTGTTTCAAAATTAAATTAGGTTTCTTTGTTAGTAGGCAGTTAGAGACTTACTTTTCTTTCCCTGCTCCACTGTGTTTCTGACAAATGGCACTTCTGCAAATCCTGATGTGTGGGTACTAAAACAAAGCTGATAGAAAAGAGCACTTACTTTCTACTATCTAGGATCCTGGGGTTTATGCCAGGGCACCCATGCTGTGGTTTGTTACATGCAAAAACTGTAGTGATATTGCATTTAAGCCCAAAGGTGGGGTCTTGGCGTATTTGTTTTGTTTCTTTTGGAACAGTAACCACTCTCCTGTAGTGTCAGCACACCATCTCGGATGTGTCACTGGTGGCAAAGGCAAGGATGAACGAAACAAACTATAGGACAGTATTAACTGAATACTTTTTGTAGAATCTTAGGACTTTTCAAATAATTAGGCTCTTAACTCTCGCATACCTTTTGAACGAAGCATTTGTGACTCTGGTAGCTCACTGGTGTTACGCAGTCAGAGAACTGCTGTGTGTGTGAGCAAACGGTGCCTGTAGAGCAGATAAAACAAGAGTGCATCTCTAAGAAATCAGGAGTGTATTTAACTGTGTGTGTGGGCATTACCTGGTGGTGCTGGCACACAAGCAGTGTAGTGGTGCTGTAGTTCTAAGGGTTGGTTATGAGACAGCAGGAATTCATTGTGTCCATTGTATAGATCTATACCTTGCCCTTCACCACCCAGTCCTGCTCTAGAGGGAAGGCAGTGTTCCCATTGTGTTCTCTCAAGTCTGAGGGGGGAGATTTTCAGTTTCTTGGTCCCACAGCTCTGACTTGCCTTTTCAAAGGGCACAAAGCACACTTCATGGGATGTGACTTCGTTCAAAGCCTGGGTTTCACTTGATCATACACTGCATCATCAGCTCACAGTGTTGGGTGGACTGAGGTAGTGCTCCTGACAGGGCTGGAGGAAGAAAACTGTGCATACAGCGAGGCACATGGCCTTCCTTATGACAGCCTCCTCAAGGAAGGCCCAGCAGAGGGGAGCAAAAGAAGCCATGCCAAAGCCTGGTCTGCCAGGAGAGATTGAAGTAATGTCTGAGAAAACTAGAACTGTTTTCCAAAAACCAAATCTGTTCTTTTGGGGTTTTTTTAGAAGCTGCTTGTGTTTAGGTCCTAGTAGTTGTGATTGCTTAGTGGGTTTTTTGGTAGTTGAAGCGGTGATGGTGTCTTACACTTGGGTATGCAGAGTGAGAGGCTGATGCTTCTGTTTTCATGTCAAATTCACAGAGAAAGTATATTACTTCAAGTGAAGAAACACGAAAATGTCATTCAAAAATGTGTATGGTGGCAGTGGAATTTAAGCTTAATATATTCTGTGCTCAGCTGAGCTATTGCAGCACTTGAAAGTGAAAGCTATGCCTGTAGTATCAAAGCCTGTTTAATAAATTAAACATTTTAAAAGCTCTTCAAACATAATTTAAAGAAAACCCAAACTCTGAGTTATAGTCATTCTGTTTCAAGTCGTTCTGACATGTGTTTGTGTTTCAGTTCTGACAGTGTCTTTTGAACCTCTTGATGAGTGAATATTTCCAGCATAGCTGTTAGAACCTGGAATTCCCAGCCACTTCCAGAACTTGAGAAGTTTTTTTAACATTAGCAGCTTCAAAAGAGCAATTATTAAGCTCGTTTGAATGTCAAGACAATGGCATGAAACAGTATGCCAGTAATCATGATATAGTTGTTTGGGTTTTGTCTGAGATTTTGGCATCAGGCTTTTTCCCCATGGAGGGTTGGGATATATATATCTATACATATTTATATAGAGTGAGTGCTAGGTAAAAATTATCCAGGAATATTTGGACATTAATACAAATTGTTTCTTTGAACCTGACCTGGTCAGTTTATATCTAGCTAGACTCTAACACTGTTACTCAACTGTGGCACAAGGTTTTTGTCAACATTGCTTATATGGTTTTTTCTTCCAATGATATGTGTGAATGATATCAAAACTAAGGAAGGTCTCATTGATATTTTTGGGCCAGTTGAAACCTCCTGAGACTTACTGTTACATGAAGTATTTTCTATGAAAAATAAGGTCTTGATTATCTTGCCTGAAAGAGCAGTGCTCCAGGGATGAGTCAAGGCATCAGTTGCAGGCTCCAGCATGTAACAGGTTGAGACACGAAAGTCATTAGGTTTCTGACTCATATTACATGTAGTCTAAGGGCCAGAAGCCTAAAATGAACCTTTCATCTGTGGGCCAGGTACCAGAGTCATCTTTCTTTGTGAGATTGAAAGGGTGATATTCAAACCAGCAGCTTTGGAGACAATCTGACTTGCTGGTGTGAGGGAGACCTATTCTGATAGAGCAGTCTCTGCTTTGGAACAAGTGTACTCTTCCTTCTCCTTTTGGGGTCAAGAACATCTCTTCTTGTACCTCGCTGTTTTCTTCTTCTTGGGCAGTAGAGTATGAGTTGGAAAGAGTTCTTTAAAAAAGAGTTCCTTAAATTATATCAGGTAAAGACTTGTAGCTTGAAGGGATCATTTTCCATAATACTTGTGTTAGATTCCCCAACCTGGTTTGTGCCTTGACATGTAAAATGCCTACTGACAGATATCTATTCATTCCTCCAAAGAAACGTTAGTGTGACTGTAAAAGTGTCTTGCTACTGTTGCTGGATCTCCACCCTTTGATTTGGAAAGACCATTGTGGGTTTCTCTAAAAATGCTCTTGTGCTTGAAGAAGCCAAAGAATCAGAACTGATCTGGGTTTGGGGCAAAAGCTGATTCAGTGAAGCAATCTGACAGACAAGCAGCTTATCTAATAGATGGTTTGAATTGAGTAATCCTAGAATTATAAATTCTGAAGCTAAAATAATGCTTTAAAAAGCCTTCAAAAATGAACTTTAAAATCTAGTACCATATCATTTTGTAGAGCCCAGTTATAATCTAGATTAGGGATAACCTGTTGTTTCCACAAGGAAAATCCCCTTTAGTTCATCAACAGGCTTCAGTTTCTTCCAAGAAAACAGTGAGACCATACCTCAAACATGGTCTCATGAAGCTCATTAACACAATTTGCCAGACTTAGGCTTCAGGAAGCGGCAGTTTGAATCAGCCTGTCTACCAAGAAGACCTAATGTAAGATGTCTATGCTGAAATAAATAGCAATTTTCTTTTAAAGTCTGAGGAGGGAGCAGGTGTCCTTCTATGTAGCTCTCTCCACCAAGACTGTGGACCTTGGTGCTTTCACTCCTGCGTAGATTGAACAATCTTTGTTTTACTTGAAGTTACCAGATCTTCAGGTTGGTATCTGGCAACAGAGAGCTATCTGTTAAAGACTTGGGTGTACAATTTTTTAAAAATTGCTTGGTTTTTGCAAATAAAGATTTTTTTAAAAATTGTTCTTGTTCCACTGCCCAGGAAAAACAAATTATTCCAGAAAAGGTGGATCCAAGATGAGGGTCTGCTAAAAGAGCCTTTCTCCCCCGAGAGCTCAGACACGTGCATGCAGTGTCATTGTTCCCTGTGGTCACCAGAAAGTATGAGGAGAATGAGTTGAGGTGTTAGGTTTTATGATTGTGAGGAGAGGAAGCACTGGCTGGTTAGCTCTGACACTTTAACCCAAGCAACCTACTCTCCTTCCAGTGCCTTATCATCTTGCAGTAGGATTGAACTCTTTTGCTTGGAGTCGGCATTCCTGCATCTCTCAGCCTTAATGCTGTCTGCGTGGCATCTACCAAAAGTTATTGTGTACCAGGCTAAGACAACCTCAACTGAATATTGGAGCTAAATGGGAGGATGTTTAACTTTGATCATGCAAGCATTAGCTGTCTGATATCTCTGATATCAGCAATATCAGCAGTGCTGTCTATCTCATATGTTCAAAGCATCTGAACTTCTAATTAGTTCTGTCCAAGTCATCTGATACAAATATTTGCATAACACCATGGCATTGGATTGCCACATCCTATATTCCCACAACAGAATGGGAAAAATTCACTTTAAACCTTGTATATAGCTTTGTAGCACCTTTTGATTCTATTTGTGTTGCTACATCTCCCATCTTGAGTTACTCCCTGCATATGAAGATGGATTCTTCTTATACACTATTTCACAATCCGTCCAAATTTCAGCCCAGGGCTATTTCAGGTTTTCATATGAACCAATCCATTCGTGTCCCAGTTTTCTTACCCAATCTTCACTCTCAACCCTCAGGGAAATTAAATTTCACACACTTGGATCCAGTTAGGACACTGGCATTTTTTATTTTTTTTTTATTGGTAAGGGTTTCTTTTGCATCAAGAGCACAGAATTACTTAAGAGAGTGCCCAGACTGTCCTTGGCCTTTTTTGACAGTTTGCAAGAAAGACTTAAGTTGTGTAGGTAGACTTCCAAGGAGGTGCTGTGAATCAGGCAGCACTGCTTGCCTGTTTCAGAGCTCTGGCAGTTTCTGTTATCAGTCCCAAGGTCCAAAACAAACTGACATGGCCCTTAGTTCAAACTCCAGCAAATTGCAGCACCATGCTGGAGGCTTCTGTCTTGACAAGAGACCTGCTGAAGTGAGGGTGTGCTTGGCATAGGCCTCCCTCTGTAACACCTCCGTGAGAGAAACCCTGTCACAACTTTCCTACTCACCTTGGAAAGTGAGTAGGAAATTCTCAAACTGCTCTAAGTTATGCTAAACTTGGAGGAATACAACATTTTCTAACTAATGAGCCTTTGGTGATTTGAGTTTTTTAAGGAAATATTTGGGGAGTGGGGGTTAATTTGTCTTTATTTCCACGCTCCTTATTTGGATTTATCTTCCTGAGAGGTACATCTCTATCTGTATCTTTCTAGAGTGGCAACATCAACAGCAAACTTCTGTGAAAGTTTTCAGTATTGCTGTAACCAGCTTTGTCTGCTGTAGTAGCATGAATGGTCCAGATTACAGTTTTCTAATGTTTTGTAGCATTCCTGGTAGGAGGGAAATAGGCAGAAGTTGGCAGAGGGTCAGTTCAGTCTTTGTTATCTATCCTGTCTTACTCATCTCGTTATTCACCTTTTATATTTCATCATTTGATTGCTGCATGGTCTTGTGGCAAGGAAAAGTGAGAGCTTGGGGTAGGGAAATGCATTGACTCTCACTGACCTGTTCTGTGACCCAAGATAACTGATTTAACTTTGAGCTTTGCTTGCTTCCTACCAAGGTTAACAAAAAAGCAATTTGTAGAGTGCTTTGGGACGATGATTGAAAGTGCAAAAGATTACTATCTCTAAGCATAAATATTTATGGATCCAGTAACTGAGATAGAGGTTGATGATATTGTTATCATCAGTAACATGTATTAAAAAAAAATTAAAAATTAACTGTTGATTCATGAGTACCTGACCCAACACAGTCAGGCAGTACAGTTGTGTTGGTCAGTGTAACCACATATACAGATTTGGAAAGAAAATAGAAACAGAACTATGAGTGATACTTTACTTTATCCCTATTTAAAGAAATTAGGAGAATCTACACAACTGATATTTTAAAGAGAACTCTCTTGCAACACACATCTGTCAATAAAGAGCTCAGAGGGGTATTTTCTGGTCCTGGCTGAACAAAGATTAATTGTAGCTCTAGGTATGTATATTGAACTTAGGGTATATATTGACCTCATTTTGCCTCAATTAATGATCACCACAGGTCAGTCATCACTGTTGCCTCTATAGAAGTAAATATTTTTCAAATTGTAGTCCTGTAATATGTTTAACTTGCAAGATCAGCAAGTTGCTGCTGTTGCTTGTGGCTGGTGACTGGTGAAAGAAATAGCACCCTCAGATTAGCAGGTTCTCACATCATGTGGTCAGTAACTGGTGGTGAGTCATCACTGAAAGGGGCCACAAAACACCAGTAAAAGTGGGCTTATATGTATTTACTTGGAGGGTAAAAAGCAGGGTCCTGTACTTGTTCAATGCTTTTGCACTCAAATGTTTAAAATGACAGTAAAATCAAGATAGTGGATTGATGAAGAGCTCTTTGCACATGTACAGAGCCAGAGAAAGTAGATGTGCAGACTTGATGCTACAGGGGTTCATGCCATGCTTGTCTCTGGCTGCCTGGCTATGACAGTGTATAAGGAAATATGTTCAGAGGAATAAGTGTCTACATCCAGAAGTGTTAGAAAACTAAAGACTTCAGCTCCTTATTCCTGAGGCTAGTAATCTTCAGAAGTAACAATCATTTTTCTTGAGGGGAGAGAAGAAAATCCATAGCCATATCATCAGTGTAGATTCCTTTGCCAGTTGGCTCATGTGGGTTTGTAGGGGTTGGATCAACCTGTAAGTCCAGCAGAGGCTGTCAAGTAGGTTAAGGGTCTGTCCTTTGAGAAATCATTTGATTGCAAAGGCCACCTGGAATCCTCAGTGGATGGGAACCTTAAAATTTTTGTATATTTCTGCCCAATAGCTTGGTTTCATAAGCTAGACTGAAGGCACCCAAGCAGTATTTCTCACTCTGCCTGACCAATACCTGGGAAGATAAAACAATATTCTGAGTCTCTGAGTCTCGCTGACCTAATAAGAAAAATCCCATTAGAAACTGAGGTGGCACTGAAGTATTCTGCTTATTGGTCACTTCTGACAGAGCCCAGGTTTGAGCCATAGCCGTGAGGTTCAGTGGTTTGTTTTGCCTTTTGCTGTACTTACAGAGGTTCCTGATGGCAAGGAGTATGTTAGCAGAAGGTTCTCATTCTTCTCCCACATAAACTGTTTGTACTTCATTGGTCTTTCATAAATTGCAATGTAGTTGCTAAGCAAATTGGCATCTAGTACATACATAATTGCAGAAGCAAACATTTGGCTTCCAGTTTTGCCGTCAACACCCGGCCACCTCTTGGGTGTGTTTGAAGCTTTAGGATATAGATTCCAACTTCTGGCTTACTTCTTTCTGGTGACGATCAACCTTCTGGCTGGGTTTCATGTATACAAGTAAGCTTGCCATTTGGGGATGTGTTTGCAGAGGCTGCATAGGAAATGGTGAAAACTGCTCAGGACTCAATGGTTATCTGCAGTCATTTTAATGCAAGTAAGGCACAAATGCTGTGTTGGCCAAGGGAATGTCACCAGTTCCTGTTATGTGAACTTTTCCTCTAACTTAACCGGTCTGCAGTTTATTCAAATATCATAACCAGATAAGTGTCATCTGGCAAGCTTTATTCTCCTTTTGTTTTTTTGTTCTTAACCTTTTTTTTGCCTTTGTCTACACCATACAAGATGTTGATATCTCTTTGACTCTTGCCTTCCAGTATCTTTTTTTTGTCCCTGTTCTGCTCTGAGCATTGACCCTACTTCTATCAACTAGTCCCTCATTGCTTTGTCTTCATTTCTTTTTCATGCACACCTTTCTATCTCTGTTGGAAGGAGTCAGAGCTCACAGAGGTCACAAGTGATCTTTACCTGACCAGATCAAAGCACACTGCTTGCTTGCTTGTCCTTTTCCTCCCACACATGTATGGTTTTCTGGCTCTTGTTATTAGTGAGCTGTCTTAGAGCAGATAAGCAGCCAGCGTATTTTATAGATATCTCAGATGATGCTTTTGGTCTTAGTTCCATCAGTTCAGGGATGCTTCTGAGACTCATTCACATTGATCTCTTTCACTGAGTCTTTAACTCAGTAATCAAATAAATTGTTTCTAGCCTTGATGTGTTCATTAGCCTGGGTCTGTAGGACTCTTCTGCACAGTTGTCTGTGCAGCTCATGTGGGCACTTTTCTAGGCACTTTCCAGGCACTTTCTGCCTGCTTCAGAGAACCAACGGGCTTCTGCAACCGTTTGAAAGCATTTAAGCTGAGCTTGTAGCTGCTACCTGTGGGTTGCTTTGTAGGGACATGCCTTTAGGAAAGCAGTGGGCTCACAGTCACTTTCCTATCCAGTCCTTCCACTGTGCAGCACCATGTGTGTACACACTTGGGTAGCTCAGGTGCTCAAAGCAATACAGCGCGACGCTCCACCTGGACTTGTTTTTCCTGCTTCCAGCAAACGCAGCTGTGCCATGTCTGGTACCCAAGCTAATTACCGAAGACCTATCTTTCCTATTTCTTCACACTGCTGCATTTTGCAGAACAGGCATTTTATAAAAAAAAAGCAGCACTGGCAATTCAGTTTCCGTGAATCAAAAACTTTCTGTTTGCAAAAGACTAGAAGAAGTAAAGGGGGAGAGTATTAGAAAGATGCAAGGGTTTTGTTCAGAAGATGAGATAGTCGGACAGAGCAGTGTTAAATGCAATGGGGTTTGCTTCAGTAGTTCAGCAGCTTATAAATTCTATCTCCTAGACCGCAATGGGATTTTCATGATAAAATGTGCAAAGCCTGTCAATCAAATGGTAGACATAATTGTTCTTTAAGTGACCTATTACCATCTCATTCCTTTTAATTAAAAATTGTATATATGTTCCCGTTCAGGCTGTATTTAATGGTAAAAACTCTTTCCATGTGAGGCGTGCTGCAGGTGAAAGGCTGTCACAAGCTGTGTGACACATGTAAAACAGGAGTGATTGAAGTCCCAGTGCAGCAACATGTGGCTTGCCTTTGGCTCCCTGCTGACACAGAGGGAGATGGAGGGATAAGCAATATCTCACAGAACCACACCCAAACCCTTTGCATTCCTTGCCTAAGAAATTGCTTGTAGTTGCTTACTGTGGCATAGAAAGTTATAATATACAGCATTTGCCATAAGTGTGTCACTTCAGAGCAAATGATGGATTATATCCTTCCACACCCCAAAAGTTGTTCTTTGTTCTGTAATTTAAAAATAAATGTTGCAATGTTGAATTGGAAATATTTTGTGCCATACAATGAATTTGTTTTGTTAGGTTGCCTGGATGTAATTGCAACAATGTCACTGCATTAAACCAGTGTCATGGGGTAATGGTTTCCTGCTGCTGCAGCAGCGCCAAGCCCTACTTTGCTTAGCAGCGCTATTGCTGTTTATCTCTGTCAACCCGTGATTATTTTGCTTCTGTGAAACTTTTTTTTCCTATTTTGTTCCATGCATACTGTAAATTATAGTTCTGCTGGAGTGCTAACCACAGATCCCAAACAGTGGGAAGCGCTGCCATGCCAGAGAGTGGCTCGACTGGGAGCTGGTTTTAGGTTCACCCCAACTTGCCGGCAATACGAGGGGAAGAAGGCGCTCCAAACCGTGACCGTCTGCTGGGCCCCTTCCACCCATCTGAAAATTGATCCCTCTTAAACAGTTTAGAGGACCCTCGGGGTCTTGCAGCTTACATAAAAAATGAAAGCCCTTCCTGTCTTAGAGCAGTGCAAGCAGTCAATACAAAAGAGAAAAATGATCTTTTAAGTGTATCCCATTGAATCCATTATCTCGAGGGCCTGTGCTGGATGCTTCATCAAAACATCATCGTCTTGGTGATATATGGGGGAGAGGCTGGGGGGGCATTCGGGGGATTTCAGGGAAAATGCTGCAGTACTCTCAATGCCACAGGACAGGCTAAATATGATACAAGCCAGAAAATGAGAGCTGCAGAAAAACTGATATGTTCCTCCTTATAACATATTGAATTTTGCATGTTTGAAACAAGCAAATCTTTCAGGAAAAGTTTTGAATGTTTCTTTTGTGGTATGAAAGTCCTGTTGGGCAGCTTGTACAGTATTTTCTTTGCTTTCAATGAGAATGTAAATTTGCAGGTTTTATTTGTTTGTTTTTTTTTTTCCATTACAACGATAAAGAAAATTAAGGAGCAAATAAAAATCAGTGTTTGTACCATCAATACCATTCTGCCCTTGTTGTGGGAGGTAGTGATAGGGTTGAACTGCTCTATTATTACCTGAATTGGTGTTGAATTTCTGGTTCGTGTGAGCAAGTGTTGGGATTGTTAGTTTTTAAATGCTGGAGTTTTAAAAATCTTTTGCATGCCTGTATTAATGAATCATATGTTTTTCTTAGACTAGCATGAAAGGAAAATCATTGATTTCTGTTGTTCTGAGTTTGAAGTATTCACAATGGTGCAGTGGAGTTTTTTGCCTGATTACAGGGGTAGGAGCTGATCTTTTGCTATCAGTGTTTCCTTACTGGAAGTAGGAAACATGTTGCTCTTTTGGTAGATTATAAGCAGTAAAACAGAAGAATTGGAATTTGTTTTCAATAACCAGTAGCATCAGCAATTCAGAAATACTGTTAAAAAAGATGTATTTTTGGAAGACAGAACAACGAAGAAACACTATTTCTGAATGTAACTGAGCTGTCAAACACACATCCTTTGGGGTGTCCTCCATTTCCTTTGGTGAAAGCCTAGCTTAAATAAACTGAGCAGTAGGCAGCGGGTGTGTGCCTTTGCACAACAACATACACCCAGGTGCTTTGTTGGCCAGGGTGATCCCAAAGGCAGAGTGCTGTCAACATTCCTAATTGGTTATTACCCAATAACACACACCCTCCAGTGTCTTGGGACTACAAAACACTTTTTACCTAGCCTTCCTACATGAATAATGAAGCACTTCAAATATTCATCCAATTATAGTCAGCCTCTCTCTTGGCTAAGGATTGCCAAATGCAATTGGACATACTTCTGACATAGAATTTCAGGCTATATCTATGTTGGAAGGGTTTAGTCATAATTCTTGACTTCTGGGGAGAGATTAGATAACACCATGATGGTAATTTCTCCAGCCTCAAAAGCTATTGTTTATTCACTTTTGCTATGAAATTCTAGTTTACTAGCAGTATAATGTGGGAGTTTTAGGAATATTTTTTTCATTTTATACTTGGAGCTTGTCACATGAAACTGCTCATGTTTGTTTGAAACAATTAGATGTTTTGCTTTTTCTCCAAGTGCTGTGGCTACAGCTGCACAGGACTGAAGTTGACATAAAGCATGTGAAAGGCTGTTAATGTGTACTTTTCAAATGTGTGGGCTATATTTATATTCATCTTACATTTTTTCTGAATATTTTACTGCTCAGCATGATTGACTCCTGATGTGCCAGTGGCTGACTTTTAAATATGTTTTTCTCGTGTCTTGCTAACATTTTCAAAAACAATGTCCTTATCCTTTGCAGAATATTAAGGTTTAGTTTTACTTTACTAGCTTCTCGTGTGTATAAGCTCCCCTGAGTGATAATCTTCCCTCTGGCCTTTCAAAACCTGATGAGGAGGGTGTTTGATACCCCTGCTCACGGTAGCTTCCAGCTCTGCTGCAGTAGTGCCATAGGGAACCACACTGGCTCCATTGTGCTGCCACAGGAAAAGTCCAGTGCCCATTGTTGTGGTGCAAAGGAGGTGTATGAGTAGGGAAGTGGTGGCAAATGTTATTCTAGGGAGATACAAGCTGGCAAAACAGTGGCAGGTAGGATAGCTGCCTGCTTATTTCCCCTTTGGAAGACCTTATGGGAAAGGAGAAAAACTACTGCTTTTCTGTAGCTAAAGCGTATTTTGAGGCTCCACTTTTCATCAGGCATTCTCATTTTCCCAGTTTCTAATATTGCTGTCTCATAAAGCTGGGCCTTGGGCCATGCCTCTCATACTGGCCTTCCCTTGCTTAGTAGCTAACCTCGATAAACTCATCAGCAGAGCTACAATTGCACTTTCCCACTTCCACTTTGGATTAATGGTGCAGCTCTCCAAAACTGAATGGATGCTGCTCTCCAGACCACAGAGGTCTGATTCTAGGTGAGCATTTAATTCCCCTCTTGGGAAGTAGAAATAAAAGCCCTAATCAGGTATGTTTCATGCTTCTCTCTTGGGTAGGCTCAACAAAATGAAGGATGAAAAAGATGCTTTGGAAGTAGCTACTCTCTGCTATCATTACAAGGCATAAAGCAGTGGTTTGAAAATAGAAATAGCTGCTATGGCTGCAAATTTCAATTGTGTTTAGCTTCCACGTGGGTCAGTTTATTATTTCCTATTAAAATGCAAAGTACTTCAATCAGAGGCATTCTTCCTTTTGTTTATTAATGAAATCCTGGAAACATGATAAACATGAATGACCCTGGGAGTGATGAAGAGCATATAACAGGTTTGGTACCGTGTAAAAAACATACAGCTGGCAGTGCAGTTCAGAGAAGAAAAATGAGTCATGTTCTTCTGCAAACCTGAACCTGAGCCTGCAGAAACTCTGTGGGGCTGTGCCAGGCTGTTTCACATTGGGACAGCTCATCTGCAGCTCTTCTGGGAGAATTTCCTCCAAGAGCTTTTTCTGGTGCTGTGAAAGACCACAGAAAGGGCTCTGTCCCTTGACCTTGCATGCCAGAATATGTTTCTTTGCAATGTGTTTCCACTGGAAAAGGTGATGAAAGCTTTATCAACCAGAAATTGCAGAGGCTGTAGACAGAACAAAATAAATGGGGTGAGGTCCCAAAAAAAGTAGTCAGTGAAATCTAGTCCTGATAAAGGTCATGTTTGTTGTAGCACATTGCTGACTAAATGCACATTCATCATAACAAAGAGTTTATTTCACTCACTGCTGTCCCAATATTATTCTGCTGTAGTAACAAAATACTGGCAATGGTAGGGCAGGTAGTGTGGAGGGAGCTGATGCCCCTGCTCAAAAGTGACTCCACATGCTTCAGCCAGCAAGAATGTGTTCCTGTCAGCTATCCCTGCTTCAGAGTTGAGGTGAAGCTCCTTTTTTGTCTCATCTGAGTGTCTATTTATAATAAATAATAAGCCAGTGATCCCAAAATTAGATGTGGAATTTTGCCTGTGTTCACAGGCTCTGAGGAGCAAACATGCTTTGTCTGACTTCAATCCTGCAAAGTAGCCTGGGTTACTGTCCAGGCTCAGGCTGGCTGTTTCTGTGCCCCTCAGTATTTGTTCAGCAGAGGATTTTCCTTGAAGAGCAACCAACCCTTAAAGCACTGTGGAGAAATATCCCTTCCTTTAGTCATTAGTTGTGAGGCTCAGTTCTTAGTAAACACTTCACAAGGACCCCTGCAAAGCTGTTGCTGCCTCTGTGTTCCCAGTGTGAATATGGCAGACTGGTTCTTTCCTGCAGTGTAAATCTCTGGGGCAGATCCCTGCCAGAGATCTTCTGACATCAAAGCACGTAGATAGTGGTTGGTGGCAATTGGAGGCAGCGAGGATGGATGATGTGCCTGCTCCCACTGTGGCTGGAGCTCTGGGTGGGCTGCAGGATTCAGGGATGGGGTGGGCACAGCTGCTGAGCTGAGTAGGGCTTGGGGAAGGCATCTGGTCTGAGGGGCAGCTGCAAGCGAGACCTGTGGTCTTGCTGCTCTTGTGGACTGCACTGCTGCAGTATCAGTGGTGACATAACAGAGCCCAGCCTGACCTCAGGTGCCTTCTCCCTCCTGTTAAAACCCATCATGGCGCTCAGCAGCAGACAGCTGGGCAGCCCAGGTCCATTTCACCTCCTGTCGTTTTTTGTGGGTAGTCACCTTGTGGTATACACTGAGAGAAGAAAAGCTGTGCAAAAGTGAGGGGCCAAGAACTGCACCATCATTTCCATCACAGGACTGTGAGGTTAAAACAAATGAACACAGACACTTGTGCATGGGGTGGTGAGCAATGTATAATTTGGTGGTCTGACTTCCTAGTTGAAGTTGGTCGTTTTAACACGTTATCTTTCTCCAGACTTCTTCCTTTCATGGTACTAATTGGCTTCTGCCTGCTATGAAAAGAGGAGGTTTGTAGGAAGGTAATGGAAAATAATCAAAATCAAACTATAGCCCCAAACTGTTTGTTGCAACACCAGTGGCTTCTGGAGAGATGGAGCTTTGATGAAAGAGTTCAGGTCTTGATTACCCTAAACTATTTTCAGTCTTCTGCACCTTTCGATAACGTGGTTCTGTAGATCTCCTGTAAAGATAGCAGAAAACAATTTATATCTATGCCTTGGGGTGATGGAAGAAAGAAAAAAATCAGAAATCTACCAAGACACCTGGATTTCTGCTAAATTAAAATTTTATTACATTCACATATAGAGCAAAAAGCATTGGCATTAACTAAGTACACAAGTGGAGGGAATAATGCAAGGTGGTTGTAATGTGTTTTATTTTCAACAGAGAGGAGAACTTTTTGAAACAGTTTTCTGTCCTCAAAAATGCCTGTACCAGACTTGCATGGTTCTAAAAATCTGTAGGTTTGAATTTCAATATTTTTCTCAGTAAATTCTTATTCTTAGCTTTTTTATCTTCTTCTTGTTAAGGGAATCCTAGTCTTTTGGCTTACATACCTCTGTTGGTTCTTGATCAGATTTTTTTTTTTTCAGTTTTAGTGCAAGCTGCAACTTAATTTATTGATATGAGGGTTGTGTGGTTTTATCAGAATCTGGGGGAAAGCGCAGATGCAGTATGGAGAGACCTTTAGGAAATGGTGGGTTTTTTCCCATTCTATTGTTCCAAGTATAGTTATATTTTGCTCTTTTTAGAGAAAAGCTTCACAGTTAAGTGAATGAAATAATGAAAACCTACAAACACAAGCAGCATATTTCTACCAGTTTAAAAGCAGTGCTCAACTTAGTAGGCATCTTCTTGTTTATTAGCAGCCTGGAACCACCCCAGGAACATTCTCACTGTTGGGTTGTGCTGGTTTCCACCAGGAAGATCCCAGTGGATGTAAAACATATATCCTCACTGTTGTAAATCCTCCAGACTGATGGAGTTATGCTTGTTTGAGTGTTTCTTGACAGATCATTTCCCACCTGTCTGCCTGCTTTCAGCATTTATTAGTTGCTACGTGACAGAGCTGTCGCAATCTTTGGGGTGCACAATTCCTGCTGCAGTGGTGCACAGGGTGTGCGTGGAATGAGATCCAGCCCCGTGTGGATCCATGGGAGTCTGTCTGTCCATGGGCTGTAGCTTCATTCTGGAGCCAGCTCCCTTCAACACCCTGCTAAAATACTTGAGGCTGACTGCATTTAGGATGAAGGGCTCCTAACACACTTTGCAGTGTAATATGACTTTGTAATGCGACTCTTCTGTATTTCCTGTAGTGAAGCTGTGGCTCAGGAAGAAGCTAGGACCAGTCAGCTCCTCTGTGTGAGAGTGACCTGAGCTGCTAGGTAAAAGAGCTCTTAAATTAAAAATGTTACTAATTCCTGTAAAATTTAGGAGCACCATGAACTTTTGCTCTGAATTTAATATCATATGAATTTGTAATTTTTTATCTAATAGAGCCTGACTTTTTAAAAATTGAAGTGAGTGTCTAGGAAGAACGTTATATTTTGTTTAATATATTAATTTGGTACAGTTAGTTTCTGGTCATTTTTGTGAGTGGGATACACTCACCTTGACATGGGAAGTTAATGCCTGTGCACTGTTCCTGCTCAGACTCTGTGGCTGCTCCAGCAGGGCACAAGCCTGCAGTAGTGTCCCTGTGCCATCACCCAGCACTTTGGGATGCCCTAGAGTATCTCAAGTGGCAACAGACAGATGAATCACATCCTGGATGTTGTTTATTAAAGGAACCATGTTGTAACATTTACTTTTGTCATGTGGTATTTTTGCAGATTTTGCTTTCTACAGTTATGGCATCTGTTTTCACATTCATGGATTAATTATTCCTTGCATCACTAGTTTATGGGGCTGTATTGCTTCTGTGCTGTGTCTCAGTTCTTTTCCTTCTCTCTCTACCTCCTCCACAGGATTGCATCTGACCTGCTGTTGGGTTTGGTATGGCTGCAGGGATGATTACACCATGGCAGCATCTAATTTAATAAACAATAAAGCCGCTGTTTTGTATATGTAAAGTTTGTCAATGGAAATAATGTTATCTGTGTGTTTTTTTATCACCCCACCACCAGCAAAATGTTCAGGTGTGGCTTTGGCATTTCTAACCTGTGCAATAATCATTATTTATTGCTCAGAGCCACTGTCTAAGATGTTTTAGGTGGACTTTCCTGTCCTCTTAACTGATTAGCACACAGGTTTTGTATGAACTGATTTGGTTAATGGTGTGATTTTTCTAGTTACTGAAGTGCATAAATAATTTCAACCTCTAGCATGGAAGCGATTAAACATGTAAATGTATGGGAATGAGTTATGCAGGTATAAACACGTTTCCCTGTGTAGACACTTATGTGTGTCCACACTAGGAATCACAGCAATGTAATTGTACTGTATGTGAGTTAATCAAAAATAGAGCAGTGTACAGTCCTGTGTTTCTCATACTAAATTCTGTGCTTATAACAACCATCTTTTCCTTACCTCTGTTGTGTATGCTTTTAGACTATATGCATTGCCCTTCTAGAAGAATTTGTAATCCAGGGTGTTAGTCTGAAAGTACTGCTTTCAGTCTAGATAGAGGAATCTCTGAGCAGGTGGGCTAAGTAAATAAGGGAGAACACTAATATTTGAAGTATAATAAATGTGCTGTTGAGTAGCTGGCCTTGCAGCTTCTCTCATTGCAGTTAAAGTAAGCTTTATAGGAAAAGAACATTTATTTGGGCAGTCAGGGTGACCTTTGTGGTTTTCATAGTATATGTGTAATAATTCCATCTCCAGTACATTTGCCTGCCTCAGTGCAGAGAGATGTGTTGCTTATTTACTAAACATGTCATCAGCATCTCCTGTTCCTCCTCAGTTCAGCATGTGTCCCTTGGGCTGTATTTTCTGCTTATTATTTGAGTCCTGTTCTGAAGAGTCATTCTTGAATGTTTTCTTTACAACATTCCTTAGTCTGATACCTTCTTGCTTCACTCAAAGGAGTTGAAAAAATTAAGTGATATATGCTTAGTGGTAGCATCTCAGGGGAAATCTGTCACACTCTTGGACAGAGTTCATTTTTCAGGGTCAGCCCCCATCTACCTTCCCCTCTTCCCTTCATGCAGTCCCTTCCTCATCCACTAGAGCTCCAGCGGATTAAGCAGGGGTCTGTACTGTACAAACCTGGCATATTCCTGGCTTAGATGCCAAGTTCAGGGTACTGTGAGAAAAGAGTGGATGGTTAAAGGCATAGTCTAAAATCTTTCACACAGAGCAAGGTTTGCAAACGTGACTTGCAGGAGCGTCTCTAATATCTGACGTATCTTAACTTGTGAAGCTTGTTTTGACTGCCTTAACAGCGTTCTTTGAATGGGTATGTTTTTCTCCTTTATCTATTTGTGTAGGGGTTTTAAAAAGCAGACTGAACATCTTTTCTACCTTCCCTGGCAAATTTGTTGTCTGACAGTCCAAGCCCAAGTTCAGCAGCTAGGTTGAGACCTGGTAATGTGTTTTACAGACTTCTGCTGCACGAGCTAACAGCAGCAAGTTGTTGTCCTCTGTATGTGACTTTCATGGGTACTTCTTGAAAGCAGAAGAGCAAGGATGTTTGGGAATACTTCATTCTGGGCTCTGGAGGGTGGTGTTTTCTGGGGACACAGGCACAGACATAGTTAACGTCTAAAAGTTTTAGAAGCCTTTGTCTCTCTGAATTTTATTAATTTTTATTCATTCCATTTTATTCATTAATAGGAAGCTTTTACTTAGGCTTTAATGCAGTAGTGGCCTCTTTCTCTCAGGAAGCAGTTCCTGTAGAATCCTCCACAGAGCACACAGAGGTTAATTGTGCTGTCTCCTGTCTTTATGGGCTGCAATGCAAGAGGAACTTGTGCAACTCTTGCAAAGGGAAAGGCAAGTGTGTTCTTGTCCTGTCTATGGAAACGTGTTGTCCTTTCTTTAGAGAAGGCAGCAGTTAACAAAACAACGTAGATGTGATTTCTGGCTGAGTAGTCAAAGTTGTGAAGATCTTGGAAAGCTTAATTTATTATGGTTTCATTGCCATGTTGTCATTTATAGAGAAAGCAATCCCAAGCATGTGAAGTGGGATGCCAGGTTCTCAAAGTAACATCCTGGAAAGGGGCAGAATTAGCAACACCTTAGAGCACACAAGGCATGTACGTGCTGTAGTGGGATCTATTTGTTTTGGATGTAGAACTTGTATTGCTGCTACTTTTCTAAGGCAGAATTTTCATGGAGAATTTCAAGAGTGTTTCCTGATTTCCGGTGATTCGTATGTGGAATTTTGATGCCGAGTCTTCTCGAGGATATGGAGGAAATACTGAGAGCTAATGGTGGTTTGAATGAAATTCATGAAAGCTGAGGGGCAAACATGATGTATAAAGGAATATATCAAAGGATTTCCCCTGTTCTGAGAAGTTTTTTTTGTTGGTTGTTTGGTTTTTCTTGAACATCATGAGTTTTGAAAGGGAAATAGCTCTGGTAGTTTTTTCCAAGCTGCTTTAACGGTGTCCTGTCTTTGTGGGATCTGCATGAGCAGGTTTATCAACAGGGATTTGAAGATTAATATTGTTAACAATCTTTTTATTAAAAAAAAAAAAACAAAGCTGACAAGCTCAAAATAGGCTGAGTTGAAATGGGTATATTTTTGCTTTTTACTTAAATGTGATCCTAAGACACAAGTTTCACTTTTTTACATTGCTGCCTGTGAAGGAGTTCAGTGTTGTGAATATATGGATTATATATTCCTTTGGGATGTTGTGCATCCACCGGTTTACCTACTTTCTGGCTTTTGGTATTGAATGATAAACACTCCTGTTCTCCTATCCTCCATTATCTGTACTCACAGCCAACCTGACCATCTTAAACATGATTAAAATATAATTCAAAAGTTATTAGCTAATTATGACGCAAAGTACTTAATTTGCCATTGCACCCTAATAACTTAAAGGTACTCCTGATAGCTCAGTAATAACCATATCACAAGCAAAAGGACACGGTTGCTACTAACTTAATAGGCAGCTTCCCTCAAGATAAAACAAATAACATACCTCAATGAAATCGGATTCAAGCTTAGTAAAATCATCTTGGCAAGCAAAGAGAGTATTTGTTAATTTTTCTGTGAAATGTTATCATTGCCAAGAAAACTTGGTTACAAAAAACAGAGATGGCAAAAGTATTTGCATGAATAATTGATTTAACATTTCATTGGTTTAAATGATTTTAGGAAAAGTGGTTTTGATATGCTCTGGAAAACTAGAAAGTTTTTAAGGACTTATTTGCAAGATACCAAACACTGTAGGAGATGTGGGGCTTAAAGGCTTTAGACTGTTCTTCAGTGTATCCAGTGCGTGCACAAGCCTGAAAAGAAAGTGCAGAGATGCCATTTTAAAAGACTGAAATCCTGGTGGTCAAACTGTAGCTATGGACATGTGGGAGTGCCATGTGTACAGTTCCTTCTTGCCTGATGTCCTCACAAATACCTTGAGCGAATTGCCCCCTGTGATGAGAGGGGTGATGGCAGCGTCTGCAGCCTCCTGCCCTGCCCTAAGTCTCCATGATTTGGCAGGTGGGTCACTCAGGGTGCTGGCTGGTCCCAGAGGTGTCTCAAAGTCCCAGAGACTATGGTATGGTAGCAAAAGGGCTTGAAGGCACCTTTGGTATCTGAAGACAAGCAAAGCTGTGAGGATCAAGGATGTATTTAGTCACAGAATATTCTGAGTTGGAAGGGATCTGCAAGGATCATCGAGTCCAGCTCTTAAATGAATGGCCCATACATGTCTTGGGAAGTGTCAGGACTTCAGTGTCTGTCAGATGGAGGAACCACACTTTCTGAAAAGTGGTGGGGTTTGTGGGGTAAAGATCCTGGTTTGGGGTGGGAGAACAGCTGGTGAGCAGAGGATAGACCCCTCTCAGCCACATCTGAAGACTGTAATGCAGCCTGAAGATTCAGGAGATTTGGCTGACATGGTATTGAAATTGCTTTAAAAACATTTACCTGCCCAGCCTTCTGTGAAAAAATACAGATTAGGGTTTCAGCCCTGCTCCTCCTATCAGTCTGCATCTCCCTGGTACACCAAAGCAGACAGAGAAGGAGTATGGTAAACAGAAACTCCCTGGCCCATCCACGGTCTGGGGTAGTGTTGTGCTGGCCTCACCCTTGTTGCCATCTTGAAATGTGGGAGATGGTTTCCATCTACCTGCATAAACTGTTCTCTGGTCATGAGTCAACAGCTCTCAACATCCCATCCCAACTATTTATTCCTTTCTATTCTAAAATGTCAGCATTTCTACAAGGGCCAGTTGTGTCTGGGTAGATGATGGTCCTGAGTTTGGGAATGAGGGTTTGAACATCCCGAGAGAAGGCTGTGGCAGAGACTACATGTTTGGACTGGCTTCTGTTGAACATTTGGGCACCCTGCACCCACCAGGGTGACTGACTGTCAGTGAGTGTGTTCTGTACACCCAGGGAGTTGCTGTGTTAGCTCTATCTCATGGTGTAGTCATTAGTTCTGGTGTGAAACTCCTAAGTAGCTAGGTCACTTCTTTAGCAGGGGAAATACAGGTTTTATTTTATTTTGAAAAACTTCCTCTTTGGGCAAGCACAAGTTAGGGTGTTTCTACTGACTTGTGGAACCTTGGCCATCCATTTTTTAATTCGCCCCTGTGTTCCCTGTGACCCGTGTATCCACGTTTGTTCCGCTGTTATTGGCATACGTCTCGTTCTCCATGCTCATCTGTGCCGTAGAAAGACGTAGTTTGCTCTCGTGTCAGTGGCATTCCTGCAACATGACTGCACCATGTTGAGCAATTTATACTTTTCCAGTTAATGTTAATGTGTCAGTTTGTCCATCTGGATCAGCTCCAATGACTATTAGTTCATTTTGTAATATGTCTGATTTTCTTTCATCCCTGCTCCTGATGCTGCCTCTGATCAGGCAGGTTGGAGCAAATCCCATGTTTCTCTCTTTTTTCTTAGGGTTTTGTTTTTGTCTCTGGTGCGTTCCCTGATGATACCATGTCACTCATCATTTCAGATCCTTCCCACCTGTTCCTCACATGCTTTACTCTGTCTTTAAGATTATTCACCACTTTTTGTCTATCTCACTTCCTTCTAAATGCTTGATGAGCCCTCTGAGCTTTCCCCTACCTTTTATTTTATTGTCATGCTGAAATAACAATCTTAAGATGTTTGAAATCTTCTCCATGTAAATGATTCAGTTCCTTAATCTTCAGCAAATATTTCCACAAAGGTTTGACATCCTTTTACTCAGTCTTTGGCATTTATCTGTTCTTTAAAATGCCATGTAACTTTTTTTTTTTTAAATCTCGTAAGACCTGGTGTTTTTATGCCTCTTCCTGTACATTCTTCTTCTCTGCCATTTTGGCTCCTATATAAATACTTTTTCTATAAAAGGTTTAATGAGCTTTCAGTTTTTAAAACATGTTTCCCCTGTTACTTTTGCTTTATAATTATTTGTATTCATGCATCTTCTCATAATGTAGGAACTGTATGTGCCAAGGAATTCCTGAGACTCATGGACATGAAACCTTAAATTAAATGTAAGAAGAAAAAGATAAGAACAAATTATAATAGCACTGAGAGCAAGAGATTACAACAGGGTATTTGGTTAAAATGTGGTTTTCATAATATATGTTCCTGAAAATTGCAAATGTATTCTGTTATGTTTATGAGCCAACTTTTGTTATGCAGAGTTATGAAGGTTGCTATGTATTCAGTCTCTATAGATCCAAATTATGTGAGTTATTCAAAAAAGAAAAGCAGGTTGATACTGTCAAAGTGGCTCTCTGAAAAGAAAGAATAGAAACCTCATCATTCTCCAGTTGGGTAGGATAACATTTCTCACTGGCATGGACGCCTCTTCAACTGCACTAGCTGCTAGGGGACAGTGCAAAATTATATAATTTAGACATACGAGGAAGTAAAATTAAATAGCCATGAGATGAGCATACCATTAAACAGATCTAATTTATAATGGACTCTTATGCAAATTGCCTTTGAGCACTCAGTAAAAGAAAATGAAAAGAAATTAATAAGGACAGCTCAGACTAAAAAGTTGCAGAGGAAAAAAGTAAAAGCTTGTTCCAGCTCACTCTCCACACACTCCAGAGTGTTAAATAAGCATTCCCATTAGCCACATAAATATAATGATGTGATAATAAAACTTGCACTTAACTTTTAAGGACCAAACTCCTGATCACTTCGCTGCAGTGGCTCCAACCAGATGAGTAAGATTTGAAATAAAATCCATTTACTTTGTGATGTGATTCATTATTGGAGGGAGAGAGATGTGTTTTCTTGAGTATTTTGCTCTTTGCTAGCTGCTGAATGTCTGCCCTAGTGTAATCTAGGCAGAAATCTTGCCATTAGTGTGGGATTGCAGGTTCCAGGGCATCACTGATGCTTCTCCTGCTGCACAGCCCCCTCTGATGGGTTAAGAAAAGTTTTCCTCCCTTTTTGTTCTTCTGTGAAAGACATGGGGAGCAGGGAACTCTGACAGCTCAGAACTGTTGAAAGTAGTTTGTTGCAAAAGATTTTCAGTTAGTTTGGAGTTTGTAGTGTCCTCTGATAAAAACATTAATATGAGAAATTATATACTGAATATATCCAATTATAAGAGACCTGTATTTTTTCAGAGAAGAAAAAGGTTTATTTCTACCTTAGTTTGCAGAATATTACATCAATTTCATGTTTGCAAGCATCAAGGCTTGCAGCTTTTCCATGTTCCCTGTATCCTTTTGATTACAGAAAGGAAGAATTTTAGCTCTGTCCAGTGAAGCCATTGAAACAATCTGTAGACACTGTCATTTTTCTTGGCATTAAGAGAGTTTTGCAATAGGTGACTTGTTTAATTAGTACTAGCCATCTTGTTCCTAATTATTGTTGCTTTCCCACATTTCCAGCTGAGGCAGAATATACTAAAGTGAAGTCTTTTTTCTTTATGTGTGTAATAGTAATAATATATTTAAATATTTATGCAATGAGAGAGTGAGGCTGTAAACACACTATGTATACAGTTTTGCTGCAGACAATATATTTTTATACTTGACAAGCAGGACTTTTTTCTGAAGAATTTGAGAAATCCTGCAAGCAATTTCATTTTCCTGTGCTAGCTTTTTGGTATAGAAATGCTGTTAGGGGAGTGCTGATCTGTGGGAAGAAAAATCCATCCCTGTAGTATTTTATGGAATTAAAACAATAATCTTTCCATTCCCTGTTGTTTTTTTTTCCCCAGTAAACAAGGGTTTGTCTATACTTAGTTTGTGTCCTTTAAGTAAAACCAAATTCTCTGATGGAAACAGGGTTTTCCACTGGTTATATTTTCAACCCTTGAAGCATTTGATTTCTGACAGTGGAATATGATACTTAAAGCCACAGACATTAATTATTACCCATTGGAGGTCGCACTTTCAACCCATGGGACATTAATTTTCCTGATATATGGAAAATTCCAGCCTGTTAGTTTTAATTAAATATTTCAGAAGCACATTTTCTTGTAAATGGACTGCAGTTTCTTATCCTTTACCCTTGATATTTGGCTAATTCTGCATATAATTATCATCTTATTTTGCAAGCCTCCTTCAAAGTGCTTTCCTGTCTCAAAACTCCATTTAGCTGTTACATATTTCTCATTTAAAAAAGAAAGGTGTCTTTTCCAATCATTGGCCAACAGTGTCAAGGAGATGGGGAAAAACATCTTTCAGGTTTTCTTGGGAAGTGAAATTATGACTTACCTTATTGTAAGTAAAGTATTGTAATGACTTACCTTATTAAAGACCTTTCTTGTGCCAGCAAACTGGTGCCACTTAAGCGTGTATATTCCCAGTGTGAGACCAAGCAGGAGTGCCAGCACAGCTATGGGTGGCAGGGAGGATGGTTATCAAATAGTGTTGTACAGAGGAGGTGACAAGTGAGGCATGAGAGAGTGCTTTTCTCTGTGCCCCTGGGAACCCAGGAGTTCCTGGTGAGGCTGGAAGGTGAGGGTGCTGGTTGTTCCCCAGATCCTGGCATAGCCCAGTCTCCTCTCCTGATGTGTGTGGCAAATACAGATTAAGAGCAGGACTATGTCACCAGATTTGGATCCCATAATGTCTTGAGATTTTCCCTGATGGACATATGAAGGAAGCTGGAATCTACATTTTTCCATCTGAAAAGGAAAAATGTTTTAATTTTCTTTACAGAAGTCTCTGCTGGGGGGTCTTCCCTTCCAATGCTATATTAATGTGTGAAAGTGCAGTTGTGTGTTGCAGAGGGATTCTGGGAGGGGAGTCAGGAGGGAATATGGACTTGGCAGTTCCTGGGATTTTGCTGCTGCTGCAGAGCAGCAGAGCACTAAGGCAGCACTTTCTGTTAATGCTTCCAGCCCATTCCCAAAGCTGTTCAGGTCCCAGGTAGCACTCCCAGTGGCTGAGCACTCTCCTCAGCATTATGGTTTTGTTAGAAGGCTCCATCCTCTGATACTATCTTGCCCTTCTCTAAACAATTAATAAAATGGAGACAAAAAGCCTAGAGGTTTAAAATATGTAATTATATAAGTAATTTAGAACTAGGAAAATGCTGCAGAAACCAATTACAATTATACATTTCAGTAATGACTGACTTGGCCAAATACATGTTTTGTGTGTGAATTCCGTGATAAATTTGAAGATGACATGCTTGAGTATAAGGGAAAATTAATTCTAAATGCTGAGTACTTCCATATTAGACATAAAATGTGGCTCATACACCAAGTGAACAGGAGCCTGTGTTATATGGGCTGTCACAGCTTAAATTTTGAGCAGCAAGGCAGGCAGTAACAAGTCTGTGAGGAAGAAAGCTTGAATAGTTCAAGGCATGGCTTTGAAAAAAAAGTGTTCTGTACCCACTCATGATGCAAAATATATTTAATTCCTTATGTGCTAGAGATTTCATGCAACTTGAATTGATTCAGGCATTTATTACAGAATTGTAAATGGCCAGCTGGGGTTAATGGAGTTTTATTTCTTTCCTGGTCTCCTCCCAGCTGGTGAGAAACTATAGATGAGATTTGTATCCTGTTCACAACTTATATATATATATATATCTGCTCCAGGCACAGACATCATTCCAAACTCAATTTGGGTTGCCTGTGCCATTTTCAAAGAGAGGGTATTTGGCTGTTGATGCAACACAGTCATGGTCACCTGGAGCCTTGCCCCTCTGCAGTTCCCTGGGACCCTGCTGCAAGCCCTACTGCTTCCCCCTCTTTGGGAGCTTATTTTGCCTCTTGGACATCCCGTTCTGCTGGCCAGTGGATGGGGCATCTCTCAGCCTGGGGTGCTTCGTGGAGGACTGATCACCTCTGACTATTTGGTGGCTTTTTTTTATTGCTGCTGCTGGGGGTTCATTGTTTATTCACTGCTTTTAAAACAAAACAAAAATAGTGTGCCATATTTGTTGTCAAAAAGTACTTCCACATTGCAGTACAGACATATGAGCAGGCACACAGAATCAGACCTGCCAGTCACTCCTGCTCATTTCATTGGGAAACTACCAGTGACTCAGGAGTGTTTTGCAAATGCACCAGTGCAGGAACAAAACATTTATTTGGTGTTACTCTGAGGGTTTTGTTTGGCATTTTCAGCCCTTCTTATTGCTCTAACTAAAGCTGGTTTGGGAGACCCACATCCAGAAATGTAGGTGCACCCAGTGGTTGATGTTGCAAGACTTGTTGCCAAATGAAGGCTCTCTAGGTGGCTGCGTGGTTCTGGTGGTCAGTGGGTGGTGTCTAAAAGCTGAGACATTTTTCTGTATTAGTTCAATGTTCTGATTGACACCTGCCACAAGCACTTAACTTTTACATTTCCTCACATTGCAATGTTATCAACTCTGTACCCCCATCTTTATATTACCACAATGTGCTGCCCCTCACCTCAGCTGTGCCTGCCCTAGTGTTGGTTGCAGTAAATGATATCCAAAAAGTGACCTGGGTTTAAAAAACAAATGAAAACCAAGCAAAGAACCAATCTATTCCCCAGGTACAGTTTCCAAACTAAATTAAGTTCCCTACGCAGTGCCCTGGAATGAATCAGTCCAGGACATTGGAGCATCTAGAGGGGATGGTCTGTGCTGAAGGGGGCTATCAAAAGAGGTGTCCAAAGTAATTGAGGGGTTGTCATCTTATGAGATACAGACTGGGGCAGTGAGGTGGGTGGGAGAGGCTGCTGGCTTGGCTTCTTCCCTTCCACCTCCCCAGCTGTGCTGCTTGGAACGTAATGAGGCCATGCTGGAAAATATGTGGTTTACATATATTTTTTACCACAAAACAGTGCTTTGAAACCAGCCCTTTTCTAATGAAACAAAACCACAGAGCTGCTTCAGTGAAGTTTGCATGGCAGGGTTTTGTAGCACTGGGCCATTTGAGCAGCTCTTGAGCTGAGCTTGGTCTGACTGTGCTCCTTGTGTCTTGTTTCCTCTCTAGAATTGGCCGGCTTTTCGATGGCACGGAGCCCATTGTCCTCGACAGTCTCAAGCAGCATTATTTCATCGACAGAGATGGGCAGATGTTCAGATATATCTTGAATTTCTTAAGGACATCAAAACTCCTCATTCCTGATGATTTCAAGGTGAGATTTCAAGAGACTTTTTTGCATGTACCTTGGTAAAGCAAGTACCTGGTGTGTAGTAGAAACAGAGCCCTGGATAGGAAGGGGAATTTGCCGGGTATGGTATTTGATTTGTGGTACATGGCAAAAGTAAGAATGGGGTTGCTAAAGTGGTGTTTTCCTTTCCTAGAATGGCATCAATATTAAACTTTCCCCTCCTGGCTATGGTGGCAATAAAGCAGCCTTGCCAGATTTGACCTAGGGAAATTAAATGTTGTATCATACTCATGGAAACAGAAGGGATGTTACAATCTGCAACTGACTGCTTATGGCTTTGCTGATTACTTGTCCTTTCATCCATTTTTATGCTTCCCCAGTGATTGCAGCAGCTCTAGTTTCCACTCCCACACTGAAATTCAGAAAATGGTGTGTGAATCACAATATTGACAAAATAAACTGCACACATGGTAATATTTGGGCATTAAGTCATAGAATCTTTTCTCCCTCAGACTCTTGAATGCATACTGCAAGTTTAATTTTGGAGTTTTAGAGAAGTCAGGAATTAATAGTTCTATGCTTATTATTTAAACTTTAATAAAGAGCTGGGGTTTTTTTGTTTGTTTGTTTTTAAACTTTTTAGTAACAAATCAAATTAGTGGTAGTTCACTGTCAGACAAAGCCTACTGAGGCAGAGCTTTAGCATCTATGTGATGTGTATCTGCTAGTAGGTATGAGGTTGTATATGTGGTGTCTTCAGTAGAACAGATCCTTATCCTTACTTAATGATCACACATCAGTGCACCTGGTTCACTGCAGGAAATGCAGCAACTGCATTGAACAGGAGAGGTGATGGGTGATGAGGCAGGGATGGAGTAGCTCACACTGCTGGGCAGTTCTTTTCCCCTCATAGCTCAACAGTTTTTCAGCAGTTTGGGACTAATAGCTGTGAGGCTGAGTTCAAGAGCTGTATTTCAGCAATCTTTGAATCATCTGGTGCAGACACATCCTTGCTGTTCCCATAGGTGACAAGGGTAGATCTCCCTGAATAATGTGGGATTTTGGAGCTAGCAGATAAGCATCATTTCCTTCTTTTGAAGCCTTAGCATGGCTTTGTGCTGCTCTCGGCACTTCTGCAGGTAATCAGAAATACAGAAAAAGTAAAAGTCATCTTTCATGGAATATTAAGAAATTACATATGTAGAGCCTTTTAAACACATAAATATACTGTAGCTGTGCTGAAATTAAAAATGTAACTCCTGGCAAGTTCACCCAACTGTGATGTTCAAAGGGGTGTCCTCCCCAGCTATGCTTTGAGGTGTACAAAAAAACTATTAAAATGAACAGTGTTTCTTCTTCCTTAGAAATACATAGATTACATTACTTTTTTGTTGCACAATTAATGTAAGCAGTATTTTTTATTTTTACCATGATTTAGGTGTCCTCATCAAGTGTTTGGTTTCTAGTTCAAATTCAGGACCATACTGACTGTTAGCAAGCTTCTCTTGTTGTCATTCTGTTTCTCTCTCTTCCCTAATTCTCATGTATCTCTTTTCTCTGTAAAAATATTTTCCAAAGGGTTTTATGCTCTTACACCTAGAAAAACAAGATTTTTTAAAAAAATGTTTTTTAAATTTAAAAAATGGCAGTAGGCAGACTCCACATCATCAGTTCTAAATTACTTCTGCAGTGGCTATGCCTAGAAATGCGTTCCCTCTGCTCTGACATTTGAGATGATGTAGTAAACAATACTAGTGGCAAAATAGGGAAGTATTAAAAAATACTTAATTTTTAAAATGCACTAATATGTGGAAACATTATGCAAATATCTGAATCATTTTACACTAAAAACCATTGCAGACTCCCTCATTTACATTCTTCTACCTGTTACAATGCCTGCTAGTATTGCTGTAAGACACAATGGATCCTAGTGATGAATTTTCTGAATCCTGATTGAATTCTGTTCCATCTGTTCAATGAGATCATTATTATATGACATCACTGTGGGGATGAAATATGGAGAAAAGTGTGATTTTTTTTTTTTTTGCAGAATGGAGTTGAACAAGCATAGCCTTTCCCTACTCTTGCAAGTGCTGCCATATTCATTGTTTTTCAAGTGGCTGATGGTTATTTTTTGCTCGCACTTTACTTTATTACACCTTCCTACACAGTAATTAGGAGCTCTGTCTGAAGGATTCCAGACCTAGATGCCTCTCTTAATTGTGCACAGTAATGTACGTGTCTTTCAGGACTACAGCTTGTTATATGAAGAAGCAAAGTATTTCCAGCTTCAGCCCATGCTGGGAGAGATGGAACGGTGGAAACAGGACCGGGAGAGCGGCCGCTTCTCAAAGTCTTGCGAGTGCCTGGTGGTGCGAGTGGCCCCAGATCTCGGCGAGAGGATTACGCTGAGTGGAGACAAGTCCTTGATAGAGGAGGTGTTCCCAGAGATCGGTGATGTGATGTGCAATTCTGTCAATGCCGGCTGGAACCACGACTCCACACACGTCATCCGATTCCCGCTGAACGGATACTGTCACCTCAACTCAGTTCAGGTAGGAAGCCACGTGTGCGTTTTTTGGAAGGGAGCCCTTTTGAAAGGGCTGACCCTGTTCCATGTCACTGGAGCGTTTTGGTGAGCAGAATCAGCTGGAGGCTTTCAGCAAGTTATTTACTTCTGTGTGTTGAGTTGTCTTTCTCCATTTAATTCATGTATCACTAAATCTCTTTGCAAACAAGCTACAGTAGTGTTAGAATTTTCTGTGGTCATAGGGAAAACCTTTCAGTGTTTTTTCCTGATTTTTATAGCATAGTAGACGCCTGTTTCAATGGATAGGACAATGGGTAATGATTTAAACTAAAACACAGTAGATTTTTGCTAGATAAAAGGAGGGAAATTTTTCAGTGAAGGTGATGAAACACTGGAACAGGTTACCCAGAGAGGTGGTGGATGTCCCATCCATGGAAATATTCAGGGGTCAGGTTAGACAGGGCTCTGAGCAGCCTGATTTACTTAAAGATGTCCCTGCTCATTGCAGAGGAGATGCCTTAAGTTTTAAGTTTTTCTGTTCTGCTTGGGTGTGCTTTTCTTGTACTTGGGTGGTGAAGACAAAAACCTATTCCAGCTAAGGACTCAAGGACAATCTCTTCAAACTTCAAGCCCTAAGCATAAACAACGTGAAAAGAGAAGGGTGGGCCAGCAAGCAAGCAAGAAGGATGAAACTTCACGATTTGAGACTATTAATTGGACAGTTGACTCCTGCATGCAAATGGACTAAAACCTATAAAGATGTGAGATCTCATGACCAAGCCCTCTTTTGCTTCCATCTTGGAGCCATCCAGGCAGGGACCATGACTGGTACTGCCAGGGTGTGGCCTTTGAAGGCCTCTCATAAATACCCATTTTATTCCTCTTAACTCTGTGTAGCCTCTGTTCCAGCTCCTCTAGGCATCGGAGGGGTTGAACAAGCTGATCTTTAAAGGTCCCTTTCAACACAAAGTGTTCTATGATGCAATGTAGCAATGTCTAAAATCAGTAGATGTTATGAAACGGATAAGAAAAAACTGGGAGACAAATGCAGGTAACTCCTGGAATAATTATAATCAACTTCAGGGTTAATGTTATGTTTCTATCCTTTGTTGGTTAAAAGTAATCAACCTCATATCCAGCACTTTCCATGTGGAATCATCAATAGCACAATCAATGCTGTTCGGTTTAAACACACCTCCTAAAGGCTGCAGGCTCACAAGTGAATTCTTGTACAGAACAGGCTTGCAAGCTGAGCTTGGCATCTTTTCATCTGCCAGGTCCTACTGTCCAGGTAGAGAATCACAGAGTCATTAAGGTTGGAAAAGATCTCCAAGATCAACAAGTTCAGCCTTTGATCAAACACCACCATGTCAACTGAACTACAGCACTAAGTGCCATATCCAGTCATTTCTTGAATATTTCCAGCGATGCTGACTCCACCACTGCCCTGGGTAGTCCATTCCAATGCTTAACCACTCTCATAGTAAAGAAATTCTTTGTGATGTCCAATCCAACCTGAATGTCCCCTGGTGCATCTTGAGGCCTTTTCCTCTTGACCTGTTGCTGGTTTCCTGGTAGAAGAGTCTGACACCTGCCTGGCTACAGCCTCCTTTCAGGTAGTTGTAGGAGGTCACCCCTTCTGAGCCTCTTTTTCTCCAGATGAAGCAGGCTGAGCACTGGGGCACACTCGGCTGGCTGGGCACTGCACTTGTGCTAACACTTAACACAAGGGTCTAGATAGACCCATCTAGACCTGTCTAACCGCTGTTATGCTTGGACAGTTGTCTCTTACTGGCTTGACTGTCATGCTGAAACATCAGAATTGTTTTGTCGTAGAGATTAGTGCAAATTTAGGACAGCCTTAGATGTCAGATTACAACTGAAAAGGCGTTTCAAGGATGGCTGTTTAGCTGCACCATATGATAATTATCAAGGCAGTTGTATCCCTCAGCACTTTGTCACTTATTCTGATGCTTACAATTTTGTTGCACAAATAAGAATTACAAAGCATATTTACTGATGTAAAAACCTGAGTCAAAGTGGCAAAATATGTATAGGATTCAAGAGAGGTAATGATCCCACACTGATAAATAGGAGGATAAGCATCTCCCAATACTAATGAAAACGGGAGACAGGACAAGAACTACCAATAGACCTGAAGAGTTAGGTACAGAGCAAATGGATTGTCCAGGGCTGAGCAAGTTTCCAGAATTACTTCCACCACATTTTTTCTCAGAACCCAAGTTCTCCTGTTACGTTTTTCAATGGTTTGCACCAACGTTTGGGCAGGGAATTTTGGCATATATTGTTAAAAGATAAAGATCACATGTGTTTTGATCACTGTTTCAAAGTCTCTTTTCCTACCCCTTTCCTTTTTGATATGACTGCTGTGCAATTAGCCATGCTCAAGTATTTCAGAAAGACATTTGCCAACATGAAGCATTTAATGTAAAGACGTGGTATGTCTTCTTTAAAGCATTTTTAAACCTCAGCTTGCCTCTTCCCCTGCCCTAGTCCTTTGCAGCTTTCTGCCATTCTGCTTGCCAGTGTTGTCCCAGAATTTATGCAAGCCAATTTGACAACTGGTGAAACAGCTGGGAAAGCCAGGGTAGGCACCTGATTCCAACACAACCCTTGTGAGGTCTGGTCATGCTGAACAGAGGGTCCCACATCTTCTGGGGTCCAGGAGCATCAGCCCCTTCCTTGGCCCTGGTGGCTGTCAGGCTGACCCTGGTATATCTCAGGAAGTCTCCTTCACAGGTGAAGCAAAGGAAGCCCAGAACAGGTGAAGATGATGATAAAAGTAACAAAGAGTTGTTTTTTAAGTCGCTAGTAAATACCATGGTAGGTTTTCTGAAATTATGACAATATTATCTACACTGTCACCATTTCATTGAGGTGTTTGCTCAGCTTCTACTGTGCAATCATGTATTTGCCCTTTTGTGTTGTAAATTCTGTGAAGCAGAGTGTGTTTTTCTAGTCATATTTCTGTGGCCAGGAGACTGGATTTGTTGGCAGTACTAAAAACTAAATAAAATTTTCTTCATTTTATCTCTTTCACTGCTCAGTGGCCATAGTCAGCAGAAATCAATCCAGTACAATTAAGCTATGTAACCACTTTTCTTTTTTTCTCTAGATGAATCCTTTTGAAAACAGCTGCTATTATGATTGGACAGCAAATAGTCTGCTTATTTACTTATACATTGGTGATTGTTTCCTCTTTTTTGCAGGTACTTGAGAGGTTACAGCAAAGAGGGTTTGAGATTGTTGGCTCATGTGGAGGTGGGGTGGACTCTTCCCAATTCAGTGAATACGTACTGAGACGAGAACTCAGAAGGACATCTCGTGCACCCTCTGTCATTCGAATAAAGCAAGAACCTCTGGACTAAAATGGACATGTTTCTTTATGCAAAAAAAAAAAAAAAAAAAAAAAAAAAGAGGAAAACAAAGAGAAAAAAAAAAGGGGGACATTTCATGTGCAGTTTGGACTCCAAACAAGTCCTGGAACTAAAATTGAATAAAAGACACATTTATATCAAATATAGAGACCACACCTGAATTCATATGGGAACACTTGGAATAGTAGTGATAATAATAATAACCTCAAGGTATAAAAGAAAACACACACACACACACATAAAAAATATGTATGTATATGTATGTCTGTACATATATATATGTATGTATATGTCAAAGGGTAGGAAATGCAATGACAAAATGTGGTAGATGAGGTTGGTGCTGTGATGGCCATTAAGTGTCCTAGGCCATTCCCAGGCCCACTTAACGGTGTACAAGCCATTGCCAGGGGGGGATTCATAGACTGCTCTTCACCCATTTTCATTGCCAAACAGCCATCCACTTTTTAATGTGTACACACCTTGATTCAACTTTATTTGCATATGGAGATTTATGTCTGTCTTTTTTAGAGGTGGATGGGCAGGTGTTCAGGAGACAACCATCCATTGCATTGGAAAGCTGAAATTTTAAATGTAGTTTGTACAGAAGTCGCACACTTTTTGTCTGCCCTCACAGATGTGAAAGGTTAACTTTTCTTTTGAATGAGTTTTTTTGTTGTTTTGTTTTGTGTTTTTCAAAGGGGGCCAGAATAATTAATATTTGGTAGAGATGCTCTGGTTTGAATCTGCTGCTTTCCTACAATTTTTTCAAATTTTATAATGTATTAAATACAATAAACTCCTGTTTAAAATAACAAGGGTCTGGTTTAAGCCAACAGAAGCAGAGAGGTGGGATTGCATTGCACTCCAGCATGTAGAGGGGCAAGGCAGTGGGTGGGCAGTGCTTCCTGCACAAGATGGAGTGAGTTAAAGGCAGCAGAGGCTTTTGAGGGATCTTCTGGTGTGGTGCATGTGGCTGCTGTTCCTTCAGTGCTGTCCCTTTCAAGCTTTGTCCCAGCTGAAAGAGAAGCTGTTGGTCAGACATGAAAATAACACCAGCTCAGCCCAGGGAAACCCATCAAAAAATGACACCTGATTCTATAACCTTCAGTGTGACAGTGAATCCTTGCATCATTCCCTCTTGATTAAGGAGTTGGCAGCTTTGGCTCTCCAAGCCCTTGCATTGTTGAGTGTAAGTCAGCCTGTTTGGTTTTCAGGTTGCTCATTTCCCTCATTTTAAGCCATTGTTCTGCCTAGAGAGTGACATGGCCAGCCCTTGTGTCACCCAGTGGCTGTGTCCTCTGGCAGCAGGCAGTAAATCCACGTCCTGCATTAGATGTCCTACGAGCTGCTCTCTTGCAGAGTCTCCCTGAGGTCTCCTCACCAGCTCCAGGCCTGTGGGATTTTGCAGAGGCACCACATCCCAATGCCACTGCATGGACTGCTCATGGGTTGATGCACCAGGAAGCACCACCTTTCCTCCAAAGTCTCTTTTTGTGCACTGTCACAGAATATGACTCTATGTTCATCCCAGTATGGCAATTTCTATCAACTCAATGGTGCTGGTGTTCCACTGGTCATTTTGGTCACACTTTGCTATTTATTTAAGAAAAGAAAAAAAGAAACTGTTAGATACATGCAACAAGGTTTTTAATGTAGTCTGATAACTAAAAAAGACAAATCACATTTTTTATGGTTTTTATTAAAAGATGTCAGAGAACATCTCTAAATAACTGGCAGCACATATCAACTGTTTGGAATTGCTGAAATGTGAAAATGGGTGAGGGAGGGGGCTCTAAAAATTAAGGCTCATTAGTGGGTTATTAGATCTTCAATGTGATGCTGATCTGTCTATTCACAGTACTGAAACAGCTGCCTCATTGAAAATGCTTGTTTTCAATTAGCAGCAAGAAGTCCTCTTACAAAATAAACAAATGCTTGCTCTTACTGCCCACAATTTGGTTGTTAGTCTGCATAGAAGTTGGAAAGCTAAAACCCAGGGAAATAAATATTTTTAACAGATCTTCAAAACCTTGGAATTGATGAAATTTGTGATGTCCAAAAAGATGCCGGACCCCATGGGTTTGGGAGTACATGGGTGCTAGTGCAAGGTGATGTGATTCTTCAGAGACTGCTGTACAAATCCTCCCGTGCATCTGGGTGAAGCTGCACTTTCTGGGGCCTCCACAGTGTGCCTGGGGATGTGTTTACCCTCTCTGTTCAGCCCAAAGGTATTCCCATATCCAGAACTGCCCTGTTGGCCCCCATCTGTGCATATGGGCTTATGCTCCAGTGCAGGCTGGAGCTGGGGGCAGTGCAGCTCCTTTCTGGGCTCCTCAGCGAGCAGGCACCATAAGTCTGCCTGGCCAGGAGCATCAGCAGCCCCAAAAGTGTCCCCCCAGTGCTGGCAGGGCCCACACAGCCTGCAGCCTCTGCAGCAGGGTGTGGAAGGCGAGGAGCTTTGCCTCTGATGCTTTCCAACACGTGGCTCCCAAAGCCAGCAGGTTATGCTCTGCTGGTGGTTTTGCTTGCTCAGCATGTACCTGTCCAAGTCAATGACCTTGAAGATACCACTGTGCTCCTCCCAAATCCTCAGTTGGCTGGTCACTCTCTCACCAAGCCTACTTTTGTTGTTGACGGAGCCAAAAATCATTCTGAGACCCTGAATGTAAATGTCTCTGCAGTTACAGTGTGCTCATGGAGTAAGAGGTCATGAATATTCAAAGTAATGGCTGATGAAAAATGTATGCAGGAATACACTGGCTGTAGATTTCTAGAGAGTAAATGAGATTAGTCCTGTTTGCGATTGAGGTTTATAACCATGTGTTTTTAAAATGTTCTTTAGAAAAACTGATCAACAAACAAATGAGCAATTTCTCCAGGAAAGTGGGGGGAGTGGGGGGAACCAAGAAAGACCAGATTACTGTCAGCTTGTCTCTGGAGGTTAGTAATTTTGACATCTAAATTTATCTATTTTTTTATTAGAAAGTGTTGACTTCATTTTATGCCATGAGTGGTGCTGTATTTAATACCAAGAGGCAGAGCTGCAGTGAGCAGTAGCTGCCAATGTTGTACTTCAGCAAGTTGGTTAAGCAGCTGCCAGGAGAACTCCTGCAGGCGTGCAGAGATTGCAGATGGCACCAACTCCTCTTCCCACAGAGAGACACAGGCAGAGGAATTTGGTCCTCACCTTTTCCTTGGGTAATGCTAATGCTGGATTTCTGCAATAATCATCGACCCAGGGTTTAGTTCTTCCCATCACCTCCTTAATGCACCAAACAGCAGTAATGTAAGTATGGATCCTGGCATGCTTGGATGAACCTTAAAACTGGATGTCTCAATGAAGACTGAGCTAATTTACTCTGTGCTGGAGAAAGAGAATTCTTGCTTTCTCAGTGGGGTCATCTCTCTTTCCAAAAGCAGTACTGGTAAGTAGGTGCTGCTGATTTATTCTGTCTTCAGGTACATACTAGCCAGGCAGTCTGGCCCAATGAATGTTTTTTCTCTCCTTTGCCACATGTCTATAGAAGGAAGCTGATCATCTCAGTTCTTGACTGTCACAAGCAAGTCGAGTTGACGCATTGTTTTATGATGCCCACTAAAATGCATAACAAAAACCAATGGGGAAAACTTAGTAAACTCTGAAAACATGAAAGTTGAGCCACCCATTCAATTATTTTCCTTTATGCTGAACAGGCACTGAATTCAATTTGAAGTCAAACATTTTGTTCATAAGCATAATTTTTTGCAGCAAGCTTTAAAAATTGATTTCTATACTAATTACAGGGTTTTTACTGCCACCCAAATGGCTTGTCAAGTGAATTTTTCTTTAATGTTTCCACTGCATGACTTGGGGGGAAGGGTTTGATTTTGGGGGATGAGAAAAGCATTTTTATTGACCGATGGTCAGTTTCTCAGAGAAATAAAAACATTTATTTCCATCTGTCATTTCTTCACTGTGGAATTCTATATTATGAATTATTTCTACGGACAACTGGTATTTGTATGTTGGCATTCAAGCTGCCTGAGGTTTATTTACAGTGGAAATGAAACCAAGACATCCTTAGGGCCTGTAGACCAGTTGCTTTTTCTCAGACTTCAGTTTGAATGGTTTATTATTTCTTGAGGGTCTGAAGGGATCACCACCACCAAAAATCAATATGTTGCACCAGGTCCCATTGTTGGCTTTGGCTGCTGCCCCATTGATTTGTTTTTTTGAAGACCCCAAAACTGACTTAGCATATGGGATCCTCTATTTGAAACTGCTAAAATCATAGCCCTAACTCCTCTTAAAAAGAAAAAATACAGGCATGCAGTACACAAGTTCATCCTCCTGTAAGCTGAGCTAGCTCTGCTAGCTGGCAACCAGGATGTTAACATCGATGCTATGGGGAAACCCTAGTGCTAGTCTGCTGAAGCATCTTCTATTTGCACAACTAAGAGCTCAAGAAATGGAAATGTCCTCTGACAAATGGAGAAAAGCCCACTTCTCCTTGAATCTGTTTGGGAATTGTTTGTTTGTTTGTTTGTTTGCTTGTTTGTTTTTGTTTTGTTTTCCCCCCACACACCTTTTTTTGACTAGGGACCTAATGTGTCCCTAAAATAATAGGGGTGTAATGTTTTTTAGGTGGTGTTGGAGATTATGAGCCAGAGTCCATCTTCTGCCCTCCATACTCATGGTGAACTTGCCTCACATCCCAGTCAGAAGCTGTCAGTGCTGTTGCATCCACAGCAATAGCAGGTCATGTCTTTTATTTCTAAAAATACAGTATTTTCCACTGCAGGTCAGAGGAAGCATGGGTTGATGAGACTTTTCTCTCTCAGCCTCATTAAAGCCCTATATATATGAGTTCTCCTCTCTGGAGAGGCTGTTGCTGGTATGAGCAGACTGGATTTGTGCTTCCTGGGGAGCATGGAGTGCTGGTGCCCTAGCCCAGCCCATTGATCCCTGTCCTGTGGTCCTCAGAGCACAGCTCTGGCTTGCTGGTCAGAGGAAACATAGAGAGAGGGAGATTTGTCTGTGTGCTCTGGAGTTTGGACTGATAAATGATCTCATCTACAACCCTAAATGGTCTTGTGGCTTCTGTTATGTAGCTTGTCAGTGCTGTTATTAATTTTCCCAAGGAAAATGCGAAGCATGGGATGGCTGGCCTTGCCTCCTTACCATTAGGATGCAGTCTAAAAGACAGGGTGACATTGACTTAAAACAAAAACTGCATATGGTGAAGTCCCCTAAACTCATGTACTGCATTCATTCTGACTTCAGGTCAATCCAGAGGGCTCAGTGAGGCTCAGCAGTGGATGTTTGAGACTTCATTTGATTAGCCACCAAGAAATTGCAAAAACAAAACGCAAAGCAAGCAGAGCATGGATGCTTGTTCTGAAGATCTGGAGCCATGATTTCACCAATCCCTGCTGCTTCTGAATACATATTTCAGTTCTGGGTGGCTTACATTAAAACCAAAAGCAGCTGTGCATTTCTTTCTCTCTCTTCCTCCAGTTCAGGAAATTTGTTTTCTTCTGCTGGGGGCTGTGCCTGGGCAGCTCAAGAGTAATAACTTTGGCCCTAATGCAGTGCTTGGTCTCTTCAAAGCATTGTGCAGACCTTCAATTAAGCATCTCTCTACCTCTAAGGGAAGAAGACAGCAATAAACTCACCTTGCAGCTGTGGAGGCTGAAGAAACTCGACTGTCACTCACTTGGGCGTCAAACTGCACGTCTGGAGTCCCGCTTAGCTGTCCTGTTCCACAAGCTCTCTTGCAGTACAGAAAGAGGTGGAAATCGAGGAACTGTGACACATTTTTTCATTAAAACTGA
This sequence comes from Catharus ustulatus, assembly GCF_009819885.2. NCBI lineage: Eukaryota > Metazoa > Chordata > Aves > Passeriformes > Turdidae > Catharus > Catharus ustulatus. Next base: position 113,821,774 of record NC_046221.1, on the reverse strand, counting down.
GAGTTAGAAGCTATTCAAGCACATAGAAGGAGTTGTTGGGATGTCTGAATGAGCTTAAAATGTTAGCATTGCAACCATGTTGGGCTTGGCTCACTTTCTGATTTCTTTTTCTAATTCCTTCCAAAGGGAGAGAGAAATAGATTAAATGAAATAAAATTTCCTTTACCTTACATGTTTTAAGTGAAGTCTACTGATGGCTTACTTAATTTAATTTCTCTGGCTCAGTTTTTCAGTAGGGACTATAATTTTCTGTTTATGTTTATGTTCCTTAACACAGAACTCAGGCATTAAAATGGGAGAAGGGGAAAGATCCAGTGCAGTTGGTGAAAGAGCTTTGTTTGTTTGTACAGCGGTCACAACAAAATCCTGCTGCATGCCAGGATGGCAGGAATGTTTTTCAGGTGTGGTTGTTGAGATGGGGCAAGGCACAGCTGGCTCCCAGCTTCAAATGCTCCACAATGAAAATGACAACAGTGGGAAACTAGGGCTCAAACCCTCATGGATTATCTTCCTCCTTAAGCATCTGCTCATCTTTCTCACAGTTGTAGCCTTTAGATGAGTAGTTTAAAAGCTGTGCTATCATCTCTGCTGTAACCAGTGCAGCTATTCCAGAAGAAAGCTGCTTGGCTCAGGGACAGCTGTTCTGCAGAAAAATTCTCTTCTGATGCATTATTGATAGATGTAAGTTAAAGCCATAAAGCTCGCAGCTTTATCGGGCAATATCTACTAAATCCTGGAAGCATGTAAGATAACCTAAATGTAATCTACTGCATACCAGCTTCTTCAGTGATGGATAGCACAACAATAGCAGGACTAATGAAAAATTAATGAAAACAGTTACTTCCATAAGAAAAATGATCTGTTTTCTCCCACCTTTGTATTGATTTTAACTGGCCCTGTAATTGGAAGTGTATAATTTTTTCCTCAGGTAAAGAGGATTGAGGGTGAGGGAGAGCGAGTGTATAATTCTATTCATGTTTGTGACATACTTTCAGGCTACAAAAACAAAGCATTTTCCTTAGGATGTTGAAGCTGCCTGTGAATGCCAACTTCAAGCATATTTTCTCAGCTCAGGCAAACTGCCATGCTGGTTTGCCTGAAACCAGATATTGCATGAGCAGAGTACTTGGCACACTTTGAAGGCTAGTAAAGAAGTACAAAGAAACAATGTTTAAGGAAAACCAAATACAGTGCATGTAACTTGGTGGGTTTAACATGTTTCATGCATTTAAGTTCGTTCCTGATTGATCTGCTCCTTGATGAAAAGGAAAAATCCTCCATTGCTCTTCGGAGAGGGAAGGAATGTCCTCTGAGGAAGAATCTTCTCTGTGAGACCAAACCAGTTGTACCATGATGTTCACGTTCCAGCTTGGCAGAGAATTCACAGCCACAGTGAGTCTCAGCCTCTTCTCACTAACATAATTAAACACCGCTGTCTTTTTTCCTAAATTTAATGGAGTATTTCTGTCTTTTTCACCATCCCACAGCAGAATTCAGTTAGATCTGAAGCTGCTGTAAACTCTATTTTAAATTATTCCTAAGTCTTTACCTGCTTAATGTTAATATATCCACTGAGCCCGAAGGGCAATGCTGAGATAATAAATCAATCAGAACAGCATATATTTTGTTTTGTTAGGGTTAAAAAGTGCAGATTTTTTAAGTGTTTAAGAAATACTGCTTTCCTGTTCCCTGTTGTATATGCTATGGGTCTTTTCCTAATCTCCTCCATCAAAGATGTGATATGGGGCTGTAGCATGATGAGGACCAGGATGTTCCTACACATTCATAGTGAATGTTATTCTTTATCTTTGGAGGATTTTTTTTCCTCTCATCTTTTAGCCAACATGCTTTCATTTAAAAAGGACTTTTTTTTAACTTGAGAGATTTAGCCACATCTTTGGTTGTTGCTTTTGTTCCTTGCTTTTCTTATCGGCCTGATAACAGCTGCATTGTAAGATGAACCACCCCTTTCAATGCATATCTTTGAAAACTAGGGCACTTACTCATCCTCAGTGTTTGGATTGGCTTTATTTTTGTCTCAGCAGCCTGCTCTGGTCCAGCCTTAGCTGGTGCTCCACACAGCAGATGTGGTGACCATGGAGCCTTTGTGGTGGTGTCCTCCCCAGCTCATGGGGCCTTGCTGTGTGAGTGAGAGCTGCAAGAGCAGCACCAGCGATGAGAAACCACCCCAAAAATGTTACAGCTGTAACCGTGCAGCAGCAAGAGGAGGTGCAGCCCAGGGCAGTGCCTGTACTCAGTGCTGGGGCTGGGAGAGGTGCTGCTGGCATTGAGGGGTTCTGGGTGCCCATCTCCCTGTTCTATCATCAGGCAAATCCTCTGGGTCCCCTGGAGATCAAAAAGTATCTGGACACAGTCCTCGCTAGACACAGTCACAGGGAAATGGGCTCAAGGTGCCCTGCTTGTGCCAGGTGGGAGTGAACAAGACGATCTCTAGAGGCCCCTTCCAACCTCAACCATTCTATGTCTTCTGTCATTTCCAGGAAGACTGAACTGACTGAGATGTGAAAGATTCCTCAGGGAGTGTGAAATATGGCCCTACCTCTTTACTTGATGCCATTATCATATTATCTGGAGTTTTAATTCTGTCCTCTATTTCTTTTCAGTCAAGAATGATCTTTTATGTTTTTTTCAGTAGGGAGAAGAATGGGGATTCTCTCCTAATGGGACTTGAAAGCCATTGGGTGGAAGTGCTGGGCTTAATGTAATAAACTATATTTAAAGTATTACTCACAGAAATTCTGTGAACAGTGCAGCTGAATCTCATAATTACATGTCACTGTTGCTGAAGAGCAAACAAAGAAATTCAAGAAAGGCAGATGCAAAGCTCCTTCATATCTTCCTTGTGGGGTCCTGATCTGGTGAGGCATTTCAGGGACCCCTTAGCTTTTGGTACAGAAGAAGTTTGGTCTTTGTTTTGTGGGACACTCACAGTACTAAAATTGTGTTTGTATTTCCATACCTCACCAAGTGAAGACACAGAAAGGCAAGAACGCACCAGAAAAAGCTTCCCCCAACTTCTTTCTTCCTGATTTTTTTTGTTTATTTTATTTATTGTAGGGCTGGTTTACTTATTGTAGGGCTAAATATTGATTTTTCAGCTCTGAAAAACTGAAGACATAACATCTTCTTCTGCCATGTTCTCAATATGTTTAAAATGAAAAAAGTACTCCATGACCACATTTTTCCCCTACAAAAATGTGAGCAATTAGCACAGCAGGTTCTCAGTTCAATATGTATAATTTATTGTAAAATGTACATAATTAGTTTGGCAGAAAGCAAAAGTACCAACACAAGCATAAACCTTTTTATGAATCCATATGTAATACTGGATGTTGATGGATTATTACTACAGCAAGATATCATGTTAAATAACTGATGCAGATGTACAGTAGCAAATTAGTGGTTTTGCCACTTTCATTAAAAAATGAAACAAACAGAAAAAAAATTCTTCACATCTTCATTATTTATTGAAGTTGAGGGGTTTTTATACACTCACTGCTGGAGCATCTGGGTATATTAAACAGCTGAATTCAATATCACATTAAGCTAAATTGCCCACAATGGGCAGCTGCCTCATTTCACTCTTCTTAAAAGTCCAAAATGTGTTTTCTGAACCTGAGGCATTTGTCTTCTTGCCGAAGTGGTGTGCTGGTTAGTATTTCACCAAAGGGAGAAGCAGTGGGGGACATGTCCTTCTGCTGCTAAGACCATGGCCAAAACATTCTCAATGCAGGAGAGAGGACAGGGACAGGAGGAGTGGTCACAAAAGTGCTCTCAGCTTTATCTGGGTGGAGCTGGTTTAAATCCTGGTAGATAGGATCATGTGCAGTCACTGTGGGGCTGTGTGTGTGGGAAGAGCCACCTTCCTGGACAAGCTCAGAAGCCTCCCCAGAAGCCAGAGTCCTCTGGCTCCCAAATATCCATGTGCCATGTAGAGGTGTAAAGCAGCACAGGCTGCAGCCCTTTGGCTTCCTGCTCAGGTCTTGGGTAGCCCTGCAGTGCTGGACTGTGGGATGGGAGCAGCAGGGTGGCGCAAAGACAGATGTGTGTGTGTGTCTGGGCAGGGGGATGTGCTGGAGGAGCCACCTGGATTTGTCTTGCTCACTGCTTGGACCACATCCCTGACCTGGGCTTCTCAGTCCTACTGGAAGCCCTGAAGCCCCTCCAGTAAAAGCGGGAGCTCCTGCAGCACCTGTCCAGGCTTGGTCTCTGGGGCACATCCAGCAAGGTGGGCCAGACAGACAAGGGACCCCCTCCATTCCTTCCTTGTCCCATTTCCCCCTACCTGTTTTTCCATAGAGACCACAAAGAGCTCAGACATTTTCCAGCCCTGGAGGTGTCCATACTCCTCCAGGTGTTTCTTCCACATCTGTGAGGCTCAGACCCAGATGTCAAAGCCCCCATGTCAGTGCCTGCACCCAGAACTACCTGTGTTTCACACCAATCTTCCTACACTTGTGTCCTCCTACATCATCTTTGGCTTCTCTCTCATCCCCAAGTGGATTTTCCAATTAATTTCCCACCTTTTATATCTTCCTCCTCCCTCAGCCCACTTTTCATCATCTCTTTCCAGTTGTCTGTTTTCTTTCTTCTCCTATAATCCTGTACATTTGGATAATTTTAATTTGGACTGTTTAACATAACCACCAGATTTGTGTTTTAGCCTTGTTTAGCAGGTTGGAGGCTCTTTTTTCTATGTTATGTTCTGCATTTTCTTCTCCCTCTTAATATGTCAGCATTAACAGACTGGGATCCAGCTTCACTTCAGTGGGAAGCTTCACCAGTGATTTCCATAGGAGAAGTGGGAGAACATTCAAAATGTGAGAGGCTATACCCAAGGGTCTGCGTTTGTCTATTGTCAGATTTCCCAAGCTTCTCCATGCTCCCAGCTCCAAAGGGACCTATAAGTAGAAAGAACAACTTTCTGGAAAGTAGGCCACATTTCCTTAAGTTACAGAGATGGAGGCAGCATCCCACCTGGTTTGAGACAATGTGTAAGAGCAGGAGCCCCATCCCCAGCATGTCCCTGCTGGTGCCCAGTCCTTCTGCCACATTTATACATATCGGTAGTATATTTGAAAGGAAGGAAGGAAAAAACACTTTTTTGCCCTCCAATTTCTTTCCAGGGGAAGTTTATAGAGGTTTATATGTTCCAAACAAGCGAGAAATCTCTGTCCAGTCCCCCACATTACCCAGTCACACATTACCTGGCTGTGGTGCTGCCCCACAGTAATGTTCTGAGCACGTGTATCCTGCAGACATGCAGTGGCCATCCCTAAACAACAGCTGTGATGGGTGAAGTCACTCATCCACATAGATAATCCAACAAAACCACCAGTAATGTACATTCAGTGATATGCTAGAAAATACAGTTTTGCTGGCAGGATTTATTCCACGACCCTGCTCTCTTCAGTGAGCAAAGCAGGCAGAGATGTGAGGGATGCCCGCAGGAAGCCTGCCCAACCTCTGCATAGCCGGGGATGGCTGTGCTGCCAAAGCACTGCTAACACAGCCCTAGGAATGGGCAGCCGTGGTTGTTTTCAGCCTTGGCAGGTAGAAAGGTTCCCACATTGTGTTCTGATCACATTCAGGTGGGTTTTATTCTGCAGTTGCAAAACACCTCAGAAAAATAATCCAAACTGATCTCAGAAGTGAAAGAAAAATGGAAGGGCAGCTGGTTTTGAGTGAGGCACCTTTATCAAAGGGTGTCTGTTCCAACCCCTTCTGTTCAGGAACAGTCTCACTAGAAAAAGCCCCCCTTTCCAGCTTATCCTTTCTGCAGCTGTCACTGCGCTGCTCTTTGTTCATGAAGTTACCGGCACTGGCACCTGTGTCTCCCGATGCAATCTAGAGGCTCCCACTGTTTATTTCAATGTAAATATTTTTTTTTGTTGAGAAACAAAAGGGGCTGGAAAAAGGGAGGTTATGGGAATATTCAGGATGAGATAAGGAATCTGAGGCAGAAAAGAACACACCAATTACCTCAGCTCACATGCTCATCTGCCAGATGAAACCAGTTTTACCGGCTGTTGCCCAAAGGCAAAACACCACAGGGCTTCTGATGTCATGTTGGCCTTTGGTTATAAGCCCGGGTAAATGGGTACCTGGCAGAGAGAGAAAAAGGGCTGTGCTGCTTAATGCCAGCTTCATCTATTTATGTTCCTCTAGCATCAATTAAAAATATCTCTGTCTCATTCTGTCTGCCTGCCTGCCTGCTACTGTGGTATTTGTTTTCTTTCCATAGCACTGCAGATTGCCTTGCCTTACAGTTTACAACAGTGAGAGCTGGCACTTGCCTCTGGCAGGGCAGAGGATGAGAAACCATTTCACTTTTCCTCCACTCTGTCTTCATGTGGAGCCGCAAAGGTGTTTGATGGGCTGGTTGTTGTGAAGGGGTGATGTACAAGGCCAGGGCTGTTGTTAATTTGCAGTGCTTCAATAGCATTAGCTTTTTCCTTAGGATTTAAATTGAATTGGTGGCATTGCTGGGACAATATAGTGCTGTAGATCTGAAGTGTGTTCTATGTACTCATCTGTCTTTTTTCTTTATTCTATTAACCTTCTTTTTCTTCCTCTTTCCCCCCCCACTCCTTTTTTATATCACCAAGACCCAGTGAAGCAGATTTTATGTTGCAATAATTCTACGTGTTTTGGTTATAAATATCCCAAAGCAAAGTTAAGGGTTTTTTTCATATAACTATCAAAGCAAGTGTCTGCTTCAGCCCAAATTGAAAGGGATGTTTTACATATAAAAGTTCATTAGTGGGTGGTAAACAGCTTCTGTCCTAATACGTATTGCAAATATTCTGCTGTGGCACAGACCAACAGCTTTGGTGAAATTGGTGTATCTGACCTAAACACAACAGTTCCCTGTGCTAATTGTCCCTGGAACTAAAACAGGGTCTGAGCATCCAAGAAAACCCAGGAAAATCAAGTCTTTTGCCCATAGCAATATAAATCATGCTTCTAGTCTCCAGTTTCTCCTTGCATTCCTAGCTGTCTCTTCAAGAGCAAATAATGCCACAAAGTAATTTAAAAACAGAGGAGGTAAAAATCAGTAACTTCAGCAATAGTAGCACAGACAGTTTCCTCCATCACAATCTCCCATCTAGATTTTCTGAGCAGACTTGCAATTTCAGTGGTTGCCTTGGCAGGTGCCCAGCATGATACACCTGAAAGCAGCCAGGCTGTCTGAGAGCAAACGTGCCATGATTTTGAAAAATCAGTGTTCTTCAAGAGTTCTCAAGTTGATTGTCAAAAACTACTAAATATTTCTCATTTTTCTGCTTCCTCAGAGTTACACACCCTCAGAATGGCAAATGCTTCATGATCTGAAGCCAACACAACAGCATTGGTATATCACTGGCTTGCAACAACATCTATTTGAAGGGATGTTTTAAAGCAGTCTGCAGTGCTGGAAGGCGGCTTTTTCTGCACTGCTTCTAGCTAGGATGTGCTGATCTGAGCACTCGACGACATAATTTATTTATTAGGACTTCATACCATTTTTTCCCCATTGACACAGGATTAAAATTAAACATCCCTAACTGCACAAGATGAAAGTATGGCTTAGCTCACTCAGATATGTCCGCATTAGCTATGTGTGTAAGCAATTGCTCTCCGCTAGCTTGATCTTGCTTTCGTGTACAGGCAAAACTCCCCCGAGATGGCTCACCTGAGTCAGATGTTGAGCTGAACCCTGACTGTGTGCAGAGGTGGCAGTGACTGGAACATACTGGAGCAAACCTTTACAGCTTTTGATTCTCCAAAGACTCCATCAACAGCTGCCATTGACACTGAGGGGTGCTGTCATTAGGGCTGAGATCCTTGGGAATGCATCGATTCCTCAGCCCCATCATCTCAGCTGCTGAGTACAGTGCTGCACCCATATGCAGTGAAGCTCAATAAGTCATTTCTTCACAAGCTGCTGGAGAGGAGATGTATTCCCAAGCCATGCAGCCACCTGGCTGCTAAGTGCTGGAGGCACAAGACAGCCACCATCAGCATGGCCTGTGGTCACTTGAACTAGCTCAACTTTAAGACTTTGTTCATACCAGTTACCAGGTCTGAGGCTAAGGGAAACGGTGGTACCTTGCAGTGGTTTCATCCCTCAATGCTACCTCTCCCAGAGACAGCCCAGGCAGACAGAAAATGTCTGGCTTAGTGTCCTGCTGCCAGTGCACAGGAGCATCTCACAGGGTAGCACTGTGAGGAGCCAAAATGCTAAGAGCAGCCCTTGAGACCCCCAGGAACCAGGAGAGGGAAAGGAAAAACATCCTCCACTAAAGATCCGTTGTCAGGGAGGAAGCAGTAGCTGCTGTGGGTACTGGGAAAAGATCAGGTGCCTGCAAAAACCCATCTGGGAGGGAAGGCACCAGATGCAGAATAAAAGATCTCTGCATTCAGCCACTGCCATGGGGACCTGGTTGACCCAGCCCTGAAACACCCTGCTGGGCCAGACCCTGCTCCTGCAAGCAAGTTGCATTCTGCCTCTCTGCCAATAAAGTTTCTCCTGCTCCATCAAGCACTTTTATCCCAGTGTCAGGGAGTGACAGGCATGAGTTTGGAGTTCCAACAGGACAGGGGAGAAAGGACTCCAGAACACACCACCAGGTTTTCAGGGAAGGGGTTTGACTGCACATCTTCTTCCCTTGGGATCTTTGCTGCCCTTGTACCTGGGAGAAGAGTGGTGGGAAGCATCCATCTTGGCCATAGGGCAAGGGGCCTTGTGGTCCTTTGCTGGTGGATGTGGCAAAGAGAAGGCCAAGTCAGGCAGCTGATTTGGTGTTTTGTGGCATACTAGGAGCATTCATGGTGCACACTTGCTTGAACTGAGTGGACTCTGTAAGGGGCTTGTCAGGGATGCAAGGGTTTTTTTCAGAACAGTGTTGCTGATGAGGGTCCCTAAGCTTTGCAAAGCATGGAAGTGAGCACAGTGCACTGAAAGAAGTGGGATGGACTGTGGTGGACTACTCTGCCAGGGCAGATGTGGGTTTTCAGGGAAAACAACCCCTAGTGTTATCTAAAAACTGAATGTTTCCCCTGGAGAGATCATGAAGGAGAGATGAAATATACCTGGAATATCATTGCTGGAAATACCATTGAATGCAGAACTTGTTGCCTCTTATACCATCTACTTTGAAACACAACCTCATCCTGCAAGGCCTGCTCTGTCCTTCAGACTCCCTCCTTTTGTGATAAGAAGTACGTGTGTTACTTGTCCATTGCTCCTTGTGCATACATTATGTGGTGACATACAATGTGGTGATGACACTGAAACCACCTGCTGATTGCCCAAGGTTTGAAAAGGTGGCCTGGAATGGAAACTATTTTCACAAAGACTTTCACACATGGGTTGGTTGCTTGCTTGCTTGGTGATTACAGACTATGAAGGGATGAGTGAGTAGAGCCTGGTCAGTTTTGCTGCAAATACTGTGGTCCAAAGTTATGCTCTCCTCACCCATGGAGATTAAAGCACGCAATAGGAGAAGCCACCATGTTACTAATGCTTGCAGAAGCATAACATATATGAAAGTACTTCCAGTGCTTCCATCTCCCCAGAAGTAAACAGAAATTAAAATTAAACTCCAAGTTTCCACACACAGAATCATTAACTTTGTATAGTTAGGGACTAGAGAGAGGGAGGGAAGGGGGATTTTTGGTAGGATTTTTTTTTTTTTTGCCCTGGGCAAAATTTTCAACATTAACTAATTAATGTTTATAAAGCACTTTGCATATATAGTGCCTTTCATCAGGGGATCTCCAAGTATTAGATTATATTATCTTGAAGGCCCCAGGCCTGTGCATACTAGCCCTATAAAGTATTAGCCTTATAAACTTTAGTAATTCATTTCAGGTTTTTTCCTGGGGTTTTTTTTGGTTTGGTTGTTGTTGTTGTTGTAGTTGTTTTGGGTTTTTTTGGTTTTTTTGGTTGGGTTTTTAATCTTCCCTCTTCTGAAAATGTGCCGAGTATTTTGGCTGTGTATGTAAAAAAGTGGTAAAAAGTGTGGTGTCAGCCAGAATGACCATACAAAAACTTAGGGCTCTGTAATGAACTTCTCAAATCCTCTAATTGCCAGAGTTGGGGAGTAGCAACTGTGCCAAACTAAAATTCAAATATAAACCCCACTCATCAAGTAGGGGTGTGGGAGGGACATCATTACTGGTGAGGGAAGCAGCTCTGACATTTGCTCTGGCAATGACAGTAGGGATAGGGACAAAAGGGGAAGAAAGGGATACCTCTGATCTCCAGCAGCATCGGGAGAATACCCTTTGCTCCAGCTTGGGTGCAAGCTTCTGTATTTCATTAGTTTCTGTTACTGGTGACTGGGAAAGCAAGGATAGGCATGAAATGGCCCATCTGGAGTGTGTTCATTGCTGCCATCCTCCTGGGCAGAGGCATGAGGTAGGGTGCCTCAAAGCCATGCCAACAGCAGTGAATCTCCCATGTGCTAAATCTGAAAAGTCTGCTTGGGTGTGGGCTCAGTGGATGACTCAAACAATTACTTAACAATAGCTGCTTGCGTGAGCTGGCAGGGATGAAGCCAGGTTCACAATGGGAAAAATGTGTGGGCATCTTGGCTTTAGCGAAACACACGGGGAGCAGACTTGCTGCTGCATGCAGGAACTACCAACAGAGAAAGCAAGGCCTTGGGGAGCAGAAACTTGACAGGGACAAGGCAAAGGATGTCTTTGCCCTTACTTGCACATCTTACAGGTGGAATTCCCCCAGCTGAATTTAGCTGGATAAGGGTTGCTACTCTGAGGGAAAGGCTGAGCAGCAAATCCAGTCTTTTGAAGAGTCAGCGGTATTCAGAATACCAGAATGGAGCCATCACTTGCAAGGCCATCTTGTCCACACTGAAGTGCTCTTTCATGAGTGAAAGTTCACAGCAAGGATGGGAAATCCCTCCCCTTTCAAAGGAGAGGAGAGGTCAGCAGAGTGATGGCACATGTAGCTACAGTCAGACAGGTACTTCATCATAGAAACAGCCTGATAGCTCTTCAGAGCCTGCACACATTGAAGAACTTCACGGGGAGCTTGCAACAGGTAAAAGTGGTCACTTGCTGCTTGTGGACTGACATTCCAAATTTCAAAATATCCACTCTGCATGTGGCTTCCAAGAGAGCGACAGATGGGAGAAGTGTACAAGGTGGTTGTGGGGAATGGCTCTCCAGACAGGTTCTGGACATGGAAAAAACACATCAGGAAACCTAGCAAGTAGGAATCACCCATCAGGCTTGCAATGTGGATAAGAGCTTGGTATGCTAAGCCTTGCAACCTGTACTTGCACTCCTGGTCCCTAGGAAGAGTGGGAACTCCACAGAGATCTGGAGGGTGCTCACTGTGTGGACCTAGAGCAGCATTCAGATGGAGATTCAACTGTAGCAAAGCTCTTGCTGGGAGGGAGCAGGCAGAGACATCTTTGTCATGTCCACATGCTTTATCCCTGGAGCCAGAGCTGTGGGACAGCAGAAAGCTCAAGTCTTGTATTGGCAGATGTCCTCGGAAGCATGGCCCACATAGGTTGCTCTGTTGTTGCAAGCAAGAGAGGGTTGTGAGGGCCAGGTGTATATTGAGAGTGAAAGAGGGAGTGAACTCTCCTGCTCTGGAAACACCACAATGCAGAGAGCTGGCCTGGGAGCAGCCAAAGGTCCCATCACCTTGCCCCAACCAACAGTGTGAGCTGATGTACTCTATGTGATTGCAGTGAGCATTGGGAGGGACTTCTGGATTTTTTCTCTCCCCTTCAGGCAGCTGTGGTTATAGAGAGACTTGGGGAAGAGGAATCAAAGAAAGAACTACGCTGTGATAGGGTTGGGTTCCTTCTCCTGGGCTCCAATGGTGCTTTTCTCCTGGCATTGCTGTGTATGCTGGACGCATTTTGCCCTTCCAGTTCTTCTCCAGTGCTTTAACACTGTGTTTGACCCCTGCTGGCAAGTGTGTATTTATATTGGCAAATCAGTCCATCTACCAGATAAAGGGCCTCTAATGAGGCAAGCAGGCATAGTTACAAAGGATTGAAGGGTCGCTGCCACGAGCTGTCCATGTACATGTTAATCTCATGTCCTCTTTGATGCAGATGCTTCACTTATGGGTCAGGCTAATATGTCTGGTCCTTCAGGCCAGGATACTCCCATACTTGATATGCAACAGGAGGGAGTGCTTGGTGCTATTGGTATTACCTCCAACCTAGGGCAAGCATGAATTAATCCACAATCATCATCAACATGGAGCAAGGCACCTTTTCCCTTTCACTGAACTCAGGAAGCAGACGTTGCTGCACGAGGCCCTGGGGAGCCCGGAGCTGGGATGACGACTCACAGGTAATCACAGATGGGCTGTGAGTCACTCCTGCCCTGGAAACCAACCAGCTTCTGCTCATTAGCTACCATTGCAAGAGCTGCAGCTCCTGTTAGATGCGAGTGGTTTTGCTGCCTGCTGGTTGCTGTCCATCCAGTTGGAAGTCACCAGTACTCCTGTGCCACAGGTGGGTGGTACGAGTGCTTTGGAGTAAAATATGATGCTTGGCTTTGAAGGAGCAAGGCTGTGAGGTTTACCCATTGCACAGCCGCAGCTCCACCCCTCACTCAAGCAGGTGCACTGCCAACTGCAGTCTTCAGCCTCAGCAGATCTGGGAGAACTGGGGCTCTTTGGTTGCTCTTCCCATTTGCATGCAATTCCCTCTAACTCCTGATCCTCTCCCTGTGACAGGTAATTTGCCTAGCCAACAGGAGCTCAGGAAGTGCCATGCAGCCTGGGGTTTCCCCACATTTCACATCAATGAGTCCCGACTGGTTCAAGTTTAGATGTAAGAGCAACAAGGAGGCAATACACAAGGATGAAAGCGGCTTCTGCTGAAACAGAAGAGATGTTGGTCTAGCACAGGGAAGCAACACTACCATGCTGGGCTTGGGTAGACAATCTCATGGTGCTCTGCTGAGTAGCCAGTCACCTAGGGAGTCCTCTCCCATGGAGGTCGTGCTGCTCCTTTCGTGGGGACAACTGTAGCTGAGCAGTTGCAGCACGACCAAAGAGCTTGCAAGGACCAACACTGTGGCGCTGACGGTAACTGAGGGACTCCAGAGGGAAACAAGAAAGGACTTGCAGCAAAGCTGACTCTGCAAGGCCGAGTTGGGCAACAGCAGTTTAGATCAGTTATAGATCTAGAGGCCCTCAAGTGAGGCAGGAGACAGAGGAAGCTTCCCTCTCCTGCCAGCATATCCATATTTGGAGGTGTGGGTGAAGGCTGCTCCCTGCCTGGGGCTCAGGCGCCAACAAATTGGGCCATTTGGTCTAGTACAGAGGAAGTTTGGCACAGAACTCTTCTTCTCAGGTTTTTGGGGGTTTTGGGTAACTTTGGGGGATGAGGTATTAATGTGTACCTCCAGATAAAAAAGTTTCAGCTTTGTCTTAAAGCAAGCTCCTGCATAGTGCAGAAAAACAATTCATGTCCCTCCAGAACAGGTGTTGCGGGCAGCTCTCCCTACCTCAGGCAGTGCTGAGCTGGTTTTATAGCCCTGGCTAGGTACATCTTTGGTCTATTCAAAGCTGCATCTCTCTCTTACTAAAGTCTGAGGACTAAATAAAGGTGCCTCTTCCCCACCACTATCCACAGGGAAGAGAATAACCCTGGTGCAAGCAGCTGTTGTTCCCCACTGTGGCAAGGTAGGCACTGGAGCTTGGCTGTCCTTCCAGGCAGCTCATCAGGGATATGAGGGAGCAGCAGCAATGCCCCACAGTGGGGGAGAGCACTGCAGTGAGGCAGGCTTAGGGGATTTGGAGAGCATGATGACCATCTCAGGGTGCAGCACAGGGAGGATGGATTTATAAGTGTGTGTAAGCCTCAACTCCAGCCCACCAACATTCTTTCCCCAAGGGAGGGCACACAGCTTCCCCTAGAAGCATGAAGGGAAATACCCTTCAGGAGCTGCCCAGAGTTCATACTTGGAATTCAGACCACCAGTCTTGTGATTTCTGGAGATCTGATTCATGTTTTTTGAACGTGTGGGTTTGGCAATCCTGTGCTTACACTTACAGCCATTTCCCAACCCCTTATTTTCCCCAGAGGTATTCTTACTTTTCCTTTTTTTACTCTTGTACATATGAAATAAACTGCTTGGGGGTTAGGGGGGTTGTTACTGATAGCAAAACTCATCTATTAAATTCACAGTGAGTTGCTCACTAAATAACACACACACACACAAAAAAATCCCCCACAATTTTATAGTCTAAACCAACCACAGCAGGTTGGAGCGACTCCTTATGGCTTTTGCTTTGCCTTGGGGCAAGATATACCAGGCAAGGGTTTTTCTCCCCAAGGAGCAGCAGGAAAATGCTGTCCCCTTACTGCAGCCATGATGGGGTTGGCAGACAAGCTCTGTACCATCGTGGTGGATGTGACCTATCTGTCCCCATATGTTTTTGTGGGAAAGGTGAGCTCCTGTCCCCCCCACCTGCTCTGGGGAGGGTGGTCTGGGTACACACAGGCACATAAGCCCGTAGGAGAGGATCTAAGGGCCTTTCCTGGAGTCATGAAAATAGGTCTTTTTTTATGGGAGATTTAATGTGAGAGTTTGGGGCCCACATTAATTTGGACCAGCAAAAATTCCATTTTTCCTCCCATATATTTTTTTTGTGCAGTCATAGACTATATCTTTATCACCGTAGACATCAACCAGAGGCATAAGTAGTACTGTAGCTCAAAGAAACAGTATTAATTATCCAAGCTCTGTGCTGAGCACCATTTGTATTCCCTCAGACAGCCTGCTGCTGGCACAGTGGAAGGCAAAACCATGAACCCATGGGACTAGAGACTGTTTTCCATTTTCTCTGAGAGCTCTCTGCCCATCTGAATACAGAGCAGAATTAGGAAGCAAAAGGATGAGGCAAAGTGCCACCCCCAAAGCTGCCCCACACGCTCTGAGGTGTTACAAGATGTGACCTTTCAGTCAGCTTAGGATTCAGAGCTAATTTCAGGAAAAGGATTTCTTGTGGCAAATCTTAGGAAGGTATAATATAGTGCTGTCATTGGTCTACATTGCCTCAAGCAATGGGCCATGAACATCGACAGAGGATGGCACACTGGGAAAAGGAACTGCCAAAAAATAGATGGAGGGAAATCCCCAATGCAGAGTTTCAGCTGCTGAGAAGTGTTTCCTTCTCATAGCATTCTCCGTGATGCCGCAGAAGCCTAACACCAGCAAGTTTTTATTGGCATCACAGCAAAGCCCAACCTGAACGAGACATCTGAAACAGCTTAATAGCCTAAAAGCACTGCAGCTGCCTGGAACAGCGTGCCTTCTTTCTGCAGGAGGTGCACACAGGAATTTAGGGAAGGAAAACTGCTCCACCCCAGCTGTCCTTCCCTGGGGAAAAGGGAGCCTGCTTCTCTGACACTTTGGAAAGGCAGAAATGACAGCAGAGACTTTTGCAGCCAGCACTCCTCAAGGTTCTCAAGAAGTTACATTCAAGGTTTGGAAGCTCTCAAAATCACATCTGACTGACACTGCCTACTCTTCAACAAAGGTAATGGGAGAGAAAGAGCCCTCTTTTAGCCCTGTTCAAATTGATTTAGTGTCTCAACATGCCCACAGGGACCCCCAAGAGCTCACAATTCCTGCCTGGACAACTGCAAAATTTTTGTTTGCAACAAGGTTTTGTGAGCTCTCAGCTCAGACAAGGGGCAGCTGAGGAGCTGCTTGTGCAGGAGATGTCTCCTACGGAAGGCAATCAAAACAGCAAACCTGAAGAAGGCTGAGAAGGGATGGTAGTCATCCAAGGGAAACAAATTATTTGAGGGATGGGGAGGAGAATCAGAGCAGCCATGGAAGCTGAAGAGGAAGGCAGGCTTTCGGGCAGAGCAGCAGTGCCCAACAGCTGTGAAAGATGAAGGTGGAAGCAGCTGGTCTGGGTTGCTAGTCCATGAGAATTTCACTTGGGTTTTGCCTAAGCACAAACGTTCAAGTCAGGTTGGAGGGTGCCTGGATGAAGCAGACAGTTCCTCTCAGTTCAGAATTCACAGAATCATCATAGTGGATTAGAGGGGCTGAATCACCCTCCTTGATCTTCTGACCATGCTGCTTTTGATACAGCAGTGGACACAACTGGTTTTCCAGGCTGCAAGTACATGTTGCCTGCTCATGTCCAACTTCTCATCCACCAGCACACACAAGTCCTTCTCAGCAGTGCTGCTCTCAGTGACTTCTTCTCCCATCTGTACTCATCTGTTGCTCTGACCCAGATGCAGCACTTGCACTTGGTCTTGTTAAACCTCATGAGGTTTCCATGGGCCTACTTCTTGAGCTTGTCCAGGTCCCTCTGGATAGCATCCTTCAGATGTGTCAACTGAACCAGTCAGCTTGGTGTTATCTGCAAACCTGCTGAAGGTGTACTCGATCATTCTGTCTGTGTCATTAATGAAGACATCAACACCAGTTCCAGTACAGACCCCTGAGGGACATCACTTGTCACTGATGTCCTTCAGGGCTCTGAGCCATTAACCACAAATCCTCCAGATGTGATCATCCAACCAATCTCTTATCCATCTAACAGTTCCTTGATCAAATTGGATGGACTGTTCTCTCTTGAATTAAAAGAGAAGGATGTTGTAGGATATTGTGTCAAAGGCTTTACAGATATTCAGTTAGATGACATCTGTAGCCTTTCCCTTGTCCACTGATGTAGTCATTCCATCATAGAAGGCCACTGGGTTGGTCAGGCAGGACTGGCCCTTTGGCTGTCCCAAATCATGTCCCTGACCTTCATGTGCCTTAGCACAGCTTCTGGGAGGATCTGTTCCATGATCTTCCCAGGCAAGAAGCTGAGGCTGTCAGATCAGTAGCTCCCAGGATCCCCCATTCTAATGTTTCCCTTCTTCCAGTCACCTGGGTCTTCAGTTGAGTGGTGTGACTTACCAAATATCATGGAGAGTGGC
Organism: Catharus ustulatus; assembly: GCF_009819885.2. Classification (NCBI taxonomy): domain Eukaryota; kingdom Metazoa; phylum Chordata; class Aves; order Passeriformes; family Turdidae; genus Catharus; species Catharus ustulatus. Next base: position 113,804,816 of record NC_046221.1, on the reverse strand, counting down.
TTGACAACTACATCAGCCAATTCCCTCAGACTCTGGGAGGCATCACATTGGGTCCCAAAGAATTACATACATTCAGGTTCCTCAGGTGGTCATGCTTACACAGTGCAAAACACTTTGCTCCCTGAGCCCCCATCCTGTTGTCCATCCACTTGAAAGATCTGGAAGAGAGGTTGGCATTGAAGACTGAAGTAAAAAATTGTTGAGCACCTCAGCCTTGTCCTCATCTGCTGTCACCACTATCCCAGCATTGTTTATTAGCGGGTTACACCTCATACTTTCAAAGCATCATTGACAGGGCGTAAAACACTGAGAAAGGGCAGTGGCCGGGGACAACAGTAAGGGAAGGCAGCCAGTGCTACAGCAGGCTTGTGCAAGGCATGAGCAGAGGGGAAAGATGCAAAACTAAGACAGCTGTGGGGGTAAAGAACTGGTGGAAAGAGATCCAACACCACAGAAAACAGGTGGAGGGGACGAGAGTGGGAAAGATGAGTAGGGCCGCTGTATCTTAGTCAGGCGTGCCTGGGGATGTTTGCTCCGAGAGCCAGGGAGAGTTTGTGCTGCATGTGAGGAACTCGAGCGCCTTACGTATGGCTTACTGCCCGCGATGCAGACTGACTTCTCAATCAGACCTTCCTCAGAGAGAGACGTGCCTGAGGAGGCTGGTGCCGTGTCACATCACGGAGCACCCAGGGAGGGTCAGAGAGGGCTCAAAGCCCCCCCAGCCAGGCCTCTCACCCGGCCTCTGGCCGAGAGCCGCGGGCGCACCGAGGGGCCGGGCCTTCCCCAGGGGCCGGGCCTTCCCCAGGGGCCGGGCCGGGCGGGGCCGGGCGGGGCAGGCCCGGCGGCCCTGGGGCAGCAGGGCGGTGCTGGCGCCTCTGGGCCCTGAGCCAAAGCGGAGCTTTCTCAAGGCTGCCTCCGCCAGCGCAGCCTCTCCGCCCTTCCCGGGGCTGGGTCCCCGCGCAGGAGCTGCCGGGGGTTCAAGGCCATCGCCCGCTGTGCCACCCACCGTGCCCCATCCCTGCCCCAAACCTGCGCTCATTCCGCTTCTCCCACGTGTCAGCTGCCGCCCAAGGCGGGTGACAGCGAAACAGGAATTTTAAACCTCTTCTTGAGCCCTTCTCTAAACCATCCGTGTGTTTCTGGGAGAGGGGAAAGAATCACCAAAAGAGGCAGCACCCTACCCCTTCCACTCAGCGGGGGCTGGGTGGCACCTCCCTGGCTTTTTCCCTTGGGGGATGCTGCCCTTGGTGTCAGCTCGGTTTCCCCGCTCCCAGACGTGGATCAGGACTGCAGAAAGGTGAGCCTGTTAAGGAGAAAAAGCCTGAAAAGGCAGACGTCTAGCTCAGGAGGTGGAGGAGCCTCACCCAGGTACAGGGAGGTCTGGAAGAGTCGGGTCTCTGCAAAGTTTTCATCCCTACAAAGTTTTTACTTGATCAGGACTACAGAGAAGAAGGGGAAAAAAAAAAAAGAAAAGAAGAAAAATAAGGCTCCTGACTCATTCTCTTCCCAAGACTGCCCTAGCCCAGGGCATTTTCCCTGCCTTGGGAAGTGTTGCAAAATTTGAGCTTGCCCTGGAGGCATCTCTCACTAATTACTGGATATCCTGGTTTTGTGTAAGGACATAGGCAGGACCTTCCCACAGGTTCTTTACCGCATGGGAAAAAAAAGAAACTTGAAACGCTGATTTCTGTTTCAGCATCCCGAGCAGACTGCTGTGAAGGGTTGATTGCACACTTGAGGGGATCTTTTTCTGGAGCCATCCTCCCCAGCTCTGGGGCATCACTCACCAACAGCTTCTAAGAAGTGTGGAATTTCAAAGGCAAAAACAAGCTTATTTTTAATATTTGCCCTCTGTACCTGAAGTTTGGGTCACTTTCAATTTTTTTCCCCTGTAATAAAGAAGGCTAAAGCTTTCAAATTAGAAGCAAAGACTGAGAGCTGAGAGATGAGGTCTCTTTGAGTTGGCACCACCCGCCAGCTGGTCTGCAAAGGGCTGAGGAATGGGTTGGTGAAAGGCAGGGTGCAGAAAATTACAGACGTGGCCCTGAGAAGAGGTAGCACAAGCCTGATTACCACCTCAGCTTGACGCAAGGCAAATGCTCACATGGGCTATAAGCCTCCTGATGTTTATTCATATCAGAAGAGGAAAACTGCTTCAGCTAGGAGATGCTGAGTGGCTCTTGCTGTATTTACACATCTGGTATGTCTATATGTAGCTACAGATCTTCTGCCTTCTCCAGCCTCTTCTTTCAGCATCAGGCCACACACTCCTATGCACACCACATGGCCCACAGTAGCTCAGTTCTGTGCTGGTGATAGTCTTGCTACTCTGTCAGAGAGATGAGCTGATAACGGAGGGGTTCTCCAGATTTTAAGAGACGTGAAGTTAAAAATGAGAATTGCATTGACCAGGAAGCAACAACAAAAGGATTTCTTCCTCAGTAAGGCTACTTCATTAAATGCACAGCCTGCCTGCACATACTCACCTACTTTGTTTCTAGGAAGGTCATTTTCTGTCTTTTCTCTATAAGAAAGCCTCTGCCAGAATGCATGTAAATGTATCACTGAAGCTCCTGAAGAGAGGAGCAAGCTCTGTTTTCCATCCTCTGCATGCATTCTCCTTTTCCTACCCTTCCTTCTTGAGACTTCCCGCTGATCATCTCTTCAAGGGAGTCTTTATTCTCTGCCCAATTTTGCACAAAGGTATCAAAGGATTTTAACACATTAAAACTTGAAACCTCTTAAAGAAAGAAGATAATTTATCTTCTTTCTCTCTCTCTCCTTGTTGCTGGAGTTTCACACCTGGGAGCTGTTATAACTCAGTCTTTACATAAAGTAGAGTATTTTCTTTTTAGAAATTACTCAGCCATCCTTCTACACACAGAGAATATGTATATTCACACATAATTACTTGGAAAAAAAAATACTTCCGTTCTCCCTTTTAGCTTCTAAGAACAGAAATAAGAAACACCTTAAAATAACTGTAAATAAGAAAGCCCGTCATGCTAAACACTTCAAATGGAAGAACAAATATCTCAAGAAGCTTGGGGAGCTACACCTAATTATGAATTAGCTCTCAAAAACAGATACAGATGATCTATTAGATGATTTAAAATTTCAAATAAATTTCAAAATAATCAAACAAAGCCTGTAAAGCGGGAGTGTGGCATGCCAAGCTGCTAAGATGTACTTTATGCCTTAGCAGTACCTATGCAGAAGACCCCCACCTTTGCTCCCTCCCACCAGGTTGCAGCGCCAGGGGAGATAGTCTTTCAGTGACACTGCAAACAGGCAGAACTCTGGTGAAACACATACTGGTCTCTCACACCTTCTGAGGCCTCACACCCCTGAATCCTGACACCCCTCAGTGTCCACCTGAATCACACAAAACAGGCTCTGTACCCTTTGCTAGTTCTGAGACAGACAGACAATGAGACACATGGAAGAGCTGAGAGATGTGGTTAGGGAAGAGAATGGATGACCATCTCTGACAGGGTGTCCTGCAGGAACTTTGAATGGCTCTGCCAGGAAAACATCCCTTGGAAGATGGAAAGTACCTACTGTTAGAAGGACCTTGTAGAAAACCTTTGTCTGAAGTAGGACTTAATGGTGGAAATCTTGGCCACTGTGAAACACCCAACTTCCTGCAAGGATCTTCCTGGCAAAGAAAGTAGTAGCCTCAGGGCTGTGGGCTGACCTGTACCACCACCTCCTTCCACTCCAGAATAACCATTAAAGTCTAGGATGAACACCCTCCTTTCCCCCACTTCTTCACAGCTAAAAACCCTTTCAAAACCAGGCTCCCCAGAGGGGAACTGTGAAGTAGGGTCTCATGAAGCTAGCATGCCAGAATAGCTACAGAGAGCAGGCAATGAGTGACCAGCTCATGCCTGTAATAGAAGAGGAAAGAAGAGGCCATAGGAGCAAGGACTGATGTATCTGCAAGGAAAAGACAAAGTTTATTGCTTATTCCTTCAGTGTTACAAAGTCAAATGGGGAGCTTTTCTAGGTTACAGAAGGCCTGCACCAAGTGAAACACTGACATCGTGGGCTGCAGACAAGCAGTCTTTGTATCCAGTAAGGGAGGGACAAGCCACTGACACGCAGTAATGAGCCCAGAATCCAAAGTGGCAAAACAGACAGGTGTGATGTGCTGTGCTCTTCAGTCCTGGTACTCAGCTTTGCACCCCTCAAAGGAGTAAAGCCTTCACTACAGAGAAGTAATGAAGTAAAGTAAAAGTAATAAAGTAGTAGAGTAGTAAAGCCTTCACTTCCAGAGCTACAGCCGTGGGACCTGGGATAACAATCGCTGCATCCAGCTTTCAGAGCATGCGCAGACATCGTGTGCTATGTGCACAGGGAAGTGTGCAGTGCTTGGCCTCAGAAACCCAGCAGCCCTCATTTGAAAAGCTGCTGGGAACAAGCCTGTTTCACCAAGTCCAATCACTTGGACTGTCTGCCCCTTCAGGACATCCTCACTTGCTTTAGTCTTTCTCTCTTCACCCCAGTGATTACAAATGAAGAGGAAAGCAAAGAACAGAGCAAAGAGATGAACCTGGAGAACAGCTGACAGCACTTTTGCTCAGCACAGTGCACTCACATGGCAGGACACAGGTGCCTACAAAGAGAGGGGGCCTAGAACAACTTGATGCAAACAGTAGCCTTAAGCTACTTGTGTCAAAGTGTCCAAGAGAGTGCAATGGCTTTGAGGAATCATCCAGCAATGTCTCACGATCCCCTGCTACCTTCCTCATTAAACCTCAAACAAAGCTGCAGGGTGTGTTAGTGCACTCCAGCAAGGCTTTCCCATGGGGAGAAGGGAAAAGCTGGAGTCAAAGACAGTGCAAAGGGCTGGATTCAGTACTAAGACTTGAAAATGGCAATAAAAGGAAAAAGCAGCAGTTGGAGGAGAAACAGTGCAAGCCCCCTTTTGTCACCAAGTAACAGACAAAATTTAGCATAGAATGCTGGTGAGATAATTGTTAAGAGCAAGTAAAAACAGCTTCACTCTCCCCCCACCCCATCCAGCTGTACACCCTTTTCTCTGAAGGTTGAGCACATCAGTGGCAGGGATAGTTGCCCAGCCAGCTCAGTGCATCAGAAACAGCCACTAGGCTAGCAGGCCAGCTGAAAGCAGGAAGTGCCTGGAGCAAGCTTTAGAGCCCTCCCAGCACCGGTGGCACAGACAGTTCCCCTAGGTTCCCAGGCTTGAACATGAGCACACTGAGAACTAAAAGGTATAGGGAGCATGATAAAAGGTTTTGTCCTCATCACTTTATGATAGGATTTCAGTATTCCCATAAAGGGCAGGAAGAGTGGGGAAAAGTATGGAAGTGAATGCCTGGCAATCTCTCCTTTAATTCCTGATGTAGCTGAGCAAAGCCCAGGTTATCTCCTAAATGCCACTTTAGAGGACACTTTTCTCAGAAGCAAAGCTGAGTTCAAATGGGAGGCAGGATGAACCCTTGGCAAGGAGACAAGTATTTTCAGTTTTTGCACCAAGGACAAAGCTGTCCCTGTCTGAAATTAGGCCTAAAGACTTGCTGAAAAACCTTTTTGAAACATCTGCTACTCCTTACAGTGTAAATTTTTTTAATTTGAGAGGTCTTTTGGGAGTGGTGTGGGTCTGGACATGACACACAGGGGAAGAGGGAGCACACAGGAAGAACCTACTGAGACAACTTGCTCTGGCAGCAATAAAAGCACATGATCTGCATCATAGGCAGGCCATAAGAACACCTGAATCATACATAATACTTTAGATATATCTATTTATCAATTATTTTTGCCAAGATATTTCACTTCAGTATTGCACTGGTTTCAAGAGAAAGAGGCAGGCCAGTATGCTGATGCTTTTTGTGGTTCTCCAACCCACACTTAATTAATTGCGAGTTGCTTTAAAAATAATTTAGGACAATGCTTCCACAGCACATTGCTGAAGTCTGACACAGTTCATGCTTTCGCTTCCCAGAACATGTGCAAAGCTCTCACCTCTGTCCAGCAGTTAACAAAAACCCCACAACCCAGTCCCGGTGCTGACTCAGAGGAGGAAATCAGACATGAAGCATTGCCTTTTCTCCCTGCCCATCTCTCCCCTTTCTAGCAATCCTTTTCTCTATCACCTACTTCTGTTTAAAACCCCTTCAAACAGAGATGTCCATAGTTAATATGTCACATGAGGAAACCATGCCAGCTCCTGTGATGGGCAGACAGCTGGGGCTCGCTCTCTGAGTCACACCATTAGTCACGGTGCTGACAGCTTCAGATGCTGAACTTCTCACGTCAGGAAACAAAGCTACCAGTTAATTATTTTTAATAAAATAATTGCTTTAATGCAGTATTTAAAATAATTTTTAACATCTGATCAATAAGGTAACAGTACACAAATATGGAAAATGCTGCACTTTACATAAAAAGTAAAGCTAAGCATTTAATTATACAAAACAATTTTGCCCAATGCCATCAATATCTTGCAAACTATAATTCAGTCAAAGTACTGTTTTTCTTATATATATATATATGCTATATATACATATATAAATAATTTACAGCATTCATTTACTAGATTTGTTTACTACTGTTCCAACAAAAACGAACATAACCGATTCACAACTTTGTGAATTTGGTAACCATATGCAGTGGTTCTGACAGTGCAGAATAGTTGTATGAATAGTTGCTTCAAGTTTTGAAGCAGCATGCCAAGTAACCATAGGAAGCTTGTTCTTTCGAAGAAAAAAAAATTTGGCAGGAAGCCATTCATTAGTTGGTTAAAGCATGGTGCTAATAATGTTCTGTGTTCAATCTCTGTTCAGTTAAGAGTTGGACTTGATGATCCTTGAGGGTCCCTTCCAACTCAGGATATTCTGTGGTTCTGTGAATGCAGTCAGTGCCTTTCCCACCAGTCCTGGGAAACAGCCATGCTATACAGCGTTGTGTCATGGAAGGCAACATGTTTGGAGGCTGAGGAGAAGGGTGACCCAGAGGGCTTTCCTTCCACCACAAGGCAGTCTTTACAATCTTTGAGTCTGTTCTAACAGTCTTTATAATCCAGAGTACTACTCCTCCCTGAATGGAAACAAAGCAATTGTCTAAATACTTTCTATTTGAGAAGCTTCCCTGTTACACCACAATAAAGTATTGAAACAATATTCTGAAGCAGTGAATCCTATTCTTTGCAAACACTGCTCCTCTCCAAGGAGAGTCTTCAGCTCCAGAGTTTCAATGCATGTCAACTTATCCCTTTTTTGTAGTCAGAACAGATTTTTTTCGTATCTTTCTACATCTATGCTCAAGTTCAATCCGGTTTTTTGTATCCACAGAAACATAAACTCTTTTTTCTGTTTTTTTTTCCCCATTTTTAGGATCTTTTACTCCTTGTATTTTTAGTAACTCCAAATTTTCCATGACCATCCAAGTATGCCCTAACTACATTTTGTGATGTACTTCAATCACAAGAATGACTGATTTTTCCTCCACCCCTCAGTCACTTTCTCAGAGGAAAGGTTGAGGGCAATTGAGCCAAAGTGTGGGGTAGAAAGGACCCCTCATTCCTTTTGCTTGCTATTTTAATCTCCATAAATGAGCATCCAATAGTAATTCTAAACCAAGAAAATTTCAGAAGCTGTTGAGTCAGACAGGCAATACATTAGTGTGTTTACTGACTGCTGGGTCACGATGAAATACAGTTGCCAAGCTATGCTGTGCCATTATTTGTTTCCCTAAATAAGATTGGGTTGGAAGGTGGCACTACACATAGAACAGATGTTGCAGTCTCTGGAGTACTGAAGCAAGTGACATACATAAACTGGGGACAGTTACCAAGCCCTCAGAGCTTGTAAGACAGTGAAATGCAAGCAGATAGGTGCTTGTGTGCGCAGCTCAGTGTTTTCACTGGTTTACAGACTGATTTAAGCCAACTGTTATTAAAAACCTTACAGGTGCTAAGTTAGGTATTTAATAAAAATGTTTATCTGTAAACAAGAGTTATCCTTACAACGGATCATTTTCCAGAAACTGGAATTTCAAGACAGTGCAACAATGTTTCAGTGTTTTCTTTGGCAGTAGACAGCACGGTGAAATGCAAGATTCAAATCACTTCAGAAGAGCACGGTACAAGTGTAGAGAATGCTTCATCTCCCTCTCTTGTTCCATGCAGAATATCAAGTCCCTGAGACAGACACGGGTTACTCTTGGACAGAGCATCTGCTTCGTAAGGCTAAAACCTGATGATCCAGCAATTCCATTGCCGTTCAAACCCTAAATGGGGGAGAGAGGAAGAAAAAAACCCATCAGAACCATTACAATTTAATGTAAATAGAAGTTTTAACTAAACTGGTTGGATTATACTGCCTACTTGTATAAAACTAGCCATTGATATTCAGCTTTCCACGTTGAAAACCAGCAATGCAAAAAATCCTTGCACATTAGATACTGAAAAAGACAAAGCAAGCGCTTGCCAGCTGATGGTTTATTTCAGACAAAGCAACCACAAAGTTCTTTCTTCCTTTAAAATTATACTAATATGGTAAGATAAATAACAGCCATTTCACTGAAGTCTGCTAAACAGACTTGTACTGAGAAAGGATCAGACAGCTATGAAGAAGGTAGTAACACAGTACCTATGCAAAGCCCTAGGTTGTGCACAGCTCTTACTACTGCTTGCTCCAGAGGTTTCCACCTCTTCATGAGGAAAACTGTCACACTCTGAGTTCACCCTAGCATTGGAACATGGAGAGGAGACTCTCATCCCAGTCATCATCTGTGCTCTGTCCTTTAAGGGGGCAACAAATACTCAGTGAAAGCATCCAGATATTCAGAACACTGTATCTGAGCCCATCCATCTCAGTCAGCTGCCTTGCTTGGTTACGAAAATACAAATGGTAGGGAATGATGATATTTAGTAGTTTTATATTCAAGCTACTGGAACGAGCAACCCCCATGCTTTCCAAAATGCCCCGAGATTTATTATTAGGGGTGGGGAAGAGGAAGATTACCATGAGCTGCACAATAGACTGGCTACTTATCTTGGAGCCAATCTGTGCTGCACAGCCAGTCTCTTATCACTACTGGAGGGTTCTTGGTAATGAATGTAATTTGTACAAATACGAGTGCTCAGTCTCTGTAACTTCAGCAAGGCAATGCCTGCCAGCATCAACACCACTTGGAGATGGTGTTGCTTGGATGCAGTGTTAACTATATCAATTCTTACCCTAACACTCTCTGCAAGACTTCTGCAAAATGACTTTGCCCACTTTGCTTAGAGAAATCTGTTTAAACCCCCCATTTATTAGAAATGACTACCAGAGCTGGACTACATATAGCAGCAAATGCTACTGTTGTTAGGGTGGAAGCATTGAAATTTATTAAAAATATAAAGAGATTCACCAGAGAGCACATGCTAGCCACAGAAAACCTAGGGCACACAGCAGAAATGGAAGCTGTATTTTTTACAAGCAGCACGCAGGGTATTCAGCACCATTTCATTTGCTTTACAGTCAATACTATTAAACACTATGAAATGCCATCATTTGAAACTTTCAGTTTGTTAAATGGCTTGGAACAAATGCGTGCGTGGGGAAGACTGCTGGCCACATTGCACAGAGGGCACTGCTGTCCTGGTAAGACACAAAAGGGTCACAGTTCAAGTTTGTCATATGACAACCCCGAAGGATCCAGGGAAAAGATAGCTCCGCAATGCAGCTGCCAGCACGGGTTGAAAAGGAGGTCAGTCCAACAGGATGCAGCAGAAGGCCCGAGGCAATGTTATAAATGAAACAAACCCCAAGGGTTTTCAGTAACCCAACAGCAATGTCCTTTATAATTTAAAGAACTTTATTGAGGTGAAAGTATTTTTTCTCTAAATAAGTCATTAGACTAGAAGTCTTACCTTTAAAAAGACACCAAACAAAGCCACCTCAATCCTGTTCACTCTTACAAAAACAAGACAGAAGGCACAAATCCCCCAGCCCACTTTGGAAGCTGTTGTAGCTGCAAGATGCTACAACAGGGCAAAGGCACCAAGCTGCCCGAGTCTGAGACACAGTTACAGATTTGTTTATTCTTAAATTCTCACCCATCATGCCCAGTGCAGAGACATAAAGTGATATTATGCTGTAATACCACATCCAAAGTCAAAGCTTATCCTGTTTACTAAGACAGCCATTCACAATTCTAAGTTTCCCACAGCATCACTCTGGCTTATCAAAGCTACTGAGCACAGCATTGGATGGGCCAGGGAGCTCTTTGACAACCAACAGCTCCTACCACAGTTAAAAGGAAAGTGTCCTTCTTTCAAAGTACATGATGGTTTAAAATTAAAGAAGCCAACAGACAGCCTAGGTCAGATAGGGACATGCTGGGGAACCCTGTTAAGTGAATTTATACAGTGCTGAGCACTATCTCCCGTATCTTCCACAGTTATATTGAAACACTGGTTTTTCCTGATTTTGTTTTGGAACTTGGACCAAGCAGTGGTCCAAGATCTGCACGTCCCAAAGAACCATCACAGACGTCTCTCTTAATGTCCAAGACTTTACTTTAGAAATGCCCAACTCTGAGTTCTCAAGCTAACAAAAGGGACACTTTAGGGGAGCATCCTCTGCTGCTCCACTTGAGCAAATTCCTATGGGGCAGGAGGTCAACCTTGTCTGGCCCTAGGCAACAGTCAATTATCCTCTCCTTTAGATCACAAATACCTCTTCCTCAAAAGCAAAAAGCTTTTGAGACCTGAAAAACACCAGCCCATTCCTTGCTCCCAGACATGTCTATTATGCTCCTCCCATTCAGGCAGCAACTACTTGTGTCTCGCTGTTTTGGGGGATTCTTCACTGCTAGTCTTTAGCATATCCCAAGACAGCTTTGTCTATTTCTAGGGGAAAAAGTGCTGCCTATTTCAACCAGGTCACAGACAAGTACAAAGATAAGCAAATAGAAAATGCATCCCTGTAGAATCAATTCTTGCAAAGGGTACTGCAACATCCCCCTTCTGCAACTTCTAATTATTAGTGCTTTAACTGGCAACTTCTATTTTTCTTACTTGTTTTTTTTTTTTGTTTACCTTAAGTTCCTGCCTTTCAGTAAAGCCTCAGCACCCTGCCTTCCTTCCAAAAGGGACAGGACACAGAGAAATGCAGCCCAGGAGGGCCAACTACCAGTGTAGATTCTACCATTCAGCCTGGGTATCACAGCTGACAGACCCTGTTTGTAAGGCAGGTAAGGCACTACAGCAGTGTAACTGCACAACTGTAAACCACCCTTCCCAGTACTGAGACCACAACTGGCTTAAATTCAGCCGCAGGAGGTCACAACAGCAGCAGTCCTGCTTTTGAAGTATCCTCAGAATAGAGCCAAATCAGCAACTTTTCCACAGCAGCGCTCTGTCACTCACCCTTCGAGCCTTTTATATACACCTGACAGAGATCAATTACACTCACTGGTCTTGGCAGCAGAACACATTGTGGTGCTCCTGCTGTAGTCCCAAGCTGTTGAACAGCCAGTTTCATTCAGAGGTTGCTCTGGAAACCTGTTTAAAGATCTCTAGAGCTCTCTCCAGTGGCTGGATGGAGAATTAAATACCAATTCTCTGAAAAGGCAAGAGTGAAGTTAATACATAGTCACCACTACCACCTTACTTCTAGTCTGCAAGGAGCTTGGCATCTGCAAGCCTAGATCATGGATACCGACAAGGATTTCAAAACTGCTCAGAGCTATTCTACAGGTCCTGACACAAAGCTTAGAGAGATCTGCAGACATCTTCCTCTCCACCAAGTTCCAGTCAGGTTCAGTGAGCTGTTCCTTGAGGAATACATGCTACCTTCCCAAATTTAGTGACTTCACACCAACCAACATTCAAAATTTTAAACTCTTGGGAGGGAGACACTTTAAGGGAGAAAAGTGTTCAGTCAAATATTAAAAGACAAGCCAAGTGTTCTCATTTCAATTTTTGGTGTGATATAAACATATCACAGTTCCAGAGCCAAGATCCCAAGAGCGCAAACTGCGACTGCAGCTCTGCTGCACATTACAAAAATACCACCAGCAGAAGGAACCAAAGTCATGAAACACTTTTCAATGACATCTCCAAACATGAAAAATGACAGCTAGAGATGCAGCAGAGATGTTGCTGAAAGGTGGTATGAGTTAGTGAATTGAAGCATCCAGGTTCATCCCCCACCTCTGTCACATGTGGTCACACTAAGATCAGTGATATCTAGTGTATGCTGTACTTGGTTTCCCAGCTGTAAAACACAGAACACATTCCTGTCTCATAGGAGGAAGCAAGGGTTAAAAAACGATTAACACCTTGTGTTCAAGCACTTACCTGAGTCTCCTCCAGCAGCCAGGGGGAAAGGAACAGACCCTGTCAAATTTGTGGCATTTTTGTCCATACACACAAGTATCTATCTAATCTAGGCCAGAGAAAACAAAGTGAAAGTTGATGGCTGTTTGGTGGCAAGCCAGCCTACTGATGCTGCCTATTCTAACAAACCTTGGTCTGACAGAAATCCTCCCACATTTGCAACACTAAAATATTACATGACTCAATATTTATATGCTTCTTTTTTAAAAATAAAGTTGGTTGTGTTAGGTTGGGGTCTAGGGATTTTATTTTTTTTTAACCTTACAGACCATTAGGGTAGCTCAAGCCAATGGCTGAAAGACTCAGATCTCTATATCCAGACTGCTTCTTGTGCAGTTGAAAACAAACGTGTACTTATGATGTTATCTGCAGCCTACAAAAAAGCCTCACAGAGCTGTCAGATCTATATAATAGAAGACTCCATTCAATTACACGTTTTTCTTCAGATTTCATTGCAACATTCCTACAAGTCCTTTCAAATGTAGGCAAAAACATGTTTTACATATTGAAACAAATTACTGTGAATGCAATGTCAGTTTATTCACTATTATGCCCAAGATTCATGTACGCATGTCACTTCGTATGGGTACATCAGATGCTTAATCTGTACCTGGAGGTAATGAATCCTATACAAATATGTCATGTTAGTTAACAGACAATTATTAAGCTGAAATTTCCTGGCTCTTTGCCACATCATTTTAAGCAATGTATTGTCAACTAAATTATAAATCTCTTGACCCTTCACATGTCATCAACATTTGTGCATTACCAATATGTTCAGCCTAAAGCTACAATGCAATTAGTCATTTAAATTGCAGATATCTTTCACATATAAGAAGAATTAAGTTCATCTCTAGCACAGAGAAGGCACAATATGGGCCAATGAACTGTATTTCTGAAGCGTGTGAATGGCAGTTAAGAATATTTTTGCCTATTTACATGGGGAAAAATTCAGATCAAGTGTATGGCCTAGACTGGCAGGCGCCAGGAAATTCAGCACAGAAACTGAAACTCTTCAGCTGACAGAGCTGTGCTTTGTTAGGTCTTGAAACAGATAACTAAGTTGCTGAAGACATTTTATAATTGCAGTAACTTTAGGTCCCTTCTTCCCCAAAGGTATGACCATATCATAGACACTTCAGTTGTCCAAGAGTTCAAATAAGAACCAGAAATTGAAATCAAGAGTCTGCATACATTAAGCATATGCAAAGTAGGAAAAACCTCACCCTCCAGTATCACTTAATACCTGTGGGCTGGGGGAAGAGGTGACAGAGACAGAAAGAGACACAGAGAAAGTGAGGGAAACCACTGAAGTGTAGAAACAGATTTTGTAGCCTGGTTATGAACATATACTTATACATAAGTAGCCCAATTTGAAGTGATTGCTTTTAAATTAATTTTATGCAGCTGCTAAGAAAATACTTTAGCAGACATTCATGTACCCATGCCAAAGACCAGGCAGTGGCCTCACTGCACAGAGAGCTATCATTTGCTACAGAGCCAATTCATGCCTTTAAATTCACACTTGGACACAGTCATGTCCTTAATACCAATACTGAAGCTGATAAATTGAGTTAGGGTGTTCCCTCATCAGAAGAGCTTATGGCCAAAAAGTGGCAGTAGCCTCTACAGTTACCACTTACAAGAGCATAAACACCAGAAAAAACAAATCATGTCTTTTCCCCAGTCACTTAGAACAGTTGGGTTTAGTTCCATTCTGCAGAAAGAACTTGTTGCTCAAAGGCTTAGTTCTTCCTTGGTCAACCTAAAGAGCATTTCCAAAGCTTAAACAAGCATCAGGTACAGAATATGTTTAATCAATATGCATACCAGCATCCCAAAGCTGTAAAGCAAGAAGGGTAAGTTTAAGTTCTCCTAACAATGATCAGATGTGGCAGACACAAGAGAAGATGACAAGCTCATTTCCTCCACCCACAGTCAATGCTAAAAATGGAACAATGACCACTGTGGTAAACACGGCATTTCTCCCATTTTTGCTTGCCAAACTTCTTTGCAGAAGGAGACTGCAAGCGTGGACTGCTCTATTAGATGTGCACAACCCTGAAAGTATCACATTATTTTAAGTATGTTGGCCAGGGCTAGGAGTCTGACAGAAAGGAAGTACTTAAATGGCTGTGCACTGACCACAGCATATCAGCAGCATGATGTACTTATGTAGCAACTGCTTGGAGTAGCTTAAGTTTCCACAGCAAAGCCAGACTACCTGTGAGAAAGCAAGACCCACACTTACTAACAGAGCAGCCAGTCTTGGCAGGGGACAGAATAGACACAAGCAGTATCTGGAAGGAGGAATCTCCTTTGCCATTGGATCTGGCAAAAAGAAGAAAAGACACGAGATGTACACTCCTGAGTCAGTGAGTGGAATCAGCCTGGAAGAAAGCAAGTGAAGAACTCAGCACCAATAACATTTTGGGGCAGGAGAGACTGCATCACTTCTAAGTGCTTAATGTGTTATTATGGAGCCACAAAAGTAATGCAAAGCAAGTAGTTCACCCCAAAAAATTACACAGAAGTACAAGTATCCAACTAAGTTTTCCTATACAAAGTAGAAGACGTGCCCGGCCACAGTACTCACATGACAACCATACGTGTAACAGCCAGTCTTCTGGGTCTACTCTCAGAAACATCTGTGGACTTTTTTCCTCCCTGTTGCATGATTCTGCACAAATACACAGCTCATGGTTCAAGGCTAAAGGTAACTTTGCACCCAAGATACCTCTGAATAGAAGGAAAGAAAGTTTGAGGACTTGGAACTGTAGTCTTCAAATTTCTAAGATTCCAGTTACAGTGGGAATGAGACAAAACTGTTTCCAAAATGGCTTTGTCAACAGAAAAGCAGTAAAACTTAATTAAAAAGATAAAAAAATCCTTGACTATTTATCAGCATTGAAAACATTATGGGATGTGTTACCAACCAGTAAAAGCTATGAAACAGAACAAAGAATTAGGAAAATGAGTCTGTGGTTTCAAGTTTACTTTTTTCTTATTTGTTTTAGAAGTGTCCTCCCTTCCCAAGATGAGTTCGTTTTCAATTCTCCTACCCTTTAATTCATTACTGTTTACCACATGCCCTCAAACTATGGGAGGAGGAGAGGTGGGTAACAAACTCAGAAACCCCAAGAGACATATAAATCAAATCCAAAGGCCTCTCCCCTTCATTGTATCCAAAAGCATCCAGAGGGATAAGAATGAGAGATGAAGATATTGCCACCTCTGGATTATAAGTAGCACCAATTAACACATTTTCACAATAGGGGATTTTCTTACTAGGGCTTTCTCAAATTACTCTTTCTCAACAATACCATTCAAATGTTAAGTTGCAGTGAAGAGAACATGCAAAACTACCCAAACTAGTGTTTCCAACAAGAAAGGAAAAAGAATTCCCATTATACTGATGGATTTTCTTTATTTTTTTTAATTAGGTTTAGAGCATTAGCCTTATTTTTTCATTCCAGGATCATCATGGATTTGTCCTTACAGCTATTTCAACTTTAGAGATATAGAAGCCATCATGGGAATATATAGATTATTCTGTTTACATTGCTTTTAGGTCCTAATTAGTTGACAGGCACTCCTCTGGACAAGAGCTTCTTTCTGTACTTGTTACACTGTGAGATGATGAGGCTGCTGGCAAGCAGACTTCAAGCTGGAAAGCACATGCTTGTGTCACCACATGTTCTAATTACCACATTAAAATGACCCATAATAGGTCTCCTGGAAAGACCAAGTAAAGCACAATTTCAGACATCAAAATAAGATGAACGTGCAGGAACTGTAGTGCCCAGTTATCTCTAGAAAAAGACTTTTCAGAAGAGGGCAAAACCCGGTGCTGGAGTGTGGAGAAAGAGAAAACCTTGGGCTGAAGAATCATCCCACTTAAACACAGATAATCACTTGTGGATAAGTTAGGTCCCATGCTAAGTTAGATACCATGCTCCCTAAAATGCTGGTGTGAGCCCTCCTCACATTTACTGCAACAGTAGGCATCAGATCCAACCAACCCAGTCTGCTAAACTGAACTTTCCCAGTATCCATTACGTTTTGGTACTGAATAAAGAAAGGCAATTATACGACAAATTTGCTTACAGAGTTTCACTTTTTTAATACATTCTGTAACTGATTATTTCTTCTCTGTCTGCCCAAACACCTTAGGGCTTCAGTTTGCGTCAATAATTGCTCAAAACAATTCCTTTCCTTTAATTATTGCAGTAGGCAACCATAAAAAGAAGCTGTACAGAGTTGATATGGCCATAGGAGACACAAGCACTGTACAAAGAACATTATCCAAAGAAAGTTGAAGTCGTAGTTAAAAATCTTAATCCAGTTAGCATCAGTGATTTCACTCAATAATGTTAAATATCATTCATATTTAGGAATAACTTCTTCCATCATACCTGTATACCAAGTTATTAGGCTTTAAAAAAATAAATTATAAAATAAAAAGGTCACAGGAGTATTATGCACAGATTTACTTGCCATTGCACAGTCTAGAAGTTCTGGCATTTAAGATTATTTGAGAGTAAAGTTGTCTGTATTTTGTCTGTATTTGCAATTTGAAATGAGAAAGCATATCCTGCCTGTTTAAATTATTCTCAGACAGGTTGCCCAAAAAGATGATTTTAAAGATGCCCAAATGTGTATCAGCCTAAGGCCATATTGTACTTGCTTTCAGTTTCAAAGACCTCCTTTCATCTCTGAAGAATGGAATGTTGTTTACTGCTCAGGATGTTTTGCCATGTTATCATGAATGTATTACAAATGTTCTGCTTCTTGAACTAGAGAGTGTTTGTCAAAACCATTCTTAATTCTACATGAGAAGTCTTAAGCCTTTTATAAATCCTGCTCAGATATATTGGGACACTTAAAAACATTTAAATCTAAACATCCTTTTCAAGGATTGCTGTCCTGTGTAATTTCACAAAATAGAAAAAAAAAAAAAGTCTGCAGAGAAGTGTTTTCTGGTAGCACAAAGCCTAAGAACTAGGCACTGGAATGTGAGCTTGCATGCAAGAAGCAAAAATAGTTTCACTGTCAGAATTAGTTCCACCTACTGCCCTTACAAATCAGTCCAGTATGGCAACCTATATGAGAAGCTGCTTAAAACACAGCAGGTAAATTTGTGACAATGGAATGTTATCAAGGTTTATGGTCAGTTTTAGGCGTGTCATGTCCACATTCCTTTGAAGTGGCAAAGTAAGTAATGGATCACCAGCTTTCAACAGCAACACTGTTATCTGCCTTGCTTTGGCATAATCTCATGAAGCTTTTAATAAAGCAGACATACCACAGATGATGAGAAATAACTGAAAAGTACTTAACAGGCAGACTTGTTAAATATTCAGAAACAAATCCGGCAATAATTACAGAAAACCACTACGAAGAACAGGAATAGTTACCTGATAGAAGCTTGGGGGAAGATGAGAAAAGGATGGGGAAAACTGTTCTTATGCTAGACTGATTTTTTCAAGTTTTTCCAGTGGTATTATAAAAAAAAATAACCATACATTTAGCTTCATGTGAAAGTGCATTAAAAAACTTCAAAGAGAAGAAAAGCTTCTCAAAAGCTGTGAACGCTGCTTTCTGCAGCTTGTTTAGAGACAGATTGCTTCCCTTCACTTGTGGTTAACAGGGAGTATTCAAAGACCTGATTCTGTATTCATGTCAGGGAAAAAACAAGTTAAAAATTCACTGAACATTCTCTTCCACCTGCTTAGTGAGGCCTCTTGCCACAGTCCAGATGAAGAAAAAATCTACAGGACAGATTCCACCACTGTTTCAGTTACACTGCAAATAACTGAGGACAAGGTCCTCACAGACTCCACTATGCAAAAATGACAGAGTATTTTCAATCCCACCATCTATTTAAGCTTTCAAGACAACAAGAATGAAAAAGACTTAAGGTTCATCAGACAGGAAAACTTTACCACCACTGCTTCCACACAGGAGTTACTTTCCAGGCTCCTGCTCATTGTGACTATGTCAGGCCAACCAGCTTTTCACTTGAGCAATATTGAAGCTTTGTGATAGAGGGGCAAAACTGCCAGTAACACAAATTTCTCCCATCTCCAGCAAGGATGATGACCCCTAACAGAAGTAGGCTATCAGTCTCCTCAGAAGGGACTTCTAAAGTCACAAAAGCTTCCCAGGTACCGGCAGCAGTTACTCTTCAGCACATTAAGAGATTTGATCAGAAATGATTTGTTAAAAGCACCTTCAGTATTCAACATGAGCCATAGAAGATGATCTGCCTCATTGTAGGAAGTATACAATCTAGCTTACTGACTTATCTACTGCTTTTTTTGGGAAAACCTAGCCAAGGTGAACTCACAGAATATTTGAGAAGAGTGCCTATGCATTATGCATGGATAAATGCCCACAGTCAAATGTCAAAATAAGAGCCATTTTAAAAGCCATCTAAACCAGACACTGTGAGTTCAAGTAAGGGGCCATGACAACTACCTGCTGTGGAAGGCCACCACAGCTTGGTTTCCCTCCACTACAGATGGGAATTTCTCTGAGTCATCATTTCATTCAGCCCTTTACACACAGCGCTCTTATGCACAGTCTTCCCTTTAACACACAATTACACACTCCCATCAAATTTACCGGAAACAATCCTTTCAAGCACCTAACACACAAACTAGCTTTCTTACAGAGTGCAACAAATCATTTCATGTGAGAGAATTCTCACTTCTTCCTACAGGGAAAGACAAATGTAATTCAGTCTGAAGATGTAACACCATGCAAGTCATTGCAAGCCACATCTGTACCTCGAGCCCAGATCCAACACTTGATGAATCCAGTGGTCTTTTCTTCCTTGGTCCAATGGCTGCCAAAGCTGTGAGGTTGGCTTCTCTTTGTTGCATCTGTGCTAATTCCAACTGTTGCATCTAATTTAAAAAGAAAACATTTACATTAATTACGATACACATTATGTTAAAGGTTCTCTTTATAACAGTTTCAGACAGCTCTGTAGCTCCTCCAGAAGTGATATGTTTCACAGCATCTTCCCCCTCTTTCTGTTCACTTTTGACAGATTCCAGTACTCAGTCATGCTTGGAGCCCTATGGACAGCACTGTATAAATAACACCTTTTATGGAAACCCACTGTGGCATCAATACAACCTTAACACGAGCCTTGCAGCTGCTTTCTTACCTCATAAGGTTTGTTGTTTCTGGTTAACAGAAAATCTTGGTTTATGAAACTGGATTAGGATTAAAAACTGAAGTTACCATGTTATGTGACCTGGGTTTATTCTTACTTCAAAATCTCAATTCCTGAGTGTACAAGCAAGATACCAAATTTCCTCTATCACCCAAACCCAGCACTTAAACACTGCTATTGTGAAACACTGTACTACCCAATTTAAAATGATGCTGCTAGTTGACAGGTAGTTTTTCTTTTCCCAGTACATATTTGAATGGTAGAGAAACACTGAATGTTTATTTTCACTCACCTCCAAAACTGTTGAACACTTAAGAAATCATTAAAACCAACCTTTACCTGGGTTAGGCAAACTTGGGATGGGATAGAAACCCCCAGTAAAGAGGATTAAAATAAAAAAAGAAATGGAGTTTATTTCTTGCATTTCGAGATACATTCTGTTCAATAATTATTGATGCCAGCTGCTCTGGAGCTGAACCCAGTCAAGTTGCTGACAGACTTACTGCCTTAGATCAGCCATCTTGCTAATACACTGCTTCCAGATCCATCAGCTGTCCAACTTGGAGCATGGGTGCTGAAGGAAGGCTTTTCAAACACAAACATCTTGTTTGATCTCAACCTTGGGATGATCTGACCTGCAACTAGTATAGCTCTGTAGCCCACGTCCTCCCCATTCCCAGGACTTAGAAGATTGTTCAGATGGGGATTCTCTGCATGGATTTAAAAAATTTAAGTACAACCACACCATGGGTAGGCAAGCATCCAAATCTCGTCCCCCATCATAAACCCAATGAATTACCTGGACTTCCTCACCCAATCAATACAGATATCCTGCTTACCAAGCTTGCAACACTATGATTTTGCTTGCTTTTTGGCTCTCAGAGATCCCACTTGGAGAGGAGAAGAGCAGCTGATAACAACTGAGCTTGCAGCACCTACATGGTTTAAGTCCCCTACTTGCTACCACTTAAATAAAGATGAATCCACAACAAAGAAATACGTTGGGGTTCAGGGAGAGTGTTTTGGGGAAGAAAGCTTTTGGCTGGGTGGTTTCTGTTACAAGCCTTATCATACTTCATACAAGTAGACTTTAGTGATGGTGGCAGCTTCACATCAAGTACTGCAGCAACTAGGCTACTTAAATAAAAATAGTATTTCAGGGCAAGATTCCTAAAAGGACAGTGCTCCCTGAAAGACTCAAACTGCTCAAGGTTTTTCAGCAGAAATCAGGGAAAGCAAGATTTTAACAAATATATTGAGACTAGAGTTTTTTGGGGGGTTTGTGTGTTTCAGTTTTGAAAACAGCATTATTTCCAAGTCATCTTTGATTCCTGTATGTAGGCTTTTATTGTAGTAGTATTTCTGCACACAGTAGTACTTTTGCAATGCTAGGTACCATCATTCACTTACCCTACACACTATTCTTGCTTTTCTGTGCAGTGTACACAATTAAAACTTTATTTATCAAAATTCACTCAATTCAGTCAGCTTGTTTTTTAGCCAAATATACAGGATTGCTTTCAAGAATACTTTACAGACTATAAACTTTCAAACTAGTAGTATTCTGCAACTGAGGTTAACTCCAGCCAGCCTACTAGCATAAAATGTTTAAGATAAACTTTCCTTTAATCTCATATATAGATTGAATCTCATATCTTCATATTCAGTAACACACTCCAGCCAATCAGAGATGGGGGAAAGTGAAAACAGATTTTAAAAAAACATTTGAAACTTCACAAACTGTGAAAGATTGAAGCTTAGAAACTACTTAAGCAGGAGCAATAAAATGCTTAGAGTAAGTGTTAAATCTCAACAATAAAATGCTGAGATTTTTTGGCAGAGGCAGGTGCTGACTTCCAGCCTCAGCTGCCCAGGTCTCCAACACCTGGAGCCACCCTTCCTTATAGGCAGGAGCATCCCTGCAGAAGCAAAACACTCCTTCCTGCCAGCAGTGTAGTTCAGTCACCAGGATGGTCACATGTACACCACAGTCTTCTTGCCATGAGAAGAGGCACTGCAGCATGCCATGCACACAGCACCCCTCTGGGGAAAGATTAAACTCCTAAAGGCTCCAGTGAAAAAGAAAACCAGAAGGGGAAAGATTATTTGCTTTAATTTAGGAACCATTACACTCGAAGTAAAACTACTTTTAGAACCATTAAACTTAAGACAAAGCAAAACAAACCAAAAGCCTTTATTAGTCTGTGTGCTTCCATCCCTGGGAATCACTGGAAAGCATATCCCCGTTCTCTCTCAATAGTACAAAACACACCAACCAGCTATACTGCAGTTAGACTTGTCAAAAATGGTTGGCTGCTGAACACCTCTGGCTTGAGGCAGCATTGAAACAAGCCCCTCTTTCATTTTTACAGCTGTTGTTGATGGGCATCCATGGTCAAGTGTGAGGACAAAAGGCAGAGCTATGAATTAAATACCAAGAGGGCTTTGGGCTGGCATCAGCATGGGGTGGAGGGGACTGGGTGGGTTGAGGGTTTCAGGCTGCAGCATCAGCATGCAGCTCTGGTTGAGGACTGGGCGGTGCCCTGGCACCATCACCATTTACCCCGTGAAATTCAAGAGGACCATGCGTGCTGCTGGCACAGAAACACTGCAGGAGGGAGCAATGCTGCTGGAGGGCAGTGTTGGCAGAGGTGACAAAGGAGAGGATGACACTTGAGGGACTGTATAAAAAAGATGTGCTTTCTAGAAACAGAACTGATGCATGTTCCACCAGGCAGTTCCCAAGACAATGCTGGAATCACACAACGTTACCAACATCTGCTCTCTCCAATACATTTTCCACCTCCTAGCTAGTCAAAGGATTTTTCAAATCATACAGAATCTCACCAGGGGTTTGGAGCAGAAGGAAAAAAAATCATAGTCTTGTTGCGTTCTACACATCTCAGGGATTTTTCTGAGAACATAATTAAGACAAATGAATTTAAACACTCAATTTCTATAATGGACTCAACAGATCCCCATTAAGCGATATGGGCAGGCATCCAAATTGCCCTGCTGAAGCCAGCAGAATCATCTTTTCATCAAGTTTTGTTCCATTAAAAATTGCAGATTAAATGTCTAAACATTGTGTGAGCAGTTAAAAGCACAGGATAAGGAGAAGACAGGCAGATAATGTCAAGGGATACCCGAGGATACTGGCTGGCTAACTACTGCCAGATTTTCCTAAACAAGATTAGGAAAGAGCAAGAGGTGACTACGCGGAGTCAAATCTTTCTTTAACAGTTGGTTTTGTAGCACATAAGTTAGGGAAGAAAGATCACTGCAGTAAGGGACAGTCACAGAAGTATATACACTTTATTAAAATATAACAAAGAGAAACAGCATAGTTTCTCTTCTAGAGGTCAGTTTTCTTATCATTGATGTCCTTGAGTACAACAGCATACAAAGGTGAAATCATACCCACGTTAAAAACAGATGTATCTTTTTCCTTGAAGACCAAAATGTATGATGGCAATTCCAGAGGAGTAGGAGAGAGCTGCACCATACATCAGACCCCCAAACTAGCAGGTTGCCCCCTCAACCTGACCACTTCCATCTGCTGAAAGATGCTGCTCTTCCATCACAAGAACCCAACAACTGCTCTATTCAAAACTTGTTCTCCAAGAAGGGCATTAGGAGGGGATGGGTTCCAGGCAAGTGGCAAATTAATGTTCATGCTTCTTTCCCCCCACTTTCTGATTTCACATATGCTAAGAATTGCAGTACAAAGAGTTCTAAAAACCTGTGTATAAAGATCAAATTGCTATGAAAACGTCTCAGAACTTGTAAAATAGTCTTTGTTGCTGCTGGCCTTTTTAATAATAAAAATAGGGTTTAAAGTCTGGTCTTGTAGCAAGCAGGAATCTCTAGGGTGACACAATAACCATTTTTGTTAATCTGACCTGCAGCAGAAATCAGGAAATAAGGTATATTTTAAAGTCCTTCCTTATAGTGAAATGGCATTTGCAGCATGGCTGTAATCACACAAAATGAAAGGTTTTAAAATTGACCTCTCTGTTCTTCACTCAATCCTCTGAGAAAAGTATTTCCTTTCCTGCTCACAGAAATTCTCTAACTTATGTCTCATACCCCACATATCAGAAAATACGCAAAATCTATTTTTACTATTACAGCAATGACATTTTTGAGGCACTTTAATATTAAAAAATAAATTTCAAGTTGTATAAGACATGAAGTACTTCAGCTATGAGATGCTGAAACTTTTACTTAAAGCAATACTGCAGATTGGTTTTAAACTCTTTTGGTTACAAAGTAAATGATAATGTGGTTGCCTGCCTTATCAGAGCCTCAATAGTGCAAGTTATGCAAATATTGAGGCTTTCCCTAAAGAGGAAGAATCCCTTAAACACAACTGATGAAAAATATACACTGCTACAAACAAAGTCAACTAATTCACAGCAGCTAATCCATGATGTGTACAGTAGAGGGTGGCTGTATTATCAAAGGTGGGGGGACAAAAAAGAGTGTTATCTGGCTGGATTAAAGTTCACCTTAGAAAAGGAGTGAATTAAAGACTTCGTGTCTGTTCACAAAGTACCCAGGACAGGATTCAGGTATTTGATGTAAGCTTTCACAGAAGACAAAGTACATTAAACATTTGCTTTCTAGATCCTCAAAAAATGGTTTTACCAGGGAAGGTTCTTCTACAGATAGAGATGAGATCACCTGTCTAAACCAGGACTCACAGAGTAGTAACAGGACTGAGGTTAAAGAAAAGCCAGACAGGTAGCCCTTACCCAGCAAATGACATGTCAGCATCATGCTGGCATGAGAAATTCCTAGCACTGCTTCTGCAGGCACTTCCATACACAAAGTACAAGGAAAACAAATCTGAGGAGCAGAGAAAAGAAATTTCTCTTAATTTGAACGCTAGGAACTCATGCCTGGGAAATAAAAAGTAAAAAAAATTGTCTTGGCAATGCAATAACAAATAAATACAGTCCCATGGATGTAAATGAACTCAGAAGAAATGCTGGCTAGACAGATGTGGCTAAACACCACAATTCTGGACTTGGCTATAATTAATACAAGAGAAAGAATTAAAAATGTATGTACAAGGTACTGGCTTTAATATTAAAGTCAAAAGTGGGGATGTCTCCACATATGACATTACAGGCAGATAGAGTACAGGACAGATTAAATAAATATTTAAACTAACAGAAGAACTGGCAGGAAAGGAAACCAGGGAAGGTTGAAGACAACTTAATGTATGCCTAAGGGTTATGTGTGCTATCCAGCAATAAGTACATCAGGAGTAATAAAAGCACTAAAGTAGATGAACAAGAATTTGTATAAGACTTGCAGGGAGAAAAAAAAAGAAAGGAATATAGGCATACAAAAGAGACAGAAACTCCCAATCCTATCAGCTTCCACAATAAAGAAGCTGAACAATAAATTAACAAATAATAAAATTCAAAGCAAGTCAAAGAAACTGTGACCAAATTTCAATGTCTACCTTTTTCTAGCTCACATCTGTGAAAGACTTATCTGAGCCTTTTATTGCCCTTTTCCTATTTTTAGAGAACTAAATACTGAGGTACCTTTTTAGTGGGTCCACTTATTCCACTGAAATGACTTTTCTCTTTTTTGTATCCATTGTCTCTTTTTGACCAGCTTTTTCAAGCAAGGTTTCACTGGGTTTCATTATGTCCTCTGCTTACTGCTTTGAAAGTTGTCTACTGCTCTCAGTCACTTCTCTCTTCATTGTCTTTGGAAGAAAGAACTGTAATTTTTTTCACATTCCCTTTAAGCATTTTAAGGAACTTGAGAAGAAAATGAAAAATAAACCTTAAAATCTGCTTTCAATCCCAAGCCTCTCACACTGGTTGTCATAAAGCTCAATGAGCATTACTGCCTCCAGTCGCTACCTTTCCTATACAAAATTTTCTGCCCTACAGGTTGAACACGGCTGAATAGCAGACTTCTTATATGGGGGACATTCTCTGAGGAAAACTGACACTTGGAGGCTGCATATTTAAACATTTACCATCCTCTCCTCTTGCCTATAATGCAATTTCTCTTCTTGCAATTGCTTCCTTTCAAACTGTTTTAATTAGCCATACAATTAGTTTCCACTGGCTTTTCCCTCTGTTGTAATTTAGATTTAACAGCAGAAAGGCAGAATAGCATGCACTGTTTGAAATGCAGTCCTGACTTACAATGGAGCTGTACGTAATACTGTAGATTTCTTTCAGGTTAAAATTCCACATACCAGCTCCAGTGGCACAACAGGCCCTACTGTGGCTGTGTCTCCCAAGACCAGCTCCTTTGTCTGTCTAAGAGGGTGAAATAAAATGTTTTGGAGGACAACAGAACATTTTTCCAGGATAGTCACAAAGTAATCTACCAATAGGGGGATGGAAAAAAAAAAACATGTATTTTGAGTTGGTATTTCATATTTCCTAAATATAATTAACTCCACTCAAGGAAAAAATTCAGGGCACAGTGATTTCCTAACTCCTTATTTTGCCATTCTTGATAAGCATTTCCTTGTTGTGTTGGAGTGTGTATTGCCTTTTACCAGTTTTGCTTAGTTTGCTTAACCATTATTGATACATTTCTGTGTCTTCTAGGACACTTGGAACATGATTTCCCCTGTGCAGTCCCATCAGCTTGCCTTTACTGGAGGCCCAGGGAAGTTCTTGGGTGTCGGGCATCAAGCTCTCTGTGTGTTTTCAAACACTCCCTAGGCTAATTTTGCTGCAAGGACAAGAAACAGGCTACAGCACCCCACACCAATGCAATATATTCCACAGGTTTTGTTTCAGATGCCATCACTTAGGAGGAGACTGTTCAATGACCAGCAGCAGGCAGGTTTGTCCATCTCATCACGCAATTCACTCAACACTTCTTGGCAGACAGCTCTCTGGATCTTCATTATCATTTTATTTTTGCACTTTCAGCCCTAAAGTTACCTCTACTAGCAAATTTCTGCACTAAGGCCATAGTAACAGCTGGTTATAAGTCCATTCTCTGTCTCAGACAAAGTGAGAAAAGGCTATTTGCAAATCCAAGAGCATGCTTAATGGAGTTTTGTGGGGGGGCTGTTTTTCACTAAAGATAGTTGTTATCATCTTTCAGGCAGATGGTTTTAGGGTATTCAATGCAGTATCTCATTTGCTCTTTTCTTACATTCCTTCAAAACACCAATATGAGTATCACAAACATGCATTCAGTTTGCTTTATAGCTCACCCAATAATCTAACACATTGTGGAATTTCTATTCCTGACTTTCTACAAGACTTTAAACACATCAAATCTCTGATGATTGCCCTTTGTAATTTCTAAGCTACACTGCAGTTAATAAAATTTATGTCTCTTTGATTATCATAGTTTTTTGTTTTTCAAATCATGAAGAAGCAGGTAAGAAACACTACAGAACAATAAAGATAATATAAATCTGGTAATTAAGCAGAAGTTCTTAGGATGACACTGAAGGCTCCTAAAAAAAGCCAGTTGATCACAATGAAGCCTTGTTTTGCTTGCAACATCCTGTACTTGGTTTTTTGAGAGGTTATGGTTAACTTCTGCCCTGCCACAAGTGTAGTCTTAAAGAATTTGAACCATTTGGTCCAGAAGACTCGATAGAGAAGCAGCACAAGAGGAAAATGAAAACAAACTGTTTGAAAATGTGAGTCGGAGGAGGTAGGGCAAGCAGCAAAGATTCAAGTTACAGTAACTTGTTACCTGAGAATGTGAGAGGAAATAAGGGAGTTAGAAGGTTATATGAGACAGAAAAAAATATGGTAACCATTGAAAAGATGCTATGGAACAACTAAAATTCAGTCATTACTATGTAAGACCCAGAACACACTGGAATCATGCTGGCTCTTTGTTTGATGTTTCCTATAGGGGTTGTTTTGTCTCCACAAAAACCCTAGGGTTTGCCATTTTCCTCCCAGTCAGTTCATACTAAAGGTATTCAATTTTCTCAGCATCTCATCTACTGCCATCTTGTATCTGTGTCAAAAAATGCATGAGTGCATCAAGCAGGCAGGAACACAGGAGTGGAAAGATCTGTGCAGTCGCAAGTTGTCTTGGTTTGAAAGACAGGTGTTTGTTAAGAAAGGCAGGAACCTCTCTTGAAATGGATAATGTAAACCCCCTCCCTCCAAATTATTGTAATTTTGAAATGAAGGAGTTCTCAGGCAAAGATATGGGAATAGGAATAACAGCTTTTTAGTAGGAAAAATTAAAAATAAAAATACAGTAATAAAAAAAAAAATACTCCAAAACACTGAGAGAGTCAGAATACAACCTGGCACCCCATCAGTCAGAGTGTTGGTAGCAGTCCCATTAAATGGTGGCTGCAGTCCTCTTGCAGTGACAGATGTGGTTCAGTTGAAGCAGTGCTCATGTGGAAGGATGCAGTTTTCCTCCGAAGGTCCGGTGATGATGTAGAAGGGTCTGGTTTTCCTCTGGAATCCAGTGGAGAAAGGCTGCTCTGATGTTCCAAATCTCAAGATTTTATCTAGGTAGGAAATGCTTGGCTCCTATCCCCTGGGTTGGGCATCTCCCAATGAGATGATGTAATTTTATCAGTCATGCAGTGGGACTCAATGGCCCATTAACAGAAGATAACTTACTGGAGGAAAGATGGGTTGTGGAAAAGATAAAGAACACTGCTCCACCTGGTTTCAACAGATGATAATAGAACACATACTTTTGGTTACATCCTGCTTAGCAAGCCAAGACACAAGTGAACAGAGCTGCTGAGAGAGCAAGGAATGGGGCAGGCAAATCTGCTGTCCATGGGGTGCTTGCTCCACACACTCCTTCCCCTAGCTCCAGATGCAGCTGCTCCCCTTCATGCACTGACAGACGCTGCAAGGCGAACCAAGGTAAGAGCAAGAATAAAGGTGGCTACCATGGAAATGGTCAAAGATGGTCTCAGTAAAATACCTGTTCACCTGCTCAACCCCAAGCAGGTATCTTGCCCAGATACGCTCTGAAAGGTTTGCCCAGGCTCAGCCTTAAGCTTCCCGAAGTCATACTTGAAGAAGATGGACAGAAGTACAAAGAAATTGCGAAAAATTCCTTCACCAAAATCATTGTCAATCATTTGAACAGGCTGTCCTAGGAAGTAATTGAGTCACCATTCTTGGAGGGATTTAAGAAATACTCAGATGTGGCAATTAGGGACACAGTTTAGTGACGGTACAAGACTTGGCAGTGCGGGGTTAACAGTTGGGCTCGATGATCTTAGAGGTCTTTTCCAACCCAAATGATACTAAGGGATCAGAGTTTATATTTAGAATTATAGTACACACTGTTTAATACTGACATTTTTACAGGTCTTCTGGGATGCACTGTTCATATGGCTGGCTTGCACATTTAACAGTAGACTACACCTACTCAATTTAGGAAAGCTCATTTCAGGAAAGGGGATGAAGCCACAGATAAACTAAAAATACAGCAATAAGAATCACATTGACTGAACATTTTCTTTGTAACTGGAAGCACTGTAGAAAGTAGAACAGGAAATAGCAGAAACCACCTAAAAAAGTTATGGTTTAATAGTGCAAACATCAGGGACAATGACAGGACTGCATCCTCTGAGTTTGAAGAGGCAGATAAGGCAGAATGAAAAACAGGGGTAATTTACCCAGACTGCAGGAACGCCACTGCACAAAGAGCTGGTCCGTGAGGAGAGCAAGGACAAAATTCTTGAGTGCACAAAGCAGCAGCTTGGGGCAAGCCTTGCAGCTGTCTCAGAAGGAATGTGCACTTTCCATAGGTATTAAAATCTGCTGAAACAGGTGAAAGAGGGAAATAAATACAGACTTAATTCATGGCAAGCTACATAGGCTAAGAATATAGGAAAGTAAATTACTTAGCATAGGGGAAGTTTGAGGCAATAGGTCATGCAAAAAGGATGAAAAGGTCACAGCAATTATGTATAGCCTTTTGGATAAAAGAATCCACTGCAGAGTCTCTGGATGTACTTCCAGCAATGTTAAGATGTTGCTTCCAGCTACTGGATGACAGCACATCCTGGATTTATAAGTATTCATTGTTAGGATGTACACCCTGCATTTTGGGAAACTTTGCTTTAGAACATGCTACAGTGCCATCACTCCACACCCTCTCTCTTCTCCCAGAGGGTCACCATCAACATATAAAAGACAGCTTTGAAGAAGGCAGGTCCATATTAATTCTTAAAGAACTATAAGCAGACAATCAGATGAGGCTTTCCAACAGATACTCAACTGGAGTGACCTGGAAAGGATCTGATTTCAGCTGACAGGGGTATCAAAGTTTCCAAGTTTGGTTCCTTAGCAGCAGACTATAACCACAACATGACAAGACAGACAAGGGTAAGGCATTTCAAGTCTTCATCCCACTGTACACTATGGTTCTGTGTTACCAGTTTTAGTCTTGGGATATTTGTTGATTTTTATTTTGCTCTTATTCCAGTCCTATTCATGCTCGCATTTTTCAATGCAAATGTATGCTGACCAGTTTTCTCCAAACTGTCAATGAAGTGCTAATTTTTTCCAGCTGCATTTGCTCTCATTTCCACTCAATCCTGAGATGGTCTCAGATGAAAAAGCACTACTGGCACAGAAAGTGGGCCACATTCTCCATGTGCAGTTTGGAGAAGCTTCTGGCTGCCTCATTCTCTGGAGAACAAGGCAGCAGGACAGAGGGCAAGTGAATACCAACACAAAGATCTGTGTTGCCCCAAGAGGCACATCTGCCTCTTCTTTTGGTGGAGCAGTTGGAGACTCACTCTGGGAGCAGCACAGCATGGAGAAACACGCAGTACAAAGAGTGATGCAGGTTGTGTTGGTCTGGCACAAGATGAGGTGCACTGAAGGACTGGAATTCAACACATATTAGAACACCAAGCACTAAACTTAGATGCCTTCTCTGCTCTGTTAGCTCCTTTTTTTGTACACCATGCTGCCACTTTCTAAAAGACATCTCAGGAAAAATACCAATGAATCTAACCTAACCTTCCTTGTGTTCTAAATATGCAGGCCACAGAATATTTTTCATGATCTTACACATTATTGTTCAGAAAACAAGAGAAAAGAAGCTGCATAAATGAATTACTTTGCAGTGTTTATTAAAAGAAACTACATCTAGAAACTATCAGATGATGCAGAGGTAAAGTCACCTACAAAACAAGACAGATTAGCATCACCCACTGATTGTTGATCCTGGTGGCACTAGAGGGCAAACTGGGAAGGGCTTTAGGGCAACTTTGTACTCACAGATTGCAGGAATGAAGGAAGAGTTGTAGGCAGAAACAAAGAATTAAAAGATGGATAGTAAAGCAAGTTCCTTCTCTCTCATTTTACAGATTTTGTCTATGGTGCAAATCCAGAGCATTGATTCAAATACTATTTTACTGGATTTCCATTTGTTTTGCCTGGGCCCCTACATTAATCCAAACAATAAGGGCCTTTAAAGCATTCATAAATAACCTGCTGCTGCTGCTGCTGGCACCTAGGAGCCAAGTGCAGCAATGTTAAGCAACAACAAATTTCATAGTTCAAGAGGCACAGTTAAGGAAAAAGGTTGCTCAGAAAATCACTCTCATTTAGCACAAAGATCCTTAAAAATTGCATGAAATCAGTCAAGTAACTATAGAAACCAATTTCTTCAGCTCTGTATCACACGTCTCACACCTCAATTGTCTTTATTATCGTCTGCTGTCAGATCCTTAATCAGAAATGTGAACAGGCTTGATGATTTATTCAGCAGGGACAAGAATCTGTAGGTCAAGTGAAAAATTTCACACACACATACACACGCACACACATCTTCAACCTTAGGTACTTTCATTTCATTCTGTTCCCAGTAGCTCTGGGGGCAACTCCAGTGAGATCCAATATTAAGGCTCAATTAAAATAAGCTCCAATTAGTGGAGCTTTTTTCTCTCAGGCTAGAAAAGTCAGGAAATGGATATTGGGAAATGTAAAAAGTCAGCTACTGAGAGGAGGCTGCAGACATAAATGAACTTATTTGTTGATTTCTACAGTTGCTATGCAGAGGCCTCTGGGAGTAAAAGCTTAACCAGTCTAAGCTATAAACTAAAACCCCTGCAGCTAAACATGAACTGTGTGAAACAAGGGCTCCATTCCAGAACAGAAAACTGCTGGGCCCAGAAAATTAAAAGCCAGAGGCGTTTTCCATTTAAAACTAAATCCCAGTACCGCCTCCCAGCCAAAGAATTATAAGCAGTATCAGATTTACAAAACGAACAATTACCCTGGAAAAATGTAGCCTATTGTACGGTCCCAGATGCTAAATCTCAAAGTTTCTTTTTTTTTTTTTTTTTAATCCCACATTATATTCCTACCAAGTGTACTGCTGCAGTTTACAAAGGACTGTTTCGAGACAGGACTGAAACTGCAAAAATAAAATGTTAAAAAAAGAGAGCTCATAATTCATTGACCTCATTTGAAGCACTGCCCTTGCCTGTGGCAGTTCCTGTCCTTCCCCAAGGCCTCTGCAAATGGTATGCAGCAGCAAAATAAACCCTGACCTAATTGCCAGGACAGGGCTGCCAACCTTCTCTCAACACACAAAGGCAAGCATGGTAACTGGAAAGTCCTACCTCTTTCGCTTTCTGCTTTAACCGCAGTTGCTCTGGATCTTCTTTATTGGAACGGCTCTACCAAAGGAAGAGGAAAAAGATTGAATAGAAATTACTGACATCCAAACACCATCCTATCTGTTAAATATTTAATAAATGACAGTTTTCTCTGGTGATTGAAAGATTTAGCTCCAGGGGTGAACGCCTCAATCCAGACTGGCTTCCATCCCCCTCCACACACATACGTGCACACCCCTCCTCATCTGGGCCGGCTGCCTCTGCTCTAGCCAGAGGCAAGATTAAGCTGAAAATGATGCTAACACTGTCAGTCAGGTCCAGTCTAGGCATGATGTTGTTCATGTCAGCAGCAGACACTTAAAAAGGACAGGAAGTATAGGAAAGAAAGGAGTTGTATTCATGCAAGCACAACACAGTTCTTTCAACTCTAGATTAGGCTTCTACCCAAGCGGCTCCAGAATTCGGCAACATCTACTGTTGCAGGTTTTCAGGTTTTTTTTCCCCTCCTCTTCTTGAGGGAAGAGAAAAGAAACTTATTCTGTACTAGCAACAGCTCCATTAGGGGTTCATGGACACTGTGGTACCAGCTCCAAGGCCAAGCCCTCTGAACTTGACTACAGAAAACAAATACACCTCCAAGAGTGGTGGATCTCACCAGGCTTCTGTTTTAGAGGCAAAAAGAGATACAGAAAGACATTTATAGATATTTACTTCATTTTGACTAGTAGGCGTAATCTCACAAAAGGAGTTTACCCCGTGACACATTTCAAAGAACTCTTGTGGACTTTTAAGGAAATGTAAATAAGTTACATCATTTTCTGTGTAGCCTTAATTGTCCTAAACATTACAGATTTTCAGTGACAGGGTTAATGGTTATTATATTTAAAGCAGAAGTAGGAGAAACCTGAAGATGGTCAGCAACCTAGAGGACATGACTACTTCCTTGGAAACCTAGAGTCTTACCTTGGCTGCTCGAAGCAACATTTCACGTTCCTCTTCATCTTTTCTCTGTTTTTCTAGGTGATCAAGCTTCTCAAGAAATCTCAGTTGTGCTCTGGTGTCACTACACACAATGTACTTATCACTCCCCTGAAAACAGAAGTTTGTTATAGACAGTTTGTTATAATAAACCTAATGGCAACAATCTGAAAAGAACAACACTATTTTTCAAAACTGAAAAGTGTGGGCTGTTTAAAAAAAACTTCAGGTGGTAGGTGGTAGGTAGTCATTTACACATCTCCTCTCCACTCAAGTGTGTTTCTAGGCATCTCTGGTTATGACATTAACAACATCCAGTCGATACTGACTATAAAAATAGAAGTCTTCCCTAACCTTAGACTAAAGACTGAAATTTTGTTTTAAACCACCAACTGCATATCCAGAAAACATGTTAGGGAAAAAAAAATGTAATTGTAAAGCAGTAGAGCAAAATATCCTTTCTTCTTCGAAGAGAAAAAAAATCCTAGAATTTGACACTTTAACTTTCTAGCGCTTTATGTTCTAGTTTCAGCCATTAAATGCAGAAGTTGAAACAAGCATCACCTGGTATTTCCAAAAAGATGTTTTATGTATTGGAAGGTTGGTTTAGAACAAGTTATAATGAATCTTAGAGGTGAAGAAGGTGAAATATATTATATACTGTTTATTATAGCTTTAAGAATACATAATTTTGCCTGAGGGAATGCTTTCCAAGTCCCAGGATAGTTTATGTTGAAAGGTAACCTAGGGAAGTCATCTGGTCCAGACACTGTACAAAGCCAGGCCAGTGAATACTGGGGATTAGTATTAGTCCAACAATCACTGGACACACAGGCATTGAAACAGGACTCAGGTCCTTTTGGTCTAAAGAACAGTCATCAGTAGTTTATTTTACGTTCTACTTTTGCCCCCCACTGGAAAGCCTGAGTTGACATTTACTTTAGCTCAGAAAGGCAGAGAAAGGAAAGATCCAAAACATGGTCAACTGGCAATGAAAAGCTTGGTTTTACTATTCTGCTCTTCCAAAGACAGGCTTCTTGAGCCATGCATTGGCCAGAGGGCATTTAGGCAACACAAGACAAGGACCCCATTCTAGATGAGGCAAGTCTGTGCCACCTGTTTGTATCACTTTTTAGTGCGTGTCCTACAGTTGTCTTCTTTCTTTGCTACTCTGTGAACTTGTTGGTTTTCCCAGAGAAATTTATCCTGGGGCTTTTATCAGCCAAAAACACTATGTACTTTCAGCAACTCTTTATTCTATCTTACCCCAATTAACATTGTAATGAAACACCTCTGACATATGGCTATTCTAAAAGAAGCACAAGATATTTTTCTGCTGTATTTTAGGCAAGGTTATATATTAAGCAGATGAACTATCAGTGACTTCAGTTTCTCAATTTTTAGTTTTCAAGGATACTACACTCAGACTCTTCTTCTCACACCCAGTCGTGCACTATGAAAAGAAGGAAGGAAAGTAAAAGTTCTCTTGTGGAACATTCAGCTAATGTGAATGTTCACAACTGAGTCAGAGCATGAAATCAATCCCCTTTCTAGTATTAGGTTTGCTCCTTTTCAATGAGCCACTTCATTGTCACATATTACCAACTGTGGCTCAAAATACACTATATGCTGCAACCAGAGACATTCTCAAGCAGCACCTGTGGCTCTGCAAAGAAGTCCAACAAACCTTTTCCTCCCCTCTTCTGTCACTGCTCAAGTTTTTTTTAACCACTCCTCACAAAGCATACGCTAGTTTTGAGCCACTCTCAGCACATCAGTACAACTTGTTTTGAAGCAGCAGTTTATAATAATCCACCACCATGCCACAATCCTTTTAAAAGGACAAAGAAGAAAGCTGTAGTACCAGAAGATTATTTTTTCCGAAGTTTAGAAGTGTTTTGCTTTGGAATAGCCAGATATTTACACATGTTAAGACAAATCCATGACCCTATACCAACCAGCAATGCAAGTCTCTCAAACAGAAACTCCCCAATTCACTGCCATGAGCTTACATGGGACAAGAAATAGGTGCATCCATAACAGTATTTCAGCTCATCACCTGTTTTAAGATAGCTTATTTCATGGATTTTTAAAAGAGGAACACCTGCACTTACATTCTGTCCTACTCAACAAGCTTCTCTGTGGCCATTTCACAGGGAATTTCTGAGAGAGAAAACATTACATTTTACCCCTGTTCATGACTTGTAGCTGGTGCTGTTATGATGAAGCACCATCACCCACATCCAATAGCCCTACAGATAACACAGTTTAGTGTTGTGGCATTTCAGTGCTACTGCGTGAGGGGAAAACGTTTTCAAGGAGCATCATTTATAGTTCAGCACCACACCATGCCTCTCGGAGCCGTGAGCTCAGGGGCTCCAATCACAGGAGCATGGCAGCTGTTTCATGCTGGGATGAATCCACATAAAAACCCTTTCCCTTTATGGTCTTCCAAAGGCTCTACAGGAGCGCTGCAACAAGAGCTGCATCACAGAGAGCAGTTCCCAACCATCTGAAAGGCTATTCCTACCTCACATAAAGAGACCACCATCATAGAGTTTTATCCCAATTAAGTCAGTGACTTCTAATTATAACTTCTTTCTTAAATTTACCAAAAAAGGACAAAAGTTGACAAGTCTAGATGATAACATAGCTGACGCTTTTACCCTGTCAATTTACTCTGTCTGCAGGGTTATCTATCAGATCAAAGCTACTAGGCATGAGCTGAGCAAACTGGGAAGAAGAGTTTCCTGAGTATGATGAATTACTGGCCTTTTTACACCAACTCCTACCCTAATAAGAGTTACTTTGGTTTCACCACACCTACCCCTATTACTGTCTTTTTGTAATGAAGATAGGCCAGTACAAAGCCTTATGGAGCAACCACCCAACCCTCCTGGAAAGGCTCTGGGAATTTATCTGACATAGATGCAGCCCACACTGTGCAGGGGTACCAATGAGGGAAAGAGAACAGGGGTTAAGCACTGGGGGAAATGGAATACAGGGCTGTATAAGTACCTATATTAATACATAACAGGACTCTAGTACCCTGCAGTGCTCTCTTCTTGAACTTAAGATTGCTAAAAGCCTGTCAGCATCTCTCACAATAACATTACTCACAAAGGTAATCCTGTAGGACACTCCTCTGTCGCGTAATACCATCTTCCTAACAAAAGAGGGTATCTGTGCCTCTAAGATTACTGTGCCCATAAGTTTTGATTTTTTTTGTTTGTTTTGCTTTTGAGAAAAGAGGAAAAGAAAACCAGCTTATTGCAATCTTATAATCTTATCACTGCTTCTGGCAATTCAATCAGACAAAAACCTGTCTGTTTTTCTATTGCTTTAGTTCAATGAGAAAGAAACTACCCCTATCCAGCCTACTGTCCAAAACCATTTTCTTCTGTTCTTGGTGTCTGCAGGACAGTAAGTCCTACTGGTTACTCAGAACTTCAGATTCCTTCTCACTTTTGCTGACAAGCTCAATTGTATCTCCCAGTTTGGAGAAAACAACATACTACATGTGCAGATTTCTGAAGCCTTTTCCTACAAAACTCTGTACTTGTTCTGTATTGATTTTCTTTTCTATTACATCTTCTTCTGGCAAGGAACAGAATACTCCAACTGCTCCAGACAACACCGTAAATAGAAGTTTCCAAATAGTTGCTCCTCTTTACTATTGGTGCTTTAGTGCTGAAAAGCCCATGAGAGTGTTCAGTACAAAAATAACTCCTATTCCATCAGTTGGTTGCTCTTGTTAAATTTCATTAACTATAAATTTCTTGTAAAAAAACTCAAACTTGAACCAACAGAAAACTGAGTTGACAGATACATTTGCGCCTCTCTTTTTTCTAAAACAGCTTTACACTGAAGGAAGTAAGGATTAGTATCTTGCTATTCAGTGACAAAAGAAAAAAGAAAGAGTTGGTTTGGCTAGTAAATCATCACTTCCCATTACAAGCATCTTAAGGGATACTAGCTCACTCCAACACAACATACTTTATATTAAAAAAGAACTTAAGATGGAAAAAAAAAAATCTTAACGTGAAGAGGGCCTCGGCCTTCATGGAGCACTTTCTAAAAGTAAAATAATCAATTCAGTTTCCAAAGGCTTTTTACTGAGCCAATACTGACTGCAATTCCACCAACAGCAAATGCAAAAGGAAAACACAAGCGCCTAAATTAACCCAACATCAAGAGCATTCAAAGTTAGCTTTCCATTTACCATGTAAGAGACTTTGTATAACAGTTATGCACTGTTATGGAAGAGAAGAAAAACATACATTTAGCCTTATGCTGGGTTTTAAGAGCACCTGTCCAACAAGTCAAATGGAACAGTTATATGCTGGGCTACACAGAGCTAAAACCAGCCTTTGGCAGATACTGAGAACACAAATGTTGCCTGTGATGTGCCCACACTTGGAAGAGGTTTACCTTCAAGGCTGCAAAGCAGGAAAACTTTGTGCAAAACTTGCTAATGATTTCCTTTACCTTGTGGGTTGATACTCTGTGCTGAGCAATTACAGTTAGTTTTTCCAGGAGCCCTCGTAATCTCTCCTGTGTAGCGTGGGAGATCAAGTTCACAACATCAGAGTTAAGTTCCATAATGTCATGCCTTTTACCTGTGGAAGCAGAGAAAATCCATTACGTGTTTTAGTAGTAGCTGATAATTGAAATAATTAGCACAGCAGGTATTCTGTTCCCCCTGGAAGTCATACCCATTATGAATAAAGGTTTGGAGATTATGATTTTCCTGGTAAAGTCACAACTTCAAAGATCTTAGACATTACATTAATAAAACTTAGCCTGGAGCTTCAGAAAATATAGACATTGTTTCACTTAGCCTCCAGAACCACTCTCCTTGCAAGGTCATTTATAGGACAAAGTTAATAAGAACACAAATCAAGCTTCATGTTCAGGGAGGGGGAGAAGCGGTAGCTGTAGAAATTAGTGCCATATTCTGTTAATTCCAGTAATTAAAAAAATACAGAATTACATTTTGCCCTGCTTGACACCGTGCTTGTTAACAACTCATGACATTTATTTGACGAGCAGGAACGGGTTTTGCAGCACACTCCAGGCACAGGAGACCCTCCAAACTGCCTTGACTGAGCGACACGGGGCAGACAGACCCAGTCAAGCCACGGCAGCCGCTCGGACAGCGCGGATTCCAGTCCGGCCGGGGTCATCCTGCCACCACCTCCAACCTTTCCTCTCGGGCTGCCGCCGATCCTCCGCGTCTCGGCAGCTGCGACCGAGGCTGGTGACAGCTCCAGGCAAGGCTGTGCTGGCCCTGCACCCAGAGCTGGGCATCACCTCTGTGACCTTCCTGTGGCTGCAGGCTGCCGACAGAGAAGCCTTCCCGTGGCTGACACCATCCATCACTCAGCGCGGCTCCATCCAGACACCTGGGCGGCAGCGGCTTTTCCCTGGTGGGCACGGCAGGCAGCAGTTCCACATGCCTCATGCACTGTACCTGTCAGAAGCACTTTTCCTTGCCCTACACTGCGTTTACAGCAGCTGTAATACTTTATGATGCAATATACAACACGCCTTCAAAACCCATTTCAGTATTTACTGCCAAGTGAAGTGTTAAGAATGGATAAACAGCACACCGTAAAAAAACTAATCACCTATTTCATTTGCTTTCGCTACTGTAACTGAAAATGAATGACAATCTCACAAGACAGGGAGAACCTAGAATGTTTTCCCAGATACAATCAAAGCATTCCCCTGTTTGACCAGTAAGCACAGGCCTGTAACTTAACTGAGTGCAAAGCTCATTTTGCTCAAGCACCTTCCAATACTTCCTCTGCAGCTTCTCACTAGACTATCAGAAACACCAACTTAAAGACAAAATCCCCCCAAACCTCAAGACCTCCCTACTCACACACACATTTCTTAATCCAAAGATGGCAGTTCAAAAGCAGACTTAACTTTCTGAATTGCTCTACTCCCTGGCAGCATTCTTTCCTTGCAAACAAGCACTTATCATTTATGACATGAATTATTGCTATTATTATTAATTTGGAAAAACTACCATTCCAGCTATGAAACAGCCAGACTTCTATTTTCCATCTTTCAACACACTGTCTTTACACCCACAACCAGCAAATTATTCTAGAAATACTCTCTCTATTTTGCACAGCTCTTTATCTTCCCTTATATCCACTTCCCACGAATGACTGATTAATCTTCTACTGAATTTTGAGAAAATCTTCTAGGCACCAGTTCTGATGTGTATTTTCCCTTTACCACTAATAACACAGCATTCATTATGCCCCATACAGCTCAAGATGACACCTGGCTGACTGGGGCAGGAGCACCAAGGTCACAGTAGCACTCACAGGTTACGTGCTTGTCACAGGCTGGACTAAGAACCAGTTGTGTGTGGAAACAGAAAGACTTTGTGAACGTGTGGTTAAGCCACTGTGACAGAATTGTGACTGCACATTCAGGCTTTCCTGGATGCTCAGCTGTAGAACTCAGTGTTCCAGTACAGCAAGTACTGGGCAGAGGGCACAAGCAAGGAGCTGAGCAACGTGCATTGAGTTTGCTGTTACAGCAGTGGGACTAGCCAGTGTGCTACTACTCCCTGCTCTGGCATAATACAACATTGCTAAGCATCATTTACTATTTTTTAAAGGTAACAGCTGAAATGATACCTACACCAGAAACTTCCTGTAACACAGGCATTCAACATACATTCCACAGTATTATTCACTATACAGACAAACGGCTTCGACATCTCTTTTGCATAACATTAACAGAAGTTTTCTCCATGAAGGGAGTCATAAAGTTTTGTGTGTATTGCAAGTTTGAAACTTCTTCCTAATTTTAGTCAATAGAGTACATATACCTGAACAGGGTAAGGAAGGCAAAAACTGTTAGGGAAGTCAGTGTAATGCATCAAGGTCGAAGCTGCTGAGACAGAAAAGCACATTTAAGTGTTTTCACACTGGCACCTTCATGGTTGTTAGTGTAGCATTACGTTTAAGAGTAAGGAAGTTACTCACTTCTCACATGT
Source organism: Catharus ustulatus (assembly GCF_009819885.2). Taxonomy (NCBI): domain Eukaryota; kingdom Metazoa; phylum Chordata; class Aves; order Passeriformes; family Turdidae; genus Catharus; species Catharus ustulatus. The sequence goes on along the minus strand of NC_046221.1, from coordinate 113,764,684 downwards.
TAAAGTGCCATCAGTTTATTTTTTCTTGTGCTTCACTGTTTCCATGTAGAGAAAACCTTAAAGCACAGTTGTTTCCCAGAAGGGGAAGTGAAAACTCAGTATTGTTTGGTAGAAAGACATGAATTGAGATGGCAGATCTTAATAGTTCCAGGTTCTTCTTCAAAGATTGGAGGCTGGCTAATGAAAGAGGCAAGGAAACACTGCATCCATACATATCTGCTACATGTGCTTTTTTCTCACCTATGTTCAAGATCTTATTCTGAAGAGCTTCTGAAGACAAAAATGGTTCATCTGTGCAAGAGTGAATCACTGTACCAATGAGCTCAGAGTTTGCTGCCAAAATGCAGGCATTCTCCTCACTGAGATTAACCCCAGCCATAGAAGTCACATCATTTAGGTCATCTTCATCTCTACAAAAGAGGAAAGCAACATTTTATGCTTTGGTTAGAACAGACACAAAGTAAACGTCTCAACTATCAACAAGCAGCCACATTCACATATCCTGTATATAACAGACATTTAATGTGGGTGTGGACAGGGAGCTCCTAAAAGCTCTCACACTTCTGCAAAGTGCCTCTGAAACATTAATTTGGCTAATGCCTCAGTTGCTAGGCATGCAAATCCTTTATATGAAACCAAAATTTTCAGCCAGCTTGGAAACCTAGGACTGAGTTAAACCCAGATTAAAAGTTCCCACAACCCCTAATCCTGCACCACCACTCTCACAACCTGAAATTTGTTCTAAAACTAATTCACCAGGTAGAACCAAGTGTGGAATAAAGTTGAATGTTGACTCACTGGACTATAAACAAGCCCATTTTCTAACCAAGATGCATATCTTGCAAACTGAGGCTTAAAGCACAGGCATATTAGTACAGATGTGATCTTCAGTTTTTTTTAGTGAGTTCCCTGAAAACACAGAATACAAACACTCCTGGATTACATACTAGAACCAATCCAGACCTTGTACTTTGGATCAGTCCTACCATATGTACATAGTGGGGAAGATGCCACTGCTTCTGAAGCTCCATGCCAGAGCTCTAGCTGGTAACACCATTAGCTGGATTCTCATATAGCAGCTTTGGACTATATGTTCAAAATAAAAACTCAAATCTGGCATATTTAGGGTGACATGCAGACTAGTTGTAATAGCCTAATTATTTTTTTTTAGAGATTAAGTTAAAATACTGAATGAATTTTATATGGAAAAAGTTTTTGCGCTACTTTGGCAGTGAAACAATCCAAGTTATTATCAAATAAGTTCAGATCATCAAGAGAAAGCATTTTTACTTCACAGTGTGACAAAGGCCCTAATGGTGGCTTCAGGGATTTAGGACCAATCCAAAACAGACATCTGCAGTATTAGGGTAGCTAAATAAAATCACTCAATCTGAACGTCTTTTTATTTGGAAAGCACAGAAAAGCAAACCAACACATACAACCTTCTTGAAAAGTGTTCTCTGGCAAGGTTTGATAAAGTTCACCTTCAGAAAACACTGTGTGGCCTCAATAACTTTAAAACAAGGGGTAAGCCAGAAATTTGCCGTTCTAAGGTGAAATGATATTTCTTGGAGGCTACCCTTGAATGACTAGAGGTAGAAGCTCTAGTTATTAGTACATGAGTTGGGCTTGAGGTTAAGCAATTCTCAAAAGACACAAGAAAATGTTAGGATTTTTTCTTAAACTATAGATGTATTTTCTCCTTTGGGCTCCGGTATATTTCTATGGCACGATTCTTCTGCAAACTTTGAGTGAGAGACCCAGTCAGAAAAGGAGTCCAGCCTTGAGTCCAGCCTTTTTCTATCCCTCCTTCCATTTGTGTGCCCTCATTGCAAGCAGTTCCTATGTGTGTGTGTTCAGGCAAAAGGAGATCCAATAGATTCTCAAACCAGCTCCAATTCTTTACGTCTAAGTGGACACAATAGCTTCCCAACCAGGCTTGCACCCCAAATCCATCATGCTAAGAGAAGTGTTAAATCCCAGGATTGTCAGAACACTTAGCTGTCCACAGTTACAATTTAAAGCTGAAGCCAGAAGTCCCAGAATAGCTTCCCTCTTCCTACCCCTTCTCAGCCAGCAGCTGAGCAGCTCTAAGTGTATACTCAGGCTCTATCAGTCTAACAGAGAACCTGAACTTTCAACAAGCTTGTCAATGAAGCTTCACGGGATGATAATTGAGTGCTAACTGATCTTCACAAGTACATTCCCGTTTCCTCTTCTTAGTGACCACTACAGAGAAGTCTTTGCTGATGGCAGAGACAAGAATCCCACAAGAATCCCAAGAAGCACAGCAACTGCCACAGATCTGCTGAAAAAATCAGCACAACCAGCACCAGGAACACACATCACAAGCTGTCAATGCTGGAACCTGACATCATTCCAGTGGAACTGTTTATGGAATCCCAGGAAGGATGCTTGCATCCCAGATACAACTGCATAGCATGCAATTTCAGGAAATCATTTTTGCTTTAATCTGACCACATATTCAAAATGCTCAAGCAAAGAACAGATAAACTTCTACAATGAACATCTATCAATTTTTCTACACGGAGAAGTTTCATTTCCTTTTAACCTGCCTTTACCAGGTTACTATTTTCTTGATTGTTTCCATGCACAGTCTCTCTAGTGTGTACAAGCATACAAGAGTTTATATGCAAGCACTCATCTCTACCTGTACTGTTCTTCAGTAACACGTCTTTTTCACTGTGTGACATAAGTTTGCATTAAATCATTAACTTTGACAAAATATATGAAAATACTGTTGCACTTATTTTACTTAACCCAAAGAAATTACCACTATATCTCCTTAGATAAGTGCTCACTGAAGATTGATTCAAGTTTCAGAAGCCATGGTAAGTTCATACTTTTTACTACTCCTTTTTCTTTGTTCGAACAAACTTCAATCATTTTAAGTAAGGTATCATGTACTTTGAGTAAGCTGTAGAAATCATTCTACTATGGTGATAAATTAAAAAGATTACAGAGTACACATGAAGGTGTTTCTGATGGATATAGACTTGCTTTCACTTTCAGCAATCCCTCCATAAAGCCCCTTTTCTGCATTGCTTCCTTTAATGCTCTTGGAGTTTGATGGTGTCAGACTCAGAAACGAAGAGGAAAAAGTTTTAAGTCTCCAGAGATTTAAGCTTACTAGGACTGGGTGGAAAACAGAACTCAAGAGCTCTGAGCAATGCACTGCATGAAGTCAGGTTTGACACTTATGCTGGATATTCACTGCCAAATAAGCCCAAGCAGTGCAGATGCACCTCACATCTGTGAATTTGCCTGCTGGTTGAAAAATGAGTCTGCGGCACCCTCTGGTGTCTGACCACCGCACTTGTCTTCTGAATCCCTCTGTCTTTACTCCATTTTATCCAGCAGTCCAAGGGAAAACCAGAAAGACACGCTGAACCCAAACCTCTGTGCATCGTCCTGGACAACTACCCAGGGCCAGAACAATTCCACAAAGTTGCATGTGCCTTGGAGAACAACTGTATTAAACAGAGTAAATTCAAAACAAACATTTGAAGATGAAATATGTGAATTTTTTTTCCAGAGTGCTCTAGCATATACTTTACAGAAACATGTAGATCAACTTACAAAAATATTGATTTTTTAAAAACAGACTATCTCTTGACATGCCACGGTGCAATGTCCATGAAACAGTTGAAACAACATCTAGAAGGTTGGAACATTTTGTGTTTCGTTGGGTTTTTTTCTATTTGTTTTCTGGGGGCAGGAAATAACCACTCTTTCAACTGCTTATCTCAGGCAACATAAACCAGCCTGTTAAAGAGAGACAAGGTCCAGCTGAAGCTAATTAAATACAGCTTAGTGAGTAGAATGTCCTCAAATCCTAACCTAGCCTAGTCACACGATGGCAGAGGGAGTCAGGCTCCATGACACACTGCAACAGGAGTGCACAGTAAGAACACTCCTGTTAGTGCACATGTACAATCACATCAATTACCAGACACACTCTCAGCTTGTAACAAATTTCATCAACAAAACCTGAAAGCAGGCCTTGCTCTGCCTCACACAGGATCAGCAGTTGATGGATCATAGGTCAGAAAGTTTAATTATAGCAGTGAATAGAAGAAACACCAAGGGTGTATCCAAAGACAAATTCTTTAGAGACAAGAGACTCTACAAAGAAAATTTAAAGTGACTTAGAGATTTCCTATCTAAATTCTCATGGACTTATGCTACTTTGAAGATCACAATCCAAAAGCAAGAAGAGAAATCTCTATTGAATCACATTGTAAAAGTAGGGTTTTCCTACACTATGAAGTTAACAATTTAGGGAAGAACTTCCAAGAATTTAAATTTGTCATGTAAGACAGCCAATATATTCCATTTGGAAGATGATAGAAAATTTTTTTCTTTTTTTCTAGTGCATGAGTTTGTTTGTTGTTGCCTTTTTTTATCACGATATTATGAAGAGGTTTTTTTGAACATCACTATCCAAACTTACATGACATATTATATTCTAAAGTATATTTCATAAGACCTTGAGGCAGATGAACAGAAATATTGTTTTAACATGAGCTTTCCATTTCAACTTCTGGTAACCAGTGTTTTTAAATATTCACTGTATACTGTGTGTTACTGTATACAGCAGCAGCTCTCTGCCTATTCCAGTGCATTCAAAGCTGCAGCTTTCAAGAGATAAGTAAACTGGTCAACAAGGTAGAGGTGTCATAATGTCTGCTTTTTTCCCTTGGAAGAGCAATGTCAACTTGCCCTGAAGTGGTAACACTAATAATGCTTATGGCAGTCTGTATCTCTGTTCCAACATCACACTTCATAGCTGTAAAAATAATTTCTGCTTTTGAAAAATTAATCAGTTGCCAGAACTAAAAGCTTTAAGCACTCTTGCCATGTAAAGGCCTAGAGAATATGTTAGAAATCATGATTAGAGATGCAGTCAAAGACTTTCACCCGTACACACAGAAACAAGCTTGTAAGAAGAGCTAATAAAAGATTCTGAAATGCAGCACAGAGCTTCAGACAGGTTACAAGCCAGTCCAAGTAACAGCTCAATGCTATCAGACTATGTGCAAAAACCAGAGGTTCTATCTGCTTTAATCCTGTTTAGAGACTTTAATACAAGATAACTAGATTAGTAATTGTATTCATAGGATGGATGACATGTCAGTGAAGAACTAACACAAAACCCAACCTCACCAGGACACTTTGCTTACACTAGAAATAATTAACATTGGCATAGAAGTTTTAAGGTTACCCATTACCAATGAGTATTATAAAGTGATAAACACGTATCAGAAAAAAGTTTTTGAAAAAAGTTGCTTTTATTTGGGCTCCATTCCCACCTCTATACTCGTCTCTTCCTTTTGTTCCTTTCTATACTTAACTTCTGATACTGTTCATTTTTACCTGAAGGATGTTGCTCCATTCTCTTTCATTTTCATTTTCTGAACAGGAGATGCTTGAAGCGACAGAATTTTATTTCTTGGCAGGGTAATTTGCTTCAGAATGGAACCTAAAACAAAACAAATAACATGCTGTAGTAGGAAGCAAAATGCTAAGGTAACTGTTTAGTCAGTTCATTCTTCTAGGTAAGGCTACTGCAGACTCAGTAACAACTACAGTAATTTCACGAATACAAGCCGCACCAATTTGACCAAAATTTTGGTGGAAACCCGGAAGTGCGGCTAATATTCCGGGGCGGCTAATACATGAACAAAATTCTAAAAGCTGCCAACACGGAAGTGAGAGCCCGTGGCAGCCCCAAGCCAAGCTGGAGCCCGGCCGGCCCCGGCAGAGGTGGGAAAGCCTGGCAGAGGCAGGGCCAGCAGTGTGGGGGTCGGGCGGCTGAGCCCGGGCCAGCAGGGCGGGGGAGCCTGGGAGAACTGGGGCTAGCAGTGCAGGGGAGCATGGCAGAAGCAGGAAGCCCAGCGGGTGGGGCTGCCTGGCAGCGGGGGAAGCCCAGCAGAATCGGGGCCAGCAGCGTGGGGGAGCCCGGCGGTGCGGGGGCCTGCAGTGCCGGCCAGGGCGAGCAAACGCGGCGGCAGTGGTGCAGACGGGAGGGGGCGGCCGGCGAGCCTGGCAGCGGGGGCGGCGGCAGCCCTACGGCCGGGCGAGCAAACGCGGCAGCGGGGCGGTGCTGACGGGAGAGGGGGGCCAGCGAGCCCGGCGGCGGCTGCAGCACCACCCGGCCGGCCCCGTCGGCAACCATGAGCGGGCCGAGCCTTCCTGGCCCCGCCCCGAGCCAGTAAAGCCCGCTATGCCGCGATCCTGTTACTAATTGGCCAATTTGTGAAAGCTGCGCAGGGATTCTTGCTACGAACGAAAGTGCGGCTAATATTCGGGGTGCGGCTTATCTATTGACAAAGACAGCAACATTGTCGAGGCACCGGAAGTGCGGCTTATACTCCGTGCGGCTTGTATTCGTGAAACTACTGTAATTGGGTCCATCTGAAAACCAGACATTCTAGAATCTTACACTCCACAAGTTCTGTACAGCCCAAAGCCTTGCATACTCTCAGCAAACAACCTCCCTTCTGTGCTGACCAGGGAAATGCTTCAGTGAAAACTGACTGGCTGAGACAAACTGTTATTGTGCATCAACCTGAACCTGTTGAAGGAAAAAGCAAGATCTCATGAAACAACCCTCAAAATCATTAGCTTAGAGGAAATTCACTGCAAGGAGCTCAGTCATAGTATTTTAACAAGTACAAATATTTGATTGACATGCTCTTAACAAGTGCCAGAAGATGTGACACTGATTTTCTCATCAGAGCTCCAGACAGTAAAGATGTTCAACTAAATGCACACAGCTGGCTGCACGCGACAGACAGCCACCTTCTTGCATTCCTACAATCTACCAACAGCTTGTACTTGCTTCTGTACCTCAGCAGTCCTCCCCCTTCTCCATGAAAGAGGTTCCTGCACTTTACCTGCAGGAAACTGGTTGGTTTGAATAAGAGTATTCAGTGGCATCTTCTTCTCAGCAGGTGTCTGTAGGGTGAGCACTGAGGGCTGTGGGAGTGTGGATACTTGCTTGACAATGGTTCTCGGTGGTTGTTGGACTACCTGGAAGTGGAATATCCAATATCAAGAGTGAGAAGAGCTAAAAATACAGAGAAGTAAACAGTACCAATATTTCCATTTAGCCAGAAATGCCACTGGGCAGGTATGCTTGCCTAGTTTTCAATTAAAAGCAAACAGCATGCTCAGAAAAGCCTTTTTTTTTTTAGACTTCATGTCAAGAAATCTTAACAAGTGGTAGTGAGCTTTAAGCTCATTCAGTGAGCTCTAACAGACACTTCACCTCTACTCTCTACTGATAACTCTATTAGACATGTTTCACTAATTATCACACAAGCCATTACACTGAGAGGCTTTCCTCTATATAAGTCTTGCTCAGCAGGCAGTGAGTCTGCCTGCCAGTAACTTCAAAAAGGTAAGTATCACAAACACCTAGTCAAAAAGGGAGAAGGGAAAAACAACTGAAGTCTTGCTTGAAATACTTTACCTGCTAAGAATTAAAGAGTACATGCTATAAAATTACTGGTGTGTTTTTGGAATTGCAACATCAATTGTAAATTGGGACGCTGAGTTTCAAAGTGTTAAGCTAAAGTACACTTGAACACAGTGGTTACCAGGAACATGAAGTGTACTAAATAGCAGCACCTATAGCAAGTAGAGCCTCTACACAAAGAAATGAGTACACAGCTGAAGGGTAAAAAGGAAGGCAGTTCATAGTTTTGTTTAAAGAGTCTCTTCAAAGGAAAAAAACCAGACAGCAGGATGTCATCGCAACTCAGACCTACAGGCACAGCCCGTAATACTAATCCTTCCTCTTCAGGGGCAGCTATTAAAATGCAAGAAAGTAATAAAGTTGCAGTATCCCTAAAAAAATCTCACTTCTAAGCCTTCTAGTTAGCAGAATGTGGACTTCAGCTTTGATACGTCTTTTAAAAAGTTCTCGATTACAGGCAGTAGGAATATGTTACTTCATCAAAGCATAAAATCAACATCTTCAGACTGAATCCTATTTTTTAGCAGCAAGAAACTAACATAAAGACAATGTCTGGGTCAAGATGCCATTTTTCTCCTCTCTATCTTTTATTCTTACTTCAGAAAGTCTAAAGAATGTTTGTACAGTGAGACGGCACAAGTGTAATTAAAGAATTGACATTTGCAATACTTCAGAAATTAGGGTCTCTCCTGTCATCTAACTTCTCCTCTGTTAATAAATATCATCAACATAAGCATCACACATCGACAAAAATAGGTACTTTGTGTATCAAAGAGTCAAGTTATCCTCTCAACCGTCTCTGTATTGGTAGCACTCAGGCTTGGTAGAGCAGCAGTAATACAATAACTGATCTGAAAGAATAGCTGAAAACCTGACAGTTAACATTAAGATCCAGAGGAGGAAAGAAATACAGGAATACAGGGACTGTCTGTGGACAGAGATGAGGCTCACACAAGCAGCACTCTCATCATGGAGTAGAACAGATGCCAATGTTTACTTCTGTGTGTTTTTCCCGAAGTTCAGGTTGATCTCTCAGAAAGATCTGGTTTCTAAAACTGCAAGTTGTGAATAATGTTCACAGATCTTTTGTGAGTTCAGGTAATCAATGAGGAGCCAATCAGCTTGGACACACTACCCACAGGCTTCACTAGCACTAACACACACCTAGAGATCCTCCTTACCACCAGGAAGAACGAGGCTTCATCTTCAGCATGCAAAGCACTGGAACAGCACAGGAGGAAACATAAGCATTCCAGACTGAGGTACAGGACACAAAAGAATAGAGATAGCAATGTTACAGCAATAGCATAAGTGGAGACTGGGATGCAAGTCCAGTAACCAAGGAGGCTACACTGCCAAGAAACAGAAAGGATCTGTTGGCAGTAGAGCTCATTTTATGTTTTCCATTCTAGCTCTAGACTAACAAAAGCTGGAAGACTTTGGGAGTTGCAATAGGAGAAAACAACAATTTGAACAAGGATCCAATGCCAGAACAAAGTGTTACCAACATTGGTAATATTAACATCCTCACAAACAAGCAGCATTGCTTCATGAAGGAAGCCTCACTAATTGAATGCAAAAACCAGGACAAAACAAAAATAATGGAGAAGACCATTCATGAAATCTCAGCTCTGAAGGGTCTTGACACTAACAACTCACTAAGAACAAGCAGTTGCAACAGCATGAACAAAAATAGGTACTTGGTTCAATCATTAATAATCTCCAGGCAGTGTGTCTCACTGGTAACTGTGGGGACTATGGCATCCCCTAGCCAGTGAGGCCTGACATGAAGCTGCAATCTCACAGCAGCTTTCTCACCAAGGGGTGCCAGCATCAGGTAACATAAATTTTCATTTATTGTGCTTTAACAAGAGACAAAGTAATATTAGAGCAAGACAAACTTTATTTCTAAGATGAAGCTTCTTTGTGAGCCAACACTCTTAGATGAGGTAGTGTTAAGAAAGTCACAGGAGAAAATCTTTCAAAATGTGCAACTCTCACAGCACAGGATTGCAAACAGTCCCAAGAACAGGTCCCTCAGTGTCCACACAGAGTTATGATAATAATGCTACAGAAATAAAATGTCATAAATTTGATATTAAAATACAGTAGTGCTGCATTCTTGAGTACCACCAACATTATAATGGAGCTGGCACATAAAGTTCAAATTCTCTCAAGCACAAGAAGCCAAAATTAGAAAGGGGCATGCAGAGGGAGTGTATGGCATCAGACATCCCTGTGGGCTGAAAAGGGAAAAAATTACTGGCAGCATTGTATAGACAGATTTGCACAGCTGGCACTGTGCTTCCTTTTTCAGCTGGCAGTAGGACCCTTCTGTTTAGAGAGGGCAGGTCCAGATTTGTTTTCTTATGGGAGAAAATAGACCCTCTGCCCTTTCAAGAAAAGGCATCAGGGAAGCCATAGGAGATACAGCCACTTCCACCAACTTGCCCTTTGTGCTAACAAGTTGTCTGAACAAACACCAAGCTCCTGATATGGCTCAGCTGTGAACAGTCAACTCAGTCCTCCAACTGTATCTGAGAAGAGCAAGTATTTTAATCACTGTGCCTGGGATCTACCCAAATGAGGATAAAAACATGTTTTCTATGCAATTCAGTAGATGTAAGGTACAGCAAAGAAAAGCAATTGCAGCAGATTGCCATACTGCAGCAGTGTAGAGGCAGAAGCCACTTCTTCAGCTCACCAATATGAAATTCAAGAAGTGTTTTGACTCCCCTGTGTGGAGCTAAGCTTCCTTGCCTATTTGTACAGATGGTCAACCTTTCCCCTGGATTACAAGACTTGCTGTGTAGCCAACAAACTGCTCTCCTGCCCTTGTACTACCTAAGAAATTCTCATTTTCTTCTGGCTGGAATTTCCAATTTAGTCCTCAAAGACAATACGAGCACCAATTCCTTTTCCAATTTGACTTTAGCTACTACTAGCCAAGACTGTCAGTGCATATGCTTAATAACTCTTCTTTGGAGTTTTGGGGTTTCCCATCCACCCCATACAGTTGAGTGTTTTGTTCTTTTTAATCAGGTCTGGAAAGGTGAAAAGCTCATGCTTATGATATCTAACACTACCATAGCATGAACTTCTTATTTAGAATGCAGGATTCTTGACTTACATCTACCTTACGCCCTTTGTAAGGAAGGAAACTAAAAAACATTTTAAGGGTCTGAACACTGTTAAATCAAGTATACACAACTTCCAAGCTAAAAAGAAAGCTCACAGAAGATGTCCTACTATACCTGTGGATCTAGTTTCACAGGAAGTCTAATGGTTTTCCCACTTTTTAAAGAAAAATAATCTTTACAAGGCATTCCTTTGCAAGAATTGAGTTCTTTATCTGCCAAAGGGAGACTTAATTCTCCCAAAATAGTCGAGAGTGTTACTTACAGATAGATCAGCTAGACATCATGCTACTTGGTATCTTAAACATCTATAAGCCAAACCTAATTTATCTCACAAAGTTGCTCTTTCGGGTATACCTGTGATCCACAGTTTCTTGGTATTTAATATTAACATTTGCAAGAAGTTAACCTGTGCCAAGAATAAAAAATGTTAACACATCGCTTTTGAGGGTATTGTTTTAATAAGACAGTTATTCCTCCTGGAATTTGTTAGCTAATGAGGCCTGATAGAAAAAAACTCACTTTTGGATGACTTCGTAATTAACATGTCTTAGCAAATGTGGAGGTCAGAACTCAGCTCGAAAATTCTACTTGAGGTAGTGTGTACATTTCAGATAACACATCACTGAACATCACTGAGCCACCTGTGCCTGCAAAGTATCCAGGGCAGGAAATACCAGGGCAGAGAGACCAGCATCCCTGGGGGCTGGCTGAGGCACAGCCCTAACAGGGCATCCAAGAGCAATTAATGTACATATCCCATCAGCAGTTTCTGCTCCTGACACTTGCATTTCCTACCTTTTCTTCCAGGTGCCAACCTAGCCTGGCTGTGTGCATAGTGGGGGTTAGAGCTTGTATCCCCTTGTGTCTCAAGCTGGATGTTCAGTCAGGTGAAATGGTGGTGCACACATCTTGCAAGAGACCAAGCTGACAGCTTGGCTTTAGAGTCACCTTTCCAGCAAGGGCTCAGTCTTTCTGAGCTATGACAAACATAACTAATGAACTCAAGACAGACTAGTTTCACATATTAAAAGATAAAACAGCAAAAGAACCAGAGGTCCAAATTGGTATCCTCCTTACTGAACAGCAAGAGTCAAAGTAAAGGAGCCTGGTTAGTCACAGAGCAGTAGAAAATCCTTCTTACCAGCTGTTTCACTTTAACCACCTGCTGAGCACCCGCGGACTGCGCAACCATGGAGCTGGGCTGTGAGATTTTAATACCAACTGGGGCTCCAATGACCGGCTTCAGAGGCTGGAGAGGGGTTGCTGCTGAAGATGCCACTGTAGAGACCAGCACAGGCTTTGCAGACTGCAGAGAGGGCGCTGGCACTGCAGAGGTGAGGGCTGCCTTGCCAGGCTGGACAGCGGTCAGCCCAGAGGACGCTGTGCTCGTGGTGAGGACGGGAGCTGCGGGCGTGAGCGCCGCTGTCACCGCTGCAGGGGAAGGAATGGCCTTCACAGCCTGCACAGAAGCTGCTGCCGACGTGCTGGCAAGGACTGGGGTGACAACTAGAGGGGCTGGGGCTGCTGCAGAGGCAGGCACAGGTTTTACTACTGGAAGAGCAGGCATTGCTACAGCCGAGGTGGCCGCTCCTGTCGAAGGAGCGGGTACTGCAGAGGTACAAGTTGAAATCACTTCTTGGGTTGGGGTTGGCTGCTCCATACACTGCTGGATAAAGCTCTGAGGATTAGGCATCAGCTGCCGCAAAGCAAGCACGCTTTTCTAAAAGAAAAATGAAAAAACACTGGATGTAGTAGCAGCAGAGTTTTCCACAATAATAATACGTTTGTAACTGAATACTCTTCCTCATTTTCCAATTAAATTTTTCATGAGACAATAAATGGCAAACAAGTTCTGCTAAATTTCAGGTACCCTTAAATTGATGACAATCCTGTTCAGTGAAGACAACAAGAAACACCAACATCTGTTGAGCAAAGGTCAACCATCATCACAGCTACATTACACACAGTAAATCCCATCTACGGGGAAACTCGCACATAACTTTGTTCTTCTGTTTAGATTTTTCAATTTTGAATTTATGTTTCAGAGTAAGATGATTTTTAACTGCTTTATTACCTCAAAGAATTTTGTTTTGCCAAAACCTCCTGCTATATTGGAACAGCTGTGTTTATTTCATGGAGCCTGACAGGGAGCTACGAATTATCCAATAAAGTCAGAAACAAGCTCTGAAGACAAGAACACTTTTATACCAATACAGCTGTATCTACACTAGGGGGGGATACCACTTTAATAATGTGTGTAAAGCTGCAGCAACACAACTTCAGCCAACTATTTCTCTGCAACAGGAGAACAAAAGTAAAGGAATCTGGCAACATCTCGTTTTTACTACAGCTGTGTTTGAGAAGGTTAATGGACAGAATAATCTTCAAATTCTCTACAGATTTTTCTCCTTCACTGTTTATAACCTGCTATGGCTCTGAACCAGGGGAAATAAGTTCTGCAGCTACTTCTACATTCTTGAAAACCCTTGTATTTTTTCCTCCTCTCTCAGCAGTTGCTAAAGTTTGTAAGAGCTCCTAATACAGTGCTGCTGCTTTGGACTTCATGCAGAAGGTGCACGTCTCACATGCTGGCGTACCAAGCAATCATATTGTTTGCACAACCGGACCTTTTGCAGCCCATCTGTTTTTTAACATTCATTTGTTTTTCTTTTAAAAAGCTGATAAGCTCCTGATGCAATTTATGTACCAAAAGCATTCAGCAGACTTGAAAATCAAGCAGGCTTCACAGCCAAAGCCACTGTACTCTTTCACCTCTTGGAACAGGCAAAACAAAACACATGCACAACTTCATCAAAAACCTGCAGCTCAAAGATAAGAGCTGAGTCCAGAGAGTCCTCCCTAAAATTCCACTTCACTAGCTAAAAGTGGATTGGCAAAAAGCCGTATCACATTTCTTTCCAGACTCAAGTTGCAAACATTTTCCCCACAAACAAGGCCAGCGCTGATCCTCTTAGCACCTTAGAGAAGTGGTCCTGAAGTCATCCTCCATTTGGCACTCAGTCTCATCACAGCTGCTCAAGAGCTACAGATCAACCTAATTGTGTGTTATCAACCACACATCCTTACAATGTTTCAGAAAAAGGCAAGCTGGGTGCAAGATGTTTTAAAGGACTGGCAACACTGCAAAGTCAGCTAACTGTGGCCATGTCTGAACAACACTTCTGGAGTCGCAGTATATCTTTGCTAATATAGCATGCAATGGGGAGAGAGCACCATGTCAAGGATTATGTGGTAAGAACATATCCCAAATCAGAGAAGCCTAGATGATGCCAGTACCTGGCAGTGGGATGCAGAAGAAACATTCAAGGGCTCTGCTGCAACAGGTCAGGGTCTGATCCACATTGATGAACCCAACTTAACCCCTGCAGAACTGCCATGAGTTCTCTGCATCAACTGTAGCAGCTCTTCACATCACTGGATGGCCTTTTATATCAGCTGGGCACTTCTGTGAGTGCCAGTCACACTTACCCTGTACTCACACCTGGTCCTCCTGCAGCCAGAGCCACGCTGGATGCAGAAAACTCATTCTCAGAGCTGTTTATTTTTCTGGCCTTTGCATGGGCATTTAAGAAACCTCCAGAAAATTAAACAGGTAATAAATGACCAATTTGAAAATTTTATGTATCACAGAATCATCAAGGTTGGAAGAGCCTTATACCTTTAAAATCATCAAGTCCAACCATCAGCCAAGCACTACCACTGTATCCCCTAAACCACTAAATCTCATCACCCAGCACCAGATCCAGATCCTATTAAATACCTCCAGGGATGGTGATTGCACCACCTCCCTGGGCAACCTATTCCAATGCTTGACTATCCTAACAGTGAATTTTTTCTTCCCTAGTATGAAGACTGAATCTTCCCATATCAGCTTAAGGTCTTGCAGAGATGACTGCAATCTTTCAGACTCATAGTAAACTTGCTAGCAAGGCATTTAAAAAGTTGACACTGTTAGAAAAATTTTTATCCCACATTTGAACAGATTAACACCAGCCATCTAGAGCAATATCAACATTACCACATGTATTGTTATATGGCCTGTTAAATACCAAGGAAAAGGGTAAACTCCAGAAAAACTCTGTCCCAGTTTTACCACTTAACTATTCTTCTTTAATTCTCCATCATGCCTATAATGAATGTCCAGACCTAACAAGCCTAAGACTATGGTGTACAGTGAAATTTAGTAAATTTAACCTAGTTTTCCATGTTTTCACTGAGATTTAATGCTTGCTGTATAATTAATTTTTATTTTGTTAATACTATTCTATCATGGGATTAAAAGTCTCAAAGAAGCATTTCTTCTTTTGAATGATTGTTTGCTTGAACGGAAGTAGAGTTCCTGGGATTCTTTTCCTAAGCTGCAGTAGTCTTGTCAGACCCTTTCTGGAGAAAGGGGTAGAGATTTTTTCTGCTTCCAGCTAAACATAAACCAGCAGAAGATGAATAGCTTTATGTAGATTGATTGATCTTTAATACAGCATAAGCTGTGCATTGCCACTGTTGTCAGCTTCTGAATTAGAACTCAGAATTGCTACAATTTTGATGAGGAAGTAAGAGGTCATCTTGACATAGCTGCTGTACTGTAGATAAATGCACAGCTTCCAAAACACTAGACTACATTAACACCTAGAGGGCAATTACTCTACAACACTAGGAATACAGCATACTGCTCAAAAATTCCCCTTCCCCTAAAGAACTGCTTTTCCTAGCACAACAGTCACACAGAAGTATGCTAAGCACCATTCTTCAACTGACCTGAAATACCTATTTGAATGTCCCAACTCTTTTCTCGTACTCTTCCCTTCCCTCTTTAAATACTACATATCCATAATCAGACACTTACCTTGAGAAAAGGAACTAAATATGGTTGTGGAGATGACTTAAGCTCTATGTACAGCTTTTTTGTAAATTCTTCTGGTTCAATTTTTGCTTCCTAAGAGGAAAATATAATTACAATAGTAAGTTATAACTGAATCCACCCCACTTTTTTCCCCAAGATGTATCGAAAGGTCACAGAAACTTATATTATCATGGCATTGTTCAATTTCAGTACTCAAATGCTTTTTTCCTGCTTTATTTATAAAAGAAGAAAAAAAAAGGGAGTTAGGATAGAATAATGTTGTAATGTTCATATAATGTTACCCAAGTTGTTTATGCTTTCTTCAGCAATTTATGCTTTCAGGCAATTAACACATTTAGGGATAGGTGTTCACATCCAGTCACTGAAGGGATGGAAAGAATTTATAAGTAGCAATTTTGTATATCTCATTGTTGTGTAGATGTATTTTAAATCAACTACTAGTACTTCTTTCAGTAAATGTAGTTTTTCTGCATGAAAATAAACTTAGAGGCATCAAAGATCGAGTAGTCTTTATGAGACAATTCTAGAATAATGCATACACAGCATAATCAAACAGAACACTTAACAAAGTCTCTCAAAAGCAATCAAAACATTTCTGCATACCCCCATGGCAACAGTCCTCTGAATTGCAAAATACTGTTTTCTTTCTTAATGTTTCCACCCTGTACCAACACAAACACCTGACTCAAAGGGTCAGAAGGGTTAGGAAGCTGCAGCAAACTTCTGAGACCCCTCACTTGTACACAGGGCTAAGCCCCAGACTCTGCTGCCCTTCCTCACCCTCCCAGAGTCATCAAGAACATCACCTCCTCCAAGAAGGAAAAGACACACAAAGACCAGCACCAATCTCCATTTCTGCTGAATGCTGAGAAATTAGTCCTCTCACCCATATTCACCTCTGGAGCAACAGTTCCAAGATGCTGCATAACCACAACAGGCATTTTAAAGATTGTGTATTGGCAGACAAGCAGAGCTTCCAGCAGCTCTCCCATTTAGCCACTTGATCTGCTGCCCGTTAGATTTCATGGAGATGCAGATATGGGTCACTGAGGTCTCACTGATACAGATGCAAGTGGTTTGGCACTCTGAGGCTCAGTGCATACAGGGTGCTTGACACCCAATTCATGAAACACTGCCTTAAGGTTCATCTTGTTGCCCAGCTGCAATTCACTAATTTCTCTCATATACACAAAAGTTTTGCATTTAAATCGTACATGTATAGAATGGCAGATTTTTAAACTACTACAAAAAGCAAACAAGTGTGCAGTTAACAATGTATTAATGCTCCTAAAAAAAAAAAAAAGTAGCATAAGCACAAGAAAGAACAACTCTATTTTTCCCACAGAAGGAAGGTGTATAGTCCAGCAGGGACAGAGGCTAAGGAATCAAGTTTTTGCAAGGCTGCATCCTCAAACAATCTGCTTTCTGAAATTACACCTGCCTACATCACACCTTCCTAGACTGAAAACCCCTTTGGTGCCCCTAGCAAAGCCACCCCCTCCACCAGCACACAGCCTTCTGCTATGGTGGAACAACAACACAGCAGCAGCGGTCAAATGCCATGACAAGAAGTGGCAGGAGAAATCGTTACCAGGCAAACCCAGCTGTGCTGGGATGCAGCACAAAGCACCATACGGAAGCCACCTGCAAAGAGAGAGAGGTTGGCAGCCACCACGTTGTCTGCTCCATCCTACTGTTTCAAGCTATTGATAATGTCATTCTTGTTCCACTGCTCATTTCTGTCTTGGAGTAAAGCAGTAGTATGGATTCTTGCTACTGAGGACTCAAAACTACACTAACATGAAAAAAAAAAGACCCAGAAGCTGTGTTAACACTGCCAGCTCCTCCCGCTATTACCTGTGTGCATAAAATGAAACAGAAATGTGAGGAGAGGAAATAACACAGCATAGGATTCAGCTAAAATAAGATTTATAACGTAAGACTTAACAAGGGTCAAATGTACTCAGCCACAAATCCAACTCTTCAGCTGTTGAGAAAAAAATAAGCTACAAAATAACAGGAACAAAATGATGATAAAGTAAATGTCAAAAATATACACAAATGATGCAGACTTTGTTTTGGAAAAAAAGTCTCACCAGTAGATTTTGCACCAGATTCTTCACATTCTGCCCCATCTCAGGGGCTTGAGGTCCACTAGATGCCAATTTTATTAGCGTAGCAAGAAAATTCTTGCATTTCTTCACATTCTCTAGCATCTCCTAGTGTGGAAATAAAGAGAAGAGTGTTAGATGTTGCACTGTCTCTTCAACCTCTGATGAACATACGGAATGTTAATTTTTAATTAAAAACTTTTTTTTTCCTTACTGTAGAAGCGCTGGTCTGTGCTACTGTTGTGCCCTCTGCTTTCACAGAGACTGCCTTTTGGGAGATAGCTTGTGCAGGTGGTCCTGTAACTGGAAGTTTTACAGGTGTTCCAGTACTCAAAGGCTTTACAGCAGTAACTGCAGTAACACTAGCTGTTGCAGCTGCTGGCTGAAGAGAAAAATTAACACTTTTTAACCAAGGAACAACGTGACAAACATACTGGATTCTGCTAGCATACAGTGTATGCTAGCATACACTGCTATCTGAAACACAAAGAAACAATTCTTCTCTTTATTTTTAGAGTTCAGATTAATTTGCTTTGTCAGGCTCTATTTAATACAGTAAGTGACAGCCACAGCCATAATTCTATTTACAAATCAAGGGTGTGGGATAGAAATAACAAAGGCACATCCAGACCAAAGCACTCCCTGCAACTTTGAAGGAAGACAGAAAGGTAAAGTTGCCTTGAAGAAATCAGTACATTAACTTCACCAGGCTCCCACAGTCTAATGGATTTTGGACAACACTAAGCCAGGTGACACTGTTCTGAAGACAAGTAAAACCTTAAGTGATTATTTCTCTTCCAGTCTTGCCCTGAAGCTCTTCTCTCAGTTGCAACACCCCTTGCTTTTCCTATCACACACAAAGTAGGCAAAAGACATCAGGTCCACTTTAGAAGGATGCAATTGCCAGCAGAAGCAGCCAGATCAGCAAATGGACCTAACAAGTTCTTCCTCATGGGCAGCAATTTGGATCTCCTCCTCCTCTGCCCTGACAGAAGCTCTCACAAAATTCAGTTATTTTGAGACCTCTTTTTAGAAGCTCATTATAATTTACCAACAGATTCAGAAGTGCCAGCAACAGGAGAGTAATTAAGATTTAGGAAAAAATACCTCCCTTCTTTGCAAACTAGGCTGAATCTAAAACCCACTAAACTGAAGTATTTCTACTTCTGATTTTAAAGAGAACAAACAAACCATGCTCCCCCCTCAAAAAAAAACAGAGTGCATTTGCTACAACAAAATACAATATGAATAGAAACTCTGCCCACGCCAAAAACCATTACTTTTGATTTCTCATCTTAAAAACTGAAAAGCCAGAGGGAACCCCCAGGCAGAGTTCCAGATTAACATTTGAAATCTAAAGTTAGGTGTCATCTTTCCTCCAAGCCTGCGAAGAGGAAGGGAAAGTCTGGTTTTGTAGTCTAAATTCTAGGTTCACATCTACACAATGTAATGGCTTTCATCGATTCTCAACACATTTAAGCACCCCAGCTTAGTCAAATAGGCACAACTAATACTTGTTAATTGCATCAGTCATAAGGCAGACAGGAGTCTAACTCACCCTACCATGGATAAAACAAAAACTAATCAAAAGTGGGACAGACATCATGTAGAATATCAGTCTTTCAGAATAGGGAAAATTAATGAAAAAACACTTAAAGCTAAAGCAAAACCATAACGCTTTTGTCATGTATTTAATTTTTTTTCCTGGGTGGGTGTCCTCCCCTCCCCAGGTTGCTGCCAGCTTGACATGAAAGCAGCAGGCAGCTACCAGAAAGCTTTCTAGCTTAGGCTCCCGCTGTTGGTAACACTTTAATAGCTCTCTGCAGGATCTTTGCCACCACCACTGCCTCTTCCAAGGATGAGGCTCAACAGCTCTAAGACCACAGGGAGGCAAACTGGGCACAAGAATCCCACAAACAGATGGGCAGGAGGAAGACGGAAGGGGACACAGCACAGATCTGCCAAGTTGCAATGCCCTGGGCTTTTAAAAGTCGAAAACAGGAGCTGATCTCTTGCAAATTCCAGCATGCCTACACATCAAGACTAGAACAGCATTTTATCAGCTGAGGGAGGAAACAACAGGAAGTCTGCTGGACCCCTTTCCCAGGAAAATGAATATATGGGAATTAACTTCTGTCATCTGCTGTCAACCTTTTTCGCTACTGACAATTCTCATTCTCACTTTCAGCAACAGAGAAACAACCACCATAAAAAAAATGGCATTTATCCTGCATATTTTGAAGTAATTTCAAGAGAAGAAGTGCTCTGCATTTAAATGAAAGTGCCCCAGCATGATGCTAATTAGACACTTTGCAGCTTCGTTATCCCACCTGGGAAACAGGTAAAAAATAAGAATGTGCAGGCAATTTTGTCTAACCTCAGAGCTTAAACATTCAGGAATGCCAAAAGAGGGAAGTATTTTTGTTGATGAGGAGAATAATCCTGCAGTCAGGACCTACAGAGTTTTGCAGAGAGTGTTCCAAGCCGATTTTCACACAAGATTGAAGATTGGCACAACCAAGCCAAGGATTACTTCCCCTCCACTCTCTACCACTTTCTGTGATGACATCATACTTCCACACCAACACTCCTCTCCTGTGACCTCAAAAAACTGTTGAGACTAAGATCAGGAAGCTATTTTAAGACTTAGGAATGAATTGGTGCCAAGGAAATCAGACTCAAGGGCTCTGCCATCCTTTCCCCAGATGCTTCTATCAACTTTTTGCACTGACTCCCTTTTCAGCACTCTTCTCTTGTCCACCCCAGGACGAGGAGCAACATGACCATGTGATGGCAAGATGTATCCACAGCACATCATTACTCTACATTGTCCAAGGAGCTCCTACATAGGGCTTTGCAATCCTCTGCAAAACAGAGGGGCTTCAAGGAAGTCACAAAACATTAAAATCTTCTAAAATATTTAAAAAATTAAAAATTAAAATATTTTCATTTCTCCTGGAGTCATCATTCCTGCTGTTTAAATCCAGCCCTACAGCTCATTACAAGTGTTCCACTTTCTACAGTGGGGGGAAAAAAACAGCTTTCAAAAAATACTCCATGTCTATATGTCTTTAAATATCTCAGAGAAACACAAGCTCAATAGACTACATCAAAACTGAATTAAAGTACAGAAAAGCCAAGCCAAAGGCAGATGTAAGTTAAAAAAAGAGAAGTTAATAGCATGATGAATCTCAGTGTTTATCCACATGAGTGTGAGGATGCATGTTACTTCACCCATCAGATGATGGAGGACCTTCATCTCTTAATAGATGACTATGGTTTTTATGTCCTAAAGATCTCTATGCAGAGATCACAAACACAGGGTTTGCAAACCAGTATTCAAAAATAAAAGTAAGGAATATCCATTACTATATTTAGACACAAAGCACACTGCTTCCATTCTAAGCAAAATAGAAAATGTATTAAGAGAAGCCTCTGAGTTTTCCACTTTAGCCCCAACATTATCCATCTGTATTAAGAGGGAAGTGAAAAAAGAGCACAGAGTGTGAGTAGTGTTCAGTTGGTGATACAGAAGAACAGCAGAAGGAAGAACTTGTTAGTCAGACTGTTATCACTGTCAGCAAACACATCCCCAATCCTTCAAACACACTCAGGGTCAAGAACATACATCCAGCATGTTTTTTTGAATGACTGATCCTGCTCATTTACTGAGTGTTTTGTCAACTAGTACAGCTCAGTCTCCTTCAAACTCTTGTCACAAAATATAGGTACAAGCCAGACTTCTTCATCCTTTCTCCTCCAGATTATGAGAACATACTATCTACAGAAAAACAGTAATTTCACGATTATAAGACACACCTGATTATAAGCTGCACGTTACAGTACAGAGTGCGATAAAAGGTATCTATTCTATCACCATCTGTTGAGGGTGGGGGCAGTGATCCTTATCTCCGCGGGAGATAATCTGCTAATGGGCCATCCATTGAAACCAGGCGGGGCATTGTTCTTTATCTTTTCACAACCCATCCTTCCTCCAGGGAGTCATTTTCTGCTAATGGCCCATTGAGTCCCACTGTGGGACTGATAAAATTACTGCATCCCATTGGAAGTTGCTCCAGCCAGGGGGAAGAGCCCAACATTTCTTACCAAAATAAAAACAGAGGTTTTGGGACACTAAGGGAGCCCCTTTCTCCACTGGACTCCAGAGGAAAACCGGATTTCTCCACATCACCACTGGACCTCCAGATGGAAACTGCACCTTCTGCAGGAGCACTGCTCCAGCTGAATCACATCTGTCACTGCAGGAGGATGCAGCCACCATTTAATGGGACTGTTACCAACACCCTGCCTGACGGGGTGTCAGGTTGTACTCTGACTTTGTCAGGGTTTGGAGTTTGTTTCTTTGTAGTACTGTATTTCTATTTTAATTTCCCTAGTAAAGAACTGTTATTCCTAATTCCCATATTTTTACCTGAGAGCCCCTTGAATTCAAAATTATAATAATTGTAGAGAGGGGGTTTACATTCTCCATTTCAAAGAGAAGCTCCTGCCTTTCTTAGCAGACACCTGTCCTCCAAACTAAAACAGCAACTTTTCGTTCTTTGTCCGTATATAAGCCATACTTTGGGTTCGGACCAAAATTTTAGTCAAAATGGTGCAGCTTATAATCGTGAAATTACTAGTTTTCTTTTCATTCCATATGCTTATCCAGAAGTCTGATCCCCAAGAACAGAGGATGAACCACACATAGGAAAAATCTCATACTGTGCAGGTGATAAAGGCCTCTTCAGAAGAGGACTACAGCATTTTTCCCAAGAAAAAGCAAAAGAAAACCTAGGAAATAAGACAAAAATACTACCTAAAAATAATGAGGCATTTTCAACAACTGCCTATTTACAGTTGTACCTGTGGAACCCATCTGCCACACTCAATTAAGAGAACAGGTCTTCAGCTATGACCTTCCTTCAGTTTATAATGAGGGGGAAAAAAGGCAAACACATGAAAAACAGTTTGACTGGTGCAGACAGCTCATTTTCCCCTCAATATCATCTCAGGTATACCTTTTTCCCCCACTGAGGAATCAGGGAACCCCAACAGGAGCACATCTCCCAGAAAATATTTACCAAGAAGACTGAAGGAGCTCTTTCACAGAGTACAAAAGCACTGGAAATGGCTCTCTGAACTATTTATTTTATTCATTGTTCATGTGCTTTCTACTGTAGTGAGATAAGATTACCTGACACACACTGACAGAAGCTTAATTAAATTATGCATTTAAAAAAACAGATTTGGGAAATAATTTCTTATGAGAACAAAGGTTACCAAGCTTACTGAAAACCAGATTACAGTTAGAAATAACAAGAATAAATCCATATTTTCTCTAGTTCTTTCTGTCACTTATTCCACCATATTATAAAGCTTGCAAAGTACCTGTATTACAGCAGGTGTCTGAACAGTAGAAACCACAGCATTTGTTGTTTGAGATAACGTTTTCACAGGAGCAGCTGCTATTTTCTTTACTAACTGTGTGCCAGAATTCTTTGAAAAAATAAAAATAAAAAATAATTACATGTGGGCAGAGAACAGTTGGCAGACAAGTCAATGAAAAAGCAGACATTGAAGCTGGGGTCAGATACAAACTGAGACACATCCTCTTACAGTAACAATACAGGCATCACTCACACAGTCCATATAGTTTAAACACTGCTCAACAAAGCTTTTTGTCTACCAGTTTAATATTCAATAACAGATTCAGAGACATTTAGAGAAAATGCATAATCAGAATAAAATGGTTAAAGAAATACGTAAATTATTACTTTTATGCGCCTCCTTACTCTCGTGCACTGACCACACTACAAGAGATGGAAGCAAAAAGCCGGCAGAGTTCAGGGAAGGAGGAAGACCTAGGGATGTGGGAAAGGTCCTCAGCTTCAGTGAAATATCCCAACAGAAGATCACAAGGCTTTAGATACTAGCAATAACCACTTAGGCAGTTTTGGTTGGCATTTTTTCCTTAAAATGGTTTACGTCATCATCATAATTGTCAGAGAGGAGTTCACTAATTTGACGTTTACCATAGGTAACAGCTGACAAGTTTTGTCCCAAGCAAGAAAGCAAAGCACATAGTAGCATTCATTGGTGCAAAACCAAATACCATCACGCCATTCAGAAAGAGTTCAATGCTTATTTAACCCTCCACAACTTATTTGCAAGCCCTGTTCTAACTATGCAACATACGGGCACATCCAACTAAAGTTATGAGAGAAGTTACCTGCACAGCACATATTCTGATTGCAGGTGTGCTAGTTGGCACAGATGGTCTCACACTTGTGTTATTTTGGGTCTGGTTCTGTGCTCGTGCTACTGCCTGTTGAGATACCAGCATTAGGTGGCCATTACTGCTTCTGATAAGAACAGTTCCTGTTGAAAAAAAAACCACATTCAGACTGTTAGAAATTAAGTTATATTATGGTTTTCCTATATTTCTGTGGAAGAAATAACTAGACCACACTGATAATGTAACATTGAGTTTACTACTGCAAGGAACAGCTGCCAAGAAATAAAATAATGAAGTGTACATCTGCCTTACTATGCATCTTATGATAGACAAGAATTCCTAAATTCAAGAGAAGTGTAGTGTCTCACCTCCTTTGCCTCCAACAGCAGCTGCTACAAAGCCCACCACTGAAAACACCATCCTCAAACACCCTCACTTAACACCAACCTTACAAATAAAAGGAAGGAGGAGGTAACAGGAAAATAGATATGTAAATAAGACTACCTCAATGTTTCTGCCTCCAGAAACTTTCTTACAAGTTATCCAATATCTGAAACTCACAGCTTCTATGCACAGTTATGATCTTTCCTAGTGTAAAACAAGACTGCAATGAAAATCTTTTTACTACTTGGTTAATCTGAAAGCTGTCAAAATACTACCATACAATACAGCCTAAAACACTGCCTCTGAGTTAAATGCATACAACAGAAAAAGTCACAAGCTCCAGAAGTTGGGTTTTGTTTGGTATGTTTTGAGGTTTTTTACAAAAACAATCAAGTTATAACCACATGCTTAGAAACAGCTTTTCATCCTCCACATCTAAAAGCATAAGAGGATATTGCAAGACAACACAAAACCTGGTATAAAATTCTGTAACATCAACATATTGCCATTTACATAGCAAGCACAAACTGAGAACTGCAAGAGCAGCATCTACATGATCCTCTCCTTTCTCAAGCAGCTTTTACTACATGGGGCAGATGCACAAGGCAGTTGCATATTCAGAAAAACACTGTTAACTCCATCTGACAACTCAGCTTTCTCCTCCTCCACTGATGACTTGACTATAATCATATTTAGGTACAGATGGATCATTTAATTTAATCAATAAATACCCAGAATTATAGAAAACAGATTTCTCATCTTCTTTTCATGTCATCTTATTTAGACAGTGATTCATGGCAAACAATTTATCATCAACCAGAAAAGGGCATTTTTTTCCTTGTTGACACCACATGCTTATGCAGATTTCACTGAAAGAGAAAGCTGACCACATTCTGCTAGCAATAGCATTTCTCTCTGCTCTAGGTCTACATTCAGAATGGCAGAAGAGTTACTACTGGAGATTTTAGGCTTTTCTTTTATAAGCCTTGTTTAAAACATCGCTGACAGCTCTACTCTTTGAGAAGGCACATAAAAACTTATAATTTCGTTCCTTTAGAGGTTCAGAATGCATTAAGAATTAGTTTGCATGTGCTTGGATATTTTGTCACTACTCATTACATTTGTCTGTTAAGTCAAATCATTGGAAGTGCATTTTCTACTTCTGCATTTGGGAAACCACATTGATACCAGTCACCCTGATTACAGGGCTGGGACTGGTTTTGCACTACTGTTCTACATTTTCAGTTGGCATTCTCCAGAGATGGAGACCCTGCTGGAAAAGTATCCCATCTTCCAGTCACCTGAAAGGTCTGAGTTTCCAGCACAATCTACTTGCTTGACAGGAAATTATCTCAAGAGTGACAGAGCTAGAAAGTTTATGCAAATACAATACAGTTCATATGTAAATTCATTAACATCTCCAAAAAGAAAAGGCAAACAAAACACAACTACCACGAGTATTAACAAGTCAAAGTAGCCCTTTACATTTGAGCAGGATAGCAATGATCCTAAAAAGGATGTAAACTGAAACATAAAGCAACTTTCCCCCTAGCAACATGATTAGGCAACACAAAGATATCCATACTGAATCAGAATACTAAAATAACTTGGTGAGAGCATCCACAGAAGCTGTTACCTAAGGCCACTCCAGTAGTCATAGCCTGGACTGGAACATTCAATTATGATAATGCCTGTTAATTGCATATAAGTTAAAGTAAGAAACTGCTCCCCTTGGAACAAACAATAATTTACCTATCTTTGTTCCATCTGGGAAAATTTTTAATAAAACACTGTAACCTTTTCATGGCAGCCGCTCTTTGTGACACTGGCAAAATTATAACTCCAAACCAGTACTAAGATAATCTACTAACGACTGCTTCTGTAGGCTTAATGCTATTGATGCCTGATGCCAGCACAGATAAAGCTGAAGGCAAATTTGAAACAGCTGTTAGAGCTACACTTCCACACACTGAAGAACCACATCTTGTCCAAGCACAAGACACAGTTCTGGGCAGTTACAACCTAATGTCACAAAGGGACAGTAAAGTGACACATAAATTGCCTAAAACACTTTGAAAGCTGTTGAGAACAGTACTTATTTTTTTACCTCTGGTTGCCACAATTTAATTACAGTTTTTCACAACTTCGATACTCCATTTCTGCCTGGAAACAAAAGCAATAACCCCATACTGCAGCCAATAGCACAGACTCCAAGAGGCAGCACAGGAGGTCTCTCATGCCAGAAGAGGTTCCATGGCTCTCAAAACCATGAAGTCTCATACACTTTATACAACTGCACAAGTGTGAAATGAGGGAACAGCAGGTGATGGTAATCTTGAGGCTCTCAATCAAAAGGTCCTGTAAACACACCCCTGCAGCTTCCAAGACGATACTATCAGAAGTAAAGATAAGTGCAAGAATCCACATTCTTCACTTGCTGGGGGAGGGGAAGATAGTACTTCTTATCAAGAGCTGTTTCCCCATTCACTAAAAGGCAAATACTAACAAATCGTGTCTTGCAGTCACTGCAACTGCACAAGAAAATGAGGGAAGGACAAGACAACACAACACAGGACCTCTGTACAGCTGAAGCACGAAGTTTCAGCTAACACCTCTCAGCATTGCATTTAAAAACAGAAAAGATATTGCAATCTGAGCAAAATATCAGCACCAATGGTAGTAAATGAAAAGCAATGAAGCATCCTTGTAACACTAGCGATGACCTCTCTTGGGCTGCTTCCAAGAACACTCTGATAGTTTTACTGGAGTTGTTTCAGAGAACAGGATCAACTTTCTCAATATTCATGCACTTTGATAGTAAAAGCAAGGCATAATCCCTTTGGGGCTACAAAGCTGTTCCCATTTTCAAATCAAAGTGACCAGTTACCATCAGGGATTATTTCTTACATGCTTCACTGGAGGACTCAGATGTCTCATGCAGATCACAAAAATCCCCCATTTTTGCAATGAATTGAGACTTCTGCCCCTAGATATTCTGCCTGTCCTACCAAAACCATACTTTGGAAATTTATGTGGTTTTCCTACACTGGCAGAGAAGGCAGCTAAAACATAATCAGCTGTTTCAGCCATTTGTTCTCTGCACACCTTTCTTCAGCTGCAATCCTGTGAAGAGAGTTGGAGGGAAGTACCTGGCAACCAAAACCCAACTCAGTTTCCTCCAAAGCTACACAGAAGGAGCCACTCTATACCTTCTAACCTTGAAGAGGTCTCATTGAGATTTACCCCCAGTGCCCTGCCTTCTCCTTGAACGAGGGCTGCAGGTTCCCTGCCTTCAGGAGGAGTGTCTGGGAACAGTCCTGCAAAGCTCCAGCAGCCACCACCAAGATCAGCCTCTACCTACACATGCCAGCACCGTGAGCAATAGAAAATCAGAGGCCTTCTAATGAAATTTCTTTTCATTTTGCAAATTTGAGACCCCTCTGCTACAAATTTTCACTGTCCCCACGCCATCGGTGAAGGAAACCCGGCTTATTCTGCACTTGGTTTAGCAAAAATCCAAGAAACACAGGTGAGCAGGAGGAGCAGCTTCCAGATACCTCTGCATTTTAACTAGAAAGCACCAAAACCTCACTGGAGACATGAACAAGAAGCTGTGGGACAACAGCAGAGATCTGTTTATGCCATTGCATGTAATGCCACCTGCATGGGCTTCACTGTACTTCAGGGAATAACATCAAGGAAACCACAATGCTGTCAACATAAAACCTGTGCTGCCAGCTGAAGCTCTGGGCTTCATCCAGCAGCACTGAACACCAATGTATTCTATAAGCATCCCACCATAAGGGCAACTTCCACCACGGAAGACAAGCCTGAGACCATTTCTGAAGGGGAACTCCACCCAGGAATTTCCTGAGATGAACCAGCTGGCATTTTGCTCCAGTGCAGATACACCTTATGCTGTTACTACACGTGGTTGTCAGGTTAAGCCACCACTGTGATTACAAGTTTCTAACCCTAACTTGCTCAACCAAACAGCTCTTGGGAACTGCTGGTTAGGGAATAATGTGAGGAAATGCTCACACTGCTCCTAAAATAAAATACAAGCAAGGACCAACCACAATGAGACCAAACTAATTTATGAGAGCACAAGCCACAAAGGCTGCATTCAAAGAAGGGTAAATTTAGCTTATTTCAAAACAAGGAGCACCTGCATCAGGTATGTTGCCAATCTTAGTAAAGTACACTTTAACCCAATTATAAAAACAAGGCTAAATGGTGACTTCCAGGTCTCAAATCAGTAACTGAACAACAAAAATGTTTTAAAACAACAGTAATGTGTCAGAGCTCTCTGTTCCTAAACAAATCCCATTCTTTCACTGAGCTACTCAAAACAAAGCGACAGCTTTTAAGGCAGTTATTTCAAGCTAAGACCAAGCTTGAAAGGGGATGTTTAAATAGGAAACTAAGTGGCAACTGAAAAGGAATATTGGTTTTAAGTTTCTTTGACTATTTAGGACCATTCAAAATTTGAAAAACAAAATACCAAACTTTAGTAATCCATGCAACAGGTTTGAATACAGTTTTTCTCTTTAAATCCACCCTTTATGAAAAAAGCCTGTTTTTTCCTCTTCAATTCCATTTATTGAGTGCCACAGAATACATCACTTAAAAGTTTTAAAAAATACATTACAGGACTGAATAAGACAAATCAAAAAAGGGAATTATTAGAGATCAGACTGTTCTGGCAATGATTGTATCAAGGTGCATTATGTCATAGGTTAGCTGAAAAAGAGCACTAAAGAGGCACAAAGTGTTAACGAAATACTGTGAAAGGCAGTAACAACTTCTACATGATTTCTATAATCCTTCTGATATGATGGGGTTGTAATGTTCTCAGATGAAGCATGGTCTGTAGTGCACACAGGAGAATTTCTTAGTCCCTATGAACCTCACTCAGTACTTGAATTTTCCTACATGTCTACTGCAAATTTCTGTAGTGGAGATGAAGAAACACGGACAACAGTCCAGTTTGGAAGCAACATCTAGCTGTGCTTTTCACTGTTCTAGGAATGAAGCTACAACAATGATCTAGAGTCTACGTCAAGTTACCTCACCACAGGCTCCCAATAATGATCTCTAACTTCTATTCTTAAATTTAATTGACTTCAGACAACAAATCTTTTGTGAAGCCACAAAGATTGCCTGTTTTATGATTTTCTTGGGAAAAGCCCCTGTGATTGCTCTCATATTTCCCAGACAAGCAGGGCAGAGGGCTCATCTACACTATATGGGGTCAAGGTAAGTTGTTCAGCATCTACACTACACCCATAAAACATTTTACTCCATACAACAAATCACTCCAGCCTTTAGAAGTCGATTCTAGCTGATGTAAGAAGAATTCAGCAATGCTCAACCGCTGCAATCAAGCACTGCTATTGCAGTAACCAGAATCACTCACCACACATCCAGGCCCTCAACCAATTAATTCCATTCACATTTTGTTTCACAAACTAAATAATTACATATCTCAGAAATCACCCTCTGTGCTCTTTTCCTTTGTTCCAGGGAAGCTTCTAAACTAATGGGTCTTTATAGCAATGGCTCAGGACCAGTGACTAGCATGTAGATATTGCAGAGTCACAATGAAATGTCAGATTTTGAATTCCAATGAAAGACACCTTGTTTCGCCCATGGATATGGAAATCATTAATTTCCATGTCAGGAGAAAAATTCAAAGGGCATAATCCCCATATTCTTTCAGGCTACAGCAGAACACAGTCTGTATAAAACACAACACAATGTTACACCTGTAAGCTCTTTAAAGATGTTGATGACATCTCTGCCTACTGCACAAACTGCACTGCAGATTCATGCAGACTCTACAACTTCCAGGGCTGATGTCTGACATCTCACCTTTTCAAAGCCAGTGATCAGCTTTCCTCACAGACATCACTGTCCAGCTGACAGCACAGTTTCACCGGCATTAATGCTTCCCAGACTGTGTGGGATGCTGTGAGCAGTGTTTTAAACCACCACCACGTACACACTAACAGCTCAAAGGATTTACAGTCCCAGCAAAGGCTGCTGCCTCCAGTAACCTTCCTCTGGCTAAGCACCTTTCAGTGCTAACAGTGGGCACCAGCTCCTGAGACACCCAGGACAGACACAGGCTTTCCAAGCACATGGAGCCAGGAAAGGGATGATGCTATCTCTTCTAGGCAGGATGGAGCAGACTCCGATATCTTGTTGTTTAAAACAGTCCAGAATAATGGACTACACACGTCTTTCTCAAGAGTGTAAACAAAGTCCCCTCTCCCTCCCTTTCTCCCGGAACTAGACACAAAGTGCTAAAACTGCAAAAATCTGAAGCCAAGTTTCACACACTGCTCAACCAACAAGTTTTATCCAAGCTGTTGAAGACTAGTTGCTCATCAATGCATTTTGGTGCCCAGATGAATATCTGTTTAACAGTCTAGCAACTAGGCCCCCATAGTTTTCACATTTTCTGATGCCTTTTCGCAGAATATAGGCCCACATTTCAGTGTTAAAAGAGTTCTCCTCAACTGCACATATGGTTGAGCTTCTTTCCTTGAGGATACATTTATAGTCACATAATTTTACAGTATTAGCAGAACTTTTAAGCAAAAGTAACTGCACCAGTTACAAGGGTAGTCAGCCTTTTCTTTAATAATAAGCAACAGATGTCCATGCCAACCATCTAAAGAAAATCTGGACATTGCATTGGTACTTGGAGGGGATGTAAACAACCAATAGGTCCTCTGGGCCTAGTTACAAGATGGCATTACCACTTCCATTTGGATTCAGAGTGTATTTATTACACTTGAATCCCAAGGGGGTGCTGTTTTTATTGTGTGTAGGCATCAGGGATTCCCAGCCAACGCTGTGTACCACAAGACAGAGCCTCATTTGATACTGTGATAACATCTAGCTCTTGTCCTTGGGCCACGCCTTTCAGCAACTGGGATCATTTCCCATCAGCATTTCCCCATCGCATCTTTGTGGTTTCCAACTTTGCACCTTGAGGCTTGGTTGCTTTCTATCTGAGTCATCAGACAGTTCTAGGATTGTCTACAGCTAAGATGATCTGACTTGAGCATTCTCCGGGACACAAATTTCCTCATACAGGAGCCTCAAATATCTGCTGGGCTCTCAGCTGATGGCAGTGAAATAGTATCTCAAAGGAGCAAAGTGACACTTCCTGACTCTCAAGACAATTCCTACTGCACAGAAAGAAGCACTGAGTCTCTACACCACATCCTCTTGTGTTTACTCCTAGTATTTACTGGAGTGAAACCCTTCAAATAGCAAGTTACATGCTTGGCACACTGCAGGCATATATATACAGCACATGGCTTTCTAAGGACCAAAAGCTATGCCAACACCCTGCACTTCCCATTTCTGGAACAGTCATTCTGCAAAAGCTGTTACGGGGAAATCTGAAGCTGAAATGTTGAACCACAAATCTTAACTTTAAAACAAGAGTTGCTGAAAACATCACTAGCGTCTTGGTAGTGTTCTAAGAAAGGACAAGGTCAGTTCCCTTTAAATCTCTGTCTCCCTTAAATAAGAATCAAGTCAGTTAATTTAGATTTTACAATGGGACCCTTGTTTCCTCATTGCTCACTTGTGGACCAGAAGAAAGTTGAATTCCACTTCATTTCTTCTAAAAGTGCAAATTCACTCCTCAGCTGGACGACTTTTCACTTGCAAACAAGGGATCAACACTGAATTTTAACACTGATCAGCACCTTGCTCTACGTGTGATGAAGCAAACAAAATTATTGCAGAAGACGGCAAAATTTTCATGGGAAGCATTAACTTCTGTCTACACAGATATTGTGGAAACTGTCAGCAGAACTGTGTGATATTCGTCAAGTGCCTAGTATGTGAGCCATGTATAAAGGTGTTCTGACTGCACTAACCCCCTTCAATGCAGAGCATTGGCTGCCCCACTGAGACTGCCTGGTAATGCACCACCCATCAGTCAGCTGGACCTGGCTTCCAGGGCTCCGCTGGGGCTAGGAGGCAACTGCCACTGGGCAAGCTGCCAGGGAAAGTCTTCAGGTGCTGTGCCAACCAGGGCATGCTGTTTCACCCAGTTGCTAATCCAGCCTGGACATCCACCCAAGGAACTCTGATTTCCCAGGCAACTCCTAGGAGCAGCAGTACTAATGAAAGCATCTCCTCTGCCTCCACCAAACTGGAAGCATGCACTGAAAGAAGTCTGCAAACACGAAGAATTAAATTAAGTGTTACCATATCATCAGGCTGTTGTTACAGCACAGTAAGATCACTGAGCTTCACCAATTCTCCACCCTTAACAGACCTTAGACTTACTCATTAGCAAAAAGGATCTTCCACCTATTGCTATTTTTAGCCCACTTCAATTGTAATCTGACTATTTCCTCAAGACACTGGTGGAAAAGATCTGTTAGTGGACTTTGCTCTAGAGGTGATCCAGATGGCAGAACAGACCTTAATCCAAACAATTTGCATAGTAAGACACTTTAAAACATCTATGGTGATCTTTTCCACTTTGCAAATTATACCTGCTTTTCTTCTGATATCATCAATTTTTAGAAAAGTCGCTTCATGCAAAGAGAACTCTGAAAGAAGTATTTGCCTTCTGCTTTTGTCTAAATGGTTAGGGCAGTACTAATTATTCATCTTTGATAGTTATCAGAAGCATGGCAATTTACATCAAAACTTGTATACACATATATCTGTAAATACAATCCTACCCACTAGGCACAGCATTGATTCCAATCAAGTGGCATAACAAATACCTGGTTTCTAAAATTACTTCAAAAACCTACTCAAAATAACAACACATGAACTAACCTAGATTTTATCAGCATCTTTGGGAAAAAGAATACTGAAACATAATTAATGCTTCTTCCAGCTGTCACTTGTGTGTGGATGATGCTATTTTTACTGCTACAAGCTGAAAGGTCCTTTAAATATTGCAAAAGCAACACAAGTCAGGCTCACGTTCTCTGTCTTCTAAGGATTAAAAAAAAAGTCTACTATTCAACAAACTGTAGCTGTAATTCTTTGCAATACACTCCCATTGACTGTAAAACCTGAACAGCATTTAACATTAATTTTACTGAGCATCATATTTCTGTGCTTGAGTATTCAGAACGCATTTTTTTTTGCTGTGTGTTGGAAAACCATAAATCTAGACATTAGCTTCACATCTTCTGCCAAGATTTAAATCTTAATTCCCACATGGCTGTGCATTTGATCATATGAAGGCATTATTTTGCTAGACACAGTCAGTCCTGAAAGCAAAATCAAGTCCTACAGTGCAGCTGAAATTTAAACTGATTACAACACAAGACATTTCCTCACTATTATCTAAGTTTGACTTAGTTCTTCAAGCACGCCATAGCTTTGTTCGTCCTTCCTCAGGAAAAAAAAAGTTGTCTGTCACCTAAAGTGAAGAGAGAACTCTGCAGAGAATCCATCCCCAGAAATCTGCTAAGCAGAAAATGTTATTGGGATACAAAAAGTTACAAGAACCGATTATTTAGCTCCTACTGCTCTAAGCACAAGTAGTATGCTCAGACTTCATGGGATTATTAACATCCAGAAACTGCATACTTTAAAGGAATTTCTACGGTTTTCTGTCTGTTGAAATAAGAAATCTTTAGATAGCCTACTCCTACTCAAACATTATATAAATTAAAAAGTATTTTAAAATCAGCATTTCCTCCTATTATAAAGCAACAAACCAGATACAAGCAGGAAAATACTGAATTCCTCATATGGTTTTACACTGAAAAACACCAACTAGAACATGATGAGGGAGATTCACAGCACTCTGCACAAGACATACTAGATCAGCTTCGAAAGCAGAAGGCAGCAGCATCCAGATGTTTATCAGCCCTTACCTCTTCAGGTTACCTACCTTAGGTTCTACAGACAATTAAGAGAAACTCGACAAGACCAGGCTCCGTACCATCCTACTGCAGTTTTGGAATACCCAGGCTGGTTCTCCCCACCCACCCATGCTGCCTGCCTGCTTCACACACACAACCCAGCCACCTGACACAAACAGTGGCTGTGCTTTCTGAAGTTAGTGCTTATCTGTCAGCCCAGATAAGCTGCAGGCAGTGGAAAACCTGCCACAGACCAGGCAAAACATCCAAGTAAAGACAACTGAGCTGCAAACAGAAACCAAGAAGCTGTACTTGCTGCTGTTCCCCTCTCAAGTCAGGTGCAAAGGAAACCTTACACGGAGGCCATGCCTTGCTCCACATTACTAGTGAAATTACAGCACACTCAGGGCAACTTCTCTCTGGTGACACCATGCTTGCTCAGGCCCACTGGTGTTAGCAGTAATGGAAAACATGAAACAGAAATACACCAGAGGCAGCCAATGCCACAGTGCAGAGTGATGGCAGATGCTGTCACAGCCCTGTAGTCAGCAGCAGTGGCATGAGGTGAGGTTTGCAGAGTTTTCCTGCTCTAAGAAGACTGAAGGTAACAGTGGAGGATCCCTGCCATCCAGTTCAGTTCTGTCCTTTTTCATCCCATCTGCAGAGAAGCAGGTTTATCTACTGACTATCCATTCATCACCTGCTCGTAACAAGCATTCCAGGGATAGACTGAAAGTACAGACACAGAAGTGACAAAAACCTAAGTTCAAGAAAAGCAAACAAAACCAAGAAACAGCATTCTTTTTGTTGTTTTTATGCTCTTTTTCTACCCCCCACTTCTCCGAATCAGTGTGGGGCCCAAAGACACTAAGGTGAACTATAGACATTTGTCACAGCCCTTGTTTCTCTTTCCCCTTCCCAATTACTTCCTCCTGTTTAATTGCACAGCCCATCCATTTCTCCCCCCCATTAAGCTCAGGTTTACCAAGGACACAATTTCTTGTTAAGCAGGTGGTCCATGACACGAGACTTTTGCAGGTTTGTACGCATCAGCACAGGCCACACGGAGCTCAGGACTGAAGCAGCACAGCGCTCACCATTCTGCTCTGCTCTCTGCAGACGCAGACTGCTACGTGCAAAGCCTTCTGAGATGCTGCTAGCCTTGTTCTTGTCAACAAAGAGGGCAACTGAGGAAAGGTCCCTTTGGTACATGACATTCCCTTCATTGGGAGGACACAGCCCAACCATTCAGTCTAAGAGCTGATGGCACAAGAAGACCAAACCCAAACCCTGAAGTCAGACCAGCTGGAGTCCTGCTGTGTGCTAAAGCCTCCAGTGGTGGTCAGCCAGGGATGGACTGGTGCAGGAGGATGGCCTTGGGTACCAGCAGCACTGCTCTGACTGCTCTGCTGAAAGCCAGCACTTTGTAGAGGAAATCACAGGAAGGTGATGAAAAACCCTTGTAACTCATGAGCAAGTCTGAGTCCTTCAGGAACAAGAGAAGTTGTAAAGCTCAGTGATCTTCCCTGGGCAACCAGACTCAAAGAGGCACTTGGCAGAGGAGGAGTCAGTCATTATGTAGTCATCTGCTTTTCCCAACTCCTGGCTTTATTCTGAGCAAGAGGGAGGTAGAGGATGGAAGACACAGAAGAGCGTAAATCCCAGATTTCCATGGACCTCCACTGCACTCCAAGTCACACAGCTCTGCTGGTGCCCTTCCTTCCCCAGACTGCAGCACTGTGGAAGCAATGCCCACTCCTGGCCACAAGCAGTTCTTGAGTAACTAATCATGACCAGCAAGGGCAGTGCTGTCCAGCCTTCCTCAGAAAAAGCCACCTCAAATAATTCCCTTTGAAACTCAAGGGAAGGATGTTTTCTGTATGCATTTTTCTCAACAGGTGCCACAAAAGCAGAATGCCATGATTTTAAACCTAAGTGCTTTCTCCCTTCTGTATTTCACCCTGGCTAGGTTTGGCAGTTTCTTTGAAATAAAAACTTTTCAAGCCTAGTGGTGGTTTATTCCACTTTCTTTTTTTTAATGCTGCTAATACTTGAAGCATTAATGCTATCCATCTTGCATTTTTTATTATTAATTAAAAATTGAATCCACCTAGAAGACAGAGACAAAACACTAACACTTTCAAGATGGAATGCATTTTTATATAACCTTGCAACAATTACATAGACAAGTCTTCCTGAAACATTGATCTATTTGAAATCTGACAACATCTAGTTTCTTCTGAGGCACTGAAGTCCATAGTTATTTTAATTTACAATGCTGCAGAGTACCATCACTTCTGAACTTCTGATACAAAGACTGCATTGTCCCAAGAGCAAGGAAAACAAGCTGATGCAATTGAGGGGTAATACTACTTCTGTGACATCTGCCTCCTACCACAAGTCAGATGACATTCAGCAGTATACCTGGATGCAATCAAACTTAAGCCACTACAAAAAACCCTTAAGTTTTGTTAATTTGTAGCTCCCAAACCACAGGCAACTTGTATGAGCATTCACAGAAAGGTGTTTAACTGAATGTCAATACATTCTAGAAAGCGAAAGTGTCAGATACAAAACCTGAATACCTGGGAAGCCCTGCTACAAGAAGTTAATATATTTCCATCATGGCTCATTTCAGAGGAAAGCTGGCAAGGATTTAGACTCATCCTTGACTGCTGACTACCCAGACATTACAGCATCATGAGTGCTGGGAAATCTACAGTGAAACTGACTGACTAAAGACTTTTTTTAATTAGCATTATATATTTCCTTGGGAGGTGCATGCCTTTGATAAAGACATTGGGATTAAAAAAAAAAAAAAAAAAAGGAAAGGAAAAAGAAGCAAATATGCACTACCAGCACAGGAATTACTGTAAAGCCAGTCATCCTTTTTAGCAATATCCAACCTAAAGTAATTGCAACAGATGCTCCACCAACAGAACTGTCCTGGCAGGAAACAATTATAGCATCAAATAGCAATAAAGTCATTACATATCTTGGGGTCTCAACAGAGCAAGACCAAAACCAGTGGAAGCAAAGTCACTTAAAAAAAACCCCAAACATTTAAATACAGCCCAACGGGGAGAAGTGGGATGTTCAGAACCAACAGCACCTTCTTCCGCTTAAGAGAAGGTGCAGGTGGAAGCCCTGGCTAATCCTCCGTTGCAATCCAAAGTATTAAGATATCTGTATCAGCATTGTGCAATTCCTCCGTTAATATTTTCACTGCTGCTCTAGGAAGCACACCTGTAAGGGCGGTATCTCTCCGAACCCTTACGCTTCCCACAGAGGGTTTATAGGAAAAAAAAAGCGTTTCAAGGAGCAACACGTAGTGAACTTTCAACTCTGCCCTCCTCAGGCACGGCAGTATTTTGCTCCATGAAGAGCCTGGCTGTGCCAGCCACGGGAATTGCCGCGGGACGGCGCGGTCGGAGGGGAGTGCGGGCAGCCCGACCCGCGTCCTGACCGACGGAGCCGCTCCGTAGGCACAGACCCGCGCTCACACCGCCCTCCCCGAGGTACTCTCCTCCATCCAAGCTCCACTAAAGCCTCCAGCAGTCTTTTTCAAGTCGCATAAAAGGGTAACTTGGCCGCCGAGTTTTTGGTTACTTCTCCTGCTCTGCGTGCTATCCAGCAAAGTAAGAAGATGCCTTTATCCAGAGACTTCCAGATCCATCCTGCAGCAGGCTGTAAGCATCCCCAGCGCTACCCGATGAGCCCAGTCACATTGCCGATGCCCGGCAAGGCAGGCGCGCACGCTGGGTCCCAGAAGTTTGGGGCGGACAACCAGCCCGAAACACACACCGCCACTACCATCCCCATCGTCACCCCGCCAGCCTGCCCGTCCTTCGCCACGGCTCGTCTCCAGCAGCAAGGGCAGCGCGGCGGGCTCCGTCCTGCCCACCGGCCCCCGACATGCCGGTAAATCGCGACACGGGACGTGCCCGCAGCTGGGGCAGCCCGGGAGCGCTCACTCACCTGGGGGCAGCTGCAGGTTGGCCGGCAACTGGAGGGTGGCCGTGGGCGGCCCCTTGGGCGCCACCGGCCGCGGGACCCCGGCAGCGGCCGCCCGCAGCACCGGGGTCCCCGCGGGGGCGGCCGCCGGGCACAGCGGGGCGGCAGCGGGCGCGGGGCCGCCGGGCACAGCGGCGGCGGGGCTGCCCCGCTCGGGCGCCGAGCCCGCGGCTGGGGCGCAGGCGGCCGCCTGCTCCGGGTGCCCGCCGGGCATCAGCCTGACGGGGGCCGCCGAGGCGCTCATGGAGGAGGAGGCGGCGGCGAGGGGACAGGGGGCGGCCGCGTCGCGCAGAGCCCCGCGGAGCCCCGCAGCATGGCGGGCGGGGGGCGCTCAGGCGGTGCCGCGGCCGGCGGCTCGCCCGCGGAAACACATGGCAGCGCCGCTCCGCCGGCTCCCGGGCGCCGCGCACGTGGGCCCGGCCGGCCCGGCCTCCCCTGCCGGCGGCGGGAGGGCGGGAGGGAGGGGCGGGAGGAGGGAAGGAGGGCGGTCCAAGGCCGGCAGCGTCCTACTGCGGCGGCGCCCGGCCGGGCCCGCCGCCCCTCCGAGCCCGCCCGGTGTGTGCAGCCGTGCGGAGCCCAGCGCCTGTGCCGCGATGGAGTTGGCGGCGGCGGGAGAGACGCGGCCGCAGCCCCGGGATGGGGGTGAGGCGTGGTGGGCACGGCAGAGCCGCGGAGCTGTTCCTCCCTCCGTTCCAGCTCCGGCCCGCCTACCTGCGCCACACCGCCCCGGCTGTACCTGGGCTGCAGGTGCCCTTGGGGCTCCCGCCCAAAGCCAGCGCAGCTCCGGAGAGTGCCAGAGTTCGTCGTGTCCTATGGGAGCTTGCTGACGGGGCGAAAGCAGCACGGACCCGTAAGGATGAAGGGGACAAAGCTGTCCCGTTTGACCTTCATGCCCCGGGCTCGACTTGAAAGCCTGAGGGAGAACGTGGAACTCGGTCCGCCTTGTAAAGCAAGTGTGATCCTGACAGAATACACACAACACAGCTCTTAAAACAAATTTCAGAATATAATGGAAAGTTTTTGCACGTGTGACAGGGAACTCAGCATGACCTTCAGTAATTCTGCCTTGAGGTCGTTGTGTATCATAGCCAAGTCTGGCTTAAATTTCAATACATTCTGAAGCATGTTGATGAACGTGCTTTATTATATGCATAAAATTTAAGGGGTATTTCTTATAGCTGCCCGTACTGAGCACAACATAAGCGATTACAAAATCCAGGGTGGGTTGTATGGTTCATTAAAGTGGTACAAAAAGCTCAAAGTCCAAAAAATATTAGGAGAAAAAATAATTACTGTTGTATTAAATTTCCCTTGCAACTAAATTTTTCAGATAGAAATGTAGACAAGAAACACTCCTCTTTTTGGCCATATCGAGTAACAGCTTTGCTTTGATTCCACAGCATTAGTGCTTTATATTGCTGTCAGCAGCAACAGAAACAGAGGAGAGAAATTGCTCACCTCTTTGCCATGCCTATTCTATTCCAGAACAAATCAGCCCAAAATCTCGAAGAGGTGCCAGCAGCAATGGTCACAGTTTCCAAGTGTCAGAGCAAGCTAAGAAGATGGTGAAAGAGAAGAGGTGGTCATGCAAGTGGGAGCATTCTCTGTACCTTGTACAGCTCTGCCAAGTCTGACCAATTACACCACTTCTTACACATATGAAGCTGTGTTACTCACGTAAAGTAACAACCAGAGTACAGAGAGTTACCTCCTACATGCCAAAGGATGCTCAGGGACCAGGAGAGAGAGATGCTTCAGTTTCAGCAAAGACCAGCAGTGACTGATGGCACAAGGGACGAGGATGCAAAGCAAAGCATCATATTTATTATTCTTGGACTTCAAGAAGAATAGAGTTGGCTTCTTATTTAAAGCCAAGTTTTTATCTTCTTGTAGTCATTGAACTTTAGAGGGTATCTCTGACATTCCCATGCAATGCTCAGGAGTGAAAGCATATCTGAAAGAGGCATAAAGAAACAGCTAAAGACAACAGAAGTCTTGAAGAAATTGCAAAGCACAGCTGTTTGTGAAAATGGGAAGTAGAAAATACAGCATAATGAGAGAAAGAAATACACAAATCAAGGAGTGATGGAAGCAATATGAAATGCATTACAAGAAAAGGCATAGCACAATAAAGAGAAAAAAAACCATAACCAGAAGATTTAGAAATATCCGTATCTTTAAAAAAATTAATAAGTTAAGGTGCCATAAGTGTCTTCTCCAAACAAAACAGAGGCACTCATCATTATATGCAAATGCACAGGAAATAAAAGGAAGAGTCCTTTTCCCCAGCTGGAAAAACGTGTTACCAGTACACATTCTTTATTAGCAAGGTTAAGGGAAAAGGAACAAATAATCTGGAACTTGAAAGCTATTTTCATAACTGAAGAGGTTACAGCACATGTAAGGAAGTTACTTTTACTCATTACCTAGTGTTTTGGGGTTTTTTAAAATCTCTATTCTATTAGGTAAATGCCAACATCAAAAAAACAAACAAACAAAAATCCCAAAAAACAAACAACCCACCAAAAAACAAACCCCATACATTGAAAAACTCTGAATTAAGTCATCATTCTTGTCTACACTCTTTTTTACCCCGAGACTTTGTCTGGGGGATACTGCTAAACATGGTAATTGCTTTTCAAAGTCAGGTGAGGATACATCTCACCATGTAACTGTTCCTTCCATGAACACCCAGCCTTGGCAAACTGACTTGTTCTGCTACTTCAAATGGGCGCATCTGACATTCATATAGAAATCCCTTCTTTACCTTCCAGGCACAGGAAGGCATTACAGCAAACAGCAGCTCAGATTTCCTTTCCAGGAGCTATTAGGTTGGATAGATACTGCCCATAGTTTGCTCTGCATAACGTGTTTCTAACAGCTGAGACCTTCACAGTGCGCATTGAATCAGTCTGTGCTGTTCTAAGCTTTCTGGAGGCTTTCAAATAGCATATTTAAAACACAAACGAACCTCCATAAAGCCACTCGCCCTCCAAAATTTCTGTCCACACATCAGGCTGTGACTTTTACAAAGACAAACCTTTTTAAGTCCTTAGGTCTTAAGGCAGTTTCACATACAATTGTTTCAGCTTCCTATAATCCTGTAAAATCTGTCTAGTATGCTTCAAGGGTTTTTAATCTGTCCATGATCCTTTTTACTGAAGTTTTATATTCTCTCACTTGGAAATTCAGGAATAGAATACATGAGCAAAAAGACTAAAGTAATGGGAATCATAGTGGTAAATGTGCATCTATTTACTAATGAATACAGCCAAGTAAAATCACAGCTAGCTATTTAATATCAGCAGTAAACACATTTGCATTTTGGTTGCAATCTCAGTAGATTTTTTAGTTTCTTTGTTTTACAGTCTGCCCTGTTTTTTCTGTCTTGACTGATCATCTTTTTATGGAGATGCCTCTTTCTTTTGGATATTCAGGTCACAATGTATATACATACATATTTGCATAAGTCAAAGTCTTTGTTCCATGAGGTACAATACCCTGCAGCTTTGAAACCTTATAAAACATTTAAAAGTACAACAGGAAGGTATAATAAAAGAATTGGCATATACTTTTACACTGTTATGTGACATAAAGCTTGACTGACTATACTGAGCTACTAATAGCAAAAGAGCTAACTGTGAGTCACGTGAAGTTCCAGCAGAGGAATTCCTGTCTGGCTGTGCACTTGCAGTGCCAGCTGATTTGAGGAACCCCAAGCTCCATCAGTTATAGAAATGTTTATGTTGGAGAAGACCACCAAGATCATCAAGTCCAACCATTACCCTGCACAGCCAAGTCCATCACTAAACCTTGTCCCTCACTACCACACATACAGATCGTTCCAATACCTCCAGGGATTGTGACTTGGCCACTTCCCTGAGCAGCCTGTTCCAATGCTCAGCAGCTCTTTCAGTGAAGGAATTTTTCTTAATCTCCAAGTTAAACTTCCCCTGGCACAATCTGAGGCTATTTTCTCTTGTCCCATCACTTGTTAATTGGGAGAAGAGACCACCTCCCATCTGCTCCAGGCTCCTTCCAGGAGTTGTAGAGGGCGATAAGGGCATCCCTCAGCCTCCTCCCAGCTAAACACCCCCAACTCCCATAGCCCTTTGCCAAAAATCTTGTGCTCCAGACCCTTCCCCAGCTCTGTTGCCCTTTTCTGGACAGGCTCCAGCACCTCCATGTCCTTCTTGTCATGAGGGGCCCAGAACCAAACACAGTTGTCTTAGGTTGCAATACAGATGTTACCAAAAGTATCTATTCTATCACCATCTGTTGAAACCAGGTGGGGCAGTGATCCTTATCTCCGTGGGACATATTCTCTGCTAATGGGCCATCTGTTAAACACCAGGTTGGGCAGTGTTCTTTATCTTTTCACAACCCATCCTTCCTCCAGGAAGATATTTGCTGTTAATGGGCCATTGAGTCCCACTGTATGACTGATAAAATTACTGCATCCCACTGGGAGATGCTTCACCCAGAGGGAGGAGCCAAGCATTTCACACCTAGATAAAAATGAGATTTGGAACACAAAAGTAGCCTTCTTTCCACTGGATTCCAGAGGAAAACTGGACCTTTTCCACATCATCACTGGATCTTCAGGGGAAAACTGCATCCTTCTACAGGAGCACTGCTTCAACTGAACCACATCTGTCACTGCAAGGGGACTGCAACCACCATTTAATGGGACTGCTACCAACACCCTGCCTGACGGGGTGTCAGGTTGTATTCTAACTCTGTCAGTGTTTTGGGTTTGTACTTTGTAATACTCTATTTCTATTTAAATTTTCCTAGTACATAACTGTTATTCCTAATTCCCATATCTTTGCATGAGAGCCCCTTAATTTCAAAATTATAATAATTTGGAGGGAGGGGGTTTACATTCTCAATTTCAAACAGAGGGTCTTGCCTTTCTTAGCAGACACCTGTCCTCCAAACCAGGACAGATTTTGAGGTGCAGCCTCACCAGTGCCGAGTACAAGGGGACGATCACTGCCCTGGTACTGCTGATGGCACTGTTGCTGATACAGGCCAGGATGCCATTGGCCTTCATGGCCACCTGGGCTTATGTTCAGCTGGAAGTGACC
This sequence comes from Catharus ustulatus, assembly GCF_009819885.2. NCBI lineage: Eukaryota > Metazoa > Chordata > Aves > Passeriformes > Turdidae > Catharus > Catharus ustulatus. Next base: position 113,721,455 of record NC_046221.1, on the reverse strand, counting down.
TGGTGTGGTGGGAAGGTCTGGAAAGCACACACACACCTCACAAGTTTGGCTCTTAAGTGAGAAAGATAGATCAGTAAACTAAGTGAATAGAGGAAGAAAGAAGGGAGGAATGGGCATGAGCAATAGCCGTGAGTAGCTGAAAATATACAGTAACAGGAAACAAATACAGCAAAAATGCCTCTACAAAAGAGATCCACAGTATTAAAGCTTAGCCATTGGGCACAAATATATCCTCAACAAAACACAGAGAGTAAAACCAATTGATCTCAGACTTAACATATTAAGAATTACAGAACTATACTATGAAGTTATACTGGATACCACTCACTAAAAGAGAGAGTGTTTTGTCACTGAAGCTGCAGTGGCCTATAATAATACTGCATTACACAAAGCGACGTTGCTATCTTATTTATCGATATTGCTCATGAATAATGTATACTATTTCAACACTTAGTAAATGAAACAGAACACAAATAAGATCTTTACTGGACTCAGGGTATCACTGAGCAGTAATTAGCCTATTTGCAAAAATTACAATAAAAAAGGAGGGAAAAAGAGGTTCTGACGGATTTTACATATCCTGTACCACCACTAACCCAGGTCAATCATCAGCTTCTGGAAAACACAGCAGTAATTTTTTGTGGCAAATATATGTGTGGGGTGGGGGGAGCGCCTCTTTTTACTTAGCTCAATCATATTGGAAGTAGCACAACTCTAGCTCCATCATGTTTCAGGAAAACCACAAAACTCAGCTTAGGTAGAAACAAGCTCATTCAGAGCTCTGTGGACAATTACTGTCTCTTTGAGCTTCAAAAACATTATGCTGTCATAATTATTCTGTGACTTAGATATTTTTCCCTTCTCTGCTTCTGTAAGTTGCATTTCAGTATCTTTTGCATTAAAAATGTGAGTAAAACAAGATTATTATTGCCACAGATTTCCAATTGTGATGTTCAATCTATTTTTTCTTTTATCCTCACAGGTATCACATTGTAGAAAACTATTGCTGGAGTGGTGTGTTAAATTTCCACCTCCCTACGCTTTCATATCCTCTTAGATTAAGCAAGTGCATGTTTTTTTTTTGCTGAACTGCTGGTCTTCCACTGGGAATTCATAATTTGATTTGCCCTTAATACACAAAGAGCATAAAAGCATAGGAAGCTAATGATTTCTGAACCTAGAACTGCAATCTTGTCTCCTTATTTTTGTTCCATGGATAATTCAAAGAAACTGGTTTACTTGATCAAAAACTGCCTGGAAAGAATAGCTAGAGTTTCATGTTTTCCCTTTTGGTCATTAATAAAAATATTGAGGTTTTTTTCCCTTTCTCTTCCTTCCTTCACACTGTTCTCATATTTGAAGAAGGAAAGAGGGGTATTTTAAACTTTAAACGAATGTTAAAACCGAAAAATTAGTCTAATTTCAAAAGCAGTAATGCAAAGCAAATTGTTTGCCCTATGCAAACCTTTGGGAAAATGCATTTACATATTGGTTCCTCCCCTATTTTTTCTGTGCTGTTGCCAAAACATCCAAGTCACTCTACTATCATACTGGGAGAGAGGAAATGCATGCTGAATTTCAAAGTACACACTGGTTAAAATTTGTTATTCAAGCTGAATACTTAGAGACAGGCAATATCCTCTGGTGCTCCATCACCCTCATTGTAAAAAAAAAAATCAAAAAATCTTGATGTTCAACATAACTTCCTGTGTTTCAGCTTGAGCCCATTACCTCTTGTCACTGAACACCACTGGTGCTGTCCTCTTTTCACCCTCCTGTCAGGTATTTATAGACATTGACTTTATTTCCTTGAGCCTTCTCTTCTCTAGGCTGAGCAGACCTTTCCTTGTAGATGAGATGCTCCAGTCCTTTCATCATCCTTGGTGCCCTTTGCTGGACTCTCTCCAGTACACGTGAGTCTCTCTTGTACTGGGGAGCCCAGAACTGAACCCAGCACTCCAGGTGTGACCTCACCAGTGCTGAGCAGAGAGGAAGGATTGCCTTCCTTTAACCTTCCTTTGCAGAGGTAGTATTACAGTAACTATTAAGAGAAATGAGAATACTGCATTCTGATAATATTTTTAATGCAAATTTTTGTATATACTATAAAGCCTGTATCTTCCACTTGTGATAGAAACAGAAGCTATTAAGCTACAAAGGGACCACAACATGTCAGAAACACTGTGATAAGGATCACTGCAGGATAAAGCACTGCTATAATTTTCATCATTTTCAAAGACAATGGTAATGTTTTATACAACCCACACAAGTAGCATGTTGCCATACACCTTCCTACACTGCTTCCTGCATGAAATGTTCCCAACAGTCTCTTACACTATTATAAATCAGCAGCAACCATTATAGCTCCCAGCACTATCAATCTACAGAGACACTACAAAAGTCACCTAACATCGTACCACCAGATGTTAGGAGAGATTTCATATATCAAGTTGAATGCACAGGTGTCACCTGGAATAATTTTTGTGAGAACATTTTGCATGCCATTTATTTAATTGTTTCCTATAGAGTCATTAATACACACCTGGGATGGCTGGTTTCTCCTTATTATAGCAAGTTCAATGTTTTTTTCCACCAGATTTTACAGTGTAGCAATCAATGAAATAATTTTAAAAAGTATATTTACCAAGTATTTTCCATTTTCATAAAGGCAAGAGGCCCAGGCTTTTCTTGAAGTTTTTAGCATGCACTTAGTACTGGATGACTTCTTAGCTAATTTGGTGGTGGTCCTTTGAGCTCCTGGAGCAACTTTTGGGTATTTCTGTTCCAAAAACTCTTACCCAGTTTTAGCATTGCTACCAATAGCAGATGACAGAAAGGAAGTTGCAAATCTTACCACAACACACATGAAGTTACCTGCTTAAATTGATTTTATAAAGGCTGACATACATTTTGCAAAGGGACTCCCTCACAGTCATTATGCAACATGCAGTACACAACTTTCCTGTCTACCAGGACAACCATTGCCCCTTGCAGCTCATAGTTAGAGTCTGCTAATGTTCCAGTACTTCATATTAGGATATCTAGGGACATAAATACATGAGAGCAGCAGTTCTCTACTATTTTTATGCCACATGTCTTTTTCTTTACTCTCTGGCAACTCTTGTTTGCCAAAACCTCTTCTGATTAACAACTGTGGAAAGCACAGAAACTTCAATCCTTTAACATACTTCTGTGAGCAACAGTTAAAGGAACTCAAATTCTGTCCATGGTAGAAGCATTCTGAGTAAGCTGGGATGTACACTATTTTAATAACCCATGTAAAACTATCTTCAGCATTTTAGGAATGCTATGGTGAGTTAGGCAGAGCTTTTTGCAAAAACAGCCAAGAAGCTCCATTTGAAAGAACTGCCAAGGTTTAGTAGATACTTCTTTACATCAGAGAAGATGAAAAGGGCATGCACAGGCTTTCTCTCAAATGGAATTCCAAACTTCTTCCAGTTTCATTGGCATTTAAATCAAAAGCAAAAGGGAATTGTGAGGGAGATAACAAGAATGGCTGTTATTACCTGGCAAATACTCAAAAAGCAACTTTCCCCACCAAAGTTCTTAAATAGAGACAACACAAAGTGTGTACTTACTTACCAGTTCTAGCAACTACATCATAGTATCAATAGCCTTAAGAGGTTAAAGGAAATTGGCAAAAATATCAGATTGATAAAACTAGCATTTACTGTATCAACACAGTAATGAGAAGTACTTATGTAATAAAACTACCCACTTAAAGATAGGTCAATATAGAAGTGATAATCCAAATTTCCCAATTCAACTTTGAAATTGTTTATTTTATTGGTGGAAAAAAAAGCAGAGAAATTAATAAAACACACAGAACATACAAAAATAATGTTAAGACTTTAAAGGATACGGATGTCCTTCAGTCCTTTGTCTCAAAGCCAATGTGACACTTGATTTTGCCTTCACCAGTGCATGTACTCTTACAGGTCTGGGGGAGTTTTAATTCTACAGAAAAATTGTTCCAATTTACTTATAACCAAAGTATGGAAGCAATTACAAAGCATGCTGATGCACTTTTTTCCTCCCTCCTCTTCTCCTACTAAGCATTACCAAAGAGAAGTAATCAAAGCTGAGCTATGAAGGTGGACACCATTCCTGTTGTGCATTGGGGAGATAAATCCAGTGCAGCAACTTCCAGCTGCCTTAGCTATACCTATGCCAGAACAGAAAGGTCATCAGACACTGGAGTATGCTCTGGCACATGCTGGGACCCTGCAGCCAGGGCACAGAGGGTCCAATCTGAAGGCAAGGAGACTCTGGTTTGAACATGGTCTTGAGGAAAAAGGTGGTCTTCAGCAGTTTTGTTCTGTAGTGAAGAGGCACCTCATCAGCTTGGGCACTGTAAGAGCTTTCAGAATTCACTAAGCACTAACTCAATGAAATTACTGCACTAGAGTGGTAAATACTTGATGGACTGAGTACAAAGTATGGACAAACACCAGCTGCTGTCAGGTGTGACTGTTCCTTTATCCAGAGGATTTCCTCAACCAGCTTCCATACCTCTTCATGATACTCACTGTCATCTGACACTTTTAAGCAGAAACCTGAAAGTGTCAAACTGCTTATCTTCTAAAGTTGCAATGCAGTGTGTGATGTATTCTTATGTGGCTGGACCTCAAGAGTCAGTCTGTGTTGCTTTGTGCTTTAAATCACTATTGTGCCACCAGCAGTCAGGTCTGCATAATCACAACGATAAAGTCATCACAAGAAGTCCTTCATTAACTAACAACAAATTATTATTCAGGAAGAAGGAAAACATTGCAATTTTTTTTAAAAGTCAGAAACTACTGAGAAAACAATGTAGGTGAAAACAGAGGCAAATTCATAACTGCACACAGAAGTAACTTTATTCTGAGAAACAGGAATTTTAAGTAAAAAAATTTCAGGCCATAACATTTTCTAAGTTTACAGAAATTTAATTTGCATAATTAAATATGGATTTAAATCTAAAAACACATATGAAAAGTACCTTCTTCTCTACCACATATCATGGTTTTGGCACTGTACCACTCCCACCAACCACAGTACCAGGAAATGAGGGTTGCCAGCAGTATGACAGTGTGTAAGAAGAGAGCGCTACTGAGGTACATTCTTTTTCTTCTTTGTTACAAGAGAGTGTAGAAAATCCAAAGCACAGCACCACATTACTTTCCTGATGGTAAAGCCTGTTGAGTAAGTTCCTTGCTTCCCAATTTTCTAGTAAATTATTCACTCTCTGGTGTAGTTCTTTATTCTCCCATTCTCCCACAATTTCACCTGCTTGTGAGGCCAGTGAAAACATGCAGTTTCCAAAAGTAAAAGATAACTATTTCTTTAAGTTGGATCATTCTCATGAGCTGTTTACTACAAAAAGCTGAAAATTTCTTTGATCACTTGGATCACAAGATGAGTTTTATTTTCATCCCTTCTGAAAGCATGCAAAGAGGATAGTTTCACCTCCTGATAGCATAACCTAAATGGAGATTGCCACAAAATACAGCAGTTCTGTTCTTCCCAACCACTTCCACAGACATCCCTGTAGCTTTCCCTAAACTGGATTTAACAATCACATAGCTTTGTGGCAACTCACGGAAAAAAGAATTCACTTTGTATCAGATCAGTGAGTTTAGCACTATTATCTTCAGTAGCAGCCTGCATGCACAGTTAGTTAGGTGTAACATCAAATTCTGCCCTCAGTGGGTGACATTAATGGTCTGACCCTCAATCAAGGACAGTTACATCTCCTCCAACTTCTTCCTTCACTCCCCCTTTCCCTCTCAGCTCTCAGGTATGGGATTCATATGGCTGCCCACTGAATCAATACAACAAGTGAAGACTTTTTTTTTTCCCAGGAGTTTGGTGAGCTGAATCAACTCATGAGGGCTTCAAAGCAGCATCAGAAAGGGCACCAGGGAGACGATGACAGTGCTTAGGACAGAGCAGAGGCAGGAGGAAGAAGTGCCACCACCCAGTAGCACACACTAGTGGGAGAGTTTAGACTGATCTAAGTCAGTGCTGTGGCTTTCCTCTTTGACTTTCTTCCTCTTCTTCTGAGTCTGTTGGCTCTCACCTGGCCTGAGTGAGACACTGCAAGAAACCTTCTCTGGTTTTTCTGGCTTGTCTCTCTGCCCTGCAGGGCTTCCAGCCTGTTTTACCACACCCCAGCCAGGCAGCAGGGCCAGCACAAAAGTGACAGTAAGAGAGCACAGCCTGCAGTAAGACCTTTGCCTTGGAGGGCCAGGTAGCAATGACCAGTTGGTTTAGAGGGCCCATGGAACTGTACAGGGGGATGATATGTGTGCTGTAGGCAGTTCTGCTAACCATCTGCTGAGGTTCCATGCAGTTTTGCCTTCCTTCAGTCCTCATCTGAAGAAAAATATTCCTTGTAGAGGCAAATGTTCTGAAGTGATGGCTCATATGTTTGGAAGAGGAGTCTCCTTTATGAGACGGACTTGTCAAGAGGCAGCATCTAGGGCAGGGGAGGAGGACAGCAGCAGAGATTTAAGCCCAAAGTTGGGTTCCAAGTCTCCAGAAATATATCCAATATCATCCTCATTTGTTTTGATGACTTTTACCTGTAGGTTAACCTTTCTTGTCCCTTTCAGTCTGCCTATTGCCATTGGAATTAGTAAAGAGCAACTTCTGCTATCCAAGTGGCTTGTTCCTAATAATGAGATGCAAACAGACACCTAAAAGATGATTTAAAAAAAAAGTATCACTAATTTTGCAAAATAAAAAATATTCCCACTGCCCCCATAAGAATCCCTTGGCCATATTCAAAATGGTTGTGTAGAAGTCTTAGTATCAATTTCCCAAACCATAGTATCCATCTTCACAATGTTCCTCATAAATCCATGGTTATTCAATTATCTTCATATATTCAATCTTCATAAAGTCTCCTCATATACTTGCAAGGCAACATATTGTGGTGCAATAACTGGTAAGAATACCTGCAAAAGCCAGACAGGTGTGATCAACCAGTGCATACGTTCTCCTCACAGTTCTTTCCTCTTGAAGCTTGGTAACATTTTTGTTTTCATATACCCAACACAGCTGTGTCCAACCCTCAAATTCCATCCTGTTAAGTAAGGATAAATTTTTCTTATCCCAAATACTTATTTATGTAATGCAGAGGAGATGTTGTAATAATAAGTCTTTTCACAAGGACATTGGCAAACAGTTATCTGGAGGCTGTGTCATCCTCCTTAAATTACAAATAATAAGAATGTCTGACACCTGTTAGGAAGGAAAAATTCTAAGGTATAGTAAACATCACAGCAAAAAGTTTTGAAGTTGCAAAACTTGTGGTTTACAAATACAGTACAGATAGGCAGGCCCTGGACAAAAGGCTTATAACCAAGTAGAAAATAAAGGAAATAAGGTTACAGATATGAGAGCCCAGGCAGATAGCAAGTCAGCACAGATCAGTGTGGTGAGTAATGTTCTCAGTATATTCACTGTTTATAGTTGCAGTCATGGCTATAATCTTCTAAAACATAACTGCTGACAAAGAAGGGCAAAGCTGCTCCACTCTTCTGCCCTGAGAATCATCTTCCCTTGCTTTGATACTGAAACTCATCTGCTCCCAATCTGTGAAACTGATCAGGCAGAAAAGCGCTTTTAAAGAAAGGCAATTGGTTTTCTGCCAATTTAGCTTCCTTAAACATTGCACTACATGATCAGACAAGTACAAGTGATGGCACTTGAGACAGAGTGGGAACACAAGTCAGTGTAGCGGGCACTGAAGGAAAAACATGAATCTTGGTAACAGCTTGCTGTGAGGTTTACTTAGCTGTAAGGTAATACCAGACTGCAACTGCTGTCACTGGTTTAATAAATATTTTGGTGGGGATGAATTTTGAAGACAGATGCACTACAGAGATTAATGAGAAGCTCCTTTTATAGTCAAAGAAAGACAGATAGAGAGATAGAGAGATAGAGAGATAGAAAGGGAAAGAAAAAGAGAGAGTGAAAGAAAAAGAAAGAAAGAAAGAGTGAGCAAGCTGGCAATTGCTGCTTTGAAAATTTCTGAGAGAGACTAGTGGAAAGAATGTTCATCAACATCCCAAGAGCAGATAAGAAATTTGTTGCTTTCTCACTTGTTTAAAACTCAGAACTTCCCCTCATAAAAACTTTTTCTTAGAAGATGCAAATAAATGAAAAAAAGAAAACTGACCAGCACTGTGTCAGATCTGACAACAGAGTGAAGAAATTAAATGAATGATAGGATTAGTGATAAATAAAAAAGTATTTTGACCTGAACATCTCAAGCATGATTGAAATACATCATAAGCAACCCCTCCCTTGCTTAGTCAGTCTTCCTCAAAGATGCTCTCCTACTAGCACTAATGAACTGATATAAAAGAAGGTTTATAGGACCACATATAGTCCTTTCCTTGCAGAAATGTATCTTCTTATCCAGAGCTCAAGAAAGAAAAGCTCTTTCAGAACACTACATAAAAAACTCATCCCCTTTTTACACAATTTGCTTATGATAAATATTCTCCTTATCATTTACCTAACACCACAGCTTTGGTATACCACATCCAACAACAAACTTTACAATTTCTGTGACTATTTTATATAAAGTATACACAGAGTAAAATATTACATGAATAAATGTAGAAAACTGTATGTGATTTTAAAAGACATGAACTGATATTTTGGTCATTTAAGAAGAATAACAGGCTATGATTTCATAGTTATAATATAAAATGTGTGCTCTTTTCAAAAGTCCAAACCAATAGGTACATACAATCTAGCCATCAATTCTACTTGTTTTAGAGCTCATAAAACTTCCATTTAAAAATATGCCATCAAAAAGTTTTCATAGACAATTTTGTGTTACATTGTCAGTCCACAAATTTTTGTCCTTTGTTCTAGCCTTACAATTCTTTACATCACTTAGAAAAATAAGATCCAAGCCAATAAATATCAATAAACATAGAAGGTTTAATCTGCTTCTCCTCACCAGCCCACTCTCTCTTCCACTTGGCTCTCTTTGTCATAATTTCTGATGAATTCAATTTTGGTTTTTTTTTCTCCAGAGAGCAAAGTTACTTCAATTCTTTATTCTTGGGTTATAATCCAAAATCTCTGCTTAGTATTAAAAAAAAAAAAACAAACCAAAAAACCCCCATTGAATAATACAAAAGATAATTTTTCCAAACTGAATTATTTTCACTAGCTAAATCAACAGGGTAAAATGATGCATCACGGATGGCAGAATCAAAGGCCCACTTGGAATAACTAAGAAATAACAGAGCATTTTAAAAATGGTGTAATGAATTTATTTGAGTGATAGTACCTTATTCCTTCAAAAATATATACACACTAATAGCTAGACCATGAATGTATTTAGAAAATTACACAAAACCGCATTTTATCATTACTCAAAGACTAGAACTATTTAATAATAAAGTTAAAGTCTAGAGAAAAAAATTCTTATTCCTATAGAATCAACATAAAAGAGGAATAAGTATTATTATGGCCCACATTCCCATCAGCAAGGTTTCTAATTAGTCTTTTAACTTAGAATTTTTCTTACTGATACCAAGAGCAAACTCAGCTTGATTTTCAGACTGCCTTAATAGTAAGATATATTGCTACTTTACTTGGAAAAAAATATATTGCAATTATGGGATAACACTTTTAAAAATATCTTTTTGTATGAGAGGCATAAAATCAACATAGTTACTATTTTTTCTGTTTCCTCCTGTTTTTCACTGCAGACCTTCTCTGCCTTGGGACCCTCTTCTTACAGACTGTACTCACACAAAGCATTTTCCTTCTTCTCCTTTTTGCTCCTTCTCAAAAAGAAACACACATGCATAGATGCAAGGATGCACGGATGAACATGAGCAAGAAGCTCCTGACAAAACTAAACATAAAAATGCAGCATACCAGAGGTGGAAGCAATGACAGGCAATCTAGAGGAATAACACAGACATACTGTCTGAGCAGAGAGGGGTATTTTAATCGTCTCAGCTTTAGTTAAGTCTTTAGACATTATCTCCCACAACAGTCTCATAGGCAAGCTGATGAAGTACACATAAATAAGTGTACAGCAAGGTGTACTGAACATTAGCTGCACTGTCAGTCTCATACAGTTGGGATCAGCAGCATGGAGTCCAGCTGGGGGCCAGTCAACAGTGCTACATCTCAGGAGTCACTTTTGGGGCCAATGCTGTTCAACTTCTTCATTACTGACCTGGATGACAGCAGGGAATTGGGCCCTCAGCAAGTTCACAGATGTTCCAAGAGTGGGAGCTGTTGATACACCATCGCCTTTGGATGACCTCAGTGGATTGAAGAAACAGTCGGACATGAACCATACTAAGTTCAACAGAAGGGAGAACAATGTCCTCTACCTGGGGAGAATCAACTCCATGCATCAGCTCATGCTGAGGGATGACTTTGCAAAAAATGTCTGAGAGTCCTGGTGAACAAGGTGGTTGTAAGCCGGTAACGTGCCCTTACCACGAAGGGCAAGAGCATCTTGGACAGCACTGGAAAGAGCACTGCCAGCAGAATGAGGGGAGTCTTCTTTACCTCATGGCATCAGACTCTCTGAAAGGAAATCCCACTCGACATAATTTGCACTTTCTGTTTTCCTCAGGAAGCTGGTTGGAATTGTGGCAAGGTGGAAGTACTGCCCTCTAGTTGTTCAGACGGCTCCTCTGTCCTTCATGGTCACGAGTCTTCAGAATGCAGATGCTGGAGATGACGCAGATGATGCAGAAGTGAGAGTTCCCAAAACAGTATGACTCTCCAGTGCAAATGTGCTGTCTTTTACCAGATATGAAAGTTCAGTGATCATAAAGATCACTGCTGCCTTTTCTTCAGCATGGCTTGGCAGTGCCTTCTCATGTTTGCCTTTCCTGCTTTGCTTTCAGCATTCAAAAACTGAAGAAGTTAGCGAACTGTAGCACTTTGCTTCCATGCCCTAAAACAAAATACTAATCTCTCAGAATACTAGAGGAATTTTCAGCTCTAAGGAGGTTTAGATTAGATGTTCTGATATTTTTTATTTATAGCATTTATTCCTAGTAGCTGGAGATTCCCTTTTGAAGAATAAAATCAGGACATGGAAAGATTTTCTCATAGCAGATATTGCCTTTACTCCCATTAGTGCAAACTGCTGAACCTGCCGTGAGCTTCTTTATTCTAAATATTTATATTTGCAGACTAAAATGACAGGTAGTAGAATAAAAATTTAGCATCTCAGTGATTTTTTTCTGGGTTTGTTATTGTCCCTCTGGCATGTGGCAGAGCCACCAATATCCTTGTAGTGTGCAGCGCTGTTTGAGTACTTCATTTTATACTGGAATATACAGGCTTGCATTTCAGGTGCCACTTTTTATTATTATTCCATACAATAGCCAATACAGAATAGAAATTTAAAAATTCAGAAAAAAAACCCCAACAAAACCAACAAAACCAAACAAAAAACAACAGGCAAGAAGCTGGCAGAATAAATTAAAGATAAATTTATTCTGTTAGCATCATCCCATTTGGGAAACAAAAAGCACCATTTACCCTAAAAAACACTCTGATATTATTGTGTATTTTGATAACAAGTTGCTAGGTTTTAAATAAACAGAATTTGAACATCACCCATTTACATAGGCAGACCTTCAGGTGCAAGCTTCATTTTACCACAAGATGAATTAACATGGAGACTGGGTATGTAGAAATCCCAAAAAAGTTATGAGATCACCAGGTTCAGTTGGTAAAGAAATACTACACCAAAAATGGCATTTTTTCCTTTTGCCATCTTCCTTTTTCAGAAAGACCCTTCTTCCTTGGGATCTACTCTGTTACCTGATGGTATTGATGTTACAAAACAGCAGCATAAACAACCCCATTTTTAAAAAAAAATTCAAGATGAAAAAGTAGTCTCTGAAAAAGAGGCTTAAATTCACTACTGTCCTATCAATTAGCAGTAGATCCTGAGCTATCATCCTTACTACAGCAAAGAAAGTGGGTGGTTTGCTGTCAGTTGGAGTGAGTACATAAAATTAGGTGCTCTCATCAAAAAAGATGTTAAAAGCTATGTCTAAGAAACACCTGGCTCATAGGAAGAATTCTTACCTTTCATACCAAGATCTGTAGTTATGAAGGTTTTTAAACAAGTGGTACTATCATAAAATATCATAAATTGCTATCCCTTACATGCATATATAGCTTCATAAATATTATGTTTAAATTTTTAAAGTTTTAAATGCACATTTGAAAATGTTAATGAATCAGCATTCTGTATTTTCCTTCTTGTGGATGGAAATGTCCACGACTGTGGAAATTCAGATAATACAAGTGGCAGAAAGCAACTTGTTACTAAGAAATATGAGTCAGAAACATAGGAAAAAATCTTTCAGGAAAGGACTGATCCTCCTCTGTCTGAATTCTTCTCTCTCCAAAAGCCACACTTAAATGCACATCAACAAAAAAGAAAGACTTCACTGACGAAAGCTAGAATAGAGGTGGAAGCAAGAATTCATTGAAAAATTTGCATTTGAAACTCTTGATGATGACTGAGATTTATGCATCTAAATTAAAATTAAATAATGTTAAGGTTGTGAGTAACTCACAAGAGCAAAGAAATGTGCAATTAAAGGGAAAATATACCATATGTCCTTTGATATCCAGGCATATCACAGTGCATTAAGGAAGTCATAAAAGAGACACCCTGTTGTGGTTATGCGTTCTGAGACATGTGGCACATTTCCATTGTAGCTATCTGTTTCCCTGCTTCTATGCATCTGTGCCATTGTTTAAATGTTGATTTTGAATGTGAATTTCCCATTGCATGGTAAAAAACCCAGAGATTCATACTCGCTTTTTTCAATGTGTCTAGATCTGTTGCTATTTATGAATGTGGAAGTCCAAAATGTTGAATATATGAATGAAAAAACATCACAAACGACAAAAAAATTATTTAATCCTCAGACAAAATGAGGCAAATGAGATAGTTTTAACGACTATGAATGAATGATCTTATTATCTTCCCTCTAAAAAAGGAGAGTGTTGAATTTCAAATACTGTTCTCCTGTATTTTGCATGGAAATAGGAAGGTACTAAAAAAATTCACATATTTAGTTTGGACCATTTGGGGAAATAAAATGAGAGATTATTGCTTTCATTTTAAGGTTCCTCACCTGTGGCATCCCACAAGCCTGTTTTTTTTTTTTTTTTCCTCAACTCAAAAGCTAACCTGAAAGTGTGGAAGAACAAAATGGAACGTTCAGATCCTAAGAGCAGTGTTTATGTGGCTGGCAACTAACCCACATTGTCTCAAACACTGTGATCACCAAGACACCCCAGTGTAAAATACTTTATACACAGGGGCTGGGTAACCAGAGCATGACATCTGGAAGTAACACTTGTGGAAAGAGAAAAACATTTTGCAGCATTCCCAGCGTTTAGTGTACTTCATGGAAACACGTTTGCTATACCTGCAGCCTTGGGATACTTTCAGACACCTCACCAGCTCTCCAGGGACAAGTATATGCTAAAAAAAAAAAAAAAAAGTCTTCATACTTCTGTTACTAACTGGGTAGGAGATGGTTGGTTGTGATTGCACGCTGATTTGGCCATGGCCATCATGCATTCTTCATTTATAGGGTTCTTTGCTGCTGTACCAATTTGAACACACAGCTACCACAACAGTTACTCTCCGAGCTCACTCCAAGACCATGTAATACTAACCATAGATCACCATGAAGCATATCAACTTTAGAAAAGTATGGTTTCCTCAAATCTTCCTTTTTTATTTTTGGTTTCCTACAATTATTATACTAGTAATGATGATGAGGATGATGATGATAAAGTGTGTATGAGACAGAAAAAAAATAGACCAAAATAGTCCAAAAAATGGACCACAGTGATGAGTGAAATGTTTAGAAACACAACATAATGGATATGCTGGAATTGCTCCATCTTAGCTTAACCTACAGAGCAAGCACTGAGCCACAGATATTTCCTGGAGAAAAGCAAGCCAGATTAGCATCGCACCAACTCCGGCTCCTGTGTAATGTGAAGAGACAGGGCAGAAGTGCCATTCTGGTAACAGAGGGCATCAGCCCCAGGTGGTGAGCCCTTGGGGAGTGGGATGTTGTAGGAACGCAGCAACAGCTTGGAGCCAGCAGCCCGGGAACTGGCTGTCACGGGAAAGAGGCAGGGGGTGATGGGCAGTCGCAGCACATCCTCGGACAGAGCCAGCACGAGTAATCGTCACGGGGCTGGGGACAGGAGCCAGCCTGGACCCCGTCTGAGGAGAGAGCATGCCAGCTGGGAAGCAGCTGCACAGCCAGGGGATGGCCATGGATGCCACTGACAAATGTGTGCTGTGACCGAAAAGGCCGGGCTAGGGCTGGAGGGAAGAGCCAGGGCCAGCAGCGGAGAAACACAGCGAGCCAAGTCAGGATCGAGATTCACACCTTGCGGCGTGGGCTGTGGTATCCTGTCACCGGGTGGCCAGTGTCCTGCCAGCCACGGAACACACACAAGAGCAGCCACCAGTCGGCTAGAGGCAAGGAATTCTGCACCCACAGCCTGCAGTGTGGCCCTGGAATGCACACAGCCTGAGCTGCGGATGTGCCCAGGAAAAAGCAGGTTTAAAATGCTTTGCTTGGGGACTTCGAGTGTCCCTGTACCCATTGCCCGTTGCAACTGTTCATTCTCCCAAAAACTGTCTTGGACGGTGCCAACCCGTCCGTGAGGCTCTTGGGCGACACGGAGATTCCCTCCAATGGCTGCACTGAAACAAATCAGTGCCGGTTTCAGCACTTCCCGCGTCTGCAGCTCTTTAATGTTGCAGCCGAGCTTCTTCTTGCTCCGTTTGACTCTCACGGCAGCGGCCCAACTCATCGGGGAAAGCGGCCCCAAGCCCAGGGCAGCCCCCTCCACTGCTCTGCCACGCTGCATGCGAGCAAGTCCTTCCTCATGTTGAAATGGAAACTTCTTCTTGAGTTTTAGCTTATGGTCATTGCTCCTTGTCTTGCCGCGGGGCACCACTCTCCTGGCACCCTCCTTTGAGATGCTTACATGCATTAATGAATTATCTCTTCTCCAGACTAACAGGGTCAGCTCCCGCAGTCTCTCCTCACGGGAGATGCTCCAGAGCCCCAACCAGATCCCCTCCAACTCCCAGCGCTGCCCCTCCTCATCTCCGGCCCCGTCCCGTCCCGCTCCGCCCCGCGCTACCGCCAGAGCGGGCTGCCTGGGTGCAACCAACTGCGGCGATGGGCAGAGGGGGGAGTAGAGATTACCGCCCGGTACAGCGCGAGCGTGTCCCCTGCAACGTGCACGCCACGGCTATCACGCCCCCCCAGCCGGCCGTACCACTTCCCTGCTATGAGGCGCATCCAGCCGGAACGTACCAACGCAGCGGAGGGAGAGGGGGTAGCCAAGAAAGGCGCGTGACAAGACTGTGTGGGGGGGATCACTTTCGAAGCGGTTCAGCGTCACCTCTCGGTCCAGTTGTTCTGGCCGCGCCGTGCGGGGCGGCCAAGGTCTCACCGAGGCGCCCCCTCGCCAGGTGAAAAAGCAGGGAGGAGCCGCCGGTCCTCCTTAACCCCTTCCCCCAGCGGGATGGGGATGGGCCGTCCCACCGGGCGCGCGCCCCCGCCCCCCCGCGCGCCGCGTTCTTCCCGGATCGCCGCCGCTGCTGGGTCCGTGGGGCGCGCGCGCGAACGGGCGGGAGCGGACGCGGAGGCTCCCGGTACCCGCCAGACATGTCGGTGGCGTTCGCGGCCCCGAGGCAGCGGGGCAAGGGCGAGATCACGCCGGCCGCCATCCAGAAGGTGAGGAGGGCGCGCGGAGGAGGGCCCGGCCCGGCCCGGGCGGCCCCGGGGGCTGCAGCTGCCGCTTCCTGCCGCGCGGGGAACGGGGGCGGCGGCGGCTCAGGCCCGGAGCGCCGAGGCCCTGGCGGGGAAGAGAGGCGGCCGGGCCGCACTCGCTGTGCCGGGGGCTCGGCCCCGGCGGGGCGCTTGCCCCTCTCTGCGCTTGGACACTTGTTGGAGGGTCCCGGGGCCGGCGGGCGATGTCCCGGGGCTTCTCCAGCCCTCATTTTTCTTCCTCCGCTTTTTGGCTGCCCCGATCGCCCCCGCGGGCCTGAATTAACCCGAGAGGATTCGGCCTGAAAGTGGAGGAGTTGAGTAAGTCCTTCCTGCGGGGGGGCCCTGACAGTGGGACCCAGCCGAGTTGTTCCAGACCCTGTGTCCGACTCCGGGCGCTGCGGGGTAGGAGGCGGCTCCAGTTCCCAAACTTGGTCGACCTGGTAGTTAAGGCTGCCTTCCCACTAAACCTTAGGTGTGATTGAAGGAGAATATTGCGGTCGGAGCCAATGACAGCAGCTCCGGACGACTCCACCTAAGCTTTTGTGGGAGGGAGCAAGTTAACTCGCTAAAGCGATCGAAGAAAAACGCATACAGGATTTATAATAATCTACAGGATTTTTTTTTTTAGCAACAAAGGAGCATGTTCAAGTTCACTGATCGCTATGTGGGGTTTGGGAACTTTACTGAAGACTCGTACCATCATTGGTATGGCCATGGATCAAACAGATATCACATTGCTACGAGCTCCTTATGTAGTGGAGTCCTTTGGGTAGATAGAGCTAGCCTCTGATTTAAAGAATTAGAACCTCTACGAAGTAGATGTTGCAGGAATATGGACCTCAAAGAAGACCCTGGAGTTGTAATGGGAGCCTCCAGGGTACCGTAGAAGTCAATGCTTGGGAAATTTAGATGAAAAGTTACATATCCACTGGGTGGAAAGCTACCCAAAGTTAGTCAGTGGACTTCAGGATGCTGGGGTGCACATGGAGAATACAGGCAATTAAGTTTTTCTTGTGCTGTAGTCAAACCATTAGTTTGCAAGTGCTCTATTAGACTTTGGTATCAAAGGTATTATCTCATTTTTTCCTTCTTTTTGTGGTGAAAATAGCCACTGTGTTTCGTACAAAACTTAAAGTTAGTGCATGTGTTGTGTGCCACTATAGCAGTGGTTTGTGATCCTCTTCAGAAAGTGCAATTGTAGCTTTGCCTGTTTTCTGAGGCGCATACAGCAGCTGAAAATACTGCGGTTATGTCTGTGTTTAGTGCTTAATGTATCTTTCCAGATCCAGCAGTTTCCAGCAAAATACTTGCACTGGGATCGTTCTAGTCCATTCTGGTGAATTACTGTTTAGAGTTTAAGAAAACTTGGCTGGCTGGCTTGTTCCTATGTTGATAGAAGTCCTGAGTGAACTGCTTAAGGTTTCTGACTCCATACTCTTTTCGTAGTAGAGGTGGATTAGGTAGAGAAAAAAGTGTCACTACTTTTATTTTTTCCCTCCCTGTGGAATTTGTTAGGGAAATAGAGGTTGTATAATGATGTTGTACTTTCTTCATGGAAGTTTGGAAGAAGGAGAGAATCTGTGGGATGTTTAGGATTCTGCTAGTTTTGTGAAATTCAGCAGCTGGGTAAAGGTATCTAAACTAACTTTCCAGTGAGAGAAAGCAAAGGAGTAAATTGATACAAAATTTTGCATTTGACAGTGAATTTTCCGTTTCATTAAGTTGACTTGGATAACTTGGCTGGTGGCTCGGATTAGCCATGGTTCTGCTGAATCTTGCCCAGTCGGAGTGCAGAGCTTGAGCTAGAAAGATGAGTGTGGGCACATGCACTCTAGGAGACCAGGTTGTGCTTATTTTTCCTATTTACAGAGCTTGGAACACTGACTTCTTGTAGAAAGTTGTGAAATGGGCCATTTCCCATGATTTTTAGAACTACTCTTTTTTTGGTTAGAAAATCAGTTAATAAGTGTTCGTTTTTATGGACACTTTCTGAAGTCTAATAGATTTATTATGCCTGCTTGTCCTGGTTCTTGCCACTGAAGGATTAATTCTTGCAGCAGCTAGGGGAGGGGTCATGGCATGGACCTGGAGGTTATTCTGTAGCACCTCACTTCATTTTCTGGGGATCAGGAAAGGGATCATGTAGTGTGGTGTGGTCAGGTGCTGTTCGGGGCTCACTGTGAGTGCTTGTATGTGAATCATTTGCTTCTCCTGTACCCTCCATTATTTGTATTTTTGCTGTTACTGTTTCTTCTCACCTCAGTGCTATTGCCAGTAAATTTTTACTCTCTAACAGGTGATCAACCTTTTGTATCTCCAGTTCTCCCCTCCACCCCACCAGCGGGGAGAGGGATGCATGGCTTGGAGTGTTTCAGTGGGATCACTAAATTTGGCAATACCATTCCTAAACCATAATGTGTCATTATACCAAATATTCATAAAATGTGGCTTAGTTAGAGATTCTCCATGTAAATATTGCCTGGCTTTGCTGTGCATTTGCTTTGAACAAATCTGGTGTGCTCAGTCTTTTTCATCAATAACAATTTTAGTGCCTTTTCAAATTAAATTTATAAGCAGTTGCTGGCTTTAGAAGGAGAAGGGAAACTGGGGGCAAAGTCTTTTAAGTGAATTTCTTGTTAGCAATCAGATAACTTGTTAGCAATCAAGAAAACTTTTAAAACTTTTTAAGAACTTGGTGGAGAATCAGCATAGGTGTTTGAACAGGATGCTTCACAAATGTAGCTGCTGATGGTAGTGCTATGAAGTCCTTAAACCAAAACCTGTAAGATTAATCAGAGAGGGGAAATGGGAACAAAGCAGCGTTCTGTAAATTGGTGAAGTAGAACTTTCTGGATAGCAACTTTTTTTGTTGTTTTTTTTAAAACTAAGAAGAGGATCGTTACTCAAGACTCAAACTTACCTTCAGTTTCTTTCCACAAAAAACATGAAATTTACTCCAAACTTCTTTATTGTTTCAGATGTTGGATGAAAACAACCATCTTATCCAGTGTATAATGGACTATCAGAACAAGGGAAAGACTTCTGAATGCTCTCAGTAAGACCTTAATCCATATCTACTGTGGACTGGGTGAATTTTCATCTAGATCATCATTCTTGATTTGTTTAGCTTACCTTACAGGAGAACTGTGCTGTGAAGAAAAGTATTGCTACAGATACTACACTTGAAATTTTTGTGGGGTGTGGGTGGGTTTTATTTACTCTGTGAGTATCACTTCTGTCAGTGAAATTTTGCAACTTGCCTACTGCAAGTTGATGTTGTGATGATGATGCTCATAAAAATACAGACTGTACAACAAAGATTTTTTTTCCTCTGTATTGTAATTACATTGTTAGAAAGAGGTAGTTTTGTTTGAAAAATTCTCAAAATCATGTAGGAAAATGGATCTTTCTGCTTCCTGAGGCCTGTCTGAAAACGACGTGCTTTTCACTTGGCCGAGAACAAACAAGCTTGTCTTAAAAGTTTGGCTTGTCAAAATATCCCTCATGGGCTTGCTGTCTAGTGGGGCCTTTGGAGAGTGATCTGAGAGAGCTACAGAAGGAGTGAATTGTTAAGGAGTGTTATTTTCCCATTACTCTTCTCTGGCATGAGGTGATGATGGCACTCATATAATCAGACAAATATTGACAGATAGGACATCTTAGTTCCTTGCCAAGAGAACTGGTAGTCTGGGAGTAGGAGGGGCATCATAAATAATAGGTACTTTTGGTTTAAGGGACTACTTTTGTTTGCAACCCTGTAGTTATGTACTTGTAATCTGCTCCAGCTTTCAAGGTTACTTTTGTGACTGTGGGGTAGATACTGAGAATTTGGATTGTGTTACTCTACCAGAAAAATTATTCCATAGCAAACTTCCAGAACTTGGGGTCCTGATGAAATGTGGTCACAATTCAAATAAATCTGTGATATCTTGAATATGGGCACGTAATAAAAAGCTCTCTTTCTCTAGTGTTTGTGATGGAAATTACACCAGACACAAACACACTCCCTCTATGTCTTCTGCTAATTTAGGTTAAGGCAGGAAGTGAAATAAGTGAGAACAGTGTCACCCAACTTTAGATTTTTTTCATAGCATGACAGCAGTACAGGTAGGCACAGATATGATGGAGACATTGGGAGAGATTGGATAATAGATAAATGTGAGGGAAAAGGCTTAAGATTCCTAGTAATGATATTGAAAGCCTCTTGAGTATTGTGTTATATAAGTACAGTAGTTTCACGAATACAAGCCGCACGGATTATAAGCCGCACCCCCGGTGCCTCGACAATGTTGCTGTCTTTGTCAATAGATAAGCCGCACCCCGAATATTAGCCGCACTTTCGTTCGTCGCGAGAATCCGTGCGCAGCTTTCACAAATTGGCCAATTAGTAAGAGGATCGCGGCATAGCGGGCTTTACTGGCTCAGGGCGGGGCCAGGCAGGCTCGGCCCGCTCATGGTTGCCGACGGGGCCGGGTGGCCCAGCTCAGCGCCACGGCTCGGCGGGGTGGCCGGGTGGTGCTGCCGCCGCCGCCGGGCTCGCTGGCCCCCCTCTCCCGTCAGCACCGCCCCGCTGCCGCGTTCGCTCGCCCGGCTGGCAGGGCTGCCGCCGCCGGGCTCGCCGTCCGTCCCGCTGCCGCTTTCGCTCGCCCCGCGCCGCGCCTCGCGAGCGCCGCGCCCGCCCCGCGCCGCGCCCGCCCCGCGGCGCTTTCGCGGCTCGCGGTTCGCGGCTCGCGGCTCGCGGTTCGCGGCTCGCGGCTCGCGGCTCGCGGTTCGCGGCTCGCGGTTCGCGGCGGCGCTTTCGCGGCTCGCGGTTCGCGGCTCGCGGTTCGCGGCGGCGCTTTCGCGGCTCGCGGCTCGCGGCGGCGCTTTCGCGGCTCGCGGTTCGCGGCTCGCGGTTCGCGGCTCGCGGCGGCGCTTTCGCGGCTCGCGGCTCGCGGCGGCGCTTTCGCGGCTCGCGGTTCGCGGCTCGCGGCTCGCGGCGGCGCTTTCGCGGCTCGCGGCTCGCGGTTCGCGGCGGCGCGCTCGCGGCGGCGCGCTCGCGGTTCGCGGCTCGCGGCGGCGCTTTCGCGGCTCGCGGTTCGCGGCTCGCGGCGGCGCTTTCGCGAGGGCCACTTTCGCTCGCCCCGCCGGCAGGGCTGCCGCCGCCGCCACCAGGCTCGCCGGCCGCCCCCTCCCGTCTGCACCGCCGCCGCGTTTCCTCGCCCTGGCCGGCACTGCAGGCCCCCGCACCGCCGGGCTCCCCCACGCTGCTGGCCCCCATTCTGCTGGGCTTCCCCCGCTGCCAGGCAGCCCCACCCGCCGGCCTTCCTGCTTCTGCCATGCTCCCCTGCACTGCTAGCCCCAGTTCTCCCAGGTTCCCCTGCCCTGCTGGCCCGGGCTCTGCCGCCCCCCTGCCCCGCCCTGCTGGCTCAGGCTCTGCCGCCCGCCCCCCACACTGCTGGCCCCGCCTCTGCCAGGCTTTCCCACCTCAGCCGGGGCCGGCCGGGCTCCAGCTTGGCTTGGGGCTGCCGCGGGCTCTCACTTCCGTGTTGGCAGCTTTTAGAATTTTGTTAATAGATTAGCCGCCCCGGAATATTAGCCGCACTTCCGGGTTTCCACCAAAATTTTGGTCAAATTGGTGCGGCTTGTATTCGTGAAATTACTGTAACTTTCTTTACATTTATGGAATTAGAGTAAATTCTGATGTTACTATATTTATGAACTAAGATTTGTTTTGCTGTGTTTATTTTGATAGATACCAGCAGATGCTGCATACAAACTTGGTTTACCTAGCCACTATAGCTGACTCCAACCAGAACATGCAGTCTCTACTACCAGCAGTAAGTACAAAATAGTGTAAGAAGTACGGAATATATTTCATTCGGATTCCTGAAGGAAAAAAAAACCAAACCAAAACAAAAAACAAACCAGACGTTTGTGATAATGACCAAACACTTGGCCTCTGATTTATTGTACAGTAAATACATGGTGCTGTCTCTTCATGCTGTATTTGGAGCAATCTCACTGCTTAGGCCTTGCGTAAAATTTGACTTAGTTAACTGTAGTCTCTTACTGTGAAGGAGATATGCAATGCTCAGATATCTGGTCTGCCTCAAAGACAATTTTTTTCCCTTTTTGTTTTTGTCCCCTCAACTGAGAACTGTAGTGGTATTGTTCTTAGTCAACTCCTACAGCAGTGCTCTTTTTCTTTTTAGATTAGGGAAAGGTGGGGAAATGAGATTTTTTCCTTTTATTTTTCACTGAAATATCATCCATTCTCTTGCCCAGTGGAATGAGGCTGGGTAAATTTTTTTCTGCTTTTCCACCTTCTGGGTGAGTCTCAAATTCTTTGCCTTCTCCTGTGTTAAAAAGCAACCCTTTTTAAGGTGGATTATGATAATAGGAAAGAAATAAGGGCCCACAGGCCCTTGAAACACTGCATCGCTTTACCTGTCTTGATATTACTTGCTATCTTTTTTTCAGCCTGAATTTTTTCCTGAGTCTGTATTCCTGAGCTCTGTATTTTATAAGATGCCTCAAAATTTTCCTCTTTTCCATTGTTTATGCAGCAGTAATAAAAGAAACAGCAGTGTTAAAATATCTTTCTATCTCTTTGCTTTTTGTGCTAATCAGAAAGCTTGGGGAGTTCATTGTGAGTAACACAAGGAAGTTCTTTGTTTTTTGGTAATAAGACTTCTCTTGAATTAATATAGTCTTGATTCATTTCTGTAATATGAAACTAAAAAGAATGTCTATAAAACAACCATTCCTAGATACTAGTTTTCACCAACTGAAATTGAATTACTTTTTCTTTGGTCTCTGGAGAAGTGTTCTCCAATCTTTGCTACTAGTGAAGCATCCTTTCAAGTTGGTACCTAGAGGACTATAGAAACAGTGCTTCATTATGTCCAACCTGTTGTGCCTGTTGAGGTTTCTCTTTTTATAAATCCATGCTTGTAGCTGAGGGGGAGGAAGAGAAACCTTTAAGAGGGCTGTGTGTGTTCCTCAGCTAATACATTTTTGGAGGCTTAATTCATATACTGGTTCTGATGACAACTGGAAATGAATTTGACCTTATCCTAGTCCCTGATGGACAGCCCTGTTGTTAAAGTTGAATGTGATGACATTCTCTTCTTAAAAGAAAATGGAGATAGGGCTGGGAAAGGCTTTTGCAGATCTGGACAGAAGTGTGTTTCTGATCTTCAATGTCAAGAATGTTCTGTGGTACTGAGAAAAATACATAGTATGTGAGTGCGTAGAGAAAGTCTCTTTTGGAGATGCGGAAGGGAATAAATGTAGCTTCTTGGGTTTTCTTTCAAAAATACTAAATGAAATTTAGATTTTCAGTCCTACCTAAATGTAGATGCTCTGACAAACAGTCTTTAAAGATTGTCCTAGAATGTAGCGTAGTCAGACAAGACGATTTTTGTTGGGGTTTATAGGAAAATATTCTTCAAATTCTTTCTGTCTTCCTAGTAAATTGTAGCTAACAGAATTTGGGAACAGGTGAGCTATCATGTTATCTTTCTTTTTTCAATGCAAGATGAACTACTTCAGAGTCTTTTCCTTCACTGGCTTTCCACGTAGGAGCTGGTGAGGCTCATACTGACTTCGAAGTAGTATGATTCTCTTCACCATACTTGTGTATCAGCAGTTGATCAGTCTTACAAATTTTAAGGTATGAATGGTAACAGTTAAATACAGAGCAAGATAATGGGTATGTAGACATCTACTTTTTTAATACTAAAATACATCAATTTTATTTACTGCTATTGCAGTTTCTTTCCACAGAAAGGTGAAACAGGTATAGCATGCCACTCTAGGGTCTGGATGAAGGGAGCTAGGAAAACTTTGAAAATCCAGTGTCATAACAAAGATCCTCTGGTCTTGTGTGCTTTCTAGAGTACTAAATTATTACTTTTGGGGTAAGACACCTTCTTTCACATGAAAAGATGAAGTGTGAGGTTCTTGAGTCAAACAGTCTTTTCTTGACTGTGTGAACAGCAGCATTATTAAGGGCAGGGCTGTTATGTGATGTTTTCCCAGCTGGATAGGAGCAGTGACTACGTTCATGCGTGAAGCTGATGCAACTTTTTGTTCTCTCTTTCTGAGTTGTGGCAGGTATTCTCTTTCTTGGATCGCAATCAAGAGTCTCTTCACCATCACCTTATGAGATAAGCTAGCTTCCCAGAAAGGGCTTTTGCACCATGAGGACCACAACACTTGCTTTCTTGTGATTTTTCACTGGTGCTGCTTTTGAGGGAGGCTACAGCAAGATATTGATGTCCTTGAACCATAGAGAGCAAAGATGCAATTAAAGTGGTGCTGAGGTATTATGTGTGTGTGTGTTTCTAAACACATGAAATTTCAAACTACAGAACAAGCATCTTATTCTCCTTAACTTGTATTTTTTTGTTTTCTGAAGTATTCAGTGCCCTTAAAAGGTAATTGAAGACTACTGAAGAAAAAACCTTCAGCTTTTCTCCTTGGACATCTTCCCACTCTTGTATGTCTTAATTTTGCCAGATATTTTTAAGGAAACAACCCGTGACCATCACTTCATTTAATATGCAGTGGGAAACTTTCCATTTTATAATAGGCAGATATTGATGTCTGCAGGAATTATTTGGGAGCATTTATGTGTGGGTTTTTGTTAGTGGTTTTTTTGGGGAGGGGTTTGGGGTTTTTTGTGGTGGGTTGGATTTTTTTTGGTTTTTTTCTGAGGGGAGGTTGTTTGTTTTTGTTTTGTTTTTTCTTAGTATAGGAAATGATTTTCTTTCAGCTTTTCTTCTGTCAGGGTGCAGAGCATGGGATTTCAGTGTGTCTTTCAAGAAGATGTTGAAAATAAGTGCTTCTGATTATTACTCACTTGTGTAACATAAAGCTTTCTTTTATGTTGAAAGTGCCAGTTTCTTCCAGTACTAAGTTACAGTCTGTATGTGTAATGACTTCCAAGAAAACTTACTGTGTCCAAGTTGTAGAAGAATCTGGATATTGCATTAAATAGTTTTTCTAAATTTCATAATAGAAATGAAAAAGTTATTAGTCAACTTTCTAATTACAAAAAACCCCTTATTTTCTTGAGCTATTTCTTCCAAAAATAAAGCTTTTTGTAGGGCTTCCAAAATCCCTTATTTTGCACTGTTCCCAAACTTGTCACACAAATTAGAGAGAAGTCCATGCCACTTTAGTTACAAAATACTTCTCTATAAGATAATGATTGCTTTTTATAAACACCTGATAGCAACAAGCACTGAAAGGCTGGTTATTTCCAAAGCAGCTGCTCCAAGAGATAGGAAAAACACAAACCAAACTAATACAAAAAAAACAGAAGACAACCACTGCCCATACGCAAAACAATAAAATACTTTCAAAAATTAACTTGAAGACAAGCTTTCATGATGTGCTAATTATGATGTTTAATGTTCTAAGTTGTGGAGCTCTGCAGGCTAAATAGGAATCTTCAGTAAAAGCATGGTTTAACTCAAACAATGAAAACTCATATAATTTTAAACACTAGATTTTTCAAAGGGGTGATGTTCAATCTGTGGTTTTAACGCAGTTGTGATGTGGTTGTAGAAAAAAAACGGAGTCTTAATAACCAAGCTATGCACTCTGTTTTTGTAGCAACCTTTATTTTGAACATAAAAGTTGTCTAAAATATATGTTGACTTACATCGACTTAGTTTTTCTTGGAAAAATGGAAGATGGCATCATGAGAATAAAAATATGACTCAGTTTTCACACTTCAAAAGAAAATTTTGAAATAAAACTTTCCTTACTGATGATGAGAGGAATCCTAAATTAATAAGATTCTTGTCCAGTTCTGTACCAAATGCCTGGGAAAGTTTGATAGCTTTCAGCTATTAACCCAGCTGCTGTCTAAGTACAGTAATTTCACGACCATAAGGCGCACCGGACTATAAGGCACACTTTTTTTTTGCAGCGAGGAACGGTGTGGCATGCAACAAAGTAACGAATTGCTGGCAGGTGCTCAATTTGCAAACATTTTTCAAAGATTGGTGTAGCCTTTAAACCCAGCCCCAGGCGCCCTCCCCGTGTAGCGGGCCCTGGCACTCCCGCCCTTTCCCGACGCCGTCTGGCATGGCTCCCGGCTCCCACTGCACAGCCACGCTACATCCTGGCTTCCACCCGGCCAGCAGCGGCAGCGCTTCTCCCCACTTTCCCGCGGCGGCTGTGCCGCTTCTCCCTGCTTCCCCGGGGCTGTGCCACCGCTGCTCCGATGCCGCCGCTCAGCAGGCTCTGCTCCGGGTTCGTGGGAAAAATTTAGTCAAAAGGGTGCACCTAGTCATGAAATTACTGTACTATGCAGCTGCTTGGTAACCCCTCACACCTTCCTTCCCCTTACAGTGGGCTAGGCAGGAGAATCAGAAAAAGTAAAACCTATGGTTGAGATAAGAACAGTTTAATAATGGAAATACAATACTACAGTGAGATTGTAATTAAGAATGAGATTGTAAAACCAGTGCCCAGCCTGAGTGTGGTGCTCTGTGGTGTGGATTATCCCTTTGGCTAATTTGGGTCCACTGTCCTAGCCATGTTCCCTCCTGGCTTCTTGCACGCCTTGCTGGCAGAGCCTGGGAAACCAAAAAATCTTTGACCTAAGAGTAAGCACTCCTTAGCAGCAACTAAAACATGGCTGTGTTATCAACATTATTCTGTTGAATCCAGAACTGAGCACTTCACTAGCTACTGGGAATAAAATCAACTCTATCCCAGCAGAAATCAGGACAGATAGCAGCATAGCAGAAAACCTGTTTCTGGTATGTGCAGTATGCTGTGTAATTCTGCATTAGCCTATCAGAACACAAGTCTGTGCCCAGTTCAAGTTGAACTATTTGTAGACTGAATTAATGGAGAACAGAGCAAAAGGAGGGTCGAATGTTTCCTGTCAAGAGGCAAGAGAGCTATTAGTCATTACTGGAGCTTGGATTTTGAAGAATAATTGCTTTGATTAAATGTTAAATAGTTTTGAAAAAAGCATAATAATTTCTTAAGTGTTACAAAAGTGAAAAAGGTGGCTGCGTTGGCACAAGTGAAAGGGTGCTGTTGGAAATGAAGTCACTGAAGGGAGCTTCTTAACCTAGCAACTGCACTAAGAAAAAACATAAGTACAGGAATTGAAGTTGATAGATGTTAGGACCCACTAGCTGCCACTTTGGAGCAGAGGATCGCTCTAAGTTCTGTAAGCTACTTTGCATGTATTGTTAATCAGGTGTGTCCACACGGGGAGCTAGTGCACTGTACACAAAAAACTACTTCTATTGCCTATGAACTTCTGTGGCTGATTTAGAAATCAGTAAAAATCACTGGCAATATGAATGAGGAGTATGCTCTAAAGTGTAATTGTTTCATACTCAAAGATATGATTTGCCTCTCTGTAGTGCAGTATCTGCACAATAAATACCTTTTGAACTGTAGGCAGTTTCCTGAGAGCTGTACCAGGTAGTCTGGTAACGTAGGTGCAGAGTCTGTATGGTTTTGCTCTTTCCCAAATGCCTTGCTGTGAGGGTTCTGCAGGATTCTCTCTGCTTCAGTTGACTTTACATAAAACCTTTTAGCTGGAACAGGGTTTTTTTTTCTTTTAGGCTACTAAATGCAAGCAAAACTTGTAAATATCAGACCAAACATTAAATCATGTTAAAAGCAAAAGAGGCAAGAGCTGTGGAACACAAAGCTTCTGAAGATAGATAGCAACTGTATTTTATGGGGGAGTTACAGAACACCTCAGAAGTTGTCTAGTTTCTATAATTCAGTGATCCCTGAGTTAACATCCACAGTTAACTTATTCATGGTCACTTACAATAAACTCATATGAATTCATACAGTTTTTAAAATTTCTGATTTAAATAATTTTTAGTTCTACTAAAGCCCCCCAGAGAATTTTTGGGGGATTCTCTTTTTAAGTATCAGAGTAGCTATTGCTAAGAGTCCATCAGATATTTTTAGGGTTAAATTTTGTTCGTTAAAGAATAGTGGGACAATAAAATATTTTTATGCAGTGACATACACAATTTGAAACAATTAAAGATTCCAATTTCTTCTTTAAATAGAATGTTTAAATATTACATTATGCACTATTTTAACATTTGTTCAAATATTAAGTAAGAATTTCTCTGATTTTTGAAAATACTGATGTAAATCAAGATGTATAAACTTGTTGTCATTCTAAATTTAGAATTCCTTAATCTGAGAGTCACAACTGGTAATCCAACAGTGAGAGCACAATTTACATTTATAATTAACATCACTGTTTAAACACGTTTGTAAATGCTTTTCCTGTAGAAATCCTCCCTACCCCCAAATACTACACTAGCTGAGAACTGATACAGGTTTTTTATTTTTTCATTTTAAGACATTCAGTACTGGAATACTCTGTACCTTGTAGAAGAAGAGTTGTCACCCAATTAAATCTCTGCTCTTTCAAATCTCAAAGCCATATTCCTTTACGATCTTATTTCCCAGTCTGACACCTCAGTAAGTACTCCACAGGTGCCATCGCCACCTATCAGCAGAGTACAGCTCTCTGAGACTGGGACAGGTCCTATGATATTAGCAATGTGATATGAACAGGGCAGAGTAACCCCTGGGAAGGGGTGTTTTGCTTTGCAGAAAATGGTATTTGAGAATTCAAAACAAAGATGATTGATTAAATCCTGAGTTAGGGCTTCTCTCGGAGAGAAAAAAACCCCCTATTTATATTTGCATTTCCTGTAGCTTTTTATTGTTATTCTGAAAGAATTTCAAGAAAACTACCTTTTTGGTAGTGTAAATATCCATTACTAGTCGTATTGATCAGCAATATTGTGTTTTAATGTGCTTAATAGTATTTCCTGGGGTGGTTTTTTTTGGTTTTTTTTTTTTTTTGGCAGTTTTTATAACAATAGATGCTCCATAAACAAATCTTTGAACCTGCTGTTGGTGGTTAGAAAAATCTTACCATCTTCAGGTGCACATTTCCATCCTAGGATATTTTATTGTTGGGTCTTGCTTTGATCTATTTTATTATTTAAAAGAAAATCTCTGAAAAATGCAGTGTAGCTTTTGCCTTTAATGCATACTGTCAAATAACTGTTGGATTTAGTAGATTTTGTTTTCTGGAGATTGTCAGTTAGAATCTAATTATTTTT
The DNA here is from genome assembly GCF_009819885.2 of Catharus ustulatus. Classification (NCBI taxonomy): domain Eukaryota; kingdom Metazoa; phylum Chordata; class Aves; order Passeriformes; family Turdidae; genus Catharus; species Catharus ustulatus. The sequence goes on along the minus strand of NC_046221.1, from coordinate 113,692,474 downwards.
CTTGTCTTTTTTTTTTGGTCACAACTATTGGGTCAGTTTCAGTCTTTTTCCAGTTGAGATTTCCAGAGTTTCACTAAACAGCTTATAATTATCTTTTTTATGCTCTGATAAATTTTAAATGGTCTTAGTGGCTATAAGTGTAATCTGTGTGTTTGGGAAAATGAGCCAGAAGTTAGTGTCTATCAAGTGAAGCTATATGTAACATTTTCTAGGTCTTTAAATTACTGTTTACTGATAGTAAAACATGTGACATTTTCAATTACATAGTTGGAATAAAATCAGCAGTTATTTTAATTTTCATTCCTTTTTGTCACACATCCAGCAAAAGAAGGGAAGTAGCTTTTCCTTTGGTTCTGTTAACCTAACTATGTTTGGATGTAATTTCACCCTTCCATATATAGGCTTAATGGCTAGGGTTAATTTTGGGCAGCTTTTCTTTCACAAAGGGTGGGCTTTTATTTTTGAATACTGTGTGATCATTTTGCATTTTAAAAAGTCTTTGCTGTATGTAGTGCATGTTCCTGGGCATAGTCAATTTTCTTTACTTCTGTAAAGAACAAAAAAGGTTAAATAATCTAGTGTATGTAGCTGGGTGGGGTTTTTTTTGTTGTTGTGGGGTTTTAAATTCAAGTTAACTTAAAGAAGTTTATTATCTGTAAAAGTCTGGATAAAGTCCAATAGAAATCGGGAAGTTGCCATTTAAAAACAATTTTTTCTTGTTTTCTTCTGTCTGCATCCACTAGAAAAGTACACTGGAGGAATTTCACTGGGGAGTAATTATATCTGCAGGAGACATTTCATTTTAATTGCTATCAGGTAGTGATTGGTTTATGATCTGATAAAAAGGCTTGTAATGTTCTTTTAAAATATCCTATATAATATCCTATGTTACTGTTTCTATTGCATATATGTATGTGTAATTATCTCTTAATCTTATTTAAACTCAGTTCTAAGATACTGTGTTGATGAATACCTCAGGTTTATGTGATTTATGGGATGTCTTGTATGTTTAATGTTATTCCTCAATTTACTGACTATTCTCCTGAGGTTTTCTTTCTTGTTAAACCATAAATTGGATCATCTACTTTTTGTATGTATCATATATTCAATTGTATTTCTGTCATATCCTCTTATGTTATATTCTCTTATATGCAAAAACAAAAAAAAATCTGTCCTTTTTCCTGTTTCAGGTGTAAACATTCGATGTTTTTGATCACTAATTGCTTCTCTTTATAATCCTTCTATTTTTATAGTATCGTTTCGAGATTACTTTGCCCAAACTGAATGTGTATTATGGTATCAAATACATTGGCATTTTTTTCTTTAATATTCAACCTTGCTTTGGTTATTACTGAAGAGAATCAGAAACTGACCACAGGTATTATGAATAGATTTTATGGGGTTTTGAGTTTTCTGTTCCTTTTGTTGCGTTTTTTGTTTTGGGCTTTTTTCCCCAGCAAACTGTCTGGATTGTGGTCAATTCTTTTTTGTTTGTTAGTTTTTTTCTGGATTAATGGCACTAGGAGCTTCCTCTTTCTGAAGAAAGTGGTTTATAGTTCAGTGTAATTGCCATATATTTATCCGTCATTTGGCACCTTCTGCTTATTCTTTCTTCCACATTTTCAGTAGTGTTGCAGTAGCTTCACATGTTGACATTTATGAAAATATATTCAAGAGATCTTTGTATGTTCTTTTGCTCTGAACTTCATGAACTTCCCTTTGGGCAGTTTCTGATCAGTGCCACCAGACAATGTATTGCTCCAAAAGGCTTTGTCAAAAAACTTGTGTTAAGAAGTTTTTGTAAATTATGCAGCTAGGTATTTTAATTTATATTTTAAAAATTTTCTAGTAAATTAGAAATGTTTGACTTTACTATATTGTCACTTTGCTAACTCAGCTGTATCACCCTTAGAATTTTATGATATTTAATTATTTTCATCATTTTACCTGTAACTCTGAGAACAAGGCTCACAGGTCCATAATTCCTAAAACTGGTCCTACTCCTTTTTTATAAACAGAGGTGCAGTGTTTATCTGCCTTCTAGTCATATGATAGGGTAGTTTCTTTTAATTGAAGATTGAATTTTTTAGCAGCTTGGACCCTTTTCTTGCATTGTTTTCGAGAATCTGATATGGATTCACACAAGTCTTTGGGCTGTTTCCATATCCAGAAGCTCCTGTTGATGAATTGCTTTCTGGTTGTACCTTTTTGAGTGTTTTTAGTTGTTTTACCAGTTGTCTTAATTCCCTGTGGTTTATGAAGTCTCTTGTAGGGTTTTGTATCTAAAGTTCTTAAACACTTTTTTCTTCTCTGTCCTTGCACGTGTACACTCCCTCATGCTGTCTTTTTGGTAATTGCAATGTTTTTCTTGAAGGACAGTTGTTTTAAAAACTTCAGACTAAATAGAGTTGGAATATATGTGGTTTTGTCTAAATAATCCTTGGAGCTTTTTTGTCCATCTTTCCACAGATGAGGGCATGTCCATGTTTGTAAAATAGTGTATGCAGGATAGCTAAAACCTAGCTATGAGCTAATCTTCTTTAGTACTTCATTGGACTTTCTAATGTTTTATGCTTGGAATAGAAGAAGTTAACTTTAATTCTAAAAACATTTAAGCTTGGATGATTTTTGACTTTGCTCTCAGTTTGCTGGCATGGGTCTGCTCTGAGGCTGACGTGGGACAGGCTCTGAGCTCTGACTGTTCATGTGGAGTTTACCAAGTGTGTTGGTTTTGATAGTATTCCTAAACATACTTTCCAAATAAAAACGAAAACAGTCTGTTTGTTTTCTTTTTTGTTTGTTTCTGTGTGTATCAGTTTTAGATAATTCCTGTTAGATTTTGTTAGATGCAAAATTAGGGTGATAGTGAGTTTTGAAGGTGAAGTGATGGAAGACTTAACTGAGGTGAAGCAGCCTTGCCTTGATTGCTCACTAGTGGAGAAAGAACAAGCAAAGTGGAGCAGCATTTCAGTTACAGTGTTCAGAGGGTAGAGCTACCTTCACCACCGTCTGCTATAGGCTGAGGAAGGAACTTTGCTTATAAAATGTCATTCTCTTCATTATAGAGGAATTAAAGGAATAAGAGTAGTAGGAATAATAGTAGAAGTTGCCTACTTGCTTATATTTTTCTTCATCTTCTTCCTTCTTCCTGCTGAAAAAAACCCAAACTAAAACCTTCATTAATTTCCTAAGGAATTTTTTAAAGTACTGCAGGGAAAATAATACCTGTTTCAGGTATTTGAAGAAATGTTGAGACAGTAAATTACTATTGTTCAACCCCCTTCCCTGGCAAGTGAATATGTCTGTTTGTCTGTGTTACCCTGCTGTTACCATCTCCAACATACGCTCACTAGGAAAACCTTAGTCTTTATTACTATATTGTATTTTGTCTTTATGAACCACTTATGTAGGCATAAGTGGGGACTGGGCTAGACAGGAATTTAGGATTCACCTCCTTGGTTCTGTCTGTGAGGGGAAATGTTGAAAAACACACATCTGGTTGTCTCATGGGGAGAGTTTTTCATAAATAGTTATAACCTATAGACAGAGTCCTCAAAAGCCAGAGAGCCAGGAATCTGCTCTCACTGAGATGATTTTTACTCCCCTGGAAGTGCTTGGCTAAGGTATGTGAGGAGGATCGTGGAGTCTCACAGGTGTTTTTAGTAGGAAAACAAAGCTGGCTACTAGCAGCTTCTGTGTCTCCTTACATTGCCATGAGTAGAACCTACCAGTAAATTCCCCCTTGCATTTATTGTTTTTCTTGCTCTCCCTCTCTGAACTCTCAAGGTTATTCAGTTATTTTCCTCACAATTTCATTAGGAAATTTGCCAAAAACATCCTTTCTAGGCAGCTGTCTCTGGACCTTTGGAGGCCAGCACTAATGTGCTTCCAGTCTGTAGGGGGTGTTTGGCACAGAATTATGAACTAGGCCTTCATCGCTTTGGGGGAGAGTGGGGAAGAGATCGCTCGCGTTTTACCACACCCAGGTGCAAATTTTTTGCTGGTCTATGAGCATTCAGAGGCTTTCATCTCATGTTGTACCTGTTTTGTCCCAGTGCAAGGTCTGTTAACAGCAACAAATTGTTGATGTGAGAGAATTACAGTGAAGACTTATTTCTCTGTTGAATGAGAGCTTTTTTGTGTGTGTGAGGGAGTGACTTAAGCAGTCATAAACTGTTCAGATGTAATTTTTTAATGAGGCATTGATTTGTGTTTTTTTTCATTTTAAAGTGTTGCTCAAAGGTGCTGTGGTGTTGTCTGCATGTAATACTTCATGTAAAATTGATTAAAATGTTAAACGTTTTGCCAGAATTAATGTTGGGAGGAGTTAAACATATCAGATAGAGAAAGAAATGCGTTTCAGCGCTTTCTTTCATACACCATTGAACAATATAGGCAAGTGCTGTACCATATGTACATATAATATATTTGTCAGACTAACTGCTTCTCGTGTTTGACTAAACTGTCTCTTTTCAGCCACCCACACAGAATATGCCTATGGGTCCGGGCGGGATGAGTCAGAGCGGCCCTCCCCCACCCCCGCGCTCGCACAACATGTCTTCAGATGGTATGGTAGGTGGGGGCCCTCCTGCACCACACATGCAGAACCAGATGAACGGCCAGATGCCTGGTAAGTTTTTCTCCTCTAAGACATTAACACCAGCGTTGCCTGGCAACTGAAACGACATGGGGGCTCAAGGGATACTAGATTGTTGATGACAAAACTGCTTTGAATGCCCCCGAGTACAAGCTCTCTTAGAGTTTGTTAGCTACAGAGCTACGTGACCTGTATTCAGTGTTTATCAGGCTGCCCTTGGGCTTTGATGTAGCTGACACACAGCATTCCTCTGATGAACAGAACTGGCTAAATTTAGTCTGTTTGAAACCATGCAGTACAGCTGGCTTTAGAGGGCTTACTGGGGAAAGGTATTGGCCTGTGGCTGAACGAACACAAATCCTTCCATAAAAAGATAATGTCAAATCATTGTAGCTAAATAATTAGATAATAATAAAATAGATACATATGAAAGATGCTGTTTCTGATTTGGGTAAATGTTTAAAAGAAAAAAGGATTGCTTTTATACAGCTTCCACTAATCTCCTGTGTTCTTTATTATTGAAGATGTGTTGAATCGTAAGGGATTTGTAAAGAAATGGCCTCCAGATTATTGTTCTAGGTGTAAATTTTAAGTCAGTTTCTATGCCATCCTGTTTTGTAATAAAAAGAAAAGTACTTGGGAGGACAGAAACAAAGCAGAGAAAGAGGATGATAAAATTCCATATTGTACCTACTGATACTGGCTTCAGGGTAACTATTCCCTTTAGCAGTCAGATCAGAGTAGAGCAGGCAATGGAAGAACATGCTTCTTTATATAGAGGCTATTTTCCTGAATTTCCACTTGTAAAATCATACTGTCTATTTCATGTGAAATGGCTTTCAGCTTAAAATTGCATTCCCAGGATTGCTTTTGTTCAGGATCCCTTTTTTTTATTATTATTATGGAGGAACTACTAAAGCTCCTCAAGGTATTGATACTTTCACGGAAGGGAGCTATTGTCAAAGGATCTTTGAAAATTCATCTCTCACTGGTGTCAAGGATAACCTTCGTGACGGCAAACACAGTAATAACTATACAAAACTTAATACAAAATAAAAAATGTAACAATTGCTGTAATCTCTAATTTCTGTGCAAATCATGATAAAATAGACTTGATAATTGCGGCTTTTCTGAAGGAGTAGCTTGAATAGCCTCCAGAGGCTGTGTGTAAGAAGTGCAATAAAAGATCTAGAGAAGTTAGTTTCATCATACATGTTGGTCATGGTCTGCATTTGGAAGTGTAAAGAGCAATATATGCTGTTCCCTAAGTAGGGCAGAGATATTCTGATTATGGTGTCCTTTATCCATCTAAAATCCATGAGTTCCCATGGAGAATAACATTGCCTCTCAAAAATCAGTCTCTTTGACCCTCAAGTGTAATCATATTATTGTTATTATAGTGATCTTTTCCAAGGAGAAGGATTACTAAGTCACAATGTGAGCATAATGACTTCACTGCAGAGCCACGGGGGAGAAAAGTCTCTCCTTAAACATACATATTTTGTAATTAGATAGAATAAGAAAAGAGCTCTTAGGAAAACATGTGAAAGGTAAATAGCTTTGTTTTGGTATTCACCTAGACAGATACTTAAATACAGTTTCCAACTAGGCTTTAATTTAGCCTTTCCTCCAACATATTCCCTTTTTGAATGTCTGTTCTTTCCTTCTCAGTTTGAAGTTTTCTCGGAGGATGTGAAGATAAACAGCTTAGGATGAGGGCATCTCTAATATCAGAAAGGCATGCTAAAATCCTTTCATAGGTAGGCATTGGAAAAAAGGAAACAGAATCATCTTGTTAAGTGTATAGCTGAATTACACATCTCTTTTCAAGTGTTGTTAGTTTACCTGCTTGTGAGCCTTTCTGTATTTCACAGAGATGTATTTCTAGTAATTTCTGCAGTGTACACATTCGTTTTTTGGTTTTAGGGCACTTACTCTGAACTTACATAAACACTTGTACTAAAAACCAGATACGAAATCTTAAGTATCTGTAGAGATGATCTGTATAAAAGGAGTAAAGTCACTAATCTTAAACTGAGAGAATCCCGGTCTGACATCAGTTGACCAGCCTGGAGAAAAATAAAATGCAGGCTCTTAAAAATCCCAGCTAAGGATTTCGGGTATTACCTGAGCAGGGGCTTCCACAGACCTGAGCATGGGCAGAAGAGAAGGGTTGACGAGGATTAGAAGAACTGCCTAGCGATCATCAGGGCATGAGTAATTTTAAAGTTCTGCTATAGACCTGTCCCATTGCCTGAAGGGCAAAGGATGATTTTTCTTGTGCTTGTGTCCTGGTTAATACAGAACCTGAAGTGCTGCTGGGGCCCTTAATTGCATCCCCTGACAAATACGTGTCTGTATTCTCTTGCCAGGGAAGACAGTCATGACAAACCTTTTTCAGCTGGTGATATGCTTGAGTGTTATCTGTACCTGTGACAGATTGTGGTTTTTAGCTGAAAAAATTGCTGTCTGAAGAGTTATTTTGAGTTTATGTGGTGGAAAGTAAGGGTGATCTGGATTTGGAAGGAGATGAGGAACTAAGATGTGATGGGGGCAAGTTGTCTTCCTGATTTCTTGAGGTTATTTTCTCACATGTAAAAAGTTGAAAGGTAAGACTAGCTATAGGGGTCTCTGACCTTTGTCGTGGCACTGATAGGTGACCTTCCTGAATACCAAGTTGTTCTGGTTCCAGCCAGAACAAGGTTAATTTTTGCAGTAGCCAGGAGGAGGCAGTAACCTGGAAGTTATTCTGACCTGCAGGATATTGTCGGGGATTCTGTGGTGAGCAATTTCCTGTGAATCCTTTGCATCTTGTACACTGTTACTAATATACTGTTGCTGTTACTGTTCTTTTTCTTGTTTCATTGCTGTTTCCAGTAAATTGTTCTTATCTCAACTCGTAATCTTTACTTTTTGTGCCTTTGGTTCTCCTCTCCAGCCCAGCACAGGAAAGGGGATACAGGGGAGCGAACAAAGTGGTGTGTGGTTTGGAGTGTTTTAGTGGAAATGGTAAATTGGGGAATAGCATTTCTATACCACAACGCAGGTGTTTTTGTGTTCCAAACAAGTTGTCTCAGAATCATCTTCCTGTCTGCAAATGTTGTTTCAAATGTATTTAGTTTGGATTACAACTTCTTGGAGGTAAGGTGCTGTGCATAGGTGGTTAAGAGGAAAAATTGCTTCTGTTTATGCTCAGGATAGATAGTTACTCTGCTAACTTCATTATAACACAAATCTAATTATATGTATCTGAGTGTAGCATTTAAGGCACTTATTTTAAAGTGGAGATACATACTTCATGCCTCATTAATTCACTCACAGTTCATTCATATTCTCTTCTTCCTATTTCATTTATCCATATAAAAAAAGAAAATCAATTGTTTTGTCCTTATGTGCAAGAGAACTTCAGATGTATTTTGACAAACCCAAAAAAAATGATATGTGGTTTTAATTATTAAAATTATTAGTGTGGTTTTTTTTTATTTGCAAGGTTTTTGATCCTATGGTCTTAACTTTTTCTCTGTCCTTGTTTTCTAGCTTCCCACTAACAAACCCCCAGATTTTGACCACAGAAAGTACACCTCATATTTCATATGACAGCTTTTTCTTATGAGTACTTTCTCCTGTTTTAGTGAAACATGAAGTGTAAACCAGCCTTCCTCATTTTGCTTCTTATATTACCAGTTTTTAAAAACTTGCTCCCCTGTGTACTTGCCTAACTCTCTGAAATATATCATTGACAATGTCTTCCTTTAATCAGAAAGAAGCGGAACCACTCCCAAGCCCTAATTTTGTGGCACTAACCCTGTGTGTCCCTTCCTTTAATTAGGGAAGTAGTCTCCTAGTATATCTGCAATAGTTTCTTGGCACTACAGTGGGAAGCTTTTCTTCACCTAAGTGCACATTCATGATTGAGCTCCTGGTTAGAGACTAGCTCTCTTTTTCATAATTAAACTGTCTCCTATTCTCATTATTATGTAATTAGGCAGTGTTGAATTGAAGAGGGACAGTATGGGCATCCATAGTACTCTTGTGGGCATAATCCTATTCACTGAACTACTTTTTCTCTATTTGTTGGTGGACCTGTCTTTGTACATTTCAGCAATCTCTACTCACCTTATTTTGCAGGAACAGTGAACTGCATTTCAGCTTTTACACTTTCCTTGACAAAGTAGATTGGTGATTTTTTCAGTAAGGTGTCTAAAAAAGGGCAAGAGGATAAACACATTTTTAAACTTATTTTCTGTTTCTTAGCTTTGGCTTTAGTAGCCATGTTCATTTATCAGTTGTCTTTTTCTTCTGCATCTTCTTTTTTCAGTCAGTATTGTCTTTGTGACCTTGTGTGCAACTGTGTCCTTGCTTCTGCTTTCATTCTACCCTAGATTAGTGCAGTTTTTTCATTAGCCAAGAACTTAGGTGCTGTTTACTTCTGAAGGCAGAGGGGCGTGTGTGTGTGGTTCTTTTTTTTTTTTTTAATTTTCACTGGGAAATATGTAAACAAATCAGTACCTTCCTACAACTCTACTAGTGTAGTTTCTTTTAGATTCCTCTTCTTAGACTTTCTAGCATAACAAAAAACCTGTGGCATGTGTAACAACAGCAGCATCTTTTTGGTGAAATCTGTACAGCATCTTTTTGGTGAAATCTGTACATATCTGCATTTACCTTGTTTACAGTTGACCTGGTCTATAATTTCCACTGGTTGTACATATTTTCATGAGGTCTTCATGTGGTACTTGTCATGGGCATAATCCATAAATTTCATCTACTTTTTTTACTTGTCCTAGTTGTATCCAGTCCTGCCTCTTACTAATTTTAGTTCTAGTAGCTGTTCACCTATTCTACCTAAAGTAATGAGTAAATTGCCCAGGTGGTATTGTAATGTCATACTTTTTAAAATACCTATTGAGAGTAGATTGAATTCAGATAATAATCCAAATTCAACCTTTGTTGTCAGGAAGAAGGGAAATAAAAGGTGAAAAGTTGTAGTTGGCTCATGGTTGTGTGAACAAGTTGCTTTTCCTTTGCGTCATCACAAGTTGAACTAATGATGAGGTCATCATCTCCTACACTAGTAATCTGCAAATAGAGTTGCAGAATATTGCCTGTATAGTATATGATAAAAAATGTTACATAGTTCTTCAGCAATTTTTATTCTACATTGTTTCATACTGTCTGAATCACTGCAATGCGTCCATCAAAAATCAAAAGCATTGATTTTTTGTTGTGTTGAAATTCTCCACCTTTTTTGCTAATAGAAAAGATGCAGCACATTGTCTGTAACATTTTCCCTTTGTTTCTTTTTTCACACCTTTCTCTGATTTCCAGAGTTGTTCTTTTACGCATGCACAGAAAGGTGATGTGTTTACTAACATAGGTCACTAAATGCTTTCCATTTATATGTCATTCTTATAAAAAAGTCATGATTGAAGTATCAAAAAAAAAGGTCTTGATATCTTACCACGAAGATTTGTTCTCATTCCCATCTCAGGAGATAAACTCAGGAGTTGTCTTCTTGTCATGAACAACTTCTGGTTAGATTTTTATCTACAGGGGCATTAATACAGCTCTGTAGAAGAATGAGTTTGGCTCACAGGTTTTCCATAAAAGCCTTTGCTGTTGTATCTGGTCCATGCAGTCAGTGCTTGTCACCTCTTTCTTCTATGAGTAGCTGTATAATAATTTGAATGAAAGTTAGCCTAATTTAACATTTAGTGGTGTTCTTGGCAGTGTTTAATTTGTTGTTGGACTTGACAATCTTGGTGGTCTTTTCCAAACAAAATGTTTCTATGATTCTATGTGGTTATGCCATGTCAATATTAATACTGTCTGCACTTAATAATAATTGTTAGTTTCAAAAACTTGTCTAACATGGATTGTTTGAATACACAGAAATGTTATAGCCATTGTAACAAGTACAGCTCTGATGGAGTTATCAAGCTGTCTGTTACACTGGTCTTGTGCCATTCAGAATGAAATTCAGGCTGTGTTATACACGTATGAAAATGACTGGTTTTGTATAAGCTATGGATAGAAGATTAGCTATGTGATAATGCAAACTGTATTTTAAATTTATTTTCATGTAATTGTGTTTAATGACTTCTGTTCAGTTTTGTGTTTCAGTATGACTATTTTCACCTGCTTTTATGCTGCTTAATGTACAACTTTTTTCCCTGTTTTTCTTTCTAAAGGACCCAACCATATGCCTATGCAAGGACCTGGACCTAACCAACTCAATATGACAAACAGTTCCATGAATATGCCTTCAAGTAGCCATGGGTCCATGGGTGGCTATAATCACTCAGTGCCATCATCACAGAGCATGCCAGTGCAGAATCAGATGACAATGAGCCAGGGTCAGCCCATGGGCAACTATGGGCCCAGACCAAACATGAATATGCAACCAAACCAAGGTAAGTGAGGTGTTTGTTAACTTCTGTAAAAGGAAAACTTATTAGTGGGAGATTTTTTTTAGAGGTCTTATCTTGTAGATTCCCTTCTTTGAATGCATTTGTACCCTGAGGTTTGCTCAGTTGGTTAGAGCATGATGCAAAGAGCACAAAGGGTGTTACTTCAGCCACCCTAAGGGCCATTACATAACATGTGGACTCAATCATCCTTATGGAAGGATCATCTCAGAATACCCTGTGAATATTCTTTACCTATGGTTGGAGGATTCTCCATCTCTTTTCTCCTATGTATGTGTGACTTCTTGTTTATTTGCAGACATTGAACTATTTTCAGGTATTATGTGAGAATCTGCGCATGGATCTACTTTCATCAGTTATAAGCTGGAACTACTGTTTGTCTTTTTCAAACTTTACACTTCTAGCTAGTCTACACTTCTAGTTAGTCTTTACTTTCTGCTGCATGCTGTTTTAGCGTGGAATGTCTGTTTAGTCTTAGAGAAACAAAATTCAGTTCCAGTACTCTCTTCTGTTTTCATGAGATGTCCTTGTGTAAGTAGTAAAAGTCAAAACTAATTTTGTATCTAAGATTATTTCTGTTGGTGTTTTGATGTCCTTGTTGAAGTGCAAGGACATTGTGGAATTAAAATACTGCATTAGAGCCACAGCACAGCAAATTATTAAGTTGTATATGCACTTCGTATTCGTGTAGAGTTGCTTTGCAAGTCAGTGATCAGTATTTTCAGCTTACCTGTTAGGTCTATTATTACTGCATTAGATCTGTACATAGCACCTGCTAGAAGACATATGATAAACCAAAGCTCCACTTTTTTATATGTAGATACCATCTGTTCCTGAGGTGTACAGACAGACCAGGTCATACTGATGGTTACAGAAAGGTGCAAAACAGATGAAAGAGTAGCTTAATGAGAGGTTAAAAAAAAACTCATGAAGAGAGAAGCTGTTTCTGCACTTTTCTTACCAGTAGAGAAAGTCGGAGGTCTAAAGACCTTCAACATCCATGTTAATAGCATTTTTCTTAAAGTATAACAGCACAAGAAACAAAAGATAGGCACATAGCAGTGGAAATCATAAGTGGGAATATTTTTAACTATCTCTCTGAACTGGCAAGTTATTTCTGTATTCTGGGCAATACATAGTGTAGTAATTTTGTAAATGTTGTAAGGTGCTATGTAAAAACCCTGTGTCATTTCAGTTCAGATTTTTTAGTTGCAGAGTTAGCAATAATTATGTAAGAGTATGTGTGAGGGAGCCATCTAGTAAGTCACTCCACAGAAAAACAATTTTCTGTGACTGGCCTAAAATTTGGGAGATGATTCCATCTCAAAGTAGCATTATTTATTCTTCCTCATAATATTCCCCTTTTGTGTTTTCAGTACTCTGTCAAACTTGAAAATTGGAAGCAGAAATAAACTTAAAAGGTTTCTGTTCTGATCAAATAAGGGTACTGAAGTGACTTTAAGAAATAAAAGAATAAAACTGTATTAACCAAATAGGTTCAAGAACAAAAGCAAAATGTTTAGTTAGAACAATGGTACTGTTACCATTAGGGCCACAGCAAGCTTTCACATTGTGTAACTCTAATTCTGCCAAGTTTTGACCTTTTAGGCTGAGACTTTTTCCCTTCCAAGTGTCTGCTTCAAGGCTGGTTCTGTTTTTGGTGGAGGTTTCACAGAAGCAGAGGGGTGAAAAATTATATTCTTTAAAATGTTTCAGTGTCTCAGAAAAACATTAGTAAACAGAGCGCTTATTTTATAAGTGTAGGAGTGCAGGTTCCCCTTTCTTTAGAGTAAGGCTTTGAAACTTGTCTGTTATTGCAAGCAAAGTGGTATTTGCTGTTAAATGAAAATACTGTTCCAAATATCTGTGAGAGGAAGCCGTAAGTCTGTAGATGGGCATGTTTGTTACTTTGATCTAAGATGATTCCCAATCAGGTCTGCTTCGTACGTGTCCTCCATTTTCTATTCTTAGTTGTTACATGTGTATAGAAGTTTGATGACAAATTAGAGAAAGTATTTTTGTATCATCTTCACTCTCTTGTGACTCCAAGACAGCTGGGCATAGAATGACAGAGTACAGTAATGCCATGACTATAAGGCACACCCTTTTGACTAAAATTTCCCCTGAACCCGGAAGCGCACCTTATAGTCCGGTGTGCCTTATATGATGGACAAAGTTTGGAAAATTGCAAAGCCGGAAGTTTAGAGCTGCGAGCCATGGGGGGACCCGGCAGGGCCACAGCTGCCAGGTGGAGGCAAGGCAGAGCCCTGGCAGGCATGCCCCGGCTCCGTGGAGGCAGGGTGGAGTGGTGGCGGGCATGCCGTGGCCCTGTGCAGGCGGGGCGGCCCCCCCACAGGCATGCCCCGGCCCTGCCGGGTACAGACGGGCCCGGGGACCAATGGCTGCCAGGTTGAGGCAGGGCCTTGGCCAGCAACCGCGCAGGGGGAGCTGGGGGCGGATCCTTGCTGCAAAAAAAAAGTGTGCCTTATAGTCCAGTGCGCCTTATGGTCGTGAAATTACTGTAATCTGTGAGACCATGAGAAATTCAGAGGTAGGTAGCCAAGCCAAGCATGGCCACTTCAGGCTTCTCACCTAAGTAAAGAAACAAGAATGAGCTGCTAGGAAATGCACTCAGTGCAATTTAACAAAAGGGGAATAAATGGATCGTGACTCAAGGATTTCTTAACTGGTCACATGTGCAACAATTCACAAACACAAGTGAACCAAAATTTCTGAACCTCAGTGTTGTTGTCAGGAGACATTTGTTAAGCCCTAAGTATGCTTTATTTCTTTGTCTTACAGGAGTGATCTATATTGAAAATGAGAGATCCTACTACATCTGTCAGTTAATAAAATCACTAGCTAAATATAATGCTAAATATTCTGCAGGATGAGGTCTTAGCATCTCAAGTTGGCTGTTAAAAATTAGTAGATGTTTTTGACCTTAATCTTTCCCTATATGGACTCTTCATCTGTAGAGGAATGAATCTGGTGGTAAATTACGATACCATCTGATTTCACAGGAGAGTTGTCAAAGTATATTCATTATGAAGATATGGACAAATTACTTATGGGTGTCATAAGAAAACCTATGAATAAATTAATAATTCTGTCTTCGGTGTTTGACTAGGCATCACATCTCATATGAACTATTAGGAAGAAACAAAATACTGAAATAATTTTTCAGTGGGTAATACCTACTGTGTATTGAGTAAAGCCAGTGTTTCTAGGGGAAAAAACGCCTACTATTATATAATACATAAAACCACCATAACACTCAGAAAGGCTTGCTCTGACACTTGGGTTATGCTTGAGCATAACCTCTTTATGTGCACTTGCTACCAAAATATCTTGCTGTATATATGCCTTGTGAAGCAGATGGTGTTAGCAAGAAAAAAAATGAAGAAGTACTAATTAAGAAATAATATGCATAGTAACAGAACTGTTTGCTGGATTTACTTCCTATATCCACTCTCTACTCATTATTGATTTGCGCTGGTTATAAAATGCTATTCAGAGGAATACCTTAAATGAGAAGCAAAGTTTTCATGGGATTAATTGTATATAGTCAGTCCAGTTTAAAAGAGGAATTCTAGTAATTTTGGACTTAGATAGCGGAAAATGTTAGAAGTGGAAGATTCTGCAGATAATATCATTGAAAAGTTAATATAGCAGCCCGGGACATCTGCAAGGAATATTGGTTACCTTTCTGGAAAAGATAGGAAGCAGAAGAAACTGAATGAATTGGAAGAAGCTGTGTTCTTATGGGTGCATTTCTTCTTGCGTATGATAAACTACTTAGGTTGAAAAAAAATTTTAAGTGTTGCCAGTTTTTGACTTTTCAGAGAGGAGATGTAGGCATGATTTTTCTGAAACTTGAAACTTGCATGGAAATTCCTCTTTTTTATGTTGAACAAATCTTTCACACTCAGGGAATAATACTTGATAGTAAAATTAATACATTTTACAAGTAAGGGCCAAGAAAATGTAGCTTGGTTTTCTCAGAAATTCTGTTTGCTATGTGTGGCCATCCCACAACTGTTTCTTATTTCTCACATCCTTTTGCTGGGATTCCATTCCCTTGCTAGAAGAGTTTGATACGAAGTTGCCAAACTCCCAGCCTCTTTGAATGAGCATTATGTGTTGCCTGTGGTAAGGGATGGGAGCTAGTTTACAGGTGACTTCTACAGGACAGTATCATGTTGACACAGTCGTTTGGAGAACAGTTATCAAATCTGGTGCTGAAATTTTTTTAGTGATAGTTTCCTTTATATAACCTTGGAAAAATTCCATTAAAATTTCAGACCTCTTTCACTTATGAGCAAATATGAAGATATGGAAAGAGTAGAGATGAGGCAGATGCAGCTTCTGGTTCTTTTGCTGTGCACATAAAGAATGGAACGTAAAGATAGGAACATCCAATGTTAGCTAAAATATAAACATATTCGGGTATGGCAGACCAGGATAAAGTGATTTCTGAGTTTTACTACCTTTTGTGAATGTCTTGCCATCTGTTCACTCCCATGTAAGCTGAGACTGTTAGGTACCAGTACCTTGACTGCTTACAGCAGTCAAGATGTTATAGGAAAAGCAGGGCAGTCTTACTTATTTTTGAAATCTAGCCTATTAAAGGGAAATAAAATTGCCTCCATGTTCTGAAACACCATCATGCTATATCTGCATTGCATAAGATGTCTAACTGTAGAAGACGCTGTAGTTTTGTCATGAAAAAACAAAACATATAAACAGCTCTCACAGAGCTTGTGCTTTCATCTTCTTTCCCTAGGGTAAAACATGAAAGGCAATGTTGGTAACTAAGGAATATTTGTATGACATTTTATGTTATAACGTTTTTTTTAAATCATACCTGAAATTATGGTTCACTTTGAGATGAGAAATTTGTGGAGTAATAAAGTGTGCAGAAGTGTCTACTGTCTTCAGTTTGCAACCTGAATCATACATTAGGAGCAACAAAAAGTTTTGTATCCTCAAAGTCTTTTGAGATAGTGTTTAAACTGCTCGTGGTGTTAAAACATCTTTAGGATAGTGGTTCATTTGACTAAGCACATCTGAATTGTAGTGTTTGTCGAGTTAAATTGACCCTGCATTATAGTTTCTGGGATAGCTCTCACAAGGCTTAAAACTGTCATTGAAAAAACAAGTTTGTTTTTATTTTTAACATGAAAAAACAGCAAAAAAGTTTTGCTGAGGGCTGCTACAGTGATATGTATTTTGTTATTCTTGTAACAGTAGACACAGTGATGAGATTGACCATAGTAAGTCTGGCATGGTGGGCTTTGCTGATACTCTGCATATGGATATCCAGTTGCTTCATCTATACAGGTGTACATTGTGAAATGCCTAAAGAATAGACCTCTGGGCAACACTACCAGCATAGTTTAGAAGACTGAAGAATCAATAGCTTGTACTGCTGCTTTTTGGTCATACCCACCTATTCCCATAGCTCTTTAGTCAGAGCAACAGAGCCACCAGTTCATTTGTGAGTGTGGTTCCTCACTTCTCTGCTTCTTCAAAAGGTTCAGCCATGTCAACAGTTTTTCTTGTCCTCTCATAGTGTTTATTGCCAGTATCTGAGCTTCAGTATAAGGACCAATGCTAAGGAGACATTTTTAAACCACTAAACTTTTCTGCAGCTCTTTCATCCTCTGCACTTCTGGTCTCAGGTTTGTAAGCTTTATCTAGGACCTACTTTCAGCTTGTATTTCTGTTTCTTTCTGTCTGTCTTACCTGTGTGAAGACTAGGTTATCAGTTTCCAAAAGTCTTGTCAGGAGACTTCCACTGTGTCACTGTACTTACAAAAGATCAGGTAGTAGTCCATAATCCACCTATCTTTTCTTCCTTCTACATCAGACCTCCTTATGAGATACTGACTGTAGCAGAAGTTATTTTTTCCCACAACTGCTCAAAG
Organism: Catharus ustulatus; assembly: GCF_009819885.2. Classification (NCBI taxonomy): domain Eukaryota; kingdom Metazoa; phylum Chordata; class Aves; order Passeriformes; family Turdidae; genus Catharus; species Catharus ustulatus. Next base: position 113,675,519 of record NC_046221.1, on the reverse strand, counting down.
TCGCCTACACCTACTCAACAAAAATGTCTATTCTTGACAATGTAGACCAGTTAAATTCTGTACTTGCATATTTTACAGAGATAATATTAACACGATATTTCTTTGGATGCATTTTGAACTATGTACAATTAAGATACTTTGTCCTCTCTGGATTAAATCATTCTAGAAATTTACAAAAAACAGGGTTTCTATGGAGAGTTTTTGTGAGCAGTGAGCATTCTCTTGCAGTTCACAGTTATGTGAGCTTTGTATATGAAAGTCTTATCTCCAGGTCTGGAAGAGATCATGACTTCCACTAAATGTAGTTTGTTGTAACCTGATTGGAGATTCAAGAGCTGTGTTTCAGGGTGCTTGTAAAAATATCTGCCACAAATATTGGAAAACGTTATAGAATCATTGAATGGTTTGAGTTGGAAGGGACATAAAATGTCATATAGTTCCAGCCTCCCTGTCTGTGCTACAGCTAACGCAGGTTTCTCAGAGCCTCATCCATCTTGGTCTTGAAGGCATCCAGGGATGGAACATTCACAACTTCTTTGGGCAACCTGTTCCAGTGCCTCACCACCCTCACAGTGAAGAATTTCCTCTTAATATCCAACCTACCCTCTTTCTACTTAAAACCATTGCCCCTTTTCCTGTCACTATCTGCCTGTATAAAAAGTCCATCTCCCTCCCTTTTATAAAGCCCTCTCAAAATACTGGAAGGACACAGTGAGGTCTCCCTGGAGCTTTTTCTTCTCCATGCTCTCTCAGTGTTTCCTTATAGGAGAGGTATTCTCTCCCTCTGATAATCCTTGTGGCATCCTCTAGACTCACTCCAACACGTCTGTGTGTCCTGTGCTGTACACCCTGGAGCTGGATACAGCACTTTGGGTGGGATCTCACCAGAGCAGAGAGGGGCAGAATCGCCTCGCTTGACCTTCTGGCTATGTTTTTTCATGCAGCCCAGCATATAGTTGTTTTTTGGGCTGCAGGCCCACATTACCAGATCAGACCCAGCTTTTCATCAATGCAAACCCTCAAGTTTTTCTCAGGGCTGCTCTCAGTTAGTTTCCCACTCTGAACTCATGTCTGGGTTTGCCCCGACCCAGGTGCTGCACCTTGCACTTGGACTGGTTGAACTTCATGAGGTTCTCTTGGGCCCGCTTCTCAAGTTTGTCCTTGTCCAAATAGATAATGAATTCATAGTCTCAAGATTTTTATTAAGTTTTGGGATTTTATGTCATATTAAGTATTACACAACGAATAAATGTAGCTTTTTCCTAGGCTAAATTTTTCAAATGGAAGAATAAATTCAAAGTTCCCTCATCCCTCAAAACTGCTGCATAAAACGATTATGTTCCATGAGGCAGTAGAGACTATGGTGATTCTTTTAGGTATCTTCTTAATAAGAAGAACCAAACTGGAAGAAAGCCAGGCCGTCTGCTATGAGCACAACAAACAGCCTGATACAGGGTAGTGAATTCTCATTGTGGCTCTACAAAGCGTTAATGAAGTTCTAATTTAAAAAGCAAACAGAAAATCTCTACATTGCACCATGGGGACCCAACACATTTTATCACATTGTATTGTGACTAATATTAATATTGTTAATTAACAAGCTTTCTTCAGATCTAGGAATATTATGGCAACAAGTTTCTTTTTTTTTTTCAAGACTGCCTAATGTTTCTCAGTAGCTCCAAACAGAAGAGCAGTGAAATGGAATAATTGAAATTGCCTACTTGTTCAGAAGATCAGAAAAGGAAATGCATTTTGCCAATAACTAAGTACATCTTTAACCCTTTTTTTTAACTTTAAAGTCAGGACAGAGAAACTTGCCCTACTGAAGGATAGAAGCATAACTAGATCTTCTTAAGAGTGGCCAATGTTTATCTTTAGAGGAAAATGAAGCTTAGACCACTTTACTTCTCAAGAAGAGATCTCACACAGGGGTTTTATGGGATTTAACTAATGCACTTTGAATTCATACCATTAATTAATTAGTCTTAACTTTCCCTCATAACTCTGCATAGACAGGATCTAAGTGACTGCATGTTCCTTTGCCTGTATAAATCCACTGTCACTTGACTGTATCTAGGCATTTTCCCAGTACTGTAGTTTCACACAGGACTTTCTGCTTGTTCTTCAGCACCTACTTATTTACAAATACTAAATGGAACGGAAAAATCTAAGCATATGGAAAGTAGGTGATATTTTCCTTTGTCTCCTTGGATGACACTTAAGGGTGACTCTGCTAGTTTGATGTTTGATGTCATGGTTTGTTTTAGTTTTTTTTTAGTGAAGACTGCTAGTTATTTGTTGTCTTTGGGTTTCACCATTATAGACTGGGTATATCATACATATAGTATGTGTGATGTGGTTTGAATTAATACATTACAGAAATCTGTTCTTTAAAAACATTTAGCTCCTTGTCACAACTTTCTCCTCCTCATGTTTTTGATACTGGACTAACTCTTTTCTGAAGTGGTACTACAGAGGAGCCACAGAGGCTGTTCTTTGTTAAATGTTATATCAGTCTAACCTACAATCTCATATAATGAAATGGTGTAATCATCATTTTCATTGCTGTGTGGTGTCAATAGGGTGCTCTTTAACTGTCTGTTTTCATTACTGAAATTTGCATTTCTCCAAGTACAACCTTAATCAGATTTTGTCAGTTGATGGACAGTACTTGATCTTTCCTGGTCTCTTCCTGTGGTTCAGAGAAACCTGGTGCAACTTGGTGTGAAAGATTTTTTGTTACAGGCTGTTTGGGACTGTTCAGTGTCAGGCAGAGCCTGTTCTGTGGATCTTCTGCATATACCTGTTGTGTAATTGCCTGTCTGGTTCACGTGGTTGGAGGCTAAATAAAATTGTTGATTTTGTGATAAAAGCTTAGTGGTTTGTTGGTGGAATATAACAGCAACTATGTGTGTATTGAAACTATGCTCTAAGGAGATCACAAACATTAAACAATTTTTCTTTGACTTACCAAGGTTTCACAATCAAGTTTTCACCTACACTTTTTTTGAAGGTACTTTTTTAAAACAAAAAGTCTTAAAAGTGTTTCAATTATCTTTGTGTATGTGTAAACTAATATTTGTGGTTTTGAAAAAAAATAATCTAAAAAGCAACCTTATTTAGGCTGACTTCTCTTTTGTAGTGTGAATTGTTCACCTACATTTGCATAGGTCCAGAAACAGCAAACCCTTATCAGAGCAGTGGATATACAGAGTCTTTTTTGGTCCATTTTTAAAGGTTGGGTTTTCCACATTCTTTTGTAAAGGTTTAATCACAAATAAGTTTTGTATATTTGACATTTTTGCTGCTTCTTCTTTTGCAGGTCCAATGATGCACCAGCAGCCTCCCTCCCAGCAATACAACATGCCACAGGCAGGTGGCCAGCATTACCAGGGGCAGCAGCCACCGATGGGAATGATGGGCCAAGTTAACCAAGGAAATCACATGATGGGGCAGAGACAGATTCCTCCATACAGGCCGCCACAGCAAGGTAGGAATTCACTTCAGTATTTTTAAGTTGATTTTAAATAACCATGTTTAAAACCATTCTACACCACTTTCTTGCTTACGACAAATTGCTATCAAGTCATTTCGTGTGACAGACTTTGCACACTCTTTTTGTTACCCTTTTTAAGGGTGGTTCTTGCAGCAAGAGATTACTGCTATCACCGTGAAATGTGAAGACATGTTTTCTTTTTCTTTTGTTTCTTTCTGAGATTATGCATTCTGAAATATGCATCTCAGATATGCTGATGCAGAATTTTGTTTTGATATTTAAATGATAGGTACAGAAAAGGAACAGAAGGAACAGAACTTGGTTCTGAATTCATTCAATTACAGAGAAAGGAACTATGTTCCACGATATTGGTTCTCTTTTTTCTTTTTAGTCCTTTCCAACAAGGAATAATTTTATTTTTAACATCCTAGTCTGTTATACACATATTCCTAAAATGAGCTCAAAACTGAAGTTTGATATATATGTAGTCTCAGTCTAGTGCAACCAAACAACTGTGTGTTTGTATATGTAGATAGATACATTTACTTATTTTTTTTAGATAAACCAGATTACATATGTTGTCTGTAATGCAACAATATGGGTGGGGAATACATTTGAGAAATATTTCTCATACTAAAATCAGAAATTAGCAGGCATTTTATAACAGAGAAAACAAGTTATTTACGTATTGACTGGTTGTGGTTTTTCAGGCCCACCACAGCAGTACTCAGGCCAGGAAGACTATTATGGGGACCAATACAGTCATGGTGGACAAGGTCCTCCAGAAGGCATGAACCAGCAATATTACCCTGATGGTAATCTCTCATAAATGTTAACTTTCCCATTTTCTATACCTGCCCAATACTAATGTAGTCATATGCCCAAAGTTAGGGGATGAGGCAAGAATAGTAATTGGATATCATACCTCACGTTTACAAAACCTTCCAAATTCAGAATTGTTACTGCAGTTTAAGTTACTGTGACTAGTTAAATTTGCAACTTAAAGCATATAATCTGTATTATTCCCATTTGAAACTCTCAACAACCGTTTTAGTATTTCAAAATAATGGAAATAATTGATTTCTCTCAAAGAATGGAGAGTTCCTCAGCATATCTAATATAATTGAGATGAATTTAAACAGTCATAACTTTATTATCAATAAGAGAGGGGGCGATATCCTTTTATTAAGAATCTTACTAAACTGAAAAAACTTGCTAAAAAGATGTGGATTTTTTCTGTAAATACTCTGCTTTTATAACTTAGTGTTTCGTTTTCTATAAAAGTCGCACAAATGTGTTATTGCTGACATGGTATGGGCCTTCACTTTGACATTTAAATAGGAATAAAGTGGTCCCTGCCCTGAGGATACTGGAAATGTGAATCCTCTATACATGTCCTCTCAGTGCTTTCAAGACAAGACTGAAACTTTGAATTTCATAAATCTGTCCTCCTACCTCTTGGAATATGGAGTGCTGAAGACTATTGGATTGTGTTATAAGTTAGAAAAGTTGAAATGAACTTGTTTTCAGGCTGAGCAGAGACTGGGAGAACAAAGATGCTGACTCCTGACTACTGTGATAACCATGTGTGCAACTCAATGGTATCTTATGAAGCTCAAGAAATGTGGTAGATGTTAATATTTAAAAAAATGTATACAAAGCAAAGCTGTGTAATTGCCCAAGCAACTACTCATAGCAAATAAAGGGATGCAAGTCAGTTGTTTGAATTTAATTTCCATCAAATTGATTTTAAGGTACACCAAGCTATATCTGTATAAGCTTTCATGTGTTAATTTCTGGAGATGTGTGTGCAGCATTATTTTACAAGTTGCATTAACTGGTAATTATTCAGCTTTCGTTTTGGAACATTTATGCACACACATGAACACTAAATTGTTGCAGGCAATTTACTCTAATAAGGGCAGTTTTATGTTACCATCAACAGCTCTGTGGCAGCACGGATTACTTCTAAGATCTATTCCTTCTAAAGAGTCATCTTTATCATTACCTCATTATTACTCTTATGTATAATATAAGGAGTATATTTTAAGAGTTGTTTTGATGGTTATGTATGCATGTAAGATTCACTCAGTGATGTACAGTTGCAGACCTGATAACAAAACCATTGAGTTTAAGAACTGTTTCCTCCTTTCCTTACTTGTATCTAAAATTTTTATTCCAAATTTATATTATTTAATTTTGAATGTAAACAAAGTTTTGGCGCGTATTCTTGACCAAGCTAGCAATAAGATATATTTTGATCATCTGTAAGACAAAATACATGTGTACTAAAACCAACAACAGGTGGGGTGCTTACTGCATGTATTGATTTCTTAATCAGAGATGCCTATAGTCTCTGAATAGAAAGGTTTGTTTGTAATGAATCTGCTCAGGACTGGAATGTAAGAGGAAAAGTTTTCTTAAGACTTTAGGTAGGAATTCTGTTTGTAGGGAAAACATTGAGAGTGTTATGTTTCTGTCATTCAAAACCAGAATTTAATGTAGATTATGGTTCATAACTTCGTTGAGCTTTATTTGTTATATTTCACACTGCTTTTAGCATATGCTTTTGAATTGGAGATCAGCAGAACAGGTGTTAGACAAAGTATGATAATTGCTTTCTTTGTTCATTCTAATTTAATTCAGGTTATTTACATGTGAAAGGCCTAAATGCTTTCATTTTTTTTTTGAGTGAAAGATGAAGAACTTCCCCCCCCACTCCCCCAACAAGGATTATCGGAAGGTTAAGACCATCCCTTGCTGTGATGTTTCTAGAGCTACTGCATTAAGTTTTTTTTTCCCCCTGTCACATGTTAATTCAATATGAAAGGAAATCATATTAATAAGTCTTTGGCTAATACAATTGAAAATTCTTTTTCATGTATATCCAGTTGAAATTTTTTTTTTCATTTTTCTGAGAAATGAAATAATTTTAGGATTTTCACTCAGAGGCCATTAACGTTTCTTCCTGTCTCTTGTCGAATTGATGTAGGTCATAATGATTACGGTTATCAGCAACCGTCGTATCCTGAACAAGGCTACGATAGGCCTTATGAGGATTCCTCACAACATTACTACGAAGGAGGTATCTATATACCTTCACACACATACGCACATACATTCCCTTTCCTCCCCCACCCTCAACGGGAACAGAAACTTGCACAACACAACTTATACCCATGCAAAGCTCTTGTAGAATACTAGTTGCTGGCTGTCTTGGAAATGGCAGGGAACTTGAAGCCTTCAGAATAATTTCTTGCAAACACCTAAAATATATAACCACAATTTGCCATTCTAACAACAGTAAAATGACTAAAACACTCTAGAGAATTTTTTTTTTTTTACCTCAGTGGAAATTTTTATTTTAACATAAATTTGTTGGTTCAGTTGTATATCTTTTTGTGTGTGTATATATTTTGTATAATTATAGTGCCGTTAGGAAACAGCTTGCTGATCTTGTGTAGCTAGTCTGTGCTCTTGTAGCTGTCCTTAATTTTGTCTTTTTTTTTTATTTTATTTAGCATAGTCATGATCTTATGACTGTGATGTTCCAGTAAATGTAATGCTCGTTTGGCAGAGATGCTGAAAATGCTGCAGTTCAACTTTGCAAAATTGGCTTTAACTGCAGTTTGTTTGGCCGAGTTCCTTCTGTTTGGTTTGAGTTTTCTTTGTTTTGTTCAGTTTTTGAAATCAATATTGCATTTTCATTTTGTTCTTGTGTTGTTGGCTGTGCATCTTAGAAGGAAAAAAAATTATAAAATAGCTATCTTTATGAGTTTTTGCTTTCTTGCAATGATCTTACAGGAAACTCGCAATATGGTCAGCAGCAAGATGCATATCAAGGACCACCCCAACAGCAGGGTTATCCACCACAGCAGCAGCAATATCCCGGCCAACAAGGCTATCCAGGACAACAGCAGGGTTATGGTAAGAACCTGAGGACACAAACAGCTGTCACAGAAAGGACTGAGAGACTCTTGTTGTGTGCTATTCCAGCCCTGTTTGACTGTGTCCAGAGGCCAGGCTTGCACGGAATCAGCTCTGTGCCTGGAATTTCACTGGGATGAGACAAGAAAACATAAAAGCAGTGTCTTTTGGGAATTATATCTGTTGGCAGTCTAGGAGAGAGTGTTAGCACAGAAAACCGAAGGTGACGAAACTGCATTGTAATGGGTGTCTGTAATTTAGAAGGACCCAGAAAGATTCTGTCCTTTTCTGTCTTCTGTAGGTGAACACACTCACAAAGATGACAAAGAACCTATTTCATCAGTGGATTAGCCAATTAAAACAGGCTTTTAAAAACTGGTTTAAAACTTCATTCAGCCTACATGAATCATTCTTTTCAAATTCTTGTCCTGATCAGTAGAGTAATGACTTTAAGCATTGACAGTGCAGCTTTAAAGAAACTGTGCCTTATAAATTCGCACTAGTAGTCCAAACCTTCTGATACACAGCAGGAATGAGAAATCCTCTGCCACAAGTCCCTGGATTCAAGGAAAACTTCCCAAAAGGGAAACTTAAAGCAGTACTATGTAATTTTGGTAAATTAATTCTAAAAAACTTAGTGTCAGAAGAACATACTGAAACTACTGCTCTTTTAAGTTTTACTTGCTTGCATACTGTAAAGTCATATATATTTATGACAGAAGAAGGAATCTCTGAAATTCCATGAATTCCATTAATTCCATGAATTCCATGTATTTTAGCTTTCAGCCCTTTGCAGGCTTAAATGCTAAAGCTTTGTGTGTATGTACAGAAATGCGTGGGTGATTTGTTTGCCATGTAGATAAATGCCAGATTCACATGTACAGTAATTTCACGATTACAAGCCACACCGTTTTGACTAAAATTTTGCTCCCACCCCAGAAATGCGGCTTACACTCAGGAGCGGCTAATATGTGAATAATTTTCTGACATTTCCAACCCCGGAAGTGGAAACCGAGGTGCCGAGTTGAGCACCTGACAGTAAAACCCGGCATTTACACGGTTGTTACAAATTGGTTACTCTGTTTCGCGGCGGGTGGAGCCGGCTCAGTGCTGGCAGCACAGGCGGGGGGATGTGGGGGCTCCCTCCTGCTGGCCCCGTGACTCAGGGGGAGGCGGGGGGCTCCTTCCCTTGCTGCCACCGCCGCCGTGGGTGCCAGCGGGCTCCATCCCCACCTCCCACCACTGCCATGGGTGCCGGCGGGCTCCGTGCCCCCCCTGCCACTGCGGCGCAGCGCCGGCTGGGGCGAGCGAACCCAGCGGTGGCAGTGGCTGGCCCCGAGCAACCCTGCCGAGCTGGGCTACCTGGCCCCGTCGGCAGCCCCGAGCCCTCACGGCCCAAGCCGAGCCAGTAAACCCTGCCATCCTGCGATTCTGTTATTATTTGGCAACTTTGTTGCACGCGGGTCCTCGCTGTGAATGACAGAGCGGCTTATAATTGGGTGCAGCTTGTGTATGGACAAAGAACGAAATGTTTGCCAACACCCAGAGATGCGGCTTATAGTCAGTGCAGCTTGTAATCGTGAAATTACTGTAATCCAGTTATGCTGAGACAGAGTTAAGTTTTTAGAGGATCCACTGAGATTTACCAAGTGTTCTACTTCTGGAGGTTATGGATGAATTGATAGTTCTAAAGTAATACTTGTACCTACATTCTACTAAACATAATATGGGAACAGACTGAAGATCAGAGTGGAGGTCTGTGTAGATCACTGCTCTGAACTTTGTAAGTAAAGAAATAAAATCTGATTTATTCTGAAAGTTTAGGTTAAGAAATACTAGAAGAAAAGGGATTAGGAAATCTTCTGTTGCCACTTACTCAATATAATTTGTAAAACAGAATAACATATTTTTCAGTTTCTGTTTTTTGGCAGAAATTGTTACTGAAGTTCCATTTTTTTCCCTGTGAAATGTGTCAATGAATATTTAGAATTCAGCTATAAAGAATTACCATGAATAAATAAACCCATGTTCATTTGTCAGATGAGCACAGCACTTCTAGGATGTCGTATTCTTGCTCAATTTAATATTTAATTGCTTTCTAATTTTCAAAAATAAATCAATATCTCAGTCATTATTATCAATCTTTAAGGTTTTATTTCACTGTGGAAAGCTGAAACTGCATAGTTCAAGGGGATTTGAAGCCTGAGGAGAATGGTAATAGCTTATGGAGCTTTTCCTCTCCAGGTCATCTTTTCACTGTCTTATAGATCCAGAATTACTGATGGAGTTACCAGCTGATGTCATCTTAATGTCAATGTCTGTACCTAAAACTAGCCCTCAGTAAAACTGAATCACAGTTGCTAAAACACATCTCTTTCTTCTGAGGAGAGGGGAAAAAAGTGTTGGTTTGTTGAAAAGAAAGCACTTCTGAAGAGCTGCAGATCTTCAGCTCTGAAAGTTTTTAAGGGATGGTGTTGAAAAAGCTAACATATCTACCGCAAAGGATTCATAGAGAGTGCCACTGAAATACAGAGTACATCTCTCCCAGTGCTGGAGGGGATGGGTATAATTTTGTTTGGAACATGGCTGCACTACCTGATGGTGGTAATGTGCAGCTTCCAGTGGTAGACAGGCCAAGTCCCTGTGAATAGTAACAGAAAGTTATACTTGCAAAAGAACTAATTTTTTTACAGACAAAAAAGACTGGATTCCAAGTTTTGGGTTTTTTTCTAGCCTTTTTCCGGAAAGTTACTATTACCAAAGGAGCATGGAGTAGAGGGTGCTTTTTCCATCTCACAATAGCTTTTACTGTTTGTCACATCTCACATTTTATTCATATATAACTTGCTTGCCTGACACCCTGTCCATGATTGCCTGCTGTGGTGTGAGACTTCACTTTCTGGCAGCACAGTACTGCTGGTCTCTAAAAGTCCAAATGTTAAACATAGCTGATTATCTGGCTGCTCTTGGCATTAGAAAATTCTGGAACTGAAGCAGCATACATCAGGAGACTGCCTTCCAGATCCTGGAACGGGCTCATGTTTATAATTTCTTGCCTTGTTCTCCTCTGTCCTGTGATCTTGGATGTGCAACTACATGCATTGATATTAAATAATGAATATATGAATAAAAGTAAATGCTTCTGTGGTTGGCGCACAGGCTGTGGCAGCAAAGGTGCTTTCCTGGGGGAGGGGATGGGCCACTCAAAAGACCTAATTGCTCAGTAGTTACATTTCTTAGTCCTGGTTAGCTGTAAAATCCAGTGGTTTTCCTTCTCTCTTCTTTCCAACATCTTAAGCACTTTTTTTTTCCATTTAATGATCCCCAGGTCCTTCCCAGAGTGGTCCAGGGCCTCAGTATCCCAATTATCCACAAGGACAAGGACAGCAGTATGGGGGATACAGACCCACACAGCCTGGGCCACCACAACCACCACAGCAGAGGCCTTATGGATATGACCAGGTATTTCATTTGATGAGAAAGCTGTGATTCTTACACACTCATTTGATAATCTTAGATTCTGGACATTTAAACTAAGAAATTTTAGGACATATCTTTCAGGTGTGTCCGTACAGTTCTCATGGAGTTTATTTCTTGGTGACTTACCAAGAATCATTTGTATAGAATTGTGATTAGTCATTCTCTCCTGAGTTTGCTAAATTTTAATGCAATTTGGCAAAGTGAGGTCTTCCCAGCAGTATTTTTGGATGTTAAAAATTAAGGTGATGTGTTTCATAGCCTTATGGTGAATGACTAATATGAAAGATGAGATTTCTAAATCTCATGGTGGATCATTTTTCATTACTTCTTTGCAATAGATGTGGTTGAATTTATTTTCCACAAACACAAATCCTAATCAAAATCTTCCTCTTCAGCTGCAAAAGCACCTCAGGCATGCAGCTGAGGTCCTTCAGCTGCAGAGCTTATGGGGAGACATAAAACCTCTTTTTGCACAGATTTTCTCTGAGCGGTATAAGGGGGCAGCGAACATGGGAAAGAAGTGACCTGAAAATCAACTGCTTCATTCCTATGACTGCTAAGACAAGATTAAAACAAGCAAACAATTACCACCAAAACTTTAGGCTGGAGTTGTACTGAAGGGCTCATGTAAAAAACTGTCTTAAAATTAAAGGATGAAACAGGTTTTGTTCCTGTAAAAGGTACTAACTTGTAAAAATCCAAACTTTTCACTATAAATCATTCAGAAATGTCATTAAAACATACACTTGCTTTCCTCGGTATAAATAATGTAAAGATTAACTAAATAATAAGATTGAGGTTCTGATGTTTAACTGAAATCCTGTTATGTCAGTAGATCAGTTGAACTTTCAAGAAAAACTTATCTGAGGAAGTGAGAATTGCCCACAATTTTGAAGAACAGTTGGCTTTCTTTCTACAGAAATTAGAGAAGACAAGGAAGAAGGAACAAAGTCTCAATGTGGTAGTTTAGAGATGCAGTTACTTTTAATTATTTAACAGATAAAATGTTTATGCACTGAGCCAGTAGCTTCCTCTGAAAACAGTAAACTACAGGAGAATTCTTTGCTTGTGGCCAGCATAGGGTCAAGCAAACTTAATCACAATTTTTCGAGCTTTCCTTGCAGTACAAGTGGATCACCTTCTTTGTTGATGGGCTGTGCTCCTCCAGTTTGTGCAGTCTTGAGTTCCACTGGGAAACTCAATTATGGAAGACCTCTCTTTCCTACTGGCCATTCCCTTAGGAATTGTGCTGCTTAAATTCTCATCTGGCAGCTGTTGTGAAACTCTTCTTCATGGCTGATTGTTATATTATAATGGAACATAACTGACATTGCAACATAAAGCTAAAATGTGAAATACTGCCTTGTGTTAGTTCTTTACATGGAATGGTGGCAGGACAGTTTGGAGCATGTTCACTTCCTAGCACAGTCTTTCTTTCTGCAAGCCTTGAACCCTGTGGTGAAGGATCATGGTAAGCTTATAGCATTGATGCTTTCACCTCTGCCCACCTCTGCAGTGCATGAAATTCTGTCAAAAGAAATAGAGAATATAAACAGGGGTAGTAATTCTGTGCATCAGATCTATGGAATAATTGTCTCCTGTAGACTAGTTCTTCATATTCACCAGGATCTGCCTTGGTTTTGAAATACATGTACCATTAGTCTGTTAATGCTTGGTAGATTAATAATTTTAGATACCTCTGTGTCGTGGTTTCCTAAATTACTTTGAATTTAGGTGACTTTGACTTTTAGAAATAAATTTCAAAGTTTAAGTGGGAAGTAATCCCCATCTTTTGTTTTTTGATGATGTTCTGCTATTTTCACAGCAGCCTATTGAATGTAAAGGTATACTCTTTTGATCAAATTAGGTTCCTGGCCTTAAATTCATGTCTCTGGTCTTACTCCTACATTAAAGCACATTGTATTTTTAGTGAGATGAAACTACACTAGTTACTCATGTCAGGATATAATTTTATTTGTTTCCACGTTTTACTATCACAGTTTATTTGGATGGTCTTCCAATTACAACTTTAAATATAGAAAAATATGCCTTGTGGTCTAATTATGTATTTTGAATTTTTTTTTAGGGTCAATATGGAAATTACCAACAGTGAAAAAGTACTCACATTCCAGTAGGCAAAATTTATTAGCAGCCATATTGTCTCCTCAGCACTGTGGACATCTTCCCGAGATGAGAACCTCCCATTCCATCTAGATTTTGGAAAAATCTTGTGGCTGTTTTATGGTATACAGTCTTTATGGGTTAATTGTTAAAGACTGTAGATTCTCAGAAACTAGTTTCACATCTCTACTCTAGGTGGCAATATTGGACAGAAAATCTGTGACATAACAATTTGCAGTTAGTTGAGAACTGTATGTCAAATATACTGTTACAGACTGAGAGGTGCGAACAGCTTTGTATGTTTATGAAGGTTATGGGAATTTAATATTTTTTCCACAGATTTTTTTTGTAGGGGGAAAGGGGAAATGCACACTTTTTACAGCAGCAATATTTTGTATATTATGTTTTTCATGTGGTGAATATGCAAGACAGTACACTACTCGCTGGGCAGGATAGCAAATCTACTGTTAAAAATGGGTAGGGGCATGGTAAATGCTTGATTGTATTAGTCTTGAAATGGTGTACAATAAAGATAACAGTGAAAAGATGGAGAGCATTCTATGTCACTGATGGGTTCACATACAAAGATTGAGAATCCCAGTTATCTAAATGGGAACATAATTAAGGACAGTGTATTACAGTCTTGTGCAAAGATGAATTTTTTAAGCTTTCCAATTTTTCTGAGTGAAGCGGTTTTGTAAAAATTATTTCTAACATAATTTGACAATTTTCTGCAACATTTTTTGGGTAACAAGATAAACGTTTGGGTTTTATTTCTCAAGTGTTTTGTCAGAGCTTTGCATAAGCAAGCTGTAATCCTTCTTAATAATTGCAATAACAAAGAAAATGACAAGTGTTAATTTTACTTGGCTTGAATATGCAAAGAACTTGAAAAAGAATATGGAGAACAGGACTGTATTGTATAAGTGTATTTTAACCTTTAGTTGAATAATTTGTATGTATCAAAATAGCCTAGAGGACTTTGTAAAACCTATCTAAACTTTTGCCATGGTTTAGGAATGGTATTCCCCAATTTTAGTCTTCCCACTGACACACTCCAAACCACGTGCCGCTCGCTTGCTCCCCACACTCCCTCCCCTTCCCTTGTGGCAGGCTGGAGAGGAGAATCGGAGGCACAAAAGGTAAAGATCACGGCTTGAGAGAACAATTTACTGGAAACAGCAATGAAATAAGGAAAGGAAAGTAACGGCAACAATACCAGTGCCAGAGGGTGCAAGAAAGAGGCGAAGGCTTCACACGCGTTGATTGCTCACCAAGCAGAGCCCAGTTCCACCCCACGCTGCACAGCCTGGAAGGGTGCCTGGAAAACGAGGTGTCCCCTCCTGGCTACTGCAGAAATTAACCCCGTCCTGGCCGGAACCAGGACAGCTTTGCTAACTGGGAGTTAGTAACTTCAGAAAAAGGGCATTTTTGTTTGTGCCCATTTTTCTTATTGATTAACATGAGACCAAGGGGATGTTTTACAACATTAAGTATAAAACCTGTTGGTGAGGCAAATGCCAAATTTTGTTTTGAACTGCATTAATGCTTATAGTGTTGCATGTGAGAGAGAGGCAGCACCTTGATCAATAACAATAGTACACAAAAAAATGGGTTTTGAAACTGCCCTGCAACCGTGTATCAGATAAATAAATGGATATTCTGTTCTGCAGAAATATATGCATTCAAGAATCCCTGGGATTTTTTATAAATGATAAAACTTAAAATTAACCCAGGAGGAAAATAATATTTTGGTTTTTTTCAGTTCGCAATCAATGTTCAGGGAGAAAAAAACAAACAACTGGTGTTCATAGTATGTATGACATTATATATGGAAGACAAGATTTTCAATTTGTGTATCCTTTTTAAAGGGAAAACAGGTTTTTAAAGTCAATAGAAAATACACATCAAGGTTTCAACAGATATGGCATGAGGAACATTATTATGAATTAAAAGCTGTAGGTTCTGTGCCAATTTTCCACCACTGTGTACTTCATTGCTATTTAAAACTGTACTCCATCAATTCTAACGGAAGAATAAATTATTTGTGATTTTAATTTTCTCATTTGTTTCTTTAAATTAGATCCCTATCACTCTGATGTCTCATCTGGAGACTCTGCTGTGGGTTTTGATTTTAAAGACGTTTGGCCAGAATAACCAAACCTTATTTGCAGTCTAGGACTTTATCAAAATTCTCTTGCCATAGCCAAGTTAATTAGAATTAACTGTTCAGTAATCAGCATGTTGTGTAGGTTGTTTGTTAAGAAATTCTTCCTCTGAAAATGAAGGTCCATGAGGCTATAATCAAGATGACTGAATTAGATAAATGAGTTGACGAGGCAAAAATGTGTTGAACCCAACCTGGTGTAGATATGTTATCTCATTTGAAATAGGCTCAACTGACATTAAGAAATAATTTGTCTTGCCAACCCATCTTCTGTTGTCTTATTCTCCTTTTTAATGGAAACTAAAATTGCAGTTTTAATAAGCAGAATTTCCTCCAGGGTTTCCCTCCTAGAGACTACTGCATTTGCAAGGTTTAATTGTTTTATAACAGTCCTGTTTCGTAAAACTTTTTAATTGGTGGTGACAAAAATTACCTTATTCCTCTGATACTATGCCAAAAGAACAACTTGAGACGAGATAGCTCCATGCAGAAGTATTTCTACTAAAACTATATATTAAAAAGGAATGTGTGTTCCCTAAACAAAAGAAGAAGCAGGAGTCCATGACAGGACCAGGAGGAAATGGCAAGATAGAAGGTTCATTTTAGTAAGTCCTCCTTATTAAATAAAATCCAGCCAACAGGAAACTAGTAAAAAAGGTGTTGCAACTGGCATTTTACATTCAGCATATAAAAAATAAGAGGGGGACTGACACAACAAGTCAAATACAGGAGCAGAAATGATAAAAATGTTAAAAGAGTAAAGAGGAGGGGTTAATGCATTCAGTGACTTTTAGTTATCATAGAGTTATGATTTTTGCCGTTATATTTTTCTCTATTCAATCTGTTTTATTTCCTTTTCTACTCTGTGAATGACTCGCTGAAGGGAGAAGCTGGCTTCGTGTTTCAGTTGAAATTCACTTCACAATGTTGGCTATAAGGAAGCAAATGTGCTACTTTATAGGCAGGGTAAATGTATCATTTTGCAAAAGACACACTTCCATTTTCATACCTAAATTATTTTAAAATGTGCCAAGTAATTGGTTTTTGGTGGGGGTTTTTTTGTTTGATTTTTATTTTATTTTATTTTTTTGAGAAAATGCACCTGATTAAAGAGGGGAAAGGACTTCAGTGCAAAAATATTGTTGTATTTCTACAGTTTTCACCACAGAGGATGCTGAAAGACTGCAATGTGATAAAAAAGTCAGACTTTAGATTAAAAAAAAGAATACTTAAATTTACAAAAAAGAAACTGTTACTTCAGCAAGTCTAGGTGGAGATCTGCCAGAAGCCCTGAAGAAGATAAAAAAAAAAGTAGCAGGCTTTCCCTACATGAACAACAATTGCTGTATCATAAAACAGAAGCATGAGTGAAATCCTGTGAAATGAAGTCAAACAAACCTTCTGACAAGAATAGATACCTGGCAAAAATAGTAAGTTAAAAGAAAAAAACAACCTAAGCTAAGTGATATGTTCATTAAAAAAAAAGAAAAATACAATAAAAGCTGACCCTCAGTCTGATGGAATTATGGTAACAACTCAAGCACAGTTTGATGGAATTGATCTTTATGTTCACAAAGTTGAATCACTGAGAAGCTACTGTCATAAAAATAAAGCATGGAGTAAGGTTGGCTGTGAAGCACTAGGAATGGGACAAGATGGCAAAGGGAGAAGAGGAATAAATGACAAATGTCATTTAAAGTGTAGGAGATTGGTAGTAAGTTATGCTGGAGCTCTCTAGGGATCACTGATCAACACTTAAAAATAAATTGGAGAAAATAATGGGTATTTTGATAGCAACACGAGGTGGAAGTGGTGCTACTTAGATTATGCAGGACTTAAAACTAGAAATACAGTGGAACATACATAGCAGAACTTTAGAAATTACTGATGTTTACAAATACAGTACTGGGTGAGGTAATTCCTTTTTACCTGTGCCCTTTTACTCAGCTGTTCAGCTGTCAGGAATTGTCCAGCAGCTAACACAGTAAAAGTTCAGTTCGGTGAGTGTCAGGAGTCACACTGCTACCAAAATACAAAAAGCTGTGCTGTGGAATGCCTAATGAAATATCAGAATAGTGATAAAGTTTTTTTCAGTTCAGCATTATTGTCTGTGTTCAACCTTGTCTCTCCCACATCAAAAAACTCAGGTAAAAGGTAAGTAGGTAACAAATGGCCAAGGACAAATACAGCATATTTGGGATTATTTCAAATGTCAGTATGTGTAAACGAGCAGTAAGTAAGAGATAATGTAATTTTTGTAAGGATACAGACAACATGACCAAAATTTATAGCAAAAACTTTGAAATTGATAAAATGCTTATGGCATGCAGAACTGCAGACTCAATCCCATGGGTTTAGTAGGATTAAAAAATGAATTGGATAGATGTACAATAATGTAAAATTGGTTAGGTTGGAAAAGACCTCTAAGACCAGCGAGTGCAGCCAGCCATCAGGCCAGCACAGCCAAGTTTGCTAGTAGCCCATGTCCCCAAGTGCCACCTCTATTAAATACCTCCAGGGATGCCAACTCCACCACTTCACTGGGCAGCCTGTTCCAATGCTTGACAGCCCTTTTGGAAGAGAAACTTTTTCCAAATATCCAATCTAAATCTCCCCATGTGCAATTTGGTAAGTTGGTGAGGGGAGAATAGGACTCTTGTGCTATCACTTGTTATTTGGGAGAAAAGCCTGACTCCCACTTTGCTGCAACTTCATTTCATGTGAACAATTACATTGGGGTAGATGAAAAGCTCAATTTGAAAAAATGTTAAAACCTTGTGTTTCACAGCTCGATGAAGTAAGCAGCATTTCTAGAGTGTAGAATGTATTTTTCTGTGGGTGCCTTGACAGTAAATGTTGGGAGTAAATTTTGGGTTTTTTTATAATTGTCACATTTAGAATGTCACTCTGCAAAACCTGGGAGCAGGCAGCACTAGCAGAAGACTGTTGATGTATGTTCCAGAATCAAACTGGAGCTGAACTTGGGTAGCAATGTTCTATTCAGAAAGGTGTTTTTTTTTTTCCTGTGGTGAAATATAGCTCCAAAATAATAGCGAAATACTTGCATTTCAGTCTTGCAGTATGCTGGCTGGATACTTTCACTCAACTCTTAAGCTTCCCATGACATAATTTTTCAGGAAAAATTCTGACTAATCCAGCAGAATGTCTGTTTTCTCCTGCTTGAGATCTGGTGATTTTACAAGAGATTCTTCTGTTTTGTATAGATAAAGTTTTCTAATTTTCTCTTAATTATTCACCTGTTGGTCTTAGGAAATGAAGGTAGTTCAGTATGTCAGTTTTCAAAACACCTTGGGTTTTTGGTAGGAGGGGCTGGAAAGGAAGCTGCTGGAATAGCCAGACCCAATAGTCTGTGAACTCTTCAGGGCACTGCATTATTTTCTCTTGCCTTGGCGCTTTTTAAGCAAATGGTGTAGGTGAATTGCCATATGAATGCTTTTGCATTTTGGTTCTTAATTTTCATTTAAATTCAAAGTTAATTTTACAGAGCATAAATTCTAATCACCTGCTGCAGTTGGTGTTGCCAGAAGTGCGCTGGCATCTTGACACAGGTTCATTACAGATACTTCTACAGAAAAATGCCATTTGCCAGGGCAGGCTTGGTAGAAACACACATTTTGTTTTATGAAATTAAGTTCCATCAATTGGACTTCCTCACGCTTTTAGCAAATTTCAAGTCAAGAATTTTTGGTCTCTGGTATTAAGTTGCCACATTGACATTTTTCCACAAGTAGCTTTTCTCAGCCCAGAGCCCTTAGACTTTCTTTCCACAGGGCTACAGTGTAAACAAGCACCACAGCTCTTAAAGAGTTTCTTTCTAAATGCCAATTACGGCCTTACTTGTTAAGATAGTTTTTTGGCAAGTTGATGCAGTGTCAGTTTCAAAGGTTAATGATCAGAATCTATTTTTTTTTTTTTTAACCCTGTCAAGGATACAGATTATTTAAGAACTAGCTCTTGTTTGAACACCTAGATAATGGTATCTATCTGCTCACAACACGGTTTCCAGCTTGGCAAAAATGTTTGCCTTCTATCGTGGGATGCCTTCTTTAGAAGCTTACTGGTGTGTAGAAAGGGTTCTGCCTATAACCACCAAAGTTTCTGATTTCATAAGCACGGAGATCCTGCCCATCTGAGTATGACGAAGTATTTGCTAGAGTGACACTGGCTTAGGATTCTATTGCCCGCTTCAGTGCCCATGTAGGCTTGGGAAAGGTATGCATGTGGCAAACCTGAGGCAGCATGAAGGTTTCTGTTGTATCCCCCGAGTTTTTGGTTGATGGCAAGAGGTTGATTTTAGGACCGAAATAGATGCATGGTGAGTACGAGGATATCTGTCACGGCTACAAGCACCTTGTGTGCATGCTAACGTGTCTAATGGAGCCTGTATTCATTGGTGCTTGTTACAGCTGTTGCTGTGATCTTGCTGTAAAGACAGCACTGATACTCTGTTGCCTCAGAAGCTTAGTTCTAAGTTGCCTGTGTTATTTGCCCATCAGTTTCACATTGCTTCATGTTTTCTTACTCTCTGGCTGCAAAAAAGGAAGGCAGAAATGCAGGAGTCTTATGTGAGACTCACTCTGCTGACAAGGAACTTGAAACTAATTGATTTGACTGCTTCAGTTGTTCTTTTGACTGTTCAGAAATCTGGAGTTTAAAATGTGGCAGACCTGAGATCTGCAGGCCAAGCATGATAGAGATGACCAGCTGTCCAGGATTTCTTGATACTGTGCCCCATTATCACTGTTTAAGTGACCACTGACAGCAGCTGGTCACCTGGCACCTGGCTGCACGTCCAGCTTGTTTGCTAAGAGTGAGCTCGTGGGTCAAAGCACCTTTTGGGCTCCTGCTTTTCACTGAGAGTTGTTGCAGGAGGATGCTGCAGCATGCTGTGGTGCTGATGAGTGTGTGGTTGTGTCTTTGCAATAGGTTGATCCAGTCAACTTGTAGGCTACCCCATGTTATGGCATCAGTAGTGCAGACAGTTTGTATAGAGATGAATATTAAGAAGCTCTCTCCTTTGCTGCTGTTTCTCATAGTGGGACCATGTTGCCCATTTGTTTCTGTAAGTCACGGCAGTTTACCTTTTGACAATAGTCATCTTCTAGAAGGGTAACAGGCAAGACTCTCCTGGACACCTGACAAAGATGCAAAGACAAAATTGCTGCTGGAGATAACTGGGGGATATCGTTGTGAGTAGGCTCTGAGTTCAAGAGATAGCTGTGGACTAGTGGAACTTACACTATATTTGGAAGCAGGGCCTTTGGGTGAAGATCTCTGTAGTGAACTTCCCCCTGAGTTTCTAAAACATCACAGCATCTTCCAAGCACCAGTGCACGTGAGAGAAAGGGTGTCCAAGAGGTTTGACTCTATTGCTGACTCACTGATGACCTAGGAGTGGGAAAGTCTACTGCAAGGAAAGTGGGCAACAAAATCTGCCTTGGCAATTTTTGCCTGGAAAAATCTGTAAGGTTGTGTGGGACCTATTGCAGCACCAAGTCCTCAGTTTCTAGTGGTATGAGCACCTGTGACTCTATCAAGAAGAAGAGTTTGCTGCTCCTTTTGTATGAGGATTCCTAGATTTTGACAGATGTACTGACTGACCTCACTGTCCCGAACTGGGACACTCTTCTTTCCACTATCTTCTGCACAAGTAGATCTTGACAGTGGGAGGGACCAGTGCTCCTGTTTTCTCCAGATAAATAAATATCCAAGGAGAGTGGCTCCCTAAGTGCACTCTGGGAAGTTGTGCCACAGTTGTGGCATAGGGTCATGAAAATATTCCATTTATCCATCCTACTGCACGCTGATGAATCTGAGAGATATGTAGACTCTCAAAGCAAAAAAATGATGTTTGAGTAAAAGGAGGGTATAGAAAGCTTAGGAGGAGGAATAGATGATGAAGCTTAGGAGGAGGAATAGATGATGAAACTTAGAAACACCAATTAGCATAAAGGTCCTTAATGTAACCCAGGAGACTTGCAAGGACAAGGGAGGGTCTGTAGCACCAGTGCCAATACAGATGGGAAAAGGGGAGAATTTGATGGTTTACAACAACTTTGATGGCTGATGACATTCTCAGAAGGCAACAAGTCAGATAATAAAATTATACACATTGGAAGGCGCCTAAGGAGGTCTCTATTCCAACTCCTGCTCAAAGGTAGTTCAAATCAGGTTGACCATCTTCTGAGAGCAGATACTGCACAGCCTCCCTGGAACCATGTTTCCCACTTTCCTCCTCCATGTGAAGAAGTTTCTTCTTTTAGCAACCTCTTATGCTTCAAGTCATGTCTGTTGTCTCTTGCTCTCCAGCCAGGCACTGCCATGACATTCCTGGCTTGGTTTTCTTGTTAACCTACCTTCATACACTTAGAGGTACACTGCTTCTAAGTCCCATCCCAAACTATCAGCTAGACAAGCCCTGTGCCCACTACCTCCTCTCAAATGGCAAGTGCTCCACCCTGGGGGCCCTCCACTGAATTTGGTCCGCTTCATCAATTCCTTTGCTGAGGGTGGAACAAGCCTGGACACAGCACTGCAGGTCTCAACAATCAAAGATGTCAGTGCCCAGAAACAAAGTGTCAGGAACCAAAGATTTTGTAGAACAAGGTGGTTTATGTTATAAGGTCAGAGGATGAATAGGAATGAGGATTATGAATTGAAGCTTAAAACTTCAGATGTTTGTGCATTAATGCAGGAAGTGCAGGAATATACAGGAAGATCTCTAAGTGTGTGATTGAAGCTATAGCTACACAGGCATAACAGATACACAGTTCTATTTATTTATTGACTGGTTTTGAACATTAACATACACACATCTTTTTCTCAAATTGAAGAGAGATGTTTTGTCAGTGTATAAGGCACTTTGTCAGTGAATAGGGCAGTATATTTTCTCAGAGGCATGGAAAATTGGCCAATTGAGAATATATGGCAACAACAAGTTGGAAGAGCCCAAACACAGTCATTGTGGTGAGATTTTACCATAGGAAACTTTAATGGAGAAAGAAGTCCAAAAAAGGAGTTCAGAAGAACAGGTAAGTCCCTAAAGAAAATTACAGTATGGTATATGTACAAACTATCCCAATGTGGAGGATCAAGAGCTCATCAGTGCCTTCAAAGAAGAAACTGTACTGAAGGCTCTCATTGTCAGGAATAGGCTTAAAATAGCAATAGAACACATTAAAATAAAATCAAAGCAAGCAACAAAATGAACTATAATTATTGAGAGATACTGGTAAAAAAATATAATAAAGAAGAGGTGGTCCATTATTTCTCTGTCCAAACCAGGACATTCTCAGAGAACAAAAGCTGTTGACTGTGTTGCTGAAAAGTATTCAAGCTTAGGACAATATTCCTAGACTTAGGTAGGAATAATCAGTTACCCAAATACCAGATGAAGAGAAATTCATTACGTACATAGAGTTTTACTATTGTTGCCATGAAGATTGCTAGCCCTATTGTAGGATCAAGGAACTAGTAAAATAACAGTAATAATAGCAATAGAGTTTGGATTTGTTATCTTATCAGACCAATTTATGACAGAAGGAAAGACAGTGGGCACATTAGAGGTAGGATCTTGGTGGGGATAATTATCCCCAAATGACTACTGGCAAGAGGTGAGTATGGAAAGATGATGGTGGGGGCATCTCAGAGGGGAATAACATCTATTGATCATATTTATCAAACACAGTGAGCTGACCACAAGATCCATAATAGCATATTGGCTCATTATAGTACAAAAAATATATTAGCTCTAACATAGATTACACCTTTACTTTTAATCCCCACCAGCGCTGAGGGAGTCATGAACTTCCAGCAAAGGATCTGATGGGGAGAGAGTAAATAAATGGTCTTGCAGAGAACCTGCCAGCTGCCGCATTCCATGGAAATGGATGCTGGGAAACCAGCAGATAAAATCCATTTTGAACATCAGTTGCTGCTGTTATTCAGTTTCACTCTTCCTCTTTTCAACTTCAGAAAATATTCTTTAATTTTAAACTTTGCCTACACCAATTCGTAATGTTATGATTCAGTGGGTCCTCTACTCCTGAGTGTTTGTCAACCCTATTGAGCTTTATTCCAAGATTCCTAACTGGTGTTAAGAAACTCTGACTCTGGGGAGGTGAGAACTCAAGGTCTTTACTAATTAGGCTGTTCTGAGGAACCATCTTAGAATCAAAGAATAGCTTGGGTTGGAAGGGACCTTAAAGGTCATATAGTTCCAATCCCTGCCATGGCACACCTTCCACTAAGTCAGGTTGCTCAAACCATCTTCTATAGTTTTTTTCTCTTTTTGATACCAAGAACATAATGCTGCTCAGCATATCCTCCCATCATCCTCTTCAGCTGGGTTGGAGATGTCCCAGCTGGAGCTGCAGACAGTGCCTGTGCTAGGGAAGGAGGCTGAATCACCATCATGAGTAGAGTTTCCTAAATTACTCAACCCTGGGTTTGAGTTGGGAGGAAGAGGAGATAAAGAAGATCTTGTATGCTTCCTCCTTCTCTGGAGGAAGAAGCAAATGTGCAGGGCAGCTGGGTGCCAAGTGCAGGGGGAATTGCACTTCCTAGAGTGGAGAGCATTGGACTGGCACCACAGATCCCTGCAAGACACGGAGCTCGGGAAAAACTGGGTTTCATAGTTACTTAACTGACCCACACCTGTTTGGATTGTGCTGGCTGAGGTGTGCTGATAAAATGCATTTGTACCACCTACAGATACTCCTTATCTAGTAAGCACAGAGATTTGGGAGCAGTGGAGGTGGGATATACTGGGAAACAACAATCCTAGTATGCATCTTTTGGCACTTCCTGGGATGTCTGAGACCACAGGATCAAAACCATTTGTATGTTACCTCCAATCTCCTCACGCTCTTAAGACTCTTGTGACTCACCTCAAAGGTTTCTGAAAAGAATCCTAAAGGCTGCATCTCTCCTCAGCAGCCACAGCTCTACCAAGTTACCAAGACCAAGTCCTTTAATTTCAACATCCCATCCTGGAAAGTTATGGAAGCTTCATAGCAAAAGTTGAGTACTTCAAACCCTGCCAGTTAGAGCTCAGTCCTCATTCCCACATAAACACAACCATTTTGCAAACATGATCTGATATTAATTACCCCCCTGGCACCAAAAGTCAGGATTTCCTGATGCAGCCCGCTAATGTAAAATGCATTAGTGAAAATGCTGGCTCCAAGGGGTTAGGTTCTCTAAATAAACATAGCAAAGTTCTTTTTTATTTGCAACTCCCAGGCTATTCTGAAAGACTGATTTCTCCAACAAGACAAAAAAAAAAAAAAAGACTAAAATCATCCTTGGGTTTTTAATAGGTTATAAATGCCTTTTTTCTATTCAGTTGCAGGAACTGAATGTAAAGTTGTAGATCAATGAAATCCGAGTCTTTGCCTCAGAATGAAGTTTGTCCAAGCTCCTATCCACAGCTGTGTGCTTTGTTGTGTCTTTCAGGATCAACAGGGCAGGACTGCAATGCTGACTTTTGAGCTAAGGTAGCAACACTAACATTTGTAGGAAGTTTGCAAGAGCTAGGGAAGATTATAATGTAAAAAAAAACCAAACAAACAACCAAAACTAAATTTCTGAGGCAGTGACTTAGAATTATTTTTCTTCCAGTGAAAATCAGGAACAGGACTCAAACTAAGCCAGCTTGCAATGAATGAGGAACATTTAGCTCTGTTAACAAAATATGGCTGTGAGGCCAGTGATTTCCCTCTGAGAAACTGCCTGTTCCTCATTGGCAGTACCAGCTTAAGGTACCACCACTTTCTGCCAGAACCACAGTGCCCTTCCTTCACTTTTATGCCAGGACTTGGACACAGTCCAAGGAATTTGATCTGGCTTGAGCAGAAAAATAAAACCTGAAAAAGCCCCAAACCAAAACAAGAAGATAAAGCCCTCAATCAATTGCCAGTAGTACTGTCCTGACACCTGACAGGCACAGAATGGCAATAAGAGGGAGCAGATGCAGGGGATAACCCAGACAGGACTGCTCAAAGCTGCCCATTGCTGATCTGCTGCTGCTCCCCAGTGCCAGCAGCAAACAGCTGGGGCTGGAGCCCTGTGGTTTGCAAGGCTGGAGCTGCCTGTCCTGCCTGCACAGGGTGTGGCATGCTGGGGTTGACTGGAGAAGATCCCAGCCTGGGCAGGAATGGAAAGGATCAGGGAGGGCTGAGCTCCATGTCCAGAGAGGTTCTCCTGGCTCTCTCTGGACAAATTCCTCCAAAGTCACATACTGTAAAATTTCCACACTGGCTAATAAAAGCATCCCTTAAATGACTGTGGGAGATGCTACAGAAATCATGCACTGGGCACCTCTGTTTCACTGGGAGCTCCCAATCCTAATTTGTGCCCCAAGTTTTAAGAAGGGCCTTTGGAAATTAGACCAAGGTATCCATCCTTGTTCTGCTGCTGTTTGTACATCTTGTTCTTTGGGATGAGAGAAAGAAAACATGTTGAAGCTCTAGTCTACCTTCTTATGTGGTAAAATGAGGCTGAAACAGTGGTGGGGATTTCAATCCAGAAGCATATAGCTAGTATCATATAACAAAATTGTTAAAAAAAAATCTACTTGGTCCTCTTCCCATTTCAGAACAACTAAAAATATGTGCACTGGTATGATAAGATCAGGTACCAACACAAGCATCTCATCCTCACTTGATTCAAAACACAAATGCCTGTTTAACATTACTGAAAATAAATTTGTATCTGAATTGCTGTTCAGCATATATAATAGAGTCTATTCAGATAATGGTCCCTTCATATTTATAAGAAGGGCTGAAACCTTCTTATATGTTGAAGGAAAATTCAATTACAATTTCAAAAGAATACTTGTCCAGGTCAAATTTTGTTTGAATCATCTAATAAGGCACACCTAATAGCTGGGAAACTGCAGCGTTTTTAAGACCAATTTTCAAATGTTAATTCTGAGATTAAGTTCATCCTTTCATTCAATCGTTTTTCTTTGCCATGTTTGGTTATAAATTTAACTTTCTTGATTTCAGCTAAAGCAAGACCCCTTTCTGTTTTGGTGGTCTAACCTTGTATATTCTGTTCTTTCCTTGAATCAAATCCTAGAAAATGTTTTACTTTTATCTTCCATGCTTGTGGAGGGATGAGGGGAATGCCAGCTTCAGTCTACACCAAATTTTTTTTTAATGCAAAAAAAAAAGTTTGCTGTACAAGCTTTCTACCGGGGTCAGGATCTAGGGGAGGGGGTAGAGGATTCTAAAATTTCAAAACTAAATACCTCTTTTCTACCCAGAGTTTTCAGAATTCATTCTTTGTCTTGCAGGTCCAAAAGGTTAAAAATAACTGTACCTCCTGAGACTTCTCCCTGGGCTGTGCTCTTCCCTGGGATTCTGTGAGCTTTTTCCACCCAAACTGGGTCAGCCTCGTGCCTAATTTTAAAATCTCTGGGATCCAACGCTTTATAAAAATCAATGAGAACGTTCCCATTATATAATCCCAGCAGTCACATATGATATGCTCTTGCCTGATTCTGCTTAAGCTTGATTTCATATATTGAAATGATGATTATTAGTTTTAAAGAGCTGTGAGCTTCTCTTGAAAAATTATGGGGAAAATTCTTCATGCATGGAGTCTTTTCTCTATCTCTTTTTGCAAATTCTTCCCTTTCCAGGCAGGAAGACTACAGTTAAAATGAGAATGTTTCCTGACTGAATTTAGGAAACTGACTTTTAAACTAAAGGCTGAGAAAGTACATTTTCTTATATTTGCTATGATTGTGTTTGTGATCTCTTTTACTCTCTGAAAATGTAATTACAAGAAATATTGATGGAGATGACAAATATCTCTACAAATCTGTTTCTCTAGACATTTTGATATCAAAGTTATTCGTGCAGCTAGCCTGCAAGGTCTAGCACTAAATAATATAGGGGTCCATAACTGTCAGATCAATGAATAAACCAAAATAATTTCAGTATTTATGTAAAATACATCATTGTTTTTTCAGTCTCTGCTTAGAGAGACTCTTCTTTGCTATAATGCCTACAAAATATGTGACAACTCTTTGACTGCTGGCATGCTGCACCAGTGCCCATCACACCCACTTGTTGCTGTGCTCTGGCTTTCCTGATAATATCCAGCTGTTTCTAGACTTAGACTGGGTACTGGAATGAGAATTTTTTTTGATCTTTTATGCAGCACCTAGCACAGTGTCATCCTGATGCATGGCAGGAGCTAGAAGATGCTCCTGCAAAGCAAATTAACAGTGTCTCTGGGATTTGGAAATGACACGAAGAATTATTCAAGATCCGGCTCCAGAAAGTAAATCACTAAGTCAAATTGTTAATGATAGCTGTGACAGCAATGCATGGTTTGGAATTTTATTGGAAAGAATTTGACAAATGCTTTAGATAATGAACAAAGTAATAAAAAATCAATGTCTATTCCCAGATAATTTGTGAAAAGGAAAAGGAGTTTATTTATCAACTATATTGTTTCTGCAAATAGTTCACCTCATGATTTCAGAGGGGAAGTAGGTAGGAAGAGAAAATGAGCTTAACAAAACAAACATTGGTTTATATGTCAATATTCTTGTAAATGACAACGACAAAAGGGAAATACAGCTAATACGATATGGGAACAAAATAACTGCTAAAATGAAAATTTTGTTGTGACTCTTCTAATTCTTGCCAGCTCCATAACAATGACAGATCCAACAACCACCTAGTGTACTCTGATATTGAACATGGGGCTGCAGGAGAGCTCTAGCTATGCTGCTGCAGTAGTGCTCCCCAACTCTCCCACTCTTTCAATCACTTTTTGGTGCCATGTACTTCCTTTTACTCTGTTTGTCTGCAGAAAATGGTTGTTTGGGAAACCAACAGGCACATTTCTGTATTCCAGGGGAACAGCAGGCTGACTTACAGCAGATTTCCTTATGACTTTTTAAGAACAACATTGATATCATTTATAGTCAACCTAATAATTCCCTTTGACAGAAACAACTGCGGAAGAGGGAAACTTCTGAAAGATTGACTCTGCCTTGCTTGTGACTTCTTCCTTAGTCAGGAAGCCAGAGGTGTATGTCTGAAACCTATCTAGGATGGAGCTGGGCAGATTTAAAAACCCCAGGACATCTATCAGTTCAAGATCCAGCTACCCCCAGGCCTGGCCAGGGTGCAGGCATGTCTGTGTGACCTTTTGTCACATCCCTTTGGCATTGAGTGTCATGGCTCCCTCCCCACCTTCCAAGGTTTTCATTTCACTCTGATGAATTACTGTGATGGTTTTAGATGGGGTAGAGTTAGTTTTCTTCACACTAGCTGGGAAGGGGCTATGGCTTGGACTTGTGCTGTAAACAGCGTTGACAGTACAGGGGTGTTTTAGCCATTGCTGAGTTGTGCTTACACAAAATTAAGGTTTTTTCTGCTCCTCACATCACCCTACCAGTGAGGAGGCTGAGGGTGCAGAAGGAGCTGGGAGGGAGCACAGCCAGGACAGCTGGCCCTAATTGACCAGAAGGCTATCCCAGCCCATATGGGATCATTCTGAGCAATAAGAGCTGGGGGATGAGGCAGGAAGGGGGGATGCTCAGCGTGATGGAGTTTATCTTCCCAGGTCACTGTTAGGTGTGATGGATCCCAGCTTTCTTGGGGATGGCTGAACACCTGTCTGCCCCTGGGAAGTGGTGAATGAATCCCTTGTTTTGTTTTGCTTGTGTGTGGCTTTTGCTTTACCTGTTGAATTGCTTATATCACAACTGATGAGTTTTCTCACCTTTACTCTCCCAAATGTCCTCTCCCATCCCACAGGGGGACGTGAGTGAGGGGCTGTGTGGGGCTCAGTTGTCAGCTGGGCTTTGCAGGCAGAGGGGAACAGCTGCTCCAGAAAGGTACAGTAACTTATTTTGTTTCCAACTGGAGTCATTGTCATTTTTTATGGCTTATTTTTAGTCTGATCAGATGTGGGAGAGGAAATGGGTAACACCATAGCAGAGATGGGGATGAAAAGCAAAGCCAGAGGAGTACAGAAAGCACAGCTGAACTCAGTCCCCCTCTTGCCTGCAAACACACAAGTCTATGAACTGAGAAAGCACAGCAGTCAAGAGAGTGTGTGTGTGTGTACATGTGGGTGGTTTGTGGGGTGGAAGAGCAGCATGGGCAATGCTCTTCTGCTGGTGGAACGGCACACGGGAAAGTGGAGCCCTCGAGGTGCTCCTGGGTCCTGCACACCTGGCAGGGGAAAGGATGCTGTGGTCAGGGCTGGAAGCTGCTTGCTGGGCTGTCCTCACACCCTGGGCTTCAGCACGGCTCGCTGCTCCCCTGTGCATCTCAGGAGCAAGCCAGGAGCTGGCCTCTTGAGAGGCCCCCCCTTAGTTCTCTGTGTTTTATTCCCAAAGGCAGAACCTCATTAAATTCTACTGGGGGAAACACTGTCAACGGAAAAAGGATTTTTCTCTGCCAGATACCAGGACCCTAAATAAGAATGTGACTGCAAGTGGAGAATAAACTGAGTAAAATGAACCCCTCAGCAGGTCTCTTCTTTCCCATTAAAGCCCTACAACCAGGGAGTTTTATCTTCTCCCTTCCTTTCCATAGTGTTATCTTCCATTAGCAGTAATAATCTTTTAGGGATATGCTTTCCTTTCATGGCTGTCCTACTACAGAGAAAGACAGGTAAGCATTGTCTTTCTCCTTGAGACCCTGTTTGCAATGAGGGAAAATGACATCTAAAGAAGACAGGTGACACTGAGCTCTCCAGCCTCAGCTCTACATTTGCTCACACCTCAGCAAATAATTTTTCCAAGGATCTTAGAGAGCAGGGAGTAGGAGGGAGCATTTTCACAGCTTAGTAAGAAATTGCCACAAAATTCAACTCATTTTGGGGTGTCAGATGGATTTCTGCCACAATGCCCATTCAAAGGCAAGATATCCTAAATTAAGGAGATGAGCAACAGTGGGAGCAGACAGCAGGCACTGAATGCTGCTGTAATCAATGAAGGCTTATGCAATGAGTGGCTTTTAGGAGTATTTAAATCTCAGATGTCTGTGGAAAACATCAACTCGAAGAACTTTCTGTCCTCAGTAATTTAGATTGTGTTCATTGAAACTGAACACAGAGCATTGAGTACTCTCAAGCTCATTTAAAGCCCATGCTAAGTTATGGCCTCAAATTCACATTTAAAGCATCAGGGAAGAGAAAACCTGACTTTCAAACAGTGATTGTAAGTTCTAGTTTAAAAGGTAGTGATGGAATAACCATGGAAGGGATCTGTGTATTATTGGTTTCAGACATACTCCTTGACTTGGAGAAAAACAAAAGGAAAAATTTGGGAAAGTCATTACAGGAAGGATTGGCTTCAGTTTGTCAAGGTTACACAAGTCTCACCCTGACTGCTTTTGTTCTCCATGAGGCTGAGTGCTTATCTTAAACATCAGGGAGGCTCTTCATGTGCAGCAGCCACTCAGGCAATAGCAAAGATACAGCAAACCCCAAAAAAACCCCAAACCGCTAAGAAATGAAGTCCTAGTCTGCTCAGAAATAAGACTTTTTCCTTTATCTGATCTGATTTGTGGAAATAATGCTTGCAATACTATAATTTTTCCTTCCAAGGAGAATGAAGTACCTGAAGGGAGGTACAGGAAAGATGGAGAGAGACTGTTTATGTGGGCCTGGAGTGTCAGGACAAGGGCGAATGGCTTCACACTGAGAGAGTAGGTTTAGATTAATGATTAGGTGTTAGGAAGAAATTCTTTACTGTGAGGGTGGTGAGGCACAGAAACAGGTTACCCAGAGAAGCTGTGGTTCCCCATCCCTGGAAGTTTTCAAGGCCAGGTTGAACAATGCTTGGAGCAACCTGGTCCAGTGGAAGGTGTCCCTGCCCCATGGCAGGTGGGGTTGGAACAAGATGATCACTAAGGTCCCTTCCAACTCAGGCCATCCTATGATTCTATGAATTTCCTTCTACAGACTCCAGCTTGCCATCTGTGCTTTGCTTTCCCTTGCACAGTCTCAATTTATTTTTCCTGAGGATCAATGAGCACAAAAACCAAACAGCACAGTGCAGGGGAATCTGGCAAGCCTCATCCTCGTGCTGGGTGAAGTATAACATCTCACTGTACCTGATGGCAAACTCCATGTTTTGATGGATTTAGATGTGAAGTGTCAGTTTAAATGGTGGCACAGAGTTTCAAGCATCTCTAACCTATTGGGAACCACTGAGTGCCAGAGTCTCTTTATGCTAAATCTCAGGCTCCTACTCAGAAAAGTCTGGCCATTCCATAAAATTCCAAAACTTGTAATTCTTTGTGCACTTTAAGTGTTTGTTATGCCAAGAGCTGATGTGGAAGCTCAGCCTGCAGCTGTTTGCACCTGCAGCAGTCCTTCAGCTGAGCTTCACAGCCTCCTAGAAGATCCACAGTGTCTGGTGCTGGCATAGGATGGCTTGATAGTCTGTCAGTCAGTCTGGATGTCTTTCTGCTCTGTGCCTGAGTGCCTGGACCCCTGCTCAGGCTGATGCCCTGGCTGTGAGTGACCCACAGCACCCACACTTCATGGCTCCCTGCAGCACATGCTGGCATCGGCTCCTGAAAGGGATTTTGCAGTTAAACTGCTGTAGATCCCCTGGGACTGATGTTAGCTCCCTGCAGCATGAGCTGGCCCTTGACAGAGCCCCACCTCCTCCACATCCCAGTTTCCAACTTTCTGCTTTGGTGACACTGGGATTTGAATGCACAGGTAAAGTCGACAGAGGATATGAAACCCAAACCTCCCTTACAATGGCAGGCCTGGAACAAAACTCATCTCTTTGCAGGGAGGCTTTTGCCATCCTGCTTCGACCTGCCCTTGCACTGGACCTCCTCTTGCTAGAGGACACCTCCCTACCCCTAGGGCTGTAAACCTGCAGGGAACAAGAATCATGAGTTGGTTTCCCTCAGGAGAATCAAAGTGAAAATGCTGCAGACTCACATTATTAAAAAAACAAACCAGCAAAATGTGCCTTTGTTTTCTTCAGCTGATCTCACCTTGTTTTGCATTGTTTATGCATCAACTTTATTTAAACCCCAACATTTAATACCTCCAGAAATTAACACCTCGCCTTGCCTGCTCAAGTAGGGAATCTGCACATACTGGAGGCAAGGGAAATCCACATCATACAGCAGTTTGGACTTTCTTCTCTACCACAGCCTTGCCTCTCCTCTGTACTTGCTCATGTGTAAGGGTTCTTGTATATGAAAATGGAGGTATATTCTTTATACACCAACTGAGAAATTATTTTTCAATACATATTTATGTGAACTGCAAACATATTTAAATGTAAAGTTGTCATTACAGTGTCAGCCATCTCTCTAACTGCTGGAAAACCCCTAACCTAAGCAGGGCTTTTTATAACTCAACACATTAATTATATTTAGCATCCTTAATTATCTCTTTTCCATAGTCGACTCTAATAAATTCCAAACATTTAAAAATAATTTTCAATAATGCTGCTTTCTTTGCATATTTTCAATCAACTGCACAAATGTCTAAATTAGCTGGTGATTATACGACATTTGGTTCACTTTAAAAACTGGTAATTAATTGCCCAATGCAACATTTTCTTTTTTAGTCTCCATTGTCCCTCCCCCTCACAGCCCTGGGACTGGGATGAGGTCCAGGCTTTCCTTTGCCCACTCTCTCCCTGTTCTGGCTGCCTGGGATCAACAAACGGAAAGATAAATGATGAGAGCAATATGTTTAAGGCTCAGACATACACATATATTGGTTTTTTCACTTATGCAGACTGGCAACATTCTAATTGACTAATTGACCAAAAGGTTGTTTTTTATCAATTGAGAATTTTCACCACAAATGTCATTGAAATTTTTGCAAACTTCTGTTGTAAAATTTTCTTTTAATAAGTAGTAATTTACTATAAATAGTAATAGCACCATAAATAGTAATTTACCATAAATAGTAATTTGCCACTTAAAAAAAATATTTAAAATGAATATATTAGTTTGGTTTACATTTGTTTTGTATTTTTCTTTGAAGATTGACCCTCGATTGACCCTCTCAGATGTATTTTAACTTAAACACCTCAGCAGATCAATATATGTTTTATTAACAGTTCTTGTGAGGCTCAAAAATTTTCAATGAAATTAAATTCCATAGAGTAGAAAACTGTTGGGAAGAAGAATAGCACCCCACTTGGATTAAAAGAACAAGGGATTTTATATGTCTGACCACTGTTTTAGGTAATAAGCTGGTTTTTGTTGTGGATTTTTTGGTGGGAGGGAGACAGAGGATTGAAGGAGGCAGAAGAATAAGAGGACTAGGAGAGTGCAGGGGAAACTTTTCAAAGAATAGGTGAGAGAACATTAGAAAGAAATGATGATACTCAGCTGATTTTCATTGATAACCTAATTTCTTCTGCTTTAGTGGTGCACATAGCACAGCACAGCTGCATAAAACGTCCACAAATAAAGACTCCCCATAGAGAAAACAGGTGATGCTGTTGAGAGTCTTCAGAGAAATAAGACAATGGCACAAAGAAGGGAAAAAAAAATCAATGTAATTTCTTTCTAAAAGTAATTCTGGACAGTTTCACATTTGTTAGAGAGAACTTCTTCCTCCCGAATAACCATTGGAGTTTTTTTCTAGAGGACTTTCTGCAGCAATCTGCCCAGGCAGGTTCCACCTTCTACCTAGATATCCTGTTTGTGTTTGCTTAATGTATGGATTTAGTAGCATTTCCTGATGGGACAGGATTTACAAGTTGAGTGTGATCTCTGATACATCCCGTTGTGTGCTGGGCAGATGGGGCCTTCATCACCCATTCACCTTTGTAAAACACTTTGACAACTTTGGATGAAAAAGTAGTGCTTTTATTTGGAGACTGCTCTATGCTGGCTCTGTGGCAAAAAAAAATAGGGTGATAATAAAACAGGGACTGAGTTCTGAGTTTGCCCTTGGGGTAGTCAAAAGAAGATGAACATTTGAAGATAGTTGAAGAAATATTTTCTGGCAGATCATCTCACGTGAAAGAAGGGAAGCGAAAGCAAAGAGGAAATATGCCTAAGAGGAACAGAAAAGAGATTTGTGTCTTGGGACTTTCCTTTCTGTGCCGGGACTTCTGTGATGCAGGTCTCTCCCTTCTTACCATCCTTTAAATCTCTCCGTACTGGGGATTTCTTACTGATATTGAAGGCTCTCAGAAGGATATGCCAGAGCAAACTCTCTCAAAAACTGACAGGCCAGAAAGCCTCTATGGCTCCTGTGAGTGAACTTGGAGCAACGCCGAAGAGAGCCAAGAGCCAGAGAATGAAGGAAATTGAGCCACACATGCAGGCAGTTGAGAAGAAAACAAAGCCTCTCAAATACTGTCTCGACATCTGTCTCCTGTGGCAGCAAAGAGGCAAAAAACAGCTAGGAAAAAATCTTTACATACTGGAAAATTCAGTATAGATACTTTTAAGGAAGAGGATTAGGCAAACTAGTGATCAGAAAGAAAACACAGATCCTGACATGACTGTGCACAGTCATATTTCTACTCAAAGGATTGAAGGTGAAAGTAAAGAACCAGAGTACCTACTCTAGAAATAAAAGTTATTTAATCTCTGTGAGCAGAAAGGAAATACAGTGTCAGGAAATCCTTAAGCTTGTTCATTACTATGAGAAAAATAATAACCCCATTTTACAGAGAGGTAAACTAGGTTCCAATGGAATTGAGTTTCTTGCTGTCATCACACAGTAGATCTGACTCATACCTAGGCATGGATTACATCAGGTCATTCATCTGTCAATTTGTGTGTCAGCTAGTATGAAAATACTTTGGTTACAAAGAAGGACTGTAGAATTCTCTCAGCAGAAGATGATTGCAAGGCACTCATGGCATCCTTCTCTAGCCAGTCCACAGCAACAATAATCTGTCCAGGCAAGGAGTTCCCAGAGGCTGGCATGTGAAATCTTTATTCCCAGCCTGCAAAAGACATTCTGAGAACTGTGACTGTGTTCCAGAGTTATTTTTTTGTACCCCTCCTCATGAAGGAAACTGTGGGTACACCATCTGTTTGTGCTTTTCACACTGTGTGGCTACTAACATCTGCACAAAATGGGCAATGGTGGGAATATTACTTTCTGGGTCTTTCACTGTTTTCCTTGTGTTTTGAACTCATTCTACACAGTGTTAATGGCCAGATACAAGGCAGCAGAGACTTACACCAGTCGACTACCTGTTCATGTAAGTGCATCTCCACATGCTGCTTTTTCTGCCTCTGATTCCTGTAAAGTGTTTTTTCCCTGAGGGATTATATTTTAAGTTGTGTTATAAAGCCAATGCACATTTCCCCGGTACCCATGTTATTTGCAATGGATTGCAGCTATAGAGAAAACTCAAAAGGTAGATGTGCAACTAAACAATTCAGACGAGACACAGACCACCACGAAATATATTATTAAATAAAATGATGTTTGATTTGTAGCTGTGAGACCAACCCCTTTTGACATTCAAGGGAGCACAGCTATGGGCTGTCTTGAAAGCCTCCACACATCGATAGTTTTTCTGTTGCTAGGAGGAAGGGTTTTGAAGTGGGAGGAGAAGCAGAGACCCTCTAGTCAACAGAAGGATCCTCATGTAAGGGTCAAGAGGGAGCAGAACTCAGAGAGAGAAAAATATTCAGCTGACCATACTGTACTGTTCTCTGTTCACTTTAATACCTACACTTAATGATATGCTTCAAAGCTAAACCTCAGGAATGTCAGGAGTCTTTTTCTCATGGTGACATCCCATGTAGGCAGAATCTCTTGTGTTCTCCCTTTAAAACAGAAAGATGAATAAAGACTTGCCTTGGAGAAATTTCCTCTGGATTTGAGCTCGTTGGTGTGTTGTTTACTCAAATGATTTATGGACTGGAGATTAGTGAAGTCATAGCAACACAGAAATTGCCAAGTGAAAATAAAAACAGCCCTGTGTATCCTTATTGAACATAATCAAGGAAGCAGCTGACAAACAAGGCTTTTTTTCCCCCTGTTATGCAGAGATTGGGTATGAGACAAAGCTGATTTTTGCCTTTCTTTGAGCAGTGTCTAGCATTCTAATAACTGTCATGATAAATTTGACTTTATTAATTAATGGGATATTTTTAATCTTGCCATACCTTATACATAACCCTCAAATCTTATTTCCTCTGGAGAAATTACCATGTCCTTCCAGGAGGCAAGAGCTGGGAAAAGACTCATGCCCAGCACTGCCAGACTTGCTCTCAAGTCACAACTTGGTGAGATTTGTCTAGTATGTGTCTGAGCTGTGTGTCTGAGCTCCTGTCATTTCCTGAAGACCGCAGAGAGGACTTGTGCACCTCTGAGCAGAGGCAGCATCTTTTAGGGTAAGATGAAGGCATCTGGAGGGCTGCATGGGGACTCCACAGGAACACCTTTTGCAGATAGGTTCAGGTCCTCACCCTCCTCTTCTAAAGCCTCTCCTTTCTTTTCTAACTACAAACTTGGGATGATTACTATCACTGAATGTGTTATGCCACTGTAGCAGAGCAAAATGAGACTGCTGCCTATTACTGAGGAAAAACAGGGCAGAATAAATTTTACCTGGTTACTCTCTGGGTTCAACCACTGTAAAATACTTTTTTGCTGGGTCCTGCAGAAGAGGACTCCCTTTCATTTTATTTTTTCTGGTTTTGCACAAAATTGTACACAATAGGGTGATGTTTGTTATGGTTGCAATGCAATTAATAGCTCACTCCAGCAAGACCAAGCTTGAAATCTGACCTCAGAAGATTTTTGCCTTAGTGTGACAGGGAAGTGGCACCTTGATGGCATCTTTTGACATGTTCATGAGTGGCCTTGTGGGAGAGCAGCAAGGCTCTGGGATCACTTAGACCATGGTAGAATTATTTATTTGCTTGTATGCAAAGAGAGCGATTCCCTTTAATTAAATTCTGTTCAGACAAGGTGGGTAAGTAGAAAGGAGTGAAGAGTGTCTATGGGCCTAGAAACCAGAGGAAGAATAGATAATGGCATCTATGAAAGCTGCCAAACTCCAGCCTAGTGCTAGATCAGGGGAGACATATGTCAGGACCAGTGAGAAGAGTAATTTGTTGAAGTGGCGATTTAGGGACAGAAAGACCAATCTGAGAATTAAATTGAAAATGTGCATCAATATCTTACTGGTCCTTCTATATGTAGCTGAGTAAATAATGCTTTTGACAAGTTCAGGGTCTACAAAGATTTCTTCAAGACAGACAAATGCTGTGCTACTTTGAGGGGCCATTCCAGCTTCAAAGTCAAGAATCCAGTCAAAAGTTACCTGTGGGCTGTCAAAGACAAACCAGCAGTCCTTGTGGGGAGGCACACAGCGGATCACCAAGAAGATGGCAATCTGGCAGAGATGCAGGTCTGCTGGTAGGAAGTGCCCAGACTGAGCTGTATTCAGATGGGTTGGGTCACCTTGAGTGTCTAAAAATCCCCATCATAGAAAGCAATCAGCAGAGCTCTCCTCTGCCTGTAAACCTCCACATGAGCTAACAGATCCTCTGACGGGAGGCTCCTGTGACAGTGGATGATCCCTGCCCTGATCCTTTGGTGTTGTCTGGGAGACACGAGTTGTTTTCTCCATGAGATGCAGCTTTCCTGACCCCGTTAGGATGTCTGCAGCAGGACCCAATGTGCTCAAGTGCTGTCCCAGACAGCTTACTGGGAGTTCATTTCCTACCACGGAGCCTCTCCCTCTCTCACACCGAGGTTGTTTTGGTCTCGCTGCCTCTCCGTAGGTGGAGCTCTGCCAGGACGGCTCAGAGAAGTGGCACTGCCTTTACCCAGTTCTTATTGCAACAAGAAAGAATAACATCTTCTTTACTCAGCGCTGATGCTGTGGAACACTGCCAAACCCCTGGAAACACTCCAAATCAGCACATTTCTCCTTCCCATTAAAAACTAATATAGTACTAGAAAAACAGAAAGCACTGGCGACAAAAATGTATTTTTCCCACACTCTGAGATCCAATTTGCATGTAAAATAAACATTGAATACAGATTTAACTCACTTTTTGCATCTTCTGATGGTGTATAATAGGAATAACGCCTCTTTTAAAGTAAACTAGGAAAAAAGGCAGACTTTCATGCTCTGAATTAAGATCTCAGCTCACAATTTTGGCATCCTCGGCACACAGCACTAGTTTAGTTCCTAATTTCCTCTCGAGTGACTTAACGGCACTATATTGCTTAATTATAGCAGTTGCAAACTCCATCCTCTAAGAAGTATCACTGGGACCCAAACATCTGCATGGTTTTGAAGGAGGAAGATACCACATAAAATCACCATTTTTGTATTATTTTGTGTTTATTAGTCCATCACACAGCATAGCTACTAAGTGGACAGAACATTCATTTAAATAAGAATTAATGGTAAGGAAATATTGAATATTAAGTTATATAAATTCTCTATTCTCTGAAGACTCAGGCTACAGAAGAGGTCACTTGCATATAACATGAGGTTTTAAGCAGTAAAATACAGCTGGACCAGAGGTCCTAAAGGTGGACAGTATCTAAAAGATCATCCTACCTCCTCACTCCTCCCCTGGACAGTAAGCATTGTTCTCAGTTGCTTGTTTATTGCTGTTTTGCCGCATCTTCTTTTAAATTTCCCAAGCAGAATTCCTCTCAACACAAAACTGGTTTTGATGAGAACACATCAGAGATGACTATGAGGAAATAGCATTTGCCTGATCAGAGTCTCCACAACCTTGAAACTTTAAAGCCTGAAGAGTAGGAAGAAATTTCAAAATGCTTTAATGTAGTTGCTGTTGCTATAGAAACAATTTCCTGGGCACCCATACACCCCTGTGCACTTGTCTCACTTGGTCCCTGGCCACCCAGAGAAAGAGGGCCTGTGGGGCTGGGAACAGAGGATGTGGGGGAACTCATCAGAGGTACCACAAGACTCTGTTGTTTTGTGTAGCCTTCTCTGGAAAAGGAGTTTAAAACCAGAAAACTGGGCAGTGCCAGTCAATTATCAATGGCAGAGAGGGAAAGACACATCAAGATCCAGAGAGCTGAATTAGTCCTGAAGGAGCTCCAGTGGACAAAAGAGATCCAAAGTGATTTGTGTTTTGCTGTCTGCAGAGCTGTCTGTATGACCCACCTGTCCAGATGTTTTCTAAAGGCATCAGTTTTTTCAAGCTTCATTACGAAAAATACTAGCTTCTGATCATAAGGGTTTTGTCTGCACTTTCTGAAAGTAATCAAATAGACAGCAGCTAAAGGACTCTTCAA
Organism: Catharus ustulatus; assembly: GCF_009819885.2. NCBI lineage: Eukaryota > Metazoa > Chordata > Aves > Passeriformes > Turdidae > Catharus > Catharus ustulatus. The sequence continues at coordinate 113,636,070 of NC_046221.1, read as the reverse complement.
TTTTCTTGGGTTTGTTCTGACTTTTGGAATAGTTGGATGACAAACTCATGGAAGAACAAGAGAAAGGATGTTAGTAATGGAGAAAAAAACTTAGCCCAAGGCATTTCCAGAACTTTATCTCTCCTTGCTGTGTGTTTTGCGGAATTATTAAAATGTTAAAACTGAACAGGTAGTGCTTCTTTTCCCATCATCTTCCCCAAGCACAGTGTCTAAGTGGCCTGTTTTGAAAGGTGGCTTTTTTTGTCTAAGCTGTGGGTATGCAATTGCAGCAAGGTCAATGAGAGGTCAGGCAATGCCAGTCAGCCGGGAGGTCAGGCGACTTCTTTTCTGTTCCCTGGAAGGAAAAAATTACCTCTCAGCAATCACATTTCTTGTGGGAAGGAAGTGGGATTTGAATGGGGAATCAGAACTTATGCATGCAGCTCCTATTAATTGTTAGGTGGGGTTGTGGGTATTAAAATTTGCCAAGACTTTCAAAAAAGTGTACACTGCCATCGATAACGCAGCAGCACGATTCTCCCCTTTCAAAATGCGAAAATGTCATAAATAAACACACAAATCCCCGAAAATAGCTGATGACATCTAACCCCAGTTGGTCTTCCGCTTTGCCAAAACTGTCAGCTAGACATAAGGAGCCTGTTGCTGCTGGTGCCTCTGTGTTGGTCTTTTTGCCTCCACTCTTTTCTCCAAAGACTTTCTCTGGAACAGCAAACTGTTAGCATAAGACATATTGAATAACTGTCTTCTGAAAAACAGTTTCAATTCTCTTTCACTCCTTAAGAAAACTCACAATGGTGAGGAACTTACATGCTGCCCTTAGCATTTTTTAATGAAGATGCCTGAATGTTCTCAGCATTCTTCAGAACTGGGCTCCTCCTGGAAGGAATTTAAGATTTATCTGCCTTCACAAGAAAATATTTTTATATATCATTAATGAAGTCTTTAATAGAATTTTTTCTACCTTCTTGTTGCATGAGTCCTTCAGGCATCTTGGCTGTTTTTCCTGGTGGCTTTAAAAGGACAAGGGGGAAGCTTTGGTTTCCAGTTGAATATTGAGAACCACCAGAAGAGCTAAGGAAGATTTTAGGCTGAATCTACTTTATTCACTAAATAATGGTATTTGTGTTTGACCAAAGCCATTCCATAACAAAGCTGAGATTGAATGAATGAATTGAACCAAACAAGTCTGAAATTTTCAAGGATCTGTAAGTCAAATGCCTACCAACTTCCAGCAGAGTACTTTCAAGAATCTTGAAAGTGAGCATGGCATCCCCTTAGATTGTGTGCTTCTTCTGGAGACTGTTCAAAATCATAATCATGAACTGTTATTGTCACTTTTAATCCCATTAAAGTGAGAGGAAGAGTGTGCAACTTGCCTCTAGGCTTTTTTGTAAAAGTAGTCTGACATTTTTATGTGGTCCTTCTTAAAAGTCATGCAAGTGGCATCCTGGAATGTGCCTGGAATAAGGGAAAAACAAAAGTTTATATAAAGCACAGGCATAACAAAATAATAAATGTGGATTTCTAGGTTTTCACACTTTTCTTTCATTCCACTTGATACATAAGGACAAGAATAAATGTCTTACTCATTTTTTCTGGAGATCACCTTGGCGGGCTAAAGGAGAACACTTCAGAACAATCGGATTTATCAGCCTTTAATTTAGATGCTGAATAACAGAGATCTTTTCCCCTAGCCAATTTTGGGTATACTGAAGAGAATCTGTGGAAAAGAAAAAAAAAAGTAATAGCTTTAAATCCTCTAAGTAGAAGTATGTTACCCTCAATTTTTCAGGTTTAGTTTCTGTCAAGTTTCTGACAGAAATACCAGCTTTGTAGTCAGCTGCACACAATCCTGAAAAATCAAGACAGACATGGTTTACCCTTTAGAACAAAAATTTAAGAACCTTTAGCCCAACCCACCTTACTAACGGTTTATAGGGGTAATAGATTTCACATCATAAAAATAAATATATGGATTTAACCCCCCTGCCCCCAACTTGTTTCATGTTTTCAGCTCAGTTTCTAGTCTAGTTCCCACAATAAATACATATTGAGTACTCAGTGCACACATTCAGTGCTTTTTTCCCCTCTCCCATTCAGTCTCTTGCCACTGACTTTTCTTGGTTTGCAGGGTATATTAAGGCTTTTGGCTTCGTGGCTGTAGGGAGAAATCTCAGAGCAGACATGGAGCTTAGCAAGGGAGGGCTGTGAATAGAGTCAGCCAGAAATACTGACAGCGAGGCAGAGGTGGGCAGCAAGGGACAGGAGAAGCAATTGACTGCTGGTGAAGATGAGGATTAAAAACATATCATTGGGAAACAAAACCTGCAGAATATGAGAGTCTATGAAATGCTCTCTGACGTAAAATCAGAGCCCCAATAAAGACTGAAATAAAGAAGTTCTGACTTGCTCTGTTTTATGTAAAAATCCCTCTTTACCTTTCAGATGCAGATCAGGTACAGGGTGTTTCCTCTCCTTCTGTTCTTTAAAAGCCAAATTAAATCCATTGTTGTTTTATAGAGAAAATTGTAAGCTAGGGGGTTTATAAGATTCACGGAATGGAAGTTTTAGTCTTTCGACAGGGAGCTAAGAGGAGTGCTGCATAGGCTCAGCTATTGCAACCTTTCTCCTGCAATAATTTTTACTGACCTCAGCTCCAATTTTATGCTCATTACTCAGGCAAACGACTCATTGTTTTCACTGGCAGCTCTGCCCGAGTATGAAATTCAAGAGGAAGCTTTGAAACTGCAAAGACATTGTAGAAATTAGTAACCATCAGGCTGATTTAAATCAAAAGCTGGAGCAGTGATACTGAAAGGTGTCTGAGAGCTCAGGACAGCAAAGACCTCCATGGGCAGACACACCTGCCAAAACATCTCCAGGGCTGACCTGGATGTCCTGCCTAAAATGCTAGGAGATGCCTGTGACATTAACAGCTATGTGTTAAATGACTTTGCAACATGAATACAGGCTGTGCACAAGTAAAATCTGCAATAAATGAGTGCCGTGGTGTTCCTGAATGTAAAACAGTGCATTGGGGCATAAGTGATTTGCATCTGAGAAGATGTGTCTGGCATAGAAAAGAATGTAGTAAAGGATTGTTCAACAGCTCCACTCGAGTTCAAGAACCCATCAGAGAGGAAAGGGCTGGGGCCAGAGTGTTCTCTGAAGCTGTAACCCCTGGATGAACAATCTTCCCAACACTTACTGATTTTGCAAGTTTTTAAGGAGCAGCTGTTAGCAGAGATACGTCTGGCTTCCTTAGCTGGCACTTGTCTTAGCTCTTCTGAAGGAAAAAAGGAGCTGCAGGGAGAGAGCTGGAGCTGCAGCAAGGCTAGAAGAGATCACTGAGCATCCTCCAGATGCAATAGGCTGCAGGAAAAGGGCCATGTCAGAGGAAAAGCTCAACAGAAGAACAGAGAACTGGAAAAGTTTTTTAGAGAACAGTGAAGTAGGGAAAGGAAGCAGTAACAGCAGAATAGGCACCACTATTTCATGGCTTTTTGGTTTTTATTTTGAATCAAAAATTTAATCACTGAAATCACTGATCAGGCTCATTGTCTGTCCAGGGACCACCTCAGGTCATCCACACACTGAACCAGGGGTCGTGGAAAACAAGGACCTGTCTGGTACTAGGCCATAAGCTGGTCCTGCAGCTCAGTTAGCTTAATTTGCGTGTGGGACTCAGTGCTCCATGACTGCCCAAAAAGTAGGAGCAGCAGGAGTAAAACCAGGACTGGAACTTGTGGCTGTGCATCTTCTCCAGCAATGCCACTGTTAAGCGGCAGAATCAAGCTTCTTTTTGTCTACTTTTAGCTCTTTGCATTTGGCAACACAGCTTCCCTGTCCTGTCTGGGGCTCCCAAGAACTTAAGGGTGGTGCAGGGGAATACTGGTGGGAAATTGACGTGACAGAAAACACAGTGTGTTTGAGAAAATTGCCCAGTGCTAGCTAGGAAATGTGAAAAAAACCCAGTTGTTTTCTGCAGGAATGTGTCAGGGTTGTGGCATGGCATTTTCCCATGGGGGAAGGCAGTTGCAGTTCCATTTTGCTGAATAGCTGTATCCAGAAGCAAGGAGCAATATCTGCTTCAAGTATCATGGCCCATCTCTTCAATTGAAACAGCTTCTTCCTTTATCTCCAGCAACTTTCCAAAAGCAAAGGCAATAACAGCAGCATTTCACCTACAGATGCTGCTTTAAGGAACTATTTTATAAAAACCTTTAGAAGAGGGGGATCCTTTTCTCTGTACCACAGATCGTAGACTCATAGAATGGTTTGGGAAGGGACCTTTAAAGACTATCTAGTTCAATTTCCTTATCATGAGCAGGACATCTTCAAGTAGATCAGGGTGCTCAAAGCCCCATGCAACCTGACCTTGAATATTTCCAGGGACAGGGTGTCCACCACCTCTCTGGGCAACCATTTCCAGTGTTTAACAACCCTCATTGTAAAAATCTTCTTTCTCATATCTAATCTAAATTGATCCTTGTTTAGTTGCAAACCACTACCCCTCATTCTACCACAACAGGCCTTGCTAAATACAGACCAGATGGCTTTTCTTGGGTTCACATGTTCACCTGCAGTGTGTTGTGTGAAGGGACCTGCTGCTTCTCCTGTGTCCAGTGCCAGCTGCACATCCTTTGGGGTAAAAGGTGTGAGTGGGCTGGGTGATCCAGCCAGATAGCACCAACCAGTGGGGTGGGATTGGGAATGGAACACAGGGCAACGCGCCTCCTCCATAGGCTGGACAAGGGGACACCATTAACAATCCAATGTGCAGAACATGAGAAAAAGATACATGTACACAGAGATACCAGCTGCAGGGAGGTACTCCACTCCTGTAGTTGTGGATATCCTACTGTTCCCATTTTTCCATCGTTTTCAGAAAAAAAATCAAAAGACAGGAGTTACAGGAAAAAGGCCGTAAATACTGCGTGTCTTTCATTGAGGGGACTCAGACTTGCTTTTACTCCTATTTCTCTATTCTGAGCTTACCATCAAGCCCCACAAGACCACAAGTGCTGCCCACTGCAGTAGCAGATTAAGTGCTTTAGGGTTTATAATTGCAAAAAATTTATCAGTTACCAGCCACATTGTGCTTGGTGGGACAGTGATTTCCTATTTCATCATAAGGCAATTTGTTTTTTTACTGATGACTGCTGCTATTTACTCCCTAATAATCTGTTCATAGCCTGTTGAAAACTGGGGAGAATGTAGAAACCAGCAAAATGTATAAATGTTTAAGATTGCAAAAAACACTGTCTTCTACACAACTCCTACTTGAAAGTTTTCGATGTTTGTTTGTTCTTTCTGTCCTTCCTAGACGTCAATTTTCTCTCACAAGCTCTTGATTTTATTTTCTGTAAGCTTTGATGTACTTTTGTGAGCACCTACCACTGCTTCTTAGACCTTAGCTTCTTAACTAAAGCCATTTATTGATATAGTACATCTCTCAGTGAAGTAGTACATCAATAAATTAAAGATTAGTTCAGTGTGTCAGCTCTCCCAGAGCATCCTGGGAAGCATTTGCCACTCTGGAAGACCGTGGAGGCCACACAACATCTTTGCAGAGGCAAGACAGTAACTCTGGGAGATTTAAGCTTCTGGTCCACGACATCTCCTCCTGCTAAATATTTTTGAAAGTCACCTTTTAAACTAACCTGTGGATTCTGCTTGCTAGTGAACAAACAGATGGTATTAAGTTTGTATACTATATAGAGAGGTGTCCAAACCAATTTTCAGCTGTCTCTTACCACATTTTGTTTTTCCTGCTCTCTGATCTGATTTTATTCAGGCTGCTTGTAGCGGTAAAGAGTTTTGGTCTGTATTTATATGCATCATGTTCCCTGTGTTACTCAAGTTCCTACTGCATTCCCAACAAATGTGCCTGCAAAGTTTCATTGCACCTGATTGCTTGCAAAGGCATGGCCTGAGGTGCACTGCTGCTGAAGAGGATGTCATCAGGCTTGTATTAGCCATTTATGTGAGACACTTAAATGCTCTTTATTGCTCTTTTCAAATTGGCACTCCTGCATTCTTTGGTGCTTATTTCAGGATTTTGCACTTTCCACTTGCTAAGTTTTATGCCTTGACCTTGCAGTCAATTTGCAGGACTATACTCCAGACAAGATTTCAGAATGGGAGGCAAAACAGTAGAGATCAGAGCCAATATCTGCATTCCTAGACAGATGCTTTAGGTACAAATGTTCTGATAGCAGAGCAATTCCCATTAATTTGATTTTGGAGATGCAGGGTTGTCTTTGCAGATGGCATCTTCCATTTTGGCCTCAGTCCTTTCAGTATGAAAATGGCACCTTTTTCTTTGAATACATATCCACTTCTTTGTGCATTCCTCAATGAAAATGGACGTGGGACGGCAAACTAGAAGTGTTTTGGGCACACAAATCCCTTGATTTGAAAAAAAATGGTGCCCATTGGTTTCCTCTGGTATTTTGAACTAGTTGCTTGAGGAACATGACTTTTTCTCTGTTTTCTGCCTTTCTGCCTGCTGGTGAGACAACACAGATTTCTTCTGAGGCAACTACAATGAGGAACCAGGGCTTAACTGTGTTAGGTGTTATTATAAGAGGGTGTTTGTGGTTTGGGGGAGGCTCTCACAAGTTGTTCCCTTCTACTATGCATTATTGGTGCTGAGCTATTAAGCAGTCACTGAAGTCACTTGGCTGGGTACAGGAAACATTTGAAACAGAGGAATGAATGATTTGTATTAGATGGGCCTTGCTAATGAACATTTTGTTGTGCACAGATACCCAAGTTAACATATGAATGTGGCCATTTGTATGAAGAGCAGTCCTTCTCCAAACCTCCACAAAGCTAAAATCCTATGTGCACAAAGATTTGTGAATAATGAATATAAACAGGGACATGAAGAGGGCACTTAGATGCCATGATGATGGGTGTAGGATAATGGTACATACACAACCAGATGGCTTTACACAGAAAATCGGAAATGAATGAATCCCAAAAACCTATCCCAACTGCCTAGCCCAGGCTGTACAAAAGATAACTTGTAAAGTCATGTTAGAAAAAGCTCTGTAGCTATTAAAATATTTTGTGGCAAAATCATTAGCAGAAATACACCACTCAGGATTGGAGCCTTTGGGAGCTGTATGTTTTGGTGAAACTTTGGACTCTAAGGATTGTTATTATTATCCTTATTGCTTGTCAAACACAACCTGATGATGACCAGAGTGCCTCAGAAAATGCCCAAGCACATGGTCACACACAGTTTTTGAGTCAGTAATAGTGACTCAGGTTGTTATACTAATCCTCAACTGCTGAGGAGTTCTGGAGTCTTAGGGATCAGCAACAAAGAAGAAATGATTGTATTAATTGCCTACCTGGCATTCAGCAATGGCCCAGGTTTTCCCTCGTTGTTAATGGACAAAATAGCAGAAAATTACTTAAAAAGGATGGGGCTTTGCAGATTATGTTTCTGTCATCCCTGCACACAGAAGAGAAATACCTGACACCAGGAGGTAGTTACTTGTGCACTTAGCTGTGGTGGGATGAGACAAATTCATCTCAGCTCCAGTGGGGAGTTTGCCTTGTGAAATTATCTCAATTTGGAGATAATCTTCATCTGGTTGAAACTTCTCTAAGCTAAATTTCTCAGCTGAAAATGAGGATACTTACATTGAGAGTGTAGTAGATATTTTGGTCCAAGACCCCAGGGAGATGTTCTTGGTGTGCCCCAGGTGTCACCCCAAGGAATGAGTGGAAACCCCTATGTGTGACCCCAGAAAAACGTGCTGTACATTCCCTGTGTAGACAAGAAAGGAACCACGGAACTGTTAACATCTGCCTCTCAGAGAATTACCTCTGTTAGTCCTGGTACTCAACTCTGCAATCTTTCCCAAGAAAAACAACAAAGAATAGTACTCAGACCTGTCTTTCAGCAAAGCTGGAGTGTAAGAAAAATGAGTAGCAATAGTTACCTGCAGTGCTGACTGCTCTGCCACTGTACAACTGTTTGCTGCAGACATCTTGTATTTATTCACACCCCTAATTACATAATTAGGATGGAGACATTTATATGTGAGGCTTTGGAGATTTATCCAAGTAGATACTTCTGCTGTGTAGCTAAACATGTAGTAGTTACCAGTTACTAGGAACTTTCCCCTATACAGGCCATTGGTGAGCTTTTGTTAAAGCAAAAAGTAAAATGTAAAATGTCAAGCAAACACCTCTGACTGACACTAGGGAAACTGAGCTGCTGCTGATTAGTATCCCATTTACAATTAAAATATGGACTCCTTTCCTAATTTTTGTTGACGTGCTGTTGGTCTGTGAACTCCTAGTAGACAACCTGGATTTTTAAATAGTCCTTGCTTTGACTTCCAATTACCATACAATTAACAATTCCAACAATGCTGCCTTTTAATTTCACTGCTTGTATTCATTTTTCTGTGTGCTCCTAATTGCCATGCTAGCATGCCACTTGTCACTGCATTAGTACATCACGTCTGTATTTCTGTTTAAGACATAGAAGTAGTTAGTTTATGTACCTATATTGGATCTATTCTTGCTTCTGAACAAAGGAAAGCTCTACACAGCTTTACAAACTACTCTTCCCTTTCCTTAGTTGGCTACATTTACTTGGAAATACCATGCAGTGATTTAATCATGGTAGTTTTGGGGCAGAAACAGCTTTCTGTGGCAGTCTGTACCAAAGGTCCCAGAGTCCTGAGCTGGGTGACATAGGCAGAGCTGTGCTTCAGGGGTGAAACTGCTCAGGTATCTCAGTCTGTGGTGTGCAGCTCTTTACTGTCCCCTTCTGTATCTCTGGGGAAAAAAAGGTTTAAAAAACCTCACAAATCCAGTTGTTTCTTCCTCCGAGAAATGCAACAAGAGGGAAAATGGCCCACTGAATGGAAACCAGTAAATTTTTCAGGACTTTCAGGCTCTCTTAAGATTCTGGCCCTTCATGTTTGATACTGCTGTAATAGCCTCAAGACTTTGAAAACAGATGGGGTGCAAGGAAAGCCATGGGGACATGGAACCAAGTTGGAAGGAGCAATGCCTCATGGAGACCTGTGCTACCTCTGATGCTGCCCAGCAGCACCCTGTCTCTGCAAGGGAGATATGTCCCTTCAGGGCTCACACTAGGCAGGCAACCAGAAGTATGGTTTGGGAACAGATGTCTAGTAGGAAAAAAAAAAACAGGACAGGACCCTGGTATGTGCTACGATATTGCTTCTTCATTTTAAGAAAATAACAACGTTAAATTGTTGTCTATCACCACCCAGCTTTGCACTAAATGATCCAAGGGATTCCTTCAGCACCATGTTTCCATGAGCTGCAAGAACAGTCAAAATCCACTGTGGAGAGTGTTCCACTTATGATTCATTTGGGTTTGTTTATTGCTGTATTTTCCCAGGCTGATGCTCTGTTACTTTTTTTCCCTCATGATGTTCTTGTTTCGTACAAATACTCAGAGCTTTCAAGAAGGGAAGTATTACCTTTTAGTGTGCTCAAGAAAGGTGTTTAGCAATCCTAGGTGCTTAAACAGGTAATTTGACTGGTATTTAATGGGTGGATGCTTAGACTGGTAATGTTTGTTTATTTTACAAGACTTTCCCAGTAAACCTACTCTTCTTGCTGCTGCTAATCCCTAGCAGAAGGGATATGAGAAGATTACAAAAACTGCCAATAATTTTCAGGACAAAAATTCAGTCTCCTGGTACCTCCCTGATCTCTTCATTGCTTTGCTCCAGCAAAAGGCCCTTGATAGCCAGAAGGACAGTGGTTCCTGAAAGGAATTTCAAAAAGTGCATAAAGTTGATATCTGCTTAGAAGTAATACAAAACAGGAGCATCTGCCAGAGACAGGAGCATGTTGCAGGCTTAGTAAAACAGCAGGGGAACCTGCTGTTGACCAGATTTGTCCATATCAGTGCAGGTGTCTCTGCAGTTAATAAGAATTACTATTTACACTTGTTTTCAGAGATTTGGAGACATGGGGATAATATAGATAGCCTGTAAGTCATAAAGAGCAAGTAGATACGACACATGTTCCCATTAATGTATAGTGTTACTCCTTGGAGTTTGTGATACTGAGACATTACAAAGTATGGTATGAAATACAGATGGCTCTGAATCTTGACTGTATTTGTTTAATTATAGCAGAATATATTCTGAGATAGATTTTTATCCTGTTTTCAAGATGAGAAAAAGGATGAACAAAGTTATATGTAAACTGAATGTGTTCAGAATTACCAGGATGTGGCAGCTGGGTGTAAATGGGGTTTAGATTATCTTCAGAAAAAAACCTGAAGTGAATGTTGATGCATAAGCAATAATTTTTCCTTAACAAACTGTGTTCTGATTAGTCAATAGCTGCACAGCCATTTTTGTGTTGGTGTAAATGAGTGTCCCTCCATGCATGTTGGCACCACAGAGACAGAGGCAAGGCTCCCAGATGTGTCTGCCTAACTGCTCTGGCCGTGAAGGGAGAAACCAGAGCAAGGTTTTGGGACGTAATACGGGGAAACCCCTCAAAAGAGGAACTAATCGATCTTGCTACTGCTTGTAACCCAGAGAAGTCAGCCAACAGCTACAGGGTCTAGGAGTGCCTATTTTGCTTTTTTTTCCTTTTATCTCTTCCCAGTAGTAGTTCACCCTGCATGACGTCACCATCCTGGCTTTGCTGGCTTCTGATACAGGCAAAGTAGCCGTCATGGCTGGACACTACAGAAGTGGAAATATTAGAGATCTGCATGCATTTGCCTCCTACTGTGAAGGGGTAAAAAAACCAAAACAAAAACCAACAACAAGATATTATCAGACGTGTCCAGTTTCTGTGAAGAAATAAGCCTTAGTGACTATTCTCCTTTTGGCTCCACTCTCAAGTATAAAATAGGATCACTTCTACTACATAGCACCTTTTGCTGCAGTCTGGCTGCATTCTTGTTCTCCAACATAAATTGCTATTTTTCTTCACAATGTGAGGTGGGAGCAAGATAAAACCTTCCTTCTGGGAAGCTGTATACTGTATGATCTGTAATTCTTCCATGGTTTATTATTCTGTGGGTTAAATCCCATCCTACCAGCGAACACACACACAAGAAAATCACTGAGCAGGCTACACAGCTGGCTTTTGCCTGGCAGTGCAGAGGTTATCTTAACATGCGTGGTACAAGTGGCAAGAAACAGCCTTTGGTTCCAGACTGCCACTGGTTGGACCCCAAATGATCTGTCACCTAATGGGGGGCCTTGATCCCCTGCTGTCCCCTCCATTCCTCCTAGCTCTGGAAAGTTGGAAAGGGGAAAGCAGGAAAAAACGACAGTCAACCTTAGCAGTTTGTTTTCCACAATCAAGAAGGCCAAGAGGGAGGGAGAAAGAGGAAATGTGGGATAAGGAAAAGTGAGTCTTGCAAGAATGGACCAAAGCAAAAATGGGTCTGGATGGGTTTATGAACATGAAGATTTTTATACTTAGCTCACCTTCTGACTTGGGAAATGGCTTAAAAAATAAATGTGTAGAGCATGTGAGCATGTGTATGTGTGGAAGAAGGCGAAGGGTCAAGAGAAAAGCCTGAAGTACTTTGTTCCATTTAGATATTTACTGCTTCAAAATGCTGGAAAGGGCGATATCTTTCATACTTGATTTTTTCTGAAGTACAAAGCAAATCCTCTCTGTATTAAACAGTGAAGAGCATTCTTGAGAGTAAGGACCCTTAAAGACTCTTGTGTTTTGTTTTGTTTTTTTCCTTCTGGGCAATGAATGACTAGTCCCCTGACACCACTAACTGTTTATGTAGAAAAGCTAATTTCACTTCTGCCAATAAAGTTCTCTTGCCAGTCTGAGTTTCTCATTAAAATTAATATTCTTATTGTATGTCCCTGTCCTTTCCCTCACCGAGAAAGAAGCTAATAATCTTTCATTCAGGGCCAAATTCCCACTTCTTCCCCATCCCAAAGCAGAGCAGGGGGAGAAGGTAATTGCAGACGGAAAGGCACATTGGCAGGAACACAGTTCTTTGGAGATGTGTCTCATTTCATGGTTAGGAGAAGTATTTCAGTGGCTGTAGGAGACCTTAGTTCACTTCTCTACTGGAAAAAGCTTCAAGCTTGTATCTCATGGGGGAATACCATAACTAACAGGCCAGGGACTGCGGGGGATTGTTCCCAATTTGTCACCAGTGAAGCAGCTCAATTTTATAAGAGAGAATTAAGTAGCCAGGGAGAGCAAGTATGGAGACAAGGCAGGGGGATTAGGACACTCACTTGGGATGTTTACAGTTCCTGCTCTACTTAATATAAAAACTTCATGGAGTCTTTAGTTGACAAGAGGTGTTATTTCCCCCACTTGTTCTGCCTGGTATGATGCTGGAGCTGTTAAGGGAATACTTGCTGGAACATTCATCAGAGGGGGAGAGGATAAGGTGTTTTGAGGAGTCTGTTGTCACTTTTTGTGAAATAGGTGGGACTGTTTCAGCATCCCAACTGTGTGATGCTCACCCGTGCATGGGGACACGTCAAGAAAAAAGAGGAAAGCTGGGAAACAGATTTTGGTTTAGCAGGCCTGAAGGAGAAATTAGAACTTTCTATGGCTCTAGCCTAGGAGGACTGTGTGTCCAAGCAACCGTGCACACCTGAGGCTTAAGCCTACCTGCATAGGCAAACCTGCAGTCCTCCTGCAGCCACCGTGGTAGATTGTTCTGCCTTTACACACACAAATAACATTACTACAGTGCTGTCCTCACGCCTGAGGGAAAATTCCCCTTTCCTAAGCAGACTATTTCACACTGGGGTTTTCTCTCCACACTGTTCAAGCTAAAAGGCCTGCTCAGGGACAAGAGGATGGATAGAAACACGACTAGAACAAATCATCCCATCGGGTGGAGCTATAATAAATATAAGCCTCAGCTTCCTTTCCTCTTTTACATCTTTTTTCTGCCTTTTAGGTTTGATTTTTGAGGAGGGGAGCAAAAGGGTGGTTTAGGGGATATCTTAGAAGTGTGCTTGGACATAAGACCCAGTCTTTCAAAAGCGGTCTAGGAAAGCAATTCCTCACAAAACTGAGAACATCACTAATGCTAAATGTTCCTTTAATTCTAATTTTGAGACACTTTCCAATCTTGCAAATTAAAGATTTATTGCCTGAGAGTACTCAGATCACAACCTAACACACGTTTAGCTGCTTTGTTCCATCCTGCTTGGAGTCATTCCAGAGGCTAAGCCCCTGTATTAGAAACATCACCAATGCAAAGATTGAATGATCGATCAAAGCAATGCAGATTATGAATTCTCCTATGCAGTCTTCCATAAAAGAGACCTAGAGAAACCGCTATTTTTTCTCTGCTTATTTTTGGCAGACAGATTTATGTCAAAGATTTTGAGATTGTTTTGTAACAACCTGTGTCCTTTATTTAAGGAGGTAAATTTTATTATGGCAAATATTTTTCAAGTGAATAAGAAAATGACATAACTAAGACAAGACACAGATATGAAATGTTATGCACAATTCGTCAGGATAGATCAAAGATAGCAAAGGGAAAAGGTATTTCTAACTTCAGAAACTCCAGAATAAATAGACTGTTACCGATGCAAACTCCCTCAAGAAAACAAATAGGATGCACTTTTGCTCTTTTTTGAGTTGCTCTGTTTTGAAATTAATTCTAAGTCCAAGGAATGGAATACATAATGTGTGCAATAATTTCAGTGTGAATCCCTGGGATATTAAGCATTAAATCTGGGCTGAGATCTCGCATTATAAAAATTATTGAGAGCATGTCATTAACATACATCATTCAGCTACTTACTGTATTTGAAGAGCCTAGGTTTATACAAATACATCAGAGTAATACTTTGCATTCCAGGGCGTGACCAAATAATCAAATTACAAAGAACGAAGTGGTTAGGGCTTGAGATAGCATGGTAAACACTACAACTCAAAGGATCCTCTGTTGTGGATCAAACCTTGCTCTCCACAGACTATCTGCAAAATAAAGGAATAAATAGGTGAGACTTCAGGGATGTCTTTTTCAGACTCTATAGATATCATCCAAGAATTTTACACAAAGATCAAACCCAGCAGTCCATCAGGAAAGAAAACAAGCCACATCAGGTGCTGCTCCACTTGTTCAATTTGCTTCTCAGCCACTCAGTTTGAACTGTGGCTGATTATTGATCATAATGCTTTCCTCCTCACAAACTTGTCTCTCCTTATCAGTAAAAAATATCCACCCTGTCGTTCTACATCACTTTTTATGTTTCTGTGAGTTTGTCCTACTCAAATGTATGTTGTTTTCTACATCCTGCAACTAGTTAAAAAAGTGTGTTTAAATCTGGATTATTTTTCTGAGAACCAAACATTTCATTAACTCATGGAAGAATTTTGTAAGGAACGTGGCAGAAGATCTTTTGAGCCTGGGTCTTTGTATTTAAGTTCTCTGCTCAAAAACATAGATCTGTTATTACTGATCCTCTTTATTGTATTGCATCTCATTATCAAGGTGGGAAGCTTTGTGACACCTTTAGATGGGAGCAGGTAGACAAATTTCTATATAATTCTTACTAGGAGGGGAAATTGGTGATGGAGATCATGTATTTGATAAAATATGTTTATTCACATACTTGTAGTATATTTTTAAAAATGTACCAAATCCTGATTTTTGACATGAGACAGATCCAGAGACAGACAATTTCCTTGCTTGAAGCTTCTTTGCAACTCCCTGAGAAAAATAAAAGTAAACTTTCTCTTGCTCTTGGGTTGATTTGCGTCTTGTCTACTTGGGTTTTACACCGTCCCCATGTTTCTCAAAAAATCCCCAACACCAAGAAAAGCCTCTTTTCTACTGTGGATGAAAACACATCTTTATCTACCTCTTAAAGTTATCTTAAAGGCTGATAGCTAGACATAGTGGTCTGAAAGAGACAACCTGACCTACATCCTTTCTCTCAACTCAGAGCACTGAAATGATGCCACCTTGTTTTAGTCAAAGTCATGATTAAGTTTTCCTGTATTTTAACAAAACAAAATTACAGGTAGGTTAAGCTTTCTGACATTTATAGGTTTGTTTCATCTAGCCTGCATCTTCAACAGGAACTTTCAAAGATCATATTTGGAATACACCTTTTCTATTGTTACGAGGTATGATAAACTCTATCTCACATATTAGTTCATCTATTACCTCAGTTACTCACATTTCTTGTTCAAATTACAGAGGTCCCAGTTTCTGAATCGGTTTTTCCAGTTTTGGATGCCTTCACACTCCCCAGGTATTCTCTCCATTTGAAATCAATTAGGAGGCTCTGTTTTGAATCTCCCAAATCCCCAGTCTTTTTGGCTTGTCTGGTCTAATTAAGGTAAGATTTGAGTCAATGTCTACAATTCCTTCACATTTCATCTATTCTATTACATTTTCAAACCCCAAAATTCCCATTATTGTTGTTAGCTGTCCAGCTTGAAATGAAAATGGTGTGTTGGTTCTTTTACACAAGCCAGAGTTTTCCTTGCTCCATATGATGTCCATCCATTCCCTGAGCTGACAGAGAAGTTCTTGATGAAGCAATGGTGGTCTGCTCAGGTGTTGTAGTTCAGGGATGGTATTCCCCAATTTAGTGTTCCTGCTGACACATTCCGAACTATGTGCCATTTGCTCATTCCCTCTTCCTGCTCCTCCCCTGCACTGGGCTGGAGAGGAGAACTGGAAGCACAAATGGTGAAGATCATAGGTTGAGATAAGAACAATTTACTAGAAGCAGTGATGAGATAAGGAAATGCAGTAACAGCAACAATATTACAGCAGGGCACAAAAGGCAAACAAGTCACACATGATTGGTCACTATTGCACAGTGAGGAAAATCCTGACAATACCTGACCACACAACCACGCCATCACTGACTGGAAGATTGTCCCTTCGCCCTTGGCAATGTTGTGAGGTGGTACAGAACAACCTCCAGGCCATATTTCATTTCACAGGCCCAATTTCAAAATGAACTTCATATTATTCTCAGTTCCATTTTACTGGGACAAATTTTTCATTTTATTATTTTTCAATAACATCATGAGGCCCATTTGTATTCTCTTTCCCTGTTACAGAACTGCACTTAGAGATACAGTCACCACAAAATTTCTGTCTGTTTCTTCCTCTGGTCTATAAGTGCAAGAGAAGAACCTCAATTTCCACGGTAAACTTCAGAAATCCCTTGGAGTGTCTTTGGCTGCCATTCCCTGACCTTAGTAAAAGCCTAAGTACAGTTGAGCACCTTTGAATTGATCCCTCTCCAGTTGATCCTTGAAAGCCCTCACTGTTATCTGCACATGCCAGAAACTCAAGTTTCTGCAGATTCTCTTGCTGTTCCTACAGGATTTTCTCTTTCCTTTTTCTGCTGACTTTTAGTTGGGCCTGGATCAGCTCAGATCTGTGGATGACTTCAATCAGGAAGCAAAGGTTTGCCTGAAGCCTTTTTTTTTGGGAAATCAGAGCTGTGCCACTCCCTGGGCATAGTTATTCAGCTTGCTGCTAGAACTCTTCTCCGTATTCATCAGCTTTCATTCAGTCCATAATTTATATTTAGTAAAGTAAGTCTCAAACAGAGTTTTTCCTAAAAGATATTTGGTATTTGCATTATTTGACCTCGGAAAGTCCAGTCTCTCTTGATGGGACCCTTTGACTTTGGCAACCAAGTAGATGAAGTACATTAAACGTTTTTGCCTAAGCTCTTTGACTGGCCCGACTGAATATCCAGATGGCAGGCTACTATGATGGGTCTGTGACTAGACATTTCTTCCTGGAGCTGAACTTCAGCCAGTGAGATCTTGTTCCTCCTCATCCCTGGTAGTGGGTTCCCAGCTGGTGACTCCCTTCCTAGAAGCAGTTATGTCAGTATTATTGCCTTCTACCTTTCTGTCTTTACCAATTCAGACTAGTCTTCTCAATTTGTTAGGACATTTTGTAGTTATTACTCTAACAGAAAGTTCACCTTTGCCTGCAAATCACTTCAGTCATTTCTGGGAAACCTCCAGATACTGCTGTAATTTCTTTTGTAAAGTTTCCAACTCTTGTTTTAGCACCTTCTGGTCTTGCTTTAATTCTTTTTGGCTAGTTTTGTTTTCTGAGAGCAGATTTGTTACTGATTCAAGAAGAATACGAGCTCATAATTTCTCTGTTTGAATGGCGTCCCAGTGCTGACACCAGGCTTTTATCTTGTGACCTGACCAGGTTATTTCAATTAGAATGAGAAATTGATGAGGGAGATACTTCAGATACAATTCTGATAATTTATAAGAATGTACAAAGTTCTGCTTTTTTAGGGAAGTGTTAATCATGCACAGATTTCTTGCCCACAGTTTCTGCCAGAATCCTGTAAAAAAAAAAAAAAAAAATCTCACTATTATCCTTCCCTTGGGGCCTGCGGGAAGGTCGCAGATCTGCACACCAAAGGCAGAAACACCTTAAGGAGACACTTCCTCCAGTCACAGACAGAGGTAAGTATGACTAGCCAAAGAGTCACAGACAGAACAAAAGTGTAATGTTCTGAAACCAGTGACAAACAGAAAAAGGTCTAAATAGTGTAGAGTAGACAATTGTGTGATGGGGTTAGAGGTGAAATACATTCTGTTTTTAATGACTCGTATAAGATCAACCCCAAATATGAGCCTGTTTTGTGCCCCTACATACAATAGCACCCAGGAGAGAGGATTGTTCCCTAAGACAGACACAGCAATGCTGAGAAACTGTGCATTAGATCTGTTCAGATGGCAGCATCTTCCTTCTCCTTGTACTCTGTCTCTTCTGCACAGCTCCATCTCAGCAAATCCTCTCTGCCTCTAACACTCCTAAGTTTTATATGTTCTGTATTCAGTTGGAGACCTATACTAACCTCTTTAAATGAAGGACCACATGGAAATTTAGGCTTAGTACTTATCACCACATAGACAGAGTGTTTCAACAGCTAGCTAGCAAAATATCTGACAACTGCTGAAAAAATCGAGGAGTCAAGATTGTTGGCCAAAAGGGCTTATGAGTTAGCAGATCAAAACAAATTACAATCAATGCTGAGAAGAAAAAGGGCTTGGGAACACAAGTGGTGAGAATCTCAGGATAGCACTCCCATGGGTTTTAAGGCAAGACCTGGAGGAAGGACATGGGAAAAGCTAGCTCAAATGGCATGAAAGAAGGCAGAGAGCAGAGTGTAAGGAGGGGTCACAGGGAGCACCGTGAGCAGCAGAGTCAGAGAAATGTGGGATCAATGAGGGAAACACGATGAAAGGAGGGCAAAGATGAGATGGTGAATGTTCCCCTAACAAACAACAAAGACAGATGGAGTTGATACAACACTTCTGATTCCTAAATGCGTTTAAAGATTAATGCCTATTCTGTACCAGGACAATTTCTGACAAAGACCACTGCTTTTTGTAAGTGTTGTTAGCTTCCTCACCCTTGGGAGAGGACAATCAAAAGGGCAATACAGGTAAAGCATGTGGAGGACTTTACAGGACTGTGGTGAGAAGTGAATTCTTGGAGCAGAATTCTTGGAGCAGAATTTCCTTACAGGAGATGATCACTGTCCTAGACACTGACATAATTCGAGTTTGAATGCATCTGCTGGCCTCAGCTATAGCAGTTTGCTACAAGGAGAGACAGCATCTTAATTTAACAGATCTATAATGATGCAGAGGGGGTTTTTTTTTGGTTTTTTTGTTTTGCTCAAAACACATATCTTGAGTTCCAACTAAGAAAAGACTGAAAAACTGTGAAAGATTATTCAGGGTGAAGATCAGGTGGTTTATATGACTTAATACAAGTGAGAAAAATGTGGCATCTGGAGCAGTAGTTCTACTCACCGCAAAAAGAAGGAAAGGTGAGGAAAATAGAAAAGGTCGTTTGGATTAACGAAATCTAAGGTCAGAAGGAAACAGTTGTGATATACTCTGTGGTCATCCTCTTGACCAAAACCACGGGATTGCACACACAGATCCCTGGACAATGTTTCTGAGGCTGTGCTCAGTGTCTGGAAAGATGACTCCTCCTCTTAACTGTTCTGATGTATCCATGTCAGTGCCAGGGACACATGCCCCAGTGAGACATCAGATATACATCCCCAACACCCAAAATGATCTTTCATCTAATGCCTCACCTCTTCTCCTGTCCTGGGGACTGTAGAGTCCTCTCCACTTCCCACAAGTCTCAGACATAGCTTTTGTTCCTCGCCCTCATCACACTTTGGCTTTTTGTAAGTACTGGCATTTCCTTGCAGTCTCACACAAGCCCCTTCTTTTCCTTGCCTGTCCCAGCTTTGAATCCTTCCCCAAGAGTAGAATTTGTAGCACATGACTGTGGATCAGCCAGCAATTCCAGTGCCTGTGACTTGTGTTTCTTTCAGATGTACCTACTTTGTCACCAGTACACCATTTCCATGGATTTTTTATGACTAACCACGTCTAGCCACTACCTTAGTGTCTGGTTACAACTTGGACAACATGTCCCTGAGGAGCTCCTCAAATCACTATGAGATTAACACAGTATTTTAGTTTTCTTTACCATTGGTAAAACGTGCTGGGGAAGACATGAAAAAAGAAAGGATATAAATAAGGAGTAAGACACAAGACAGTTTTTTCAGTAATACAAGTTGGTGGGGTAGAAAGGGTATAGGTATGTCAAAAGAATAAAGAGTTGACATCTACAAACTTTATAGACCATAAGAAAAGCAGGTGAATGGTCTGAAAGGTTTAGTGATGTGGGCAAGAAAGTATTTGCAGGATTGGCTGCCGCTTTGGAAATGAATTAACAGTGAGGAAGAAAACAGAGATAAGGCAGGAAATAGTGCAGGAAAGCATAAAAAGGAAAAAAAAGGGAAACTAGAAAAGAGAACAATGTGCATGTATGCAAAGGGAATTTAGCAAATTTCTTTTGTTAGATAGTTTACTAGCAGGGTATCAGAAAATTATGCATAAAGTTACTTACACAAGAACATTTACAATATAAATGCAATTTTCAGCTTGGGTTTCATTATCTAGTGGGTAATAGCTCAAATATTCTGAGATGGATTTTAATTCTGTCTAGCATGTACAAGTAAATGACAATTTGCAGTGTTTAGTGCAATGGAATGCATGCCATTCAGATTCCTGTATAAATTTAAGTTTTATTGGCAGCCATAGCATAAACGAGGTGCCCTACCTGTTATCTCTTCATAGAGGACTCTTGTTGTGTTCAACCTGAGTGTTGCAAAAAATATAAAGTCATTACAGCTTCTGGATATTTTTCTACACTTTGGGGTTTTCATCAAGATTCAGAACCATTTTCAGAGAGTGCATGCCCTAAGACCCTCTCTGTCACTTACAGAATGCTGCAAATTGACTCTATCAGTTTACCCGCTGCTGTAAATTGGCTCTGAGCACACATAATGTGTCAGGTTTGCCTACTCACTTTCAGTTTTCACCCGCCTCTACTGGGCATATCTAGGAGTAATGGGATGAAATTGAGCAAAGGAAATTTTAGACTGAATATCAGGAAAATTTTCCTAACAGTGAGATCTATTAGAATGTGGAATAGTCCCCCAGGAAAAGTGATGGAAACCCTGTTGCTAGAATCATTAAAAATAGACTGGAAAAAAACCACAGTAAAAATACAGTAGAAAATAATCTGCATTGTCAGGGGATGGACAAGATGATTCCCTAGGTTCTCTCAGGCTCTAATTTCTAGGATTTTAGGAGCTGAGCTCCATCAGTATTAAATTCCCTGAATGCCCAAGATCATCTAATTGAAACAATAGAAAGTTTGCTCATAGGCATGCCAGGGAGAGTGCTCAGTAATGATCAGGCTGCATTACTGCTGAGAGTGTATCACTTGATCTGCACTGTACAAAGAAACAAGGAAGGAGACAATTTTTATCACAATTTACCCTTTGCTAAACCTGTTCTTGTAAGTCAAATATGCTGCCTTAATTCAGCATTGCTGATGTTATAGAAAGTGATCCTAGAAGCAGGTAATAATGAGTCTAGATCACAGTTTGTCATGGTGGAGTTTTGTATCAAAAGCTAACCACACGTGTTCAGAATCAAAATTTCCCTCTGCAACACACGTACTTTCTACCACAGCTCTGTGCTCCTTTCATAGCACACACATGCCATGTTCTGCCATTTCACTTGTCTTGGAAGACTTGTCTGTATATTGAGGGATAACAGTTTACCTCCACAGGGAAAAGACACTGATTCCGCGTTTCTCCTCTTTAAAGTGAGCTTGCTAATGAGATTTCCCCGTTCTCATTGCTCATAATATTTCACAATCAATGTTGAAATCTCAACTAATGAAAAAATTAAAAACAAATTGCCAAAGCAATACCAGGTAGTGCAGCCATACCTGAAGTCAGGGCTACTTTCTTTCATCCAACAGTATCAGTCATATCCCTCCTTGCTGTGAGTTGGACACCAAAAAAACAGGGAGGGAAAAATGACTTGCGAAACTAACCACACAGGAGAACAGGCTATCCTACAGCTGGCTGAAGAAGCCACAAATTCAGCAAATCCCTTTATTTTTTTTAGATGTGGGTGCTTTTCTGGGGCCAAACATGAACACTCAGAAGGTGAGCAAGGTGGAGCACCTTTCACTTGTTTTTAGCACAGGATTCTCCTCTTATCCTGGGCACATCCTGGAAAAGCATGCTGGGAAGACCCTTCGCCTTATCATGCAACAGGGCCTCTGCTGGGGAGTTACATACTGTAATAGATTTGTAACTTTTATTTCCAGGGCTGGCCAAGAAAACTGTATTGGGGAAACTGAAAATAGCTAAAGCAACTGCCTTAGTTCATGGCAACCAATTCCCAGAGTTCCCTTCTCAGATTTTAAAAGCAGCAAAACTTTATGGCTCCGACTTCCAGCCCTGCTCTGGATGCTATGTCTCTGCAGAGGTGGGTGGAAGGGAAAGGGCTGCAGCCATCTAGAGGGTCTTCAAGGGTTTGCGGCCAGGACATCTTTATTCAGCTGCATGCCTTGGTTTGGCAGCACTCTAGGGGAAAGGGGCACTTGGATGCCTTGGGGGAGAAGCCAGACATCAGCTCCCCATCCGCTTGTGTGGCAGACTCAGCACCACAGAGACAGGAGCCCAGCAGGTGTGAGCAGCCCCATGGCCAGCCTGGGACTCTGGACTGCACAGTTCAGGCTCTCCTCAGTCATCCCCCAGCTCCTCACCCAGCTCCATTCCCTAAGTTAAGGCAGCCATTTCTCCATATCGCCTTCCAAAGTCTGCAGGTCACAATCCTTAGCAGCAAAGCCCCAGAGTACCTCTCCTCCTTCGAGGGCTGCTCTTCACTTGATGTGCTCATGTGCACATCATGCAACATGTCAACGTGCCCACTGCTTTAACAGGAACAGCAATAATGTCCTCCTCCTCTCCTTTTGAGGACTGGGAGGGTCTGATAGAGCCTGGAGGTACCAGGAGATAATAGGACTGACTTGTAATTTCTGACTGCCTATCCCTAGCTGATTCAGGTCATTAGAGCTATTTTGCAACATTCTCTTAATAACCTTGCAGGCGCTCTCCCCCAACACTAAAATCATACACAGAAGGCCAAGGTTTAGGGAGATGAAGACAATGCTGATAATGAGTCCCTGATTGATTAAAAGTAAATACATTTTTATTCAGAGAAAAGGGCATTTGTTACCACAAACATTTCACCTTCAGCACAAATAGGAGTTGCGCTTACATTTACTAAGGGATTATAGCAGCACTACAACTAATTACTTCCCAGCAGCTATTGGCCTCAGGTTAGATGTAAGCTACTTCTGGCAATCTGTGGTGTGGGCTCATGTAAAAGGGGGCCCGTATTTTCATTGTCTTGGTAGAAAACAGTGCAACAGTGAGGCGTGAGTGAATATACTATGCATAATGCAATACAAAATAAGAGCTGATTACAAGGAGAGGACTCAAAGAGATCAAACAACATTAGTCCATCCCACCATTTTATGTTATGAGGGAGATATTAATTATTCTGTTTGCATTTTGTAGATGGCCTCAAGTTCTACAATTATCACATAGGAAGGTGCACATTATTTGCTGGAGACAGATTTTGGATTCAGACTCCTTCATTACCTTCACTTGAATGAAATCAATCATATATTCCTAATGTGACCCATGCAAATTATAGTATGTTTTTGATTGGTAAAATATTATTAGTCCCTAAGTTATTTACCAGACTTTTGGTGTGAGATTTCTGGTTTTTTTCAGGAATCCCATCACAGTCACATCTTTGTTATCCTCACATGAATCTCTGAACTCCCTACTCTTTCACCTAACATTTTTGCTAAGTTGCTGGCAAGAGATTCGATTACTTTAAAAATACTTATTAGGATTCAAAGAAGGATGTTCCTCCAGGTCCAGGCAATGAACTGCACTGGAATTATTGAGTTATTCATAACTTTGTGCAGTTACAAATTACTGCTATTAACCAAATCCTGTAATTACAGCAAGTAGCTAGGTTTTGTAGCATAATTTATGATATAGATAGCTTTTAGTGCATGTCTTAGAGAGTTAAAACTCACAGCATGAAGAGAAATGGCTTTTGCAGCACTGTGAAAATATGTGTTGTTTTCTAAACTGGAACTTGATTTAGATGATAATGAAAAAAAATTCACTTTGGATGAGGGAAAAGTCCTTACTCTGAATAAAGTATTTCAGGAATGGTGTCTTCTAGCCTAAATGAATGCTCTTACTGGATGGACTGATTTTCACCATGACAGGAAAATCCTCCTTGAAGGCCTCTCACTGGAAAGTTTGTTTAGATGACTGGTTTGTAGCACCAAGAAATTGCTGACTGACACTAGTCCATCCATTTGAGACAAACCCTGGAGTGACTGCTTTCAGGGACTGCATTACAGAGCAAGCACAGACCCCAGTGCATGCATCCAATAGCCCTGTGTTATCACCCAGCAGAAACACACAGACTGGCTACTTCTTATACCTACACAGCGAGTGCTGGCATTGCTGGGTCCCCTTCTGTCCTGAGTGCAGAAAAATAAAGAGTGCTTTAATTGCAAAAACAAACAGATATTCAATCTCTTGGGTTTATTACTCTTAATTTCTGGAGGTCAGCATATAAAGTATTGCAAAGTGCCTCCTATGGCTAGGTGTAATATCTGGACATGAAGTTGGCTCATTTTTGTGCTTCCTACCTGCAATAATGACACCTCCAGCCTCTCTTTGCTAGTAGCCCCATCCCATCATTCACCACACCACGAGAAGAAGGTCTTCTGGAGCGGATTGAAATCTGAGGTCTTCCTGCACTTGTATTATCTTTCATATAGCCAGTAAGAGGCAAGTAGCTTTACAAGTAAGATGAAACAGTGATTTATATTTTCCTATCCTGTATTTTTGATCTTTCTGTTGCAAGAAAAACTGTTTTACAGTAAAGACTGATGTATGCTTTTCTGAAAGCAATATAATAAAAACGGTACCTTCTCACTCAGCAGATCTGCTCCTATGTATTGTGGACCATTGCTGCCTCTGCTCAAAACTAAAAAGTTTATCGTTTTTAGCCCTGAAAAACCAACTCTCTTCAGGACAAGTGAGCTGGTTCCTCTCTATTGTATCATTAATAAAACTCTTTATTCCTTATCAGTTAATCGGCCAGTCAGTAAACACACTGATTGTTAGCAAGTGTTCTTGGGTATCTCCCTTTTTCCCATTTAGTGTCAGCTTGAGTGAAATTTCTTCTTGTGTAACAGACCAGTAATGTTTGCACAACAATAATGCTTGCATATCTTTGCTAGCAGAGATTTCATGACTTGTAGGTGATGCATTGTAAAAAACTTTGTTTTTCTTTCTGAATGTGGCTTAGTTTGCAGTGGACAAAAAGTGACAGTTAAATAGAAGAAATCTACAAAAAACAAATTTCTGCTAAGGCACATGGGAATTCAAACGGGAAAGAAATGAGCAAAGAGCTTGGGATTTGGCCCTGAGAAAGTCTATGCACATGAAACATCTCTTAAAACTTTACTGAATGGACTATCAAATACAGATTTCTCAGTGGAGGTTGTATTTTCACAGGGGCAAACATGAGGCAAGCTCTCAGCACTGAGTGGATTGTTATTGTAAAAACAACCTGTTTGCTTAGGTATGGATTAGCTTTCCAAGGCCAGAAAAACAGGAAAATATTAAAACACTATCCATTACTGCTGAAGCTAGTAAGCAGACTCAGAGCTTCTCCCCTTTCTCCCTCACACTGTTCCTCAGAAAGGAATCACAGCTTGTGAGCAAAGTGATTCAGAAGCCAGCATCTTTCCCATAGCAACATAGAGCAGGTGCCCCACTGAAACTGGAGGTGACAAATAACAGGCCATGCCTGTATACTAATTGCTCGTGGAGGTCTTCATAAGCAGAGGCTCTCTTTTAATGAAAATATAAACTTCCCATCTGTTATGATTACAAATACTGTCACTGCTTTTCTGGTCTTCATTAATGACAACTGTTCAAACACCACTAATCAATAGTCCTCTTACTGTTATTTCCCATTAGGAGGTTGGCCACTCTGTTGCCTATGTTGATCAACATGAGGAAGGAAATACCTTTGGTGCATGACAGCTTGTCCAAGTCTACTAGAGACTCTGACAGGATTTCAAGCCCCAGTACCACAGACATGCTGAATTCAAAATTTCTAAGGAAGGGTCAATACAATGGAGTTATCAGGTTCTCTGGGGAATCTGAGTAAAATCCTTTGTGAACTCCTGAGTTTTGAAGATCAGAGATCTACTGCTAATATAGTTTGTCCACGACCAGCAGGGATTAATCAGGATTTCTTTAGTTGCCCAAGCTTGTACAAAGGTCAGTTAAATAAGGCAAAAACCTCTTGTCCCCCAAACTTAATTACTTGTTCTCCAAAGACTTCCACCTAATGTGGAGAGACAGCCAGGAAATTTGGAGGAGTGAAGCTATTAGAGGGACCGACTGGCACCACTACATATTTGCACTGCTTACGAGGTGAAATTACTTAGGTGCTGCGACCTCTCAAGATATACACTTATCACAGTCTGAAGTGTGCCTTAAAGAGCACGAGTCTCTTTTCTTTTGGACCCCCCCTTCCCCCATGGCACACTGTGAAATTCATCTGGATGTGATCTTCACAGCTGCAAATCCATCTTCTGTTTCCATTACACATTATATTAGTTGGCCATGCTTCCCCTTTAGCATACATTAGCACAGCTCTTTATTTTAGCATTATTAATTTTTTGACATGAAGTCGCTCTAAACACGGTAAATACAGAAAGTAATTGGTATGTTAAACAGGGGAAGCATAATGAGTCTCATGTACAAACGCGACTTGCTCCTGCTGCAGAGTCGCACTGAAACAGAATACGAAATTGAGCTGCCAATTTCAGCAGGAACTTCTTCACCAAGTCCCCTGGTTCACAGGCAGTGCCTCGACCTCTCCTGTACTTATGATACATCCAGCCACAGTTTAATGGCTGAAATGACTTTGAAGCTTTCCCAGTGGAACCAATTTTCACCCTCTGTGAATATAAGCTCCAGCCCTTCAGCAAAGAGTTTAGTTTGGTGATAAGTTAACATGTGAGGCCAGCCCGAGAAAAAATTTTGACTGATGCCCTGTTGGTAGGGCTTTCACATTGTAACTTGTGGTGACGACATAGGGCTTTTGGGGAGAGACACGTGCTTCAGACTAATACTGGCTGATGGGATATTTTGCCAGAGAAATGTTCTGTGTAACCAGAGAGGCTGCAGCAGCTTGTCAGCCCTGATGGCAGATCTTCACTAAGAGGAGCAGATAGGGAACTCACAGTTCATTGCAGTCCATACTTCTATTGGTAAGGGGTGATTATGAAATACAGGATGAGAGTTTAAGGGCATGGATGAGATATTCTCTAAATTTGGTGAGAAGTCAGAGGAAGAGGGAGGTATATAAGAAAGGATGAGAAAAAGAAAAGCTAGGAAAAAGCTACCAACAACTTTTATAAAAGCTTCAAAATACTACCAACCCCAGCTTATTTCTTTCTCTTCATTTTAGCCTTTATTATAAAGATTACAGATTTCTAGTTTTGTCTTGGAAATTATATGTACTAAATACAGTTATTCCAGCTGTTACAGTTTCAAATCCAATAATATTTGTCCAGAATCAAGGCTGAAAGATAAGATGAAAATGACTGTACAATCCAGAATCAACAAAACACATATATGCTATTTGAGAAGCTGTTTTCCTGCCAGCTCTATGCCTTTTCTTTGGTGGAAATTCACAAATAAAAGACAGATACAGTCGGCAGCAGGACAGGGCCATAATATTTGACCTACAATGAAGCTGACATACATCAGCAAAACACCCACAGACAGCAGATTCGGGAACCTGACCTGTCTGTTGCTTTACCCATGGTACTGCATAAATAATTAATTGTACCTGCCAATGTAACAGATAACACCAGGTAGCTCTCTGCTTTTTGTTTTTTTACGACAATCCTTGATCTTTTTCTGTGTTAGCTGTCGTAGAAGAAGAAACTGGAAGAAAGAGAGCAGACCCTTGTTACTTGTGTAATAGCCTACCTGCTTTCTCAGGTTATTCTTGAAGAGGGGTTGTTGACAGGCTATAAAATATCTCAGCAGTTCCTGGCAAGAGAGAATCAGAAGAAAAAGACAGTATCTACCTTATTCTGAGTTTGATCCATGAACCAAAAGAATACATAGATACAATTTTTGCTTGGAACATTTAAAATAGGGCAATATAATGTCCCATAAAATAGGTACCAGGGAACAAGCAGAAGTTCATAGCAGGATAGATTTAATGGCACAACAGTTTCTTTCAATTTGGTTTTATGTTTGGGCTTCAGAAGAACCCTGAAAACAGTCTAGAGACAAAATTTTCCTTTTCTTTTTCTTTTTAACACCTTTGTGATTTTATTTAAGAATGACATTTCATTCTGGACAAGACCCCCATGGTATAAGGCTGACAGCTGAGACCTGAAACATACATTCTGCAATTCAGCAAGTACCTAAATAAAAAGGACAAGCAGTGCTAGGATCTTCTCTGAGGAAACATCAGAGGTAAGTTTCAAATGATGAAATGAAATATTAAATTCAGCTGAGGTACATATGTCCGGTTTCAGGCAAGCAGCCAGCAAACATGTGTCCCTTTTTCTTTGTTTCTCCTTCTAGGGGTTATAATATTACTATTTCGATTTAACATATGCTTTCTGAAGGAGCATGGAAGCCTTGCCCCATGTAACTCACATAGCTCTGTAAAATAAACAATAAAACTCAGCAAAAAATGAGTTAGAAAGCCCAGCACAGTGATTTCAAGACTAAGTCCCAGAACCTAAGTGAATAGCATGCCTTAATAATGCAGAAGCTGGACAATAGCCTATGATCTCATAAGGGATATGGTTTCAACTTGGGCCTGATAAACTCAAGTACATAAACTTGCACCTGCACTTTCCAAGTGCAAACACCTGGCTTGACTTTATAGGAGTGAAAAGCCTGCATTCTCTCTTTCAACAGCCTTTTCTAAGTGCAACGATTGGAATCTGTACTGGCAAATCACATCCCTGGGCTATTCCTACTGACACCCTAATAAACTACAATCCTTCTGGCTAAGCTGTCTTCAGAACCCCACTAAACATTGAATGCATTCACTTCAGAAAAATCACAACAAAGTAATCTTCGATCACAGGCAAAGAAACCTGAGTCTGAAATCCTGACTCTGAAACTCTGCTTCTGATAGATTTGTCACACCTTTTCCTCCCACCAAATAAGGGCTACATTTACATAGCATTTTACTGAGCGCTAGTTAGATGACAGTGCAGAGGCATTTTCCTACTATTGTTCTCAAACAGAAACCTTAATCCATGACCTGATCTGGGCTCAGACATAGCTGTACCTTTTAGACTCTTTCCTAATCTTGTCTGAATGTTGATACCAGTCCAAATGCCCAAAATCTAAGCAGATAGATTGACCCATTTTTGAATTTTATGTTCAAACAGAGACTCTGCAAATTGGGAAGTTTGGTTCATGGATTTAGAAGGACAAAGAATCAAGACTGGAAAACAAAGATTAGGGTTTGTGTTTAGACCCATCGTGATTTTGAATGCATGACCAAGATGAACAATGGCACCAGTAATGGTGCTTCCCATTGGCCATTCCAAACTATTTAATCTGCAGACAACTGACAGAAGTATCAGCAGAAAACACCCATTGATAGATGAACACAAACATGTTAGGCAGAAAGTCTGGACTTTTCTGAAGTAGATTAGCAGCTTTTTAGATGTCATCAAAAGCAGCTAAAACAAAGCTTTCAGAGCTGGCTGTGCAGGATGCTCCACACACAGCTTGAATCACCTTGCTCTTGGTAATGGTCTGCCACAGAAGCCCTAATCAAGTGTGTGTGTGAATTTTACTTTCATGAGATGACAGTTCCCAAGTGAAAGGACACTTCAGCTCTGATAAAACTTTCCTTCTATTGTCTGAGGTTTGTTTGTTTTCTGGCAAACCCCAGCACTGCCTCTGCTTTCTGTGCAGACATGCATTTCCCAAGCTTGTGTAGGGAGGCCAACCAAAGTCTTTGGAGGCTTCTCAATAGTATTGCCTGAAGCAAATACCACAGCTCAATAGCAATTTAATATTGTAATCAGGGAGCAAACTGTGCAGTTTTGGCACATTGTGATAATTATTAACTACATGTATTAGTGTTGTGATTCTAGTAACTAATATTTACAAAAGGTTCCCTGTGTGGGGAAGACCTTGCCTAGACACAAGCAGTTGAGCTATTCCTGAGTGATTGTCAGTGGGCCTTTAAGCCTCTGCTCATGTTCACTGCTTAAAGATAAAACATCAGTACTTAGAAATTGTACTTCAAAAGACCTATTTCATGAATAATAAATTCTCAGGGTGTAAAACCATACCAAGTGCCAGAACGTTTTGTGAATTTATGGGGAAGTTTTCCTGTGGAAAAAAAACCCCTAGAAGATAAGATTTTAAAAGCACATCTCAAATTCCCTAACATAATAGAAAGGAGATTGGATTTAAACATTGAATCATTCTTGCTTTTCAGATTTTTGTTTCATGCCATGATGTGTCTCTTCCTCCTGCTTTCCCATTGCTATTAGAATTAATGAACTTATGAACCTCAGTTCAGAACTCACAGGCATGGGCAGAGATAAGCAACAGCAAAATGTTCTCTAAACTCAAAATCTGCAATTGTCAAATTAAATTTCTGTGTGCAGTTATTATATCTAAGCTGACTCAAGGTTGAAGCAAAGTTGCATTCCTCTTTGTGTCTTATGTAGCTCTTATTGGATTAGTAGTTCTTCACCTAGCTGAGCATGCTGGTAAGGAGTGAAGGTGGTTGAGTGACAGTATCTGTATCAAAAGATGATCTGTACAGTGAACTTGACAAACCTTGAGCATCTTGCATTCCTTCTCAGAGTACACAATTGTTTTTCTTGCACTGATTATTTGTCTGCTTTTCCAAACAGGTGGGGACACAAATACATACTTGTCTGTGAGTTGTACTAAATTACTGATGTGAATTATGCACATGAAAAAAGGAATTTATTTTCTAATAGCTTCAGAGTTGGGAAAAAGATTTTCTCATGCAACTCAACCTCTGTGTAGTTTCTTTCCTTCAAGCTCACCAATATTTCACACAATTTTTCTGGCAGTATTCAAAGTGCCTTTTAAATTATGTATGCTTTTGGCTAGTATGCCAGACTTGTAGTCTAAGAGACTAGACTTCCCTACAAAGAAGTCATGATTTGACATTGTTTATTTTGCTGCATAATCACATTAGATAGGGCAGTGTCATAAAGAAGACATGAAACAAATAGATGTAAACAATATATTGCCATTCCTTTAACAATTGTTTAAACAAATTAACAAGTAAAATATACCCTTAGCTTCAGGCAGTTCCTATGTCACACGGAAGGAGCTAGACATTAACATGTACTTCTTAGAACTCAGACCAGTATTGAGTGTTGTATTAATGTGGAAGACAAAGATGGTTCTTTCCATGTGTTTTCAACATAATTAACAACCAGGAGATGACTGAGGGATGCTGGCAGGAAATAAAAGTAACCAGTGAGGTGGGATTGGATAACTTGGTCAGTGATGATTGCAAAAGCAATAGGACACCTCAAAAAAGAAATTACAGAGGCAGAAGGACAGGTAGAAGAGACAGAGAAACCAAAGTAAAATCAGATTTCCAGAAAAAGTTAGGGGAATGATATCTGAAGTTGTTCACAGGTTTAGGAGGGCAGAGATGGCTATGAAGATATCAATGAAGACTTCACCTGACTGCAAGGCACGGGAGACAGATTGAAGGAAGTTTTCTGGGGAGCAGAGAAGGAAATACATTGGAAAAAGACACATGTGATGTGTGTAGGGACAGGGCAGTAGACTGGAGTTGGTTATACAAGTATATAAAGTATACAATATTAATACCGGTGTACATAGAGTATTAAAGATCTTGGTAATTTTGCCTTGTAAATTCTGTCCACATCAAAGGTCAGTGCAATCTAAAAAATTTCTATCAGAAGCAGTAAAACGACATGTTTATATTTATTTTTTTCTATTTTATAGATTATAAACATGAAAAAACATGTTAAAATCTAATCAGATAGTGTAAACCTATATATGTATAAACACAACTCATCTAAGACTAAATTATAAAGCCCAAATTCACATTTACTTCTCCTCAATCTACAATTTTACCTGTTTCACTCCAAGTAGATATTTAAGATTAATAAATCAGCCACTCTAAATTCTTTTATTCTTACACATTACTGCTAGGGCACGTAGGTGTAACATTAGTTTTTATAAATTCCTTTAATTAAAGCAATTATGTCAAAGATAAGATATGGTAAGCATATTAATATTTTAAGTAAACATTTGTGCTTGTTTTCAGAATTAGTAGAAACAGGAATTTGGCTACAGTTAGGGTTCTTCACTGTTTCTGAGTGCTGTAATAAGGAAGGGGAAAGGTAAGTGTATGCCTACGTTTAAGTATGTGCTTCGCTTTTCTAACCTGCTGTGAAAGCAGCAAGCTAAGGAGACTAAGTACATACCTGACGGAAAGCATGTGCTTCACTGCCTTGCTGATCTGAGCCTAGAGACAGCAGGATGGTGAGGCTTCTGAAAAGGCTGTTGGCACACTCAACACATCAGTTCAGCGACAATGAATAATTTTTTTCACAAGCAACTGAAAAATTGAAGGAACCAGGAAGTCAGCTGAACAACAAATTGGCTTTGGCAGCAAAACCAGTTAAAATTAGTTTTTTTTTCTCTGAAGTGGAAACTTACTTCTAGCAAACCAGTTCAAAGCATGGCAGTGGTACCACCATAACTGCAGAGATGATGAACTTTGGCCTAAGAACAAATGCTTTCCAGTGTGCAAGAAGTTATTAAATCAGGGTCATAGTGAAACCTTTGGAGTTGTATCCTTTAAAATGTACTTTGGGGTTAGGCGCAAAAAAAAGGTCAGGCACCTAATACTGCTCATAGTCTATCAGCATGTGCCCAAGTTTAGACTTGTGACCCTAAAACTCCTGAACATGTCTGGAGGTGCTGAAGATCCACCTTATAGTGGATTTCTAGAGTTCATGTTTACCAAAACCTTTAACAACCTTGGCAATATTTTGCTTCTGTGTCAGTCTAATATTTTCTGGGATCCACAAATAAAAGGTTTTCTCAGTCTCCAAGTGGAATGCTGCTGCTGATACCTGTGATGAAGATTAGAGGGAAGGGGAGAAAAGGGGAATTACCTCTACTGCCCTTTCATCTAATAGTGCAGTGATTAAAATCCTTGCATAGTATACAGTAGAATTTGGTTAAAGCATTAAATAGTTAGCAGAAACAGTTACCAATACCTCCTTTGTATATACTTTAGTTTGATAATCTTTGATACAAAGAAAATTATATCATACCAGGCTACATAATATTGCAAACCCCAAACGAATAAACAACAAAAAACCTGTAACAGGGTAACCTTCAGGAGATCATTAGAATATTGAAATGTTGTGAGTTTCTAGATATCTTGAACTTTTACCACATTGAGCCCCCAAATCTTCCTGTTTCTCTGTAACTGTTGAGAAAGAAAGTCTGAATATTCTTGTCTCTTCTAAGAAATTACTCACCCAAGGCAAATAGATAACCAGGGCTTTGCAAAGCTGGATACACACTACTGTTATGAAATTGTGTATACACAAAAGACAGTCTGCCTAGTAGTATTTATAGATGAGAGAAATTAAGGAAACATTAAAGCTCCATGGCTTTTTACTATAACATGCATATACCTACAAAAATGGATTGTATTTTGGTGGGTTGTAAGGGGCAGCAGTAGCGTCTCTGAATAAACAGCTCTTAGACCAGTTCCCCCCTGCCTCTTCCACTGCTCTTGCCTCTGGCTCTGTTCTGTTTTGCTTTTTTGTTTTTTTTTCCCTGCCAAGGCCAGCTGCTTCCTCGATGGTAGGATCCTCTGCCATGGCCTGGGTTGCCTCGGGGACGTCAAGGGACCACCTCCACTGGGGTCAGCCAGGCTCTCTTGGCTGCATGCATGCTTGTGGTTTATCTACCCGACAGGCCTGGGCAGCAAGGCAGAGATGCTCTTCTCTTCTCACTTTCTTATCTTTCCCTTGCTACCCCAGCAACAGTGACCTGTATCACCTTGCCTGAATGCATCAGTTCTGCTACCGCCGGGACCTGGTGCAGGCAGTTGTAAGCAGGCGCTCTTCCCAGCTCCTGATGTGTTTGAGTTTAGTAGTGCTTACCCTCCCGGTCATTCCCGTGACTGTCAATAGCACAACATCCAGATGAGAGGTGTTGTGCCTTCTCATGTCTGGGCATTCATGGGGTTATGCCTGAACAACAGCTATGTCCAACTCTTCAAGCGGTGTGCAAAGGAAGGGGGAATATACAGCACACAGAAGTCTTGAAATCATAGAATCGTAGAACCTTTCAGGATGGGAAAGACCTCTAAGGTTGAGTCCGACTATTAACCCAGCACTGCTCACTCCACCACATCATGTTTTCAAGTGCTACAGCTACTCCTCTTAAAAACAAACACCCCCAGAGATGGTGAGTCAACCTCTTTCCTGGGCAGTCTGTTCCAACGCTTGACAGCCCTTTTTTCCAAATATCCAATCTAAACTTCCCCTGGCACAACTTGAGGCCATTTCTTCTTGTCCCATCAGTTGCTTCTCTGGAGTAGAGACAGACACTTGCCTTGCTACAACTTCCTTTCAGGTTGTTGTAGAGAATGGATCTTCTCTAAGCCTTCTGTTCTCCAGTCTAAACAACCCCAGTTCCTTCAGCTGCTCCCATAAGACTTGTTGTCTTTGCCCACTAATACTCCATGCTCCCTGGTCAGGGAGCTGCTAGCCAAAGTCAGTGCTGTGCTGTGTTTTTGGTGGGGTTCCCGTGAGGCTGTCCCCATCTCTGTGAAGTCTTTTAGCTACTTCATCTTGAGCTCACCACTCCTAAGAAACAGATTTTGCAAATGGTGTTGCTAGTTGACGACTTCTAATGAAACCTCCTCGGTAAGAGAGGAAGGGGGTTGTTTAACATGACATTTGCCTGAGAAGCATTTGATGGGTCTCAAAGAACATCTGATAGTGATGACAAGGATCACAGAAAATTGTAGGAAACACAATTTTGTCAATTCTAGGAAGCATCCTGTGTGGACCAGGAAGGAGGCACTAGGGCTGGCCCCGTGTCTCCTGTGATGTAAATTGTGGTAGTCCCGTCTGACAGGTGTAACCTGGAGCTCCAATTTCTACATAAAAAACCAACATTCAGAAACAATGTTAAACATTTTTGCCCTGCTCTGAAAAATGTGAAAATCAGAAGTCATTAAAACCAGAAGGGTTCACAAAGCAAGAACTTCACTGAATTATTGTTATGCAAAATGTTTTTGGGAAGAAAGCATAATGAATAACAAACCATTCTGCTTAATTGAAGTGCCAGTAAATTAGGGCTACTGAAGTTTAATGAAAACTGAAGTCAAAATAAATCTATTTAATAACCCATCACAGTAAATTCTCAGCTTTATCCATATTGGGTTGTTCTTGGAATAGCAGTTCATGCAAAATTTTAAAGATCTGAGTATACGATAAGAAATATGATAAGTATATGATCTCAAAATCTCCAATCTTGACACAAAATAGGAAGTCTGTTTTCAGAATAGTCTCATATATGACACAGGAACATCACAAGGCACTTTCCATCATTTCACTCAGTTTTAAAGGATTCTTTTAACAAAGTTTTTCAAATAAAATATTGCCAGAATTAACATGAGGAAAACTTGAGTATCCTTTCCAGCCTCCTGGAGCAACAAGAAGAAAATTATGTGGAACAGAGGGGATGTACAAATTGTGTTTTGCACTCACAGTAACTAGTTGACCTCACACAAAATCCTTGCAGTGGATGTAGTGTGGTGTAGATTGATGAAACATTCCTTGGCACGTGTAGAAATCCCATTAAAACTAAGAAGCTGGAAGTTGAGGGTAGGGAGCTTAATACTGCCTCTGATATTTTCTGAGTCTGAACCCAGTCTGATGCAAGGCCAGATTTGTCAGGTAATATTTTGGCTGTTTCCTTGTCTCTCCTGGTGGGAAGCTTCCTTTCCTTTGGTATGTTGGAGGATCTGCAAGGCCAACTCACCACTCACAGGAGCCTGGTACATTTACTCTCTTCAAAATGCAGTAAATGATGGAGCTAAAAAGACTGCTTGATATCTCACAGCATGCAATGTTTTTCAGTTGTCCAGAACTCAGTCAGATTTTGATATTAAAAAATTATGCCTTTTTCTTTCCCTATATCAAGAGAGAAAGACAAGATTTTGCAGACTTTTACAAACCACATATTGAGAAAAGCCCAGCCTGCAAACTTGGGACATTTCACAGCAATGCTCCAGACCTGTGTCAAGAGATTCTGACACTAATTCAGGAAAGGCACTAGTTAATTTTGATTTCTCAGCTCTCTCTTCAGTTCTGTTGTCATAATTAGTAAGTCAACATTTACCCACATCTATCATGAGACCTAGGAAAACTATTAGTTGCAAACAGCTGATTTGTTGAATTTAGCTCTGTTTCCTAATTGTGGTTGATCAACGACCACACTTTAATTTCTATTAATTTTATTCACTGTATAAATTCTTCTGTGACTTGTTAATCTGAATATATTTTAGCCTATGTACTGCTTACAGACTGGATGGTATATCAGAGTTTTTGTGAGTTGTAATTCAGTTTGCACATGAAGGATCAATAGAATCCCAGTCTATTGTTTGTAGTCTCCTGGTGCATAGTCTTCAAAAATATAAAATGATTTCTACATGACTTCTGCAGACAGTTTGGAAGCTTTTTGGAAGCAAAATTCACAGGAGTATTTGTTTCACTGCCTTTTTTAATATAAATTTATGTACAAACATTTCTCCTACTACGTGTATGCAAAAACCCTGTTGAAGTCCTATTGAAAGCAACAGAAATATTCTGACTCAAATAAAAAAGAATCCCATAAAAAGGGAAAAATATTGTCCAGTTACAGGAATGGAGGGCTTTGGCTCATTTTTGTCTTCTTTGGATTCTTAAAACTGATCCTCAGAGAGATTGTGCTCCTTTCCTATCTTTCCCATTATTCCCCTAGCTGTTGGCAGCTCAGTGGTCTCAGAGACACCTTGATAATTTTTTATATTCTTCCCAACTGACAGCCTGGGGGAAGGCCTTTATTCAAAAAGAAACACAATATGGCAATGTGATTTTAGGAATGTAAAAAGAAAAATTGCCTGTTCAGCCTCAAAAAGAGATAACTGAGAGTGGGACCATGTTGATGTGGGTAAGTATGTAAAGGGTTGGTGTCAAAAGGGCAGAGGCAGTGGTGGTGCCAATCAATAGGACAAGAGGCAACAGGCAGAAAAAGGCAGAAAGCAGAGGAAGCTCTACCTGAACATGCAGAAGAAGTTCTTTACTGTGTGGATGACTGTGCACTGGAACTGATTGCCCAGAGAGATTGTGGTCTTCCTCTCTGAAAAACCATCTGGACACAGCCTGTGCAATGTGCTCTTAGGATGACCCTGCTTGAACAGGAAGGGTGGAGTAGGTGACCCACTGTGATTATCTTCCCACCTGACCAATTTTGTGATTATGTGAACACGAAAAGAAGTTGCATATCTTTTCCTGAAATGTTCAAAAGCCCATCGAACAGAGGAAAGTGTCACACTAAGTACAGCACACCATTCTTGATGGTGCTTGTGTGTGGAGAGGACGTGACTGACATCCATCAAGCCAAGGTGACTGATGATCACACCACACACCAAAACAGCTGTGCCAGCTGTTGGTGCCCGCACCAGCTTCGGTGGCTTTTGATGGCAAATTTTGTGCAATGTTTTTAGATGGCAGAGTGGACTGGCTGTCAGTATTGACTGCATTCATACTGAGCTGCTTTATGGTTCCCTTGCTCATTGCCAAGGACTTTAGGGAAGAATCTCCTCCCTCTCTCACACCTCAGCGATGTCTGACCATTGCCATGCACTGGGAAGCTTGAAAACACTACCAGAAATATTGTTTTGGAAATGAGTTGTTTGTACATGTGTATCAGAGAATCACTGAATGGGTAAGGTTGGAAAGGACTGCAAAGGATTATCTGGTCCAACCTTCCTGCTCGAGCAGGGTCATCCTAGAGCATATGGCGCAGGATTGCATCCAGGTGATTCTTGAATATCTCCACTGAGAGAGACTCCACAACCTCTCTTGGCAAACTGTTCCAATATGTAGTCACTTGCACAGTAAAGAAGTTCATCCTCATATTCAGGTGGAAATCCCTGTTCATCAGTTTCTGGCCATTGCCTTGTATCCTATTGTTTGCCACCACTGAGAACAGCCTTGCTACATCTCCTTGACACCCTCCTGTTAGATATTGATATACATTGATGAGATCCCATCTGACTTGTCTCTTTTGGAGGCAGAACAGGCCCAGCTGCTTCAGCCTCTCCTTGTAAGAGAGATGCCACAGTCCCCTCAGTCATCTTTGTTGCCCTCCGTTGGACTCCAGGAGCTCCATGTCTCTTGTACTGGGAGTCCCACAGCATTCTGAACACAGCATTCTGGCATTCCAGACGTGGCCTCACTAGGGCTGAATAGAGGGGCAGGATCATCTCCTTCAACCTGCTGGCAATGCTCTTCCTAATACATCCCAGTATACCACTGGTACTGGACAGCAGGTTCATGGACAGCTCAGTGTCTAGCAGGATCCCCAGGCGCCTCTGTGCACAGAATGTACCTACACGTGGGTACATACCCACACAGCCGCAGAAGGCAGGGCTGGGCCTGCGGTCTGTAACCTTTAGGATCACTGCCAGCGACACCTGCGAGTTCTGGGGGACACAAACACGCGGCGACATTAAGAGCACCTGCATAGACGACGTCTCCACGCGATGGGGCCCAGGCTGTGCCGGGGCTGTGCTGGCAGGACCAGGGCTGCGCTGGGGCTGTGCTGGCGGGGCCGGGGCCGTCCCGGGGCTGGGCCCGGGCTGTGTCGGGGCTGTGCCCGGGCTGTGTCGGGGCTGTGCCGGGGTTGTGCTGGCGTGGCCGGGCTTGTGGCGGGGCCGTGCTGGCGGGGCCGGGGCCTTTGCCGCGGGGCGGCCCCACGCCGGGAGCCGGAGCCGTTGCCATGGCTACGCGGCAGAGCCGAGCCACGGTGCGGAAGCGCGGCTCGGCGAGCGACCGTATCGATTAAACGAGATATATAGATATAGATATAGATATAGGTATATACACACACACATACACGCATTCGCTCACGAGGAAAGCGGCACTGAGGGATCTGGTGCGGAAGGTGTCCCGTCAGATCCCTCCGCGCTCCCGGCAGTGGGTGAGCACCAGGCGTGTGCGGTGTCTGCCCAGGCTGGCCGGCCAGCCTCTCTCCGCAGCACACACCTTCCATAAAGCGCATCCTCCGGGTGCCGAGCGCCCGATCCCCGCTGTCCCGCTCAGAGGAGCGCTCGGGGCAAAGCTGATTTGGTTTGGTGATGTTTAGGGACAGCACTCGCCAGCGGGGCAGCACTCGACCCCTACCTGCCAGCTCTCCTAATGTCACTGTCAGTGTGGACACCTCAGGTCGTCCTACAGGGATTCCTTGGATGGCGGATAAGAACCTGCCTGCCGGAGGAACGTCTCCTGTAATGTTCATTATGCTCAGCCTGACCTCGTCGTGAGGATTAGTGACCCCCCGTAATAACAGGACCCCCCTGGCTCCCAAGCTGGATGACCTGCGTGGGTCCATGATGCTTGTGTGGCCCTCTGGCCTCCCCCATCTCGGGAAAATGGCACAATACGGCGCGGCAGTCTGCCGGCGGATCTGTTACTAAAGGAATTCATGCATCTTGCATCTTGAAGATGCATTATTAATGCCTGGACAAATCACATCAGGTGGAGCTCAGCAAGTCCCTGGCACTGCAAAAAGGAACAAAGGCTGGTTCTACAAGAGAGAGAAGGATGAGACAAATTATAACAGCTGGGAGTTTCTTGTCAGTAAGATGGCATAAAAACAGAAATGCTAAAATTGTTTGCACATAAGGCACGTTTATATTTTTACTGAGAAGAAAATTGCACATTGCACTGTGAAGAAGACACTTTATTTGTATCCTAATAAACATCAAATTGTCGGGCATCTTTGAAATCCATGGCAAACTGGCCCAGCTTGCTGGCATTCAATTGACTTCCAAGCACAGTTTTATTTAGTATCTGGAAAGGACTAAAAAGACTGGATTTGCAAGCAGAGGGCCCAGTTCGCTTCTTGTCTTCTTGAAGTCAATGGCAAAACTCCCATTCACTTCAGCAGTAACAGATCAGGCCAGAGTTTTTAGCAGTCTTCCAAAGGGAAGAAAGCAATGCTGCCTGCAACAGCACATGGGAAGGCATGGACCCCATCCTCTGGGGCAGAGAACAGTAATTCTTCGTCTCTAACTCTTGATAAGAAGATCTAATCTGTGCAGCACAGGCTTTGATGCCAGCTAGCATTTTTGTCCCTATGGTGCAAGTAGCTATCCAAAATCTGGGCCTTGCTGTCTTTGTTGCATTAGGAATGGAAGAAGATGATAGAAACTCAGGATTTCTTTGGGAAAGGCCTTGTTTATTTCCAGAGGTTGTTGTTACAGCAAAATGCTATTACAGCAAGGCAGGAGGAAGCAAAGTAGTTCCATGTTTGGAAGTGTAAGTCTCTTTTTAGGGAGCACTCAGCCAAGAAGAACTGTATTTTTGTTTCAGCGCCTGACAGTGCACCATTCCACTCCTGCAGATGGCTTTCCCAATGTCTTCTCTTTTCTCCCTTACACATCCACCTACAACATGCACCCCCCCGCCCAGCTGTTTCACTCACAACTTCACCCAAGAGAACTGCTGGGTCTGCTCTCTGCTCCTGCCCTTTTTGCTCTTGCCTTGCAAAGCTGAGCCATGCTCTGGGCAGTGACTTCTGTTGTTTCTTTTGCCATTAAATTAAAGGGCACTTAATTGCTGTTTCATTTAGTCTTAAAATCCCCAACTTCTGTTTTGTGATTGTTATTTCAGCACATGAGTACTTTACTTTTGTCTTCAGCCTAACTGACTTGAAGGTGGTATTTTCTTTCATAAGAGCCTCTAAGGGCACACTGGTAATGCATGTTTAGCTGGTGAAAAACCCCAAATCACTTTCAGACATCTACAAACATGCTATTTTTTTTCCCAATATGTGATTCTATAGGATTCCTATAAAAACTATGTATCGAAATTAAAAAAACAAAATTATCAGAGTGCTTAGAAAGCATCAGAAGGTTTTTTTTTTTGTCATTATAACAGTATGAAATGCATTTCCTCTAAGTCACTTAAAACAGATCTAGCCTTTGGTGTGAAGTAGAGAGAGTATTTTTTAGGGATCCACATGAGATGGTAGGAGATTACTGAGATATCTCTAGCCCTCACTACAGGGATAATCACTTTCTCAGTGCAAGGAATAGGACCCAGTGAGGAGAGGCAAAGAACAGAAGGACAAACTAGACAGTTTTCAGTACAGCAAAAAGTAAAAAAACCGTGCCTCTCTAATTCTTTAATTCATTGGCAAGCTGACAATGGTAACCTTGTTTTGCCAGAACCAGTCAGATGAGGGAAGAACATGACAGAGGGAGTATTGGTGTGAGGATTATGTACAGAAAGGCATGTTCTGAGGGTACTATGGGGTTATGGATTATCTACATCCAGCCAGGAGATGGATCTATGAATAGTGAGAACATCTGCTCAATGCTCACAGACAACCAGAAATGCAATGTTAGCACATTAAAGTAAAGGACTTGAGAATAACACTTCAAATATTTAAGATACTTTCATGTAAGTGGGTGAAGCATCAGGGCACATAGCACATAGTGTTCAGGATTAATCAAATACTGTAGAGAAAAGTTAGATTTTGGAAACAGACATCAGGATCAGCACATCAAAAAGAACTGAAAGCACCAGGAAGCTTTGAGCAATGAGAACTTGAGACGAGAACCTGCAAAGATGAGGTTGTATAGGTGTGACAGCTCTTAAGAAAGGAGTCTTTAGTCAGCATTCCTTGGAATTAAGGAATGGCAGGCATTTACAGTGATGGAAGAGAGAAAGCTTCACCTGAATACCCTGCAAGCAAATAAGGCATTTGCTCTGGCACTAGAGGCTCAGACATAGATAAAGTATTCTCTTGTTTCGTTCAGTAAAACTCTAGTTTGATTAGACCCAAAGTGCATCTTCTGCTCATTGACTAAATTCTGAAAAGAGGATTTTATTTTATTAAACTGCAGACTAATGATTTCAAGCACATTAAAAAGGGGCATTTTTCCAAAGCTCCTTCTGTGTAATCTGTCTGTTAAATAAGAATCTTCCTGATATCCTAAAGGAAATGACATTCTATTTAAACATGTTACCTGCTGATCTACTATAGAAGCAGGCCAGAACTCTTTTCTGTTTGGTTTGTGTATGCATGTGTGTGTGGTTGTTTCATGGCTCCTGGGTAATGTTATCCATATTTTTCTGTTTGGAGAATCACTTTTCCCTATGCACTCACCAACCAACATGAAACCACCTAATTATATTTTCATAATCCTGATTAAAAACCATCTAAATTATCCTGCTTGATGTACTCAAAGAGTTTGTTGATTGCTTTTTGATGTGTATTAGAGCTTTTTGCAGAGCCACATCAAATGGTTTGCTCCACAATGAAATAAAAAAAAATCTTGTAATATACATATGCACATCTTTAAAAAAACATATATAATTTATATTCTGCTAATTAAGCTACATCAAAACCAAGTCTATCACCATGAAATAATTGTGTAAAAGCTACTCACCTATTACAAGAACATTAATTTCCACTTTGCTTTTTTTTCCCAAATATCGATTTTATCTTATACAAGGCAATTCAGCATTTCAAAGCCTCAGAGTCTCAAAGTGTTTTTCCACCTCCATGGAGACCTTAAATCTTGAATACAAAATCAAGTTTTAGAATAGAAAACTCAAGTAAATAATATTTTCATGCAGAATATGTGCCTTCTGCATAATGGATCACAAACATTTTAATTTTTCCTCTGTTGTTTTCACATCTTAAATATGCCACATCAAATCTTGAGAAAAGTTCTGCCTGCTGTAGCTAAGGGGTTGATAAGAGGAGGGGAGAAGGGAGATAGGAGTTTGCAGAAACCCTGACCCTGGGTTTGACACTGATCCATGGTCTGTTTTACCAGGAGACTCTCTCAGTGTTCAGCTATAGGTATGGTGCCTGTCTGGTTAATCTTGAAGATTGTGTTGAGACATCATCATGCATCAGAATTTAATGGAGGCTAGAATTCCTCAAAACCATGAAAACCAACCAAGGCCAGGTTGTATGGAACTTTGAGCAACCTTGTATAGTGGGAGATATCCCTGCCCAGGACAGAGGGGTTGGAACTAGGTGGTCTTCAAGGTCTCTTCCAACCCAAACCATTCTAGGATTCTATGACTTCATTAGGTCAGCTCATGAGCATATTGGAGTTAAGGCTCACTTTGTGGTTGTCCAGCTCCAATCACAATGTCAGCATTCATTAAATAATAAAAATAAAATACTCTAGGAAAACAATTAAATAATTCAAACTCTGACTACTTGATATCAAATCTGTTGTCATATCAAATATTCATGTGAAATAAATCTGTAGGTGTGTCTGTATGAATGGAGTGCAAGGGCAAATATCGATGCTTTGCTACAACTTGACATCCAGTGCTCTAAGACAAGAGCACCGAAGATGATCACACATGAAAAAGTGTTGCCTTTCAATGTCACTTTCCTTAGCTGCATGTATGTGTGTGTGAAGACCGTCTCTCCTCTCCTGGAAACCTGTAATGTGCTGCCACTTAATCTATGGTATCTGTGACAGCTATGGGGTATTCAAGTACAGCTCCGTTCATCCATGTGTTTCCAGTTTGACTTTCAGTAAATGTTTAATGATCCTTTTCAATTACTGGACCAAACAGTATTTGACAAGAATGCACCTTGTCTAATACTAGCACTTAGACAGGAGTGCATTTTTTAGATAGCACTTAGCATCCACAATGTTGTCATGATATTTGTGAATGTACTCTCAGGTTGATCTTAATGACCCCATTACAAAGGTCTTCTCATGCCTTGCTGCGTTATCGTCTCTCTTTCCTTGATTTTTCTGATAAAGAGCTGCCAGAGTTCACATGGGAACACTCCTACGCTCAGTGGCCTGGGTTCAAGCCCTAAAGGACATTGACTTTGCCAGCAAGGCGCCAAGTACCATTGGAGAGGAAGTTCCATGTGAAACCATTTGACTGATCCTTTGGATTCTCTGGCTGCATCTGATCTCACCCATGGCCATCTGTAGAGTGCATCCTTCTCCTGTGTGTTTTCTGAATTCTCAGCTTCCATAGAACACGGAGTGATTTCAAGAACACTGTGGTCTCACTTTGGCTGCTGCTCCTCTGGGCTTGATGTCCATGGGAGCTAGGGCATGCAGCAGGAGAGACTGTCCCCTGCTGGGACAGAATGGGCCCAGGTGACAGGACATAACCCCTCCAGATGACACATGGGTATGTAAAATAAGACAGATGAAGGAATGTTGCTATTAAAATGATACGGTAAAACACTTGGAAAGTAGGCAGTTAAGTAAGATACTATGGGATATGGCTATAGAGCTGTGGTTTCTCTTTTACCTGGCATCCAAAGGTACTTTCTGTCGTTCTGGAGTAAATAATTCCACCTTTATTATTATGCTTATATTCTCTCTGTCTTAACTACCATCCCTTCAGTCCATCTAGATATGAAAACAAATTGTCTGCCCAACCCCTTCCTTCACAGTAATGATCAAACAACAGGACATGGCAGCCCCTTGATGGGCTTTGGAGGTGCTCTCAGAGCATGTCTACTGCAGCCTGGCCAACTTTGCAAGTTCCTCTGAAGGCCTCGCTGTGTTTTAAAAAACCTGTGGAAAAGCAACCATCACTATTTCTATCTTGCATCAGCCTAGGGGTTAGAAAGTAGGAAATCCATTCTCAGTTTCTATCCTCTTTGGAAAGAATTCAAACACACTTCTAGTCA
The DNA here is from genome assembly GCF_009819885.2 of Catharus ustulatus. Classification (NCBI taxonomy): domain Eukaryota; kingdom Metazoa; phylum Chordata; class Aves; order Passeriformes; family Turdidae; genus Catharus; species Catharus ustulatus. The sequence continues at coordinate 113,591,527 of NC_046221.1, read as the reverse complement.
TTAGACTATAGGTTTTTCTGGGAATGCTTTACCACTCCTCATGAAGCTGCACCACTGTGCAGAAAAATGGTTTGAATTCACTGAGAAAAGGAGAAAAAGCGAGTGAAAGCATGACTCCCCAGGCTAATGATTAGGCAGCTTTTCGGAAGTAGGAGGAGGTGGGCTCCAGTCATCCCTCCTGTTTTGTACTTTAGCTCATGCCTGTTTCATATCATGTCCTCATTCTTTCAGTTAAACTGGTGCATTTTAGTATTTTAAACAAGAAATTATAGTCTGGTGCCTACCTACTGGGCATGCTCACAGTGTTCTGCCTATGCAGGGGTTTTATGCTGCATATGTCAATGAAGGAAGCTGAGATTTCTCATCTATTTCCATTTATATGAGCTGGAATCCAGGCACAGTGAAAACTTCTTTTTGTCAAGTTTCCCGCCTGCCGTGCTTCCCCCTCCGCCTTTTTCACAGTGTCATCTTTTATTAAGATCACATCAGAGCTTCTGGAACAGCCATATTTTATCAGGATCTCTCAAAAGAGGATGAGTCAGACCATCTGATTTTATTTTGTTAAGTTCAATTTTTATTTGCTGAGTTTAGTTCAGATATGAACACATCTTGTCCAATTTATCTTTAATATAATACAGATGCTGGCACAGGCACTGATCTTGGTTACACTAGTGTAAATTTGGGGACATGCCAATGGAGCGCTGCCAAGGCCATATTAAAATTTCACTTTCAGCTTGACTAGAACTGCTAGCTTCTCAGGAAGCAGGCTGCTGTGGTGGGACGAGCCCCTGTGCCACCTCTCAATAGCTCTGCAATTCTCTGTTGGTTGAAGAATATCACGAGTAACACAATACAACCAAAGTCAGACAGGGCCAAAACACTGCTTTACATAGCCTGAGGCTAACTGGATCACTACTTCACATAAACCTTGACTGATGGGGATAAGTTGGTGGGATTTAACCAGTAAAGAGGAAAAAATGAAGTAAACTTTGTACGGATGGCAAGAACCATGGCTAGTCAATGTATTTATCACCTCGCTATTTCCCAGAATCATACCATAAAACAAAGAAATTAACAGTACCAAACCTGTCCAAATCATATTTGCTTGGAATCAGTACACACTGAAAAATCTGTACTGGTAAAAAGCAACTGGATGCTGTTATGCCTTTTCCTGGAAAACAGGAGTTCTGTGCATTTCCCCTCAGTTTCTTTTTACTGCAGAGTGTGTGCACTCCAACATTCCACAGTAAATGTTAAAAATGTGAATTATTGATTTAACCAGCCACCTAAGTACTCCTGTATGTGGGTATTATGATGAATTTTAGGTTTTGGCCCATGCAATGTAACTTCAGAAAACCCAGCTGATAGTAGCTTAGCTTCCTTGAGACTCAGAATGCATAATTTGAACTCCATGTCCAGTGAAAACCTCTGTATTTTTTTTTTTTTTGTACTTAATAGGTCTCAAGGCTGCTTGGTATCTTTCACTTCAGTGAAGCCAGAGCCCATGGTACAAAGTCCTTTTAATATGTACTTTCATGCTAAATCCGTGTTAAATATGGGGCAAAATTGACCCCGCTTCTCTGGCATGAATCATGAGAAACAGGGTTGGCAGAAATGGCAGCCTGCTGTGAACATTGATACCCCTGTAATTATGTAATGTTTTCTGGAACTCTGCTGTCTTTAACCAGTTGTCTTTCTACTCTTTGCCTGTTTATTTTGTTTTTTATTATTGCCCATGCTCTGACTTGTGAGCTCTGTGGGTTAACAATTCACTTTGTATCATTTCGCAGTGGCACTTAGGAGTCCTTGGAAAATTCTGCAAAGAAAACCAGCAAGGATTGGAGTCAAAGAAACTAGTGGATTTGGAGTGTTTTTGGAGCTAAAACGCCTTTTGACATCCAAGCACTGAATATATGCAGTGATTTTGCCATCTTATCTTTATTTGAATCAAGGTTTGATTTGTCAAACATTTTACAAAAGTTTAATCCTTTTAACAAATAAAACCCACCTTTTAAATACACAGCACACTTTACTGCCAAGAGCAGTAGTCTGGTATGAAGCCAACACTATGGATGAATGGGCTCTGCCAGGCCTTCAGGCTTTATGTGGATCTTTAGGGACTGCCTTCCTGAAGGTCCCAGGTGTAGCTTCTTTCAAGGCAAACTCCACAGCTCTGGAGCATGAACCTCTGGCTTCTCTCTCTTCCCAAATGGAAAACTCAAATTCAGGTCTACGCTTCACACATGCCACAGTAAAAGTTTTAAGACAAAGCTTTTTAAAAGATTGTAAGGCAACTTGAAAGCCCCTGTATGTAAGCAGACATCTGCCTGAAGTTCTCAGGGGACTTGGGACTTTGAAAGGTGGGTGAACCCTGATGGGCTGTGGAGAAGAGGTTGTGCTTTACTTCTCCCAGTAGAGACCATGGTGGATACACAAAGCACCTGGGTCATGACACTTAGGGTAAGTTTGTCACAATAAGACTCTCTGCTGGCATGGCTGAATTGCTACCAGTACCCAGTCTCAGGAGTTTAAGAATCTTTGAACTGTCCTATTATGCTTCAGGACTGTTTTGTCCTTGGAGAAATCATGCCTTTTGGCTCCAGGGTTCTTTTCAAGTGGGAGCTATCAAGATGTCCATAGGAGCTTTGGTCCACTTTCTCTTGATGTATGACACCTGGCTGTCACTTGGCTGAGCTGCATCTCTGAGATGGGATGCCTCCATACATTTGATGTCTGAACAGCTTCTGTATCCTACCAAATAGGTGGTAATGTTGTCTTCTCTAGCTATCACTGCTTGCACTGGATACTGCAGGACTCAGATGAAATGGGCTGGATGCCAAAGGCCTGAGGACAGCAGTGGCTTTCCACTCGCTGCCAGTCACTGACTTCACACCAACTGCAGACCCCCAGGCAGATCAAGAGCCACAGGCAGAGCCCACAGATGGATCACTCAGGTAGGCATACTGTGGCAGCAAATTTCTTTCTCCAAGAAGCAAAAAGATTTAATCTTGTCTGCACTAGAGCGACTCTTTCTTAACAATGACAGACCAGTGAGCGTGTGTCCAGGGGCTGATGATCCTGTGGTAGTACTGAATAATTGACTGTGCTTCTCTGGCCCCTGCTGGTGAGGTGGCAAAGTAGTTTTGACCCCGGGGAAGTGGTTCCTTGCATCTCCCAAGCTGCTTTTGGTGAATTTAATGACTGGGACACCATTTCCAAGTTACATGAATTACTCCCAGCCAGGTTCAGCACAACCTCTCTGACCAGGGCATTTCCTACGTAGGTAGTCAAGAAGATCTCTTAAGCTAGCTAAATATTCTGAAATAGAAGCAAGATAATATTTCTTTTCTCATCCTCTGTGGTCTGTGGGGAGGGAATAGAGACAGCCACCACTCATTTAGCAAGAGCAATTCAATTTTTAAGAAATGGGAAGAGACACTAAAAAGTACTCTATGACTTAGGGTCATTTAAGCAGATAGCACTGAAGCAAAACCTTTGATTAAGAGTAGCAATTATTTTTAGATACATTATTACATATTATTCAAATTCATTGCAACTGAAAAAATAATGCATCTATCACATTCATTTTCTATTAATTTTATTTTAAATAAGCCCTAAAAATGTTATAAAGAGTTTGAAACATAATTGCTAGCATGACTACCCTATCTGCAGCCAAATAAGGGTTTTTTTTTATTAGACTTCATTTTATAAGTGGAATGTGACTTGAAAGTTTGAATTCAATCCGTCTCTACTCAGCACTAAGCCATATATTGCAGAGGTACAACATTTAAATCTTGCCAAGATACCTTTGCAACCAGAGAGGCAAGAGAAAGTTCAGTTCTGTAAAGGGAAGGCTTAGATTCTGGAGAGCAGAGCCAAATCTGTGGAGAAAATCCTAAAACTGCAAATACCATGGATTTAGATTGATCCTAATAATGCATTTTATTATTTAGATGTAATAAAAATTCAAATTATGTGAAAAATAGTAAAACCTCTAGTTTTAGAGTGTAGTGAGAGAGATTGAAGTATTTTTAGGCTATGCTATATGAATGCCAATATAGATGGTAGAGTTTTCATAGCTATTCATCCAACATTTACAGAAAGATATTAACAATATATCACCGTTCACTGCCAGCTGCAAACACATATAATCAGTCACAAATTATGTATTTAAATTTTGGGAACATTAGATGTTTTATGTAATGTTAGACCATCCAGAGATACTGAATAGGGAGTCTCTGGCCCAGTCCTGGTCTCTTTGATATCTCTATTGACATCAAAGTGAGAGCCATATGCAAAGGGTTTAACACTGCCATCTGCAGATTGCTATCAGATTTGCTGGGTTTTCCCACTGACACAGGACTGCCTTTTCACTTAGTAAATCACAACCATTAATTTGCTGCCCTTTCCTTTCACTGCTGGTTTCCCAAAAGCCTGCTAGATATCCTCTGATGGAGTTTTTCTGGGAATGCTATACTAGGTCAGTTTTGTCAGAATATCGTTCTTTCCCCCCTCATGCCTCATTATTGACCTTTCCACCCACGAGGGGGCTCTGAGCAACCAATCTGAGTCAAATAAGCATGAGGCTATTGAAGGTGATGTGCACATCCTGTGTTCTAGGATGACTTAGAAGCAGTGAAACTCAGAGCTGATATCTTCCTCACACTTAAAAAAACTGCCAGAAGGAAAATACCTTCACTGTCAGAATGACTATGTGAACAGATGAATTAGGATTAATAGATGTTTTTAATGAGCTTTCTAAATTAGTTATAATAGAAAAGGCATTATGGCATGCTTGTGTCCTCAAAATGCCACCCCAACATGGAAAAAAATGAAGAAGGGCCAAGATTGGACACAAATGACTTCATATAAATATATAGTTTGAACAACAGAGAGAACAAACTAGGAGAGTCTGAAAATCACTGCTAGTTCCAAAAGTGACATCAATGAGATGCCTTAATAAAGATGAGATTTGTCTACACCAAAACCCAGAAACTGCTGCAGGAATTCATGAACCATCAAAAAGCTGACTAAGCAATCCATGTAGCACAGTGTGAAGCTGTGGGGAGTTACCAGTTTGGGCTTCTGTCTGGGGTATCCTGCATTGATACTGCCCTGAACCTGAGGTGTATAAAGATCTGCCTTGTACACTGTCAGGTTTGGAGTCTGATCACGTCACTCCACCATACTTCTACAGCTATTGTGGGCAATATCTGCAGGAGAGATACAGACCCAGGCAATTTCCATTCTATTGCAAGCTCTGGTGACTGTCTACTGTGTGACATTTAACACAAATTGTTTCGGTTCTTTGTTTTCATATCTAAAATTAGGATAAAAGAATAATCATATTCCTTTGTAAAATGTATCTGATTTAAAAAAAAAACCCCTCATATTTGAATCACTCTGTTTACTAATTTATTCTTGATAAGGATTCAGAGTAAGAATTTTAATTAATAGAGAGAATAAGTAAATAGTGAGGGCTGAAATAAATCAGTTTGGGCAAGTATCACAGTCTATCCATTCTGATATTTAAACTGTGTTCTTCCCTACTTCAGAGAGAGTGGTGTAACTTTACAGGAGAATTTATTTTTGAGAGGGAAGAGCAGACCCCACAAATGAGATATTAATATTTTCTTCATTACAGCAAGGTCACATACAACTGCATTTTCAAAACCCAGGTGTTCTACACTTTAGGCAGTAGGTGCTCAAATAGATCTCTGCATGCTGCTCTGGCCAGGAGTTTTCAACAGTTATCTTTAATGCTGATCTCTTCTAAAAATATGACCATATAATTACATGCTCAGATACTAAGGATTGTGACGATGGTGACTGGAGGCATGTGTACTGGTTCCCTGCTGGACACTTGGAAATTAGCAGTCCTTGCCTTTACTTCTCAACGGGATTGCTGCAAACATTGGCCTGTCGTTACAGATGGCTTCCTTATTCTCTGCCTAGCAGCAACAGAAAAATGATGCGCCCAATTACTGGTGCCACTTATAAAAAAGTGCACAGTTCATTAGTTTGAATGGGCGTGCAGTTCTGACCCAGTGTGTCATTTACATATTATAATCAGTCATTAGCATATGCTAATCACAACCCTGAGCCTTGCCCTGGCACTTCTAAGAGATGCTGGATGATACTCTGTAGATGCTGCTATCATTGACTGTGCTCTGAATGCAGGCTCCTGCTTCAAGCAGTAGCCTGGGCTGGCTGGCTCCAAGCTTGGTAGCAGGCGAAGTCTGCTTGTCTCTCTGCAGGAAGGACTGCTAAATCAGGTTCAATTGCAAGCAGAGACGTTTTGAAGGAAAGCGTGTTGCATGAGGGCAAAGCATATTTCTGAGTACGACTCATAACTGGCAACCCTCTGTGATCTGCAAGAGACACCAGTTGAAATGGATGGAGACCCACAGACCTTTCCTAAACATGACAGCAGTGTCTAGTCCATTCAGTGAGTAGATACTATCAGAAAAAAGGCAAAGTGCCAAACCCCTGGAGTGGTAGTTGAAGTTCTGTATTGCAGACCTTGAAAGTGCCCCGAGTGAAATAAAAACATGTTGAACCTGAGTTTCTCCCATGCCCCACACTTCTAAAAATGTTTTGACCTTGGCTCAGCTCTCTTGGGATCTAGTCTCAAAAGTTCCATCTATGTTTACTGCAGCTCCTCCCTGGCTTACCTTCTATCTGCCACCATAGAGCAGAGAGCAGGGAACACTGTCTGCCCCTCACATCCTGAGGGGAAAGGATTTTTTGCCTCCAGCTGAGCCCACTGAAGTGCTTTGGACACCTTCTAGGATGGAGTCACTTCCAAAAAGCCCCTTGATTTTCTTGTTTTTCCTTGAGATTTCAGACAATCCCAGTTGGTTCTAGTTAGTGGAATTCACTAGATAATTTGCCTATTGGGTTTGGCCAGAGCCTCTCACCTTTCCTCCCTGAGGTACATCTGCCATACCAGGTAGCGTCTTTCCTATTAAGTAATATATTTACCGAGCATGAGAGCTAAGCATGGGAACTGAAATTCAGCGGAGATTACTTCAGCAGAAATGTTGCTGATGTTTCCTTTTCCTTGTGTTGTCCAGGGAAGTAGAGCAAGGCAATATCAATCTGTTGTTCTCATGCCTTTTGGGGAGCTGTTCCTTCTGCAGGCTGAAAGCTCTAAGGTGCAGCAGTACATTTCTTCTACTTCATGCTTACAGCTGTTTCCCACTGGATGGTCTCTCCTCTCACCATGGCTGTCTGGGTAAGTGTGGAAGGAGAAGCACGGTAGATAACTGGTTGCATACACAAACACAGAGCAACCAGTCCTTCCAGCCACACTTGCCTCTCCTGTGTAAGGGGTGGGGAGTTGACTGGAAGTGGCTCTCACCATGAGCTCGGGGCTGCAGCTGCTGGATATCACCTTCCCAGCTCCTGGTGCCCCTGTGCACTATCTCTTTTGCCAGGAGAGGGGACTCACACTCAGTACTCAGAAATTACACGTTGAACACTTACTAATCACGGGATTAGCAGTAAAATCACAGGATATTCAAGGTAGCATATTCTTTGTGCCTTATGGGTCTGGAACCACCAGAGGCCAGGGTCTCCAGGGCTTTTCCCGACAGCATTACAGATTGCTGGACAGGAGGAAGGAAGAGAGGAAGGGAGAGCTCTCACATAAATCTATTGATTTCAGGGACTAGGGTGCAAGAAAACAGACAACAACTGCTGTGGAATTGATTAAAAAACTTGGCAATGCTGCACATGTTTTTGTCTGTGGGCAGAATAAAACATGCTAACAAGGGCTGAGCCTAGCTGAAGCTTTAATTCCTTTCTGTTGGATAATTTTTTTCTAATTCCTCCTGATCCAGATCTCCATTCTGTTATGCAGAGCCACCCACAAAAACACTCTTTCTGTGCATTTTCATCTTTGACTCTGGATTTGCTCATCCTGCAAATTTACTGCCCGCGACTAGAGAGGATGGCTGATACTACATGACTTTTCATGCAGGTTTCACTGCAGCTGAAGTATCCTGTTTTTCAAACAAACTTCTATCAAGTAGAAGTGATTAGCCAAATTAATGTGAAGTTAATGTCCCAAAGCAGAACAATTTGTTCTCAGAACTTCACGCGACATTTAGCTAACAGCTCAAAGAAAGGGTTCCATTTGATAAAGCGATCAGAAAGAGTCACAGCAATGAGCTCGGATATGCAGGGCTTGGTATAGCTTTTTCACTATCATAAATTAAAGAGTAAGTATCAAATAATGTATTTAGCCAGGCAAGCATATGTAGAGGAAAAAAAAAAAAAAAGGCAACTTGGAAAGTTTCTTGCTGTTTCCATGGTGCATCTTGCAAATGGCAGCTGTGAAGGCCACCAGCAGTGAACAGTGCTGGGAAGGGAGCAACTGGTTAGTTTGGGAAAGCCAAAATGCCAAAATTGAGATGAGAGTCTAGGTCCTTCAGATCCTGACATGTTAACACCAACAGGCCTTTAATAGAACACACTGCTCATTCTTATGCATTAGCCTTTCACTTATGCAAACCTGTGTTGAAATCATATTTGGAGCAATACAAGTCTGTTGTGGGACAATGGATGTCTGTTTCTGAAAAGGCTCTCAGAAGAGCCTACCCTAAAGGATGCCAAACACTTGATAGTGATCTTTCTCACAGAATAAATCCAGGGAGAACAAGACTGGGATGGAAGTTTCTGTGCAGGTGCATTGCCTGAGCTGCCTGGGGAAGCACACACAACACCTGCTCAGGCACTCCTGACTGGAGTTGAACCACTGCAATTAGTCCCTCGTTTTAATGAGCACCAGACTCAGTCACATCTTTTTAAAATCACCCCCTGGTGATTTTATCCTTTGAAGTGCTGTTCATCCTCCACTACCAGGAAGATTGTGAGGAAATGGCTCACAGCACTGGCACTCAGGTGTGCTGGGCAACTTACAAGACCAAGGCAGGGTTGTGTGGCTTCTTGTTTATGGTTTCTGGGGAGGGATCATCCCTGATTGACTGATGACTTAGAACTAGGATGGCCCAAGATCACAGCATGACCATTCCAGAGGATGGGTTTAGATTAACTCATAGAAATCTCCTCTCAATTTAGGCAAGTGTCTTCTTTGCAAGGACAGCTACATGTTTTTTAAATTCAGGCTTCACATTTGTGCTGTGTTCCTAGGACTCATAACGCAACTTTGAACAGCATGGCCCATTCACCTCAGCTAATGCAAGTAAAGTATAAAAAGGCTTTCAGTCTAGTAAGTGTTTGGAGGATGACCGTCTGTCTGACAACCAGAGCTACTGTAGCACTTCAGTATTAAAGAAATCTTGCAAATTAGTATTCCATCGGCTACAAAACCAGCAACTTTGTGGGGAGCTTTTAGAAACATATTCCATGGTCAGTTGATGCATATTGCTAGAACCAAAAATTGATTAAACACTGAAATTAGAAGCCTATGAAATAAGCTGAGATCCCTAGAAAATCAGTGCACAGCTTATTGTAAATTTGATTATGAATTTTTTAGCACTAAGTAGACAAAATTACTGTTAATCACATGTAAATTGAGACACTGGAACTAATCCACTGAAATTAGGGGGATTTTTGCCATTGATTTCCAAAAGAGCAGGATTGGGCCTGCTCTGAGCAAAGAAGGGCAGGTGGAAAATTAATGTCTTGAAGAAGGAAGACTTAGGCCAGGTCTCACTATCAAAATGATGGATGGCTCAGTAAGTAACCAAACCTCTCTTCTGTTTCTCTCCCTCAAGAAAGCATCATTAGCTGAAAATCCATGCCAAGCTCAAGAACCACTTCTGTTAAAAAAAAAAAAAGATAAATTTTGTTAGCATGATGTATTAATATCAAAAGTCAAGACCAGAAACTTACTTACAGAAGGTGTGCTGATGAAATGTTTGGTAACTGGCACAAGGAGTAGAAATCCAGCCTGTGATGGGGTGTCAGTAGAAGGGTTGTATTTGCTGGGAGTGCTGCTGTGGGGCGCTCTGGTGTTTTCTTCCTGCTGTGATCAGATGGCATGAATAATCTGCAGAAACAGTACAGCCTGAAGTCAGGTAAGCATCCTTACCAGGAACATAGGTTTATTAAGAACAGCTAATATGTCCTATAATGTAGGAACCTCAGAATTAAAAAAAAAAATAGCTGCATTTTAGAAAGAACAAGTGCAAGGTAAAGAAATAAATTTTTGCTACCTAGAATTTAGCTTTAATTTGTATTTACTTCCAGCAGCATTTGGGAATAAGAAGCATAGTTGATGAATCAATTATTGATGGTACTGTAGTCCCCTCCATGGCAGGCCAGAATGCAAAAATGGCCTTTGCACTTTTAAGGTACAACCATCCAATATTGATCACCATTTCCTGCACTGTTTAACCTCATGGACAAATCATTATTAGCTCACATGTATGGAAGCAAAGATTTCCTAATTCTCCTTTCCCCTTTTCCTGGACTCAGCACAACAACCAAGGGCAGAATGAGGAGAGAAGTTAATAATCACTCTAAGCTGCCTCCGCACCATATTCTTAGGCTACTGGAGATCCTTGGCAAGAATTCATCTTGAGACTGGCTCTGCTCTGCTCTAGCTGAGCCCTCATTCCTGAGGACTCGTTTGAACAACAACAGCCATCGGCCAAGGCTTACCAGTCATGCTGTTCCGTCTGTTTTCTCCTGTTGCGTATGCCAAAGCCTGATGGAAGTGTCTTTACCCAGCCTGAGAAATTCCTTACATAAGGTAAATTCTCCAGAGGACCTTTATGCATGATTTACAGCATCATTATGCTATCATGCAGCCATAAAACCCATAAAGGCCCAAGCACTGAAACCAAGGCTCACACAGATGCGTGCTTTCCTCTAACTGCTCCTGTGCCTCCAGAAAACGTGCAGCAGGAGCTGCCTCTCCCTGCCTTTCCCTGCCTTTCCCTGCCTCTCCCTGCCCCCACAACCCAACACCACACCCTGGCAGGTCACAGTGTGTTGTCAACCAGCTGCACATTGCATTTGATGCTGCATGTGATGGACCTGAGGGAGAAGAGTGCTGAAAAGCTCCTGGCACATGTGGGTGTACCTGCAATATGACAAGGTGACAGAGGTTGCATTCAGGTGCCATGGCTCTTCCCTTATCATCTTATTCTAGAAAGTTTTCTCCTGCCAGTAGATAAACCACTGCACAGTCTCAGCTGACAAAGAGAGAAGCAGCCTGAGAGTCTTGGCAAACATGAATTAAATGCGACTGCTCAGGTACTGTGTTATGACAAGCGTATTTCCATCCATTATTTTCAGCTACCCAACGAGAAATCATTTCAGTATCACTGGCTATCTCTATATACTCACTCATTTGAATATAATGACTTTGGTTTCATCTGAAGACTTAAAAGTCCTCTGGGCAAATTGGGTATTTTTAAAAAAAATCTTTGTGAATTGAAAAATTTAGTAGCCATGGTTGATTTCCCATTTTGATGGGTACATTGCTTCCTTAGCTATCTCTCAGGCAGAGTATATCACCTGAAGTGTGAAGTTCTATAAGCACAAATTATTCCTGATACTGAGATGCCTTCTTTTTTTCCCTGCTAATTAGTAAAGTTAATTTGATTTAAATGGCAGTTCTGCTGAGGTACTGGTATTTATTCTGCTTTCAATACATGAACATTCTAAAACTGTTTTCAAAATATTAAATGAAGCTATAAGATTCTTGTGGTCAAGCAAAAAATAAACCCCCACAAATTATTACTTCATCATATTATTCCCAAACATTTTTTAGAGGGCTTACTTGGCTTTCTTAACATGCTTTGATTTCTTAGTACTAATGACTTCTCTCATGTGGCAGAAAATTTCAAGCCTCAGCTATGAAGACCCAAGAAAAACATAAGCCTCTTTATGAGAAACATGTTATCCTAAGACAGTCTTTTTCAGTCTGGTGTGCTTGCAGACTCCCGTGGGTCACAGCACTCCTACTTTGGGGACTAGGAAGGGTAAGCAAAACCAGCATGCCCACTGCCAATAGGTTTTCATTTGCTGTGCAGAGATCCACATCTCCAGTGATAAATCCTTAAGGGTCCACAAATTGAAAAATGTTGAAAATCACCGCCCTAGGAATTGTGCTCGTACCTTGGAGCTATCTTTGCTAATTGGGCAGAGATGACAAGCAGGTCCAATATGGTGAAGAGAGATCCCCAGATTATTAACAACATGATGGCATCTGGAAGTTTTGTAGAGCAATAGAGGCACAGCTCTAATCAAGCACTTTTCCAGCCTCTTGTATAGTCCATCTGTTACAGATTTAGCATATTATATATAATGCCCTCAGCAACTGACTTTGATGTATGTTCAACTGTGAAACTTCTTTTGTAACTAACATAAAGAAATTATTGTTTATTATCTGCTAGGCCCTTAGAACGGAATCTCTGCAACAGTCACCAAAATAAATGATCTATGTTTTCAATATCTATGAAATATTGGTATCAGATGCAATTACTCTGTTATCCAAAGATCACTAAGTCACAGAGATTTTTTCTGGATTTCACTAGAATTCTAATCTTGGCCAAATTCTGCATAGGAAGACAAAGGAGATGTGTTAAACTTAGGGTGGGTACTGAGATTTTAGATAAAAAATGGGAAGCAATGTGGTGCAAACATAACTATGTTTCTATTGATACGAAATGATTTATTGTAAATATTAGAACGCATTTTATTGAAGCAGCCTGGTCATTTTTATTTCCCTTTGCTTGGTGCAGCACAAAAAATGGGTAAGGGATGTGTCCTGGATGAATTCCAATTTGGGAAGTTACATTTTGCTTGACCCTAATTTCACCTGGCAGTGCCAAAAAAGAAGGAAAAAACCCTCCAGTCCTAAATCATTCTCTGTTGCTGTAATTCTTAATAAGTAGGTACATATGATTTCCTTTAGTTCTGGGAAAAACAGATCTTTCTTTGCAGGGCTCTTTATTAAGTTATAATGCTTTCATTTTCTAGAATGAGAAACATTCTATAAATACAAAATAACTGCTTTGAGAAGCCCTTATTTATTTCTAAGTTAGTCTACACCTTCAGTACATCATATTAGTGTAATACCATCTCCTTCTCTTCAAATTTGTTTTCAATGTTTTACTTAGTGAAAAATTCCTTCCCTTGTCCTCCCTCAACCAGAATTTTCATTTCATTCACAGAGGACTTGTCTGGATTAGGTGAGTGGCAGATTTGGCAGGATTTCAGCATTTGACCCTTAAGGTAAAGGAGCCCTTGCCATGGCTCCTCAAGGACAGTTGCCAAGCAGCTGCCAGGATGCCACTGTGCAAAGGTCAGGAGACTACCCCCAGGTTCCTGGCAGTGGCCTGCAGAACCTAGTAGAGCATTTTGCTGGTCAAGAGGCTGCTCAAGCCTATGAAATGCTGAGCTCCAGGGACTGGGAATGTCTGTTTAAGGTGAGGCTTCAACAAGTGGATTTCTTCATGTATCTGCGTCAGGAAATTTTTCCCTCAAGCTTTTGTCAGGAAGACTGAATTGCTGGTGATCTCATGTACTGTTCTCCACAATATCCATCTGTGCTCCCGTTCCAGCTAGGAGCAGGTGACAAAAGAGTGTGAGGACTACATGCCACATGGTATCAGGGGCCCATCCAGGCCACCAGGTGATGCAGGTGTGCTCTGGGTGCGTGGTGGGCACTCACCAGGACGCTTTCCGCTTCGGCGCCTCTCACAAGTTTGTCTTCTTAGCACCAATGGTCATCAAATGGAGATTAAAATAAACTGTTGTTCATATTCCTACAGAATGAGGGCTACCAAGATTTAGGACTAGAATGCTCTTCCAAGGTTGCTTTATATCCAGTTTTAATTTCCCTGAAGCTAAATCACATTAACATATCTCCATGTTTCTTCCTTAGTGATGCAATCCAACAACTTTATTGAAACTTAAAAAATAAGAATAAATTATGCACTCACTGCTTAGTTTTTGTAGGTGTGTTTTTATTGTTTACAGTTAAAACAAGGCAGCTTTGCACTGGAAAATGTCACCAAGTCACTCACTGTGCTGAGTACTTACCTTCTTTTGGATATAATAGACTTTAAAATTGCCCAGTTTTGATTTACAGACATAAATTAGTAATAAAATCTCTAATTACTTTAAATACTTTGTGTTGATAATTAAATCGTAAAGAGGACTATAAATGGATGGGAATAAGAGAATATGTTCCCATTAATATTTATGCATTTTTCTGGTTTCAGTTATCTCCCTTTAAATTTTTTGAATATAGGATATCTGATAAAGCTTTTGTCTTTCATAGAGAAATGCTGTGCATCTCCCATTTAAACCATCTAAACAGCACCAACACTTAAGACATATAAAAACATATATTCAGTTTCTTCCTTATCATACTTCTTTGGTTTCTGAAGAGAGAAAACAAAGGCTTTTGCTAAATAGGGAAAAAGAAAAAAAGAAAAAAAACAACTTAGATTGGTTTTAAAATGTCCTGGACTGGGTGACAAAGTGAGATTCTTTACAAAGCAAGAAATATGTCAGATATTAATTCATGGATTTATAAAAAAGAATAATACAAAAACGCATGCATAGTCTTGTGTGGCATTTCCTTGTGTGGCTCAAAGTTCATAAATTAATATTAACCCCAAAGTTAAAGAAAAGTGCAATAGAGATGTACTCAGACTGCTGACAGTTTCTGTGAGAAACTTGCAAAGATCAGTATCATAGACTTTGATGTGGGGAAAGGTTTTGCAAAGAGATGGTATCGACTTTCGAGCATCCTCTCCATGGGCAGTGGCAAAACAAGAACAGAAATTGCTTATGACATGCCTTAAAGCTCAGAAAGTTTTTGAAGGGATCTGTTCATCTGAAACAAAGCAAAAATAATAATAAAAAAATCACTGAGTAATTGATTTTTACTCCAGCATAAAAACATTTTATATTTTTGGGTTTCTTTTGCACTAGGTGTTATTCAGTGGTTGAGTTCCAAATAAACAAAGATAAATTAAGTCATTCACTCTCAGGAAGTGGTACAGTGTTGGTGATAACCAGCTAGTCTTACACAAAACACATTTTCTTCTTTCATAGGAAGATCACAAAAAGAGACAATTTTATCCAGTTCACTAATTAAATTAACAAGTTGAGTGAGTATGCATTAATAATACATAAATGAGATGCTTTTCACCTCCATCATGACAAAATTTTATGAGCTTTTAAGTATTTATTATGGTGCAGTCTTTATATGAAATATAGCTCCTAGGACCCAATGTCAAATTTAGGGCTCTGATTTTCCACCTAGGTTCCTCCAGTCCTTATGGATGCCAATCACAATTCCTGTGCATGCTATTAGTTAAATAACACTGTGTACAATATCCCATAGTAAGGTGGTAGAGTGCTGGAATTATCTCCAATGTGTGCCTATCAATATTTGAATCCTCTTTATTTAGCTGGATGTAGCAGAACTCTGTATAAGTACATCCTGGCTGCTCAAATTGAATGTCTCTCTAGCCCAGTAGCCTGTGGTTGACAAATCCAAATAGGGGATGCTTAGGGAAACAACACAAGTAAGTGTGATGGAATTAAATGGTGTTTGCACTGGGATACACTCTAAAACTCTGATGTGGTGGTATGGGTTGCTTATTGTCCACATGGCCTCCTATGAAGTCAGCAGAAATAGCAACATATGTGCTGAGGCTGCATCTCACTGGTGTTTTGATTGAAAGTAATAACTAGATTTTTACAGAATTTTCAGTTGTCTCCTTTTACCTTCTACTGGTTTGATTCACAGTGTGGCTTTGGATTTTTTTGAGAGCAAACTAAATAAGCAACTCTCCTCCTGGTTTGTATTAGATGCCCTCAAAACCCAGATGGAGTCACGAGGCTACAAATAACTGACTGGTGCTTTGAATGGCTTTGAAACATGGGCATGATAAGGAAGTTTAACCCAGAGGACCAGGCTGAATCTAACCTGAAATAAAATCCTGTAATTGTATATAGTGTAAATGCAGAGACTTCAGTACCGATCTCTCAGGCTATGACTGAGAAGGCAAAGCTGCAATTCTTTCTTGAACTACTGAGCTGCAAACCAGACTCTTTCCACTGTCTTTGTTGAAAGAGACTTTAGCATAAGGAACTCCATAAAAGCTGGTACTGATGGGAATTCATGAACCCATGTAGCAGCACTTAATATTAAATAATATTACCTACATATCCATCTCTCAGACATAATTTTAGAAGCTGCCATCTTCTTGTTCACTGAAATAAAATTTAGCTAAAAAGTATACAGCAACAAAATGAAAAAGGACAAAGTTCTTTTTTTCTCTCAAATTGCACTACACAGTTTACCAATCAGTTTCATTGACATTGAATATATTGAAATCCTGGATACTTACAGTGATAATAATGAGTCAACTGAAAAAATTAGATGAAATAGTATTTATACAACAGGGCAGTGGGTTTCAGGTACTGGTTATTACCTAATAACCTGCTTCAGAGAGGAGGAAATAAAACCACAGCAAAAAGGGACTGCCCAGTTACAGAGTGGCTGTGAAGTTCCCTTTCTGTGATGCGTAGTCACATGCTGGAGCTCAGAATTCCCCTGTGTGGCATCTGGCACATGTGGGAGGGTGTATGTAAGGCACACTGGCATGTAACCATCTAGAAATCAGCTGATAATGCAGGATGTATTGTAAGCTACTGTTGCTCTGAGCAGCAATAACTAGCTGTCTGGCTTAGGGAATTGTAGGGCACCAATCACTGTAGAATCTAAGTGCCAATAATGCTTAACATTTATTTTACACTTTACAGAGTTAAAGTGCTGTAGGAACATTAGCTAATTAATTATTGCATCTCCCTTGTGAGGAGGGTCGGTTGGTAAGTATTAGTCCCATGCTACAGATAGGAAAACTGAGATGCAGAGTTTCCCCCTTTTATTTCTCTATTGTATTCCGTAAATCTCCAGACACACTCTAGAGGAGTTTGCTGCAAGTTACTTGCTCATTACTTAAGTTGGGGTCCTGAGTGGTAGTATAAAATTTTAGTTCAGGTTCCTTCTCTCTTGCTCAACTCTCCACACACAATGCAGCCTGTTTCTGCATGGTAAGGAAGCTGTCATGTTGGACACACTCACACAAAAAAAAGCAAACCAGTCAGAGCTAGAGCAACAAACCCAGTGCTCTGACAGATGTGCTCAGTCCAGAACACCAAACAACTAATCTGGGTACTCTGCTGCTTCTACTACAGGTTTCCTATACAGAACCAGAAAGAGGGTAGATCTGCAATGCCTTTTGAACAGGCACCCAGAGGGAATTGGAGAACCTTGCAAGAAACGTGAGCTGTGCTTCTCTGTTAACCTGCTGCTTGGGAAGCCCAGAGTGGTGACAGGATTGGGATATCTGGAAACTCAACAATATTTATCACATCTTTCCATACCATCCAGCATTCAAGTTACTGGAAGAAACCCTGAAGTCCAAACACTGCCTTTAGTTGTATGAATACACGTTCAAGCAGAAATCAGATTTCCACTGGGCTTGGGGTTTTTTTGGGCACAGCTGTCAGAGTCTTGCAAAAACTTGCTAGAACAACCAACATCACCTCCATGTTTGGTGTTTTTAAAAGAGAAAGTAATCCATCCTTTGACAGTAAATGCAGAATCCCTGTACATTGACTTCTACAGGTTATGTTTGGAATTGGGAAAGGATCGGTCCCAAGAACTTAGCAATCATAAGTCAGGTTGCAAATAATTTGATGAATACTGGGTTATTATTTGCTACTCACCTTTTGGTAAGCCCAGATAATACTTTCAACCTCACCTTGCATTTGTTTGCACTGAACATGATTTAGCTTTTTTCATTCTTAGTTGTGAGTCTGATCTAATCACATGCTTCCAACAGTTAATGTTTCAAGGAGCCCCCAGGATTCACAAGACCCGGCAATTTCAAAATGCAATTCATAAAGCTAATTGCAATTCTTCATGTAAGTAGAACTAATTATGTCTATGTACTTGACCTTTAAACACCAGTTTTGTTTTCTCTCTGAGACTTTTGTGGTTTTAATTTCTTCACCTCTCTGTTTATTGTTCTTAATCAAATTGTGCCTGAAGTGATTAAGAACTAAAATTAAGGTTTATACTTTTCTTTAAGTATGTGTTGGAAAGAAGAGGGTTAATGCAAACACTTTCAAGGCAATATTTAAATTATTAGTTTGGCTGATTTAAATACTTCTTCAAAGTGCTAATAAAACAAATATTGTATTATGCTAGTAGACAAGATCCAATGAGAGAGTTTCCCATAAAATGATTATAGATAATGTAATAGCAAAGTACCTTCCCTAATTAAGCAAGGTGTAAATCAAAAATATATAATGAAGAATGCACTTCATTTTAAAAATCACTTTAAATAAGATAAAGTCTAATCAGTAGCATAGGCAAGCTTATAAAAAATCATTTAACATTGTGTTCTGGCAGCAGCCTTTGAAAAACCACTTCTGTAGCCTTCCCTGGCATTCACTAAGTATTGGCAGCCTTGGCAAACTGGCAGGAGAGAAGATGCAGAAATTATCTAATTTAAACCTCTGAATCATTGTGTGTTGGTTCCGCCAATCTTTGTGCTCTACCCTTGGGTTCTCCTGCACCGTCCATCACTGCTGTACTGGGGATTGGGCTGGTGCCTGCAGCTAATGATTACTGCATTGCTTCCCCTCGTTTCATCTCACCTATCAAGATGGAAATGTGAAATACTGTACATGTGTCTCATCCTGCCTCTTACCAGCAACGTAACCATGAAGCAGTGTCAACAAGGGGGAGGCTTGGATGGATGGATGGGCTTGGGCTGCTCTCCCTCCTGACCTGGTGCCTCTACTGGAAAGCTGACGCCACTTGCTGTGGGCAAGTTGTAATATGGTTTGTTTAATAGGGTAAATCATGCTTTTCTCACTGGAAATAAGATGTGGTGGAGACGCGTTGTCATGGTTACTTAGCCATTTCCCCAGAGTCACAACACCAGTGTCCCAGAGGGGACATAATTCTATTTCATGCATATGCATGGGGCTAGCAGGTGCTTTGGCACTTTAATTATATATTTTTTAAATGGCTAACTGTAAAATTATGACAGAAACAGAGAGTAAAAAGGATAAGAAATGGACTTGGAAAGCAGGCAATAGGATTGTCAGGAAAAGGAAAAAGGTTTCTGAAAGCCAATGCCAGAATTTAAAATAAATAAATATGCTTTCTAATTATTTAGGAAAGTCAAGGAGATACTAAAGTGAAAATCTCCAGGTCGGAGGGTATGTGAAAGAAACTTTACAGAACTGATTTCTTCTATGCAATTTTTCTACAGGAAAGCTGCTCAGCTGTTGGAATGGCAACAAGAATGGGAGTAAGAAAAGACAAGATTTAATAAAATATTAATAACTCTTAAATAATTCAGAAAAGCCCCCCCAAACAACAATAAAACATGTAGTTACAAAAAAATATTGGCAAATGATTGGTACCATCAGATGACTCCTTTCAAGCCTATTCAAGAGCTTTTGTAAGTTGGTGCGCTTTGTTTAGCTGCTGTCTCCCCATGTTACTCATGACCCACCAGCTCCTGCTGTCCCAGGTGTTATTGTCCTTCAGTACAATAGAAAGTACAGCTTTAAGTCAAAATAGTCTATAAATACAAGGTTTTCCCAAAACATCTTCAGATACATCAGCTGTTGTGTAATTACAGTAATTTCACGAATACAAGCCGCAGTAATTAGACAAAAATTTTGGTGGAAACCCGGAAGTGCGGCTAATATTTGGGTGCGGCTAATCTATGAACAAAAATGTGATATCTGCCCTTACCTAGTATCATACCAGTCCAGTCCCAAGCCGAAACAGTTTGAAATCCATGGTTTCCCGTTGTTCCGATGATGAACCAATCAGAGAACAGCTTATTGCCTGCCTGTGGATGGCGGCTTTACTGAGGGGTGGGGGTTGTTATCGGGGTGAGTTACCTCGGCGAGTTACCTCGGCAGTTCGATAAAAGTGTGTGATATTTCTCTATACTTTTTAAAGTGTTTTCAGTCTTGTGCGGCTACGGGGCTGGCTGGGCTCGCAGGGAGAGGGCTGGGGGAGCCTCTCTCCCCGCAGGGAGAGGGATGAAGTGGGTGATCGGCTCGCAGGGAGAGGGCTGGGGGAACTGCTCAGCCCGCAGGGAGAGGGGTAGAACGGCCACTCGGCTCACAGGGAGAGGGCTACAACGGCCGCTGCCCCCGCGGGGCCGCAAGGGCTACAACGGCCGCTCGCCCCGCGGGCCGCGAGGGCTACAACGGCCGCTCCCCCCACGGGGCTGCGAGGGCCAGAGCGGCCGCTCCTGTGCCAGCACGGAGATGTGGCTCCGCTCGGAGCTCAGCTGCCTGCCCGTGTGGCTGAGCGGCTGTTTAAAGGCAACGCGGATCCATTGGGAATGCTCGCAAAATGACCACACTATTGTTCCTGTCTTTTTCGGCTTGTAAATAAAGGGTGTGTCTTTTTTCACTTGGAAACAATGTTTCCGAGGTCGGCAGTAAGCCAGTAAGCCCCGGCGATCCGCGACTGTGTTACTAAATGATGACTTTGTGAAAGTTCGCGGCGAACTAAAGTGCGGCTAATATTCCGGGTGCGGCTTATCTATTGACAAAGACATCAATGTTGCCAACACACCGGATATGCGGCTTATACTCCGTGCGGCTTGTATTCGTGAATTTACTGTACTGTGTATTCAAATATTAGACAGGTCTGTGCTTGTTTTTACAGGTAACTGATTAAAAATTGGCTAATGAGTCCAACATAAGAAGAAATAAAAAAAACCAGTAAAATCTCTGCATACTGATACTTTTTGGACAAAAAAGATTCATGCTGAAATAACAAACCTTTACATTTAAGTTTGCCTTATATGTCTCCTACCACTGAAACACGACTGATCATGTTAGGGATGTTTTGGACCGGAGCAAAGATTTCTGGAGTTGACAAGAATAAACCTATTCACAGAAGGTGAATAGGCCATGAAGAATGTTTCTGAGTAGAGTCCCACATTTTTTTACTGTATGTCCTATAGAGGGTTGGGGGACCATTATTTAATGTAAAATGTCAAACCTTAAAATTTATTTTTTATTTGGTGGGATTGAAAATTAGTGTCTTCACTATTTTTGTGAGTGACTTCAAGTCAGATGAAGTATTATTTTGTTTTGAGGACATTCACTTGGGATTTGAGATGGTTTTATTCTGTTACTTGGATATATAGACACATAATCTGTCTCTCTCTTCCTCTCCATTTTTCCTTCTTCCAATCTAGTTTTTGCCAAAATTTATATACTTCCACAAAGTATTTTCCTTTTGACAGAAAACGGCATGCAAGTGAATGATTTTTCAGATCTTTTAACTCTATCTGGTTTTCTGTTCTTGAGCATCTTTTATTAAGGGAATCATATCAGGCTCTGCTTTCACGTGCATTTGGCTCAGCCACATTCAGCAGATCGTAGAGCTGTTTTAAACTCAGGTCACCTCTCAGGACCTGCAAACAGATTCAAGAAAGAGGGAGGAAGAAGCAGGAGTAGAAAAAAAGAATGAGTTGCTTATACCAAGAAAAATGTTTGTGTAACTGTAGGTTTTGATGGAGCAATAAAAACATGGCCTCTGAAACACTTTATTTCTGAAGCAGCTTTGACTGTTCCCAGGTCCTTCCTTGCCCAATTACTGCTATTCCAGAGTGAATTCAGGAGGCACAGGAGCCAAACAAGTCACACTTATAGTCAAGGTGAGAAACATCCATAATCAATTGAAGTGTGGGCTAAAAATGTTAAGAAGCATTGTTGTCCCCTGTTGCATGTTTGCCTAAATGTTTATGTTCTCCTGGAAATGTTTTACCACACAACATGTTATGCTCACATGGGTTTTGATAGTCTAAGGTTCAGTATTCATTATGAGAGCTCTCCAGAAAAAATAATCTCTGAAAATATCTCAAGATATATTCATTTTTTGAATGTTAGAAGCATTTTCTTAACTCTGTCGTGGACTTGAAGCCTAGGAAGTAACTTAACTATTTTCTATGCCATTCTAGACAGCCTGTAAGTGCATTGCTAGGGCACATACCATAAAATGTATGTATTCAACACAGCCAGAAGACCAAAGAAGAGCACTCTGAGATACACAGCAATGTTCATTAGATAGAGCAGAAACTTTCTAAGAGGAGCATACATACATTTAGCCAATGCCTTTGGAGAAAGGTGTAGTAACACTTCTCTCATGGCAATGCCAAATGTTAAATAGAGTTGTATACTGCTCAGTTTTAGGAGAGATTTCTACAAAGAGAAACTAAAAAAAACCGGTCATTTTCCATTGCTAAGAGAGCTATTCACCAAAGGAATTCAGGCAAACCTGGGTGGGTGGCTGTGGTCACATTTCCTTGTGGTTACAGATGTACAGGGTACTGCCCAACCCCTGCTCCACCCTGCCCTGCATTGTTGGCTGGAAGTTACTGCCCTCAGGCTTTAGCAGCAGAGCTGCTCCTGCAACTCCTCCCTGGCTTGTTGGGTCCGAAGGAGCCACGTTAACTAACTGACCTGGATCTTTGCTAGCACAGCTGGGTATTAGGGAGTCAGGTTAGGGTGAGCTCATACTGCCCTACTGGAAGGTCTGGAGAGGCACTGTGCTCCAGCAGAGGCAGGGACTGGGCTGCTGGAGTGCTCTAAGGGCAGGAATCCACTGAGAAGGCAACGACCTGGGGACAAGGCACATGTCCATTGATTCTCCATGCAATTCCTCCAGAAGAATCATCATTATTCAGTGGAGTACTCAAGCATGTATTTGCACATCCCTAAGATGAATTGGATGGAAGCTGAGTGAGTCCAGGATGTAAGTTCTGTTGCTCTCAACAGAGCAGGATTTCATCCCTTCTGTATAAGTACTTTGCACAAGGGGCCTTGGGACCCTCCAGCTGCTCAAAGATAAGTACAAGAGCAAGAACTTTCATCTAATCAAAGGCTGAATCCATCTTGCAATGAAAAGTGTGGGCCTCTGTGACACTTCTGCGTCTCCTTCTGCTTCTACATGGGCCGAGTAGTCAACATGCCAAATACAAAATTTAAAAGGAATGCAAATAAAAAACTGTGCTCTTGCACCTGCACCAGCAAATCCACCTCAGCGGCACATAGTATCCCAGTTACTACTGTGTTTAGGCACCTCTTGTATTTATCCTCAGAACTACTCCATGGGATGAGGCAGTGCTGCTAATCCTGCAGTTCTCGCTGCTCAGTTGGGAAATATGGGTTCACAGTGCCACACAAGTAGCTTACCATCAGGCCTTGCTCTCCTATGGCTCATTCTAATGCTCCCATGCTCAAGACCACGTCCACTTTCACCAAATGTTTTACAAAAAGTGGATTGCCTTGTGTGCATCATATTTTAACTGCATGAAAAGAGATCTGACCACCACATTCAAAGCCAACGCAGAAATCTCTACTATTGCCAAAAACACTACATAGAGTTTTAATGAAGCTCTTCTAATGAGAGAGACAAAAGGTTGCTATGATAGATAAAAGAGGAAATTGTTGCTGGGGAAGCATAGTAGGAGGTCAAAATTTGACCCTGATGGTGAGGGGCTGGGCAACAGAACAGGGCTGGGCTTCAGAGGGGACTTTTCCAGCTCCCAAGGAAAAGGAAGTGGTGGCTGTTGTACATTGTTGCAATGGGCTGTTGGATTTAACAAGACTTGATGCTGGTTCTTGCCCCAGCTGCTCAGTTACTACCTCTCTGTAAAGACAACTTTAAATTCAACCTCATAAAGTCTTTTAAAAATCTGAGGTACAAGTGAAAAGTTTTGCAGGAGCAAAATGAAGCTAACTGGAGCATTAGGCTCTCCTATGGCTGAAAATTTGAAACAAATAAAAATGGAAAAGTCAGTAAAAGATCTTTGGAGGTTCCTATTCTACTCCTCTCTTGCCCTGTTTATTCCACCTCTGACATGGGCTTAAGGATCTCTGCTGAAAGAAATTCTGCAGCCTCAAGGAGCAGTTTCTCCCATTTCATTACAGCACTGATTAGAAAGGATTCCTAAAGTCAAGACTCTTTCTGTTATTCAACTCATTCACCATGGATGTGGCAGAGCATTCTTGTGCCCTGTAATAACCTTTTGCATATCTGAGGACTGGTGTTAAATCCATTCTCAGCCTTTTCTTCTTTAGATTAAACAATATTAGATTTTAAAATCTTTATTCCAAAGTCTTCTTTTGCTCACCCCTTTCGTCCTCTATATTGGGGTTTTTTTTTTGTTCTTTTTCAAAGTTACCTCCCCTGTCCCTACCAAGGCTATACACAGCATTTCAGCCAGGACATTAGTTCTGTGAAGAGATGGAAGATTAATTTGTGGTAGAAAAAATAGGATTTTGGTTAAAATTGCACTGAAGACTTAACTGCCACTTGCTGTGTCATTCATTGCACTGCACTGAGGCAGACCTTTACAGGATTTCATGATAAATACTTTTGTTTTGATCATAAACCACTGTAATTGCAATGCAAAAAATTCTCTATCTTCCCTGTAATCTCTTCTATCAGGTAGAAGAGTGTCAAAACCTTGCTAAAGTCAAGGTGCGTATCATCTACAGATTCCCATTACCCACAAGGCCCATTACACAGCCAGGAAAGAAAATAAGGCTCATTTGACATAGTATGATACATAAATATTGATTTCCAGATGCTTTACTTCTTACAGAATTTTTCCAAGGATTCAAGTTAATTTGACTTCTTCAGTAACTCAATTACCCCTTTTGCTTAAAAAAAAGCACAATATTGTGCTTTTCTAGCTATCTAGCTCTTCACTCCCTCTCCACGTGTTCCCAGGATGACTACTGATGACTCTGAAAGAGCTTCAGACAGTCCTCTAAATATTCCCCACAAAATTCATCAGACACAAATGATTTAAAAAAAAAATGAAGTTATATGAATGTCCTTTACATATTCTTGCCCCCTTTTTTTTTAATTTCTGATTTTAATCATGCCAGCTGCATGCCCACAACTGACCTTGCAGTTGAAGAGGATGCAGGAACCCCATTTCACACAAAGTCCTTCTCTGCATCCTTTTTGCAACTTTTTTGCCTCATGATTGTTCAGCTGATGCTGCTCTTGGCTTACCTCTTGTTCCCAATGCACACGAAGAATAATTTTTTCCTACCCTTGGTGCTGCCACCTTATAGAGATTCAGTCTGCGTTCCCACTTTTCTTGTTTTGTCCTTACATACACCTGGTAGTCTTTCATGCTCAATCCGTAGTATCTGAACATGGCTTCTTCCTTCTGTGCACATGCTGGTCAGTCTGTCTGCTATTTCAGACTTTCAAGCACTGTCAAAACCCCTTTGCTACCACTGAAAGCTGCTTTCGCTTGATCAGTTCTGTGGCCAGTTGCTGTGGCCATCCCACATGTAAATACTTGAGATCTTTTCCTCTATAATTATTATTTATAAAATTTTCAGGTGGTTTAAGTCTTTTCTACATGCCAGGCTTCCAGCAAGTAAATAGATCCAAACTGAGGTAATACCTCTTCTGTTTTCTCCTTGCCTGCTCTTCCTTTCATATTACTATTCAAGTCATGCCAATTATCCCACCAAGGCTCTGTTACACCAATTAAGTCATAATTTTGATTTTGTATTAAGACTTTCAGCTCCACCTGCTTATCCCAAATATTTCTTCCATTAGGATACAGACTTCTAAAGTATTCAGTGGACTGATTCACTACTCCCCATGTCTCTCCTGTGAACCTCTTTGAATACCAACAACACTGAAATTTTAGGTCCCCATAAGGCTGCTCTTGTTTGTGCTGTTTTTTTTTTCCTAGTCAACCCCTCCCTCAATCCTACTTTAAAGTTCTTCTAACTAGGTTAGCAGTTTGCTGGATCAACAGCATGGAGCCAGTGCAGCAGGAAAACTCAGTGCAGCATAGCATCTCAGGCTATGGCAGGCAGCATCCCTTCCTCCCCACACCTGCTTCCCTGATATAGCAAACAGCAAACTTCCTCTCTTCCCATCAGAAGAGGGTCAACAACTTTCTCAGCTATTTCTTATTTTGGAGGAGGGCTGGCTGCAAATCTCGTATCTGGGGTTGGGTATATGATTTTTCCTTAACACTAGGACTTTTTGCTCCCTGGATAACATGCCTGCTCTTGATTTCCACATCTGCCTCAGGAGGGAGCCAACTGCATCCCTGCCTGTAGGTAAGCTGTTTCCTTCTCCACTGCTGGTGCTGCTCCCTGCTCTAAGTAGCCAGTCTCTTTGTGCTTAGAGGTGTCCTCACACACTGTGTCCTTAGGCCCTCCTGACTCCTTTCCCTGAAGCTCCCTGGCTCTCCACCAAGGACACCCATGGATACAGGCACCTCTCCTACCTTCCTCACTGGAAGGGAGAGAGGCCTCCTTCCTTGTAAATCCAACCCAGTACAGGGTCTGAGTCATCCAGGATCAGCATTCCCCACCTGAGATGCACCTCCCTGGTGCAGACCAAAGTCAAAGCTTGTCTTAATGTGTGGGTACAGCCAGAGTGATCTCACTCCACCCTTAAGCTGAAAGGTAGAGAGCTGCTCTTCTCTGGGAGCAGGCTGGATGCTCCAGGGGGTACCTTCTGTTCATGGCCATCAGCATCAGCCTGGGCACAAACCCACGATGAGATAGCTTCAGCCAGTCCTTTAAATATCCTATGCAAAATTCATCATACCCAGAGGACTTGAAAACACTGGAGAAGGGAACCTTACAGCTTTCACATCACAGCTAGCTCATCAAGCTGACCTGCTTGGAGTCCAGGCAATGCAAGTGCATGTCTCACTGCTTCTCTTCAGGCAGGCATGTTTAAAAAATACTCTTCTGCCTCATTTTTGTAAATGTAGAAGAGGACAGTCCTGCCACCACAGCCAGTCATGTGATATTTTTTCCCTCCAACTATGTTATGTTCTAATGAAGGAACATTTTGTTTAGCATGTAAAACAGTAAATATCTCAAATCATAGGAAAACATACAATAGTTGCATTTTTCCATAAACAATGAGTACCCACTAAGAAAACACTAGAAGAATGAAACCTTCTGCCTTTTCCTGTTGACTATGTGTGCTTTGCTTTCAGACAAAATGGCATTTCCCTCCAAGACCTGAATCACCGTTCTTTCCCAGCACTTGCTATCGACATAACTTCCCCAGTAATTGTTATTCCCTCTTATTGATTATTACTGCCAATGCACATAAAGCTCATACCAATCAGCATGCAGCTCCTTCAAAGACAGTGCAAATTCCTCACAAGTAATCTGATCACTCACTCATAAAGGTGGGGAAGGTGTGAAGAACTAGCAATATTAAATGGGGTACCAGTTCCACTAGAACTATTGTAGTCTATGCACCTGTTTATCTGAATGTGCTGCTTTATACAGAATGGGGAATTTCAAACATTGAAGTTACTGCTGGATCTGAGTTGGACAGATCAAAGTGATAATTATCATGTTCTAGAAATCCTTATTTTTGATGATGAGGTTTTTTAAGCCTGTAACAACACACAGCTCCAATTGCAAAAGCTTAAAATTGCCTCTTCAGTAGAAGCAGGGCTTTGATTTCATCTAATTTGACCCTTCCACCGCACTTATAAGTGCACTCCAGTGCGGCTAGAGATAAAAACTTTGAAATTTAAATGTGCAACTTGCAGCTGAGGTTGAATTTGCGAGCTAGGACACAGAGTACCTTTTGATGAGCAGCAGTTTTCATTACAGCTGTCAGAAAATACCTCCCTATTAGGAAGCGATGAGTACATTTAATTCAAGTCCAACCCTTCCAACATCATCACTTACAGACACTCTTCTGCTCTGTGAGTGAGGTTCTAATAATACACTGAGCCATGTGGGACACACCAGGGTGATTAATGCTTGGATGTGAACATGTACTGCACATAGTATATATTTCCTCCTTAAATGAATATATCTGGTTTTCATTGATATTGAGGTAGATTTGCTCTGTACTTGCCCACATGAGAAAGCCTAGAACTGTGGGATCTATCATTCAGTAATAGCTCCTGATAACACTAACACTTGGAACATGGCAAAGTAAAAAATGTGAATTCATATTCACTTTTAATAAACTGGGGTAATTAGTCAGTTGAAATGCAATAGAAAGTGACAGCCTGTGACACATAAAAGACTGCAGACTGACAAAGACAGAGCTATTCTTCATTGCACTAACATCCGTTTCTTCATCAACATTGAATTTTTTCAGTCTCTTGGCATTTCAATTACATTATAAAATGAAGGGCTAAAATCCTGTCTCTGCATTTTTTCCTCTCCTCTTTGAAACTAAAGTAAAGAGAATAAGAGAGAAAAATCCTTTCCTCAATTTGCTTCTGTATCCCCTGAAATTATGTCAGTGGGCCACGGCATCCACAGTACCTATGGCATATGCAGGAAAAGGTGTTCCAGCCCTGACTTCATCGTGGTGCTGCTGGGACTGTGAAATCCCACCTAAGGGAACTGCCTGGAAGACAATGAAAATGGGGAAAAAATCGGTAAAAACCCCAGCAAAAACCTTTATGACTGAAACAAATGTAACCATGAAACTCAAGATGCTTTAGACACTCCTTTGCTCTTTGCTGGCATCATCAGTATTTCCCTCTGCCTCCCCAGTGCCCAGCACCTAAGGAGTGACTAATAGGCCACTTGGGCAACTCATTTCTGGCAGGTCACGTTTCCACCTCGCCTGCTTGCCCTTTCCCCAGTGCTTCCATCCGTGGCTGGGCTGCAGGATGCTGGGAGCCGGGGTTAGCAGCACAGTGCAGGGCAGTGACCTCACCCACCAGGGATGCAGTCTCATGGCTCTCCAGCAGAGCAGGGCTGCCTTCCAGCTCACCTTTTGGGAGCAGCAGCGAGTCAGATGGCTCTGCCCAAAATATTCCTGGTTCTTAATTCCCTTTTTTTCATAATGATTTTTGGTAAGGTCCTCATCTGGGGACATGAATGGTGCTGTCTTTTAAATGGGTATGATAAGCAGCTACATTGGATCATTTCAGCATTTAGTGCTTTTAAACCTATATAGAGAGAACAATATCTTTTATTGGATCACCTTGGACAACAGTCAGACCAGAGTCCAGGCACAGGAGTCATTCCTTGGGACTGAAATAGCCGCGCTCAGCACCTTAGATCAGCCTAGTGACCAGGCTACTGCTACTCTTTCCACTCTTCAGGTCCTCTGGAAATCTTACCATAGGCTTGCAGCAGAGGAAAAAGAAATGAGCAGGAAGTATTTTTTCAGGAAGAACAAATGACATTTAAATCCTCTTTTTAAATGACATATGGGCATTTTGCTGTGCAAAGCCTCAGCTTGTTGATTGGTGAAAGATCAATGACTTACCTCCCAGGCATGCTATTTTGTTAATTTTTGTACATTGTTTTGAGAGGCTCAGATGGAAGGCACCAAGGTTGAGCTGTATAATTTTCTCAGAAGCCTCATGGTCTCATTTGGTTCATTCATATGTCAAAGCAGCTTTTAATTTCTCAGTTGTGGGGCTCAAGTCTTAAAATCACCAGCAGCCAGAAGGTCCCCTTTAAGTACCTGAATAAAAGGGTCAGGTTTTCAACTGTTTCTAGTCTCCTGCAGTTCCTATTGTTTTAATAGAGGTGTGCTGTTCAAAAAACTTAGCTCCTAGCTGTAGGCATGAACACTTCTACTGCTGCTAATACTTCACAGCACAGTCCTTCTTCTATCACCTCAGTGATAAATGGATCTAGAGGGGATTTGTAGCTTAACTAGCATCCATGGAAAAATGGTGATGATCTGAACTGCCTACCTTTGAGTCTTATTTGCAGTGAAAAAGAAGTAATTGCAGAAGTGCAATAAGCAACCATATACTTTGATTATATCTTGCAAGTCTCAGAGAGGGTAAAAGGCAAAAATATGTCAACAGCATTATTGGAATTATTAATCTGTGAACAGTCTTAATAAAAAGTATTGCCCCGAGGTGCTCCTCTCAGTCCTTCCATCTGTCCCTAAGGTGCTCTGCAGAAGGTGCAACCTGAGCACTGTGATGGGCTGCTGAAGGCACCTCTTGTCTTTTCCACTCTCTACCTGGACTTCTTGTATCTGTTATCTTCATTCTATTGATAGTAAAGTGTGTTTTGATAACCAGGTAAATAAAAATTCCAGATTTTAAGCGGTGAGGGATATGAACTTGAACCTACACTTATAAATTTGAAATTCATTGCCTAGAAATGTTTTGTTGTTTTTTCTTTTAGTAAAATTTAGCTGTATGAATTAATCTTTCAAAAGAGTCATGAACAGATTGGATCTGAAGTGCAGGCCAGTCCCTCAAGCGGCATGAAGTATTGACTTGGGCATCAACACTGGTGAAACTAAACCATTTTGCATCAGCTGAGGGCTCTGCATCGGTTTTTTTCTTTTTTTTTAACCTAGGGAACTTTTCACAGATAAGGCTTTATTCTCACCTGTTCATCCAGCAATATTCATGGTCAGAAATAGAGTGTTCCTCTGCCAGGTCACTACAGAAGTGAGATAAATGTGGAGATGAGGATGAAGTCTCAATCATAGTTTACTTTTAACCCTTAGATTTTGTTCATTACCTCTTGAATTACTCACTCCAGCAAATCACCTTGGCTCTGGCAGAAAATACAAGGGAAATAAACTGGGGGCTGTTTTCACCTTAAGCGGCCAAGTGGTTAAAGGACTGGCATGTAAACAGCTCTGCTGCACCTATGCTGTATTATGGAGTCCAGTGGGATTCAGCTTTAATCTTGAGAGGGAGTGTGAGGGGTTTGTTTTTCACAGGGGCTTTAGCCTACAGTTAAGTGCAAACACCTGCTGAAGTACTGGTAATTAGTAGGTAATTAGTAGCTAATGTTCTTAGAATTTAAAAAGAAAAGCTTACATAAGTAATTACTTACTATTTCTTATAATGTGCTGCTTTTCCTGAGATTTCATATCCCCAGAACATTTGCCAAGTTCCTAGGTTCCTCAACATACTAAATTGTTTATTAATTACACACGTATATTGCTTGTAGAAAAAATAAAATGCATTAAAATGCTGGAAACCGGAGTGAGTTATCTTTTAAATTACAGCACAAGACTCATTGGAAATGACAGAATTCACAGAGGATAACAGCTTTGGGAGGAGCATTAATTTGGGGCTGGGGGAGGAGGATGGTGGTGGTTGGAGCAGTGAAAGCAACAGCTGGGTAGCCCTGAATGAGTTTCTTTGGGTTGGATAGGGAATAGAGAGACACAAAGTGAGTAGCAGCCTTTGTGGAGGATGTTTTGCTCAGGACAGTAAATGTACAGCACAGCTGTGGACCCCCAACTGGATTCATCCTTTTCCAGCTCTATTCACACATTTCAGGTGGGCTACAAGTTAGGGGCTTCTCTGACTCCACAGCAAAGTGGTTTGCATTGTATTTCCTCTCTTGTAGAAGGACCACTTCTGGACCAATGGAAGACCTAAACCATCTGCATTGTCATACTTTTTCTGCAGTGAGTACTTGCCATTTTCTTACATGAGAACTCTTTAGGGAAAGCTTTTCTACATGCTGTAGATGAGGACTGAGAGATGATGCAGCTATTGAGACTGTGCTTGCACTTACCAGCTGCCAGTCTTGCTCTTGCAGTGTATGGGACGCGCTTTATACAGAGGCAGAAGAGCAGAATGCCTGCTGAGTCCCCAGCTGGAGCCAGGGATGCTCACCATGTGTCCTTGTGTAGGACCCTGCTTGCAGCTCATCATGAGCCCTGTCCTGTGTGGCAGTGGGGTACACACCTTGTCCTCTCTCATGATGGCTCTCCTTCGAGGTGCAGCACAGGCAAAAGCAGGTTTAGTAACAGCAAAGACCATGCAAAGGCAAATGGGAGATCTGCAGAGTAGTCCTTGCAGAGAAGAGGTTGAATGCTCTCCAAGCTCCTGCACTGAG
Organism: Catharus ustulatus; assembly: GCF_009819885.2. Taxonomy (NCBI): domain Eukaryota; kingdom Metazoa; phylum Chordata; class Aves; order Passeriformes; family Turdidae; genus Catharus; species Catharus ustulatus. Next base: position 113,559,640 of record NC_046221.1, on the reverse strand, counting down.
GGGACACAAAAGCCTTGAGATCTGCCATCTTCACTGAAGTCATGCTGTGCAGCAAGGCCAAAAGGACAGCACAGCTCTCTAAGGATCTTCTCATATAGGACAGGGACTTTTGGAAGAGCTGACATAGGAAAACCTCCCTGCCTCTCAAGGAATTTCATTGGTTTGAAGGAGCAGCCTTCCAGACAATGGCCCTGGAGATGATGGGAAATGGTCCTGGAGATAACTTCCTTTGTCCTGTTTTACCCTCCTTCACTTAGGATTTCCTAAACTAAGAGATTTTGGGTCAGTCTGGACATGGCTGTGGTGTTTTAGCAGAATGGTGATTCAATTGAAAATGGAGCTACTCCTTAAGGAAAAATCATGAGTTGAAGTCCTTCTTTTATTGTTACTATTCACAGTTGTTTTGGTTTTTTAGCTTGGCAGTGAATAAGAAAAAACAAACAAATATTCACAAATTGGACTAATTGAGATGAAGCTGCTAGTAGGCACCAACTTAGCATACAACTTGGGCTTCCTCAGGGTTTTAGGTCCTCCAGCATTCTTATAATTCTTTTCCAATCAGTTAAGCTGAATGCAAATAGCAAAAAATGAAATTAAAAAGAAAATAAAAAACAAAACAAGAACAATCCAAAAGGGAAAATTGCTTCAAAAAGCCCACCCAAAAAACAACACCACCCCAGGGTGGAGGAGTTGGCTGTTTCAACCATAAGAAAAACACCCACATTTTCATGCAGAGTTCTAATACTAGCTGACTAATCTCTTAGAGGTGTTCACCTTGGAAGGCTCTAAAGCCAGCTGTATCTTAATAGCAACTAATATCAACTCCTCTCACACAGAGGCAGCAAGTCTCTGAAGAGGTGCTTAAGTGCTAGGGCAGCCAGTGTTTGTTTCCTGAACAACGGGTCTGCTTTCTCCTGGTGAAGACAAGCCCAGAAAAATCATAAAATCATAGAATTTTTTAGGTTGGAAAAAAACCTCTAGAATCATTGAGTCTAACTATTAACCCAGCACTGCCAAGTCTACCACTAAACCATGTGTCTAATTTGCTTTAGATTCATACACCATTTACCACAACTCAAGATTTCCTGAACTGCAAACAGCACTGCCTGTCAGGACAAATAAAACCCCTGAGTGAAGGCATCTGAGGTGATGAAGATATTTGTCCTTGCAAGGCCTTATGAAAGAGTGGCTTTATATCTCTCAAAATGTTCTTTTCAGTGACAAAGTGTTAGCTTCATTTTTCAATTAAAAGTAGTGCATGGTTCATACTTACATGGTAATGATTTGTAAAAGTATTTATGTTTCCTAAATAAGCAGTAATTAAAAAAATTAAACAGCAAATCTGTGGCCCTTTAGGAGCTATTTCCTGCCACTGTGCTATGCACCAGGGATGTGAGGCTTCCCAGTCATAGCTGGGGACCAAAGCAGATTACTTGTTTCAAAGGCCTCGGTCTGTACATTCAAAATACAAAGCAACATCCCTGTGCTTTAGTATCATTAGTGATGCAAGACTGAGAAAGGAGTTCTTGTGATTCACTTTAATAGGAAAAAATTATCCCCTCTTTTAATTCCTCAGAATTCTTACAGAATGTTTTGCTCAGAAAGGGAAACTAAGTTGCTATGGAGGGAGGTATAGTAAGAATATTGACGTGGAAGAATAGTCTCATATTCCTTGAGTTACAATGGAAAACTTCTTGAAAGAACACAGAAATACCACACAGCAGTATAAAAAAGGAAGAGCAATTAATTCAAATAATTTTGAACACAAATTGGCTTTGAAATACAAACGCAATTTGGCCAGGACATTGGATTAATGGATCTTGCCAAAGGGTTTATGGCATTAAATCATCTAATCTAGCCATGCTTTCAGACCTGAACAAAAGAACAGTTCTGTAACTCAGTGTCCTCTGTGAGCCTACTCCATGTGCCCTGGGGTTCCTACTGCAGTCTTATTCAGATTTTCCATAAAAACTAACCTTGAATAGACATCATATTTTTACTGTTTCTCCAGCATGTACTTAAGATATGTCTCACCATACAGACTGAATTCAGTTGCCTAATCAGAAGTTTCAAATGCTGTTTTTGATGCCCCGTGGTGTCCAAGACATCCACCAGGGCTGGCAGATGTAGCACATCCCTGAGGGAAGGCTCATGGCTTTCTGGACCAGGAACTATTTCTTGACCCATGTCTATTGGAAAGACAAGGATTGTGTTGTAACAATCAAAGCTGCTGGTGTAATGAAGTGATAGTACATTTAAATTCCACTGTGATAGCCAGTTTTATTATTATCAAGTAATATATTCTTACTATATTCAGAGTGTTGTTTTTTTTGGTTCTCTGTGAAAATTTAGAACCAGATGGAAAACAGCTTCCGAGGCTACTGCTTCTTCCTGGAGAGTTACTGGAGAGATGAGCTGCATAATGACATTTTGGAGCTTGAGTCCTGAAAACTGGTTTGATTTCAGGTCAGTTATTTTACTTTTTGTTGCAGACTGATGGCAGAGCAAACATACACATTCTTCTCCCTCTGAGTCTTCACTGATGCATCATTTACCCAGCTGATGTATCAATCCACACATGAAGAGCTGTGTGCAAATAACACAGGATAATGTTTATGCATTGTAGGCTTATTTTGCTCTCAGTTATACCCACTCCACTCTTCTCCTTTCATTGGGGTTGACAGGTGTAAATGAGAGCAGCTGATTTTTTACTCTGTGACCTTATTATGAAATGAATGAGATTCTTCAGGGCTTGGTTGCCTGTGCCACCATCATCATCATCATTATGTAACAGTAATAATCCTATATGGCTTCATCACTGCCATGGGAGACTGCCTCCATTCAGTCAATTGGCAACTGGATGATGATCCCTCCTGGTCAAGCTTGCCCTGAGTTAAATCTGGGATAGTGCTGGGTAAAAGCTGGAGCCATATGATGACTCTTCAGTGGTGCCTGGTGTGTGTGTCACATTCACAGAGAGCAGAGATACCTCTTCAGTTTATTGCAGGAATGTCTCCATATCTAAAATGACAGAAGATAAGTACAGTTCATATCACATTCCAGTCTCAACAACAAGAATCTGAACTCAAGAGGGCTGAACCCCTCTTTCCCCCATGCTCAGGCATGGACAAATGAGTGAATACATGTGGGGGAAGAGCAATCCCAGGCTGCACTCAATTTCCTTCTCCTAGGGCTCTTGAAGATGCTTTCTGAAGTTTGCAGTAAACCTACACACAACTCACTGAACAATGTAAAGACAAGAACAGGCCAAAGAAGGGGCAAGTGTTGTATGTGCATCTTAACATTCAGTTCTTGTCTAATATTTAGTGAAGCTTTTGCTTGGTTTAAACATGTTATTTGGAAGCATCTCTTGATAAAAACCTTTTTATAAAGACTTATGGCTGCAGACACATATTCACAATTATTAGAAACTTTAATATGTTTGCATAAATAGAAAGGGCTAACAGCCTGTGAGCCTTCAAACCTAGATGAAATGAGAAATGGATAGAACACTAAGAAAAGCCACACTAACAAGCACTATGACATCAAAGAGGTCTTCTTTAACTCATCTCATGACATGTCCTGTGTTCTGGAGACTGACAATTTCGGTATCCTGCCCCTCCATGGATCATGGATCATCTAACAGAATCATTGGTTCTTTGCAGAACATCTGTCCTTATGAGTCTGAAAACAACAGTGGATGCCTGATGACAGCCATTGTGTATAGACTAGAAGGGAGTAAAATATTTGTTTCTCAAACAAATCAGTTGATTATCTTAACAAAACATTTCTGGAACTGAAACAATCACCTGACTAAAGATAGCAATCACCTGCTCTCTAGAGGGGGTGGACCTCTGAGCAAATCAGACAAAAGAAATAATGGGGGTTCCAGAAGGGATGGAGGTCAAAGTTAATAATTTCTTAGATGATTTCCAGGTCTTCCTAATAATTCTTTCAGTCACAGGATTTCCTCATCTCGTTAAGTGGTGTCTTTGCATCATCTTTATGATTATACACATGATCTCTGAACTTACCATGTATTTATGTATGTATTTCACTACAATGAAATAACACTATATAGATAACAATGAAACCGTCAGTATCAACATACCGTAAGGACAGGAGCAAGAGGAAAGAAAACACAAATTAACGTAACATTTGTGCAAGACTGTGCATCAAAAACTGGGTAAAAAGCTTCATCTGTGCTCTTTGGTTTATGTCATTCATCTGGAGGTGGCACCCATTAGGTCATACTGATGTCACAATTGCAAAAACCTAAAAACTCTGAATGCCACCAAACATTTCCAGCAGAGAACGTGTGCACATTACAGAAACTGCAGGAACATCTAGTTTGTTTTGTTTGGTATCTTGTGTTAAGGACAAGCCTAAGTCCAGGCTTAGTTTAATTACTTAGATAAGTGACAAGCTCTAACAAAAATGTGGCCCTTGTTTGACACCAGCTCAACGAGTCTTTGTGGCTCAAAGATCTGGCATAGTGGGAAAGACATCTGAAGAAGGGAAATGATTTAACTACATTTGCACAACAGATCAATTTTGAATATTTTTTTTCATTAAATCCAAGCAATACTTCCTCATTGGCCTTTCCCCATGACAGGAATAGCCCAGAGGGGGGTTTTGACTTCAGCAATGATTGCCACAAGTTCACATAATGTTAGCAGCCTAAACATGTAAAATAGCAGGAATCCTAGCTTGCACCAAAGCTTCCCTGTCAGTATAGTATGCTGCTTTCTTGGGTGCTCATTAGATGTCTGTAAATGCCTGTCAGAATTTATTTCCTACTTTTTTTTTCTCCCCATCTCACTTACTTGCACAGGTCTTGTTTCTTCAACCACATAATTCAATTATTGAGCATGAAAATATTTCCCCCTGTATTCTGATTGTTCTGTGGCTGATGATGGTGTGAGGTGCCATGATGGAGTGCACTCAAGGAGCTCTTAGATGAGCATATATATTTGCATTGCTAATTTTGTGCCTTGGGAGGGAAGGCAATGGTTGACTTTGTTCCTCGTTTGATTCATAGATCTGTCTCATTTTACTAAGGATTGATTTGTGTGTAGGCAGGGAGCGGGGCTGGATATACGGTTTGAATTGCTAGCACTTGTGCACAAGTGAAGTACTGCTTGTCTGCAAGAAGATACTGAAAAATGAGGAAACAATTGCATGACAAAAGATTTGTTAAGGTGCCTGTGAGGAAGCTCCATGTGTAAAGACCTACACAACGAGATGCACTTGGTCTGTGTGGACCAGAAAAGAGAGATGATCCACTGAGAACGTAAAATGGATAGCTTGAATCAAATAGAAGTCACTGATTACACAAAACTAAATGCTTTGCGTGGGCTTTGCTAGAATCAGGCTCATATGATGCTTGTAGAATGAATAAAAGCCATAAATCAATGCAATCCTGAAAAGAGTAATGTTTCTTTAACAAGTGGTATAAGACTTGGAGACTTAGGCCAGACCAAGTACAAAGCTTCACAAAAAAATAATTGAGGTCCCTGCAAAATATTTCAATTTTTTTATTGATTGAAGGCAATTATCCCTTAATTGCATATTTAAATGAGGTATTAGGAGGTTTAACTAAGCAATGCCTCTTAATTGCTGCTGCACACTAGGTGTCACAGATTGTGTTTATTTCATATGTTAATTAAAGAGAATGGGTATTTTATTTTATTGACTAGCGGGCCCTTCAGGCTGCACTGCTTAGGACCAAGGATGTCTCAGGTGTGTACAGTAGCCTGGGTGTTAATGCAATCATGAGAAAGATTCTGGCTTTAAATGAAGAGGTGTATCTCCATTTCATGGATATTTTCAGCCACTTAGACCATATCTAAGTAGGGGGAGGGAGAACCTTAATCCAGGTAACATTAACTCAAATGATACAGAAGTGCTGAAGTGCAGACACAACCACAGCAAAGGTATGCACATCAAGAGCACAGGTATTTTTTTTGCCTTTGCTGAACACACAACTCTAAGGCTGTGAAGCAGGACCTGATGGGGCTGAGATTTGAAATACCTGGCATAATTTCCAGACTACGGCACAATTTTTGCGGCTTTGTTTTGCAGCCATGCATAGTTCCATACCTTGGAGTTAGCAGCCCCACTGCTATGAGATTGGGGGGAAGTTTCTGGATCCCACATGGTAGTTCTGAGCTGTTTTTTGGGGGACAGTGGCACATGAATGGCAGGGGTTTCTGTAAAAAAAATAAGTTTCTTGTCTGACTAACTGTGTAGCTGCTGACAGAGCGATATACAGGCAGAGCCAAACATTAAAGTGGGGTAGAGTTCTTCTCTGGTGCATAGTGCATGCCCACTACATGTGTGATACACAGGGTTATGCACCTCAGGCTCTGAGAGTGCCCTCTTTTCCTGTAAGATAAAAATAATCAGCCAGAGCGTTGAAAAGGCAAGAGACACGATATCCTGTCTAATCACAGGAGTGCTATGTTGCATCTATATGGAGGGGGCAGATGGATGGATACTGCAAACTGGCCAGATACGAACCTTCTCTGGGACAGCAACCATACAGCCGTGTTAGTGAGGTTTGTGCCTGAGCTAATAAGGCCCACTGGGAGGCAGAGCGTGTTAATTCAGGAATACTGTAACACTCCTGCCGTCAAACAGCTTCTGGATCACAGCAAGTGTAGCTCAGAGCGTGGGCAAAGGGGACAGAGCACATCTCACCAGCGTGGTGGGGATGGTGAGAAACTGAGGGTGGTTTCAGGGCATATCAGCCTGTGGCTGCTCGGGGCATGAAGGAGCTCTCGGAAATACTTGTAAGGAGAAGCGATCTGGAGTTGGAACAGAGGGAAAAAGATCTGCCAGAATGACTGGGGGGGTGTGGGAGGGTGGGCTATCCTATTGTGGGAAACCCATAAACAGTGTATTTTGTCTGGAAAAACAGCAGCAGATGGCAGGAGCCCAGGCAATCTTCAGGCACAGGCCTAGGGCAGCAGGCTGTGTCCCTGTCTGAGGAGGCAGGGGCTGGTTGGAGCAGGAGCAATAGCTTCGGCCACACTCCGGGTCTTTGCGGGGTCATCACTGGAAAAGGCGGGCTGCAAGTTGGGTGGAGAAAGAAGCAGCAGGATCTTGGCAGAGAAAGAGGGAAATTCACAGACTCGTTCCCACTCTGCTCAAATTTTTCCTCCCCAGGTGAGTCTTAGGGACTCTTCCCAATTTCTGACCAGTTCCCATCAGTTTCTGATCTCTCCCTGGCACTCGCTCTCTCGTCAGTGTTAAAGGAAAGGCTGTTTCTGCTTTACTGTGCAGTCACAGCAGTGACGCTCATTTGGGGACGTAGTGGCTGCTCAGCACCAGGAAAACTGGACAACCATGACATCAAAAAGGCAAAATTCACATAAGACTACATGGGTATAAACTCATTTTGAGCAAATTCTTGCTGGAAATTGGGTGCATTTTAACTCTACATCAGAGCAGGGAGGTTCAGAAATGGCCTTCTGGTCAGGGCAGTGGAAGCAGTATTGTTATGATAGAACTGAACTGGTTTATTTATTGCATCACCAGTTAGTGTTTTGGAACTGACTATTGCTAGGGAATAGCTCTTCCAACTCTGCATTCAAATATAATATCCCACAAATTGTGTTTCTAGATCGTTCTTCTACCTTTTGCTGAGCATATATGGAAATGTCAAAAAAACACCAAAATCCCATGACTGTTGTTTGAGCACGGGGCATCTGGCTTTTTTTGTGTGTGTTTGGGAAAAAACAACTGGAGCCACTAATGATGGGATGATCATGGACATAATTTCTGCCTTCTCTCAGAATATAAAAATGCAATACCGGTGTAAGAACCATCAGCCTCAAGTATTGACTGGACTGTTAGACTGAACAGTGAATTTGCTCTCTTTTAAATGTGTTAAATCCAACCCTAGATTAAATTTAAACTACTTTGCTACAGCATAATCCACGAGGGATATCCTGACTTTCCACTGACTTTAATGGAGCCTCTACTGAACAATTAGAGCAAAGCACAGAATATGCAGTGTGGATGTAGAGATGAAGTGGTTAACAAACCTTTTTTTTGTGGGTAATTTCCCCTTTTAGTTTTTACTGTGTCATTATAATTAGCAAAGCCCAAGGGTTCAAATCAAAGCTAAAAAAGGGCAGTGGCATGATAGTTTGTGTGTTGTTACTACTCCTTACTACATCTATCATTATCATCTCACCACGACCTTGGGCTTCCCCCTCTGGTTTATCATCCCTTCTCTCCATCGCCTGTGTCTGCTGAAAGCTCTTTGGGGCAGACGTGGTGGTTTGGTGGTCCAGATCTACAACAACAGACTTAATTCTATATTGAGGCCTGTAGGAGCAGCAGCGCAACTTCTTTGGGAAGGCAAATACTGCCGTGCCAGTTTGTCCTCCTGGAGTCTGACAGCTGATTGTTGTAGGGTCAAACAAAGGGCTGAGCTTTTCATGCAGGATTTACAGGATGGGCAGGGAACACCTCTGCTCTGCCTCAGAGCACAGCCTGCCATGCTGTAGATGTATGGACACACCAGGGGAGCTGGTGCAAAAACCCATAAGAAATAGAAGAGGCTTTGATGTACCTCTAGTTCAGTTTTAAGAGAGCTCAACCATGGATTGATGAGACTCATCAGCCAGACATTTCCCTCCAGTAGAGATGGTCCAGGCACAGCTGCCCCAGCAGCTGAAGAGGCTTCATGCTCTGCCAGCAGTGAGTCTTCAAGAAGTTGAAATATTTTTGTCTATCTAACATCTTTGGGCCAGTGCAAGAGTGTGTGGATGGAACATGGCAGCTTCTTAACGATTAAATGGGAGAGAAATCAGACTGGACAATTTATAATTCCCTTTTGGCCAGAAATCTGTGGAACAATGTGCTGTCCCTCTCTGGTCAAAGACTTCTGAGAAGCCCATAATTTAGCCCTTAATATAGGAGAGGTTTAATATTGCAACACGCAGCACAATGGCTTGAAGAGAACCAGACGGGTCTTGACATCACCAGCCTGTTCTTCCCTTCAATTCCCCGGCGCGGTTGCCATTGTTTGAGCCTCATCACTAATGGCCTTGGAGAGGGATCCAGCATCAGCCAACCTCCAGGGCTCTCGTGACTATATCATTATTTCTTCTCCTAGTAGATCTAGGCAGGACCATGATCAAAATATTGCAGGCTGACAGCAAACTTCTGCTGCCATGAGAGGAGCCGAACTGCTGTTTGTGAGGGCAGGATGGAAATTTCAAAGTTAATCTGGTTCCCATCTCTAGAACTATTTAACTGCAGCACACAAAGCATTTGCAGTGCACAGGGAATTCAGTCGTTTTATGCAGGTCAGCCATACGATGAAAAAATTTTATATCAAAATGTTTAACTTCAAAAAGGGTTAGATTCAATTTCCTGGTGAAGGCTTGAGTCAGTTCTCATTTTAATCTCCCCTGCATCCCTGCCCCTAGGTAAAATGTCAATGTATTGTCACGTTTGGTTGTAATAATCGTAGTCATTTGGCCAGCAACAAAATCACAGGCCTGAACATTTCTGATGATTTAATCCAAATTCAGATCCAGATATGTCACCTGTCCCATCTTTGAAATAAGTGGAGTCATTTATTTGCACCTGGATCATCAAATTAGGATGCAGGTCTGTCCTCTGAGGTCCTTGGGTCTATCTTACCTTATCTGCCGCTCCCCAGACAACATTTCTCCTGTTTAGGGCAGCTGCTCAAATGACTGATTCTGAAGCTGCTGGAATAATGCAGACTCTTCCCTCATCCAGAGAAACCAGTGGCGTCCCATTGTTTGTGTATTTCCTCTCATAAGCAGTCCATGAATATGCTTCCTTAAGTCACTGAAGGAAAATACTTCCAAGAAAAAACTCCTGTCTTGTCTTTAAGAAAAATATTTGGACTGGTAAAATGCATTGTACTATGAAGGATAGTTCCAATTTACAGACTCATGAGCTTATGAGTGGAATAAGCCTCCGTCCTTATCTTTATGTTACAGCAATGGCACCCACATACGATAAGTCTTTGCTGGCAGAATTTTGGAAAAGTAATTCCAGTGCAGTGAATATAAAATAAATGCTATCAAGGAAAAATATTTTTTGCTCCCCTGGAATAGAAAACATTATTGAAACTGTTGGATGCCTCAGGAGTCTATTCATGCAAAATCTATTTCTGCAGTCAAAATATATTCTATTCTGCAGATATTTTTTTCAATATGTGACTGAGACTTCAAGACAGAAAGAAATAGCCATTTTGGCCAGGAAAGAACTGGCATGTGGTCTGGTTTTAGGTGAGTGTAGATTTTGCATGAAAATTATAGTAATTATGGGTATTTGTAAACAGCGATTTTTGCACTTTAATGGCCTAATCGCATGGTCAACAGCTGGAAGTTGCTCTATGCAGATTCTTACCTAACACATAATAAAAGTCACCCTTTGCTGCATTTCCACAAAGAAACAAATTATAGCACAAAAGAGACCTGCCAAATGCAATCTTTCATCCTCTTCTGGTTCTTAAAGAGAATGTTTGAATATTCTGATTTTTAAAAACGGATAAAACAAAAGGAAAAATAATTTATGTATATCTAAAACATGTGTATAAAGAAAAAAAGGAAAATGCTGATGTATACGTACTACTTAGTCTTTCATTGTAACATATTCGTTTCCTTTGCATTTGAAAGTTCCTGTGTCATGCATGGTACACATCTGTTCCTTTCATTTTTAATTCTGTTTTAAATACATATTTTTAATTTCTCCCTATTGTTTTCTCAAATGGTTCCATTACAGCAATTTAAAATCATATCCAACAAACAAAACCACACAAAATGGCTCTTGTCATATTGAAAATCTTGGCAACCTGATGAAGAATTTGCTATCTAACTGGAAGCAACAACAGAAAGGAAAATCAGAACAAATCTGACCCAACCTGTCCCCTAGACTGCTGGGAAACACCTTGGTTTAGCATCCTGGTCCTCAGGTGTCCCAGTCCAGGCACAGTTCAGCCAGGTGGTGGTTCAGGCATTGGTGGTTTACATCAATCTCTTTGTTTGCACTTAGGAGTGCCTAGGAAATAAAAGGGCAGCTGCTGTAGATCTGCTGAGAAATGGTAACTTCAAATCCTTAATTTGCTTGTGATGAATACCCTTTATCCTTAGTCTTTCTAATAAGACACTGTCAATATCGCTTCTAATCTTCTGCATCTTTGCCTCTGTTTCTTTGTTGGGCATTGGCTGGCAGTTGTGCTCAGGATTTTCTGTAGCCAAGTTTTCCAAAATGACTGATACTTGTGATACACCCACAGCTTCACCAGGAGAAGCACACAACTCCAACCCCCTCTCTTTCTTGCCTTTGTAGTTGCTTCCCTTCAGTCAGCTCCCTCATAGTTATATAGATTGTGTTACAGGCATTGAGTTATATAAAGTGCACACCCGTGGGTTAATTTGTGTATGGAATCAGTGAGTTTGTTTGTGCTGTTTATAATGTCAACACTAGCTACTGGAACACAAGTGTAAATTTAATCTAAAACTTGCAGATGAGGAAAACAACTGCTAGGAAACTATGGCAGAGTGAAAACCCTGAAGAGCTCCATTGCCTCCATAAGAAACTCCGTTTTAAAGGACCAAAGCAGAACCCAAAACTTGGCCCATGGGGCCCTGTCCCTGGTTCATGCTGGTTTGTTGGGGCAAGGGCGGGATGCCAGTTTTCTGGGTTTTCAAGTGGGACCTCAGCATCCCCACCAAGTCCCAGGAGAGAGAGAGCTCAGAGGAATGCACTGGCAATGCTCTAGCACAGAACAGTTCCCACATAACACCAGCCTGGCATCTGAGGCTCTCCTGCAGGTCTAGGGAGACACAGCTGCTGGGCTAGGCTGGGCGGGTGCAAGTGGGGCAGCAGTGAAGATTGTTCTCTCTCCTGTGGTGTTACAGGGGCTCACAGCTGCTGACCAGGTTGGGAGACACAGCTCTCATATTGTTCTTACCAGTCTTACCCTGAGGCTATGTCTTACCTCTCAAAGGCATCCTCCTTTCCATCAGCAGGCACCTGGCATATCTTAGGGTTCATTTTGCTCTTTCTCCCTTCCTGCCACTGTGTATGTCATTCTTTGCTAATTTATGAATTGCTGTGAGTCTTTGGCTTGGCTCTTATTAAAAAACTGTGCATTTTAAAGGTGTTTAGTTCTTTCATTGCTGGTATTAATCGCTTCACTATCAATTCCCTATTCCCATCTGTTGTTTTGAAATAGCATTATATATTATTATGCCTCTTCATTGCTTCGGCTCTCTGTCATAGCTGACTGCTTGTTTACTTCACCCTCTGTGGAGCTTCCAAAATCCTTTTTCTTCCTTGTTCTCATGGCAATGCTCCAGCTCCCTGAGTTCTGGTGTGTTCACTGGAGGTGCTTCTGCATAACCTTTAGGGCATCTTGCTCCAGAATTTTAACATCTCTCTCAGTCTGTCTCCCTCTTCCTCCCCAGCTATCTGTCCTGCCTCTCTGCTGAAGGCAACTGCCCTGTGTAGTACCAGCATCATCAGTGTATTTGTACCTGTAGCTCAGCTGGCAGCCTGGCATCTCATATGAAACCACCAGCAGCAAGAAGAGGCACAGCTGAGTTACAGGGAAGCCTCTACCGACTCCATTCACTTCTGACAGGTCCTCGTCAGGTTCCACATGAGAACCCATGGGGTTTGATTAGGTATTTCATGCAAGAGTTACCTTGGATGTTGCTGTAATATTGTAGTATCACATTTACTGTTTTTTTCCTCCTTGTTTATGCTTTCCCTCTCCTATACATTTTTGTGCCCTTTTCCTAACTAATTGGCTTCCCAATTTTATTACCACTTCTTTCCTCCCTGCTAATAGCAAGATTGTTTCTAAGCTGTCTTGTCAATTCTGTGTTACACCTATTTTCTCCTCCTATCTTCTAACCACCATATTTTATCAATGCTTCCAATTTTCAAAACATCAAATGTAATTTCTGCCTACATTTTAGGCTATTTAATCTGTAGCACCTGAAGAAACAAGGTATTTATGCTTTCAAGGGAAAATAATGTCATTAATAAAGGGTTGGGGTTCTTTTTTTCAACAGCCTTTCATAGGGCCATCTATAACTTACGTTTTAATCCCTGTAGTGCTAAGGACTCATGAGCAGAGAAGATAATAATGGTAAACACTACCTCAGCCGATGTCCCCTCCACTTCAGCCGATGTCCCCTCCAACTGCCATCTCTGAAATCTCTTCTCTGCTCCTCACAGTGACCTTGTCCCACACTGCCTGGGTGAATTCCTGCTGATTGCTTCTCAATCTCAGTCACATTATAGGTTGTATGACTGTGTATATGCAGAACTGCAATCTTTTTCAGGAGGAGACAGAAGTCCTTCTGATTCAAAACATAACTTGGAATGGGAATATTGGTCTGGCAGAGGGTTAGAAAACACCATGCTGTTCAGGTATCATTTCATATAAATCCTGTCATATGGAGACTAACCTCTGTTGTTGAAAAGAGCCATTAACTTGATGTCTTGATCCTGTTCTTTAATTTGGAATGTTGCTATTCTGTTAGAAACCCTTTTATCCCATTAAAAAAAATCTATATTTTCTAAATTTATGGAAGACTGGTTTCCATCCAGTTGCTCATGCCCAATGGATGGCTTATTTTTTCTCCTACAGCAGGTATTTAAAATCTGTTTATCCAAGTTAGGGCAGTTCTCTGTGCTTTAATTTTGCTAACTGAATATGCCAAACTCCAGCTTCTTTAGTACAGCTAACAGCATCTTAGCACTGTTCTCTTAATGAATTTCAGTTTGAACTTCTGGGTTTTGGGTAGCCAAAAGAGTAGATAGTATTTCAGATCTTGTTGCAGTTGTTTCACACAGTTATCTTAAGACTTTCCTGTTACTGCTGGGACTATCTTGCCTGGCATGGGCTGGATTCTGCCTTTGCAAGTGTGGCCCCATTGGCAGCTTAGAGTCGTTCATGTTCTCCATAGCTCCTGTCCCAGCTTAACTGCTCTCAGTCATTTTCTACCAATGAGAGCTCTTTTTATAGCAGCTGTAGTACCAATCCCTCAAAGAATGAGGTATTATTTTATTCTAGTCTTATAATGCATCTCTTTCTGTCTACTGCCCTCATCCTCTTCTGTATGAACACTTTCTTTTAGCTGTGGACAATTAGTATCCCAATCAGGGTCCCAGAAGTAATGACTCTATTTATATGCAGGTTACCAGGATGGAGAGAAAGTAGAAATATCTCAAAACTGAATGTGAAGAAAGTTCATTCATGTCTCTCTTTCTGTTCTTTTTGCAGTACTGCAAGTGATCGTCTTCATTTCAGCGGGCTCTCACTCAACATTTCCTTCATGCATCCCTATTTTCTCTAGCTAAAAAAATTATTTCCCATCTGACATCTTATTAAATGCTTTGCTGAAGCTCAGATAAATTATATCTACCATGTTTCCTTTGTCTAAAAAATCTTTTATCTCTTGAAATTCCTATGAAGTTAGTCTAAAACAACCTACCATTAGCAAACTGAAACCCTTTGGTAATATTTTAGTCCATTTCCAGTTTATCTCAATGACTTAAATTACTTCTTTCTTTCAAAATTTGTACCTAAGCCTTCAGACATTTGAGATCAGACTAACTTGTAATTGTGAGATCTCTTTTCTTCCCTCACTTAACTATAGATACTGCCTTTACTATTTTCTAATCCCATGAGTAGATAGGCTCATCATGAATACCTGCAAGTTCCTGTAGTTTCATGTGCCAGTTCTGTCTGAATTCTGAACGAGATAATCCAGGTCCTCCCAAATGGAGATAATTAAGCTCTTAGATTATTTCTGTTGTTTCCAGTTAGTAAAATCTCATTCCCATACAATTAAACTTTTAGATTATTTTGCTTCTGTTTCCAATGTAGTAAAACCATTCCCATTATATATATTCCCTTTGCACTTCTGTTCAGTGTCATTACTCTTACTGAAGTTTGAACTAAAGGCTCTTTAAGTGGCTCTTTATCCTGCAGGTCCATGGATGACTGGGTTTTTTTCTCATGCTTGGAATACAGCTTTGAGATCTTGTAAGCACCAGTGATTTGAAGAATCCTCCAGCCTCTTTCCCATCCCGTTGCAGAGACACACACTGTGTTGACTTTGGCGGCTGGGGCGCTCAGAGCTCAGAGCACTTAGTCCATGCCCTTTTGAAATGGAGAACATTAGTTCCAGCCTTACTTTTATTTGTTCTTCCATTTAATGTAAACTGAATCAACGCACAATCACTTGAGCCAGTGCTGTTTCTCAGCTCAGGTCTACTAAAATGTCTTCATTGCTTATCCAAACCAATGGAAAATTCCAGTCATTCTTTTAATATCTTTCTGTAATAAACACAATTGTATGTATTATTTATAATTGTCTTCACCAGCTACTTAATTTCAGTGATACCAGAATGGCCAGCAATCTTTTTAGGAGTCATTTTGTCTTGATTGTGCTTAATAGAGAGAAATAAAGAGCCTGACAGGCAGGAGGAATCTCAAACATAAGTGGAGATTATTGGAATTTGTGGGAAATTCCAGCCTTTTTAGCCCAAATTAGGATGAAACATAAAAGTATTTATACTAAAAGGAGAATGTTTCCAGGTCAAATGAACTGCTTGAAATGTTTCATTTTTGTCTTAAGTCCATTAGAACTGATTCAATAGTCTTTTCATTTCTTTTTCCCCTCTGGCATTTTGAAATTTGGGAAAAAAAAGTGACCCAGCAGAGATGAAAATTACTTTAATATTAAATGTTCATATTTTTATTCTTCATAGAAAATGTACTTTTAAAATTACTTCCTGTGTTGTTTCATACAAGGCAGTGGGTTTAAAATATGCTTGCCCTGTAACAGGAATTAAACAGAAATGTGGGATTCATGTGATCAATCACAGCTAAGCAAACTCTGCAAACTGTAGAGATGTTAGCTGAATTATTCTCACTGTGACCTGGGGCTCTGCTAGGTGTATTTCTAAAGTGCATGCTTCTGCTTTGTAATCACTGCAAGTTTGGTGGCATGTTTCCTGGGAGGGAATAGGAGTCCCTTGATGCCAACGTTACACTGACTGTGGTAGATTTTGAGGGCTTGTTGTCTCTGCAGAGAGGACAGTCCTAATAAAGAGGCATCTGGGCCTTCTTGTCTCTTTTCATCTATTAAGATATGTCAGGCTAGACTCTGGACAGCTGGATTGTGATGTTTTTGCCCCTAGGGTATCTTGGGGTAGTGCAGTAGGAGAGCATTGCTATCTCCAGGAGCCAGTGAATCTGAGAATACGTCTCAAGGATGAAACCTGGAGAAGTGCAAAGAATGATTTCATCTTGATTAATTACACGGTATTGATCCTCTGTGGAAAGAGCAATTATCCCAGACACTCTTCTCGCTGAAGTGAAAGCCACCGGGAAAGCCACTCTGATAAAGAGGATGAACGTTTTCCCTCCAAAGGGCTCAACTGGTTTTATCCTGAGGGTCTGCAGTGTTAAATTTAGACTCAAAGGGAAAAAAATTCGAGCCTCAGTGTAGATGTGCCCAGCTTACAGCAAGCGCAACAGAAGTTGAACAGAAAAGAGGCAGGGTTAAAACTCAACTCCTGTGGGTTAAGTGTGAAATCTAACCTTGTGCATCTTTTCATGAATGGCTTTGTCCAGAAATGTCAAAATCTGGAAGTTGTCTGTTGAATTTTATCATAATGAGGATGTCATTCTCCCTAACCCATTGCTTTGCATGCTGTGAATATCTCCATAGGCATTGATCTAAAGGATGCCAGATTCTACCCTATGCAGCAAGGAAATAAAGCTTCTTAAGCAGGAACATGAATCTGCAAAATGCAGGCTTCTCAAAAATATGCTGATATTGTCTTCTAATATTGCAAAGAAGTGCTACTCTCTTTTTTTGTTTGTTTTTAAAGTTCAGTATCATTAGTCTGTATTAATCGACAAGATAGAATTTATAGTACTGGCCAAAGGTTAATTTTATGCTCAAATTCAAGGTCATTCATCTCCCTAACGTTTTCTCTGTTTTTTTTTTTTTTTTTCACCAGGTTGCACTGTCTAAAAGGGAAGTGTTTGCAGTCACTGAAGGGTAGAGAAACCCACACCCGGTCAAATCAGTGCTAATCCACACCCCTGTGCTTGCTGTCTTTGGTGCACCTGGAGCATGGTCTTCACCACACACTCAGTCTGAGGTTGTTGTGACTCTGCAACCCTCCATCATATAAGAACCTAAGGATAGCTCAGATTTTTGTCAATCCATCCGTTTCTTTTTGCCCCATAAAGGTAGGCAAGCAATTTGAGGAAGATCTCCTCCTTAGCTGTAGATGCCTTTCTCTTGGAAGCCTTTCTGGTCACACGAGGTCTGTACAGATCTCCTCAGGAATGTTGCCCTTGTAGTAGCTATTCCAGCACACTTCTCTTTTCCCCTTAGCTATTCCATCAGACTTCCCTTTTCCCCTAGTTAGCTGCTGTGTTAAGAATCACTCATGTTAATCACTTGCATTAACAAACCCAGACAAACTGCTGGGTGGTGCCTGCTGCTTCTGTAGCATAGCTTAAACCACTGGTTCTCTTGTCAAACTCATTGTGATCCATTTTTTGTTGAGAATTTGTCCTGGTCCATCACCTATCTTTTCCTTAGCTGTTGATCACTATGAAAAGCTTTATAGAAAGGTTTATACACTTTGGAAAATCAGTGCCATGTCAAACATGTGAAACAACTTCTCTCCAAGAGCTGTTCCTACCTTTCAAGAAACAAACTGCTCTATTCTTCTGCTCAGATTCTGCAATCTACAATTCCCGTAGTACCACTCAGAGAAACACACATCTTTGGTGATGTCAGTATCTTGTACTCAGCCACAGCTGGGATTTTGGGGAAAACAATTTTCTAGGTATGTACAGTATGTGCAGATGACTGGCTTTTGTAGTAGCAAGCTGTATATCAAAATATTTTCCACTTTGGGGAAGTGGGTGAAATTGCCAATGTGATCGTAATGCAAGCTATAAAAAGATCAAAGTTGCAATGTTCTGCAACAGCATCATCCATTGAAATGTAGCAGGAGCTTGCTGAAAAAAAAATGTTCATGCAATATATAAGACATTAAAAATTCTGTTACATTACTCTTGCCACAAAGATTGTAATGAAAATGGGAAATGGCACAAACGTAACCCATTCTCATTACAATCGTTAGATTGTAATCTTGTGCTCTCCTTCTCAAGAGAATGTTAAATGAGATTTTAAAGTATGGAAAATAAAGGAGCAAATAGAAACTGGAAAGCAAAAGAGGTGAGGCATGATAGACTTCTCCTGCATTCTTATGTTCTTTATTTTTGCAGTAAAACAAGAGAGAACAATATGATTTCCAAGAAAGATGTACACACACATAGATATATTTCTATTTTTCTTTCTTTTTGGAAAATATAATATTTCAATATTTTTATCTTCTTCATTCTTACTGTAAAAAAGAGTCCCCCTAACTCAAAGAGACAAAGCAACACTTTAGATATCTACATCAAAAGATTTGTTTTAATAGTGCAGAATTTGCCCTTATCCATCATAGTAAGAGCTGAAGGTAACACCTCCCAGTGAGAGAGAACTGTATGACTTAGGAGACTAGCAATTAAAAATCTGTCAGTCACAGGTCTGGATCCAGCCCTGATTAGATAGTGACCGAAAGTTGTTAATATTACGCGATCACCGCGGAAAGAAGTACCTGACCTCGCTCTAATCCCTATGCAAGTATTTAAATGACACGCTGCAGCTGTCACTCATCAGTGCCATTGGTGCTGCCAGCAGAAGACTTAAGCATTAAATAAGAAATGATCTAACCCCATCTCCTCTGCTGTGGTGGGATTTAACAAACAGGGTTTGAAGCAGGTGTAACAGGTACTTTCCTTCCAGGGTCTGATAGGGGAGGAAAGGGGATGCTGACCTCTTCTTAGGTTGTACATTCAGGGGCTTGCAGGGCCTCTTAAAATATTAATGATGGAAAAATATTTATTGAAGGTTCAGAGGCAGTGTCACAGCAAAGCCAGTGTTTTGCTTGGAGAGTCAGTGGAGGTGAATGATTGTTATGCATGGGAGTCAAAAGAGCTCCTTGATCACTGGGGCTATGCCCCTACAGAGTCCATGTGGCACCCTCTCCTCACAACCCTGCAGCAGTGCAACCTTATAAACATCATAACACTCAATAACAAAAGAAATGCCTTGCAGACAAAAGATTAAAAATCTACAAAGGCTCTAACTCAACCCTAGAGAGAAGTAAGAAAGATCAAAGTAATTAGAAATAGTTTAGGTCTTTGCAGTGCTCTTGGAGAGGTATTTTCTTGACTGGTCCTGTATTTATGTTATTTTCTTTTTTAAAAATTTATTCTTAATTTTTACTTTATTTTTTATTTTTTTCTATTTTTTTTCTATTTTTTCTATTTTTTTTTCTATTTGTTTCTCTTAGTCACTTTATTTGGAACAAATTTGAGGTTTTGGGTTGAAGTTTTGGGATTTTTTTTGTTCATTCACTTTGGGTTTTGATTACCCATGGAATTCATGCTGACACACCCTTCCCTCACTGACCTTCCCCGGTGAGGTGACCATGGGCTGCTCTAAGTGAAAGGGGAAGATGGAACTTATGACTGTAGACAAATCATCTGTCATAGCTTCATGTAACCTTCCAGAACTCCTTGATGAATAGTGAAGTTCCTTGCACTCCTTCCAGCACTCCTTGATGATCCTAGGTAAAACTTATTTTCTCACTTAAAATCTGTCAAGAAATTATGGAGAAAGAAATCTGTTATTTCATGGGTTTATACCAGAGTAAACTTCCTTTGTTATGTTTGCAGTCTCCAAAGGTCAGATTTTTTTCCTTGTCTACATATAGATGCTGGAAGTGACATGGTAATGATCTGACCAGCTTTCTAGCTGAAGAACAAATCTACTCTTCAAAGAACATTTATAAGCATCTGTAACTTCAGGATGACTTGAAGGTTTTCCTGTAATCTTGGTTAAAAGTGTTTACATCTGAGATGAGTTCTTATTTGCAAGTTTACACTATCATCAAAATGTTATATCTGAACTAGAATTCATGATGGCTCTTCTATTTTAACTGCCAAGAGATTTTGCAATAAGAGAAAAACCTGTATTATGGCTGGCTGTACTGCATCTAGCCTATGATAAATGGAGGACTTTTAATTTCCCAAGTATCCAGTTCCTCCAACTCCACAACCCACAAAAATTAAAAATAAAATTTTCATTCTGAAGCTTAAAATTAATTTAGTTTCTGTTGCAGTGCTGTAATAAGTAGATCTAATTTAACCAGTCAGCAGTTCCTTCCATTGGACATTAATTTTTTAAAGTCTGCAAGTTAATCAACCTGTTTTATGGCTATATGTGTTTTTACATCAAAACTCTTCATTATTTCTTTTTTATTTTTCTGTTAAGTGTCTGGGATAAGTGAAAATAGCTTCTGAATATAAAAGAATCAATTAATGTTTCAAGATAGGGGGGAAAAAATCATTCCCCAAATGGGTGACTATTTCCAGTGCTCCAGACTGTTTCTCTCACAGCTGTTTGGATCATGATCTGTCAGTGCCACCTGTTAACTAGACTGGTCTTTACAGGCAGAATATATGGTCACAAGATGAAGAAGCTCCTGAATTTTCTCTTTCTGATTTTAATAGTCCCTCTGAAACATGAAATTAGTCTCAGGGATTTTGATTTTGGAAGATGCATCTTCCTACCTATTAGAGAAGAATCTGTCAGAGGACACAGGTTTTAGATATGGATAATGCTGTTTACAGGGCTCTGTACCTGAGACGAAATATCCAAACCCAGTCTTGATTCAAGCCAAACATAGGGACATAGGGATCCGTGGTTCCTGCTCCCTGAGGACAGGTGTCTGGGACATTCTTTCCTTCAAGGGGCTGCATAGCAGCACTTCCCCTGACCACACAGGCATCCCCTTTTGTTAATGCCAAAATGCAAGCTTCTAGAGAAAAGGAAAAGTGTAAGTATATCCTTTCAAACCTCTCCTTTATTTTTGCTTATATGTCAAAATTCAGCAAACATAATGCATTTGTTCCCTGGACCTTCAACCTGTCATAGCTCTTTTCTGCAAATCAGTTTGCAACTCAGTGTGTCTCAGCTGCTGCAGTAGCTATAATTCCAATCATAGCTAGCCACTTTAATGGGCTTCTGGAGTCCACTGGGAAGAGCTATCCCATATGCAATGTCAGCTCCCAGCACCAAGAGAAAGCACAGTCTCTCTGCCACTTTTTAAGGAGAGCTTCAGTTCTGTGGTGACATTTGAGAGCTTTCATTATCTCAGTGCGAGAATCTCTGGGGCACACTCTGGTCTCTTAACATGCCCTTGTTTAACGGCACTCCTTACCTTTGGCTGCCTGTGTTCAGCTAACCAAGTGGTGGCAGAAATGTGTATAGTCCCTCTTAAATCATTCTGATTTTCCCAAGTCCCTCTGCAGTTTTTTGATGGAACATATGGCAATGTTATGTCTATTTGAAAAAGACTTTGCATCATATGTTTATACAACTGCTCACTATCCCAAGACAAAAATTCTTCCCTGTTATTGCCCATTTGCTGACTAAAGAAATTATCCTCTTTATGTATTCTGGTACTTTACCTTGATACCTTACATGTTTAATTATGTAGTCCTTGGTCCATAATCTGTATGATTCACTCACCACATAATACAGCTTGCATCAGTTTTATTTTTTTTTAACCCTTGTCCTTTCTTTCTCACTTGCTTTCCTTTGTCAGCCTTTGATATCTATATAGTTTTGGATCTTAGCCGGGCTCGAATAAAGTTTTTCCTCCTCAGTGGCAAAATAGTCATTCGGTCCAGTGGTACAGGATTTGTCTCAAAGGACAAGAGTTCCTGATTGTTTAAAGATGAGACCTTAAGAAAAGGAAAAAACCAAGCAACAAACCCCAAAGAAAATTCCTGTTATGTGCCATATAAAGGAATAACATCACAAAATAGAGAAAGGAATGGGGTTTGTGGCTACACAAACAAATGAAGAAACAGCACTCTCTCTTTGGCTCTTTTTCTTTCTTCCCCTGTACTGCTGGCCAATGACCCCAGTCAGCTGTGGAAGTCATGGATTTCCAACAGTTTGTGAAGGAAAGAGTGTTGCACACTGGATCGTTCCGTTCTTCCATTCTCCCAGTATTCAGCAAAATAGTAATAATGATTTTTCTCTTCCTTGGGTTAGAGGTGGTAAGGCCAGAAAAAACCCAGAATCCTTTAAGAGTGAAAACAATTTTTCCCCTTGAGGTCTGTTTTGAAAAAAAAAAACAACTCGACAACCTGAACATAAAGCTGTATGTGGATTTTTTTCCCCTCAGAAGGAGCAATGAAATAGTTTTTAGAGTAATGTTTAAAAAGGGCTTTTTACAATTGAACTTTGTTCCTTTGAAATTCTTTCTGTGACCACTGACTACTTGAAACGAAGTAACTTTATTTCAGAGCTTGCAATATTAGGGAAATATGTCTAATATACTTTGGATCTACAGGTAATGGGTTCAATTTCTACTGGTCCTTTGCATCATGCTGTCTCCAGTGCATCTTAATGGGCATATCTAGGGACTCTGTGTTCATTTTTTATAGGCTTTCTAGAAATCTGGACTTTTTTTGTGCCTGCATTATTACAAAAGGTATTTATTTACATGAGATTCCTGAGCTCTACTGATCATTTTTTTTAACAAATCAATAATATCAAGTCTTTCTTTTCAGCTTTTTGTTCTTTGCTCTTTTACTTTAAAAAATAAGTCAATTGGCAAAAATCAAACATGTGTATTTTCATACTTGGTGCAGTTCATACCTCATATCTTGTATATTAGTTACCATACTTAAATAAGAAAGTTTAGCTTGTGATGAATACCCATTTTGTATATATCCCCATCAGCTCTTTAATGCATTTCTATTTTTTAATGAGAACACCCTTCAGCCTTTTTCCTTTTTCTTGACTTTTTTTTTTCTGAAAACATATGTTTTCAGGTGGTGGGGAGAGCTGCATGGTGAATGGAATTTATTAAATTCCTTCTAATATCCAAAAACTAATAGTGGTGTTAGAATACTACAGAAGAAAATATAATTTATAAAATTTATTTTCTCCTCACAGGCATCTTGCTTCTCTGAATTCAGGATGAGCCAATCATACCAGATAGTTTTGCCAGAGGAGGATGTAAGGTGGTACCAGAACCCAAAAGAGCTCCACATTCATGTTGGCTCAGCTGATTGGAAGGACAGTTTTGGGGTTAGATCCAGAGCAGCTCTGACCTGAGGAAAGGAGAGAAGGGCTATTACATAAGGAGAGTGTAGCCATCCAGCCTGGCATCTGGAAGTGGCTAAATACCCAATACTGGGGGTAAAAGAGGGTCAAGAAATTTTGAATGATGTTTTAGAACTCAGTCCTGGAAACTACTTATTGGAGGTGGACTTCTGTCCTTGTTTCCAGTACAGTCTCTGCTGCCCATGCTAAGGGGATGGTGAAAAACTGTTTGAATACACCACACACATGAAGATGCCAGAACAATGATGGGAGTTACTCTTCTGACTCAACATTTTACTCTTCTTTATTCTAGGGGTTCAAGACTATTCAGTTTCTCTTAATTGACTTGATGGTCTTGCTGGAAAAACTGAGTTGCAATGACTTTTTTCTTCTGCTGAATTATTTACAGGTGGAAAATATCTGCCTTGCTGGATCTTACCCAAAAGGCACTAAAATGTTTCTTGCAGCCTGATATTATGCTTTTCTCCACTTCTCATTTGGCTAGCAAAAAAAAAAAAAAATCGGTTGGGTCAGATCTGAATAAAATCTTTTTTCTTAATTTTATTTTTTTTTTCTTCTGGTTTAGGGAGTGAAACAATTATTTACACCACCCTACTCCTGATAGCAACCATATGTCTGGACTGCACAGCAATGAGCCTTGCAGTCCTACTTCTGGCAGCTCTCCCTGGCCACAATGACATCCCGCAGTGCTCCTAATGGGAGTAGGTGCCGTGGAGCTCTTTGCGTGCCATCGGCACTTCCCAGCTTCCAACACCTTACCTCATATGCCACCAGTGTCGTCCTGCAGCTCTTGCAGCTGAGCATTTGGTGAGCTGTGTGGCACAGGCAGCATTTGGAAGCTCAAAGCCCCCAAAGACTGTGATGCTGAGATGGGTCAGAGATTAAAAACACAGGGTGATTGAACGAGTTAGACTGTCTGGATTCCCATCAGCTTGGAATGCAAATTTTGTAGGGGATACAAATGAACTCTGTGGAACTTATTTGCGTCACTTAGAAAAATCCATGATTCAAAGACTTTCCCCACAGCAAAGAACCAAGAAACATGCCTGATGTCCTGGCTGGGACTGCTCAAGGAGGACAGATACTACCTGAGAAATGGAACTTGAATGGAAAGTGATTTTGTCATACAATAAGGTCTCTTTTCTGTCTTCATTTTCCTTATCAGGAAAGCAGAGCTATCCTTTAATAAGACCAGCTCATTTCCATTTGTGAAGGGGCTGAAAGTAAACCCAGTTTTGCTGGGAAAGTCCCAGCGAACTGTGGTGGAAACACATTTCCTGATCAGGTGGAAGAAGCTATGTGGGGGTCCTGGATGGGGAGGAGAATTTAAAAGACTGAAGTTTTGTGGGACATTGCTGGTAGGAGCATGAGGGCTTTAAAGGCTCAGTTAGCTCAGAATCTGAAGCCAGCCTTCCAGTAGTGTTTGTTCCTCCTGGGTGAAAGGAGGCAGAAGAGAAGGACATGCAGCCTCTGTGCCTTCAGGAGACCCTGTGAGCACCTTCCCAGCTCCAGTCCTTGTGCCCTTGCCAGTGCATTGACTGTAAGGACTTGTCTTCTGCTACTCAGTACAGGTATAACTTCTTCCAACTGGGCAACATAAGTGGGGCAGAACACAGCAGGACAACACCTCCCTTCTGCAAACATGTTGAACTTGGCCCAGTGTGAGCTCTGGCTGCGGAAAATGCAGTAGGAGGCTGTGCTGTGGAGCTTTTATCAGCTGTGCGGATCAGTCGGGGAAATTTCACTCTGTTTCCTCCCATTTCTAATGCAGCAATATTTCAGCATTGTGCTTCATCCCATGGTTCACAGCTGAGTGGTCGTTTTATGATTTTATGAGACTCAGACCACAGTGTCTTTAAATGTTCTGTAAAATATGCAGGTTAATCACCCGACCCCTGCAAACTTCTTGGAAGAACCTGTATTGCATTAGCTAATGCATTGTGATGCCTTCCTGGAGCTGCAGAACACCATTGTACTTGAAAAGCAAACCTGTCAAACTTGCAGCTTTGCTAACTTTGCACAAAAGAGGAGGAAAAAAGTCCCTTTAACCAGTGTAAAACAAGATAAAACCACAAACTTCGTGGCCTTTTGTGCAACCTCAATTGGACATTGCAGCTCTATGCTGTAATCTCAGAACAGAGCCTTTATCATCTTGGGTGTAGTAGCATTGACCCATAACAGAGTCTTAAATAAAAAGCAAACCATAATGTCAAAGCAAAAGTCAGTATCTCAGCAGGTCTGGCCTCAAGTGTGGGAGTGTGAATAGAGAAAACAAAAGCTCAGAATAAGGAGAAGGCTGGATGGATTCGAAGGAGGAAAAAACCCCCCAACCTCTGGAAAAATAGCAGGGTGGAGCAGAAATAAAAATACTTTGGACAAGAGAATCCCTACAGACTCCAAAGTGCAAGGCAAAAAAAAAAAAAAAAAAAGGAAAAAATGGGCCTAATCCTTGCCTTACCAGTGCCTGAGCTGATCTGGGTCAGCTGTGGTGGGAGAAGGGCTCAGAGCTTGGATTTTGAAATATCTGCACAGAGGTGGTCCAGCAAGACCTCATGGCAGAGACTGCATTGTGGAAGTTTTGGGCCAGGCTGTAATTTATTGGCAAAATGCTCTGGGGCTAAATAGTCAGGAGAGATGGCACTGCACTCCCTCTGAGAAGAGCGAACGATGGTTCCCTCTTGCTTGGAGGCAGGGAAGTGACATTGTTCTGTGGCAGTCAGTCCCAAGGAAAGCAGAGCCTTTTCAAGTAATTTGAGTGAGTTAACACTGAGTAGTTCCTACTCTCCCTTGGATTGTGCTTCTGCCCATTGTACAGCAAGCACATATGGATACAGAGAGGCATAGACATGGTCTTGTGCAGAGACAGGGCATATAACTTCTCCTAGTCCACAGTCCTACCATATGTATATGCTCTTGTCACATGTACTCTCCCTCTCTTCATTGGAGCCAAATCTGCCACAGGAAGAAATTCTGTTTTCCATTAGTTTGTGCATCCCTGCAAGGGACAGAAGGGATCCAGCCCTCAGCAGATATGTCTGACAAAATACTGGCTCCTGAAGAGTTTCTCACAGTGGTAGGAAGAACTGTTGGGTGTTCAAAACCTGGGAAGCTGAAGGAGTGCTGAAATGCAGCTTGTGGAGAGCAAGGTTTGGTTCCCACCATGGAAAGTCCCTTGCACCCAAAAAATGAAATTGCCAGGTGGCTATGCCACTGAAATGCATTTTGAGCTTATTCAAATTATTTCATGCCAGATTGCTTGGTTTGCTACTACACTTATTCCTTGGCAGTTTCATAAATGTCACAAAACTTAATTTAGAAGGGAGTGGGATAAGTTCACCTACAACAAAATAGAGGTGGCTGCATCCCTGAGTAAAAAACAGTGACCATTTACCTGCCTGTTGTATCAAATTCATGTGTCCTGCATTGCCAGCTTCCCTGGGCAACAGGTTAATTCACCTGTACACCTTCCCCTGCTCCATGGTTCGCCAGGCCTGCTCTCACTGTAATGCTGAGTATTGGTGCACAACAACTGCCCCTTTTGTGCTTCCAGCTCCCAGGAGTTACCTGTAGGTTCCCAGAATTTACAGGGATATCTTGCCCTCTACTTTTGTTGAGGTCCTTTGCTCAGGAGTGTTGATCTCTAAGGAAAGCAGTGTGTGTAGACCCAGCCAAAGTCCCATCTGTAAGTGACCTTTCATCACAGGAAGGCCAGAAAAAGGGACAGAAGGGACCCACATCAACACCAGGGGACCTGACTGCACTGTAAAACCAAGCACAGTAGGATCTCTGGTGAAACTGGCAGGTTTTGTTGACAAATAAGGGTCACTCATTCTCTTCTGGATCCCCTGAAACACAAGATCTCCTCAGTTAGATGGGCCAGGTGGAGCTGAAAGTCCTACATCAAAACCTAGAGGGAGCTGGAGGCCACAGAGAAGATCATATCTACTAAGTATTACATGATGTGTGACAATAGAGCACTCAGCAATGAAATGGTCTGTGTAGCACTGTAGGGATGTCACACTGGTCAATCTCTTTTTACTTTTTGACACCCTTGCTATATGTTGGTCAAAATGGCATTCCTACTAGGGAGTTTACAAGTTTTTGTGCTCTAGTTTCTTCTCTAAACAGCCCAGCATGCCCCAGTGTGCTGTGTGGTTGTGCATCCCACTCAGAGCTCTTGTGTTGTCCCTGCCTTTTCTGCCAGCTGGCCAAGGTCTACCTCCACCCAAGACAGAAGTGCCAAATGGCTTAACAGGAGATGTTTTCAACTGGTGACACTTTTTATTGGCAGGCCAGAGGCAGAAAATGGAATCTGGCTGCTGTGCCATTAGCACTCCTCACTGGGAGCCAACCACAAGGTAAATCACCTGGCTCACACTCCACAAGGACTCAGTTTAAAACAAACAAACAAAAAAAAGCTATTAAAGCTTTCCCACCCCGCCCCAGAGCAGTTCATTGCATTGCAGATGGGAGTTTCAGGCAAAGATGATACTCTTCTTTGGCTCAGAGATCACACCAAGAGAGCAGCATTGTGGGGACGGGTTCTGTGTTCCTATCAGCTCCCAGTAAGGCATGTTTTGGCGAGCAGCAGCAACTGCAGCTCACAGGCACTTACTCATCCTCCCCCCAGACTGCCCCAGCAATCCCTCATGGTGAGTCACTGTCCAGCCCTGCAAGCCTGGAGATCCCACTTGGAGGGCTGGGGAAATATCTTACCTGTTCCTCATCCCACCAGAAATCTTTCAACCAAATCTGCAGGCTTCCTCCATGGATGCATTGTGTGCAGCCATGAGGGCTAGTGCTGGCACAGGGAGAAAAACAGAGGAAGCATACTGCTGGGGTGGGCAGCATCACAGAAGCCTGGGACAATTAAAGCTGTCCCGAGCTCATACAAGGGTGGTAGACTCATGGGAATAAAATCCCAGAACAGGTATGAAAGCATGTTCTGAGAAAATAAATTGAAAAATATTACTTTTTCTCATTATTTTAGTGGATTTTTAGTCTCCCTCCCTTTCCCCTTTTCCTCCTCTTTAACATCAATCTGAGGAAAAAAAGAGACAAGATATGTCTGAGAAAATGACATCTGTATCGAAGATGCTGATAATGGACAGATAAATAGGCATATTGCAGCTGCACCTAAGCCTTGGAAACAATGACTGGTGGTATACTACTGTTTGTCTAACTACAGGGGTTTTTAATAACTATTAATTTTGCATAGTAGTATGTACACTCAGTAAAAGATAATTATTTTCCACATTCATTTTAGTGTATTTATTGTATTTATAAAATTACTGAAGATGTCTTTGCATTCATGGGTCTGAGTCTTGCACAATTCATTGAAATGCTTGGCATCACTGCCATAAAACACACACACTGAAGGTAATAAAATCCAGCTATGCAGTACAGTAAAAATCCTCACAAAAAATATCATAAAATGGACATATGAATCTTGATAAAGTCTGTGTATTGCTATGCTGCACGTTCACATGAATTAGAGGTGTGTGGTAATCCTGGATGAAGCCTTACATAAAAGCACATGCTGTCTGCAGAGACAACATAAAATTTAAAGGGGGAACACAGTGCACCCTGTCCCTCTCATTATGCACAACTGTAGCCCTTCATTGAGGACTCCTTGGCTGTGCAAAATATTCCCCAGGTCAGCAAACCACTCCTAGCAGGTGTGTTCCAGTTTCCCTCCCCCAGCCTCACAAAGGCCACGAGAAAATGGGCATGCAATCTTGGGAGGCTGATAGTGCTCATCATCCTCCTTCAGCTTCCCCAGTGCCTATCTCACCATGATCCTGGAAATGTAATCTGCAACTTCTAAGAAACATTTCTGACCTTCTGTCCCACCTCAGTCCACAGACTGGAGTAGCAAAGGAAGATGTATCCAAAAATACTTGGAGTAAAGATTTCCGTAGTTGTCTCAGGAGGGAAAGAGCCCATTGCTCTCACATGGGCCAATGTTGCCAGCCTTCCCAGTAGAAAGATACCGTACATAATCATGGGATCCATGGTGATCTAGAAAGCCTTTGAAGCATCATGACAAAGCACTCATTGAAACATGAATTGTTTATGAATTATACAAGAGGGCAGAAAACAGAAGTTATGGGGACCTCATTGTAATGGCACAGCCTAGGAGCCTCAGCTTCCTTCATATTGGCCAATCAACAGCACCTTCTGGCTAGCAGTGTGCAACTTCCTCACTATAACCACTGCATTTTATCCCCCAGCTTGTTACCTCAGTCTGTACTCTTACAGGTAAGAGCTCCCCAGGAGATTTTCTGTCACTATGCTTTGAAGTGAGCTCTGCACAGTCTTGCAGAAAATAACTTTTAATATGCTGAAGTCTGGTGTCTGCTTTTACTCACTTCAGATGTGTAACATCTCCTTAATGGCTGCTTAATGCTGTGTGGGTGATCAGGACCATGAATGTCCACTGCCAGAAAAGACCTGGGAGAAGAAAAGCATCACCTGCCAGGCACTGTCTCACAACAGCAGCAGGACAAATCCCACAACACACACTGCAGAGCCCCATGTCAGGAAACTGAATATGGATTACTTTGAAGTCTAGCCCTGGTTCTGAGGCACCAAGGATTTGAGACAGGCACAGACCACTGCAGATTAGTGATCTGCTTTCTTAGTTCTGCTGGTGCTTGTTTGCAGTGGGTTGTTTGGTGTATATGCATAAAATGTGTACCTGTACTCAGGTACAGATATGCTACAGAAAGATGATGAAAGGGAAAGACCTCACTTCTCCA
The DNA here is from genome assembly GCF_009819885.2 of Catharus ustulatus. NCBI lineage: Eukaryota > Metazoa > Chordata > Aves > Passeriformes > Turdidae > Catharus > Catharus ustulatus. The sequence continues at coordinate 113,529,573 of NC_046221.1, read as the reverse complement.
GCTTTGTTAAATAAGATAAGGAATGGCTTGTGGGCACCCAGGATGATCAGAGGGCTGGAGGACCTCTCCTGCAAGGAAAGGCTAAGAGAATTGAGACTGTTCAGCCTGGACAAGAGAAGGTTTTGGGACAACCTAATCACAGCTTTCCAGTGCCTGGAGGAAATCTACAAGAAACGAGAGAAACTTCTTTTCACAAGGATATGTAGTGACAGGACATGGGGGGATGGATTTAAACTGAAAGAAAGAAAGTTTAGATTGGATATTAGAAAGAAATTCTTTACTGTGAGAGTGGTGAGACAAGCTGGAACAAGTTGTCCAGAGAAGCTGTGAATCTCCCATCCCTGAAAGTGCTCAAGGCCAGGTTGTATGGGACTTTGAGCAACCTGGTCTAGTGGAAGGTATCCCTGTCTGTAGTAGGAGGGAACCAGACAATCTTTAAGGCTCTTCTAACCCAAACCGTTCTATAATTCTATGATTCTACCTAGAAAGAGTGATTTGGGTAAGGAGAGATAAACCTGTGAAAAAAATTTGAAGAGTACCTCGGCAAAAAGATGAGCACTGGAAATTTCCCGCCACGAAGATTCCTGAGAATCTGGGAAAACTTCCCTTAATCTAATAAGCATCAATAGTTGTATCATTTAGAATCAGTTGTGCCAAACCCTAGCAAAGCGAAGAGAACTGAATGGTTTGGAAGTAAGTTTTCTTTCACCAGCTGAGGGTAAACAAACTGGTGAGTGCATGATTGAGCTATGTCCCAGCTCAGCTGTGGGGCACATCTGCACAGCACTATGGAGCTGGGAGTGGGGCACTTGTGGGTGAGAAGAAACAACACCATGGCCATTAACCGAGGCAACAAATCCTACACCAGCCCTTGTGCCATTGTAATGTTTCTATTATTACTGCATGAACTGACCAGGGAAGTTAAAACATCCATGTCTGCTCCTACTACCATCACTTGTTGAGCTGGCTCACTCCCTCCCAGGGTTCTTACACTGACCCTGGCCAGGGTCAGGCTGCCCTGTGCTCACACCATGGTTTCTTCTCACTGCTCAGATACAGAGAGGAAACTTTATTTCTGGAAGCCACAGTGGTAGAGTGAGAGGAGAGATGCAGAGAAGCAATACAGATGTACGTGGATGCTCTGCTGAGTCTGTCTGAGCCTGAATATTTCACTGGGAAAGGGCAATGCAGACCAGTGGCATGGTTCTCTGTCCCACTTTCTCCCTGTGTAAAACAGGAATAATGATACTGACCTAGTTCACTGGGGAGCCTGGAAAGGCCAGTTAATGTTTCTAAGGCTCTTTGAGAATATAAAGGTCTGTATTGGTGCTAAGTGTTATTATTCATGTATTGTAATTCTAACCTATAAGAGACTTGGCTTTAGCAGGAGAATTTTGGTGACTGCAGCTGAAGGAAGGTTTCATATTTCATCTTTAGCTGTACACAGATTAACAGCACTCACACAATTTCTTCACGGGCATAAAGATGAAGGTGAAATCCACACCAGTATTAGGCATTACAGTGAATTACTTTGGCATGAAGGACCTCTGATTTCCAGCATCTGTGAAAGTTTTACTGAACTGACGTATAAAGACTTGGTACCAGCTAACAAAAGCTTGTGAAATTGATCCTGAAATCTGCAATTTTCTGCAGACTTTGGCATGACCTGGAGTGGTGCCCAAATCAGAAAGGCAAAAGGTTAACATTTTACTGTGCAACATATAATAACTAAGTGAGGGTATAAATATATAGAAGGTTCAGAGTGGTTTTGCAGAGGAATTTACCTATCTCCAACCAGATCAGTGATACAGCGTGGCATGTATAAATCTAAACATGATAAAGATATCAAATGGGGCTTTTATAACCTACCATGCAGTCCATTGCTGTTATATGCTCCACATTTCCATCATCACTGCTTCTCCTGTCTGGATTATACTGGCCTGGCAGTGGAGATGACTGTGTATTGGAATCTTGTGTCAGGTAATGGAGAGAAAAAATTACAGTAATTCCACAATTATAAGCCGTACGGAGTATAAGCCGCACTTCCAGGTGCCAGCAACTTTTCATTCTTTGTCCATACATAAGCCGCACCTGATGCCGCACATTACAATACAGGATGTGATAAAAGGTGTCTATTCTATCACCTTCTGCTGAGGGTGGGGGCAGTGATCCTTATCTCAACGGCAGATATTCTGCTAATGGGCCATCCATTGAAACCAGGCAGGGCATTGTTCTTTATCTTTTCACAACCCATCCTTCCTCCAGCCAGTCATTTTCTGCTAATGGCCCATTGAGTCCCACCGTGGGACTGATAAAATGACTGTATCCCATTGGAAATTGCTCCAGCCCGAGGGAAGAGCCCAACATTTCTTACTAAGATAAAAACAGAGGGTTTGGGACACTAAGGGAGCCCCTTTCTCCACTGGACTCCAGAGGAAAACTGGATTTCTCCACCACTGAACCTCTGGAGGGAAACTGCACCTTCTACAGGAGCACTGCTCCAACTGAATCACATCTGTCACTGCAAGAGAACTGCAACCACCATTTAATGGGACTGCTACCAACACCCTGCCTGATGGGGTGTCAGGTTGTACTCTGACTTTGTCAGGGTTTGGAGTTTGTTTCTTTGTAGTACTGCATTTCTATTTTAATTTCCCTAGCAAAGAACTGTTATTCCTAATTCCCATATCTTTGCCTGAGAGCAGCTTGATTTCAAAATTACAGTAGTTTGGAGGGAGGGGGTTTACATTCTCCATTTCAAAGAGAAGTTCCTGCCTTTCTCAGCAGACACCTGTCCTCCAAACTAAAACAGCAATTTCTTGTTCTTTGTCCATATATAAGCCGCACCTGATTATAAGCCGCACTTTGGGTTCGGACCAAAATTTTAGCCAAAATAGTGCGGCTTATAATCGTGAAATTACTGTACCCTTATTCAGCTGAGACACTACCTTCCCAGCAAGAGGCAGGATTATCAGTTCATTAAATCACAAGGGGGACAGTGGCATATCCACCATGAACAAAACCCAAATGCTTTTACATCATTTAGAAGTTATTTCAATGTGTTACACAAGACGCCCTTCCACATGGGGACTATTCCCCTTGGTTTTACTTCTCTGATTTTTGTTACAATCATTCTATTTTAGTTTACTTTCCCAAGTAGTGGTTGGGGAACATGATGTTACTGCTTGTTATTCAAGGGAGAGGGTGCATGATCAGTTGTCCAGGACACAGGTAGAAACACTCCCTTCCTCCCTTCCCTCTCCACCATCTCTCAATTTTTTAGTAGATAACAGCTACTTTATGGAATTTGAACAATTTAAGAGAGAACTGCAGAAGTTCTTAGGTGTAGTTTTGTATTAGATTTAATGTCGTAACAGTAAGAAGAACAAAAAGAAGTGCAAATCTTGGTTGTAGAAAGCCATGTTTTCTCTCTTTTGGTAATAGAAAATCGATGGGCCTTTCATGTATGCAGCACATCTGAAACACCAAAGCTCTCATCCTCCCTTCATATATATGCATAAATTAATTTGTTTACTTTGCTGTCTGAACAAGTATGTCTCAAAACAATGACAGATTCCAGTGCGTTAGCTCCAGGACTCCTTTGCAGCAGAGCCTTTCTCTCTTTCTTCCACATTTCCTTCCTTTTCAACTCAGCATTTCCTACACAAGCTCTTCACACCCCACCTCGTGACTGAAGTGGGGAGTGCAGCACACATAAGAATGTCACCCAACACAGCACCATTCGATTCCTGGTTGAAATACTGGATTGTTTTTCATTCCTTCTCATTTCTGAAATAGTAGTTTTCTTTTCCCCAAATTTGGTACAGCTTCTCTAGCTGCTTACCTCTGCATGCTTTTTCATGGCTTTTGGCATAACTGTCCATGTTTTGAGGTGACATTTCAGAGGTTCCTTGGTTTGGTTTTTTTTCATGATGAACTCTTACAAAGATTTGATATTTTTCTATTAGACTTGGTTAATATATTTCTCATTAGTCGTACAGTTTAATATTTCAGCACGCTATTAACAAATGCACTAAGTCTTTATTGTAAATGGTTATGCTCTGTATGGTTTTTTTCCTATGTTCTGGAACTATTTATATGATGAGTCATTGATTATGGAGATATTTATGGTGCTTTTCTTGGACATGCCCTTTGAAGAAATCAGTAAACTCGAGGACAACAACAATGGGGAGTTCGTTGGAGTGAACTTTTAGGTTTGTTTATACATTTTAAAAAACTTCCAGCAGCATCAAAAAATCACTGCTAATGCTTAGATTTTTCCTATTGGCTTCTGTTGGGGAATCTGAAATGGAGACAGGCTTCCAGGAGGTAAGCAGAATGATAACACTGTCTATGGTGTTAGGATGTCCATTGCACAGGCAGGCTGGATGAAACCTGGAGAAATTATAGGCTTGACCCTAAATCTAGCAGGAATTTTGACCCTGCCACTGCTTGGCCTGAAGCGAAATTGTGGATGCCTTTCCAAAATAATGGGGGGATTTTGTTAGTGGAGCATGTGCCAGAACTCTGATTTGATTACTTTTCACTCCATTTTAGAGGTTGCAGAGTACTGATGGTCCCACAGTGACCTGATCCCACTGCACTTGAGAATACAGGGGGCTTCCCCTCAGGCATCTAGACACTCTGTATGGACTCTGTACATTCTGGGCTAGGTCTCAGTTTCAACAGACAAGACCATCAAAATTGCTTTCAGTTTTTGGTTTGATTTGTATTTTTATTTCTAATATGGTGGTTTGAGACATTGTGTGCAGGAGAGAAAGGGAGAGAGGGAATGGCTTACTACCTAGGGACAGAGGAGTCCAGCCTGCTTAGAAGGGAAATGTTGCTGGGTAAACACAAATTGGTGTAAGCCACATCATTAGGAGAAAGTTGTCTATCATTAAGCACTACGTGGTGCATCCCTGTGAGCCTGAAATAAGTCTCCAGGGGATATACAATCATACTTGCCACACGAGTGGAAATGCTGAAGACGAGCCACGCGCTGTCTGGGTGTCCACCTCCCACCTGTGTTAGCATCATTATGTGCATGTTGGGCTGACTTAGCACACTGAGGAGGAAGATGGCCATGCCATTCTCTTTTACCATCTGGATAATTTACTCTCTGAGTTTCTTGGAGGGCGAATTCATTAATGCAGATATGCAGGGTGCAATTATTCAGATGATGCAGTGGGAGGAAGCTGCATAACATTTACAGAGTGAGCTCTGCTGGCACTCTGAGCAGTGCTTTTCTGGGTGGTCCTGCCTGGAAAAAAAATCACACCTAGGAAGGCCTTGATGACTTCTCACTGTGTCCCAAATGGCAGCGCCTCCCGACTGGCATCAGTGGAAGCCACTCTCGCTAGGCGAGGGAGATACTAGAAGACTCCCAGTTAGCATCCGTCATAACAGAGAGGAAATCTGTGGGAAATGCTGATCATTTTTATCAAAATTAATGAGATTTTTCTCTCTCTGAATGTGAGGGCTGAGATGTATGCTGACTACAGGGGAAAAAAATCTATCCATGGATATCTAGCTTGCCTTTTTATTTATATTTTTTTCCAGGGGTTTTGTATAATTGATGACAGTGCCTATTTGGCAAAGAAATTTTCTGAGCACAAAATTTGTTGTAATACTAATTTTTGCCTATTAAACAAACTGTTGTTTTTCCCCTCCTACATCTGAAGCCAAAATCACAGGACCACAAAACAAATCAGCCTAATTTCACTGTGAACTTTTCTTTTGACATCCTTCTATTTTTCAAAGAGAATAAATGTGTTGTTACATGACTGCTCTTTTCCAGACAGAAGAGGCAGAGAGCTATTTTTGAAGCTCCTTAAATCAGAAGCTCTGGCTCTTTACAAAAGCATCCCCACAGGATATCAGGACTGTGTTTGGAAACATATGTGATAAAAAAAAAATCAAACCATAAAAATGAACTGGGATCACCTTGTAATTGGGCAGAGAAGACTTCCTGCTGCTGTCTGTATTTTTGTTAAAAGCCAGTGCTTCTGCATTTCTCACCTTTTGCTGCGCGAGATTGTACACAAAATCTCTGATTGCCAGGTAAATCAAAGCCAAGAGGGAGACCCCCTGTTTGGAGGAAAACATCCCCCTCCCATATTCTCTTTTACTGATGTTATGTGGGAAAAATTAGATGTACAGAATGAATCAAATGTAATTGTAAAAAAAAAAAAAAAAATAAAAACACCACCAGTGGAACAGAGCTATATGGAGGACCCGAAGGAGATCTTTGAATGCATCAGCTTCCATATAGAGTAGTAAGCTAATAGGCAGTTCATTGAAGCTAAAGTATAACATAAAACATAAAATTACAGAGAAAATGGCTGAAAATATAATAAAAAATAATTAAAAATCTTGTAGGAAGGTGGCATATCAACATCTGATGTAAATACAGACATAGGAGGTGCAATTTATCATTTGAATAGATGAAACAGCTGAAAATGGTAAAAAAATTGCAGGTTTGTAGTCTGTTTTTTCCAAAAATTTGAGAAAACCCCAATGGTTCCAGCAACAACTTCCCATTTTCATCTGTCAGAAGATGATTTCTCTGTTTTGCTCAGCTACCAGAATTCTCAAGCAAAAAAGCACGCATCGTAGAATTGGTTAAAACTGTAAATTTAAATTCAAAATCGAAAATAAAGGAAGAAAAGCCATTCATTTCCCTGATCCTTAAATGTTAAACATACTGTGGAAAGACACGCGTGTCACCACCAGTTTGGCATGACATGAACCTTTGAATAGTAACCAGACTTCTGTTTTCTTTTGTCCTCTGCTTTCTACTCTCCAGTAAAATGAAATTTCAGTGTTGTTCAAGACTTAAGGCAATTTTTTTTTTCCCATTAAGTTGTAAGACAACTTGGAAAAGGCATTAAAAGAATACAGAAGTTAAAAACAGGCAGTGTTCTCCCTCCCGTGGAAAATTTTCTCTTACTATCTGCAGCCAGGCACATTTAAAACTCAGCATCTCCTAGAGATGTGGATATCAACTAATGATACAAATTTTCCTTTCAAGGTCTGGCACCTGGAATTAGCTCACTGAGGGCAAACTGGTAACATTCAGGCTGCAAATGTTTTGAGGATGAAGCATCTTTCTGTTTGCTGGACCTTATTCCTAGGCACAATATCAATATCAAAAATAATCTCGTATTATTATCAAGAGTGACTCTCATACATGACAGTGTATCAGTATTGGCCCAGGCAACACATTGCAGTGCATGTGTGTATGTGTGGACACATAACTATTTGTGTTTTGAACTGATATTTATGTGTTGTGACCTGTGTAAATATATGTACATATATGTATTTACATACGTTATATATGTTGTTTGTATGTTGAGAAGAATGCATGTTCACTGCCATGCAACTCATGCAATGACAGTAGGTGGAAAAACAAAGACAGTGGCACCCTTTTTTAGGCTTCTGCATCCTTTTTTCTCAGAGCATACATGGGTAGAGTTCCTGGGCCAGGAACAAACATACTCTGTAATGAAATTGTCCTGCTTTTCCAAGACTTAGCAGGAATATCTTCCTTCTTTTCTCCTCATCATCCAGAGGTGTGGACAGAGGCATGCTTTATACATAGTAAGCAAAACAGAGGAGCATTGGCTCACTCCTTAACACAGTCCAGCAATTTTTGCTTAGATGATTTTCTAAGTACAGAGAATGTAGTATGAGCAAAGTGCTCTGGCAATGTGGCATGTCGAGTTAAAAAAAAAAAAAAAAAGCCAACAAACCTCAAAAAAAAGTGTTGCTTTAGTACACATAGATACATACAAAGATTCATGTTGTAATAGTGTTTACACCATCAGGACTCTCTTTACCATGTAAAATATGGTGCAGGCTTCAATACAAGTGAGGCAGAGCTGAATGCAGTTACCATCTACATTATGAAGGGCTTGAAAACCAACAGATCGACTTTATAGTGCAATCTACATATTTTAAAAATAACCTATTTAATAGTTTATAAAAGCAGGGGTCAGCTTCCTCTGAAAAGCAAGAGCTTTAAATACCTGCAGTTATTTTGAGAACATGGGTGATTAAATTCTAGCAACTCTGCAATTTCAAATGCAATTGGAAGTAAATGATAAATAAAAAATATTATGTTACTTGCTCAGAAGTTATTTTGCACAAATACACATGCATGAAAACTGGTTCTTTACATGGTATTCAAATTTGTATGTCCAGTGGGTTATTTCCCTACCTCTGTAATTTTATTCCAAATAATATTTGGCAAGTCAAACAGGAATTCAGGTAAGAAATATGAGGAAAACATTTAATTAACAACTTTAACTTTTCACCTTGTTTAAATGTTTGTATAATTTCAATTTCTGCAAGTCCCTAAAAGAAAGTCAAAACCCATTGGCCAAAAGAGGCAAGAAAGAAAAAGGAATTAATATAATCAGAAAATATTATCTAAGTGGAAAAGAAGAAAGATTCAGATTTAATTGATAGCTACTAAGAAGCAGTGACTTCTATCTCTTCACTTAAAGAAGATTTAAAAAAAAATCCATCCCAATAGAATTTTCAGTCATTAGTGGAGGTTTCCAAAATCTCCAGAGAGAGAAAATGAATGGAGGTGCTAAATGCAAAGGCTTATCTTGGGGACCCTAATTCTGCCTCATGCTGCTCACATTATCTATTATCCTCACTTGGCCTTCTTTTTTGAGAAGGGGAGCAGCAAAGTGGAAGCATTTCTGTGTAGTAGTCAAAAAATCAGATTGCACAAGACACTAATCACAAAACCCTGCAGAAATAGACAAAAAAAATTGAAAACTCTGGCTTGTATTCATGACTCACTCTATGTTTTTTTCTTTTTCACCGCTTTCCCAAATCCAAATTCTTTGTGATCCGTAGTGCTCCTCAGTCTGATTGAGGGATCGCAGGGGAAGGGAGAGCTGCTGGAAATGGTGCAGTGTCACATGAAACTCTGCAAACACATACTTAGGAATTAGATACAATTTTTTAAACAAGCATGACAGTCGGTCTTTTTCTGGGCACCAAGGTGGTTATCATAGAATCATAGGTTCATAAAACGGTTTGGGTTGGAAGGGAACATTGAAGATTAATTTGTCTCAAACCCACTGCTGTGGGCACGGACACCTCCCACTAAACCAGGCTGCTCAAAGCCCCATCCAACCTGGCCTTGAACACCTACATCCACAACTTTTCTGGGCGACCTGTTCCTTGTGGAGTTGCAAGGACAGGCTGGCAAGACTCTATATAGCATCATATTCATAAAACAAAGAATGAAAATTAATATGATGCCATTCACTCTTATTGTAAGATCATGTTCAGTAGTAAAATGCAAACCTGACTGCACTGAGATATGGAAGAGCTTCATGACACTGATCATGGAGCAACTGGGTAGTAGAATGGCAGGACACATTCAATGCTAATAAAGGCAAACTAACATATATAGATGAAAATACCACTAAGATGCAAGTAAAATTGCTTGTTGGCATTTTCAAACATGTCTTAAAGCCAATGTGACTTTATGAAACTGTTAGCTCAAAGTGTTTAGCTGTAGCTGAAAAAGGAAAAAACCTGTAAATTTTAGCTATTAATAGGAAATTAACAGAAAGTGGTATGTAATGGTAAATATGCTTTTCTATCCTTTTGTATCAAAAGATGTAATCAAGCCATAAAACTGGCAAAAGAGGGCAAAAGTGATAAATTATGTGGAGTAGCTCCCAAATGTGGACAAGATTAAAGAGAATTGGACATTTTAGCCTGGAAAACAGATTATCAAGGAGGGATAAGGCCAAAGTCTATAAAAGCACAGAGAAGTCAAATGATGAAATGCAGGTTACTGACCATTGCTTCCCCAAATGAAAGAAAAAAAGGCTTATCAAATGAAAATATTGGGTAGTAAATAAGTAAGAAACAAAAGTAAGAAACTCAAGGAATCTCAAAGCTTAAACTATATGTAGGTCCCAAACATTATAGGATAAACTCACAGAAGAAACAGCTGTGGAAGGCTCTACAGCGTAAACCCACAGCTTCCCAGACTGGGGTCTTTCTAAACCAGAGTCTGTATCTGAACCCTGTTTTTGTCAGTGAAAATAAAGCCTCAGCTTCATGTTCTTGTGCTGCTTCTAAAAACAAATATCTTCACTTGGAAAATTTTATTTGTGTGGCGATTTAGTCAAGAGACTTCAGTTAGTTCTTTTGGGAGGGAAGCTGTAGACTAGAAGAGGAAGGGTTAGTGCCACACTTCAGTGCGAGAGCAAAGTGACTGACATACCTAGAAGTTGTATCTAGGGGGCTACCTTCATCTACACACTCACAGCAGGCGGGCTTGCCTGTGGTTCTGAAGAGAAATGGTCTGTTAGTGGACAGCTCTTTCCACCAAGGTACTTCATGTGCTCTCTGAACTCTGCTTTGAAGAGAAATTTGCAAACGAAGGTCAGTGGAGTGAGACACTGTGCAGTGGAACGATGTGCTCTGCTTCCAAGGGCTCTGCTTCTTGCAGGACAAGCTCCCATGCCAAACGCTGGGTCCACATTCGCAGCAGAGAATGGGAACAAAGCAAGTCTGAAACCCGTGTGTTGTTTACAGACCCTCCTCTGCTGCACCATGTCACAAGCCCTTATCACAGCTGCTCTGAGCAGAGACTGTTTTCTATGGAGAAATCACAGCAGCTAAGGGAAGGAAGGTGAGCAAGGATGCTGAGTGAGAGCAGGGAGCTCTAGCTTGTATTTTGGTGAACTTAATGACTAGTTTTGAGGCAAAGACTTGAAGGCCAAAGTCTGACAGGCTGTCAGGCACTGATTGCCATTTTCATAAAGGGCGCTATGCAAGTGTAAGTGATTGATAGATTGATTGATTTATTTTGCTGAGGCTCCTTTGTGGTCTCCTGGGGGGATTTCTGGCCACACCTCTCAGGCTGAAAGCACTTGCTCTGCCTGCTGTTGCTTTTTTTTTATTTGCGGGTAATGAAAATTTGTTACAAGCCTTCCCTTTCATCTGTACATGGCAGGCTGTCACACAGAAACAAGCCATTCTGGAACCATGCTTCCTTCCAAATTGCTAAATATTTTTCTTCAAATTGCTTCCCTAATGGGCTAGTATAATAGGAGCAGCATGCTCTCTGCCCACGCTGAAGATGCCAGAGCATTTGTCCAGTGCACATGTGTGTTGGGCACAATAAACTCATTGCCTGGCCTGGAGACAGTGCAGCACTGCTGCTGATCTAATCTATATCACACATTCCTTGGGCACAGTCGTGCCCACGGTGCATATAGGAGAATATGCACACGGATAGGTGCTTGTGCCTGCCCTGGGAACATGCACCTCGTCAGGGAGGCAGCCAGCTACACATCCCACTCTCCTGGGGAAGGAGCATGATTGCATTCCGTAAGGTGAGACACAATGGCAGGAGGAGGAGAAGTGGGCTGCACAGCCATCGAGTAAGCCATGCGAGCAGTGACAGAGCTGGGCTCACTAATGGACTGGCCTGGCCAGTTTTTTATTGACTCCAGTTGCTGCTTTTTGGAGGGGCAGGCACCAGCAGTCCCCAAGGTCAGCAGTTCCATGTGCTCTATGCTAAACTGTTGCTGACCCACTGCTTTATGAGCCTAAGTGCTTATCCAGGAACAGAAGTGAATAGGTTGTGTGTGATAAGAAAATAATTTGCCAAAACTGCAACAATAAAGAAAGCCTGATGGGATCTCTTATGGTATGAATAGCCCGGAGCAGCTGCAGATTTCTCTCTGCTTTCACAATTATTTTCTTTTTTATAACAACTAAAAAGGGAGCATTGTCCACAGGCTCCTGCAGCCCATATTTTCCTATCCAAATCTAATATTTCCATATACGTGTATATATGTATTATACATTGTGGATCTTTGTGAATAAAATACAGGAACAGAAAAAGAAAGAAAAAGGAAAAGCCTTCTCAGATAAGAGGCCTGTTGGCACACCAGCTTAACCCATTCCACTTTTCTGTTTCTCTTACAGCCACTCTAGATGGATTTCTGCAAGATCCTGGATCAGCCATCCTGAACACACAGAGCCGTGCTCCCTGCACTGATGCCCAGTACAGCCACACCCAGGTGGCTCTCTGTGCAGACTCAAAGAGCTCTGTGCCACCCTTCCCCACTGCTGTGGGGCTAGGAACATCCTATCCCCCACCCAGGGACAGTGCCTGGTGAGAAGTCTGAGTATATTTTTGCATGTTTCCCATCTACATGTTACAGAGGTGCTGCAGTCCAACAGTAGGGTCAGCTCAACTTTCCCTATTCCCCACCTCCCTGACAGTTCTATGATATTTTTCTCCATCAGGATGCACAAGCAGGTCTGGTGCTCATCCCATGTCTGTCCCCTACTCTGAACAGCCCGAGTGCTGCAGGACCCAGTGTCAGGCTCTGTGCTCTGACCCTTTCTTGCCCACCAGTCCCTGGGTTGAGCAGTGGTTTGCCCAGAGAGGGATGCCTGTGATCCAAAGCCCTGGAAACCATGTTCAGGGCTTCTTCCAAAAGCTCTGCCAGAGCTCCTTACAGAGGTACCACGCTCTCAGGGAGTCCAGGTCCCTGAAGCTCTGTGAAAACATCTACAACCACCCCTTGCCATTCAATTCTGTGTAAGGAGAAGGCCAGACTCCAACCTTGGATGTCACATCAGGGTCAGCTATGCAAGGTTCAGAAAATAGTTGTATAAAGAAACACACAAAGAAATTACTCAGATCATAGCTGATCTCTGTAGCTGATTTCTCAAGAGGTCTCCAGTGAATCGAGCTGAATGAGCTTTTTGTTGGCTTTACTGTTAACAGGAATAGTTGAAGTCAGAGAGAGTTCTCCTCTCTTACTGCTGACAGCTACAGTATGGCAGGGCTGTGGTGCTGTAGCATACAGTGATCAATCTCATTTCAGTTCATTTTGCTAGAATTTAATTTTCACATGGCCCAGTGTGACCACATCCCACTAATTTCCCACTTGGATATTTTCTTAAAACAGAGAGACCAGTTGAAGATTCTGCAACTCCTGTTGGTGAAATAATAATAATAATAATTTACATTTATTAAGTGCTGTTCTTCCCAAAGGACTGCCCGAATGTTTTCCAAAATTTTGTATGCAGCAATCCCTTCACCAAGGAAAGCAAAAATGCAGCTTCTTCCTTGGTACAGAGCAGCACTAGCACAACAACTTAGGATACAGAATGAATCAAAGGTTTAATGTTATTATATCTTTGTGGTTCTGTTAGAGTAATGGCCAGAAATCTCAAGAGGGACCAAGGCCTCTCTTGAGGTAGGTGAAATAAGTAGTAAGGTTATTGAAAGAAAGCCAAGGAACAGGAAATGGTAAAAAGCATGCCCAAGAAAGAGTAGGAATCAAAACGGAGGGATAGATAAACATATGTATGATTGCATAGATTTCAAATTCATGATAAAGTCATGGGATTTAAAGGGACCTGTGATGTTATCCCACACACTCTTCTCTCCTATTTAATCACTAATATACATCTACGTATGTCTCTTGTTCCTAATGATTTCTACTGATGGAGATTTTTCAGCCTTCTGAGGCACTTTCCTCGTAGCCCGTACCCTTCCCTTTAACGTGAGATTGAATGTTCCTTGCTATAACATAGACCTCTTATTCCTCATCCTGTGCACATCTTTTCAGGCTGCCATTATCTGCTTGTAGACTTCCTACAGAGGTGTCAAGGTGAGCTTAACACTGGTGTTATAATGCACATGTGCCATAAGATGGGATCTAGAGGAGGACATCGCATAGGGGTATCTGTTTCTATGGGGAGCTGTATGGTAAAGGTGCTTGTGGGACAAACAGGCTGAGAGATGCCAGGTTGGTACTTGCAGAACTCTGGGAAAAGTGAGACATGCAAAAGAGATTGTGGACCTTTGTGTTGAGGCCAGAAATGCCTGTCTTTATGTTTGCAGATGATTGAGGAAATGTATTTTAATAATCCATAGGGAAACCAAAGCAGTAGGTAAAATGACAACCATGGAGTTGGGGTAGGCATTTGTGGCAGCAGCACTGAAGGACAGAGGGGAAAGGCTGTGGTAGTCAACAGCATGGACTTGGCTAAGCATGGTGCCTAGGAAATGCCCCATAGTCACAGATAACAGTTTCTGGAGGAGAAAACAAAAATGGTCACTGCAACATGGGTCTACATGACTGAAAGGTTAAGGATGTTATGATCAGGCAGAGGAGAAGTGGAAGGTTTGGCAAAGGAAGATTAGCAGCACTGTGCTAATGAGCTGGTGCCAGCAGGACCTCTGTGAGGAGAATTTGCTGATGCAGGTGGAGATGCAGGGCTGGAAGAAATAAAGGTATCCTGCAGATACCAATTTGTGAGTTTTCAGAAGGAATATGTGTATTGATTTGGAGCTCCACTTCATAAATGTGAACAGATACAGAAAGCTAAAAATCATTTCTCCTCTCTTGTTTCCTCCCACAAGGAAAGCAGTTTTAGGTGTTAATGTCCTCTCTACTGAGTTTCCTGCACACCCATCTTCTTTGACCTGATTTGGAGTACTACTTTTTTGTCAAGCAGGAGTCTTTCTAGTTCCTCATCCACAAAACATGCTAACCTCAATCCTGACAGTGGGCAACTAGTAGAGTACAACAGGATGTGATCTTTGGGGTATTTGTCCTGCAATATGATTTGTTAGAGGGACTAGGTAGATGACACCGGAAAATTTCAGAAGTTTTAATATTTCCTGTTCTTTTCCTATTCTTCCCTTCCCAGGGAATGGACTATGCCTTGCACTTCAAATGCAGCGCTCAGGGGATCCCAGCTAAAGGGCAAAGTGCAATCCAACACCCAGACATCCCCCTCCTTGGAGATTACACAGGTACACACCAAAACTGAGCCCTGAGCTGGGCCCTGTCCTGCCAACATCTTTTGCACTTCTTTAATGACAGAGATTAGTAAGGCAGAATTGAGCTTCACCTCTGCAGACCCAGATCGACTTGTTTAAGTAGAATATTTTGTTGTTTATGCTGCAGGCTAAACAACTAGGTTTACCTAGGGTCTCTTGTTAAAATGAGCCATCTGTGGCAGCTGTGGTAATTATACCCAGACTACTGTACCTTTCATGCAGAGCTCTTAGATTTGTGTTGAGACTTTGAAAACAAGAGGAACAATAGCACAAGGGGAAAGAAAATATCTCCTTAGAGTGAAAACTATCATGAGGTCCTCCCTTCCTTCATTTTCCAGGATTAACCACAATCCTCAGGTTCCTCAGTGGCTGTTCACTGTGACAAAGTACTACAAAACAGTTTGAGGGCAAAGAGCAGATGGAGTCTGAGGCAGGTTTTTTACCTCCTCCTCATCAGTAAATGCTTGCTCGCACTTTGCTTTGGTGAGCCAAGTAAATGTGGTATTTGTGCTGCTCTGAAATCTGGGCAATGCCACAAGTGCTACCATAGGCGTGAGTCTCTTGGTTCTCTCTCCCCATTCCGAACACCTCAGCACAACTTCTGCAGTAGCTGCTGGGCAATTTGCTTCCCGTGTCCCCGGAGCGATCATTGCTGCTGTGAATAGGAAGCAGCAGGAATTGCTCCAGAGCAATGCCAAGCATTTCCTCCTCTCCAGGGGGGCTGAGTGCCCTGCCCTGGGGAGGGTCAGACCTTTGAAATCAGTTGACTTTCCAGTGCTGCCAGACAGGCTGTAAGGCTTAACAGCAGACAAACTTCTGGATGGCATATGTTAGCTCTCCCTGCTTTCCTCATTTTAAAGCTTCTATTAAGTCACATATTGTTTTTATGTAGTAGCTATTGAATAGTGAAGCATCCAAAAATCCATGATACAGAATGATGCTTTGAAGTAAACACAGAGACCTTTAAACTCCCAAGTTGTTGTAAATGCTACCAAAAACCTTATTTTTGTCTCTAATCTTCTCCCAACTAAAACATAAATTTGAACAGATGGAAATAAGAAAAGAAAGATTGTGGGAATAAGCATTGATGCTATCAGCTGGAACCGGCAATAACAAAAGCAACCACTGACTCTTTGAGCTTTCAGGTAGTACAAGGTATTTTCACATACTACATTTATTTTATTTTGTGTTTTTCACTGTGAGTTTTCATACACTGTAGGAACACTTCAATCATAAGAGTAAGTCAAGTTATCACGGCCAGAAAAGAACAATAGGTTTGATTCACTTATGCTCCTATTGGCACTACCGCGGCAGAAAGTCTGTCCCAGCCAGGGGGGAGGTCAGAGTGGTGCAAGGTTCACAGCCCTTGGTGACTCCCTAAATGAGTACAGCTGATCTGGAAAAATGCTGTCAGCGGAGCAGAGAAGGGTGTTCTCATTCTGCTTAGCCCCTCAGCAGTTTCCAAATCACTAACGAGGTGTTTGCAATACCAGGGTGTGATTTAAAGCTCCTGTCCACAGGGCCAGTCATCTAATGAGCATCTGCCCTATTTGGTTCAGGAGAGAATCAAGTCCATCGCATCTGTTTTCTAAAAAGTCATGGATAAATAGTCCAATAACAAACAGTATGAAGTAATTTCCTGCACAAACTTACTGCACCCTGGTCTTTACCACAAGCTCAGATTTCTTGTGTGGGCTCAGATTTTAGCAAAGAATTACGGTATATTGCTTTCCATGGGAAGAATTTCCCACTTAACGGATCTCAGGTCTCTATTAGACCCTTGGCTAATGGAAAACCATAAACCATCCCAGAGCTTTCTAGAACTCCATGGAGAGCTGAAAGTGCAGATATTTAGCCTCTTCAAGGGCCAGGGACTGACAGAGGACTCCTTAAAGGAATGCCGAGCTAATAGAAATTCCAAACAATTTAGTTTCAAAGGACCTCTAAAGTAAGAGATGACTATATTAACCTAATATTATTTAATGACAACATTAACTCTTCTTCAGTGGTGTTTCTTGGTGGTATCTGCCATCAAACTCAAGGTTCTGGCCTGATTGTTTGGGTTTTTTCGGGGCACGGGGGTTTTTAATGTTAGCCCTTCATGGTTAGGTCTGTTTGGCAGCTAACTTTGACCAGCACAGTTGCAAGGTTGTGCACCTTGTTGCACGTGGTCCTGAATGTGGGTAAAGCAGCTGGGTCCAGATGTGTGCTGGCCATCACTGTTCTTGTCCTTGTCACACCCTCTATGCTATAAGCAGTGAAGAGTTTGGCTCAGAACTGTAGGACTGCTCTCCTGCCATTTGGGAACTCTGCAGTTTCTGGCTTCACATGCTTCTGCAGTGGCACTGTGTCAGGGCAAACTCCTATCAGCTATTGACATCTCTGCCCCTCGTCTGCAGGCCAAAGTATAGTGGAGAAACAGGTCTTACTAGCACCACAATGGCTGATGTATTTCAATTCAGCGTAGGCACTGCAGATTCACACATCATTTTTCACTTTAGCATATATATGCCACTTAACGTTGGAGAGGCCCTGTCTATTGAAACTGGGGCTTTTTGAATGGCTGATCGTGAGTCTTTTTTATTTTTAATATTTCTTAACTCATCCCCTCCTAAAACAAACTCAGATTCATTCATTAAAATTAAGGCACTAAGATTCCACAGAGACAAACCCCAGAGAGGGCTGATAAATTACACAAATAAGCTGTATTTATAATACCTCTGATGCCTCCAAATAGGCATTTTATACAAGAGAAGCTCCAGCAAACTGATAAATCTATTCTCTGATACTGCAGCTAAGCTGCATTTCAATACCTGAAACCATCTGTTTGATACAAGCATACACTTAGCATAATATGAATACCTCAGCACACAGGTACCCTAGCATAGTGCATCCCTTCATTCTCTCATAAACAGCAATTATAGCCCAGGCAGAGAGGAGCGCATGGTGGGCTGAAGAAGGAGGAGGAGGAACATATAAAGAAGATGGATTTTTTTTCCCCCCTCTAATCTGTGTGAGTCTGACAGAGCATATGAAGATCTGTAAGCCACAGAGTGCTAGTGAGAGATAGAGAGACACACAAAATTATTTCCTTTGCTGGGTCTTGCAGTTTGAAGTAGTGCCTGCCTTATTCACAGGACTTTTTTTCCCCAGATGCCCACCCAAGAACCATTCAGCTACATTTATTATTCTGTCAAATACAATGTGCAATAAAGAGCCAGTCTCCCCAATGATGGGTACCTGTGTTCATAGCTCCACGGTGAAGCACATAAATCACATGTGAAGGGCAATGCACATGTGCTTTTTGTTTCTTGTATCACCTTTTATTATCTTAGGACTGAAAAGTTAATAACCCAGTGGGTAATCATGCCATTATCAGTTTACATTGTAGTAAAGCCCATTCAAATGATGATTACATATGTTAATGAGTGTCGTTATAATGCACTACACAGTACATTACCTTCAATAAATATAATTGTTTATGCACTTTAATGAGGGGATATAATGCCCCCAAAACTAATGGCATGGACTGAATTGTGATTTATTGCTGGAAAACTTTGCCATTAAGAAAGGAAATCTCACAAACCCTTTCATGTTTATCTAACTTTTTTTCCTTCTTTAAAAGCTGCCACTCATCTCTCCCTCCTTCTGCTTGCAAGGGGAAAATAGCTGTAAGACAGTTCAGCAGTGTTCCTTGTCAATGCCTTCCTCCACCTGAAGAAGCAGGAGGTGGGTTCATTTAGAAGGCTTAATGAAGATCATTATGTTTACCCCTTAGTAAGGCTTAATGCGCTATCTGGCAACAAAACTGATAACACGTCAGAATTTTGGCTGCAAATCAAACAACGGGAAGTAGAAATGTTGGTTGTTAAACTAGAAACTAGAATAGAAAATAAGGTTGAGATGACATTTTGGCCAATGGTCCTTCATCTAGCTATAGAATAGTCAGAGAATTGTTGGCTGTGCAGAGCATTCAAAGCTCTCCAGCTGGGAATGAAGAAAACTAGAGGTGAAATGCCACCTGATCTCTTCAATCTCTAGGTGCTTTCTTTTCCAGAGGAGTGAGATAAAACTTTTCTTTGTGGGCTCAATAAGAAATGACAAAGAGACAAAGAATGCTAAACCAGGCAGCACTGTGTAACCAGCTGAGGGTGCAGCAGGCTGAGCGGGATGAGCTATCAGCAACTAAACTGCACAAGACTGGAGTTTCCTCTTTAATTTCCCTCCACTTGGTTTCCTTCCTGAATGGCACTGCTGTGACATTTCCATTACTGGTGAAAAGTAGTGTGCTTTGTACTGTGGTCTCTTCGCCTATTGAAGTCGGTGCAAAAACTCCCATTGATTTCAGCAGCAGAGGCAGCGAGCTGACAGTGGGGCGCGGTCGCCTCTGCAGAGAATTTGCATGCGGTGTGTCCTAATTTTGCTCTCTCTTCAGTGTCAGAAATCTAAAAAAAAAAAGTTTCCTTGAGCCTTCAAGAATAAAGAGGATGCTGAAATTTAGAACAAATAATAACAGGAATAGTTCTAAATGCTGTTAAAACTCAAGTGTGATGGCAGGGAGCATGAGAAAGCTGCATGTGAGAGAACTGTAGGAGCTCAGGTAGCTTCTCAAGGTATTTTCCCAAATATGTGTACACACAGCAATTACTTGAGAAACTTTCCAAGGATCACAGTCATGTTCCAACTAGTTTGAAAGTCAGTAGTGTAAAAAAACTTTGACATTGAGATGCAATTTGTGGTAAGATCTAATTAATTTTTTTGCTCCTAAGAATAATTTATTATTTACACTTCTTATTATATATGTATTTTAGCTTCATTAGTCTGCAATGCTGGAAAAAATTATACCTTCAAGTCCTATTTATCAAATTAATGGTGCAATTTCATAGTGACACATTCCACATTCATTAAACCAAGTACAGTAAAAATGCATTTAAATTAGATTAGTGTGATGTAATAACGATTCCAGTGTATGGGGTGATATTCTAGCAGTAAAGAAACACCCAGATCGAGTTGAAAGCAACTTTGAGGCGATATTTCAAAATTGATTTTGGCACTGTTTAAGTGAAAGAATAAGGACTAACATTTCCCCCCACAGCTCACTCCATGTGGGAGTTCAGGGCCCTGAGTGGAATTGCAGGAAATGAGTGGTAGAGTTGCTCTGGCCATAGCAGTGGAGGAAGTCATGCATGATCCACAGAAGGCAATTTTGCCAGCCTCCCAAAACGCTGGGGAGGGACACCCACTTGAATGCACCTTTCACCAGTGCTGACTGCACAATGCACCAGGAGTTTCTGCCAGCCCCTTAAAACTATGACTGTCCCAGTCATTTTACACTGACAAGGGCTCACGTGTCTGTGCACGCATCCAGGTGTACGCAGAGGCACAAATGCCTGGATGCAGAACCTCTTGGAGGTACCACTGTGCCCCTTTGCCTCCTGAATTACTGCTCTCTGGCAGCCTGCAAGCACTCTCTGGGCCACAGGGGCTGGGTGAATGTTGGTCCGTTTCCACTGACCTCATCCACCCTGGCAATCCCAACCAAAGAGCAAACAGAAGCTCTTGGTGGGTGCCAAATTCACAATCCATGAGGGGCCTATAAAGCCTTAAGCCCTCCTGCCTACTCATGCCACATAGACTGCCTGCTTCAACCCTACTGTGAAACAGGCAGAAATTCACATCACCTCTCTGTCGTGTCCTTTAACACCAAGTTTTAGTTTAGCACATTCCCTGTAGCTTAACTTTCCTGGCTTGGGCAATGAGCAAGAGTCCCTGATAAGCAGCAGGTTGATGGAGGTTGCTGGTCAAGGAACAAATCACTGGGAATTCATGTCCTGAAGCTCTGATTGAGTCAGACAGGGGCTGCATGTCCCCTCCTTCCACATGCTGATACTCGTCTTGTAGTCTTTATAGCCCAGCAGAGGAGTGCTTTCAGCTGGCTGACACTCAACCCTGCACTGCTCCAATATCACATTAAAGAACCAAATTAAATCAGAATAGCTCCTTAATAAAAAAAAATCTTTCTTCTGAGTATCCATGGGGAGTTGTGTATTGTGTGTATCTGTCTTTCAGACTGTAAGCCTTGAGGGCAATGACTATCTTTATTTCTGAAACACAAACAATATTAAAACACCATTGGCACTTAATAAATCAGCAAAACTACAATCATTACATGGGCCTCCTGGTGAGCCATCAGTTACCTTAGCAGATGAACGAAAGTGTGCCCTTTGCATTTGGGCATGTGGCTTGTGAGGGGTGTGCAGCAGATTGAGAACCCTAGATTTTGGACCTAGATTTTGAACCCTATTTGCTCGCCAAGGAAGCCTTGGACCATTTCAGGCATCATTGCAGCAACACCCTCAGACTTCTGTCCTGACCCAGAGGTACTGTCCTACCAGGGGATGCAAGTTCATGCTCCATCTTGTATCTCTTGAGCTGAGGTGCAAAGAAAGGTGGTAAAGATTGATGCAAGATTGCTCAGACTGTATATTTAGAGGACATTGTGCAGGGAGGAGTTACCAAATACTTTCATTGTGGTGGCACAGGGGTGTGCCAGCCAGGGATGGTACAATCCAGCACAAAAGGCAGTGCCCCAAGGTTGCTGCCCCACGGCCTCTTCTCAGAAGACTGAGCTTGGAGGGCTTATACTGAAGAGCTGGACCTGAGCTACACTGGTTTCAAATTGATGAACGGGGATATGGTAATAGGGTTGGAAATCAAGACTCTTTCAGGCTGAGCTGGATGTGCACTAATAGCAAGGAAACTGCTGCATTTTCGAAGATCCACAGCAGCCCTTTATAAACCCAAAGGTAATTTACAGACTTAGGCTCAGAGATACTCTTAAAAAAAAAAAAAAAAAAAAAAAGAGGTTTTCAAAATTTTTCTTCAGTGGTCTGCTAAAAGACTGAGAGTTGAATAATTGTGAGCAAATTCATGTATTAATATAAACAATTAAGCTTGATTAAAAAGAAATCAGTTTTGCCTCTGGCCTGACTGACCTCAGATTTCTAAGGGCTGCTTTTCCAGTCCTAAGGGCCTGAGCTATGTGTCCTTTTGACTTCAGCTTCTCAGCCTATCATCCCCAGGCATATCTTTTGTTCCATGCTTCCCTTCCCCTTCTTCCAATAGATACAGAGTTATTTAAACAATTAAGGCTGTCTGCCCCTACAGCCTTCTCCAGAAAGCAAGGGGCAAGACACAGACGAGTCAGCTTGAGCACTCGGAGACAAAGAGAACAAATTAAATAAAATGATTGCTTAAAAAAAAAAAATCATCAAATTCAAGCTGAAATTTACATTTGCTCATCTATCTCAATTGATGATTTCTGCTACCAAGCACCATATGGTGCTGTGTGAGACTATAAACATGCTGCTTATTCAGACCCATTTCTATTGGCATTTCCCATCAGTAAACAGGTGCTCCTGGCTTCTCCTGTGCCTCCAAGCTCAAAAAAACTTGAGCTGGTACCTTTGTGCACCTACAGGAAACAAAGGCAGCTTGTCAATGGGAGTGTTCCCTTTGCTTCAGAGAATATCAGCAGTATTTCCACAGTGTGTGCAGGACAGCAGAGCAAGTTTGCATTACAGTGAGCACCTGTGGCAGCTTCCTTTCTTCACAGCTTTTCCTAACGTCTGCAGGAATGCCCGTCAGCAGTGCCCAGAGGCTCCTCCTGTGTGGATCCTTTGCCATGACCTCACAGTGCCAAGCACCACAGGACCTCCCTGGCAGGACTGAATGGGTGCTTGCTCCTGCCTGCTCTCCTGCTAGAATCAGTAGGGCTGAGGAAGAGGGGGCAGCCAAGGTATCTTTACAGGGCAAGGAGTTTGCCTTTGGGGAGAAGCTGAGAAACCAGTCAGGAAGAGTGAATGCCACCTAGAAAACCTGGAAACATCTAGCTTAACAAGGTCTATGAGTTTTACCCATTTCAGTGGCAAATTTCTGTGTCATTCTGCTGCAGGAACCTAAGCACGATGCTGGAGCACTACCCCATCCTGCAGTCTGCTGCAGTCTGGGACCTTCATGCCCTCTGCAATTATTTAAAGGGCTTTGTTTGGTTAGTGCTCCCTACACATGGAGAAGGACAAAAGGGAAACACCATTGGTAGAACCAGGGTGTACTTTGTGAGGCTAATCTGAATATTACCTGAAAAAGACACCATGAGCTCATTGTCTTAGACTGGGGACAAGGGCTCTGGCTGCTCGTGTCAGGTGACCAAATTATCAAATCCATTACAATGGTTCAAAAATATCCAAAAGGTCAATATATTGTTCATACCACATCAGTGATGCTAGGGGGAATAACAACCTTCAGTAAATCCTATTATTTTCACAACTATACTAATAACATGAGAAACTATAGATATAATAAAAGTTTATATCTATAGTTGCTCTGCAGACACCTCCTCTGGTATGGTATAAATATAGTATATGAGACTTGGCGGTGTAATACAGTTTTTATTTCAATTTTTTAGGGATGGCCATGCACATCCATAACTCATGAAAATAAAAAGTGTATTACACTGCCAACTGTTACATATTCCCTAGTAAAGCAAAAATGGCAAGATAAATTTTATTTTTCTCTTCTCCCCACCAACAAAGTGTCTAGCTGATATGTTGATGATGAAATGTTAGAATAAATGTTATTTACTCAAACACTTTCTAGACTTTAACCATGTCTATCCTTTCTATTTGTCAGTCCCATCCATCTGTCAAATGTTAGGTACCTTCTTTTTTCCTTGCATGTTGCCTTTAGTTTTAATTTTACACTGCTTTACTTGGTGTTATTCTCCTCAGGACTGATGGGAAAGAGCTTGCCTCTTCCCATGTCCTGGTCTTGAATTTTCTCAGCCACATTCTCTTTGGGTCTTAAGAGCTCTAACATCTGTGTGGGACATGTGTGCTGGCTTGGTAGCATTGGCAGCACCTCTTCAAGGAGTATGAAACTGTAATTGAGGAAGGATCCCAGCTGCACGTTGTGCGTCAGTGGAACAAGAGGTGAAAAACCCTATGATTCATAGGTAGGGATGGGGAAAGAATTAGAAACTCGAGTGCAGCAGGCTAAGTATCCTATACCTAAGAGAAATGGAGCAAATATGTCACTCCCATACTATAAAAAGGAAAAAGTGATAAAATCCTGTTTTATACAAGTGCGATTATATTACGGTCAGCTCTTGAGTATCCACACAGCAATGAATCTGGTGGCAGATTAACTGTGCTGGGCTTGTAGGACATCCAGTGTGGTGCTGCACGAAGTAATAGCAGAGCCAGGGCCTCTGGGGACTGGGGTTGGGAGACCTCAGCACACAGGAGTGGGGCCAGGCAGGGTCTAGCCAAGTGGAGAGTTGTCCACACTCTGCACTGCTGTGTCAAAGCTGAGCTGCCTCCTGCATAACTTTGAGTGGCTCTGCCCTTTTCCCCCTGGGAACTTCTGTTTAGGGTGATTAAATTTTTTACAAACCACCCCTGCATTAGGGGACATGTATTGTCTGTCCCTCTGTCCCTCCATCCATGGAATTGTCACTGACCTCTCCTCAAGGCTAGAACATGAGCAAGAAACCTTTAATCCCTGAGAAAGTCCACTTGGTGACACTAGTGCCAACCACCATTTTCTCTTGGCATGTCTGATTGATTAATATAATGAAATGAAACTCGAGCAAATGTTTCCCATGTGCATTTAATTTGAACTTTGCTAGATGAGAAGTAACCTGTCACTTGTAGGCTTTTTTTTAGTGTATCAGTAGCTATCATAAAATTATTAAGTTCTCTTTGAAATCTTACATATTTGATTCTTTATTTTGTTTTTGCTTTCTTTTCTTTCTTTCATTCCCCTCTCTCAGTTTATCTGCTCCTCCCCCTTTCCACCTCACCCCCATCCCATGTCTGTGTAAAAGGATATCAGAGACCTTGGGTTAAAGACCAAGGAATGCTGTGTCAACTGCCACATGAAAGGAAAAGAAACTTGAGCTTCCCTTCTCTGCAAACAGCCCAGGTTCCCAGCCTGTACAGAAATCTGCCCAGAGCATCAGTTTCTCCTGTTTCTCTCCTACACAACAGGCATCCACTACCTCATCACCTGGAATCCTAGGAGCAGGGATAGAAAAGAGGAGTTCATACCATACAAATGTAGAAAAAAGGACTTCCTAGCTGTGTAGAGGAGCTACACAAACAATGATCAACAACAGCCATCTGAATCCCTTCAAAACCCGTGTACGAGCTGCAAATGCACAGAGCAATGCCCAGAGGAGGAGAGGAGCATGCACAACACGAACAAAAAGCAGGGTTTGACACAGCCCAGCTGATGATGAGGTTTTCATTACAGCCTCAGCATACTAATACCAGACCACTGCACAGGTGGGAGAGAGGTGCTTGAGGGCCAGTAAACACAGAATTTTATCAATGTGCCACTATTACAGCAACACCTGTGCTAAATAACTTTGAATGTTGATCCACTGTGAAGAGTCAGTGCTCAGTAGCCCTCAAAATTTCTCATTTCTTACCTGCAGTGGAGGGGTCTTGTATTTGAGTAGTGGCTGCACAGAACTTCCTAAATGTTTTTCTTTCTTCTCCTTTAGGATGCCTGTCACACAGACACAGAGTCCCTAAATTGCCACCTTCCTGTCTCTGCATTTTTCTTTTCATTTCTCTCCTTCTTGTGCAGTGAAAGACATTAGGGAAGGAGTGATAAAAACACAGGATAAAACACCATCACTGGGGAGATCTATGCCTTGGAAATACAGAAACAAAGTCTGCACTCAAGCAAACTTTCCATTGATGACAGTGGGTTATGCCTCAAAAAGCAAAGGAGTCCTTAAAACTGTGCGTGCCTAATTCAGGTCCTGGTTCAGCTAGAATGCCTAATTTAAAACAGATGACTCAGTGTTGATGGTGCTGCACTTTAAGTTGGGTACCTGCCTAAGTACTTGGCTGAATGGAGGCCGAAGCAATGTATCTTTAAATAAAGTAGCAGTGGAATACAGCAGCCATTCTAACCACTATATATAATTGACTAAAAAATCAAATCACTGAAAAAGGTGCTGTGCTTACCGTGAAAAATAATAAATAAATGACTTACAGATTGCCAACATGACAGTCTGCAGCAGAGCAGAACTCAGTGAATGCAGCTCCCATTTGAATTCATGGGAAAGCAGGGACTTTTGAAACTGCTAAGTTAACCAAAAATATATATTGTTAAAGCCAACAAATTTATTTTTCTGTTTGAAAGTCCCTGTTTTGCTATACAGAGGAATAGGTTAGGAATTCTCTGACTCTTCAGCATCATAAAACCTAGAGTGCCTGCTTGGGGAGGTGTCAGGAAAATATTGGTTTCCATTCCAGGCTTACGTTATATTTACACTGTGGCTCACTGAAATACTAAAGCAGTAAGGGATATTATAATTAACCTCTTCAATTTTTCCCTTAAGAAGTATCTGGTTCAATGAACTTTCAATCAGCTCTCCCATTTCCTATTAGAACAGGGGCTAATATGCAGGACTGACAAGTGAGTTCAGTGAAAGAGGAGAGGCAATACAATGCCTTTATTGAATATTAAGTATGTTTTATGTAAAGACAAATTTTGAAATGCTCTGTGGCTACTTTTAAGCTGCACCGGTCCCCTCTTTTTTTGCCCTTAGTTCTAAGGGCACACACAATTTTTGGTGCAGTTGTATGCCCATTCCTGCTTTGTGGGAGCAGTTTAGGTCACTGGAATTGATTTGCAGACATGTAAACCTGATGCTCAAAGGTCTGCAGTAGACATGAACTGTTGTTGATAATGTTTGGTGTTATGTGCTTAAAAACAAGATGGGTGGTCAAATATCTTTACTAAATGATCTGAATGGTACAATAATACAAAATGTTGCAGCTTAGTGCTTGAAACATTATCCTTTTAGCTTAGAATTCCAATTTTTATAAATGTAGGTCTATTCACAGTCCCCAGTGCTGCAACTGACTGCATTATTTATTATTTATCATTATTAATTATCACAATGTATTATTTATGCCTTGCAATAGGTATGCACAGGATTTTGCCAAGAAACATCCTTCACTCTCACATTTATTAATTTCGAGAACATTACCATGCTGTTTGATTTGGAAGTGAATCAAACCATACCTAGATATTAAATGAGTGACAATGTAAATCTTCAAAAGGTGTCCTGTTTTCACTTGCAAGAATCAGGCGGCAGCTTGGGGTTCTCTTCAAGGAGGACTTTCTTTCTGCTTTCTCTTGCAAACCTTGACACCAGGAAGAGATGCCTGGCCCTTGGGTTCAGTCTTGTGCACTGAACCCTTCCCTGATTCTCCTGAAACCACAGCACAAAATCCAGTGTCTGAGCTGCAGCTAAGGGTCACAAGTGGAACCAAATTATAGTCTTAAACTGTGCCAGGGAAAGTTTAGGAGGAATTAGGAGAAACTTCTTCACAAATTAGACACTGGAATGGACTGCCCAGGAAGTTGGTGGAGTCACCAGCCCTGGAAGTGTTTAAGGAAACACTGGACATAGCACTCAGTGCCATGCTCTCGTTGACATGGTGGTGTTTTATCATAGGATGGGCTTAACGATCTCAGAGGTTTTTTCCAACCTAATTCATCAAAAAAATATCCCAAACCCCAAAGAATTATCTGATTGTGGGCACCCACTTACGGTATTTTTATTTGCCTTAAGTTTATTGTTTGCTAAGTCGTGCCCAGTGTTTCTCAACAAGAAGAGAGCCCATTCCTGTGTTGGTCTTTGTACACACATAGTAGAATAATGTGCCCAGAATGGTGTGCAATGTTTGTAAATATTAGTATTGAAAGAAGTACAAACAAACAGAACAACAAGGAGACAGAATTTTCAAAAATGCCTTAGTTCTGAGATATGTCTAAATTTCTTGAGCAGTTTTAGTAGTCTCTCTGAAATAAATCTCATCTATGCATCAATTTATGAGCAACAAGGCTTTGTCTTAGTGTTTTGGCAATAGGTGAGGTCCCAGACGATTTAACAACATGAGCTGAACATCGGTTGAGAGGAAAGCCCTGGAGGCACAGGATCTCCAAAGCCTGTCCCTATTATTTGCTGTTATATCACAAATGTGCTACTTAACGATTCGTTTTTTAAGTAAGTAAGGCAAAGTTGTAACTACAGAGAGAACTCCAGTTCCAAGGAGCTCACCACACACAGAAGTGTAGCAGTCTGGTGAAAGAAGTGGAAGGAGCAGATTCAGAACACACTTTGTACATGTGTGGAAAAGCTATAATCAGCTATATTTTTATCACTGTCAGAACTCAACATTGCTATCAAATATAAATGTACTGAAAAAGGGGGAAAGGCTTAAAAATTTTCTTACATGTATATTTAATAAACAGTATTCTAATAGACAGTGCTTTTTTTCCTCCTGCCAATGTTTACTAAATCCTGTTAGCATCACCTTCCAGCTAAGGCACTTTATAACTATAATAATGATCACTTGTGGGCCAACGGGAGACCTTTCAGACTTTTGTGAACTGGTTCATCCAAATTCTACTTCAACACACAAGGCTCTTTGGTAGGTGCCTGTGCAGTCCAGCCCTGCCCCTAATCAGGAGCAAGGCAACTGCTCCTGGAACAACTGGAGAAGTACAAAGTTGTAAGAACAGACAGAACATTTGATGTTGACAGCTGATGCCACAGGAAGGTTGCTGCCTCCTGTGTTACGATGGCTTTATGTCTTCACCTTCACCTGGAAGAAAAAAATCAGTATTGAAAGGTATTTCTGGGCCTCAGTTTCCATAAAAGCAGGGTGACAAAGCCCCCCTTCCTTTATACTGCTGGAAACTAAGGACAGTTCTGCTGAAATCAGCAATGTTACAAAGCTGTAAAACTCGTCAAATCAAGGGACTAGCTCAGCGACAAAGCAGTCTCTCTGCGAGCCTGACAGTTCATTCTCTAGCTACAATAATGAAAACACAGAGATGTGCTAAAGCAGCAGGGGTCCTTAAACTCCTTTATCATCTGGGATCACATCTTAATAGGACTGACTGATGAACACTTCCCTTCCTATTCTCCCATCTAAAAAGATCACCTCCTTTTCTACTTCCTATCATGTATCCTCCCTGTGGCAAAGCAATAGCAATTACAGGAATATTAAGGAAGTAATTAATGCATTTTAGCCATCTTTTAATGAAATTCAGCAGCTGAGAAAAAGGGAGAGAGCCAATAATGTGTAACCTGTTATCTCCACCACATGCCACACTTAGGCTACATGTGTATTGGAAGCCAGAAAAATGTTTACACCCATAGAACATTCAATCTCTTAGGTTAGACTGTTCCTTGTATTGCCTGGTGCTATCACCACACAAAAGGTTCATTATACTTTTGCATGATGAAGTAGATTTTTGACTAAGACATTTAAAATGAAGAAATCTCTGTTAACATTACAGTCACATGGACATATACTGATTTCCTGGAGCCTCCTTCCAACTCAGCTCTCTTACAACCTCTTCTGTGCAGTTCCTGTGGGAAGCACTCTAGGTCCATTTGCCTGTTGCCAAAAAGTGAGCAAAAATTGGTCAGGTAGGTGAATGGAGAATGACTCTCTCCTTTCCTCAAGAGTGTGCCAGAGCTGGCTTCTAGCTGCACCGATGGCAACACTTTCACCTTTAATATCTCAGACATTATTATCAACAGAGGGTCATGGAGAGGCACTTTTTCCCAATAACTCCTTCCATTTTGTCTGCATCACCCCAGGGCTGTTGATTTGTGTTCTGTTAATCTTAGTGGCTGTACAGAAACGTCTTTGTGGTGTTGCTGCTTCTTTCTACAGAAGCTCAACCAGAGTCAATGACTTGGGTTTTTGCATTTTCCAAGGGCTTCCCTTGAGGATCTAATTTCATGTTGCCCTCAAGCTGCCGTGGTCTGATAAATATGTCCCTATCAGCTGCTAGAATGCTGACCTGGACCATGCTTTCTCTCTCAATTGCATTTTGGAGTTATGCTGTGATTAAACCACTGCTCTACCAGTGACCCAGCAGTAGGTGACCTCCTTCCCCTTTCCCCCAGCATATTGTATAAAAATAGTCAAGTGATAATGGCTCATGTTTATTGGTTTCTCTTCAGCAATGCATATTTCCCACTGATGTCAAAATAGTTTAGACTGCACGTTGCCAGCACATGGTCATACTTCTTCTGCCTAATATCATGACTTATCAGTGTTGTTGGAAATATCTTCCAGCTGTTAAACAATCCAGCTGGGATATAATTGGTCATCAGTCTAATAGCATAGCTGCAAATGTCTAGTTTCTTTCTTCTGCCATGTGTGGTAATTGAGTCTCCAAATCTGTCAACAGCCTATTGGTAGACAGCCTTCTCTCCACTGGGCAGCTCCATGCCCTTAGACTCTGCAATCATAGCTATTTTCTTCCCCTTCTGGGAGTTGACACATTCAGACATTGCATGATTATTTATCCCTTTCCTGCTGTTCATAGCCTGAGGTTTTTTCCTGGTGTGAGCACTGCCTGTCACAATGTTTATGCTGGACCATGAAGGCAATATTTGGTTGGTATCTGTCCTCTCTTCCAGTAGCTAGGAACATCAGAAACTTGGAACATCAAAGGAATTAACAGTGGCATTTTGTCCAGCCTTTTCCAAGAGCAGGCACTCACCCCTGCAATCAACAGCCCATCCAGAAGGATCAACAGAACATCTGCTTACTCAGGCCAAAAGAGTTTTTTTTACCACCTTGCAGCAGATTAGAGACAGAATAGCAGAAATCCAACTGTAACCTGCCATGGAGTGAGGAACAGTACAAGAGATTACGGGTGTCATAAAGGTCTGTGCAACATTGGGGGGTCATTGTTCTAATGAACAATGCTGAGATAATTCCAGAGCATGGATTGTGAAGCTCTCTCTTCCAGGCTATTGTGTTTAGCAGTTAATCACATTTCCTTGTGTCCTGTGGATTTCACTGGCATCATATTCATGTACCATATGGATTCCATGTCAGTAGGAATAAACCTTCTCTTTATTAACAGGATCACTTATTGCACAGTCACATCTGTAGCATCCTGACAGTGGACATATAGATTGATATAATGGTTTATCTTCCAAAGCCTTTCCTCCCACAACACCTGTTTTTCCAAACTATACAGGAACTGGTACATACATTGTTGAAGTGAGACTTCACTGTTCACTTCAGATATTTCCAGACTCATAGGTCTGAAAGACTTCTTGTGAGAAGGAAAAAAAAAAAAAAAAGATCCCAATTGCAGTTCCTAAAGTAGAGTCAAAACGAGGTGTGATGAGCTGTACCATTGAAGTCACAAAATCATAGAATGGGTTGGGCTGGAAGAGACCTTAAGATCACCTAGTCCAACCCCCTGCCATGGACAGGGATGCCATCCACTAGACCAGGTGGCCCAGCTCCCCTCCATCCAGGCCTTGAACACTTCCAGGAACAGGGTATCCACAATTTCTCTTGACAGCCTGTTCCAGTGCCTTACCACCTTCTGAGTAAATAACTTCCCCCAAACATCCAATCTAACTCTTAGGAGAAAATGCCTACTTCCTTCCTTTATCTCCAAAGGGTTCCTACATAGAGAGAAGTGAGTGTCTAAAACATAAGTGCTGACAGTCAGGTGGGATGAATCACACTTTTCCTGGAATATCTGAGGATATAAAGACTCCCTCAGACCTTCTCTGCCAAGAGAGACTTACTCTTTCCAGCCTCTCATCTTCAAGTTCCCACTGTGTCCCACTGATGTCTGTTCACATTGCAGCATCTGTACTGAAACAGACTGAAAAATTGAAGGAAGAAGATTGAATTTTCTTTGGTCTGGCAAAATTCCTGTGTGATGCTAACAAGACAAAAACTTGTGTGAACATGTCTTTCTTTTTTTTTGTCTAAGTTTCAGTGGACAAAAAGGATGATTTTTACAAGGAAATGTGAACACAGATTAGCAGATGGGACTTGCTGCAAAGATACCTACAGTCAAATTAGGCAAGGCAAATACAGGTGAGAGAAAAAGGGAATATGTGATTTAGCGGTGGCATTTGCCTCCACAACTCGGCAAGTTCTAAGTGTTTAATGCTTTTTCTTCATTTTTCTCGATAGTTCTAAATAAAATAGTCCAGAGGGCAGGATGGGAGTGTTTGAGGGGACTGTGTTTTAAGTGCCACCGTTGGCATTTGTAAATCAGATCACGTCAGGTTAGAGTGCACCAGAGTCCTTTCTGGGGAAGACAGGTTTCCCTTGGACTCCTGTCCTGCTCCAGGCTCCCTCTGGATCCATGACTGTGGATTTTCCAGTGTCTTTACCCCAGGAGACTAGGTCTTTCCTCCACATGGAAGGTTCCTCCTTTTGAATGTGACCTTTATGGCTATCCAGCACTCTGAAAGTGTTAAACAGAAATTTCTAGGTGATTGCTCTTCCCTTTGTATTACTTTTATGCAGTTTGTCTGCCTAGCCCTATCGAAAACCTCCCTCCAAGATTAGCACTGCTGTGTGAGCATTTTTAATACAGACCTCCTAATACAGAGCTCACATCCAGCTGCTACAGGCAAGAACAAATTTTCACCTGTCCTCCAGTGTGAGAGCAAATTGCTTTATCTGCATGGGAGCTCAGAAAGGAGCTCCAGAAAGAAACAATACACTCCAGTTCTACTCTTCATCGAGTTGAATTAAGCTTTTTAATGAGTCATTATTTTTCCAGCCTTAAATGTGTGCATAGTTGCAATCTGTGCATAATTTATCAACTTTATGTCCAAACACAAAGGCAACAGTGAAGTTACAAGGTTTCTCCAAAGGGTGTCCATGAAGAGAGACCTTTCTATTGAGCAGTTCCCAAAAACCAGAATGAATATCTTTAAGCAATTGAGAGACTGTTATCAGAGACTTTTACCACATTATAGACAATTAGCAGAGCTGAAAATGGAATGAAAGTGTTATATTTTGTCATTATGTCATCTAGCATAGAAGGTCATCAGCGACCTAAAATTCTATATGCAAGGCCTTGCCTGTAAACATCAATAACTCTTTCTGAAAGTGCACTTATGGTAGCAACAAAACCTGAAGTATCTATGATAACAAGTGCTTTAGTACCCAGCACACACAGCTGTCATTGCAGCCATATCAATCCCTCCCTCCTAAAACTTCAAGCAACTCTCAGGGACTGAAGAAGAGAACACAAAAGGCATTGGGAACACTGTCCAAGGACAGACACAGCAGTCCTGCGCTGCTTCCCTTCCTCCTCTTGTGCTCGCTGTCCCTGCTGTGTGTGCTGGGGCTGCAGCCTGCACACTGGTACTGGAGAGAATATTGAGGCAGCACTCGTATTTTACCCTCACAGGTTGCTGACTACAAGGACTGCCTGCTTTAAATGTATAACAATGCTGGTCTTGCTGTAAATCACACTTTCTTGGTGAGCTACAAGGAAGACAAACTCCTCATGTCTCTTTATGTACGTTGGTTTTGGACTGGATCACTGAGATATTTATAGCAGCAAGCTGTGTACAGAGTTATAAACCAAGAGACAGTTCATGAAAGGGACATTGACTGTGGGGTCAGTATAATTTCCCTGTTTCTTATGTATTTTGCAGTTTCAAGAAGCAGACATAATGCTATCTTACCATGCTTGGGATGCAGTCAGAGTGGCTGGGGCTGCTGTGCTCATCCCACTCTACCTGAAGAACAACAGGTCCTCTGGGCAGCTGGTCAATGATTCAAAATATAAGACCAGTAGGTTGATGTAAAAATTGCTAGTTCTTTAGCAAAAGATCCCAGGGAAGGTATGTCTTCTTAGGAGAAAAGCCAAATATCCAGCATGACCAATCCTTTCACCCACCGACAACTTGAGATCAGAGATGTGCCCTAGAAAATCCAGCTCTAGGGAACAAAAGAGCAGCAGGGGTTCTTCATAACCAGCTGCCTCCCACAGAAAGAGATAAAATACTGAGATGAGAGAAAGAGAGTCTGTGAAGCGCACAGAGGTAGGAGCTGCCTGATAGACAGCTGTGAAGCCAGGCAGAAGGGTGGGAAGGAGAGGCCAGTGGAGTGGAGTGACTGATCAGCTCTGAGAAAGCACCCAGCAGAGACCCAGATGTTGAGCCTCTGGGGCTCCAGCAGGGGCATGAAGAAGCCACCCCAGTACCACAACAGCATGAGAAGGGGATAAAAATAGGGAGACCCATCCTCTTCTCCTGGCATAAACAATTCAGGCAGAGGCTGAGTGAGCAGGGGTTACCTTATAAAGCAGCTGACTTTGAGAAGTCTGTGGGGTCATTGCAGTAAAGTCTTTTCCATGCCACACCTGCAAGAAAAGGAGCAGAAGCTTATTCTGCCCCAGAAGCATATTCAGCTCTTCATGCTGCTCCCGAAGGATGAACTGTCAAAAACTCCTTCTTCCCAACCTCTCAGGGACCCAGCTCTTCCATTCAGTGGGACTGGGAGGTCTAGACCCCATCTCACTTTGAGTCATCTCTGACAGGCTGCTGTGCTGTGCAAGTGCTGTGCTTCTCATACAGCCCTCGTACTGAGCTGTTACAGAACAGCAGAAAACTGAGTCACTGAGGGAGCTGCTAACAATTTAAGCAGATGAGTAATGCATGAAAGTCTGTGAGACAAATATACAGTGTATTCATTCTCAGGTGTAGATGGAAAAAGCTTTGTAGGAGGTCCAGTTATATATATTGACTATTCCCCTTACCTACTTATTTTCCCAACTTGCTATTGCTTAACTCAGTGGAAGTGGACATTTGTCTTAAGGAGAAGCTTGAAGGGGAGGATAAAAGCTTTATCTATCGATCAGAAAGCTGCCCCAAGTTCAAGAGATGGTGTGATAGATAAGAAAAGACGAAATTAATTATGTTCATTCATTATGAATAATAAATGTTGGAAGTACGCAGCACTGCAGATTCTACAGGAAACTCATCAGTTTATCTGAATAAAAGTTCATGATGTGTTCTTGTTCAGACCCAGAGATAATTTGAATCAAAACTTTAAAGTGGAATTCCAAACTTTTTCAAACATCAGCCCTGAAGTCTGATTCAGATAGGATTCTGATCAAAACTCCTTGTAAATACAAAGTGTCTTGCCACTCCAGCTCCAAATGCCTCTTCAAATTCCTTTGGACAGTCTCCCATTACTTTATCTCATGCTCATCCCTATGTCAAACCAAGCTCTGCTGTGCATCTGCTACCAATAAGATAGAAATATCAATGATTGGATCGCAGTGTCTTGGCTTCCAAGTAGTTTCAGAAAGGACCCATCACATCCCATGACTCTCCTTCTGAAGTTTCATCTGCTCTGCTCATCTCCTTCCCGAGAAACAGCCTCACATAAGAACAGCCAACTCCTCTTTTTTAGCAGTCTAGTCACTTTACTAGACATGCTCATTTCCTTTGCAGATACCATGTGAGAACTCCTATGGAGTTGCCCAAAATGATAAGCAGATGCAGCTCAGCCATGGTGTCTGGATGTACGTTGCTCTTGCAGGGGTGGAGAGGAAGCTTTCCTTCCTTATCTGATGGCCCCTGCTTTCCCCTGACAGCCTGAGTATAAGGCAGTGCATCATTCTTTTCCTCTGAGGAAATGCTCCCATCCTCTGAAGACGGAAGATGGCTCTTGCTCCCTTGGTGG
The DNA here is from genome assembly GCF_009819885.2 of Catharus ustulatus. Lineage (NCBI taxonomy): Eukaryota > Metazoa > Chordata > Aves > Passeriformes > Turdidae > Catharus > Catharus ustulatus. The sequence goes on along the minus strand of NC_046221.1, from coordinate 113,494,128 downwards.
ACAGTGTTTTGCACTAAACTGAGAGGTGAAGGACCAGGTCTGTAAGTATTTTTTTCTCACATAATTTCTGAAGAACGTCTAGAAAGAACTTTTAATAGAAAGAATGCTAGATATAGATAAGCATCTCTCAGACTCCCTGTGGTAAATATTGTGACAAGTATTTCTCAGTTTAGACTTTCTTCTGACCCCTAATAGTTCATTGGTGAGGGTTCTGTTCCTCGCTATATAGTACATAAACTAGAAAGGGTGTGAGGGCTTTCCTTGGTAATGCAGGAGGTATATTTACAATTGCCATTCAGGGCTAGACTGTGATCTGTTGCTCATAGCAGACACTGCCCCAGGGGCAGTGTTGATGTGTGGGGTGGCTTTCAGGAGCTTGTGTTCATCACTAGAAGGACAGTTTGCCCATGCTGTCCTGGCCATCCCTCTTTTCAGACACACTCTTGCAAAACATGCTTTTCTGTAAGAGACCTGATCCTGATAATTTTTCACTGTCAGTATTTAACTTTCAGTTTCCTTTGCTGAAGGGTCAGTTTCATTTTTGCAATGCTGAGTGCCATTTGAGAGGAGATGAGCCCCTCTCACAGGCTGGTCCCTCCTGGCACAGCTATTCTCCTGAAGTGACACCACTCCAGAGTATGAGGGGGAAAAAAGCACAGCACTTTTAAGCTGTCATGAAGTAAAAAAGGTTCCTTTCATTTTATGTTTTGTTATAGAGAAGAAAAAATCTGTCACTTTGCAGGATGCTTGCAGCAAACAGCTTTAAAAACTGAATAAGTGGTTCAGCTTTACTTCGTTTTTAATCACTCAGCAGCTGTTTACTCCACAATTCACAGGTATATTTATGTTCCCCTTTAGCTGAGGTTGTCAGCTACCTTCCTTTCTAGGCCTGAATTCCCAGCTGAGTGGAAGGCTGTGTCCCTCTGCACATCAGACCCATGCATGGAAATCAGATGGGTTCCAAATGCAGCACACCCTCCCCTAGCTCAGCACTCAGGATATGTACCCCAGAACCAGCAACAGATTGCTGGTTCAGCAGCTAACCCCTTCCAACATGAGATTGGCATTGTCAGGTAGGAATGTGAAGAAACCATCCACTGAGAGCAATAGTCATCCTCTGTTTAGCTCAAGGGTAAGTTGCTGCTCCACTTCTGGGTAAAAATACGGGGCATTTAAGGATTTGGGTTTTGCAGGAATGGCAAGATGCAGCAAATCTCTGCAGAGCCAGGAGGAGATCTCTTGTTAGACCAAGGCTGGCTCTCCTGCAGAAGCCTGAGGCTCTTGGGGTGCACACTTTCATCTGTAAATGGGCCTCTTAAAACAGAATTCACGAGTGCATTCCAGTAATAAGTAATGTGATACTGTCATGTGGGAGAGCAACCCAACGATAGTTAATGGTGTTTCTACCTCTGCCATGTTCCGAGGAATGTCTTGGCCTTAAAAATACAGCAGAACTCCCCAAGGGAAGGAAACCCCCAGAGCTGATCATTTTGAAGAATGAAAAGATTCCAAATGGGTGCTAATATTTCACAAGGGAGGCTTTCAGTTGAATGAAATGCATCCTGGATATTAATAGTGAAGTCTATGATCATTACTACCAAGATGTTTTTTGCCAATATTTTAAATGGAAAATGAAAGCATGGGCAGATTATAGGGAATTTTCCCTTTTTTTATTGAAAAAACACACTGCACATGCAAATTAAAACTGCTCTCACCACTGCAAGACTATAACATTTTTGGCACATGTACTCAGTGTGCATAAATGTTGGCTGTATTTAAGTTCTCCTAGACATATATAATTAATGAAATACATTTGTGTATAGCCTCATTTTGTGAGCAGCCTAAATTTAGACTGCCTATCCGTTTGCAATGTAAATCTTCATTTTAGTTGGTATATTAAATGTTAATGCTTGTGCTAATTTTTAGTCTCTAACCTTAAGGCAGGTCACACATTGCTTTATTAAAATAAAAGAAAGAAGATTAATTTAGTCACTGGAGTCAACAATTAAAAGTACATGGGAGTTTGGACAAAAAAAGTAAGGAAATGATAACTTAATGGCAAAAGGCATGTCCTCCAACAGCTAGGCACCATGGTGTGATCCTTATTTACTTTTATAGTGCACCCCATTGTGCCTATGTGTTGGAAGACGTATGTCATGTTTCATCCTCAAGGGCCTAAGTGTGAATTTCCTGTTATTTTTTTCACAACTTTAAAAGTTGTTTCAATGAAGTTTTTGTTGGAAGAACTTTAGTAAAATGTGTTTTATATACTGTCTGTGGCTAGCCGGGAAAAATTGCAGCCCCAGAGGAAAATAACAAAGAAAGGCTACAGCCCGAAGGAAAGGAAGGAGAGGGCTGGGAATGGAATGGAGCTTTAGCTGGGCTGGGAGAGAGTACGGCAGTCCTCATCTCTGGATAGCTCCAGCATCACCAGCCAGCAAAAACCTGTAGCCCCCACCAGCTTCATGGAGCTGTGCATCCTTTTCCCTACCCCAGAAGGAGAGAAGGTTTGAGTATCCATGGCTGTGTTCACACATAGCAGGTTTTTTTGGCCTTTTTGCTGGTGAGCTCTGCGGAGCAGATGTGCATAGAGTTGCCTCCTCCTCCTGGAGAAGGCTTCATGCCACCCCTCAAGGGTGGACTCCTCTGATCCCCATGGAGCAGAAGCCCGCCTGGAAATGTCTAGGTCTTTCTCAAGTACAGGGAGACTCTGTAAAATGACATAATTTTTTTTTCCCACACCAAGAGCTAATTAGCATCCTGATTTAGCACAAAATGTGAAAAAAATGTTTTAAGCTACCAGATACTTTTTAAAATAGGGTTTTCACTGAAAATTTCTTAATCTTAAGTAAATACTTTCAATGCTGTTTCTAAGGTCTTTGAAATCCCCATTTGGTGCCTTAAAACAGAATCTCTGATATACAATATTTCCTCCAGTTATGCCAAATATAGCAAGAAAATGCATGGAAGCAGAGCATACTCAACTTTAAGTCCTCTGATTTGCAAAAATTACCTAGTTAACTTCAGTGAGCAAAACTTCACCAACCAAGCTTTTCAGCACCAAAATTCTGTACAAATGCCTTTTAAAGGTTTGAAATTTTCTAGAATTAGGCTGTCACTTTTGCAACTGTTCTGTGAAATTTTAGCAGCAATTACTACTGAGGAAAATGTTTTAAAGAAAGGAATTCTAAAAAAAGTAAGAGACAAAAAAAAAAAAAGGAAAAAAAGAAAGAAATAATCTTGCAACACTAGCTTGGGAGTCAGAACTCCCTTGAAGTGGAAATGAAGCCCGATCCTGCACGTGAGAAGCTGGAGAGACGTGGGTCTCCCTGTGGGGTCTGACCTGTGCGACCCCACAAAGCCTGTTGGCTTCACTGCTTCCTGAACCCCTGTCCATTCGTTATGTAGGGAGCCATCCACATGTGGATGGTTGGGTTGCTGGTCCAAACTCTCCCTGTTCATATTTTAACTTTTAATTTTTATTTTTTTTTTCACAGAGTGAATCTTTCATTTGAGTTTCTGGGCATTAGTATATTAATAGGAATGAATGAACAAGAACCTACTCTACATTGAAAGTAAAAATGGAATGACTGATAAATTTGGTGTGAAACCTGTGCATCCTCCATCTTACAACACAGAAACCACTGGTCCATTTTAGCTTTTATTCTTCCAAGAGAGATCATGCCCCAGGAGCACACACTAGTTCCTAGGTAATTTACAAAAACCAAATTATTCCTTCTTGCACAGATACAAATAATGAATACCTGCTTCCACATCAAACCTACTCATCCCATGGCTGATTGAAAGCTTTCTAAACAAACATTTCATTCTGCTGGCTCCAAAATAACTGGCACTTATGGCTTTGACTTAGTGGCATAAACTATGAACTGTAGCAGAAGAAACTGCAAAAATAAAAAGAATTATGTATTAAAAACACAGAAGAAGGAGTCCAGAGTCTTTCTTCTGAAATGCCAGCTCCAATCTGTATAAAGCCAGTGGTAAATTACCCACCTGTATTCACTTACTTAACATTAAAAAACACTTATACATCATTACACTTTTGTACCATATTAGTGAAAATGAATGCTAGAGCAATATGAGGTAAACATTGCTAATGTGGGAGAAGGCTGCTTATATCTTCTAATGATAGGATTAACTATGGCAGTGATAGATGCACCGTGCTCCTTTGAACCCTGGCTCACCACTGAAAAAGCCACGTGGCGGCACAAAGAGACTTGCTCAGCCAAAACAGGCTTTTCTCCTGCTTTTTGAGATCACTGCAACAAAGCAGGTTCACTGACTTAAAATAGCCTGTCACTACCCTGAGTGGTATCCTGGGGATCGAGGGGCTTCTGTGCATTTAACTGACTTTAATATTGTTTTCTGTCGCCTATAAATCTTTTCCTCTTTACCACAATTTGAAAGTAAAAGGAAGTGGCTCATTTAATAAATATTTTGTTAGTTCATTTCTTACAGCAGTTCTCAGGCACTCAGTTGAGTATTCCAGCATTCCTACCCCTTAGTTTGAAAATGTCAGCACCTGACTTAGAGCAGGGCCCTGATCCGAAGCCCACCAGTGTCAGCAGAAAGTCACCCCCTGAAAGTGGGAGGTATTTTATTGGCCTCACCTGCCCATAAAACACAGTGGCAGAGAGAGCAGTCATGAAAAGGATGGCATCTTGGACACAGCACCTCTGGGAATTCCTGTGCTGGAGCTGAACTTCTGGATAACATTGCACAATCCTTTCTGATGGCACAGCCCATGCTATCCTTAGCAGCCATGTGTGCCTGCTCCCCACCCAGGCTGCTTTTTTGGGTGGATCCTTTAGCATGCTGTGTGATGCTTGGGAGGGCTGATGTTTCTGTCCTGAGGGCAGGATTGCTTTCAATTTATTCCCACCCAAGGCATGCAAATAAAATGGCACCAGGGCCATGCACTTTGTATTCCGCCAAACCACACGTGCTCAGCATTGGCTTTACGCAGGTGAGAGTTGAAGAACTGCTCTTTTTGTGTGCCCACAAACTCATCCTCTAACCAGGGGCAGGATGGCAGCAGGATCTGAGCAGAATTAAATTAAGTCAAGCCACCCACTTCTTAACATTAAATCCCAGTAAATTTCTCTTCTGCACATCGTTCGCAAAGCTCCTCTGCCTCCACATCCTTGTAGGGATTCCCACCCCTGCCCTGCAGGCCTCTGGAGAGGTCTGAGAGGCCAGAAGGGATGCAAAAGCCAACTGCAGACTGATGCTGCTTCCTGCTATGGAGGCAGCACAACTCTGCAGGGCACCGCAGGGCACCTCGCTGCAAGGACTCTGGAAGGTTCAGGCTAATCTTCAAGGGGAAAAAAAAAAGCATATCTGAAAAATGGAGAAGAGATAATAACACTTGTGGCTGTACAAGCGAAGATAACGGCAAAAATAATCAAATCTCATGCTCCTGGGAGGAAACTAATTGCACACAGGGGTCAGGAAGACATTTTCATCCACTGTTGAGCTTTGCACAGTTGGCTGCTGCGTTGTTATTATGAGAGAGGGAAGTGGAAGGAGGAAAGGGGAGTTTGCTTGTGTTGTTTGTTGCTTTCTTTTTTTTTCTGAAGAAATGGAGGGAAAGGCAAGAGTGGCTCTTGTTTGCCCTTATGCATCAAGAGCTGGCTGGTGCCAGAGGCGTAACGCTGGGTTGGATGGATACAGTATGGCAACACTGGTGTGTCCGATGGATTGGGAAGGGGGATGCATCTCTCCATGCGCACACATCTGCTATCCCTCACTTGTGAATGTTACTCCAGATGGTAATCAAGAAGGTGGTTTTATAACCTACATTAAGAGGACTGTCTGCTGACAAGTTATGTGTTTTCTTCCCTTGAGTACATGCTGTTAAGATGGATAAGTGCAAATGGTTGAAATTTGGTTGTTAACTCTGAATAATAATAATACTTTGCATTTCTATTGCATCTTCCATCCTAGGATCTCAAAGCACTTTGAAAACACTAATTAAGTAAATCTTACCACACTGCTGTGAAGCAGGTAATTATTATTACCATTTTTTACAGAAAAAGAAGCTTTGTCATAGTGAAAGAGAATTTCCCTGGGTCACCAAAGAACCAAAAATAATAATGAAATGATGATGACTTCTCAAAGTAAATTAGAAACTTTGCATTAATTTCCTGGAAATTAATTTAGTTTTGTTGTTTTTTTTTTCCTAATGAATAAATTAAGCCAATCTTCATTCATTTTCAACTTTTGAAAACTTCTTTTTTTGGGACTAAAACACTAAAAAGAAACTCAAATCTTGCACTTCTCATTCTTGCTGAGCAACCAGGAAAATATCAGTCAAAGAATGAAAATGAGCTATGGAAAGCTGAGTTACTTTGAGTAATAGTTTGATGATTGCAATTAATTAATAATAAGAATATGGTGCAAACCCATGTCAGCTTCAGTGTCAATTCCCATTTCTTTTGGCCACATCAAAGAATTCATTACTCTCTTTCTTACTCCCTGGGAAAGAAAATGCAATGTGTTTGTGAGGACTACAAGACTTCATTTTATCCTGCTTTTTTATTTTTTCTTCCTGTCATCTGTTTAAAAACACCCTCCAAATGTGCTGCTGAAGGCTGAGACTTTGTAGACAATAGGCTCATAAGCTTGCAAAAATGAGAGAGAGCAAGACCAAGTTTCAGTGTTGATTTTTTGCCCGTTGAATAATATCAGTTATTTGATTTTCAGACCCAGAATCCATTCTTAAATTAGAGAAGGATGTTGCAGTCCCGCCAAAGAATCGAAGACAAATTTTGCTAATCCTTCTGAGAGGTGAGACAATGGTGATGGGGGGTAAGGAATGACGTCTGGGTGGGCAATATTGCCTGTTCATTTCCTCGGCTTAGCTGCTGATTGTCACTCTTGTGCCTTAGAGATGCCCATAAGCTTCCAGGGAGACTGCATGAAGGTAGAGCAGCTTAATTATGTAGGCTGCTATTTACTAGGTTTCAGCTGAATCCATCAAACTAACTTTGCTTTAACCTGAGCCAGATTTGATTGTGAGGCCAATTTATTGACTGGTTTCTCCTTTGGCAGTGCATCCTTTGATTTGGATACAGATACTTACCTGCTTGAAAAGTAGCAATGTTATGACACAATTTATATTTTTAAAAGCAGCATTACTTGGAATTTTAAAAAACAAATAAACAAACAAACAAACAAGCACACACAACAAAAAGCCCTTTGAATCTAGAATAATGGCTACCTGTAAGGCAGTAGCTCACTTGAGAGATTTTGCTCAAGTAACTTATAACTATCAGCAGAACCCCCTAGGGAATTACCGCTGTTTTTGCAGAAGCTGTTTGCAGTGGAATAAACAGACAAGTGCTCTATATATCATTTTAAGTAAGACAAATAAAGTTCTGCTTCCTCCTTACAACGATGTCATTGTCACTTATATAAGAATAATTCTGTGTGACTTTTTATGAATCTTTCCCCTGTGCAGAAGTACAATGGCCTAATTTCCTACACCACGCATTATAAATAAACGTCCTTCTTTGGCAACGTATAGCCAAGCTGAAATGATCCCACCATGTACGGAGCAGCCTGGAAATGCTAAGGTGTGCTTGGGCAGTGGCCATGGGTGGAGGGAAACCCCATCACCTCAAAAGAGGGTATATCCATACCTCCTCCTTCCTGCCAAAGGTTTCCCCATGGAATTGTTGGTGGGAAGGCCTGGAGAAGCCACTCCTTTTGTCATAGGTTCCCCTTACTACTCATTGCATAGCAGGGACATGGTTTTATTTATTTTGGGTTTCAAAGAGGCAACATCAAATATGTGGTGCTGGTGAGTGTGGGAGAGAAAAGAGGACAACCCCCTTTTTCCCGTATGACTGCCCACTACTATTGCTAAGAAGAAACCTCAGATGGTAAAAACACGTTAAAAAATTAATAAAAAAAGCTAGAAAGTGTTATTCAAAATGTAATTTTAACACATTGTGAAGGGCTTTTAGGGGAAATACGTGTGGGGAGGGCTCTTATCTCTCTAAGGCTCCAGCTAATGTAGCGGGCTGCCCAGGGGAATGCCAGAGGGAGAGAAAATGGGAGAAATGATATTAAAAGGGTGGGAACATTATTTTATAACTTAAAAAAAATATTTGTTTTCCCTAGAGTCTTTCAGGTTGGTTTGCTTTCCTGGCTGCATTTGATCTGCCAATAGCAAAGCCCATCTCTGCAGTGATTGTGGAGTTCTGTCTGATATTCCCTGCGTGCCATGAGCATGGGGATTTCATTTCATACATCATTTCCAGTGAATGCCCTCAGTACAGAGCACAGAAGAAATTTCTGTCACACACACGCACACATGCTCACATCTGTGTGTGCACACATACACGTGTATGTGTCCACATGAATCAAATCATGCTTGGCAGAGAGATACCCTCTAGCTCTGGTTAAATTCTCGTGGTAAATTGTATTATCCTGTGCCTTTCAGTGCCCCACCTGCACTATCCTCCCTACCAATCTCTCAGCTTGGATATTTTCTAGGGTTCTGAACCTCTGAGAGTGATTTCAAAAGGGTGGCTTTAAAAACAGTTGGAAAAAAAGCAACCAGCAGAGCAACAGCACCTTTTTCCTCATCATCACCTCCAGAAAAAAAATACACCAAACTCATGTGCTGGGACAGAAAGCATGCACAGAATGACCCATTTATGGTCCAGTATTTTACAAGCTAACAGGGCTAGCAGGGTACCCTGCAAATACAATACTTCTAATAGGCCACAGTTGAGCTTTTACCTCTGAGGTATCAGATACTAATATGAACCTGGTTTGTACTTTCTAGAGGTTTCTGTAACAGCAGAAGTTTTATTTCTTCAGTCTTTTGAGTTCTGTTTCATGACGTTTGTGAAAAAGAAAGGGGAAATGCCCTTGCTAAGGGAATATAAGCCAATATACAAACGCACAAAATATCCAAAACCCTTTCAGATTTTATGTGTAGGGAACCAAAAAGTGGTGCAGAGCAGTAGGGAAAAATCTGCATCTCTTCTTGAGATTATATACATGTACTTTCACTACTTGGAACAAATCTGGCCATTCTCAACTCACAGTGAAGATTCCCTCAAACCTAGTCTGTCCTGACTTTCCAATGATATCTTTATTTTCAGTAATTTCACTATTATAAGCCACACCAGATTATAAGCCGCACGTTACAATGCAGAGTGTGATAAAAGGTATCTATTCTATCACCATCTGTTGAGGGTGGGGGCAGTGATCCTTGTCTCTGCGGGAGATATTCTGCTAATGGGCCATCCAGGTGGGGCATTGCACTTTATCTTTTCACAACCCTCCAGCGAGTCATTTTCTGCTAATGGCCCATTGAGTCCCACTGTGTGACTGATAAAATTACTGCATCCCATTGGAAGTTGTTCCAGCCAGGGGGAAGAGCCCAACATTTCTTACCAAGATAAAAACAGAGGTTTTGGGACACTAAGGGAGCCCCTTTCTCCACTGGACTCCAGAGGAAAACCGGATTTCTCCACATCACCACTGCACCTCCAGAGGGAAACTGCACCTTGTACAGGAGCACTGCTCCAACTGGATCACATCTGTCACTGCAGGAGGATGCAGCCACCATGGAATGGGACTGCTACCAACACCCTGCCTGACAGGGTGTCAGGTTGTACTCTGACTGTGTCAGGGTTTGGAGTTTGTTTCTTTGTAGTACTGTATTTCTATTTTGATTTCCCTAGAAAAGAGCTGTTATTCCTAATTCCCATATCTTTGCCTGAAAGCCCCTTGATTTCAAAATTATAATAATTTGGAGGGAGGGGGTTTACATTCTCCATTTCAAAGAGAAGCTCTTGCCTTTCTCAGCAGACACCTGTCCTCCGAACTAAAACAGCAACTTTTCGTTCTTTGTCCATATATAAGCCGCACTTGATTATAAGCCGTACTTCGGGTTCGGACCAAAATTTTAGTCAAAATGGTGCGGCTTATAATTGTGAAATTACTGTATTTGAAATTCCTACATGAGAAAATTCAGTACAGGTGCCACATTAAAGTCTTCAAAGAAAAGAAAGAAAAAATGTCACTGGAATTTTTCTGTCTATTCCTCCTTGTCTTTCATTGCATAATTGCATCACTGAGTGAATTAATAATCTTTACACACTAAAATATGTAATTTGTGGTGCATTTGGAACCAAGGACAAAGGACTGGAAGAAAACTCCTGAGTCATCCCAATCCTCAGAAATGCATGGGGCTGCCTCTTCTGACCCCTCTGGAAGGTGTAGGAGCTACTTTTGTGATAGTGTTACCCCTCTCCTGTGAACAACTACCGGAGTTTCCTCCCACTATGGGTGCTTGAGCGTCACAGCATATGTACCACCCCTCTCTGCTACTTCCAGAGGTGACTTCTTGGTTTAGGAGTGTTGGCAGGGCTCAAACTGACACCTCCACCTTTCATGGCAGTGTCATCTACTCTCATTCATATCTTAAGGAGATAGCCTCTCTGTGGGCAGCCTATTTCAATACCCAGCTCGCCTGTTTTAAGGAAAAAAATCATGGTATCTAACCTAAACTTTTTCTTCCTTTGTTTGAGGCTGCTGCTTCTTGTTCTACCTTCTTGTACTAATGTGAAGAATTCCCTTACTTCATTAAAGGCACTTCTACATATTGGTAATGTCCCCAGTGAGTGATCTCTGTATAAATTCAGCTCCTCTGATATTTTCCCATATGTTTTATACTCTGATCTTGGTATCACTTTGGTGGTTAATCTCTGCATGTTCTCCAATGCAGTGTCTAAGTGATAGGAGAGCCATAAAGTGTTTCGAATGGCATCGTCCTAAATTTGCATAGCTGCCTTACCACTCTTCTACTTTCACATGAGACTTTTTAATTGCACACAAGAATACCACTGCTGTAATTTACTTGGGCTACAACACACATGTGGAAGTTTCACAGAATAGCTGGAATAATAGCCTCAGGTTCTATCCCTTACTGGTTGCTAGCTAGCTCCTCTTCAGCTATGTCTCTCTTTCATGACATTCCCAGAGTGTAATATTTGCTGAGACCTCTGTTCAAAGTGCTTTTGGACATAACCTTGTTGTGTTTTCTGAGTTACCTAATTTTTGGTCACTGGACTTGTACATGCAGCATTTCTGAGATGGTGTGAAATACAAACCTGCAAAACATGAGCACAGTTATAAGACAAGTGACCCTGATTGAAAGGGTGGCTATGAAAACTGATTACACAGCAAATTGCCCATCTGCACAGGCTCGGAATAAGAACATTTCAAAGCTCATTTGTGGGCTGATGTTGCCATTTAATGCAGTTTCCAACAAATCATTCATAAAATTAATGGCTACACACAACTGATGCTTGTTTCTCTCCAGCTCTTCTGTGAAAAACAGTTTTCCCACTGATTCAGGGAGATATGTAGAGGAATGGGTATTATTTGAAGAAAATTCACACAACTGCAGATGCTTGAGCTGCTGGTGACATTCTGGGTTACTGAATCTTATTCTTCACCACCCACCTGTCAATTTTTCTGTTATTAATGCTGCTGTGTTCTGTAGCTTTCAGAAAATTATGTAAAGGAACCCGTCCTTTGTCTCCATGCTGGATCTCCCTGACATCTGCTTGCTTACTCCATGAATGGTGGTTTGAGGAGGGATAGCCTGCTTCTTTTTAAACTTATCTGCTGCCCATCATATACCCAGAATAACTTCCTACATATTCTCAGAAATAAAGACTTCACCATTCACGTCCCAGCCGTAGAAGTGCCACTTTGAATTTCCCATACCCTAAATGCCTTATTTTCCAGAACTTGTTTTGTGGGGACTCTGAATTTCAAATTAATCTCTTCAGTTTATAGTAGAATTTCATAGACTTTGCCAAAGGTTTCATAAATCAGTTTCTATTTAATTTGACTAATACAAGAAATGTTCAATTCTAATGAAACAAATAACACCTATGATTTGTTTCCTGATTCCTCTGTGCATCTTTCCAGCCTGGTCTAGATGCCATTTAAGACAAATTTCTTCCCATTTCTTTTGAATGAGTAACCTTTTAAGTCATAGAAAACTATCTTACTCCTTTTATTTTTCCCTGAGATTGTTTTGGAATTTGAAAACTTGTTTTGCTAGCATTTTTTTTGCCCAAGGGTCCCATGTCTCCTCAAGAGTCTCAGGCTGTGGTTTCACAGTGTAAAATGCTGGACATCAATAATAGCTTAACTTATACCCTTTGCTCCAGCCACCATTTCCTTCTGCTCCTCCAAGTGGTGCTGTTTTATCTATATCCTGGCAGAATTGGTGTGGGACAGAACTGTGAAATATACCAGAGAAATTCCCTACCTTTTAAATTCTGCAGCTGAAACTTCCTACCCCTCATAAATAATAGTATTAAAACATAGCCTTGGGTTCAACACCTTTTAAAATCAAATGCTAACAATAATCAATATTTGTTGCAAGAAGATTTTCCAGTCAAAACACAGATCTTCACCAGGAAGGGGCAAGAAAACTGCTGTTTGTCAAGGATTGGAGGAAACATCCTTTGTGTACCAATAGTTTGCCAGTCAAAACCTGCCCATAGAAGGATAGAGAGTCCTCATCGTGTCACCTTAGCATTCGAAGGTGGGGCTGTATAGACTGTGTAGGATGACTGCAGAACACAGTGATTCACACAGCCAAACTGAATTTCAGGAGATACCTGTAGGAAGGGATATATGTGTTGACATGGACAAATAGTTTTGCAGATAGTTACAGAGATTTCAGTCCTGATTTGGAATGTGACTTGATTAAAGTCTCCCTGCCTGATTAGCACCCCAGACTAATTTTACACGGGCGTGGTTCCATGAACTCCCATGCAATAGATATGAGTGTGACGCAAGGGAGACTCAGATTCTGAGCACTCTGAATCACTGGATCATTGCACAGCTGATCATTGATCATTGCATCATGCAATGTATTATCCTTTTTGCACCATCAGTGATTTCCAATACAAAATGGGAAACACAGGGATCCTTGCTCCACACTAGTATGTTCAGCTGCACAATAAACTCCTAAGAATCACATCCAATTAACTTGTCTATTTTTAACTTATCTTTTCACTCCAAAATCTCTTCCCTAGGTAAAAGGGGCTTCAGACAACCCTGAAATGTGAACTGTCAGAGCCTGACACCGTGGTCCTGAGCAGGCAGCCTCCCTCAAGCCTTTTCAAGTCAAACACTGAAGACTCCTAAGTTTCTTGCCAGCATCTTATTCAATTGTACTTGTGTCCACATGAAAAAGAAGCACACAAACACCATCAGGGACTGGCACAGATGGTCACAGCCCAGACCCCTTTGGCCTCGTGAGTGGATGCACACAGCAAGCCAGCAGATCTGGTGGGAACACCTTGACTTGGTTTTGCTGTGGTCTCTCCTGTGGCATGAGCGAGCGAAGGGAGGGCACAGAGTCCAGTGCAGCACATAACAAAAGGAGCCCAAACCTCAGAGATACATTTCAAGGTAACCCCTCAAAATCAGGCCCATTTGGCACACACAGTTTGGCAAAGCCCTGTGGTGTCTAGTTAGCATGGCAAAATACTGAGATTATTCCATATCGTCTCAGGAAAAATCAAGGAAATGGTGGCTCTGTTGGGGAGCTACTCAGAGCAGTTTGGGAGGGTTTCCAAACTGTATTCTTAAACAGAGAAGAAAAATGGATCTGGTAATTTTTGGGAGACTGTATATGCAAAATATGTTTGCTACTGTTGCCATGACATTATGTTCCTGTGTCTTAGAGTGATTTGAAGACACACTGATTTTCCCCAGTTCTCCCCTTGCTGGTTCAGTTCCTCCCCAGCCAGGACTGTATTCAAAGATCACCCAATTAGTAAAAAGGAATAGAATAAAAATTTATCTATCCTATTAATCTACCTGAACAAGTTTAATCTAAGATAAATTTTCAAAAGATGTTACTACATGAGGAAAGTCTTTAGCCTCACTACAAACAATCAATCAAGGAGGATGCAAGTAGATTAAAATATAATCATACAGAAAACAATTTAAAGATATTTCTGTCTTTATTTTGGTTTGTTTTTTCCCCAGCATACTGCCCCTATGGCAGCAAAGAATACAAGTCTGGCTTTCTTTATAGTGATTGCTCTACTAAGATGCTTCTCCCTTCTTGCTGTCTTCCCCAGTGCTTTTCTGCCAGCTCTGATAAATTAACATCCAGCTGGCCAGGTTGCTACTTTTGGGGTAGGAAGGCCAATATTATCTTGTCAGTGCTGCTCCCTAAGTGTCAGCAAATCTTTGGTTTATCACACCACCCTTCAGAGAGACTCTATAACAATGCACAGCACATATTTTGCAATTTACTTCCCCAGTAGTTCAATTTATTTCCTTTCCATTTTGTGTTTAGAAAAGGCAGTCTTCACGTAAACTCCACCCTGACCTGACAGGGAGCTATAACTGTGTTTGAAACCCTCTGAACTTCTCCTTCAGTGAAGGGAATAAGAGGTCACAGAATTTTCACTGCATATCCTTAGTATGTTCTCTACTTACATATTTATGTTGCTTGATAGTTTCATCCCTTATATAATGAAAATTCTCATCTAATCCCAGGTGGGAAAGTGCTTCCCATTATGTCAGTTCACACTGCGATTTCTTCATCGGTATAAATTGTGTTTTTATACAGAGGCTTCTTGGTTCAGGAAGAAACAGCTCTGGGTAACAGGAGGGCCAAGTTTCCTGATTATCCATACACTTATTGACCATATAGCATGAAACAACATACTCAGAGCAGAAGTGCAGGTTGGATGTTTTTCAGCACACTGCAGCAGTTATTTTGTGCAAACACAGCAAGCTGCTGGTTTACCACTCTGATGGAAGTATTCAGAGTGGCAGTGCACCACAGAGAGAGGAAATTCATTTAGATTTTTAATAGAAGTATTGCATCAATTGTATGTGCTTAAAAATTTTTTTTTGAGCCTCATGCATGGAAGGGACAGTGTAACAAGTCTTGTTCATGATTTTTGTTACACTTATTTTTTGCAAGCTAACATTGTAGGTGGTGCTTAAGGGTTTAAAGATTTAAATTCAGCTGACCTGCCCCTGCATAAAGGAGCTATAAACAAAGCTATAAAATAACTTCTTAGATTTCATTTTTTCAGGGTTTTTTGGGGGGTTTTTTGTTTTTGTTTTTTTTAGGTAGATTGGGGATGTTTGATTGTTTTGGACCAGTTTCAGCTTTTAAGGGAGGCTGGCTGCAATCATCCACTCACTGAGCATGCAAGGATACCACTGACAGCAGAACTTAATTTCAAGGGCAGTTCCTCCTTGGAATTCACACAGGATCAAATATTGCTCATTGTATCCATGTGCCACATCCCTGTTATTAGTGTATGCAGGTGAGCCCTCTAAGTTGGCACTGAAAGATGGGAGGAGAAAAGGGCCAATTACAAAGTCACCTCAGCCACCGAGTGCTCGCAGCGATATCCGCTGTGGGTGGAGAACCACTTTGATATCAAGCATTGAAAATATAGACACAGCACATCAGTCTGGATGTGATTTTTGGAACTGTGAGAGGATAATAATCCGGGAAAATGCAATGAAAGGAAAACAAAAAGGTCTTTGTGGCGAGATTTCTGTGCTTCCCTGCCCACATGAGTGTTTGCAGTGACATCAGGTGTAACACTGAATTGAACTGCATGTCCTCTGGTGTTTCTTTTAGCCAGTACAGTAAGATTGACTGTATTATGTAAAAATGCCTATTTTTGCCATCATCCATTATTTGTACAGTGACTGAAATTTACTGTGGGAGACCTTGACACAGTGACAGACTAATTAAACGAACATATAAAAGCACAAGGAGATATATTTAAAAGACACATGAAACCTAAGACAGTCTCAGGTGCTTACAACATTGCTTAAGTTTAAAGGAGCCACTTTGGGTCAAACAAACATTGCCTAGCTCTCTTTAGGCAGTCTAAACTGGTCCCAGCTGTCTTTTGCTTTTTCAGATGTTGGGGCCTCAGCAGAGTCTGAACATGGCCCAACACTTCTTCTCCAAAAAATGTGCAAACTAATTTAAGGTGGCACGTAACAACACCAGAGCCACAAGCAGCGATGAGGAGATGGGTGATGAATCAAATGAAAATCCTTTTCTCCCAGACAGTGAGGCTTTCTAGAACAGTAAGGCTTGCTTGCATAGGATTCAAGGAGAGATGGCCTAGGAGCCATCTCTATTTTCAGGGATCCTAGAGTCAATGAGAAGTTATTCTGTAATCTTGTCTGGAAATCCTGTTTCAAACAAAATACAGTTTAAGATATTCAAAATTTCACCGGCATTTGGATTTATATTGGAGCAGGAGAAAACTGAGAGTTCTACAAACAAAATGAAGGTTTGGGTCTATCTTTCTCAATCAGATATTTTTCATTTAAAAAAATGTACAGTAATTTCACGACTATAAGGCACACCCTTTTGACTAAAATTTTCCCCCAAACCCGGAAGTGCGCCTTATAGTCCGGTGCGCCTTATATGATGGACAAAGTTCAGAAATTTGCCTACCCGGAAGTGAGAGCTGCGAGCCACGGGGGGAGCCAGCAGGGCCATGGCTGTCAAGTGGAGGCAGGGTGGAGGGGTGGCGGGCACACCCCGGCCCCATGGAGGCGGGACGGCCCCTCCAGAGGCATAGTCTGGCCCCGTGGAGGCGGGACAGCCCCTCCAGAGCCAGCCCCTGGCCCCATGGATGCAGGACGGCCCCTCTACAGGCACGCCCCTGCCCCGTGGAGGGGGCACGGAGGGGTGGCAGGCATAGCCCGGCCCCGGAGAGGCAGCACGGAGCAGTGGCGGGCATGCCGCGGCCCCGCCGGGTACAGGCAGGCCCAGGGGCCAATGGCTGCTGGGTTGAGGAGGGGCCTCGGCCAGTAACCACGTGGGGGGAGCTGGGGGCGGATCCTCGCTGCAAAAAAAAAGTGCGCCTTATAGTCCGGTGCGCCTTATCTGATCTACAAGTTGCGAATTTTGCCGACTCCCTGGGGGTGCGTCTAATAGTCCGGTGAGATTTCTACTCTTTTCACAGTCCTTTCCTTTTTTTTTTTCTTCCAGTATAACACACACATTTGCCCTTTATAAAAATGTTAAACAGTGTGACTATTTCTAAAAAAATCCCAACAAAATAACCAAACAAAAAACAAACAAACAAAAAAACTCTAACAACAACAGCAACAACAACAACCAAATCCAAATCCAGCACAAACACAAGAAAAGTGTTACTCCACTAAGACAAATGGTCCTGCTCCTTTGGAGAAGTGGAAAAAACTGACTCATGTTTGACAGATCCTGGTCACTGTTTACTGCACTGCTGGGAGGTGCTACATTGACAAATGAAGCAGATGAAGTCAGAACAAGAAAGTTCATAAAGAAAGTAGCAGGGAAAGGAGGAAAATATAAGAATAAGCAGAAAGAGCTAAATTTGAGACCAAAGATATGCTAATAGAAGGACAAAATACCTTGAATTTTGGCCAAAGAGGTTTTAGTAGCAGTACAAGGGAATTATTAGAGAAAACCTTTGTAGATATCCAGATGACCAAACCTGAGGACATGTGAACAGTCATAGTATGAGATGCTTAAGCCATGTGGAAGATAATCAGCTTTCCAGGATTGTGCTGAGAACAGGGTTTGGCAGAACTTCCATGTCTAAGTGTAAGAGCTCTGCAAACCACTTTGCTTTCTGGCTGCCAGGACCACAGTGGCAGCAGAAGTTGTTTGGGGTCTTGCAGCTCCTCTACCAGCTAAGGATAAGCCCCAGACCCTGCCTCACAAAGGTTCTGAAATTCAACAGGACAACCCACATGACACCCAGCACCCTGCCCTTGGCCGGGTCAGAGCCCATTTGTTGCACAGAACACAGATTGACATGCTGCTGGCAGTGTAGCTGCAGGGCAGGGGTGCCTGTGGTGTACTTGGGCAAGCTTCAGAGGGCAGTTTTTTTGATGTGTGCAGAGAAATGTTCGGGTGTAGAGTACTTTCCTTTCACCTTGATTTCATTTTGCAGCCGTCTAAAGAGCCAGCTGCATCTGCACGGCAACTTTACTGAAATTACCAGGGCAAAGACCTTACCAAATAAAATAAGTCCCCTGTCAGCTGTTTTGGTTTACAGAAAACCAAGAATGCTCACACTCACAGTCTTAAATGTATAGAACCAGAGGAATAATGGAATGAAGTTATACAGTGTAGACCACACATACATTTTCTCATGCCTTTATGTTGTCCACAGGGCAAAACCATTTGTTCCATATTATAGAGGCAGTACCACTACTTTTGAAAAAACACATCATCCTCTATTCCATATCTAATTAAAAATATGTGCTGTACATGCCTATTTGCCATTGACAATGTCTTCTGATAGGTGGCTGACACAGGGTTATTTATTGTCCTGATTACGAGGAGCTGAAGAGGGAGGTAGATGTTTCTATCTGATTTGAGAGCATCTGAGAGTGAAAATATACAAGCTTTTAAGAGCCTTACTGACAGATCACCACCTGACCATCATAACCTTGTCTGGACCTTGAGCTGAGATTTTTTGATAACTAGATACAGCGTTCAAGACAGAAAAGACAAAAACAAAAAACAAGTTGTGGGGAGGAAAGGCTGAAGCTGGGAAGGGAAAGCAAAGAGAGAAGGATTTCATTCTTAACAAACTAGAAAGCTACAAAGATGAATAACTGACATGGAAACAGCTCTTAAGTTGAGGGGGTCCCATTTCAGAGATGTGAGGTTGTCATGCCCAGGCTTTTATTCCACATGTTCGCCATAGCTTAGGGGCATGTCACACACTTGTGAGAACTTTACCAGAGTGTTGATGCAATATTGTGTCAGTAACCGAGTGATTTGTTTTTCCTCTGGACATTGATTGAAGAAATTCTTATTACATTTTATAGCTTGCTTGGCCTTGGTATGAGAGTCAAGACATAAATTGGACCATAAATTGGCCCGTGTCAGAATCTGCATTGAAATGACATCAAATACGTGTCATCATGCTGGTGTTGCAGCTACAGCAGGAACCTGACATTCCTGTCAACTTGATCAAATGCTAGACCCCGTCACATCTTTGCCATGTGGCCCACTTTAACAGCTATAGTGAAGGCTGTGGAGGCATCTCCTGCAATGGTACTGGAGAATGCTGCAGTAGGAAAATAAATTGTGTCTGTAGACCAAATTGATTTGCTTCGACTTAATGCAAAGTAACAATCTCCACTGTGAGCGTTGCAGGTATATGCATATAAATAAAAATTGACACAAAAAAAAATATAGATACACTGAGAGGAAAGAAGAGCGTACATAACTGAGATATATTTATCCCACAAGCAAAGCAAGACCTGATAATTCATGAGTGGCAAAGATGCAGTTGAGTTATGGTGATCTTTCCTCTAGAGTGAAATAAATACAGCATCTCGATTCAGCCCATTATATAGCGTGATTAATAGAAGTGAATGCTTTCAATATGTTGGGTTTTTTGAAACATTCAGGTTCCATATTTTGCTCCTAGTTTACAAACTATCAAAGATCTTTGTGGTGATATGAATTTAGAAAGCCACATTGTGGTAATAGTGATTTTTTTTTTTTTTTTGCAAAGGGCAAATTTCTGTTTATGATTCTGCAAAGAGAAATTAAACATTTTAGTTGGAAATTGAAGTTTATTTAATTGTAATTTAGTGGCTCAATCTTGATCAGAAACCTACAGCATAGCTATGGTGTAAGATAAAACACAGTGTAAGAAAAAATCTGCAGCACAATATGAGACAACTTTTTGGCTAGCAGAATTTTAGGTGAGCATCTACTTTTCATTCAAGGTGAGTCAACATTTGTCCCCCACCTTCACCACCACTCTGAGGACTGGCCAATTCCCACCCATTTCACTCTGCATGCAGCAGTATCTTAAGACCTAAACTCATCATTCCTCTGTAGCTAGCACTAAAAGCACTACAAGCAGGAACATGGTATCACCACACCTGCAGTGCTTTCCAGCATGGTGTTAACACAACAGACCCTCCCCAGCGGCTTACACAGAATTTGCATGCTGTCTTCTGTGGAGACAAGTGGGCAGCACCAGCCATGGAAGATGTCCTGGTGTTATTTTTTGACTCTTCCAAGTCAGTATCTTTTTTATCTGGCTTGGATTTCAGCTGCTACATACCATGCAAATGTCAGCACTATTAGCTACGTGCTTATAACTGTAATAGAAAACTCTCAGTAATGTGCTTATTCAACAGCCCTAAATCATGAGACCTTCCTGTGGGCCAAGACCCAGCTACCTCACAAAACTGCCAAGACCTTAATTTTTCCATTGCCAACACCAACAATATTCTGAGAGTATAAAATTTGTAACATACAGAAAACTAAAAATGTTGAGACAGCACTGAGGAGTAACTCTATTAACTCAAGAGAGCTGTATGACTGTCAAAAAGAGAAAAGGGCCAGACCTACAGAAATCCATATGGAAATAAAAATCAGAAGGATAATGGCATGTATTGCAGAACTAGATTCTATTCACTTGGTTCATTAAGAAAGCTCATTTTCAACTGAAGTTCATGAGAACATCCCAAAACTCTCCTTACCAGAGAAATGGACTTCATCCACAGGTCTGAGAAAGGTGCAGTGAATGATATGCCACATACATGGCTGAGATATACCACACAGTAAGCTGCCAATAGAGGAAATACAACTGGATATTTATGTTCCTTGAAGTTGTGTGCGACACCTCAGGAGTGAGGGACTTGTTTGTCATCTCTTTGACGAGTCAGAAGGAATTCCAGAGCAGAGAAGCACCTTGAATCCGCTGTAAATCCTCAGCCTTGTTATCATTCAGCAATCTGCAGGGCTGCAACAGAAGAGATGCTATCTTTGTTTTACTGTTTGCACAGCTGGAGGAATTATGTCCATGCCCACAAACATAGCTCTATTTAAGGGTCTTCAGGGCTGCTATTCCAAAACCAAGCTCAGGGCAGGAATGCTGAAACACAAAACACTTTGAGGATAAAGGCTAAAGTGAACAGTGAAAACTGTTAATGAGAGCTTCTTGTAGAAATCTGCTCCTTGTGTCGCAGTGATAACAGATCTAAAATATTTGCTCTTAGACAATTTTGAAAAACAGCCCTGAATTTTTGGCCAGGCGCCCTTGCTTGTGTTCCCCTTCTTCATAAACACATATGAAATTATTTTTCATAAGCACAATGCACTACAGTACTGCTCTTTCGCTGTTTGAACAGAAATAGGATCACATAGATAGAATCACCAAGATTTTGCACACGTCTCCTATTACTCTTTTGCACCTGTAACAGAGAAATCTATTGAAAACCTGCAATTTTGACAGTTTTTCACTGAAAAAATGGAAATAGAGACAAAATACTTGAAGAATTTTTTTCAGACTTATAAAAGCCACTGTCCAAACCACAAAACAAAAAAATTGCTTCTACTTAAATTAACTATGACTTAGAAAGGAGCAACTCAGGTCAAAAATTTAATCACAAGACTCACTGCAAGAATGCCTCTGATTTTTATTCAAGAAACTGAGTAAAGGTTTGCATACATTCCTCTGCTAAGGTTATGAAACTTTGTCAGTGCCCTTTCCTTAATGAACGTATGTCCTCAGCCAGGAAGTCTTTACAAACAAACAAGGGAGCAGATTTTCTAGATCCTTGGTGTCCACAGCAAAGACAGGCATTATCATTAAACTGTCTCTGTCTCCTGTGTCCACACTGCCTCAATGGACCTTAGAGCTGCCAGGAACTATTCTGAATGGCCATTTACACCTGCCCAGGTTACTGTTCTCATGCCCCATATTTCCTGCTGCATTAGTTGATAGGCAATGCTGCAAGCAGAAGGTATCACTGACCCAGAGCAATTCTCCAAGGGCCTTGGCTAATCTGGGTGGTACTGCTCAGTTAGCATCCAAATAGACTTTGCAGTGTGATATGACCATCACAGGAAAAGGCTTCTGAATCAAAAGTTTGGCATGAAAATCTATAAGGCACTGAAATGATTCTGATGATTTCTCTGCAGGAAACAAGTTTCTATCAAGAAAAATTGGAATGTTGGTAAGAGGCCAACACTTCACTTTGTAAAATTCCATATTGAGTTCTTCGTAAATCTTTCCAGGTCTAACTTTGTCGACCAATTATTTCCATGGTAGCTACCTTTTTCAAATAAAATATTAGGGGCAATTTTTATTGTAGAAGAAATTAGGCCTTTTCTGAAATAAACTTGGTCAAAATACACATATATACAGTTTGAATATAGTGTTCCTATAACCTGGGGAGAAGACCTAAAAGACCCCTAGAAGGGTCATATTTAGGGAAGGAGAGAGCTAGTGGGGAAAAAATTTCCTGGCCATATCATATGCAAACACCCGTCTGTGGTAGCAGAAATAAGGTTGGATGGACTCCCACACCCTAATTTTTTCACTGCACCTTTTACAAGTTTGATAAGACACTTGAAGTACAATTTTTGCCATAGCATGCATCTTTGCACTCTTCTTGGTGGTTGTTCTATGGGAGAATCAGAATGAAGTGAATTTTCTATTTCTTTTCCTTTACCAAATCACCACTGCATGGGTTTACCTTGTTGGAAAGCAGAGGTCATGCTGGGACTTTTCACATGCTTGAAGCCTGAAGGAATATGACATCATGCCAATGACATCAGTCAGCAACCTCAGTATTTGAGAACAGCTCTTTCAAGGAATGAGTGGGGTTCTTCAGAAACTGAAATGCACAAAAAAATATTCCAAAGCTCCTCTGAATACAATGAGCTGAATAGGATGTGCATTCTGATAAATGTTACAGTCATCCCAGGGAATACATCAAAAGTTTCTACCAGTTAGCAGAGTGCAGAGGTGAGATTAGCATTCCCTGTTAAAATCCCACCTTACTCTTTCAAGCACTTCTCCACCAGGCCTGTGGCTCTGGGATACTGGGGCCAGGCTTACAGCTGCTCCTTCTCCATGTGTGCTTCCAGCTGTGCTCTGCTACCTGAGCCCTCTGCAGGCAGGAGGTCTCCAGCAAATGGCATCGGGGCATTGATTCCCACAGCTTCCCCTCCAGAGTGTTTGCTAATGCGACCACAACACAGCCTTCAGGCTCTCAGGTGTGTGTTCTCAAGGTACACCATAGTTCCATTCATTCAGCAAAACATGAATGTAATGGCTCAAGTGAACACTTATGTGCAAATGAGAGATGTTATCCTTTCCTTTTTTTCTTTAATCTACCTTTTAGAAGCCCTCCCACACAAAAACACACACAGAGAGCACTTGGGTCTTACAAATGCAATGTCCTTGGCAATCTACTTTGGATGAACCAAAGAAGAATTTGAGTGAAACTCAGAGAAGCAAAGACTTTACCTTATATTCTGTAATTTTGAGGCATAAAGCAGGGATTTAAGGATGTCATCTGGGCCTTTCCTATAAGTATCCTCACTTTTGTCAGTTTAAAGATGGAACCAGTGCATTAGCTGAAGGGATTGTGTGTGTATGTGTGTGTGTGTGTGTATGGTTTAATACACATTTAATATAGCTCCTGGGAAAGCTAATGGAGTTGCCTTCGGGAGCTGAGCAACCTCCCAGTGTGCTCTGCATAAATCTTCTTTAGCTGCCGGTGAACAAAAAGTTATGTTAAGTGCAAAAGTGAAGGTAACAGCTGCTGAATCCCTTTTGCTGGCCTGCAGAGAATTGGTACTGCATGTTACCAGCTGATTGGTGATTTCTTAACCTCTTCTAACCTGTAAAAATAAGAGGAAAATTTGAAGCTTTGGGGGAAAAATTTCTTTCCTAGTAGAAGTTCTTTTATTCACCAAGGGCAATGGGTTAAAAAAATAATTTGGAAAGAAATTCAGCTAGAAAATGGCCAGGATACCACAAATGCAGTTTTATAACAATCTTTCTTCTTAGTTTTCTTCTTTTCTTTCCTTTTCTTGTAGAAGATAACTCGGTTTTATACTTTACTGTCTTATTAACAGAATGCATTTTGGAAGTCTGCCACTGTTAACAGTATCAGAAGGATTTAGGGCCGCTGAAATACACTTGAAGATTTAATTCTGCTGACTTCAGCTCCGATCCGAAGTAAAAACTGTAACCATAGATTAAATGTTTAGCGCCAGATATTGCAATTGCTGCTTCTTGTCGTAAATCCTTGTGTCTATTGCTGTTTCAGACAGCTCTCTGCGGGCCCTTGGCTGTGCATGCAGCACAATGCTCATGTCGTATAAGATTCTTCACCAGGGGCCAATTCCTGAAGTCCTCTGTCCTCTCTCCATCCTTCCCTATAAAAATCCCAGTTGCCTTGGTGAGCACCTTGAGACATAGCAGTGCAAGGCTGCCTCGTCGACATAATTCCCACGCCACGCTGTGAAAACCAGGACCATCACCTGCTTTTTTAATGCCCAGTCTTTGGTTCTCAAAAAAAGCATTACAAGGGTGGGGGGGAAAGGGCCTTTTCAGACTTTATTGGTCTCTTAGGAGACTCAATTAATAAAAGCAAATAATCAATAGAAAAATTAGATTGTCATGACAAAAATTAACTAATGTGGTCATTCATACAGTAGAATATCTGGTTAAAAGTTTAAGGGCCACCTCCCTCTCTTAGTGCTAATTTTATAGGTCTCAGTAGACTCCTTTTTCGGACTTCAGCAGCCATAGACATTTTAATCTTTTTAATGCGGTCATCTGATTTGCACGTGGGGTTCGCTTTTTCATAGTAGCTAGTTCTCCACTCATTGCTTATTGCACTCAAATAAAGTTACAATAAGAATACATTTCAATAGTCTCCAGTCCAAAACTGGAGCCTGTCTACCCTGACCTTGGGTAGGTAGATTTATTGCATTGTAAACCTCAGCACAAGATTTAATTTTTTTTCAATTAAAATTTTAATGTCAGGGATATTACCCAAAATATTTTTAAGGTATGTCATAACACCTATCATACTAACATTTAAGCAGATGCTGGTATCCTTACTCTTCAAATGAAAAAGAAAGACAAATTAAAAAAAAAAAATAAAACCAAGGCTGATAAAATGGCACACATTAGAAGAAAAAAGAAATGCTCTGGTATTTCCCACACCAACGCTATGACTGCACGTAGAGATTGGGATGAAAGGCATTGAGTTATAAGCCTTTGTCTGAACTCCTAGGTGGTAGGCTGATGTTGAAATTTTTATGCCTTCAGGAATAGAGGTAAAAACAAAACAGAAAGAAAAAAAAAAGGGTCATAATGTTGACTGGAAGGTTAGCAGCACTACCCCAGCCCAGGCAATCCATAAATTAAGTAAAACATTATTCACTTCATTTACTGGATATCTGCATTTTACTTACAACCTCTGTGACTGGAAAATTCTGGTATATGTTTTATCCTGGTACCTCGAAAGGAGCAACTTCAGAGTCTGAGAAATTTTAAATGAATTTTAATTTTAATTTGAGCTCCTGGAGTTTCGGTATGATGGTGTAGTGATAACTTGATGCTGGATTGCGTGGCCTGCTTGTGCAAGCTCACATTCAGTTAGAAGTTTCAACTGGTTTCTTGAGGCTTCTCATACTTCATCTGCTGTTTTTTCAGCTTTATATAAGACCCATATAGAATAAAAGCATCAGACTTGTTTCACATGGCTGTGCCAGTCCCAAAGCATGCAGATAAAAGAAACTGTGCAGTGATGCACTCAGCACAGCTCCAGTGCAGGAGGCAATCGTTTCCTTTGTTCCACTCCCATGTGAGCAAACTAGTCTTTTATTAATTCTCTACCCTATCCCCATTTAGTCTTATAGAGAGTGCCAGGGAGAAGCTGGGAATATAATGCTTTCCTCCCTTTTTCGCTACAGGTCATATAAAATGGATATTGCACTCAGTGCAGATGGGGCGACATTGCCATTCATCAGTTCCCCAAACTGGCTGCTTGGCAGACAGAATTATTTAAGTAAAACTGAAGTAATTTTCAAAATTGAAACTTAAGCTGTTTAGTGGCATAAGCCAAGAGCAGTTTTTCTTGGACCCCCAACACTTCCTTGGCTCACATTCACAGTTCGGCTATTTTCATTCCCGTCAATTAGCTCAATCTCCACGGATGGGAGGAAGGGCTAGAGCAGTGCGGTTTCTTTGATGCAATTTTGTGTATACATATGGAGCATCTGTTACTCCAGGAGCCTTGCCGTCACTTCCATTATATGGAGAGCATTGATAGTGATAGGAACTCAGGACCTGATGGGCCATTTTCTTCTGAGCTCCACACAGAAGTGCCTTGGCAGAAAGCTGTGAGCCAGGGAATGCCCCTAAAAACAAAGGAAAAATGCCACGGCAATGCCCTGCAAAGGGGTCCAGGGAAAATAAAATGTATAAGAGTGTGTTCCCTTCCTACCCTGCTCCCCTCCTCCTGAACATCTGGGTGTTTGACATCTGCAACATCCAAATAACACAGAGTGGGTTCGAACACCAAGCTTGTAGTACTGGTCCACTTGAAAAGAAAAGACTCGAGGAATGCACTTCACCTTTAACAGCCTCTTCTGTCAGGTCACTCTTTTTTGGGGGGCGGGGGGAGCTAGAAAAGGTTTTCCTTCAGTATTTCTTTCAAGACAGCATGTATTCCTCTTGTATTGATCTGCCAGAGGCTATCATTACCAACAACTCAGACAAACATCTTCAGCCAATTATTAACCTGTGATAGAAAGATAGCATTTTCTCTCCTTGGTATCTTTTATTTATTCTTAACACTTTCCAGGGAAATATCTGAGAGTTCTTGTTTTTCATCTCACAGTTTGGTCAGGAGGATAGATTAAGAGTCAAAGATTGCTGCCCCAAATCCCAGCACTTGGTTAAGTGTGATTTAAGTGGCAATTAAAATGTTATGATAGGCTTCAGCAGACAATGATCTGTCTCTCATTTAGCACACCCACCCATTGCCTCATTTCAGAAGGGGCCTGATGGATGGTTTCAAGGACCATTCAAGGAATATTTGAGAGGTATCTGCTCTGTTTCATAGATTGCTACTGGTTTAGTAACCACTGCATTTCCAGCTTGTTTGGGTACGTTAGTCTCCAAGTGACCTTCTTTGCAGGAAAAAGCACCTGCAGGAACTCTCAGGGGGTCAGAAAATGCTGCCAGTGCAAGCAGAAATCCCACTCTTGCTGTCAGGGACCCCAGGAACCCAGGGTTTGCCATCTTCAGGGAGGAATTGGCTACTTCTGCTCCAGTGCACACTGAAAATAAGAAGAGCTAAAGTTCCATACAAAACAATGATTGAAAAATTGGCTTAATGGACAAGCACTGCTCTGATTTGAGCTATTTTGTTAGAGAAAATTTTCTAACAGAGGGAAAAAAAGCTTTGACCAAAAATATAAAAAAATAACACACGATTCAAAAAACATTTAATGGAGTGTTTCAGTTATTCTTTCCCAACAACATTTCACTGAAATCAACACACTACTGCAAAAGTGTTTGTTTTTTATCAACTGACATTTTTCCTTCTAAAAATTTCCAGCCAGGACTTTTCTACTCATGTATCAGTATTGCAGCAGGAATATTTGTAACTGTGGTTTGAATTTATATGAGATGCTTTTAGTCTGACTCTTCAAGCCACTTAGATCAAGGCAGACTCTTTTATAATTTGAAACATTCCACAGTGTTTATCTCTGGGTTGGGGAAATGAATTAGAAGGTCAGTTTTAAATTATTGCTTCATGAGTTATGTTGCTCCTATAAATTCCTGTATTTTCTCAAAATAGGTTAATTGGTTCTTGTCACCTCCCACACCATATTAAATTATGTGAAGCTGGTTATGTACAAAAATAAGGAGTTTGCTTTTTCCTTGGGGTTTTAAAGAAGTTTATAGAGTGAAATTCAGAAAATATGGCAGAGATACAGCCTTTAGCAATATCACTTCTTTCAGCACACTCCCTAACCTTTGACTCTGAATATGGAGTCATAGCAAAGAATGTTAGCTTTGCTATTTAGAATATATATATGCATCTATATTGAATGCTAACAGAACAAGGGAGAGAATACAGAATGAAAACCGTGTCCAGCATTGGTGATTATTAGTCTGAGACCTGCTTTGTCATAAAATAAAAATATATTTCCTATTCCTGTATGCCAGTTATAATTTAGTGGGTTAAGTGACTTGGAACCTGCCATGCTCTTCGGAGGCCGCCGTTCCAAAGACAAATCTAACCCAGCATTACAGCACCTCTGAACCACCAGAGTAGGTCTAGAATCTGCCCCAATATGTTTCAGCATGAGCTAAATGTAAAGCTGCCAGATACAATCATTCATCCTGCTTCTTCTTTCCATGGACCAACATGTGGAAACTGTCTTGTAGCAGCCTTTACTTCTCTTAAATTACAAGCATCTGTTCTTGATCAGTTTTGAGAAGTACCTATAATTTTTAATCATTACCTGGGACTGATAATAACAGAATATTTGTTGGTAATTGCATTCTGTCCTCTGATTTTAGGATTATTATTTTTCATTGTTTCTTTTTGTTTGTTTGTTTGTTTGGGGTTTGCAGAGGGGGGTTCACTGTCTTTTTTCTTTGCGGATTTTTTTTGCTTTGTTGGTGGTTTTGGGGTTGATTTTTATGGAATTTTGTTGGTTTGTTTTGGGGTTTTTGTCTTGTTTTTGTCTCCCTGGGATTGTCCATGAGCAAAATTATCGGGGAACCAACCTTGTCGATTGGCTATGAAGCACCAATAAACTTGAACAGCTTTTTTTTTTTTTGTCTACACTGAATAGGCTTTGCTATGTAATAGCCCAGTGCCATTTCAAATTCAAACCCTATATATATATTGTTCATGGCCCTTTGTGTCATCAGGAAATTAAAGTTTGCAGCTGGCCTCTTCATCTTAGTTAATCATGCAAACATGAAATCCTTAAAGGTCCACGCAGTGGTCCCTGCAGGGGCCCCACTCAACACTTCTCTGCAGCGTGACATTGTTTTTCAGCTGTGTTTTTATCTTCTCCTCTCTTCTGTGCTGAGCTCCTGCTGCTTTCAGCTTCAGTAGCAGACTGTCATGTGGCACTTTATCATGGGCTGTCCAGAGCACCGCGGTAGCCATGCCCCTTCACCACGCACCACAACCTGCTCGCAACTTTAGGAGGTTAGAGATGAACCCTCTCCTGCTCTTACTACCCTGTTTTCCTGCCTTCAGCCCTGCCCTGGTGGCAAATGGGAAAAACCTTGGAGTATATCTTGTACTGTGTCTCATACGGGGTTGCAGGATGATGGCTTGAGGGCTTAGTTTCTCCTGCTTGTATTTTATGCTCTGGTTGCTTGTTTTCTAAGAACTCACTTAAATTATGACAATAAATCAAAGATTTCCTTCCAGATGTCTTTTAACATCTAGCATCATTTCCTCCAGGTCCTGGATATGTCCTAGATTTTGGTTTCCTTAGGTAATTTCCTCCACTGGCCTTAGTGACCCTGACACAGGTTGACCTGTAGTTAACTTAGTCCCCCTTTTTAAGATTCAGTTTGACAAAGTCAGTCAATACCTCATTTAAAGAGGGTGGGGGGAGGTGGGAGTGAAGGAAAGCCTTCACTACCTTCTTCATTTTCATTTCCTGTGCCATTGTATTCTAACTTTCTCCCTGACTGATTTCCACTGTCTTGCAGATGACAAGAAAAATCTCTTCGTATTTGTTTCTCTCTCCTATTTTTTTTTCTTTGCTGTAACCTCTTTAAAATTTTTTATTAGCTTTTCCTTACCTCTTGATACATAACATACATGTGAAACGCTTAAAGGGCTTTTATTTTTTACCAGATTGTTCCAGGGTTGTTAATATTTTTCTCTTTACCATTGAGAAAGCCATTTTGTCATTTTAAAGATCACAGCTACTTTTATAGAGCTCTAATCTTTTGGGCCCTAATCCAACAAATCTTTTAAGCATGTGCTTAACTTCAGACATGTGAGCGGTTGTATTGAACTCAATGGAGCTAGTCAGGTGCTTAAAGTTAAGCAGATGATGAAGTGCTTTGTTTGGCTGGCCTTGCAGAGCACCGTCCCCCAGGAGCCCCCTCGCCAGCTACCCGCGGGCGGCTGTTCTGGCTGCAGCAGGGAGGGGAGGATCCTGCAGCACACGGCCTTGGGCCTCCCAAAGCTTTTAGGGGACTATCTTTTCAGTTACTGATTTTAATATAATGCATGCCTCTGCACGTGGTGCCTTTTGACCTCGAGGTGTCTGCGATTTAAGTGATCCAGGCGTGGGCCAAGGAATGGGGTAACCAAAGCAGATGAAACAAGGAAGGTGATACAAAGCCAGCCATACTGACTGCACAAGGATGTGCAGCATCTCCATTGTCTTCCCTTGCTGATTCCAGAGAGACCTGTGCGTGCTCAGTCCTTCCCTGGCAGTATTCAGCACCTTGCAGAGTCAGAGCCTGTTCTTCTTTACATATTTATTTATTTAGCCTCCTTCTTCCAGCTGCCCATGTCCTTGGCGTTGCTGCTCAGAGGTGGGAAGATGACCCACCCTCAGCAGGCGCTCAGTGAGTCCCTGCCTGCCCCAGCTCCTGTCCAGTACACAGTGAAAAGTCACTTTTCCAACTGCTTGAGAGAAAGGGCACAAAACAAGAGCTGAGTCCCCTTTGCCCCAAGGCAGACAGAGGACACTGGTATGGCAGCACTAGCCCATCACCAATTTTTCCTGGCTGCTTTCACCTGCCTGATAACTGAACTGCTTTGCGGCCACTTTGTGGCACCAAAGGACATGCACTGACCAGGAAAGTCATGTTGTTATAGCAGATTGGGTGCTCAGAAGTTAACTTGAACAAGGGACTGCATTCAAGCACCTGGGAAAGGTTTCTCTGGACAGATGTGAACATCTTAAAATGAAGGTTTGTAAAACTGCACATGGTAGGCTTCTATACCAGCTAAACTATCTGGCTCTAGTCGTGTTGGCTTGGGGGATGTGAATAAGCTGGCTGGCAGTTTTGTGTGCTCTGTCAAACCAGTTAAATCTTAGGACACTGCATTCTCTGAGGCCTGGACAGATGAAGAAAACATCATCCCTAAATAAATGGATAGGCCTGATATAAATTATCAGGGGTTTCCTGGGACAAGCAGTTTTAGAGTTTCTCGCAGATACAGGTTTGAAAGTTCTTCATATAAAGGCTGTTTCATGTCAGTCTTATTCCTACCTCTCTTGAGGCTTCTCTGTCAGAGACTGTACATAGAAAAGGTGTCCTTTTAAGTTAAGGGAGGAGTTCCCTCAGCTGGCAGCAGTCATGAGATCCCTTATTCACACCGGGGTGGCAGCCAGGACCAAGGCCAGTCACACAGGTGCTGTACAATCATTTTCCTTCAATCACTGTAGGAAAAGCTGTTAACAATTTCTATCCTCTTTTGGAGGATGGCTGCTAGGATTGGGAAAAGACTTGGGTAATACCACTTTAAAATAGTTTCTACTGACCTCAGACTGAAGTAGTCACTAAAGCAGGAATGGGAACAGGATGAAGCCCATGGCGACAGCAGCAATTTCAGCATTATTCCGGGAAAGATAATGTGTCACTCTTCTGCATTGCTAGGCTGGCATCTCTTCTTGTCGTGTGACCCTAATTAATTTATGTAGTATGCGTCATGGGGGAAGACAAGATCCAGGCTGAAGCCTTTGTAATGGGATTTTACCCTGTGCCAGACAGAAGTAATTAACTATATCTATCTTTTCCAGTTTCAGTTGCTCTTCCCTAAAAGATTTATATTAGGAAGGTGAAATCATACATAGTCACACCTTGTCCATACAAGCTTTTCCTATCTCCAGTGACAGAATTAAATGCTGTACTTTTTCTCTAGCAAACAGTAATATCTCTGTGACGAGCACCAGAGTAAAAGTCACTCTGAGCACACTTGTTCTTTATGACATTATCACTGCTCTGATTGCTAGATAGCCTCTGACATCCCATATCCACTTATGTTTCCTCTATCCATATTTACTTCGATTTCTCCGGGTGTATCCTATTGAATGCAGAGTAGGCAGGTAGTTATACATGGGCTATGTGTACAGACAGCACCAATCTCATCAGAAAAGAGCAGAGGAGTAGAGGGAGGATGGAGTTGCTCTTTTAAGCTAATGAAAGGAGAATACGGCTTCACAGAAACCACAGCAGAGCTGTGAAAATCCTTCTTTTTAAAGGTCTGCAAGGATTAAAACCAAAATGAAAAGGATTGTCTTTTTAGCTCCCGCGTTTGGGAGACTGGGAAATGGAGGTACTTCCTCAACCCATGGAAGATTCTGGACTGTGTCTGATGCTGTCAGGAGAGAATTCAAAGGCAGTTTCCTTCTTCTGACCAAGAGGATTATCACCTTGGCACCATTCCTCTGGGGATAGCTTCTCTTCCACTCTTCTTCTAACCCTCCAGCTCAACATGGTCCTTCCCCAGCCCATCTTCATGCAGCCATCAAGCCCAGTAACAAGACACTAGGAAAGCTCACATGCTTCAGCACTGGATTGAGGAGTCTGCATGAGGAGTTAAGCTGGCTGGGCTGGAGCAGAAATCAGCAGGCAGCTGGGGGTGGACTGGGGCAGCCAGTGCTGCAGTCAGCATGGCTCTTTGTAGTTGAAGTGTTTGGATACATCCCCGGACAAGATGCTGGTCCAGCAGCAGCACCACCTGGAGTAAAGAGCTCTGCAGGAGGCATGGGGAGCAAAAACTGCACCACCAAGCAGCCTTCCCATCCCTGGGGGCTGCATCCAGCCCTGCTACCAGTACTGCTCCTGTTGACAGTGCTGAGAGCTGTGTCTGCCATTCCCTAAGTGCAAAGTGTGCAGGAAATTTAACCTATTATACCAAAATTGTGGTCATTCTCCACACCCCTGGCACTTGTATTTTGTTTCTAATGACTAGTTTGTCCTCTCTCTAGCTGGGATAAACTACAGAAAACCTCTCTGAGGCAACACTTCTCTCTATTCTGCCTGACTTCTGTCTGTCTCAAGTGTTCCTGTACCACAAATAAAGACTACACTACTAATTTTAGACTGCCTCACAATCGCTAATACACCTCTTTAAAACCTATAGACATTCATTTCTCTTACACATCCACAATAGGATCCTACTGTAGCATTCCAGACTGCCCCTATCTCATTTAAGCCTTATATGTCTTAACTTTTGTCCTTGGCATCCAGACAATTCTTCTATTCTCAGGATGCTTTCTGCTGAACTTCCTGTCTATAAAAATGCGCTCAGGGAGTCTATCACTCTTCCAGCCTATTCCTTCCCCTTCCCAGAGCTTCCCCTTCTCTTACCATAGCAAGCAATTATTCTTATTAATTATTCCAGCTAACAGTAATTATCAGCAGCATGCACCCCCAGCTACATTAATAACAGCGATCTCTAGGACACTGAGGAATAGGCTGAAAAGATTCACTTTGCTGCTTGGATTGCAGAGGAAGACAATTTCCTTTTCTTCCCTGTGTGTCTACTTTTAAATTTTATTTTCTTTTCAGGGTGGGGGGAGGTTCTTACCACTTTCTTATTTTAAGATGGGCAAAAAGAGGCCAGATGAAGAAATAAGGACTTACTCTATAGGCCTAATTGTCTAAGAAGAGTCAGAAATAGAGATGGAATTGTTAGTCTGTGGATTTTGTCCACAGTTTCTAAGCAGTGTCATTAATTGATTTCATTTTTTTAGCTTCTGATATTTATGGGCCAAATACTGGAATTTCTGCTTGGCCTCCAATAATCTGGGGTCTGCCTCAGGGTTAGAACTTTGAATTGTTTTCATCCGTTCCACAGTCACGGCTACCATTCAGCAGCAAATGGAATAAAATTTGGCCATGTTTCATCATCTGTAATATGTCAATATTTTTCATTTCACTGCTGAAAAGCATTGAAGATTTTAAAAGTGATGTCTCTTTGTGCGAAAGAAGAACAAACACAAAAAAATAGGCAAAATATATCTTAGAAAGAAATGAAAAAATAAAACCCTTCTGCAAAATGAGAGTTAAAAAATGTTTTCCCTCCAAATTGCTTACCATTTGCCTAAGCTGCAAAGTTTTTAATGACATCCTAGTGAAAATAGAGCGCTCTGGCTAAATTCCTTCAAACCCAATAAAGCAGATGACTGGGAACCATAATGGAATTGATGCTGTCAAGTGCATTTGCTTTTTTAATGCTAACATGTTTTTGGTTATTAAGAAACAAAAAAACCTAGTGGTATGTGATCGACATAGCTTTTGACAGGGGCATTGGAACCCATCTGGCTTATGGAGCCCCCACTTTTTTTTATTAGCTTGAGATTATAAAGTTGTAACACTGTAGTTTAGCTTCTGGCTTCTGCAATTGTAAATTGGCAAAGGGCTCACAATAAGGTGTGAGTTTCTGAACACTGAAACACTCCACTGACCCTGTGCATACTACACAGGCCTGCAGCAGATGTACTGGATGGAGAAAGTACAGTAGCACTGTTGAAATGTTACTGATTGGTTCCAACTGAGTAGCTCTAGATATAAACCAGCTTTCAAAAGCAACAGATGAGATAAAAATGTCAGAAAAAAAGTGTTAAAAGATGATGCCATATATTACCTAATGAAGTCACGCAAGTCAAAAGTAAGCATCCTCCAGCAGTAATGGATGTGCTCCATGAACATTAGGTCCACAGTTGTCAATATCTGTGATGACAAAAAAAACCCCTCTCAATCTTCACAGATTTCTTTAATTTAAATAAGCCTTTTAACACAGAGAGGATTTGTTCTCTCAGTGTGCTTCATTAGTGTAGCTTACCACCACAAAACCTGGTTGTATTGAGAAAGATTGCCCCATTATCAAATAATTAGTACTGCTTTAGCAGGTGCATACACTTACCTTTGTAATTAAATCCTTGTTAAAACACCAAAATCCAGAGAATTTAAATGGTTACCTGATCCCAGAGGAAGTAGCCCAGAAAGTTATTCTATAAGGTAGATGTCATCTGGGAGCAAAGATACTGAGCAGAGCATCTTTTCCTCATGGGATGTTGATGAAGCACATCTGCACACATCATGCAGTGCAATAAAAATTATAATGACAATACTAGACAAACACCTACTGTACAAGAAGCTGGAGAAACCAAGCATAAGCCTGCACAGTATCATATGCTCTGTAATGGAGCTCTCACAGCTTCGTTAGTTTTAGAGTTACAAGCAAAATTAAAGATGATGATCCCAGCTTTTAATAATTTTTTTAAAATATTTGCTAGTTTACTGTAGTCTACAATGTGGCCTATTCCTGAATTTAGCTTCTGAAATCTTACAACAATGGAAAAACAAAGGGTACTTGACTACACACACAGCTGTTTTTGAAGAGCTCAGACTCCTAACAAAATCTGAAAGAAAATAATTAAAGTTGCAGTAATCTCAACCAGTCATAAAAAAAAATCACATTTCTGATATGTTATAGATACATTTATATATTCTTGTGTTGTATGCTCTCCACAATTACAGATCAGTGAATGTCTATATTAATAAAATATGCCAGCAAGTGGATTAGACAGACTATTACAATAAATTATCTCTACTCAGTTGGCACTCTCATTGTGCTCACCAGAACTGATCAACCATAATTAGTTACTCGCCTACAGAGGTGTAGCAGAGCTTTTACTATAAAGAACACTGAGCAAGCTCCCATTGTCCTGGCTACCTGTATTCAGACTCCTAGTATGGATCAGAAACTCCAACCAAACTCTAGTTTCCAAAAGCCAGAGAGGAAATGAACATATTGGAATAGATTTGTTATCCCCCTCTCAGAAGAGCTCTGCTGACCGAAACAGTGGGGACCAACATGAAAAATCATTTACAAGATCTGTGCATACTCATTGACTTCAATCTGTGTTCAAAGTTGTAGATTCAGTGCTGACAAAAGTACCCTCATATTTTAGATGTGAAACAGCTATAGAACAGCCAGCTTCTGGAACAAAGTTCTTAGATAAATGGAGTTAGTCCTGGAAATCAATTTAGACAAAGCTGCAGCAGTGCTGGTATTGGAATTCACCAACTCGCTACATAATTTGAATAAATGGGAAAAGAGATGACTCCTGAGAGAAGCACTGGCAGCCAAAAGAATTATACTGATGGACTGGAAAAGCAAAGCCATGCCATGTATTGATTTATGGACTATTGCCCTTCTGGATATAGCTAAATGTGAAAGAACTCCCTTTATTCATACTAATAAAATGGACATAAATGGTCTCAGACAAAAACTGCTGTTGGATTTTTATTGTAAATAGCTGGCATGTGGGATGGTCTTCTTTCACTTGCCCATCACATGTGCTCTGTGGGCTGGTGAAGTTTGAGACACAGAGAAAACAACAGGGACTTTTTCTAGAGTTATTTAATTTGCTTGTTTGGGTCCTTTTTTCCACTCAAAATATTTTCCTTTGTCTTTTTTTTGTTTTGGGTTTTACTTTTTTTAAAACCTCTTGGTGTAAATTAGAACTTAAGATAGTCTATTATCACTTAATAAATGCAGTTCTATGGTGCTAAAGTTTCAGTGTTTTGGAGAAAAGTGCTTTTTTTTTCTGGCTTAGAAATTCTAGACAATGCTAAAGGAGCATGAGCACATTACTAATCCTGCCCCCTTCTGTGACTGTGATCTCCCTGTCCTATCTGCCAAAGCTGGGTTGATACACATCACACTCAATATGAGAAGACCCCTACAAACCAGCTCTCACTCCCTCAGCCAAACCATGCTATCCCTCAGGCCTCATTTATCTTTAGAGGACCCTCTGAAGATTTCCTGCTCTCTGCAAGTTCGTCTCCATCAAGATAAGTAATATGGGGAGCCCTACTGCATCCTGGCTGCTGCCAGAATTTTTAATGCTGTATTGATTAAACTGCTATGAGTGGGATGAAATTATGTGGTATTAGTTGTGCTGGCAACTGGTTTACCTCTGGGATCCTCATGTTGCTAGTGCTGGTGGAGCTAAGCCAGAATTAAGAACACTGGGAAATTAAAAAAAAAAAAAAAATTAAGCCGTTATGTAGACGTGACCTTGGTAGTTGAAACTTAATGTCACAAGATGAATAGACCTTTTGGAGTCTGGGACACTGCTGTGTGCAGTGACAGGTGCTGGTCTATCTTCCCAGCAGAAAGGAAGGAGCCCTGCCTAGGAAGCCCTGAGTCAGAGCTGCACCGAGCACAGCTGAGAGTCAAGAAGAAAACCAGGCTGTTTCCTGCAGCTTTTGAAGAGCCAGTGAAATAAAACGAGAGAGTGAGGTTGATTCTGGGATGTCAGGTAAGTAGCTTTGTCCTGTTGCCCCTTCCTAAAACATGCCCCCATCTGCTGGAGAGACAGTGCCCCTTTCTCACCCCTTGCCACTGTGCAGTGAGACTCCTGCACCCAAGGGACCGAGGGAAAGTGAGTCAATCTGCTCCTGCAGGCTGCCTCCAGACCTGGCAAAAGGACTCTGGAGCAGATCTGGGCTGAGAAAAATACCCCTCAGTTCATGGAAAAAGAAGCAAACACACTGATCTTGCTGTGACCGGGATGATGAGGCCACCTAAGAAGTGCTTTAGCATTCCTGATGTGCCTATAGAACTCAGTGTAGTCCATAAATGGTTGCCCATTCACTTACTCCTGAAATGGCTTTGTGTTCAATTTACATGCAGACTTTATCACTGCTGTCCAGATGAACCTGAAAAAAAGTTGCTACTGCCCTGGCGGAACTTGGTAGTGACACAAAAACACCTGGCCACCCAGGATTGCTGGACAACATGGCCTTCCACCCTCCCTGAGGTAAAATGGGGCCAGTCTGCTTCAGACACTGACCCCAGGGCGTAAACAGAAGCACTCTTTCTGAGGAGGACTTCCCTAGGGCTCTCTGCAAAATGCAGGAGACAATTATCACTGTGTTCCAGACTAATTAATCTCACTAATGATATGACTTACAATGTGACTACTTCTAAGGCTACAATACTTGACCTGTGTGAAGACAGAAGGAACATAGCAAGTTTGTTAAAATTAAACTGAGCATAGATTAATGCAATTTGTAAATATTGAACAAAGTTTAAGCTTCAGTCACACTGAAGAGAGAAAGGCTTTGCACTTTTAAAGTAGAAAAGAAAATGGAGAGAATTGGATGATACCAAATACTCCCTATATTATTACTTATTCTACATAATTTCAAAATATCAACGTAATTTCAAAATATCAAGAAAAATGCACCAACTGTGCTTTATACATCACAAAGAAGGGGAAAGCTTTAATTTCTGTGCTGACAAAACCCACCTCCAAAATATCTGGGACTAGATGGTTCCAGAATTCAGCGTGATATTGCAAAACCTGTCACATCCAAGTCATTGGCTGAAGTTGAGCCTGTATGGCTAATGAAATGACTGAAAATTATTGTCAGCTGAGAGGTCTTCAGTGGCCTGTGACAATTGCAGTCTGTGATGTAGAACGGTGGCTGCCATTTTAAGTATACCGCCTGCACTCAGAGTAGGACACCAAAAAAGCAAACCAGCACAAAAAACAAACAAGCAAACAAACCCCACGCCATTAAATTTCATTTTGGTGGTAGGAGGGATGGATTGGAGCAGATGAAAGATGGGGTCAGAAAATTGGAGTAAACATCTTCCTTTCATCAAATGTGCCACAGTGCTGTAACAAACACCTCAAGAAATCAGAAGCAGGATATGCTTTGGCAGAATGGTTCACAAGGCAGTACGAGGAGTGATGATACCTTAAGAATCTTGTAATGATTTAGGTCAGGTAAAGTCTGGCCCAGCCCATTCCTGATCATTTTCTTATAATCTGAACTGATGACACTAAAGCTGAAGAGTTTCAGTGGGCATGACTGCAGAATGTTTCCATCTATCAGCCCTGATTCCCAAATAAACAGATTTGCAGTCATTTTGCTTCCTGTTCTTATACTGGAGGTAAATACAAAACTTATCCTCAACATGTCTGAATATGTCTTATTTTCATGACACTATGCCTGTGTAGGACTTAACAATGATGGAGCAGAATCATTATGGTGTCATTGATTCCTTACAGTGTAAGAGCTTTTGGAAGTCAGATTACTTGCAGAGTTTTACACTCAGTGTGATCATCTCTGCCACTTCCTGCATCAGAACAGTGTTGTGAGATCTTGTTTAAAAATCTTTTCTCCTTCAAACCTTCTGCAAAAAAAACTGTGTTTTCCCCTCCTGTTTGGGTGTGGTGCACAGGCTGACCCCACTACAGCCTTGTGCCACACACAACAAAAATATCCCTGAAGTGTGAAACTGCAAGTCCAGGGGGAGTCCTCTTCCCTGGCCTACTCATCTCCTTCAGTATGAGCTTTGCTGAGCTCTTATTCAGCAGATGGTGTGGAGAGATAGCCTCCAAAACCACAGAGACAAATATTTGATTTGGATGAGTACATTAAAGATTACTCACTTCTCCCCTCAAATTATCTGTGTTTTGCAGAAAGAACAAAGAGGATCATCCCCTCTCTAGGAAAAGTGATTTCCAGCCATTGGGGCTGTTTTGAGGGTATGATTCAGGCTGGTAGTGCCTAAGCTCAGTGCCTCTGGAAGCCAAGGTGTCAAACAACAGGACCCAACAGAAATGAGAGTGGATGCTAGGAGCGGAGCAGGGTGTCAACTCTACCTTCCCTACCTGGGCAGCACTGGCCCTTGCTCAGGTTCTTTAAATGTCACAGTGCACGCTAAGGAGGGCTGGAGATGCAGGGCCGGTCATTTAGGGAAAAGTCTCAGGGAGGCCCGTCACCTACTCTGGGCACTCTGTGCATGTGCAAACACATCTGTGTACCTTCAGACTAGCCTGTCTTGAAGATTTATCTCAGTGCTGACAGCTCACAAATGTACTTGTCTGTTTTCCCCGTGGGTCTTTGTACCTGTCTTTCTGGTAAATTACTGTCATTAAATTAAACATATTGATAAAAGCAAGTTATTCTAGGTTTTCTTTCTGCCTCTGCCTTCCTCTTTCTGCTGCCCCCTACTACTGTTCATGCCATAACAAGACCATTTCCAAAACCTCACTTTAATTTCTGCTAGACTTCAAGCTTCTCAAAAACACTTTCCGTCACTGTCTCCAGAAATTGTGTTACTTTCTTTATGATAACATGTTCTTTTCAATAACCACATCTCTCCTATCTGCCACCCCTTGCTTTGTTTCCTCTCTACAGCCTGTTCACCTCCTTCAAAACCTAGTCATCAATAGTCCCTTGTTTAGCTCTCTTTTAAACTATGTTACACTTCTCCATAGTACCTGTGCGCACAGCAAATTCCAGTTTTTCATGCCTGCCTTCCTCCATGCAGGACTACACTCTTTATCTCCTTTCTTAATGCTTCCCTCTCTGTAGTTTGTAGCCCTGCAATATTGTTTCTTCATTCCTATGCTTCTTCTCATGCTCCTGGTCAATGCAGAGGATTCATGTTCCATGTGCAAACTACAACCTGTATCTTTGCACTGATTTTTCTTTTTTAGGGTTAGCAAAACTCACTGACACCAGTTCACACTGTTTCAATATCATGAAGGAGGGAATGAAGGAAAATGTTATATTAGTCTTTCATGTAGACTGCTCCAAATTAATGTGCTGTTACCGATCTTTCACATTTCCTTGGGATAGAAGCTACCTTTAATTTTACCATCTAGTGTTCCACAGAAGCTGCTAGGAAGAAATAATAGATGGCAAAAATTATGACATTTATTTTTCCATTTTCCTAACTATGCTCTCACCCCTTCTACACACAGCAATGAATGTAATAGGCAAGCACTACTACTCTAATTGTCTTTAATGTAAGGAATGCTTTGCTCCCAAATATAGGACTCATGAACATTAAGCTGCAAGTGCAACTGCTAATAAACTAACCGTGAATATTAATCCAGTGTTCCCTTTGTAATCGGAAGGTTTCATCACTGCTCCATTGGCTTTACAACCATGACAAGTAGCGAAATGTATTCAAGGCAAAAATGAAACAGGTTTCTTTTTGCAGTCTTATGCTTTATCACTACTTCATTGATTTGTCAGTGTTTTAGCAGATACAGCACAACTGCATTAACTAGGTAGGGAACCTTTCACTCTTAGGTTGTCAGTTCACATCTGAGACAGGTTGGTACTGACCAGAGGTCACTTTAGCATTATAATTTTAATAAAAAACCAGCCAGAGAGGCCTTCAACAGGCATAAAACAATGTTTTAACTTTCTTCAGCTGCCCACAGCATACACAACTAGACCAACTTTGTTGCCTGCCAAAGTCAAACTGATAGAGAGTTAGACGGTCATCTAGTTGCCAGATGTCTGGCTGTGTAACTTTCTGGCACTAAGCATTATATAGAGACAGATCTATGGATTGGATCAATTAGCATTACACTTACCATCTGACAACTGTTTGGTCGCCTTCGCCCAGTTCCTAGAGGACAGGTGTTCGCATCACAGAAATCACCATCACAATTGGTACGACTAATTGATACGGTTGTTGGCAGTCACAGCAGAGAGGACAAGGGCTGAATTAGCACCGAGACCAAAGCACTGTTTCACCCCCAGAGAAGGTCTCTTCAGCTCAGGATGTCCAGGGCGTTTGGAGGATGCCTTTCTGCCACTGTGTGTGTTGTGCTGAGCAGAATCTGTTCTGTTTTTGGATCCAGTAAAATTATCCAGCGCTAAATTCAACGAGCTTTCCTGGGTTACCAGGAAAAGAAGGGAGAGGGAGGTGTGTTAGATATCTTAAAAAAGATCTCCACAATTTTTTTTTTTTCCATTTCACCAGTGTCTTATGAGGTTTCTTTTGTCTGGAGGAAAAAAAAAGAAAAAAAAAAAAATAGATCTTAACAGTATGAGTATCGTACACAAGTTTGAGGGGTAAATGAAAAAGTACACTTGCAGAAATACTCAAGCATTTACAGTAACTCTAGTGCTCCCTCATTTCTTCTGTTTTACACTCCAGACAGTCATGTAAAGAGCTTCATGGATATATTCTCTTGTGGAGCTTGTGGGTATACTTGGTGATTAGACAAATGGGGTTCTGCTTTGGCAAATGTCCATTGCTTTCCCCATCTGATTTACAGAATATGCTATAAAATGCAGAGGAAGGCAATAAACCTCCCATCTGCAGCTGAGATTTCCACTTTGCCAAAGACCCTTTTGCTATCAGCACCTTTAACTATGACTTTCAAAGAAGAGAGAGGTGTAATTTTTTTCTCTGGAAGATATTTTATTACATTCACTAGCAGCATCATCCCACCCTTATGTGAATTGATTTTGAATGTTAATCTAAGAATGAAAAAGCCAATAATTGTGTAAAATATAAATAGATCTTTGGGCCATTATTTTATCTAATAGAGAAGGCAAGAATTTAGCTGCTTTCATATTCTTTTTGCACTCCAGAACAATTCTACCTTTTTATGGTCTATATGTCAACTGTGCATTATTGATTTTTAATACTTTCAGCAGATACAGCATTATTACAGCCAATAATGCAAATACTTGAAGTGAAAAATGCAATTAGAAGACACCAAACACTTTGCAAACAGGGTCATGGGGAAAAAAAAAATTGTTTCAGTACTGGGATTTTCTGGTCTTGGCTTTGTATTCTTCAGATGTTAGCAAAACCAAGAGGAATTCTACTCTCCTATTTCCAATATTAAAGGATTAAAGAAGAGCATACATGAGTCAAAGGTATTTGCCCCCAAAAAGCCCATACATAGCAAACAGTTGCAAATGACAGAGAATGTTCATTGACTGTAGCCTTAATTTGAAAGGTATCATTATCATTCATTTTGACAAGTAGCTGTTCCTTGGGGAATCCAAGCCTGAGCCATTCAGGCTTTTCCTTCAGCTCAGGTAAGGAATCCCCTATCCATGTGAAGAGCCCAAATGTGTTTCCTTTCACCTAATGAGAGGTCCAAACCAGCAAGATCAAAACAGCTGCTTTCAGGTTGATGACTGATTGCAGAAAACCACCAGGAAACAACAAAAAAAACCTAAACCTTTGCAAAAACAATGCAAGAGAAGAGAAACAATGTGCCCAGTTTGCTGCTAGCAAAATGACTCATCCTACTCCTTCCCATCAGGCCTGCCAGGGCACTTCCACCTCCCACCACGCAGCACCTATGGACCTGAACTGAGACGTGTCCTCCCCTGCTCTGTGGCTGTACAAGTGTTGCTCATTGGAGGGGTCCCAGAAGGCTCACACAGGTACAAAAGTCAGGTGCTGATCTTTCCTTGTCCTCCTGCCTGACAGGCAGACTCCTCCTGCCTTACCTTCTCATACCGAGGGATAAGTTAATTCAGACTCAACAGTGCAGTGTCTCCTCTTGAATAGTTCCCTGTTGCAGGCATTTTTAATTCTGGCTGCAGAGTGTCCTCTTCCCCTTTCAAATTTAATTTTCTCTACTCCAAGAAAAAGCCCTCAATATTCAGCTTTTCTTAATCCAGTGGAAGAAACTAAAGGAGATGTTCTTAATCTCTAGCATGGAGCTAATCACTAAGTTACTCTGAAAAATGCTTCGTAAATTTATTTCTGCCATTTTTACATGAAGTAAAAACCCAGCTAAGCTGTGATTGTGAAATTGCCTGTTTCCAAAAATGTTATTGTATTTTTATTATAATCCACATTGTAGTTTTATTTTTTTTCATCCAGATAAATAATTCAGATTAGTAGAGAGGAACTGTAAAAACCATTTTTGGCTTTGGATTGCCTTGTCCCCATAGCTGGGAAAGCTTGCTTTACTTTCTGTAAATTCAATACTAAGGATTTGTCCCAGCTGCCAGGTATTGCACATCTGTAGATGCAAGACAAAATGAAATAGTTCAATTTCTGATTGCTGGTACTGACACAGCAAGTGCCTTCCTTGGGTCTTGCTTGAAATCTGAATTCCAGGATGCTGATGGCCAAGCATGTCCCAGGCACCCAGGTCTGCCTACAGAGTGCTCACCATGAGCTGCTGCCTGGGATTGGCTTTTCCTTGATTTCGCTAATTTTCATCCCTCACACCACAGACAGCAAGGTGCATCTGTCTTCTGAACTGTAAGGGAGTGGGTGGCAGGAGGATTTTCTCCAGCTCCTCCTTACTCTGAAAGACTGAATGCTCCCCCTGTGGTGATTGCCTGGTTGACAACCCCAGAACTGCTAGACAAGTATATAACCAGGCATCACAGAGCTAACAAAAATACTCCTTTTCCTATGGACACCTATGGGGACAAACTTCTTACCCCTCAGGCAAAATTCTGATAAGTGAG
Organism: Catharus ustulatus; assembly: GCF_009819885.2. Taxonomy (NCBI): domain Eukaryota; kingdom Metazoa; phylum Chordata; class Aves; order Passeriformes; family Turdidae; genus Catharus; species Catharus ustulatus. The sequence goes on along the minus strand of NC_046221.1, from coordinate 113,449,981 downwards.
AGCACCCTCTGCTGGGATCTCTCTCTTGTCCTTGTCCTCACAGAACAGTGCCTTTTTCCTTTCTCACATATACTGTATTAACAAAATAATACTCCTTGTCACTATCTCCTAAAGCAATCAATTATTTATCCCCAAACTTTTTTTCCCTATTCTCTGTTGCATTTCATATGATGATAAGATACCTGTCGTCTGTGACAGCTTCTTACTGTGAGAAAAGAAAATGAAGTTGAATGAGGGACAGACTGGCCTCCAGAAAGCAGAACTCTGCCTTTGAACAGAACAAAAACACCTCACCCGTTTGCCACATCTTTTCTTCTCTGGTGATACAACCTTTCATCCAGATGTTCTTGGTTCCTGAGGAATCTCAGCCTTTACCATGACCAAGGGACAAATCGTGTACTCCTTATTCAAGTGACCCTTTGCAATTCATATGAGAGGTTAATTCTCTACTTCTCCTGACATTTTAAGCTGCTCTGCTACCTAACTGTTGTTATTTTGTTTTGACTCTGTTTTCCATACATCCAGGTTTACAAAATACACTGGAGCATTTGTACCCCTACAGAGCCTCCTTCTTTCAAAAAACTTCCTTCCCAGTGATATAAGGCTTAGAAATACAATGTTTAACTGGGTCAACAACTTGCAAATTTATTCAATGATGCTGACAAAGAGAAAATGACAAATGACATAAGTAAGTTCTGACTGATTTCCAGTCAAATCAATGTTATTGAACGTATCAGGAGAATAGTGTCATCTATACACATTTTTTCTTTGTTTTTCCATTGATATCTTTACAATTGTGGACAGCTGGTCCTAAACATATTGCATGTTTAGGTCATGTACCCCTCACAAACCATGTGAAGCTGACCATGGCAGGAGGCTAGAGGGTCTGCTCCCCCCCGCCTAGTCCTGAGCCTGAAGTTGTCCACTTTGTGGAAAAAGGGTGTGTTCCACATTCAGGCCAGGAGGTATGGTATGTTTCACGAAATTCTCATCCAGAAACAATCAAGAATCTACCCCAAAGTAAATATACATTGTGTGAAGTCCTCTCCATGCCTTGGCTATATTCTGGATCTGCACTGCCAGGGCTAAGAAAAAACAGCAGGGAGTATGGGTAGCACACAGGCTCTGGGTTTGAAGGCAGAAATGCCTGACCTCTGGCAGATCTCTTGAGATATCCTGGTTCCCAGATCCCAACTGCTTTGCTTGTTCCAAGAGGAACAGGGGCGGGCAAGAGATAAATATACACTTAATGCCTTCCTGATGGAACTGTCTGCAGAAAATTCCTCGAGGGAGTTTCCTGTCCTTTTTTGCTAGTTGTTGTGAGTAGGGAATGAATTGACCCATTGGTAGAGTTATTAGAAATTTTTTCATCCAGAAAACTTAAATGAATGCAGTAAAGCTATTTATGGGCTGTCCTACTGTCTTAAAATAATATTGCAAATAAAAGAGATATTAAAATAACAATGAGCCAGAAAGGGAATGAAATTGAACCAACAGCATTGTTTATGAACAGCAATGGGTCTCAGACAAGGCTGAAACCTTTTTCTCAAGGTGCAGCAGATACAGAGTATTAGTTTCCTTCTATTTAATGCTTTTTCCAATAGTAAGGGAAAAATTCACAAGCCTTCTCCTGACACATCTGAGTCCAGCATATGCCCCAATAGTGGCCTGTGTAGTGATAGACTGTAGGAGAGCTATAACTATTGCACTTTTGTAACAGGAATTCTGCCTTGCTCCCCCAGCACAGATGCAAACACATCAGATATTAAACCTGGGAGGATAATGCTGATGCCCTGCACTGCAGGCTTCCTTTGATGGCTCCAGGGGATATAGAGGTATTTGGCCGTTTCCTCTCCAGAGGCATCTGGTTTAGTCAGGTGGTTCACAGTGCACATGGTCACATTTATTGTTTGGTTCATTCTCCATTGTGCTTCTTCCCCCTCCCCAACGTTTTATCTGTTCTGGCCTTTCCCAAGGACTTTTACACAGAACTGAAATATTTGTTTATTTCTGGCATTTCCATCTGGTGTTAAGAGGATGAGAAGCAGGCTCATGTCACTGACACTCCCTGACCGTCAGAAGGGCTTGCAACATCTCACAGATCTGGGGTTTTATGTGTCTCTCCACCTCTAATGTGTTATCAAACACAAGTGCTATGAGATCCTGTGCAAGTCCTGGTATATGTCCCCTTGTAAAGGCACCATTTCTCTCACCAAGGCCCAACATTTTGCAAATCACATACATCCATTGTCACAACACATTCTGCAGACCCTAAAATCTTATAAATTAAAAAATAAAGCAGAGCAAGATGCTAAAAGATGTTTTAGTTCTCAGAAAAAGCCCTACTTCTTAAGTGGCTGAGCTGAACAGAGCCACAGATAAGTTTTAATTTTACGTTGTCTGAAAGTTTTTTTTTTTTCCACTTCTATCTAGTGGTCTTTCTGTCACCTGATCTACAGAATCACAAAACCACCAAATTGCTGGGGCTGGAAAGAATCTCTGGAGATCAGCTTGTTCAAACCACTGCCAAGGCTGGACACAAGGAATGTATCCAGGTAGGTTTTGAATGTCTGAAGAGAAGGAGAGTCCACAACCTCTCTGGACAGCCTGTTCTGGTGCTCTGCCAGCCTCAACATAAAGAAATTCTAACTCATTTCAAGGTGAAACTTCTTGCATTTAATTTATGGCCACTGCTCCTCATCCTGTCACTGGGCACCACTGAAAAGAGTCTGGCACCATTGTCTTAACACCCACCTTTGAGATTTTTATATGCATTAATCAAAACTCCTCTCAGTCTTTAGACTAAACAGGCCCAGCTTCCTCCCATAGGAGAGATGCTCCAGACCCCTGATCCTCTTTGCAGCCTCTGCTGGAGCCTCTCCAGTAGCCCCTTGTCTTTCTTTACTACAGTATTAGATAAAACTCTGTTTCATATACTATTCAAAATAATCTGAAATTTTCCTGCACTGTATTTCCTTCCACCTTCAGCAGTGCCAGGAAATAGCTAAAAGACCTCTGTAGTCCCCAGTTTAGGCCCAAACTTCATTGAAGCCTTGATAACAGCTGGAAGTTTCCTGTGCAGGTCCCAAGGAAGTACATTCCCCAAGGACTACACTTAGAGGAGTCTTTAGTTGAGATGACAGTTGCAGAGGTGTTGGCCAGATGCTTTAATTCCAGCACAAATGCTTTTCTGCCCCACTTTTAAAAGGTTGTTTTATCTAAGAACGTTTTGGAGATGCACTGGACATATGCTGGAGACCAATTCTGTAGCACTGAGCATCTGTTTCTCCAGCCTGCATGGAAGGCACCAAGTTTTAATTCTCAGGTAGGTCAGATGTGGGTTATGAGCAGCATCTAGGGGTCAGAATATTCAAAACCTTCCTCTGTAGGACCACACCACTGTTTTCATGTGTAAATCAATGACTCCTCCAGATGTGAGTACATCCCATCCATACAAAGCTTCGTCTCGCTGAAGTTTGTTTCATATAGCAAACCATCCTTGGCACCTGGTCAGAATTTACTAGGAAATCTCTGTCATTGTCTCTTTTTTTCATTAAGACTTTAATAGATTGGGATATCTTAGAATTTTTCTTCTCAATGCTTGTACAAAATAAATGAAATGTATTGCCTACAATTTTCTATAAACCAATAACTGATGTCCAGGGGGAAAGAAAACACAAAATAAAACTTAGCAGAGTTGGCAGAATCAAGAACACACAGAGTACCTCCTCTGTGCTACTTAAAATAATATTTTGTTGCATGCTTTGGATGTTCATATCTAAACTAATATGGCTATGTACTGTCTGTGTTTCAGTAGACACCCTCAGGTCCTACAGAAGATGTCTTACAAGGTCCAGCACACCCAGAAATACTGAGAATGTTTAGAGTTAACACAGAAATGTTAAACGATCCTTTGTCTGAAGCCAGGCTGAGGAAGAGAATGTTGGTTGGTGATAAGCATGCAAGAATATCAGTCCTGGTGGCAAATCACTTCTACCGGTGAGTCACTGTGGCTGGGGCTTGTTCCTGGGGGCATGTCCTTTCTGCCCTTTCTCAGACAAATCTGAAGTGGATTTAAGCTTCACTCCTTACAATATTTTCTCCCATTTGCTCAAAAGGTACATTTTTTTCCACAAACTTTCTGGCAACAAAGAATTCCTCAGAATAGCAGAGGGAAATGTAAGAGAAAAAATGGGTCGGCAAGGTTACATCAGCTCTTAAATTCTTCCAAAATTGAATTCACAAAACAATAGTGAGTTAGTTGCCAAGCCAGGGTTCGGAATGACTGTAAATAAAAGGGAATCTATGCTGAAAAGGGATACATTGGGGATATGTGGCATTTTTGGGTTGAAATATTAAACTACTGCACAGTAGTACTGTACAGTAATTACATTTACCCTTTCTCTTTACATTTCCTTCTACTAACGGAATATAGTATATACAAATTTTTGCAGGAGAAAATGTGGAGTGACATCTCCCTTTGGCTGAGAAAAATCTCAGCTAAGTTAGAGATCACAGTTTGATCACCAATTTAATCATTTAACAGTAGACCTTTGTACATGAAGATGATTGTATAGAAAGTATAGAAAGGTGTCAGTGGCTTGAGGCTACTGAATAAGTAGAACCACTAGTTGCATTATTAAAAGAAGTTGTGTCTCTAATTTTTTCCTGCGGCGTGTTAAACCAAAAGATAACTCTCAAATGTCAAAATGCCAGCATTAGTAAATGTAGTGCAGGAAACAAAATTCCCAGTGCTACTGCAGGTAAAACAAATTTTAAGGAGGATTCTAGCACTTTTGTAATGATAGAATACGACCTTAGGCAATATAAATTCATAATCTCTCAGGACAAATGGCCTTTAAAAATGCAACGGATTACCCAATTCACCACTGAAAGAGGATTTGCTCTGGCATCCTTACAATGCCTGTAATACATACTACAGAACTTCCCATTAACATGATACTGGCATTATCTTTGAATTTTTCATCCAAGCCTGATAGACTGTCAATAAAGTCGTGATAATAATAACCTCTGCACTAGCCTGGGTGTCTGAGTCCCTTTCATTCCTTCTGCTTCCTCCTTCCCCCACTGCCTCTCCAGGAAGAAGTTTATGTGAGCCAGGCAGAGCAGAGCAGCTGGGGAGCTGCCTCGGTCAGGTGCACGGGGATTTTTCTGCTGTAACTCGGTTGTGCACAGAGCAGCATGTCTGGCTCTGCATTCTCATCCCTCTGGTGACTCTGTCCCTCCTGGGGGAGTTGGTGATGATGGTATGGAAGTGGGGAGGAAGGCAGAGCTGATGGATGGGTCAGAAGGCATAGAATCACAGAATGTGCCAAGTCGGAAGGCACCCACAAGGATCATCGAGTCCAGCTCCTGGCCCTGCACAGCATCATCCCCACACCCTGTGCCTGAAAACATTGCCCAAGCACTTGAACTCTGTCAGGCTGGTGCTGTGACCACTTCTCTGGGGAGCCTGTTCCAGAGTCCAAGCACCCTCTGGGTGAAAAACCTTTCTGGAACATTTGACCTAAACTTCCCCTGACACAACTTCAGGCCATTTCCTTGACTCCTGTCACTGATCACCAGAGATAAGAGACCAGTGTCTGCCTCTCCTCTTCACCTCATGAGGGTGTTGTAGACTGCCATGGGGTCCACCCTCAGTCTCGTCTGCTGGAGAAGCAGATCCCACACCATTCCAGGCTTGACTGGGAATTGATCATTCACACAATCATGGTCCTCCAGCTCAGGGCACTGAGCCCCCCCTTGGTCTGTCGTATGTGTTGAAGATAGAGGCAAAGAATGTGTTAAACAGCTCCACCTTGTCCATGTTCCTGTTTACGACGTGACCAACCTCATCCTGTAGAAGCTGATGTTATTTTTACACTGCCTATCGCCATTAATATATTTGAAAAAACTTTTATTGTATCCCACGTTTCTAACCAGCTTCAACTCCACTTGAGCTCTGACCACATGAATTTTTTCCCTACACTGATGAACAGAATCTTCTTCCCATGTTCAGCTGGCTTCCACTGGGCATATACTTTCATTTTAGCCTTATTTCCAAGAGAAGAATCATGTTCAGCCAAACTGGCTTTTTGCCTCACCTGCTTGACTTATGACATTTGGGAATTGCCTTTTCCTGGGCACCTTAGGACATGATGTTTAAAAAGTGACCAGCATTGATGGACCCCAGCAACTGCAAAAACATTTTCCCATAAGACTTTACTAATTCCCTGAGCAGCCTGACATCTGCTCTCCTTGTTTGCAGAGCTGAAGTTTTGCTGGCACTTCACCTGCTGTCCAACAGAGATTTAAAAGTTGATCACTTCATGGTTGCCGTGGCCAAGACAGTTCACTTCACTCATGAGATCCACACTGTTGAAAAGAAGCAGATCAAGAAGGGCATCTTTCTGAGTAAGTTCAGCTCCCTTGGCACCTGTTCCATAAAGTTGTCATCCAGGAACCTTTGGGTCTGGGTTGTACCAGCTGTGTGATGCTCCCAGTTAATTACTGGCAAGCTGACGTCCTCCACAAGACAAAGGCAGCTGATGCGGAAGTGTACCTTAGCTCCTCAAAGAGTAATTTGTCAGTGCCATAGCCCTGGCTCAGAGGTCCATAGCAGACTCCCACAATGACATCCACATTATTTTCTTGTCCCTTGATTATTACCCAGAGGCTCTCAATGGTGCCATTGTCAGATATAAGCTCCATATATTCCATCCCTTCCATTAAATACAATGCTACCTCCCTTCCCCCAATCACAGGACTCATCCCACCAGTGATCCTATCCAGCTGATGATGTCAGCTCTCTGGGACAGGGCCAAAGCCTCCAGCTCCTCTTGTTTGCTCCTCATGCTGGTCATTAGTGTGGAAATACATTTCAGATGTGGTACAGTGTAGCCAGCACCTTGTGAAGCAGGTTAAGGGATACCATTAGTGCTTGTTTCCTCAAGTTTTGTCTCACCCTCCCATCACTTATCACTGGCAACCTGGTTTTATTCCTTTCCCCCTTCCAAGCTAATTTAAAATTCTGTCAACAAGCCCCACCAGCTCCTGTGCTAGAGCTCTTTTCCCCTCTGAATGTGTCCCATGAGGTATCAATAGACCAGGTGCTGAGTTCATCCTTCCATGGTCAACAAACCCAAAATTTTTCCACTGACACCAGCCTTGGAGCCATGCATTGACCTGATGTATTGGCCTAGTCGCATCAATTATACTCATTGTTACTGGAAGAATCGAGGAAATCACTACCTGTGCTCCTGATCCTTCTACCAATCATCGCAGAGCCCTGAAGTCTCTTTTTATAGCTCTCAGACTTCTCTGTAATTTCATCACTGCCATCTTGTGCAACCAATAGCAGATGATAATCAGAGAGCCTTACTGGCCTCAGGTGTTTTCCAGTGATGTCCCTTATCCAAGCCCTGGGAGACATCAGATTTCCCTGAAGCTGGTTCCAGTCTGCATATGGGGCCCTCTGTTCCCCTCAGGAGGGAGTCTCCTGTTGCAACCACCCTTCCCTTCCTGTTGGCAGATAAGGACATGATGTGGGGTACAGGTGGTTTCAGGAGATCCCACTATCCCAACAGGACCTTCATCCACCTCATCAGTTGTCTGGCCTTCTAGTTCCCGAGCCTCACACCCATTGTAGAAGGAATCAGGAAGCTCCAACAACTTGGGTTTTCGTACTGGTCCCCAAATGATCTGGTCTTGTCTCTCCAAATTTCTACACTGTGTCTTGAGCTGTTGCAGGCTGACGTATTATCCTAAGCTGAAATATTTCTCCTACTTACATTCATTTTAGCAAGCAAAGTTTGATTTTTTTTTTTTTTAATTTAAGTGAAACAAATGACAAGGCTTAAAGTAGCATGCTTAATTGTGAGTAAAAGGCATTGCCACTGGACGGATGGCTGACAGCCTGTGTGAAATAGGTTTAATGGTTCTACTTTCATTATAAAAGACAAATATTCACCTCATGCCACCACTCAAGCACACAGCACAATTTAGTATTATCTTTGTAAATATCACCATTACTTTTCATTATTAAATTTACATTTTTTTGTCTTTCCTAAAAGTGAGAAAGATGGGATGAGACCCAAACATGTTTTTTTGTGGATTTTTTTAACTGTGTGTTCTACTAGAAGGGCAATTTACCCAAATGAAACCTTACTGCATCTGGTCTAAGAATGCTTATGCCAAAAATGTGATGATACTTATGTAACAGTCATGATATTAAGTCTTCAAAAAACACCCATAAAGGAACAGATTCTTAATTGAAAGCAGGCTGCTAATAACAGTGCTCTTTCAAATAAATGTTTTGCTATCAAACGAAATGTTAAAATAATGATTTTTTTTCTATGCACGTAGTTTATAAATGTGATAGGTTTACTCAATGATAGTTCTGTATATTCAGTAGTGATGAAATAATATTTCACTTTGTATCATTCTGTAAAAGATGTGGTCACTGCATACTGGTTTGAAAGAGTTAAGACTTAAAAAATGAAGAAGGAATAGCTGTTTAGGTTGTGTTCAGCCTACACAGAGCAATATGAAATAAAATCCTAATATGCTCCTCTATATTTTACCTTCACTCTTCTGCCTGGAACAATTTAACCAGATGCTCTACTGATTACCTTTACCACTGTATAATGAATTTTACTCTGCTATACATTGTGGACATTCAAGTCTTAGTAAATCTTCAGAGAAAAGTCCGGGTCAATGTCTGTGCAGTGCAGATTTAAGGTCCTTTACGTGGAGTTCTGATTAGCTTTCCTCAGATGCTCATTCACTTCTGTGAGGTTTGGACTTTAATGCCATAACTGTAAAGCACAGCTTAGCTTGCTTGTGCAGAGCCAGCTGTCTCCTGAGGTTTCTCCTGCAACTGCTGGAAACCAATTTGCCTCCGTCACTCCAGCTCCTCAGCTCAAACTGGCAAACTGACTGGTTCACATCACAGGGTGACTTTTTTTCTTTTTTTTTCTTTTTTTTTTCTTTTTTTTTCTTTTTTTTTTTAAATATAGCTTGTTCGTGAGAATAAAATATTAAGTGCCCTAGGCCCACTTTGTGTGTGTGAGTGGGTAGGTTTTTTTTTTTTTTTATGTGCTCCCATAATGTACAGGAAACAAAGAATTCTGACTTTGACCAGCAAAGACATGCAAATTCAGGGAACTTCAAACCCTTCCCCTACAATGCACCTCAGGAAGGAGCAAGCCAAAGTCATTTAGGAAAAATCACACATGGGAAGGGGCCTTGAATTTTTTAAGAGTTTTCTCCAGTTATCTTTTACCAGTCATGCTCACCTTATTCCCTAATCACTGATTAGCACACACCAATGTGCAAAAGTCGATCATGGAGACAGTGCACACAGTGAAAAACCTTTGGACTGAATCTGCCATCTTTGTATAAAAATATCCACCAATCCACCTGTGCTAAAATCACGTATTTGAACATTTTGCCCATTTTTTCCTCCCACTTTACTTTCCCACTAGAGGAAGTACCAGCAATGAAAGGTTAAAATTTCAACATGTCTCTACCCACCTTGTTTCCTTGCGCAAGCTCTGGCTTGACATTGGCTCATTTTGGCAATTTGTGGGGTCAAAATCTGAACTGGTATAGACAATCTGGGGAGGAAAAGATTAGTACAGATATAGCAAAAGAGTGAGTATGATAATTCAAAACGACAAAAATGGGCATGAAGTTGCACTGCTCCAACTTTGAAACATTTGACACAAATGTTAAAAGGAGATATTTCCATGGTATCTGCATTTAGGAGAGTTATCTCCATGAATATTTCCATCCTTATTTAGTATATTTTTCATACTAGAATGACATTATTCCCCTTGGGTCCTCAGTTTTTCATGCAGCACTGAAGGCAGAGGTAAAAGACTAAGAATCCCCTTCACAGAAGTACATAGAGATGGCAAGGAGCAAATCATCACCAACAAACATGTAGGTAAAGCAGGATATATTTTTAATATTTTTTTCTTTTTTTAAAATTTACGAATGCAATGTATTTTTTAAAGAATTTCTCTTTTGAGTCTTTCAAACAGTCTTAGAAAAGTAAAATCTTAATCTGAGAAAAATCAGTTCATAGGAATAAAGAACTAGAAATTATGTCTTTGGTCACTAACCCTTATCTCCTGTGATAATTATAATCAAATACTGTCATACAGTTCCACTTCAGAAATTGACCAGGTTTCTCTTAAAAGAAATTAGGTGTGGTTTATGACTTTAGACAGAAGACTGTTTTGGAAACACAAGTCTTTAATGGTAAGAATCTGCTTCTAATATTCAGCCTAGATTTGTTCAGCATGTATATATGTATGTATGTGCATATATTCATATTTACAACATCATCCTTTAGGTGTAATACCTATTTTTTTCTTGCCTGCTGTTTACCCCCCTGACATTTTATGGGGAACAATTAGCTCCTCTTTCAGCTTGTGTTTTACTTGACTGCACAAGTCATGTTTTCGTGTGGCCCCTTAACCAGATGGGTTCTTGTTTCCCTTCCTGCCTTGCAGCCTTTCTGTGCCCCTCTCTCAGGACTCAGGTCCTGGACTCCCAGAGCTGCTCTCTGAATGTGGAAGAGGGCCCTTACAGTGCTGCTGACACTGCTGTGCCTCTGTGGGGACATCATCCATGGCTACCATCTCCATCTCTTTGCCAACTCAGAGCCACAGCAGGACCTTCTTAGTCTTTCCAATGCCATTTCCAGCTGAAAAGCAAATGTTTGTGCAATGTTGACCTCCAAGTACACAATTCTGCACTTTGGATCAGTTCTTCTAGCTCTTCATTTATGATGTCTCACAGATTCTTGTGACCAGCAATTTTAATTTTAATTTTATTTTTTTTTTAGTGCAGTCCTACTTTTTGTACCACAGTTTCAAAATGAAGTTCACAAATAAAGGCTAGGTCCTAGTAACCTTGTAAGCCCACATCCTGGCAACAGGTAACCTCATTCCAGGACTGAATCTCCCTTTTGAACACAATCAGTTGACATCTCCCTTTAGTTAGTTTCTTATCTATGTTATACTTTTTGAACTAATTCCCATCTTCTTCAGCTTAACTAATAATTTCCCATGTGGCACCTTATTACCTACTTTTCACAAGTCCATAGAGATGAGACCTACTGCATTTCTTTAGTCAAGAAAATCTGTTATCTCAGAGAAGAAAGCTATCCAGTTACTCTGTCACAATCAGCCTTTGGCAAACTCACCTTGCAGCCTGTCCCATCTTTCATTTACCTCCGTGCCTTTCTCCTCGAGGATTGCACACTGCTGAGATTGTATTAAAATAGGGCATGCAGTTACTGCAAGCACTTTCTCCCCTTTCTTGAAGTGGGTGTTATGAGCACTGTATTTTCCTTTCTTCCATCATAAAGCATATGAGGGTGTAAGCTAATACTTTCTTTGACAGATGGTGTGGGCAAGGAGCACACTGATGACTACCCCCTCTCAGCTGATGGACAGTAACATCTTAGCAGGAACTAGTTTACCTATTGCAATTTTCTTAAAGTAGTCCTGGGAGGTCCCTTAAAACGTAAGACCTGTGTAAATACCCACTGGATGGACAAGCTGAGAGCAAACCAGGGAATACCTTGTGGAAAGCCTAGAAAGAGAGCCTCATCTGAAGTTTGTGGGCTAGTAATAAAGCCAAGCCCTCAGAAGGGGTAAGTTTGACCTTATAGTGTCACGATGAATATATTTGAGGCAGTGTGGAAACACCACCTGCTCACACAAAGAAATTCAAAGCCAGTCTGTCCTAAATCATGCCACTGTGTTCAGTTATTGCATATATATCCCCCAGCACAGCATGATCTTATGTATTATATATATTGCAATTAGACAAAATGGTGTGACTTAGGAATGAAGTGGCAGCCTTAATTGCTGTTTTCATTTGTGAGGAAAGCAGTAACTTGAACGCCGAGGGTAACTTTAATTCTAGCAAGCCAGTTCAGCTGGAAAGGAGAGAAAGTATAAGGGGACAAGGTGCCTCCTCACTAATGCCCATTGGAGCCTCTCAGGACTCCTGTGGAAGGTTCACTGGTTGGAAAGGACCTTGATGGGGAGAGCTCAGGCTGTTGGCAGAACCCAGGTCCCCAGGCTCTTCCTTGTACCCACCAGCTCAACAGAGAGCTTACTGCAAGCAAAACCAAACCAGACACTGGGCTTGCAGGACTCCTGCCCCAGAACCTTGACTGGGAAGGGCACCAAATGTTGATGTCTATGCCTGAAACACAGTCTTTTGTGATAGTTGCTTCCATGCAGGAAAAAAAAAAAGGTGCAAATTATAGGCAATGGCAGTAAGGAGTCAAAGAAAAAGGGTGTAAAATAGAGGTTTTGTTAAGCTTAGGAAGGACACACAGCATCTTCCCTGTGGATCAACAATGGATTCAAACAGGCATGTATGTGGCTGTTGTGTTACACTTGGCTCTGGAGGAGCACAGCTATGGAATATTTTCTTTCTTAAGGTTGAGCAGATAAGTAACTGCAAAAGCCTTTGGGCTTGTCTCAGTTCTTGAACTAACTGAAGTTTGCTTGTCTAAAGATGGAGCTGAGGCCTTGGGACATAGTCCCCTCCTTATCAGGTGGCTGGTACTGAAACTTCTTTTTCCCACAGAGTGCCTCACAGTGAGCATGTTTCTAAAAGCTCTGCATAAAATGTAAACAAAGTAGAAAAAAATCAAGTCTGCAGTGAGCATTCTCTCTGCAAAAATGATGCCCGTGCCCAGTGATGAAGCCATTTATTCGAGCTCATTTAACTTTGTGACATGTTTTCTTCTTACAGGGCAGCTTTGGTAAACCTGTTGCAGTGTCACAGCACATGCACATTAGATATTAACTGCAATTGCCTGAAAGTTGCCATTTAACAAAGAGGAGAATAATCTTCAGATTTAAAAAAAATTATTTAATGTGATTAGGAAGAGCTACAGATACACTTTGTGATTTTTATGGCTGCACACCGTGTCAAGAGTTTGGTAATTTATAAAACTTCTTGATAGAAATATATGAATATACCAGTCAAAATAATAATTAATTCCCTTGAGAAAATGCTCATTAAAAAAAAAAAAAACTGTAACAAAAAAGAAAATTCTAAGAAGCTCGATGATCACAATGTAAGCTAGCTGCCAATTAAGCCTTCATGGGGTTGGGAAAGGAAAATGAAGGCAACAATACAGCTTTCTGACTGGGGATTTGATCTTCCAGATAACCTCCGAATTGCAATATTTCACTTACTCAAAGCTCTGCTGAAATACATCCTACCTGATTATGCCATAATACTGTACATTTATCCTCACATGTAAGGAATTATTCCATTACTCATAAATGCAGTTCGTTATGAATGGTAGATAATAGTGAGTCTGTAAGGAAATACAGAATTTAATTTTTTTTTTTCAATGCTATCCTAAATCCCAAGAATGCCATTTTTTCTGAAAAGACAGGACTACCTACACTGGGGTATTTTCCATGCTACTTTGTCTATGTATCATTAAACATTTGTAGGACTGGAAAGGAAGGTGTATTATCTGAAGACCTGTGTTGAGCATGGCAAGACTATATTAAAAGACTATTCGATGAGGCATTTCAAAGCATTTGCTACTATCCACTATGAATGGCCAAACACCAGCAGCTCTGTCTGCAGAGAGCAGAGGTCTCCATGACACTGTCCAGAAAAGCCTGGGTCCCCAGTGGTGTGTGGGTCACCTCCAGTATCCATACCCACCACTGCTGCAAAGAAAAGGGAAAATTCCACTAAATGAGGGGGTTTTTGCTAAAAATAGTGTGTTGGGAGAACTCCTATAAAGTCCACATGGTTCATAATTTCTGTGTATTTGTAAAAAATTGGATTAAAAATGGGTTTTTTAGAGAAATTTTTACAAATGCTTCCCAGACATAGGCTAATATAACTTAAAAGCTTTCCTACAATAGAATCCAATTTTGCAACCTTCACTCACATTGAATAATGCCTCTTCACACGTGTTCCCCTGATGTCTAATGGCTGTGACTCACGAGCTCTGGTGAATCACACTGGGGTAAAGTAGGTTACCCCCAGGTGCCCTGCCCCTCTCCCTGCTGGAGGAAACCTCAGAAGCAGCAAAATGCCTGTGTTTGCCCTCCCTCAGATGTCGTGGTTCATTGTCCAATTTACTCATTTAAAGTGTTGTTGATTGAAATTTACCTTAATCTGCTGGGATGCGACTTGTGATTCAGTGGAGATGGGTAAGGGGCTTGTGAGACTGCAGAGCAGAGCTTCTGCCATCACTTAGTCCAGTACAAATTGAAGTCAAGACAGGCAGAGTGATATCTCACTGGCCTGGGCACAGCGAAAACCCCTGGCTATTAAATAGGTGCGTATGAAAATGCACAAAAGCAAACACTGCAAATATCCTGCCAACACTGTGGACACTTTCATATCACAGAGCAGCAAGCCACAGGTTAAGTCAGCCAAGAGCAGAGGAAAGCCGTTTTCTCACCCATTTGTTTTTAACTGTGCTACCTATCTTTGGAATCATCTGGATATTGCTGAAGATAAAACTTTACTTAGCTTGTACAGATGATTTCAAGGTCACAACAGCACCTTTCCCAGAGACTCTGAAGTCTGTGGAAGCCCCTAAAGTGCAGTGGTCCATGCGCTGTCCTACTGCCTCAGGCACAGGCAAGGCACAGGGATGTTCCCAAGTATGCTGACTTTGGCCATGTTGAAGTTGGATGGAAGAATCTAATTACTAGGTGTCAGGAACTGAGGTTTTACTTATGCATGGCAGGACTGTCATTGTTTTGGTAGCCACATAGGAATTGACAACATTTTGTTTCTCATATTTATTTATCTTTTATATGGAATTATTCTCCCCCTTCAAAAGTAGAGCACAATTTATGACAATGAGAGCTGAGTATGTTACACAGTAATAAAGGTAAGCACTAACAGAATAAAGCTGTCTAAGGGGTGCTATAAATGTATCTCATTAATTTGTATGCAAAATATATTTCGGACTCTGCTCAGAGCTTTGCAGGTGAAGGCTGTGTGGGAGCCAGAAATTATGCTTCCTGGGTCCCTGAAGCAGCCTTGGCCTGATCCTGGACTCAGTCTGAGACTAAACATCAGTATAATAATTGGAGAGCCCAGTGGCTCCCCTTTATACCACAGGTGGCAGCTGGTGCACAAGAAGCATTGCTGGCTGGAAGGAGAAGAAGAGAGGACTACGAGTTCCAGCCATATTGTTACAACTCAGCAGCATAAACAGGCTCTCCCTTACCAGGTGATCCCCTTGGTCTCCTGCTCACTTGGTCATAGCTCAGTGTTGTTGAGGTGCTTCAGGCACCCCTGGTAAGGTGCAGCACACCTGGGTGTTGGGGATCAACACCATCGAGGGGAAGGAGACTTTTTGTTAGTTACTACTAGGATTAAGGTCACTGATGCAATACTGCAGTTAATATCTGGAAGTAGTTAGGTGTACGCCAGTATTTAAAACATCCTTTTACATTAAACCCCCTTAAGCTGAGCAAAATATTCACAGCTCCCACTTCTCCTCTGTGGATCTTTGGATTGACTTAGAGTCCAAAGTGTTAATGACTGCTTCAGAATATCTCAGTTACATCTCTTAGAGGTATACCCACAACATCAGTGCTTACACTGTGCTTGAAATCACATGTGGGCACTGTGTAGAGGTGAAGCCAGCAGACATAGGATCCTTCTGCTACTGTTGTCTTTCTACCCTCCCCCACCCAAAAAAAGAGAAAAGCTGTCTTTTTCCCAAGCTAAAAAAAGAAAAAGGTGAAAAGTTAATCCTTGTTTATCTTCTAGAACTGCTAATTTTGCTGTGAATAGAATCTACACTTCCCCCTCCCCACACACACACGTGCACAGTTTGGTCTCAGTCCCACAGAGGAGCTACAGCTAAGCAGCTACGCAGAGTCACTTGAAAGCCAGCTGAAAGTACCCATTGAATTTGTTGAGGATTCCCCAGAGGACACCTTAGCTGTTCTGCTCTTACAGCTCAAGGAGAATTGGTCGTTCCACGGCTACGGTGTCAGTCTCCCTTCTCCCCAGACGAGGATGCCTAAGGGTGACTTATGGTTGTTGCTTCCTAAGTGGAGCAGCAGTATTTTTTTCACCTTCAGCTCATGCATCAGCAGACTCACAGACTCAGGCATGACACTGTGGCCCAGGTTGCCTGACAAGTGCACAAGCACACAAACACACACTCACACACAAACTGGCACGGTGTAGGAATTTCAGTGAATTTCAGTGTGTACAGCATGCTGAAATACAGCACTTACCATGCTAGAGGAAGCCGTGTCACTCCTTTGCTGACGTCTCTAAATCAAATTCACTAGCACTAAAAAGTTAACATGAAAACAAGATAGCACAGGTTGAAATGATGAATGGTCTGTTGCATGTTGAGGAACTCAAGTATGTCCCTAACCTGGAAATGATAAGTCACAGTCAAACATGTGTCTTGTGATGTAAAAAGCTTTTCACCCTGAGGAGATGCATG
The DNA here is from genome assembly GCF_009819885.2 of Catharus ustulatus. Classification (NCBI taxonomy): domain Eukaryota; kingdom Metazoa; phylum Chordata; class Aves; order Passeriformes; family Turdidae; genus Catharus; species Catharus ustulatus. Next base: position 113,433,486 of record NC_046221.1, on the reverse strand, counting down.
ACTTGTGCCAGAAAATGCCGCAGTCCAGTTTTCACTGTACATAAGTTATTTTTTTCATTTAGTTCTTTTCTCCTCTTAAAAAAAAAAAAAAGAAAATCAAGGAAAACATTAAAATGCATGTTGTGCTTTTGTGAAAGTATGCTAGTCTTATTCTAATTATATCCAGATTATGTCATGAATATTTGAGAATTAAATCCCTGGATCCTAAATATTGACCATAAAAAAAGCCATAATCCAGATTTTACCATTGAGATACTAAGCTATGAAGCAAACTGACCAAAAAAAAAAAAAGATGGAGTTCCAGCAATTTTTCCTGCTGAGTGCAGGACTTTGCATTTCCTCTCCAGTGGAGGTGCATCTTAATCTAAAATCACATAGAAGCTCAACACCTCCTGCCATTTTTCTGGAAAAGGTTCAGATATTTTCATTGTTCATACAGAATGAGTCAGACCCACATACTGTTTTTACTGACAAACTCAGAGATAAGCAAGCAAGCTGATACTAATTTGTGAATTATAGCCACTTTAGGACTTTAGGGACTATTATGGTAAATATAGCAGTTTTCATATTGTAAATGCACTCTGTTAGAATTATTTCAATGCAAAAGAAAATATACAGCTGAAGGGTTAAAAATAATGAGCAATGGATGAGCAGCAGCCTGATGAATCCAAGCAAAGGAGAGGAAAAGTGCAGAAATGGCATTCTTCTGTAGGTGTTTCTTCTGGGGAATTATCTCTAGTCATCGCCTAGTCATGAGACAAGTTTTTGCCATAATTACAAACCCAGGCCACTGGGGCTGGGCATAGTCCAGGGAGAAGGGCACTGGAAACAATGGTTAAAATTTATGGGGGAAAAAAAGTGCTGAAAGACAAAATGAAAGTTTGATCATGAAAGATATTGAGGAAGCAGCTCCTTCAGCATCAGGAAAAACAGCTCTGGAAACATAAATTATGTGCCAGTTCCCATGTTATCAAAACCAGAGTGCCTAAAATGTAGTTTTATTACAGGAAAATCTGACTAAATACACAGACACTGACAAAATTCCCTAGTGCAGAATCCCTGATGCCTGGGTTCTGGCAGCAAACCTGCTTGGAGCCCTGACTGGGAACTCAGCTGGTTTTCCTATGTTTTTTCAGATGGGGCAAAAGCCATCCCCTGCACCACCCCCACTCTCTGGCAAAGACAGCACCTTGCAGGTTACCCAGGCATCCCTCTTCATCCATGCACAGGAAAGGGAAGTGTCGGGTTCCCTGGCTGCCCGTGCTGCCATGGGTACCAAATCAGCATCAGTCCCCCAGGGCATCAGAGCCCATCTCCTGCCTGCTGCCTGTCCCCGCAGCTCCAGACGACCTCAGGCACCCCTGGAGCAGCAGGGGGTCAGGGGGGGCATTGTGCTTCCTGCCTTCACTCTGCTTCACCTCCAGTTATCCATTTATCCCATTTTCCCAGGACCCTGCTCAGCAGAGATGCTGGTAAATTTGTAGCTCTCCTGCTCCAGTGCTTACCCACAGAAACTTGGAGCAGAAGCTGCTGCTCCAGGCAGCACCTCAGCCACCCATTCCATTGGCTGATTTATGTCCCACTTACCTCTGGTGTCACCCTGCCAAACTCACTTTGCTCCCAGAAACATCTGGAGGATATAGGAAGCCATCCATGGGAACATTAGCAACCTGGCAGCTTAGTGTAAAAGGAATGATGGCCTCACTCCTTAAATCTTTGAACAGTGAAGATAGAAAGAAGAAAAAACCAAACTGAAATCAATACCATTGAGTCCTTTTTCTAGTGGCTAAGGGAAAATTTGCCTAGCTCTTTACAAGGGCATGTTGTGACAGAGCAAGAGGTAATGACTGTACACTGAAAAAAGTAGGTTTAGATGAGATGCAGGGAAGAAATTCTTTACTGTGAGGGTGGTGAGGCACCAGAAAAAGTTGGCCAGAGAAGCTGTGGACACCTCATCCCTGGGCTGTTCAAGGCCAAGCTGGATGAGGCTTTGAGCAACTGAGTCTAGTGGAAAGTGTCCCTGCCTATGGTAGTGGTGTTGGAACTAGAGGATTTTTGAGGTTCTTTGCAACTCAAACCATGTTATGGTTAGCTGCCAGGGCACACTTTTATGGCAGATTCAGGATGTTTGCCATTTTCAAGAAGCCTATTTTTCTGCTCTAAATCCTCAATGCAGCATAGGAAGCAGAATGGGAGTCTGGCTGAGATGAAATAGGGACTAGCAGCAGTTATACCAAGCAAGACACTGCTGCACTGGAACAGGTAAATAATATGTGCAGATTGATAGACTGGTGAATTGGCTGGATTAGATGATGCCAAGGTCATGCACCCTGAATGCAAAGGAGTCCTGAATTTTCACTCTGTCAGGATTCTCTGGTGATGGACTAGCTTCCTTCACGCCCTTGCTCACACATTTCCAGTGCTGAGTCAGTGAAATGAATGTCACAAAGTGGCCTTTTTTCTGTTGTGTGTTATGACAGGATATGTCACAGGAAAGGTCATCAAACTAAAAAGATCATCCATGAAGTCTGTTTCCACAGCCTCTGCCAATAGCAGTGGTTCCTGAGCAGATCAGTCCAAGAGATGCTGCAACGATACTTGAGATTAATTTCTCAGAACAGACTTACCCACATGGTTAGGAGTAACACAGGAAACCCTTCAACACGTGTTCCCTTCTGCCTACTGTGTTTGGGACTACCTGGATCTTCATCCAGTGACAAGACTCTGACCAACCTCACGGACACCAAGACGTAACATGAAGCTCATGCTGCTGGGATGGTGTTGCAGGAGTGAATTGCATGAAATGCAGATGTGTCTGACAGATCATCAGTGCTATTTATTCACAAGGGCAGGGGATTAAATGTCCTGCTTGGAGCAGACCATGCCATCTTAGTTGCACTTGATATTGGCTGTCGTGTAAAAGTGGCATAGTGGTAATTGTGTTTCTGGGTTGTCTGTGGAAGAACTGGTCAAAAAGTTTCATGGATTTGCAGTTCAATCTATAATGCTAAACTACCATCCCAATCACATGCTGAAGGTTGTGTGACACGGGTTACATGGAGCTCCATGTGTGCCACCTAACACTGGTTTTGCAGTGCACAAGCAGAAAGCAGAGTGCTACACTGTTAAAGAACCTCTGATCTTTGATCCACTCCACTGCTCCACATGAGCTGCATCACTTGCTGCTGGTTGCTATTTATTCTCTCTGGCTCCATCCTTGTCAAGGTGGAAGAACAAAAGAGCCCCAGCTTGGTTTGCTGTTTTCCTTCCTTCTGGTTATTTCTTTACCAAGGCAGAAGTAATGGTTTGGAGTGATGAAGCTGGGTCTCTTTCCCTTTCCTTTTTCTTCTTTCATGTCTTGCTTCTCAAGCATCTTGCATAAAAGGAGGCAGTAGCATCAATTATACATATTCCTCTAAACAGTCAGGGGGGAAGGCAGCGCTGGTCTGGTGGCTCTCCCACCCACCAGCATTAGCCAAAAACTGGGGTTTGCCTTCCCTTTCACAAGAAGGGCTTGCCTAGCATTGAGACATTCCTTCCTAAATGTTTCTCTTTCCTTTTTAAGTTTCTTTCCCTCACTGAGCACAGTAGAACCATTAATTCCAAGTGTTCAAAATAGTCATTAATCCTTTGCAGAAAATTTTAAAGTTTATAAAATCTTTCATGTAAGAAATTCACTCGGAGATGAGCTATAAATTCAGCACCTAAAATGAGAAATCTTGGATTATCCCTTGCCTTAGATTATCTTGAGAGGTATTTGGCTTGAAAGGTAATGAAACAAATAGGGAACTGCTCTGAAAATATGTTTTCAAACCTGAGCTTGCAAGCTAAAAGGTACTCATAGATTCTATTTCATTGGTTTCTTTAAAGTTTGGCATATCAGAAATTAGGATGAACTACATTTGGATTTGGATTTGACTGGTTCTTACTGCTGAGGTCATCTAATGAAAAAGTAGTGTACTGTATAGATATATTTACCTTCCAGCTACAAGGCTGGGAAACAGGCATTTGAATTCTCTTTCTTAAGCATGCCAGTATTAACAATATTATGCAAGAAGGATAAGGACTGCTAGATATTGTGACTGTGATTGCTGAGGTATTTTAGGGGAAAATCCAATTTTCAGTTGTAATTTCTAATCTATATCACTCCAAATATATACTGGGCTTAAATCATATTGAATCAATTTTGGAAATATTCTGATGTCATTGTAAACCTATAGCTGCTACCGAGGCTAGAAAATGTATGGAGATTTGCATATTTGCATATATTTGTGCATATTTTCTGATTATTCCTTGTCCTTTTTGAAGTTCTGCTATCGTTTGGTTTTGAGCTGCATTAGGATTTTCACAGAGGAAGGTGTCTCTGGGTTAGGAATGTGCTTTTTCCTGTTATTATAGGAACTGGGGTTAATGGCTGTGGATGAAGGGAGGGAAGCTGAAATAGTTTTTTGAGTCAGGGCCTGGCCAAGCAAGGAAACTGGAGCTGTGAGTCAGATGGGAGGAGACTGGGGCTGGCTGGGCTCAGAAACTGTGTTAGGAACACTGGAGAAGGAAGGTGAGCTCGCAGGGTATGTTAGGCTGTGTGATAGATGTCCATCATCAGAGCTGGGAAGGGTTTGGGGTGATGGTGACACGGGCCCAAGCACTCCAGAGCTGCTATATGGCCAAGTTATCTTCTTCTACCGTACACCTTGGGATGGTCTTCCACCATACCATCACAACATTTCCTGTTTTCTTCATCAAGCCCTTGCCTCATTCACTGAACAGAGTGGATGCTATTACTCTGCTTCATTCTCATTATTCACTGTAATGGCCCTACATCCTATTTACTGCTCGCTATTCAAACCCTGTTCCAAAGATAGAATAATTAATTTCCTCATGCGCTGTTCCTCTTGGGCACTCATCATTACAGTACTTCATAAATAGTAATTCATTCATTTTCACAACACTCATGCAAGAGGTAGGTTGGTGTTATTCCTGTTTTTCAAGTGGGGAACTGAGGCAACAAGACTTTAAATAAGGCCAGAATTCACACTAATTCTAGAGGGCCAAGCTAAGTCACCATAGCCTGGGTTGTCAGAGAGCTCAGCATTGTGTATTTTCAGTGCACAGCTCAGATGGAGTCACAAGTGGCACTTGGGAAGGGAGACTGCTGGAATGCCAAGCCTAATGCTCTCCAAACATAGAAAGTAGCCATAAATGAACAGCCTGGTCTTGGTGTTTCCACAGCATTGCAGGTGAGGAAAAGGCAAGGACAGAGCCCTCTGTGTAGGGCTCTTTAATGTTTAGCAACATTAAAATACATCGTCTAGGAAGTCCTCCCTCCTCTTCCTGCATGCTTATTCTTAATTTTCCAGCCTTGCAATACATCATATATTCATCCTTCTCTGCTGCTTTTCCTAACTGATTGTCAGATAAGTCCATCCATGTCATACTGCAGAAAAACAAAAGAGGGGAGGACAAGTTAGGGCTGCATATATAATTTTAATTGTTCCAACACATCGAAAGATTTATTGTATGTATTATCTTTTAGCTTTTAAAGGTTTCTCATGTACTTTCCTATAGCCTTCTCTAAAAAGGCAATTTGGAAACCCCTCAGAAGTGCCATCATGGTGGCTTAGCTGCAGGGCTGAAATCTCCAGGCTTACAGGGCTGACCTCAGCCACTCAAGGTGGCAGAAGGTGGCTGATGCTATCCTGCCTGCACAGCAAAGCTTAAGAGCAATGAGCCATTCACTTTGTGGGTGATTTCTTGGGTGCATAAGAGAGAACCCAAGATTATTGGGGTCCATCCCAGCTTCTGGATACAAGCAGCCAGTGGCCCATTCTGTTAGCCTTCCAACCCTCCAGCTTTGATCCCAGTACCTGCTCCCTTCACCACCAGGCTCTTCTCACTGGATTTCTCATTTGCAGCTCACTTTTTAGCCACCTCAGTTTCAGTCCCAGTTTCTCATCTTGCTCCTCATCCTGCTTTCAGCCTTCTGCCACCCCATAAGGCTGTAAGGCACCAGGTAAGTCCCCTGGACCCCTTTCTTGAGCTCCTTTCCTTCTGCACACATGCTTCTTGCCAAGCCAGGATGACAGTCTTCCTTCCACACTCCCAAATCATTGACATCTAACCCCAGGTTTCTGCCTCCACTTCCTTGCAGTCCTGTATCCCTTGCCTAAACACATGCAACCACAGAACCTAGGAGCTGTGATAAGAGGGCTCAGAGCCTGCAGCTTGGGAGCTGGAGTGTGCTTGGTACAGACAGAGACTTTGGAGGACATCGCTGCCAAATTCCTGAGTATGTCTACTGCACTTGAGCAAAGACTCAGCATTTAGCCAAAGTTGGTCTGCTTTCACATTCTTGACACCAGACAGTTCCTCTTCAGTGCCAAATATAACGTCCATGCTCCAAGGGATGGATATATTAGAGTTAATCAATTGAATGGTTGCAAGCATTTTTTATTTTTTTTTTTAATGTGGGCAAAATAATGTAATTTCTGTAATCTTGTTCTTGGAAATTGCTGAGCTGTTTTTAACTAAAATTTTAGAACAACATATAAATCAAAGTGAGGCATTCATCCAGCAAGGGGAATTTTAGTTGAACACTGAAAAGTCTGGCACAGTTATTTGCAACTGAAAAAAGGGTTTTATAATGGGAAGTGTCAAGCATTAAGTATAGGTGGCACTTCCAACTCCACCTATAATATAGCTTGGATTAGATGCCTGGTTCCAGTCCTAGGGCATTCTGGATTAAACCAACAGTGGGCTAGGAAGAAGTTCTTATTTTCCTCAGGCTAATACATTTGCATGGCATTTTTTTGTCCTTAAAAGAAAGAAGGGAAAAAAAGTGTCGTGTCATTCATCTAGAAGATTTATTTATTTACTTGTATTGGCAAGGAATGCATAATTTGCTGACAATATGGAATGAATGATTATGGCAACCAATTTTATGAGAGTCTTATAAAAAGACAGGCTTAAAAATAAAATGTTAACAATTACAGTTTAAAAATGAGTCAGCTACAGAGAAAATAAGACAAAGACAAAAAAGAAAAAAGAAAAACCTTTCAGAGCAAAATGTTTTATTTCCATTTATTTCCAATGCTTTGCAGATGTGTGTGGGGCAAGTAGGAGGCTAATATATCTCACTTTAGCAGTACTAATTGTTTGCATTATCACAATAATCAAATGCAACCATATTAATCTCTGTGGTTATTAACTTGATTTTTACACATTAAGATTTAGATTTAATCCCCTGGGACCATCTATTAATGCTTTTAAAGTTGAAGGGTTTCAACAGTTTTAAGTTTTTTTCCCCTCTTTTAGCTGCAGGCAGTAAAATTTGAACGTGTGTGGAGTTTTGTATTTTGCATTCCTGTGGGATTTTCAGAGACACTGCTGTCAAGGACCATGAATCATGTTAATACATAGCAACCTCTACAGCTATTAAAATGTCTGCAATAATGTGATTATTTTAAAACTGGAAAACTAATATCATATGTATTACTTAAAGATCAATCCTTTTTTTTCTTTTTTAAGTCAATGGAAAGGGGCTGCTTCTGGGAGGGGGGCATGGAAATGTTAGTGGGAGTCACTAAAATGTGAAATGTCTAATCCACTGAGAAAAGAAACTTCAGTTCCTTTTACAAAGCACATCCTTACTGAGCTTATAGGCAATGAAGTGTAAAAATGGCCAAAAAAATCAAGATCAATAAGCATGAAAAGCCATTTTATTTTTGTTTAGCCAAACCATAGTTACACCGACCTGGAACAGCATCTGGTTTCATGCTCTCATGATCACTGAGTGATGACACCCAAGCAGAAAACTGGGCATGGAGGTTTTTTATGAGATGTCAACATGGAATGTAGTGCTAAGATTTAATAATAACACAAACTGGTTAAAAACACAATTTTTAGGGTGGACATATCAGATACATCATTTGCAACTTACATAAACAAGAAAATATAATGGAGTGACCCCATGAAATCAAGAAAGTGTCTTGAAGTGTATTACAGCTATAATCTTTAAATATTAACTCTATAGACAGAAACTGAAAGATGCTGGTTCCAATGAGAAAGAAAATAATTCCTCTGATGATGTAATTTTATTGGAGTTAATTGTGCATATCCATATTATCTTTCTTCAGTAAATCTTCCCTTGGTTATCTGATTTTTTGGCTAGACACCCCTTGATTTCATATCTTCAAGAGGGTGCAAAATCATGAAAACTTCTTCAGCCCCTCTGTCTTTTCTCTATCTGCCCTCCTGAATGTGGTATGGCCTCCTCCCAGTAGATGCTCCCATACCTCAGGTTGTTCAAGAGTTCAGACATTTGTACTTGAATGAAGCACCACAGAGGGAAAAAATGGTCCATGTCCTGAATAGCAACTAAAAGGCACCATGGGGAGAATGTAAACGTATCAATAGGTGGGAATTTAGCTAGCAACAAGTGTTTGAGTGGCATAGGGTGTTAAGCAGATCTGAAATGTGAAACTCTGGTCTTTCACTATACAAATGGCCAAACACCATGTGATATTTTACTGGGTGCTCAAAAGGACACTGTCATGAAAGAAAGGGCTTGAATGCCCTTGTTCAAGGTCAGGTTGGTTCCTCAGACAAGAATTTTTAGCAAGCTAGTTATTGGCACCACACAAAATAATTTTAGATCATGGAAGATATGAGCTCCATTAGCATTGTTTTAAATTGCACTTTCTGTTTTGTAAAATCAAAAAGGAAATTTCATGGGGAAAAGAAGTCTCGCATTCATGCAACATTAATGTTTAGGGAATAATGTGGTGTTTTGCCATGTTAAAAGAATTATTACAAACCCTTCATTGAGAAGCTCTAGAGATCTCATACGTTGGAAAAGAGACTTGATAATTGGATGTGCAGGAGGGGGAGGGAGATGTATGAGGAGGGTGTCACTTTTGGTGACAGCAATGAGCTTTTTTTTGTTCTTGTGAAAAAAGACCCCGATCTGGCCAAATTAGAAGCCTTTGAAAAATCTGAGAAGCAGGTAGCTGCAGGTTAGAGTGGAGCAAGTGACTGGAGCTCAGGGTAGAATGATTCACTCGTGGCCTCTGTTTCCTGAGCTGAAGGGAGAATACCAGGAGCTCATCCACATGCAGGCAAGCATACTTGGAGGAGGCAAACTGAATTTGTGCATGCCCCTTCCAGTGAGTCCATAATTTTATTTTCGTGGTTCTTTTTTATATTACCCGAGTACCCTGGAAATCTTGAATGCTACCAGTAAACATGGGCCAGCTCACATCTTCCAGGTCTCCATGTAGAGGTGATCTTTCCCAGAGCCACAGAAGTTGTGGTGATGTTCACCCCCCTCCTGGCTTCACCAGCCCCCTGCCCCCGGGAACAATGGGGCTGAGCTGCCAAGGCACCAGGGTGAGAGGTCACGGCATCCCACCGAGCTGCCAGATTTGGGGGCAGATCCCACGGCCTCTACTGCACCGAGCCAAAAGCAGGTCTTCTCTTGCCCCCTGCAAACCTAGCGGGGAATCTCAGCAAGAGGAGCCTCAGAGGGATTTCTTCTTCAAAACCTCACCTTTCACAGCCTTTCTTCTTTTTCTTCTTTCTTTTTTCTTTTTTTTTTTTTTCTTTGCCACACAGAAGGGGACAGGACCGTATGGAAAATTAACTGCACTGGTTTACGGGTCACGTGTGTGAGAGCCTGTGAGCGTTTTGTGCACGGGGTCATTGTTGGATTTTACAGCAGTTGCTTTTATCCTTGGAACCAAAGCTGCCACGTAGCTTGAGATACCTGCTTTCTTTGTAAAGCTAGATCTCTGGGCAGAAGAACTGAGAGAGTCTCTCAGCTCCACTGAAATATCTTGGACTTGGAAAGATGAGCTGAGCAACAGACGGACAGAAAAAAAAAGAAACAGAAAACATAAACATGTAAATGTGACATCTGCGATTCCACTTTACGGAGCTTTTTACATGTGTGAAAATAGCTTATTGTCTTGCGAAAGTGAGAACTTTGGGGTTGAAACTGATGACAGAAATTAAGGGGACTTAAAAGGAAAAGCCCAGCTATAGAAAAGAATTTAAAAGAAGAAAAAAAGCAACAAATCCCCCAAAAGGCTCTGCCAACATTTTCCTGGATGATAACAGAGATGTGTGCTAAAGAATAGGTGTTGACAGAAAAGAAACACAACCCTTTTATTAAAGAGGTGGGCAGGCAAACATATGAACTGCTGAAATTTCAGCGTTTCAGTGTCCTGTGGGTAGAGAACACTGGAACACAGGAAAAACAAGTAGAAAAGATCTTAGGAAATCCTCACCTCCTAAAATTTTCAATCATTTTAGATGCCATGTCACTTGAGAAAATAAGCAATTATATATATATATATATATATATATATATATATATATACATATATATGAATTACAAAGAAAAAAGAAGATAGGGAAGGGGAAAGGAAGCAAAGACACATTAATGCTTTGACTTCAATTTCAGATATCCCCTGCACTGTGTCATAATAAATCTTACATTTTGCTGCTCAGCTTAGGGCTCTGCTACAACATTACTTGGTTGCTTTGTTTCAGAGCGTTGTTTGTACTGAATTTGAGGAATTGTCTAAGCAGTTGTAACACTGTGATATTTCCTCACTATTTCCTAGCAAAGTATGATCCAAACCCACACTTTTGGGGAGGAGACACTGGGGAAGCAGTGCTTTGGGGAGCTGTGACTCCCTGAGCCTGATAGCCTCCTGACAGACACCAATATCAGCACAGTGAATGTGTGTAGTCTCCTCACAAGGTTTGTGATGTGTTTTTGATTTCCTGCCTCTGAAATGCATTTTGGCTAGAAAACAAGTGAGCCATACGATTCTTTTTCTTGCCATGCACATATCAGGAAATTCTTATGCCTGTACCTCGTTCACATTAGGTAATTGAGCTGCTAACATTCAGGAAGAGATTTTTGCTCATTGGCTATTCAGTCGTGCGAACATGAGTAAAGATCATGGGTTTCATGAAGAATGTGAACTCTGTGTGATTCTGTCCTATTTGAGGCTTTGTAAAGGGTGCTAATTTCCACAAACTATGCTTTATTTGTCTTTCTCTTAGCTACTCCTTTCAATGCCTTTATTCTCCAGGGGTCATGTCATTGTCTTCTGAAATCTTCAAAGATCTTGCTTACATGTGAAAAGTAGCATTTTATGAAATGCAAAATTTCATAAATTTAAGCTAATCAAGACACCTTCTGCTTCCAGGGCAGTCAATTGGTTGTGTTTGTTTCCGTGTATTTTTCTTTTTTCAGTTCATATGTGTAAATGGAATGGAAAGAGACAACATCAAATTTAGAAAAATTATTGTTCAGTGTTCATCCAGCAGGCTTGAGATTTGAGATATCTTCATAGATGATCCAAAATTTTCAGTTTTTACTGTGCGACATCCTTCTAAGTTGCTGAAGTCTTTTCTCCATATTAAAATTCTCTTCTGATTATGTCTTTCTGTTAGGAAAAAAACACTAGCTGACCAGAGACAAAAGATTTTAAGATAGTTGCCAGAATATTTTCCAGCAATACAAGTTCTTAGGATTAAGTCCTTGATTGTGAAGTAGGATACAGGCTTTGCCTACAGTCTCCAAGTAGGCAAGGGACTCTGCAGAGCTACAGGCATCCCCCTGCCTTGCCAATTCTTGATGGATTTGGAGCTTCCATCAAAAGCTAATATGAATTTGCATTTATGTTGATTAAGAATTCTGTTGCAAGAGGGGAAGAAAAAGAGGGCACTTTTCAATGAAGATGTGAGCATTTCCACATGGTATTCTGGTAGAAATTGAGCAGAGATAGTTTCCCTTGCTTATTTTGAGGCTTGATCATGACAAAAGACTTGTTTCCATTGATACTGGTCAGATTGTTTGACTGTGTATTGTCTGATAAATGCTACAGAACATCCTCCAAATGCTTTCTGGAAGACTTATATGAGACCCCAATTCTCCTCTTTGGTGTACTGTTTACTCTTTGACTTCTCTAGGAGGCAGTAGAATTAGCTGACAATGAAACCTTGAAAACAGACTCTGATGCAGGTTCTTTGAGACAGGAGGATACTTTGAAAACATACAGTGGATTCCTGCAATGTACTTTAGGGTGTAGAAATTCACTAAAATGCATTGCAACAATGACCATGATTAATTTCAGTCCTAAAGAGAAAAGGTTAATGGATAAAACATGTCACTGACCAACTTTCAAATTCAAAAACTCTGCTTCTAGATTTCTCTCTGTTACAAAAAAAAAGAAAAAAAAAAAGAAAAAAAGAAAGACATTCAAGCAAGTGATCCTTCTTTTTAACATCCCAAGCCCCTGAAATATTGTCTTTATAGATACACTTCAGAGTTCAGCTAAAAGATCATATTGCTTTAAAATGGGCGTAGTAAAACCAAATTCTCCTCTGCCTGGAGGAGAATTTGTAAGCACAATTATGTTTGCCATGGAGTTGCTAGGTCAGTGGGTGGTATACGATGCACCCATCTTTCCAGGAGCAGTAGGATTTCCTGCTGTTTTTTTCAGTAGTGACCTAGAAGGAGGTTAATGATTCCAAAGAATGACTTTTCCCTTAGGGAAAATTTAATCTTCTGACCTTTTTCTCTATCTGTCCATTCCTTTTAAGTCACAGACCCCCTTCATTTAGCTTACATCAAGCTGGTTTATTTTCTTCAAAAACATGGTTGAAGTGATTGCTTTTGCTTTCATTTAACCCTTGAACTGGATGCATTTTCAAACCAAATCATTGCCCAGAATACAGAATTGCTTGTAAGCATTTCTTTTAGATTTCTATATTTGTCTTAAATGTGATTGTCAACCTTCAGGATCACTTTGACAACTGACTAACTTTGAAAATGCATGCCTTTAATGTACTCTTGCAATCATCTACGAGAGTTGCTTGAGAAAAAGAACATGACAAGAATAAAGCAGTTATCGGATTTTTTTTCTTTCACTTCCTTTTTTTTTAATTTTATTTTTTTTTCTTATTTCTATCAAAATACTGATGGAACCAGAGTAATACAGAATAAAATTTAGTTTAAAATTGGTTCACCAAGAAGGCCATCATGCCATTTGGGGGATTAAATTTGAACACATAAAAACTATCAGCATTTTATAGTCAAACTGTTGGAGTGTTTTGCTTTGTCTGAATTGCGCAGACACTACTGAATCAAATCTGTTGTCAGAATATGGTAAAATAAAATTGTAATTACTTCATTATTCTCAAAGGTGTTGACTCTGGGGTGCAAGGAGTTCTGGAGGGTAACTGGAAACAGAAACCACCTTGTGCTTGAAGCTGTCAACTTCCTTTTACTCTGCAGCAGACACTGTTTTTGTCTTTATTGCATTACACGCGGTTATTGCCAACACAATAATTCATGAATATTCCTTCATTTTCAGAATTATAATTAATGCTGGATTTTGACATTATGACAAAGTAGGGCGGCTCGGCAGCAGAAACATTCAGCCCTAAGAACAAAGGAATTGCCATATTGGAGCAGACCAGTGGTCCATCCAGCCTGGTATCTCTCTGCCTCTCACACTGGCCAATGCCTGAGGCTACTGAGGAAGGCATAACCCCCTCCTAATGCACCTAATTGCAATACTATACCACAGAGGGAAATTTCTTTTCGACCCCAGCTGGTGATCAGCTTATGCCCTGAAGTATGAGGATTGATAGCCCTTATAATTTTTATTCCAGCTAGTGTGGCTGCAGATGCTATACTTAATCAAATAAATGTCTAATACTTTGATAAAGCTAAGTAAGGGCTAAATACTCCAATCTCTCGGGAAAAATCCCAAGGAAGAAAAAAGTGCTGAGAAATTCCACAAGGAGAATCACATCGAGTTCCCACTGCTTTCTGTACTCTCAGGGGAGTACAGTTTGCATGCTTGTGGAGAGGCTGGCAGGGCTGGAAAGGATGTCAAGCAGCACAGTCCTAGGCTTCATAGGGGAGTCAGGCTCCAAGTTTGGCCACTCTTTCCTCCTGCCTTGTTCTGTCCCTTACCCCAGACCAAAAGGGCTGCTCAGACTGAGCCGTGGGAGCTAGGCAGACCTATAGCAACAGCTATTTGGATTTCTGCCTGAAAAAGCAAGAAGAGTTTTAGAGAGAAAACCATGTTGCATGGGATGGCTGTTTCTCAGGTCTTCTTCCTCTGCAACGTGAGATGCCCTTTCACCAAACCTGTGTGTCACTGGCCATGTGCTCTTTGTGTGGAGGTGCAGCTGAAGTGTCTACAGGACATGACAAAGTTAGTCCTCCTCTTCTCACTTCCTTTTGTTTTCATTTTCTAATTTGTACTCTCTCATTGTCCCAAAGCTCTTTTCCTTAATCCTATGCAAAACAAATCACACAATTTAACTACATATTCTGATGACATAAAAGCATCTCTACATATTCAATTAAATATGCTTCTCACTTAATTTTTGCAAAAAGCAAGAAACCAGACAGGAACACCTGAGCTCTTCTGCATCAACTGGAATTTTATGTGATCCTAAAACTCTTCAAAAATCTTCTACCTCTTTCTATTTCCAAATTAAATGTTCTCCTCCTTTAAATCTGCCTTCTTGGTGCTTTTCCCTGTTTCATTACTCATGTTTACAGCATTTCTCTGTATGTTTCCTTGGTTTGCTGTGTCTTGCTTATAACCCACTGATTAAAATAACAACAGAATATCTGGAAATGCAGTTTTTACTCATGAAACTGCATAATAGTATTTCATGTATAATCATCTTTTTGCTCATACTGAATATCTTCTCTGCTTGTGTAGGTTTTCTGAGCTCCTGCAATATCCTGGATAGCATTTTCAGTAAATGATGCTTAGATTTTCCTGTGCTAATTAATAGCCATCAGTTCTTGAAAATATTTTCCAGCATACACTCCTTGACATTAGTCTGTTTAATTTTGCATGCCATCATGTCATCGTTTTATCTTAGTTCACTGTCATGCTCTGGAATTTCTTCAAGTTTTGTCTAAACTGTTAACTTAATGAACAGCCAAATACCCCCATGAATTTTCCTGTTAGAGCAATAGGCACTGGGTTTAAACACCAGAAAGTGGGCTGTGTCTGTTGCAGTGAAAACAAGTTTTGTATTCTTTATTTCAGAATCTTTTTTTCCCAAGCTTTCTAAATTTCTAATTAACAAGTTGAGCAAAACCATCTTTATTGCCACTATCAATCCCTGGGGAAATCCAGAGTTAACCTCTTTCTCTGCTTCAACTGACCACTGATTCTTCTGCAGTACCTAGAGAAAAGAATGCTGTCTAAATCACCTAAATGCAGCTCTGGAACGTGGGTGTTCATGAACTGAAGTCTGGTTCTGTCACAGCTTGCTTTTACAATTATAGGTAAGTTACCTCGCCTCTAATATGACCAGGTCATTAAGAAGTTGTAGCAATCAGACTGTGTTTATAAAATGCTTTCAGAGGACAAAATTCTAATTCTCATAGTTCTAAAATGTTGGGGTTTGATTCAGTACAACATAGATTGATTTTAATTCTGAATCTGCTGTGTTTTTGTTTTCAGAAGCCTTACCATAAGATGTTGGAAACACTAAATTAATTGTGTCTTCTGGTTCTACTTTATTGCCTACTAATTAACTCCTTCCTGTAGTTCTAGGAGGGTTGAGCAAATGTGACAGAAGCATTGCAGATTTCACTTCTTATCTGTATGCTCAAACATGTTTTTTTTACTCATTCTCTGAATAGTTTCCTCATACTAAATAAGACTTTTTATAATTTCCAGACTGGTTTATAATTCCCAGGATCATCATTAGTACTCTTTTAAGAGATAGGTATACCCTCAGCCACTCTCCTGTCCTCTGGCAGAGTAGCTGTTTTTAATGATAATTTACATATTTTTGTTAGCAAGTCACTTGCATTGGTCTCCAGCTCCTTCAGAGCTCTTGGATGAACACCATCTGGTCCTCCTGATTGATAGCAGTTTAATTTCTCAGGTTGATCCATCACCTTTTCTGATATTCCTATTTCTGATATCATCCTACTTTCAATACTTTAAAAGAATAAAGCCTGTGTAGCATCACATTCTCTTTGTTAAAGAACAGTGGAAAGAAGCTGTTCAGCTTTTTTTCCCCCTTTTTATATTTTTGTTTGTCTAATGCAACTAGGCAGAAGGAAAAATAAATTGACAGCAAACACCAATTTTGTTTGGAAACATAACAAAAACAAACAAACAAACAAATCTCTAAAGATGTGTCAGAGGTTTTTTTGGAGATTATAGTGTCAAAAGCCCAGATTTTCAAGTTCATTTGTGCTTTCTATTAATAGTGAATCATACTTCTCAGTAGGCTGCTGTGGAAAAACTGCCAAGGGAAGTATATTTAATATTTTGCAGGATTTCGATGTTATTTTCCATGTCAGTGCAAAAGAATAAAGATATACCTATATTACCTATTGTACTAGAATCTAGAACAGAAAAATCAGAAATCAGGAGAGCTTCTGCAGTGGAATAGCTCAGTTACAAGCAAGCAAATAGAGAAAAAACAAAACTATTACCATACTTATATGAAAACAGAACAAGGAAGAAAAGTATCATGATTAGTGTCTACTGAATATTTCTCAATTTTGCATATTTCTCTTATGCACCTCCCCACTATTTCCACACTCTTATACAAATCTCTCCTCTGCCTCCTTTTATTATTCACAGTGTTCTCTGTCTAATTTACACTGTAAGCTCCTCCTCAGGTAAGGACCTTGTCTTTTCATACGTCCATAATGTTAAATACATGCCAGTCAAACTGTTGAAATTATAATAACCGGGGGTTATGTTTTTTCCTTTCTTTCTTTTGTTAACAAACGATAAGTTAAAACCAAAGGTAATAATTAGTTTAAAACAGCCCTCAGAGGCAGTCCCAGAAAAAGTGACCTTTTGAGCTACAGCTAAACTAACCAATTTTATTGTGTCTTGAGGTCAAGGCTCTTATTTCACATGACTTGAGGGTCTTTATGTGCATGCTACCCTGCAGTAAACGACACAGAAAGTTATGGTCAAGTAGACTTTGCACTCCAGACATCTATTGAGGAATAGCCACAAGATTCAATTCAGTCTGAGCCAAAAGTAATCCAGAACCAGGCTAAGGAATGCAATGGAAAATTCCTGAAAGATTGGAGATGAGATTAAAATACAACAACAAAACAAAACAAAAAAACCCAAAACCCAGAAGACTGGCTAATGCAAAGCGAGTGCATTGGACTGATTTTGAGTGGGCTGGACCCTACAATTACAACTTCGTCACCACAGTTTGAAATCTATTAAAGGGATTTATGTTTTGCAGCTGACATTTAAAATTAAGGATTTATTGGACTGGGAATGAATATTTCTTCTGCAATTAGTCTTTTGGAGGTCATATTTCATAAACTCTTGTTTTTCTGTTTAATCTACTGTAGCAAGATTTTGTATTGTTAGAAAATTTGAAAAATATAAATGCATTTTATCCATTGTAAAGAGGCTCCCATCATGAAATTGCTGTTGAGTTTCATCACATAACATTTTCACTAGGTACCTAATATTTCCCATTTGTATATGCTATTATAACAGAGCAAGTGAAAGTGAGCGATATCTGATACCATATATACTATAGCACTCCTGCACCAGCAACAAATGGAGAGTCTTAATTCAAGGTTGTTTTCTTTTTGCTTCTCTCTTATGTGAGCCTTTGCAATTTGCTTTTTGGAAATTTGCACATGCAGTTCTGTGTATTGCTAGAAGCCTATGAAAAGCTGCATGTTTTTCCATTCTTGTGCACTTACAGACATGAATTAAACTTCACTGCAGCTGATTTTTGAATTCTTGAACTGAAATTAATTACTGGGAAAAGGAAGGGCATTTTTCAAATTATGACAGTAATTAATTTAAGACGGTTGTTTTCCTTTACCACTATTCTAACCCAGTCTTCTCAAAAACAAAGAAATAAAAAAGATCTCATAATCATATTGACACAATTCCTATTTAGCTGTCTTCTGTGCTGGAACATTCACACGCAGCAGCAGGAAAGAAAATCAGGATATATAAATTAGAAGCTGGAGTGCGATTTCTTAAAGGATGGGCTCTACCGCTAAGGAGTAGAACTGCGGAAATCAGATTCCATTAATGCCTGGAAAACTTAGGTTGTGTTTTGTGCAGGTCAGACTGTGAAATGTAGTAGACCTCGTGCTACAGGTCATCTCTGAGAAGGCATTACACGTCCTGTTTCACTGTAACTTCATTTTGCCCGGTTCCAACTTAAATTGTTGCACACTTCTTCCACAGAGGGAGTGAGAAAGGATAGCTGAAGCAGCCTTAAAATATTTTAAGAAGTCATGATACACTCTCTGCTCTGGCTTGATTTTCCTGTGTGACACAGCAATGGCAATAAAGAGAACTTAAAGATGAGACTGGTCTGAGACGACTTAACAGTGCCTCGCTTTTGCTGCATCTGACTATTTCCTGAGACAAGGTAACTTCAGGGAAAGAGTGCTTCTCACTTTGGCGACAGTGCTGAGCACTGAAGTAGGAAATAAAAAGGATGCAAGCACTGGGGTTTTTTGTGCCTCTCTGCAATGGGGAGGGGTGCAGGGGGGAGAGACAGGGGGAAAAGACAATACGAATGTGTTTCTATTGGACAAAGCAAGGGGGGAAAGCCAGCATTTCAGCAAAAAAGTGTAGCAGGAGAGAGCACAGTAGAGTTGTTAGAGACGTAGGCAGAACAGAGCTTGGTCTGCAGAAAAGTAGGGAGAAGACGGACGGTGACCACGGAGTGCTAAAACTTTAGAAACGCAGGCTCTTTTCTGGTCTGCTCGAGAAGTCTGTTTTCATTCATGCAGAAGCATAGGTGTAGATTTTATCAGGACTTTGGGCTGGAGCACCCGCAGCTGTGGATTACAGATGCTTCCTGTCATGTATAAACACAATCATTATGTGAAAGCATG